>NW_024870825.1:0-1200000 GCF_019054845.1 Dipodomys spectabilis | reverse complement strand
CAGAATGCTATTCTTGAGCAAAAAAAAAAGAAGACGAAGCAGCTCAGGGACAGTACCCAGGCCCTGAGTTCAGGGCCTGGACTAGGACTAGCAAAAATAAAAAATAAAAAAATAAAAAAAAAAAAAAAATATATATGGCTATTCTTTAGGGTAATATTGACTCAACGGTGTATAGAGTTTTCGCTCACCATAACTAGCCTGAGGAGGTCCGCAGCGTTGCCTCTCTCCTCTTCTGTTCTGGAATCCTTGACTGTCATCTCCTGTAGCTCATCTTCTTTCTTTAGAATATGGTTTATGTAGTCCTACATCAGTAGGATAAAACAAATACCGATCAATAATAAGGTGAGACACCAACAGAGTAAATATCCACTTGAAATTCTACCAAAAGATTCAGTATGGAGTTCATACTGCTCAACCAGCAGTTACTTGTCAAGCCTTCTGGTGAGCCCTTTTCTTAGTAGGTCATTAACAATAAAAGTCCACAAGTGTAGCTCTGTGTGTGTGTGTGTCTGTGTGTGGGGGTGTGTGTGTGTGTGTCTGTGTGTGTGTGTGTGTGTGTGTGTGTCTGTGTGTGTGTGTGTGTGTCTGTGTGTGTGTGTCTGTGTGTGTGTCTGTGTGTCTGTGTGTGTGTGTGTGTGTGTCTGTGTGTGTGTGTGTGCGTGTGTGTGTGTGTATGTGCGTGTGTGTGTGTCTGTGTGTGTGTGTCTGTGTGTGTGTGTCTGTGTGTGTGTGCGTGTGTGTGGTGGGTCGGTAGTGGGGATTTGAGCTCAGGACTCCCTGCTCTTGCTTGGCTTTTTCCCTCAAGACTAGAGCCACTTGAGCCACACTTCCCACTCTGGCTTTCTGCTGGTTAACTGGAGGTGAGAGTCTCATCGACTGCCCTACCAGGACTAGCTTCACACTGTGATCCTCAGATCTCAGCCTCCTGACAGGCGTGAGCCTGCAGAATATTAACTATGTCTATGTCTGTCTCTCAGCCTTCTCCCGGATGTCTGACATTCATATGTGGCCCTAAATATTGGTGGGGCGAGATTATTTTGAGGTCCTGGGAGCCGGCAGGAAGGATCCGCTGGCGTCTGGCTCTCCTGGTTGCATGCGGTCCGGGTCTCCTTACCTTCAGGGAAACCTGCAGCTTCAGCTTCACCTCATCCTTTATGACCTCATGCTGGAAGAACTGGCGGATCTGGAGCACATCGGGGCCCTTGAGCACGGGTGCGGGCACGCTCACCAGCTGCTTCGTCTCCATGCAGAAGCCTTTCCAGATCTGCGTGCCAAATGGCGGCCCTGGGGTTTTTCTCTGTCAGCAAAACAAAGCAAGAATTCAGACTGCATGGGCAATGGCTTTTCCTTGGTTTCCTGGGTGATGGTGTTGCTATGCTGCTGTGCTAGGAGTTGTTACAGGGACCGTGTATGGCCCTCAGTCCCAGAACAAAATGGCAAAAGCAAAGGAGGAGGAAAGAAATCTGCTGCTCTGTGTGGCCACACTGGGAAACAAGGCTGGCCCCTAAGAACCTAACAAGAAATTGAGGTTACAGAGGGAAAGGAATGGAAGCCGGAGTTGAGCAGCCATGATGGAAGCGAGGTTGGGTGGATCAGCCCTGAAGAGCCCTGGGAACAAAAGGAGTTGCTGCTGCCTTGGGGAGGAGGGCTTGACTGTGACCAGGGGCTTGGTGGTCCGTCCCGGTGGTCCTGATCGCTGTGATGAATATGGGGAATCGGGGAACACCTGGGCGGCTGGAGTTGGTTGCTTCGAGGCAGTGAGGAGATGTGGAGATGTCATCTGTTCGATGTGGACAGGAAGTTGTAAGAGTTGGTTGCTGGCAATCTGAAGGTTACACCATGCCCACACATCTCACACATGTCTTAGTTTCCCTTGTCCAGGTGCCTTCAGCACCCGGGGGGAGGATTAGCCATCTGAGGTGAGTGCCCTTTGCAGGAGGCCTGTGCGGAGGGCACAGCTGAGCAGCAGTAGGCCCACAGTTTTAGGTAGCAAAGGAGATAGACACAAAGCAAGGGCAGGGGTGCCAAGCCACACCAGCCGTCCTTGACCGCCCAGGAAAAGAAGCCATGCTTCCAGAAAAAGCAGCATCTACAGCCCTGGGAATGACCCACTCATTGGGGGGGAGGTGGGGGGGGGGGAGAGAGAGAGAGAGAGAGAGAGAGAGAGAGAGATCCTTGCCCTCCACAAACTACAAATAGAAAACAATACAGAAAAGGTATCCTTTTTATGAGTATGTATCCAAGAATGTGGAATCTTTCCTTTCCCTTCCTCTTTCCTTCCTTCTCTTTTCCTCTCCTTTTTCCTCTCCTGTTCTTTCCCTTCTCTCTCCCTCCCACCCCTCCCCCTCCTTTCTTTCTTTCTTTCCTTCCTTCCTTCCTTCCTTCCTCCTTCCCTCCCTCCCTTCCTTCCTTCCTTTCTTTTTTTCCTGGAGATTGAATTCAGGACTTTACCACTTACACTGTATCCCCAGTTCTTTTGACTGTTTAGTTTGTGTTTCAGATAGGGTCTTGTACCTGCATGAGCTGGCCTCAAACTGCAAGGAGAAAAACAGGAATTTCTAGGTGGCTCAGCCTGTAATCCTAGCTACTCAGGAGGCTGACATCTGAGGATTGTTGTTCAAAGCCAGCCCTGGCAGGAAGTCTGTGAGACTTTCCAATTAACCGGCAAAAAGTAGGGAGTGAAGGTGTCTCAGGTGGCGGAATGCCAGCGTTGGGCTGAAAAGCTTAGAGACAGTGTGCAGGCCTGGAGTTCACACACACACACACACACACACACACACACACACACAGAGTCTAAAAAAGGGGAGGGAATTATGTAGTAATCCTAATTCCATGGCAGGAGAGGAGCGAGGTGCATCATGGATAAGTTAGAATAATATTATAGGAAGATGTTCAAGCTTGTAATATATTGAATAAAGGATAAAACTGAAATCAGCCAGACACGTTCCTCTAAAATTCTGTATTCTATCTACAAATGTCAAAAGTCTTGAAATCTAAGTCCATGAGCAACTTAGAGTAGGGTGAAAATTCATGAGTACGTGGGAAAGGATCAGAGACTCCGGTCCAGGGCTGGATATGCAAATCGAGTGAGTACAGAGGAAGGTGCATACCTCCACTGAGGGGAAGGTGTCCCACGGCCTTGAGCAGAGATTGGGTGGAACCACGCTGTCTAATTCCTTCTTCAGCAGCCACGGTGATCCTTCGTGGAAGGGACGCAGGACAGTGATACTCAGGGTGCCTGGCTCAGAGACAGGTAACCAGAATTATCCTGACCCATTCAGCAGCATTCACTAAAGTCAGCAAACATTTGGGAATTACCACAGAAAGGTTAGTGAGTTGCAGTGATTTTGAGGTAGGACCTTGTAATCAAACCAGGTGAGGCTGTTTGCCTAGAAAACTCATTGTCACCTCATAGCCCTCAACAGCCACATCCACATACTTCCAAATATTTCAATAAATTGTGTGTGTGTCTGTGTGTCTGTACCTGGGCTTGAACTCAAGGCCTAGGTGCTGTCTCTTGACTTTTTCACTTAAAGCTAGTACTCTTATCACTTGAATCACACTTCATGTCTAGCTTTTTGCTGGTTAACTGGAGACAAGAGTCTCTCGGATTTGTCTGCCTGAGTAGCTAGGATTATAGGCATGTGCCACCAGTGCCCAGATAAAACATATTTCCTACTTATATTTCTATTCTTTTTATATTCAATTTCACTAAAGCAATCTTTTCAAGTTAACAAAGTTGTCTGTGAACTCACAGACAACGCAGGTACAAATCTGCCTAGCATAGAATTCACGCTCAGGCCGCACCGGAGGAGTGCGTTTTGAGCGTGTGTCATCAGCTTGCTTCCCCTGAGTGGTGGTTGCCTTGTGAAACTCACTTCCAACATTGTGGCTTGAGAAATAGCAAGATGTAAACACAAATTCGAACAGCCACAGACAGACAGAGAGGCAGGTGCATGGCAGAGGGCAGGGAAGTTGCAAAGGGAGACCAGGGGAGATGCAAGAGAGCCTGGGTGGATGGGGCAGCGTGCAGTGTGATCTCTGAGCACCACAGGGGCAGCAGGGGGCGCTGCGTACCGGGCTGCTCCTGAATGGGCTCGTGGAGAACCACTGAGGTCGAGTCTCCATAGGCCAAGGACAGGTATTCCTCGATGTCGCTGTCCCGCAGGAGTTCCAGCCCTGATCCGTTGGCATAGATAACAAAAAACCTGTTCAGGGATGCAACAGGCGAAATCACTGCAAAGGGTCTAGCGAAAATGCTTGTTCTATCAACTTTGGAATTGGGAATCGAAGTTGTGCAGTCTTTAACTCCTGTTTCCTGCATGGGAAGTGAGAACTCTCTCTCTCTCTCTTTCTCTCTCTCTCTCTCTCTCTCTCTCTCTCTCTCTCTCTCTCTCTCTCCCTCTCTCATTCTCTGTCATTTCTCCCTGATAAATCCTCTTCCCCCCAGAAAAGTCATAATATTCTTCTTCTTTTACCTTGGGACATGCTCCCCATAGATCTGCATATGATTCTTTTCCAGGTGAACCGATGATAAACTCTCATAGCCCTCAGTCTGTATATTCAACTCCTCTTCCAGTTTTTTTTCAGGCAACATAGTTGAGGCTGTCCCGTCAGCCATGACCTAGGAGAAAAAGTACACGAGTAACTGAACGAGAAGTCAAGCACCACAACAGTCCACTTCTCCACTTCCTGTCTGAGAACTGGGAAGATCAGTATCAGCCCGATTCTAAACTGTGTTCCTAAAGGTGAAAACCCGCAGCTTGGTTCTACTTGTGAACTGTACACTGGCTATGAGAACCAACTGGAACACATTTGTTAGGAAGTGAGTAGGGGCTGGGCACCACTGGCTCGTGCCTGTCATCCTAGCTGCTCAGGAGGCTGAGATCTGAGGACTGAGGTTTGAAACCAACCAGAGAAGAAAAAGTCCTTGAGACTCTTAATCTCCAATGAAACCCAAAGTGGAGCTGTGGCTCAAGTGGTAGAGTGCTAGCCTTGAGCACAAAAAGCTCAGGGACAGAGCCCAGGGACAGAGTTCAAACTCCAGGATGGACAGACAGACAGATACACACACAGACACAGACACACACACACAGACACACACAGTGACTGGAAAAAGCAAAGATATTGACATGGATGATTTCTGGCCAAAGTATGAACACAAAGTACATCTATCGCCCCAGGGCAGGGGAGACACGTGTCCACCCTGATGTTACCCGATGGCTGAGGAGGCCACCATTCTTGAGGCCCGGGGGTTCTGTACCTGGAAGACGTTTCCCTCAGGGTCCATGACCTCACAGAGCACTTCAGACGTGTGCTTCATGATGTACCGGCTGGCCCGGAGCTGCTCACGTTTCTGGAAAGGATGGTAGATATTGCTACTCGCTTCATGGAAGTACGTGGCCGAACAATCTCTATCGATATAAAGACAGCCCGTGTTGGGGGGCAACACCTGCAAGGGGAAACAAAAGACAGGAAAACATTTAAAAACAAGGTTTTTTTTTTTTTCTGGTGCTAGTACTGGGATTTGAGCTCAGAGCCTCATACTTCTGCTGAGCTTTTGCTGCTCAAAGGGGGCACCACTCTACCAGTTGAGCCACATCTCCACTTCCAGCTTTTTGGTGGCTAACTGGAGATAAGAGTCTCTCAGGCTTTCCTGCCCCGGGCTGACCTTGAAGCTCCATCATCAGAACTCAGCCTCCAGCATAGCTAGGATGGTCGGTGGGAGTCACGGGCCTGGGGCAGGCAAGGACCTACCTTGTAGGTGCCCTGTGGCTTTGCGATGATGGATGTCCCATCCCCAAAGGTGGCACAGCAGCTGCTGTCCTCGCAGTTTGTGATGACAGTGGCATGGTGCAGGCTTTCTACCCGCATGCACTTCACCCTCCGCGTGACAGATCCCGGACTGTCAGCTACGGGCAGAGCAAAGGTTAGACAACAGGCGTCAAGCTGATGATATCAATAATGATAATAACAATAATAATTCAAGGTTCTAATAGACCCAGGTTTAGACTGCATAAGTCTTTTTAAAAAATGAGTGTGTATGTGCCTTGTTCAGGTGTGAAGATTCTACCTTTCTCGTGGTAGGAGTTACAAAAGATGGTTACGTGTCTGACAAGAAAACGTACTCATTTCTTGATCGCGGGAAGGGGGGTCGCAGTCTTCATACACTTGATAGAAGGTGGTGATTCTGGTGCCGTCGGCGTGGTCCACTATCCGAGTGCCATCCTTCTTTTGCACAATGACCACCTTGTCTTCTCGAGTGGTCATCACCTGAGCATGCAAGGCAGAACTCACTCACGTGGCCCCTGCTCGTCCTGACTCAGCCCCAAGAGTTCAGAGGCCACATCCACTGGGTGCTCCTGCCCGTAATTCTAGCTACTCAGGAGGCTGAGATCTGAGGGTCACACCTGTAATCCTAGCTACCCAGGAGGCTGAGATCTGAGGGTCACAGTGTAAAACCAGCCCAGGTAAGAAAGTCTGGGAGACTCTTAACCAGCAAAAAACTAGAAGTGGGTCTGTGGCTCAAGTGATAGAGCATCAGCTTTGATTGGAACTTCGAGCAAAAAAAGCTAGGAAATAGCACCCAGGCACTGATTCAAACCCCAGTACTGACACAACAAGCATACAGATGACAACAAACCAAAACAAGGGAAAGTTTTTTAGCTTATCTATCCAAACTACCACTTTCCACATTATTGAGGCAGAAAGTACCCCATTAAATCTAACAGATGAGGAAGTGGAGGCTGAGTCTTAGAGAAGTTAGAACAATTGCTTTGGTAAGAGGCGGGACACATTTGGTTCCATCGGGACTGGTGGATCGGCTCGAATATTGGGGAAAACTGCTTCTAGACCCTTGGCAGGTAGAGTTAAGATCCTCTGCAGGGCATCCCTGGATGGTGGGGCTATGAGTTGGCTCACAGGTGCTAGGCCTCCAGGCCGCTGAACAGTATGGAGACTGGAGAGGCTGCAGCTGCCCTCTGCCATGCTGGTCCACACATGCGTGTACACTCCTCTGTGCTGCCACGCATGCTGCTGGGACCTTGGGGTTCAGGAAGCCACACGCAAGGCCTGGGCTGCCTCGGGAAGAGAATGGACGGCCTTCCCCGTGGCATCCTTTCCGACCACTAGTTCATGCTATCGTGGGTGCAGGTCTGCCTTGGGCTGTGAGTTCCACTGTCAAGTGTAACCATAATCCCTTCTGTGCCGGTGGAGAATGTTATTATGGACAGATGGAAAGAAGGTTGGAGAAGAACACAAACGGCTGGATCCGTCTGGTAGAAAGACAAGGGGCAGTGCCTGGGACAGCCTGTTAGCTTTCAGACTTGAGTTTGAATACCCGGGTATCCATGTTCCCACCTGTTTCTGGTAGTGGTTCGGCTCTCTAGTGTATGCATGAAGGGAGGTGTGTCAGAGGGCTTTCCACAGGGCAGTGTTTCCCTCTACACATAAGACTTGAGGTCTGGGTTGTGAAAAAAACCACCCATTTACCCGTTGTCCAGTTTGGCCACAAGACCATGTTGGCCTCTTGCCTGGCAGGGGATGTGTGGGATCCCCCCAGGCCATCTGGAGCCTGCATTCTGACACTGCCATTGGCTGAGCAATCCTGGGCAAGCCTTTCAACTTCCCTGGCTTGGATGTCCTATCTGAAGATGGAAAGCTGAGCTGGCCGAGGGGAAGTGTGGCAGCCGGCCTGGACACAGCAGGATTTCTGCCATTGCTATGCTGACTCTCAAGCTCTTAGAGATCGATTGCTTTGTTCCTCCCTATTGGTGATAGGAATCACTGAGCAAAATGGACATTTTTGTTCATTAAGGATGTAATAAAGCTTACAGGTTAAGTCAAACATATTGTGTTGTGAAGTGTTTGTACTTGTAAATGTCTGTGTATGTGTGTGCACAGCCAGATCAAAATACAGATATTAAACAATTATTTAAAATTATTTTCTATACACTTTCCTATATGCTGTCTTTTTTTTTGTTTTTGCCAGTCCTGGGGCTTGAACTCAGGGCCTGGGCACTGTCCTTGATCTTTTGTTCAAGGCTGGCATTCTATCACTTGAGCCACAGCACCACTTCTGGCTTTCAAACCCAGGGCTGCACGAGTGCTAAGCAAGCACTGTATCACTGAGGCACCTTCCCCACCCCTATATGCTGTCTTAAAGACTCTCAGGGCATAGGCAATTTTGTAGTACGCAGCCATCTGCCGTACCGTTTCATTGATGGGGTCTGTGGCCTGGAAGGACAGGAACGGGACCAAGTCTTGGATTCTTTCCAGCCCTTTGGTGCCAATCCGCTTTCCATCGGGTGTGGTTGTGTACCAGATGCCCAGGTGGCTCTCCATGGGTGTGGCCACCTGAGGCGCCTCCATGGTGGGCGGCTCGTGGGGCTCATTCTTATGCGAGCCAGATGACTGGCTTTTGTGACCTTTGTGACCTGGGGAAGGGAAACCGGACAGCAGTGGAGTTGAGGTAAACAAGCAGGCCAGTGAATTCCTGCTTGGACACATCCACAGAAGCCCACGCAATGATAAGGAAAACACAGACCATTACATCTTTAAAGCCATGGCCAGTAGATTGAGAGCCAGCGTTTCATAAGCAACATTGGAGGCCAAAAGAGTTGGAAAGTCATGGTCCATGCAGTGTCCCTGGGTGCTTGTGAACTGAGGGCTCTACAGTAACTGACCTCGCACCCCCACTTCCCCCATGATGCTGTCCTTCAGGCTGGGGAAAGGGGGAGGAGGTCATTGTCAATGCACAGCCAGAAAATACTGTTCATCTAGAACTCTACGCTTAGTAAAATTTTCGCTCAAGGATGAGGACTACAAGGAAAATGTCAGGAACGATGAGTTATGCAATTAATGGGTTAAAGTACCGAAAAACAAGAAATTCAGATTTAAGACGTGAAATATCCATCGATGTACTCTTGAAAAGAGACTCATCTAAATGTAAACCACCGAGCGTGAAAAGTAAGTGTAGGAAAAGTTTTCCAGTAGAACAGTTGGAGTTACATTAAGCAAAAGGAACATCAGGAGGAAAAAAAAGCCACAATCAAAAGTCAGCATAAGCTGGGCGCCGGTGGCTCATGCCTGTAATCCTAGCTACTCAGGAGGCTGAGATCTGAGGAGGATTGAGGTTCAAAGCCAGCCTGGGCAAGAAAGTCCTCGTGACTCCAATGAACCACTCAAAAACCGGAAGTGGTGCTATGGCTCAAAGTGGTAAAGCACTAGCCTTGAGCAAAAGAACTCAGGGACAGTGCCCCAGGCCCTGAGTTCAAGCCTCACAACCACCATCACAACCAAAAAGCCATTGTAAAATAATGGAAAAGATTTATTTACCATAAAGATGTGATAATTCTAAAGTTGTAAGTATCTAAAACTATATCCTTAAAAATATATGAAGGTAAATCTGACAACTATTATGAAAACAAATTAATTTCATAATGAAGAAAATTAATATTTAATATTAAATCAGAAGGAACACAGCACTGATGAGACAATTTCATCCTTCCAGTCAATTTAAGCATGTAAACTGATACAGTAGATTAAAAAAGGTTTAAAAATATGGAATAAAGGTTGTAAATAAAGCCTCTGTCTGTTTTATACAGCCTGTGATGTCATAATCCTTTTTTATATTTCTAAACAACTGAAAAGAAATTGACTCGTGAAAATTATATGCAACTCAAATCTTACTGCCACACTTTATTGTGTACTTGTCTATGGTTATTTTTGTGCTCTAAGAGAAGACTTGTATAATTGTGACAAAGACCTTATGGACAACAAAGACTAAAATATTTACTGTCCTGCCCTTTCTAGACGTTTGCTGAATGTGAGTTTAGATCTGCACAACACAACTAACAAGTTTCATCTAATAAATATCATGAAAACACTGTACCAACTATAGTAAATATTCTATTTTCGATCACAGAATTCTTTAAAAAAAAACAACCTTCACTAGAGATGAGGCTATAAATTATGTCTCAACAACTTTCAAGTAGTTAGCTAAAACTCAACTATGACAACAAACTAAAACCACTTCTTAGATTGAGAAATGTAGAAAGAAGTTGAAATAATTCAATTTTTTCAAAGAAAACATTGTAATGAAATAGATGGTGTATGAAACATAATGAAATTGATTAAGTCTTTCTTATTTACAAAATGAGTGAAAATCCAATAAACATCTTTAAATACTTAACCTCACTAGGTAATCAACTAAATGCAAAAGAAATGGATGCATTAATTATTTGTCAAATGGAATGTGACCGGGTGGATAAGGTCTAGTCTGGCCTAGGTGAGCAGACAGGCATTCTCTGTGCTATGAACCAGGGCCACTGGGACAAGCAGTGCTGGGATTTTGATTACGGAGACAGTTACTGACTCCATTATATCCTCTCTCTTTATCCTTACTACAGGGCTCCCCTTCTAACAAAAAGACCTCAAATGTCAGGTAATTGTTTTTCTAGCCTTGGTGCCCAGCTGAGTCTAGTCAATAAGAAATAAGGAGAGGATGGAGGCCAGGCACCAGTGGCTCACAGCTGTCATCCCAGCGACTCAAGAGGTTGAGATCTGAGGATCTAGGTTCAAGGCCAGCCAAAGCAGGGAAGTCTGTGAGACTCTTATCTCCAATGAATCACCAGAAAAATGGAAGTGGCGCTGTGGCTCAAGTGGTAAAGCACTCGCCTTGAGCTGAAGAGCTGAGGGACAGTGTCCAGGCCCAGAGTTCAAGACCCACAACTGACAAAAAAAAAAATAAATTAAGAGACAATGGCTGAGGGTGAAGTAGGAGCTACAGCCTTCTTGGGTGAAGAGAGACTCCTGAAGCAAGCTCCTGTCTTCACCCCCTTTCTGCTTTGGAAGTTGCTACATGAAAGCTCATCTACTTCCTCAAAATCTGAGACCAAGACCAGAAGGGCCATTCAGGGCCTCACACTCTGGGTTGGCCTTTTCTGCTCTACCCCTTGAACCATGCCTTCACTTCTCAATTTTTACTGGTTAACTGGAGAAAAGAATCTCCAAAACTTTTTTTCCCCCGAGGCTGGCTTTGAACTGTGATCCTCAGATCTCAGCCTCCTTAGTGGCTAGGATGACAGGCGTGAGCCACCAGCACCCGGCTAATGTTCATCATCTATTGCTGGAGCGGGAGGGAAGCTGTTTATGAAACAGGGTGTGGTTCTGGGTTGAGCACGAAACTCCATCCGTGCTCCGATAGACACTCATGAATGTATTCAGGGCAAGGAGAAGTATTGTCTGGAACAAGCTGGGAGGCTTTGCTGCTCACCCTTCTTTGTGATGACAATCTCCGACGGGACGGTTTCTGATTTTTGCTGAGAAGCTGTGTCCACCATATCTCCGTTGTGGGGGCTTGTGGATGTCTCGGGAGAGGCACACACGGGACCGGAATCTGGACTGTTGCTCACAGCGCCGTCTGCAAAGAGAATCTAAAGGGAACACAAGTGAGGCAGAGGCTGCTTAACCAGCCCTGTGTGGCTGACCTTTGGGGGTTAAAATAATAAGATGCAGCACCAGACTACTTGCGACCGAAGGGTAGGCAAGTGGCTTCCTAGTTTCCATTTACCTGTTGTCCTGTTTGTTTCTGTGTTCTACCTGTGGTTAGATTGGTTTATTTTTCCATTTATCACCTTTACTCCAGGTGATTGGAAAATCATATGGACAACTTTCAGTTTTTCGACTGATTACATTTAAAATGGTCATTGCTTCTTTCTTTTTTTTTTTTTTCTTGGGTCCGGTTGTGGGGCCTGAATTTTGGGCCTGGGCACTGTCCCTCAGCTCTTCAGCTCAAGGCTAGCGCTCTACCATTTAAGCCACAGTGCCACTTCTGGCCTTTTTCTTATGTGGTGCTGAGGAATCGAACCCAGGGCCTCTGGCATGCAAGGCAAGCGCTCTACCACTGAGCCACCTTCCCAGCCCTCATCGCTTATTTCTTTTAACTTCTGTCTCCTAGGTAGAGAGGCTCTAGGCGTTGCATAAGCCTCCATCTGGCTCTATGTATACCGCTCCAGGGAACAGAAGGAGGGGAGGCTAAGGTCTATCTGGTTCAACTATTCTTTTGTAGCTAATTGTTTCTTTTAATGCTGGGGCCAGGGCTTGAACTCAGGACCTGGGGGCTGTCCCTTAGCTTTTGTTCCTCAGAGTTGATGCTCTACCATTTGAGCCACAGCTCCACTTCTGTTTTTAAAAATATATGATTGTATTATCATTAAGGTATTGTACAGAGGAGTTGCCATTTCCTAACTCGGTAATGAGTGCATTTCTTTTTTTTGGACAATGTTACTCCTTCTCTTCTGGCTTTTTACTGGTTAGTTGAGATAAGAGTTTCAGGGGTTTTCCTGCTGTGGCTAGCTTTGAACCTCAATCCTTACGTCTCAGTCTCCTAAGTAGCTAAGAATACAAGGCTGAGTGACTCGTGCCTCCTTAGTCTATTCTATTCTATACTATGCTGTGCTATTCTATGCTGTGCTATGCTGTTCTATGCTATGCTATTCTATTCTATGCTATGCTATTTTATGCTATGCTATGTTATTCTATACTATGCTATACTATTCTATGCTATGCTATGCTATTCTATGCTGTACTATGCTATTCTATTCTATTCTATGCTGTGCTATACTATGCTGTGCTATGCTATTCTATGCTATTCTATTCTATGCTATACTGTGCTATACTATGCTATGCTATGCTTTCTCCCTGTCAGCCCATCTCCACATGGAAGAGCAGTCTGTGTAAGCATGGTTTTACCTGGGTGGACCCATCCAGCATGTACTTGACAACCGTGCCTTGGCTGGTGATAACTCTGGAGGCCTCCAGCTCGGGGGGCGGCATCACAGTTTTGTAGAACTCATAGTGCTGGGCCCTCTGGGGGTAGCTCTGACGAACCGTGATAGCCCAGGTCCGTTCCTCATCTGGGGTATTTTGATCTTAAACACAAAACAGAGCTAGTCTGTTACACTAGAAAATTAGCTGACACTGTCAGGCCTGTTTGAGCCACACCTCTCTCTGGTTTTTTGCTGGGTAGAGATAAGAATCTCATGGACTTGTCTTTCCGGGACTGGCTTACACAGTGATCCTCAGATCTCAGCCTCCTGAGTAGCTAGGATGATAGATGTGAGACATCAGTACCCAGCTAACATCTAACTGATTTTGATCAGATGAGGACACATGGTCCCAGCGATTGAAATAAAAGGGTCATGTACTTCGTTTTTCTCAGGGCCAGCTTGAACTCAAGTTCGGTCCCAGTGGCTTCATTACGCTGTCTACTTCTATAGCAAGAGCAAGTCTTCATGTAAGCAACAGTCTAGTCCAGGCCCCAGTGAAGAAACCCTGTGTTGTTAAGTAAGGAAGCCTATTTGTCCTCATCTATCCACCTGAATGTTCTAGCGCCAATGGGACCAGCAGACCACTGCAACAGAACAGACCCCGTAAAATGACACACGGACACGTGGCCGGTAAGCCTGGTTTTCAATCCACCAGGAAGAATGTACTATGTGATTTTCAGAGAAGTGGATGAACTTGGAAATATTATGTTAAGTGAAGTGGATCAGGGTCAGAGAGACAAAGGGTACATTACTGCTTCCATATAGATATCAGATGAAATCATATATGAGATCATATACATAGACACACAAATGGTACATGCACAGGAGAATTCCAATGGTGTAACTCCTTCGAGCAACTAATGGTTTAACCAAAGGAATACCTGGAAGCTGAAATACATTTTGTCAGGGGAGGTGGGGAGGGGGTGTGAGGGGAGTACATCAGGCCAACTAGAGAGAGAAAGGGCAGATGCATAGGTCATGATATCTAATGTACATCAGTGAACTGTGACGGGATGGGTGAGGTTGAGTGAGGGGTGACATCGATTAAGATGCATTGTCCTCATAAATTGACATGCTGAATTGAAATGCCTTTGTAAAACACTTAAAGATAATACAAAAAAAAAGGGAAGGAAAAAAAATAGATGAATGTTCCTCATTCTATCGTGGCTCACTGTCCTCTGTCCTTAGTAACCAGATGGTTATTCCGCTGTGGTCCTCTGAGAGGCAGGAAGACAGGCCCACCTAGGAGATGTGAGAGCCCCTGGCTCCTCACGCCTGGCCCAAGAACAGCATCCTAACCCAATCTCTGGGGTCTTTAGTGATCCTGCTTCTTCAGTATCCTGAGCTTGGAAAATGCAGTTATTAGTAGCGAGTGTATTTTTCCATGTACGTTAAGAATTCGGCATCTGGCCATAGTGAGTGCATGAAAAACACGCATTATCATTGTGCTCCTTATTTGAAACGAATCTACAGTTCATTGTTAACAAGAGATGTGCTTACCTGCTAGGGAAAATGTACAGTTTTCAGCGGAGGTCTGCTTTTGTTTTTGTGTTCCCCATAGAGCTATTGCTATGTAGCATAGGCTGGCCTCTTAACTCTTGATCCTCCAGCCCCCAGGCCTCCCATGTGCCAGACTTACAAACATGCATTGCCCTGCCTGCTTGTGATCTATTTTATATACAGGTTTTTTTTTGCCCCTTAAACACAGCTAGGACTCACCTGTAAGCTCTTGCCCAAGGAAGGTTAACAGGAGCCCATTGGGGCAAGACACATTCAGGTTTTGGAAGGTGGGAACATACGGAGTCTCTTGGATAACAAGTTCTGGTTCTACTTCTTCCTGTAAGGAATTTTGCAGATGAGTCATTGCATGCTGCTTTTTCAATGAGCTCCAAGGCACGCAACTCAGCCAAGGGCTGGGGAGGGCCCTGGGGAGGGAGCCTGTGAACACCTGAGTAGAACCTGCCATAGGTCCCCAGCCCCCTCCCCCCAACCTCAGGCCTCTGCTGCTGCCTGCAGAGGGGTATCTAGACAATGAGGAGATTAGGAGCAATAGGAATAATTGGGAGGGAACTGAGGGAGGGCTTAGGGCCTCAACAGGAGCAAAGCTTCACTTAAGCCACAAACTTCTACTGTTTGTAAATCACCGTCTAAGGTGCTTTGTGGTTGCAAGGCCAATGCATTGTGACCGGCAGAGAGAGCGTGGTGTACGAGCACGCCACAGCCTTTTCTGTGTGCAATTCTTACAGTTTATCGTGTTTTGATAACATCTGTCCTTTTTTTCTTATAATACATATGCATTGCTTTTGTAACAACTAAAAGCAATGTGAGGAAAAAAAGACAATAGAAGGTTGCTTCCAATTCATGAGAACCGGGCGTGTGTGTGTGAGGCCACTCCAATTAATTCTGTGCCAGTTAGGCCTGAATCCTTCGCTCTGTCACATGTACTGAGGAAAGCAGTGACTTGGTACCATTTCTAAGGAGAACCACTTCAATACTTTGAACTTATTCCTTTTATTATACCTGCAGATCCCACTAACTGGGTCTTTCTTGAGTTTATCCTAACTAATCTGTGATGGATAATTTAGGTTGTTCCATCTTTTCTTAGTCACTAATGGAAAAATATGAACAATTACTGAAGATGAACTAAAAATAAAAAGCAAGGCTGGTGTAGGGATACACACCTGCAATTCCAGCTCTTGGTAGGCTGAGACATGAGGATTGTGTGTCTGAGAGAGACGTAGCAGGTTTGGGGTCAGCCCTAGTGAGACCCTGCCTCAAACTAAACAAAACAAAACTCCCAAGCCAAACAAGGACAAAAGAACTCAGAATAAAACTGAAGCACAACAAAGAGGCTAAAGCTAATGAAGTTCTGTAGAAGGAACAAAAACACTGAAACTCAAGCTTCCCGGGTCAAACCTGAGGCCAGGAATCGCCCTCACACCTCACTGCAGTCAATACAGAGAATTGGGGATGAGCGACATTGGATTTGCCTTTGGCTCAATCACATTTAGGTGAATGACCGGTGATCTTTCCATCAGTGCTCATGCATTTGACTGGAGCTCAGTGGAATTATCCAGATATCACTCTGAAGCAGAGTGACAGTTACACCTCTGTCTGTTAAAGGGACAGACTTTGAAATTGGAGCTTCTCGAGCACTGTTTTTTTAAACGTATTTTCTTTCTTCTAAGGAATTGAAAATACACTTTTAGTAGCAAAAGCCCACATTCAGTAGGAGTCAACATTCACCAGCAGATTCTTTGTTATTCCACTTTTAGAGCTCCCTTTTGGTCAGTGTTCTACTAGGAAAAGATCAAAATCAAAGTGTGTGTGTGTGTGTGTGTGTGTGTGTGTGTGTGTGTGTGTATGTGTGTGTGTGTGTGTGGTGTCCAACAGCCAGCTGCCAGTACTTAGTCGGGCTGCGTTCTCACTCTGTCATTAAGTGCCAGTCTAACAACTGGAGTTCTTGTCCCATTTGTCTGCCAAACAAGCTAAATGAACTTATGTTAGAGCAGTAGGAATTTAACCAGCTCAAAGCAAAGAAAACCCAAGAACCGTAGTGGGAAAAAGAGCAAACTGGTCCTTCTGGGTTTCAAGTGCATGACCTGGAACCGCTTGTGTGTGGCCATGTCTCCTAGAGAGGGGGTTCCACCCTGTGGCCAGTCCTCCTGGTCCCAGGCTGCGGTCACAGGAATGAGAATGCACCTGCTCCTAAATGCAGGCACTCGTGACGGGGCATGGATTTGATGCATGTGACACTGAAGCAGGGCAGAGTGGCAAGGGTTGCGACCTTTTTCTCTTCTTCTTTGGGGTGCTCTTCCTCTTTGCTAGGCTCTTTGGGTTTCTCTTTGCCTTTGGCTTTGGCTTTGGCTTTGTTTGGTGGCGCGGTCACCACCACGGGCACCACTGTTGGGGTGTGGGCCGAAGGAATATTCAACATCGGCTCCAGGGCGGGGTCTTTCTCCTCTGTGGCAGCCAAAGAGAAAGTACAGAAAGTCAGACAGCTGTACTCAGCACTCTTAGTAAATACACAACCTCCCTCTCTCCCTACCCCCCCATCTCTCTCTCTCTCTCTGTCTCTGTCTCTCTCTCTCTCTCTCTCTGGGTAACAGTTTTCCCCTTGCTCAACATGTTTATCACTTGGCTGTATTTCAGGTGTGATATAGTTTATCTGAAAATCATGACTAAAGACAGAAAATGAGAGAGTGGTAATCCTTCGGTAGGAATGAGAGAGTGGTAATCCTTTGGTAGGCCTGATTTGGCGAGTCAAGCCCTCAGTGACAGAGCAGCAGCCTTGCCACTACCGATGTGAAAAGCATGGAAATATGAAAAGAGGGTTAAAGTCTTATGGGGTCTCAGATCCGTGCCCAAGTAGCAGAATGTAAGATAGGTGAAGTAGAAATATAATAAAGGATACCACGAAGCCCAAAAATATGGTCATTTCTGGCTGAACTGAAAAAAAAAAAAAACAGTTGTCTTATGTTTTATCTCTTCTCTTCTGGGCTTTAGAGGATTGCTAGAATTGTAACAGGAGAGCAGATGAGAAGAGAACTCAGGTGGGGAGCTCGGGAGAGAACCCTCCTCCTCTTGAAGCCTGCTCCCCATTGTTTCCTTACCTCACTGCTCAGTTTGTCCTCATCCTCCCGCACTGACCCCTGTTATGCTTTTCTACCCAAAATTTATATCGTAAGGCATGGACTTGCTTCTCCGTTTCAGATCCAAACTCCCTTCCTTCCTTCCTTCCTTCCTTCCTTCCTTCCTTCCCTCCCTCCCTCCTTTTTTCCTTCCTTCCTTCCTTCCTCCTCCATATCTATCTATAGAGAGAGGGGTACTGGGTGTTGAACTCAGGAGCTCACATTTGCTAGGCAGGCATTCTACTACTTGAGCTATTCCTCCAGTCCCTTTTGCCATGCTATTCTCAAGGTAGGACCTCACTTTCTACACTGGCCAGCTTAGGCTGACTTCCTCCTCCTTGTACATCCCTGTGTAGTTGAGGGTGGTAGGTGTGTGCCCCTGTGCCTAGCCCCTGTGCTTCCTGTAGAGCTGGGATATCAGGTGCTACCTCATGCTCTACAATAAGTCAGGATATAATCCCTGGAACCTCTTCTCTCCCCCTGGCTGGCCTCAAACCATGATTCCTCCCATCTCCACCTCCCAAGTAGCCAGGATTACAGACTTGAGCCACAGATCCACATTTCTGACTCTTGGCGGTGGTGCCAGAGACATTTCAAACTCTACTAAGGTAAGAAACAAGACAGGAATGATTCATACAAATATTGTCTCTGCAGAAAACTAAATAGTAGAGCAGATAATTAACACAAAATTTTAAGGTTATATAGAATTTTGTATTATATTCAACATTATGTTGTGATTAATTCTATTTATTTATTTATTTATTTTTGTCGGTCATGGGGCTTGAACTCTGGGCCTGGGCACTGTCCCTCAGCTCTTCAGCTCAAGGCAAGCGCTCTACCACTTGAGCTACAGCGCCACTTCTGGTTTTCTGGTGGTTTATTGGAGATAGGAGTCTCACGGTGTCTCCTGCCCGGGCTGGCTTTGAACCGCGATCCTCAGATCTCAGCCTCCTGAGTAGCTAGGATTACAGGTGTGAGCCACCAGCGCGATTAATTCTATTTAAATGGCATGGGAAGCTGCAGGTTTCCTAATTGGCTCCTGGTATAATGACTACTATTTTGTGTTTGGAAAGGGCGTGGCTTCCAGTTGGAGAATCTGTTTATGGGGAAATCTTTGAATTTGTCCAGCGGGTGGCTCCTATAAGATGAACATTCTGACTCACAGAGAGCAGCTTTATAGTTACAGGATGCCTAGAAATATGATTCTGAACAAAACCAAGAGGGTTCTGTGGCAAACCATGTGTTCTTGGAACCAACTGACAGGAATATTTTTGCAGGCCAATTAACAATGATTGGAATATTTATATGTGTGTGTAAACATATAGGATGATACAGGTATAAAAGATTGAGCAAGAGGTCAAATATTTATGAGCCAATCATTTTACTCTGTATGAAATGTTGTATATGTACATACATGTATACATGCATATGTAACACACACACACAAAACCCCCCTTTCATTTCAGCTTTGCAGAAAAAATACTGAAAAAGGGATGAAATCAGGAGCATGTTGACTGAAGACGGGCAAGGATCTCTGGCCATGGGAGTACAGATGTTTATTATTATTAATAATTTATTAGTTTTGTGCTGGTACTGTGGCTTGAACTGAGGGCTGTCTCACTCTCTCCCTTGGCTTTTTTGCTTATGTCTGGTGCTCTAGAACTTGAGCCATACCTCTGCTTCCAGCATATTGCAGGTTAATTGGACCATTAGGGTCTCTCAGATTTGTCTGCCTGGCCTGTCTTTGAACCACGATCCTCAGATCTCAGGCCACTGAGTGGCTAGGATTAGAGGTGTGGGCACCATTGCCTGGCCAGTTGTTCCTTCTGTTGTGTTTATTTTACCTGGTGCCGTTCCACCTGGCCCATAGTAGCTTATTGAAAGGCAGATTCCATTTTCTAACACGGCGGAAAAGGATCCAAACTTGCTGACAATGATGTTCTTTGTGTCCGAGTCTTCTAAAAGACAAAATCAGATCAAGGATATTTCTTTTGCTTCAAAGGACATGGAAGCATAACTCAGAGGGCAGCACAGATGGGGATGGAGGTCTTAGTTATTCTACCACAATTAGCTGAGAAGTGATGGGTTCAGTTCCTGCTGTGTACTCAGGGCTGGGAGCCAGAGGCTCTTGCCATAAGGAATGACAGAAAGAAGAATGCCCTGGCCCTCAGTGCAGATTATTGCTCTGCTAGACTATTCCCAAGAGCTTCAGACCAAATCTCCATTTCCCCACATTTTAAGCCATACTGTTAAATATTTAATTCCTTACTCTGTGTGTGTGTGTGTGTGTGTGTGTGTGTGTGGTGTGTGTGTGTGTGTGTTAGAGAGAGAGAGAGAGAGAGAGAGAGTCCTAGGGCTTACACTCAGGGCTTAGGCGCTGTCCTATTTTTGCTTAAGGCTAGTGCTCTATTATTTGATCCACAGCTCTAATCCTGACTTTTTGCTGCTAAATTGGGGATACAAGTTTCATTATTATTATTATTTGCTTGGGCTGGCTTTGAACTGCAATCCTGAGATCTCAGCCTCCTGAGCAGCAGAGATTACAGGTATAAGATACAAGTGCCAACTGTAAATTCTTTACATTCTTAAAAACATTTAAAATTTTTTTCTAGTCAAACATCCTTTTAAAGCAAAATTTGTTAGAAATATACATGTCTAAGACAAATGAGAAGATTTGTAAATTTTCTTTTTTTTGTTGCTTTGTTTTCATTTCCTCTGTTAACATGCAGTGAAAACGGTAAAATGTTGATTTTCTGTACTGGAACCCAAGTAGAGATAACTTCTAAACTGGGTAATTCCAGTGGTCAGTGGAATAAAAAATAATAATTTGTGAGTGGGAACATACTGGTACATACTGGGAGAACATATTGCAAAGCATGCATCTGCTAAAGGACTATTATATACAGCACACAAAGAACTCTGAAAGGGATGGTAGGGGAAAAACAAAGGAGGAGGCAACAATGCTTGATAAGAAATGTAGTCATTACCTTGCTCATGTAACTGTAACCCCCTCCTCTGTACAGTATTTTCACAATAAAAAACTTAAAAAAAAAAAAAGAACCCCGAAAGCTCCACAAAAAGGAGAATGAATAAGCCTGGTAAGAGATAAGCCAAACAGCTCTGCAGACAGCACCACTGAAGAAGACACACATACAGCAAATGGCGCTGGACATCACATCATCAGAGATATGCAAATTACAATTAGGGTACACCTACCAGAATGGAGAAAATCAAAATCATTGACAGTGCTGATGTGGAGCAACAGGAACGCTTGGTGCTTGCTGTGGGCAGAGCTGTGGGGAAGGTTGAGGGGGAGCCATTTTGGAAAACAGTTTAGTGGACTCACTCTCACCCGACCAAGCGACCATGTCCCTTCATATTTACCCAAATGAACTAAAATCTCATGTTCACAAAGCTGTGTGCAGAATCTTTGTTCACAATTATCAGAACTTGAAAACAACCAAAAATGTTCTTCAGTAGGTGAATGGATAAACTGTGGTATGTCCAGACAGTGAAATATTACTCAGGAAACCATAGAGTCATGGGTGGACAGAGTGGAATTCTCCACACATATAGTTAAGGGAAAGAACCCCAATGAAAAGGTTACCCCCTGTGTGATCCACACAATATGACATTCTGGAAAAGTCCAAACTGTGGACACAGCCAACTGCCCAGTGGTTGCCAGGAGTTGGTTGAGGATGGAGACGCCAATCTCTGTATAATATAGTGAGAGTAGGTTGTGCCACTTTGCTACATGGGACCTATGACAAACACCACATGTGAAACCTAAGGAAACAAGGGTCGTGGGAGACAACCCACTGTCATCAATAGGGGTAAGTGTGAGAAGAAATGAGCCAGAGGGGGCTGGGAAGGTGGCTCAGTGGTAGAGTGTTTGCCTTGCATACATGAGGCCCTGGGTTCAAGTACTCAGCACCATATAAGCAGAAAAAGCCAGAAGTGGTGCAGTGGCTCAAGTGGTAGAGCGCTGGCCTTGAGCTAAAGAGCTGAGGGACGGCACCCAGGCCCTGAGTTCAGGCCTCACAACCAACTAAAAAAAAAAAAAAAAGGAAATGAGTGAGAAGAAATCAAGTGTTCCTTTCATTTGTTGATGGTTGATTTTCTGTTTCGTCAATGGACATATTGAGGAATACTGGCACTCTCTCTTAGGTGGTCCTTGGTTTCTAAATGTGGCTCCAGAGCACTAGATAATTCTAGATCCTGCTAAAACGGGTAATAGGGGGGTAGGGAGAAAGAGCGGGGAGGGAGAGAGAGATGGAGGGCAACAGAGGCAGTCAGAGAGAGGCTATTTGCATGCAGGGGGCCAGGTGTGTGTAGAAATGTCTCCAACTTCTGTCAGTTTTGCTGTGGACCTAAAATTGTTCTCAAGGCAAGGTGTGCTGCTTGGCGGTCACACCGCATCACGAGGAAGTTTTGTGACATTTAAGTAACGGATCCACGTTGTAGCCACTTACTTGTTTCCTTATCTTTTGCTTCCTCCTCGTCTTCATAGTCGTCTTCGGAAGCGTTGTCCCTCTCGTCCTCTTGCTTTCTCACGATTTCCTTCGGGTCCCTCAGGTGGATGATGAAACTGTGCTTGTCTTTTTTCACTTTCACCTTAATAAAAGTGGAGCCTATGGAAAAGCCATGGGATGGGAGCTAGGCTGGCGTAAGATGTTACCAGGGCACCTTGACAGGTTAGAATTTGGTTTGAGTAAGTCAGCAATTCTCGAGGAAGGAGTCTGAGGGAGACACTTGCATCAGGGCCTGGGTGCTGTCCCTTGGCTTGTTCACTCAAGGCTGGTGCTTTGCCACTTGAGCCACACCTTCACTTCTGGATTTTTCTTGATTAATTGGAAATAAGAGTCTTATAGACTCCCCCCATCTCCACCCCCCCCCAAACTGGCTTTGAGTTATAATCCCCAGACAGCCTCCTGAGTAACTGGGATTACAGGCATGAGCCACCAGCACCCAGGTTGATTTTTTTTTAAACCTTTCTGTTTTCTTTTACTTTTTAAAATCCAGCCTTTATTTTTCAGCTTTGAAGTATCCTCAAATTTGATGGGATTAGGATGAAATGACTGTATTTTCTATGAACCACCTGACATTTACATGCATTGCATGCATATACAAAAAAATTCATAATAAGAACAGTAGGCCCATAAACTCTGGGCTCCAGAAGCAAAAGCCAGGAAAAGTGCTAGAAACGCAGTGAATGCTTGGTTTCTGAGCTGAAGAGTATGTGTTGTCATTAGCAACCATCTCCTTGTATCCTATGTCATAGACGATGTACCGATATTTTAACAAGCAAAGTGAAGGCGTCAGTGTGCTCCTGACACACTCCCGGCTGCCTGTGCCTGCAGAGTCCCTTTCACCAGAAGGTCGAGTGTGACAGCGCGGAGGGCGCGTGAAGGACAGAGGACTGTCATCTGCCACACTCCACAACACCCTGATATCTCCAAGCCCCCAACCAGCCGCTTTCAAGATGTACCTTTTTCAAATGTCATCTTTTCTACTTCAATCTCCCCGCCGTCAGAAGGGTACAGGTAGTAGTTTACCCCTGAGATTTGAATGGGTGTATCTCCCATGTTGTAGCCTCGAAACTAGAAGACAAAGTATCATGTCTTGTGGATAAAATTACAATTGATAACAGCCAACCTTTCTTGGTTGGCCAATTAATTTCTGCTGAACAGTATTATTGTCCCTTTGAAGTTATCTGTCCCTCTGAAGCCAAGGTCCAAATTTGTCTTTGGGAATTATTTGTTTGTGGCGTGGTTTCATAATATAGCCCAGGCTGGCCTTGAATTCACCATCATCCTGCCTCAGCCTCGGGGGGGTGCTGGGATGGTATTGTCCTATAACAGGCAGAATTAACGAAGGCCTAAGAAGTTTTTTTAAACCAGTATTGGAATTTGAACTGAGAGCCTCAAGCTAGCTAGGCAGTTGCTGAGGGACTAGACCCAGGACATGAGCTCTAAGACTTTGCCCCTCTTTGCCCCCACCAAGCCCCAAAAGATCTGCGACTTTAAACTCTGTTGGAGTGAACGTCCTCATAATCTGGTCCAAGGGAGGTGACTGCACTATTAGAAGAAACCAACTTCTCATTCATTCATGCATTTTCTGTTTGTGGTGAAGTGATTTAAGGCTGGGTGTGGTGGTGTACACCTGTGATCCCAGCTGCTCAGCAAGTGGTGATCATGGGAGCATAGCTCTGGGCCAGCTTGGGAGAACTGCTAGCCAAAAATCCCACCTTAAAAACAGAATGGGGCTGGGCACTGGTGGCTCACACCTGTCACCCTAGCTACTCAGGAGGCTGAGATTGAGGATCAGGGTTCAAAGCCAGCCTGGGCAGGAAAGTCCATGAGACTCTCATCTCAAATGAACCACCAGAAAACTGGAAGTGGAGCTGGGGCTCCAGTGGTAGAGCACTCGCCTTGGGCAGAATTGCTGAAGGACAGCGCCCAGGCCCTGAGTTCATGTCCAAAACGAGCTTTACAACGTCGGTGCAGGGGGGGGGAAGGGGGGAGAAGGAGAAGGATTGGGATTGGGGGGGAGGGGGGAGGCTGGGAAGGGATGTGAAGGGTAAACCAAAGGAGGAGGCTGCAATGCTTGGTAAGAAATGTACGCATTATCCTGCCCATGTAATTGTAACCCCTCTGTACAGTATGTTCACAAATAAAATTAAATTAAATTAAAAAAAAAAGACCCTTGACTAACAAAAAGAGAGAGAGACTTTATGAGTCAGGAACCTGAGTGCCCTCGGGGAGATAACCAGATGACCTCAGATAATGCCATTATCCGAGACACAGCCAGCCTTAGTGCTACTTCCAACCTAGCTTCCAAACACTCAAGGCAAACCGAGCCTGGTCCTGTCGTGGCGACTGGCTGAAAAGAAGGCTCTGAATCAGAGAAGGTGGAGTACAGTCTTTTTTAGCTCTGGGATCCCAGAAGACACCCCCCATCCTCCCCTCCCCTAAACAATGAAAAATCACCCCAAGCAATGGAGAGACTGGACTCTACCTGGTAAACTATGTCAGGCTGGGGCTCCGGTGCCTGGGGGATCTCCTGAACCAGTTCCGCGATCTTCATCAGTTCCTCTTTATCTTTCTCTTTGGAAGACGTTTTCTTCTTCACAGGCTTGCTCGCTCCTTTCGCTCCTTTTTCCTTGCCTTTCTGCTTGTTCGCTTCCTTGCTCTTCTTTTCTGCCTTCTTTTCCTCCCTTATGCGCTCCTCTTCCGCGAGCCGCTCCTGCTCTTCCTTCCACGCCTGCAAAGTCAGTGCAAAATGGACTCAGGGTATTCTGCAGCAGCTTTAAACATGGATTTCATCAAAATGACTTTGGAGAGCACTGAGCGTCATTTATGTAAGTGGTTCTCTGATTCACTAACATACACAGCTTGACACCCTCAGCCGTATCTCGGGTTCTTCCTCTCATCCCACTTCTATGCAGGATATTCCCTCCCTTCTCTCCTGCCTTGCAGATTCTCTTAGCTTCAGATGCAATTTCCTTTGCTCAGGTTTTAGTGATCCTTACTTAGCAGCTTCTTTTTTTTTTTTTGTCAGTCATGGGACTTGAACTCGGGGCCTGGGCACTGTCCCTGAGCTCTTCAGCTCAAGACTAGCACTCTACCACTTGAGCCATAGTACCACTTCTGGTTTTCTGGTGGTTTATTGGAGGTAAGAGTCTCACAGACTTTCCTGCCTGGGCTGGCTTTGAACCATGATCCTCAGATCTTAGTCTCCTGAGTAGCTAGGATGCCAGGAGTGAGCCACCAGCGCCCTGCACCCTTAGCAGCTTCTTAAAGGCTCTCATCACTGATTTTCATATGACACCCATTATCAATGATGACTGAATGATGACTTATCAACAATATGGTAGACTACATACTTGGAGAAACAATCTGAGCAAAAATTTCAAAAATTGATTTCTAAAACCTTTTTTTTTCTTTAAAGAATCATTGTATCATGTGTCAGTAGCTCAGGCCCATCATCCAAGCTGCTGAGGAGGCTGAGATCTGAGGACCACAATTCAAAGTCAGACCCAGTGGAAAACTTTGTGAGACTCTTAGCTTTAATTAAACATCAAAAAACTGGGACAGGAGGTGTGGCTTAAGTAGTAGAGCACCAGCATGAGTAGGAAAAGTCACGAGTTCAGGACCTGGTACTGGCACATACACAAAAAGAATCAATTGGCTATGTGGAATTTGCAATAAAGATTAGAGTACTGTATGTTTTATTACTATTTATAAGTTACATCACTTATAAGTTACAAACACACTATCAGTAACAGGTGTGGTTCAGCTTATGCATGTGTATACATCTATGTACATTTTTGCTTTTTCTTGAGAATGGCTGCTGAACATGCCATCTGTGTGTTTTTAAAGCAGCTACAGGAAACAGACAAACTGTCTGTAAAAGAGGGTCAGATTAGAGAGCAGTCAACAGTCGCTGGGTTAGCCAGGGAAATGTGGGACAATGTCTTGACTGCTCTAAGAAAATAAAGGAGTCTACCAGGAGATTCATAAATGAAAAGCTATTTTTAATGACTAGGGGCAAAATAAAGCCATTTTTTTCAGACAACAAACAACTGATTTAAATCAAAAGTATGATATGATGATATAATAAGAAACAGATATTTGGTCTTCATTCCTGGATCTGTGCACAAAGCTCCTAAGTCCATTGGAATTTCATGAGTGATACCTGAGTGTCTTTTGTTCCAATGAGACAAAACTCTTGGCAAACTCCTAGATGAGATGGGATAGGAGGGAAGCTAGTCATTAGCAAGACCACAGCTTAGAACTTTCAGGCCCTTCCCTGCTTCCAGCTTTCAGGAAGGAGAGAAGAGCTAGATATCTATCATACCTGCACATGGGCACCGCCATCAACCCCCCCTAGCCCCTTCAGGGATGGCAAAAGTATCTCCACTTTAGAAGTGTGACTGACCTGAAGCCCCCAGGACACAACCTCCAAACCAAACCCAACCTAAACCATAAGCAAACAAATAAAAATGCTGAGTATTTTTGGGTATACCCCCCAAATTTAATATTATCTCTGACACTTAAGACAATCCAGCAATACGATTTTGAATTGTTAGGAAAGCATATTACTTTTGTAATTAAAATATTCAACTTAAAAATAAGCAAACAAAAACAAATGAGAGAGAGAGAAAGAATATAATAGCTATGATCAAGGTACAATGTGATGTGGTTATATAGACAATAAAGAAGACACAGATGGGCAGTGGTAGCTCATGCCTCCAATCCCAGCTACTCAGGAAGCCAAGATTTGAGGATCACGTTTCAAAGCCAGCTCAGGCAGGAAAGTCTATGAGACTCATCTCTAGTTAACCACCAAAAGCTGACAGTGGAGGTGTGGCTTAAATGGTAGAGCAACATCTTTGAGTTAAAAAGCTAAGGGAAAGAGCCCACGACCAGCCCACCACTTGGTGGACAGATAATCCTTTGATCCTCCTGTCATTGAATGCTAAAGATTTGGCCAAAAATGTCATTTGCTGTGAACTTTGCATTATGAGATAATGGATTTGTGAGTGGGGCCAGACATCTTTCACTGGGTCACCTACCTTGAGAGAGCCTTCTAACACAAAGGGCATCTCATCCTTTTCTTTATCTTGTTCTGATATGTCTGTTTTGCTGGATAGTTTGGTGACTATAGCCAGAGGAAACAAAAGTTCTTAGTCATTCAGCATTTCTCATAGATAACAGAAGAATCAAATTTCTTGGGTAGAGGGGATCTCAAAGGCTATCAAGTTCAACTCTCCATCCATCCATCCATCCATCCATCCATCCATCCATCCATCCATCCATCCGTCCATCCATCCATTTATTTCTGGCCTCTCCTGTTATCTCCACAGACATGACAGACCAATGGGTGATGGGTTCTCAGTCTCTGGGGACAATGTACCCTGTTGTTGGTGACTTGGTCTGTCACACCTTGCTTTTTCCTAATGCTGTCTCACGGTTAAACTTTGAGGACCACCCAGAACACAGTTAACGTGTCTCAAACTGAAGTCCTTCTCTTGCCATTGTAGTCACTTTATTTTGAAGTTGTGAACCTTCTCTGAGAGGACTTTGAATGCTATACAGAACAGCCCTAAACCGGAAATTACCTGTGTTTCCAGAAATTTCTAGATGATGAAGTTTTTGGTTTGCTCCTTAGTGTTGGGAAGGAAACACAGTCGCCGCTCTGCTAATAGGCCAGGATTGCCCCGGAGCTGTGAGTTGGAAGGCAGCCTTACCTTTAGTCCCTAGAGTCCCATACATTTTTTTTTTCTAGAAGAAGCTGAGACATTTTGGTGGAATCAGTATGTCAGCAATCTCGTTTAAGTTTTACTTTATAATTAGGCTATTTGCTAACTCCTCTTGTAATCGATAGAGATGGCAAAAAAATTGGAATCTACATAGCCATGCTTCTTTATGAGAAATCACTCTCAAATTTGGCTCTCATAAATATCGAATGTTATTAACTGAGAGTGCATTTCTTTTGCACAAAACTCAAGGAAAATTTTTTTTTATTTTCTAGCTGAACTGCCCAACTGTTTCAAATCTTTCGTTTTTCTAGTATACTTCTAAATATCTACTCAAACCCTTCCCATTCTCTTTTGCCTTTGCCGTATGGGTTCTAAGCCATGAAAACTAGTGAAAAAGAAAATGGAACTAAAGCTGTGGACTGATCTAAGATCCTATCAATCTCTGCCCGCTGTCTCCCTCCAAAAATGGCCTTTCCTTTAGCTCTACATCCCCTAGCAGGCCCACTTAGGAGGGTCTGGATTTAACAGAACTGTTGGAACCTGTCATTATTCGAATGGAAACCCACTAACTCAATTTTCTTTTTCTTTCTTTTTCGTGTGTGTGTGTGTGTGTGTGTGTGTGCGTGTGTGTGTGCGTGTGCATGTGTGTGTCTGTGTGTGTGTGTGTGCTGGTACTGGTATTTGAACTCGGGGATTGAGTTCCAGTTTGCTTTATCACTCAAGACTGGTACTCTACCACTTGGGCCACACTTCTTTCTACTTTCAGCTTTTTGCTGGTTAGAGATAAGAGTTCTCACAGACTTACTTTCCTGCCCAGGATGGCTTCAAATGTTGATACTTAGATCTCAGCCTCCTGAGTAGTGAGGACCAAAGGCATGACCACCAGTGTCTGCCCTCTCTTATATATTGTCAACACATCTTGAGTAGGAATCACATCAGTCCTACTGATAAAGACACTTGGTGTTTGAGAACACATCACATCATATCTGTGTACGGGTTGCACAGGAAGTGGAGCCGAAGCTGGAGAACATTTCACTGTCTCTCAGGAGTCATCTCAACATGAGTGGAGTGTAACTCTTCCATGTATTAGAGAAAACAAAGGATCATGGGAATTTTGTGGATAACTCCTTTCAATTTTGAAAAATTAAGTCTTAAGTGAATTAAAAGGTAGGTGAATGTATTTGGAGTTTATTCTAGGCATAAAGTGAATTGGTTAAAAAAAAGCAAACAAAAAATAATAATGGCGATGTGGCACAACTGAGTATAACTTTGACCCCTCAAAAATCTAAGCAAGAGAACAAGGCCCTGAGTTCAATCCCCAATATCGGGGCATGCACACACACACACACACACACACACACACACACACACACACACATGCACACACACACACACACACACACACAGAAAATGAGTTGAGTGGGTAATTTACTTTTAGATTTTTTGGGGGAAATTGTTTTGCTAGTAGAATTTCTGACAGTAGCCAACATTTTTAGTTCTTGCTCAGCAGCAGCTCTGGCCCTCTCGAGCTCCTCCGACATTCTACGCTCCTGATATTTAGCTTCTTCTTCTGTGACCCAATCTTGAATGGATTTTGCAACAAGTTCTAAATAACTCCTAGACAAGGCAAAACAGAGGAGGTGGAGAATGCATTCTCACTGAAGTCAATACATCAATGTTTGCATCCATTTGAATCATGTAAGCAACTAAGGAACAATGAACTCATTCAACTACTGAATTAACTGAATTCTCTAAATTCGTTACCTGAATCCAACATTAGAGTGAAGAGCAACATCCCAAAATTCACAATGCAAACGCTGGGTATTCATTGGATTATGGAAAACTAAAAGTAAGGAATTGTCTTGGGTATGGTAGTAAGAATCCACACAATGATACTGCTGGTGAGCTTCTTGGAGAACCTGAAAATTAAAGTTATTGCAGTTTATTATGACACTGCTGTATTATTATTTACAATGGCATCATTATTCATTATTTTTGCATTATAGGAGGAGATGGATCTCCTGTTGAGCTTATCTTGGTCCTCCTTATTTCCCTCTCCTGGTTTTCCCTCTTGTTAATATTGTTAGTCTGGTTTGTATTCCATGGGATTCATTCCTAACTGGTAGAAAAATGAGATCCTAAGAGAGAACATTTGGGGAACATTTCAGAAACTTTTACAGAAAAAACAAACAGCATCCAAGCAAAGAGACGTTTGCTAGAAGTGTTCTTCCTGAAGAATGGCCAATGATAACTAAGTCAAGCAGTGATCCAGCTTGTATTTTATCATGTGATGTCATTGAAAACTCCGGGTAAATAGGTGCTAGGGACTGAGTGGTACCCCTGCCTACTCTGAATTTGCATAGTGACCCTTTGACCCCTCATAGGATTTTTGCCCTGTGGCTGACTGGAGTCCTTCTGCTCTAGTAGGGTAGAAATGGCAAGTAGGTTAGTAGTTGTTCCAGTACACGTAGGGCTTGAGAGCCTGTGAGCTGGGCTGAGAGACTTCGAGGTGTGTAGACCCAAGTTCTAGAGCTGGAGGCTGTGGTTAGAGGCCAGTGCTTTAGGCCCTGGAGGTTGGGGCTTCTTGCTCTGGGCTTCGGTTTCCGGTGGCCCAGTGCTGGGAAGCCAGGGCAGTCCTCAGCATCTAGCCGCCCCAGCTGGTGCCACAGCTCCCCCGCCTTGGGTGACAGGGCTCTTCTTGGCCTTGGGGCTTGGCAGCACCCCAGAACTCTTCTAGCAGCTGGAGCTCACACCCTCCATCTTTGGCTCGGTATTCGCAGGGTCCTCTGCGTCTTTTCTTGTCTCTGCGCCCTGGCCACTCTCTGGAACCATTCAGCCATGTTCTTCCTGCCCTGCTGCTGCCCTGCCGGCTCCTTTTAGTGTTCCCGGCTCAGCCCTCTCTACTTGTGCAAGAGATCTGAAGTGGGCAAAGAATCTACTACTCTGGAGAAACTGTCCATTGGGCCCAATGTTGCAACACTTCAGGGCAGCACAGGAGAGTTTCTCCTGACTGACTTGGGGAGTAAGTGAGCTGCACAGTCTGGACCTAGCCAGTAAAGGGGTGGGAGAAGGGTGTTGTGCTCCTCACAGTGCAGCAGCCACTCAATGCAAATGAAGGATTATGTTTGCACCAGTCACAGGCCTTCTTCTCCATCACCAGGGGAAGTACTCCTTTTGTACTAGTCACTGTACAGCTATTCATGCAAATGAAGGATTATGTTTGCACCAGTCACAGGCCTTCTCCATCACCAGGGGAAGTGTTCCCCTTCTCTTGCAGCCTGGTAGAAATGGTTTCTAAGGCTCACCAAAGCTAATGATAGCAAAAAGACCAATGCAAGATGAGATGTTTGAAATAGTCATGGCTGGCACTGACCCTTCTCAGCCAGAACTGTGCTTAGCATGAAGCAGCTGAGATCAGAACTGTAGGCTCTCAAGAGGGTCATCTGAGCAACTGCCACAGGATAGCCCCACGGGAGTCCTCCACTCCATGTGGCCAGGCATAAGAGAAGGGCCAAACCAAGGGGAATGGCCTGACTGTGACAGTTCTGATGATTCACAGAAAGCATGACACACATCACAGGTATGTATGAGAGGAGCACAGAGAACCTCAACAAAAGCTGGTGATGAATAGGAAAGAGAAGCAGGGGCTGGGAATGTAGTTTAATGGTAGAGTGCTTGCCTAGCATGCATGAAGCCCTGGGTTCAATTCTTCAGTACCACATACACAGAAAAAACTGAAAGTGGCGCTGTGGCTCAAGTGGCAGAGTACTAGCCTTGAGCAAAAGAAGCTCAGGGACAGTGCCCAGGAGAGAGAAAGAGAGAGAGAGAGAGAGAGAGAGAGAGAGAGAGAGAGAGAGAGAGAGAGAGAGAAAGAAACAGACTCTGTGGGTGGGTGGGAACTAGCAGGAGGAGGCTGTGGGTGGGAGGGTGGTGAGGAAGATTGGATTCTGTCTAAACAGACTGTTCACACCTATGAAACAGAAGAAGAAAGCCTGGTGGGGAAGCTGTGTCTTAGTGGGAGTGAAATTGATGGGCCATGGAGAAATTCCCCTCTGCATATAACTGCTAACAAGCCAAAACAAACAAACAAACAAACAAACCGAGTGTTTGAAGACTCAAGGAAAGCTCAACCCATGTGTGGCAATCACTGTAGCATGTAACAGTACTCAGCACTCTAAAGAAGGTCGGCTTGTGTGTCTAACCTCGTCTGACCTGCAAGGGGAGATCAGGCCCTCAGGATCTGCGGCCACACCCCGCTGAGCGGGAGACCTTGCTCTCTCTATACCGCCTGAGAACTTGGGGGAAGGCTCCTTCTGTCAGCCAGGGAGCAGGCCCTCCCCAGTGCCCACCTGGGCTGGCTCCTCAAAGCTGCTCTCCAAGCTCTCCTCTTTCTCTACCAACACAGTAAATGTCTGTGGTTTCAGCTGTCCTGTGTGGCACACCCTGTCAGGGCAGCCTGAGGGGAAGGAGACAATGGCTGCGATTACTTTTCCCCACTCAGTGTCTTAGTGCTCTTGTGTTGCTTTGTAAACTGTGTCTGAAAGAGGACAAGGAACTCGCCTGGGAGTGTTCAGTTGTGGTGCTGGCACTCAGGCCAGTCTTTCTTCGCTACTGCGCTCACACTGCCCACCTTGGGCAGGGTACTCCCACCGACCACCAGATCGTGGTACCTCGTGGAGGGGGTGGGGCGGTGGTCCGTGCTGAGACACAGTGTGATCTGATTCCTCACAAACCTTCCTAGGACTGGCAGAGCAGGGGGAGCTGCTGATCCCAGTCCTTCTCCACACCCATTAGCCACAGGGAAGTGTTCGCTTGAAAAGGCAGTGGATAGCTGTAGCTTTTGTTGGGCCTGCGTTTTCCATATCAATCAGGGTAGGCAGAGTTCAGTTCTCTACGAAGCAATCACATCACTCTGGCTATCATTTCTGCACTGCTAGTGTGGCCAAAGCAATGTACCAACTTCCCCATCTAGGCCCCCCTTGGGGTGTTGTTATGACGTGGCACTGAAATTTTTACATCTGCTCCCTGAGAGCCAATAGGAGAAGCCTACGTGTAGCTTCCCTTCCTCTGAGACTATCAAGTCGGAACACATATGTGGCTGTGTATGAAGATCATATAGCCTTCCTCCTGTTGGACAGTAAGACCTCTGCAGCCTTCACCCATTAAGAAATACAGCACCAAGCTCTCCAATCTCAGGGCTAGTACTAAGGCTTGTACTCAGGGCCTCTGCTCCCAACTTGCCTTTTTTTGCTCAAGGATGGTGGTGTTCTGCCACTTAAACCAAACCTCCATTTCCAGTTTTTTGCTGGTTAGTGGGAGAAACGAGTCTCATCGATCTGTCTGCCTGGGCTGGCTTTGAACCTTGATCCTTGGAGCTCAGCCTCCTGAAGTTTAGGGTTACAGGTGTGTACAGGGTCGTATACAAATATACACAAATTGTTCAAGTATGAGATATGTAGGGGAGGATTCCAATGGTAAAACTTGTTTGAAAAAGGAGTTATAGTTTAACAGAATAAATAGGCTGCAGCTGAAACCAGTGTGACTGGGAGGGGGAGGCAAGGGGAGGTGGGGAGAGCAGATGAACAGAGAGAGGAAAGGTGGACAACAACAGTCATAACATTCAATGTACATTGACTATTATGTGAAATGGAACCAGGTAACTCGACAGGATGGGTTGTAGGGAAGTGGGGGCGGAAGGGGAGAAAGATGGAAGTGGTGACATTAATCAGGATGTACTGTACTCATAAACAGGCATGCTGAGTTGAAACCCCTTTGCACAACTACTTAAAGATAATAAAAAGTCAAAATTAAAAATGTTTACACAGTATCTTGTCCCCTCTATTAATTATCCTCTTCCCCTTCTTCTGCATTAATATCCTGGGTTTTACAAGTTACTTAGTGAACTATCTCAAACAGAACAAGTACCTGCTCAAGGCCAGGCCCTGGGCTCTGGGCAGTAAAAATTAACAAGGTAGATCAATTTCTCCAGCTAAATCTAGTTCAAAGTTTTAGAGAGCATTCTGGGATTCAGATGAATTTGACTGAAGATCTGAACTGTGGAGGGTCTGGCTGGAGTACGGTGAGCATGGCATAGGCTGACATTCAAGAGAATGCTGCAGGCCAGGAGGGTGGTGGATGGGATCAGGGAACACTGCAAGATAAACTCAGTCACTGCAGCAGGTCCTGCAAGTCCCCTTGGCCGTCCCAACAGGCACTGTCTGTCCTCCATTCCAGCAGAGGCAGGATGGTTACAGTCTATACAAGGTGACCTAAGGAGGGGAGGCCAGACGCCATGGAGGACAAGAACATTCCAGAAAAAAAAAAGGACCTGTAAATGTTGGAAGTCAGTGCCCATCTCATAGGAATATAAGGTGAGCCACAAAGTTGAGCCACGTGGGTAATTCTCAATTTTGTAGTTACCCCACTCGGAAAAAAGTCTGTGAGGCTCTTTTTCTCCAGTTAATGAGAGAAAAGCTGGAAGTGGAGCTGTGGCTCACGTGGTGCCAGCCCTCAGTGAAAACAGCAGAGCAAGAGCACAAAGCCCCGAGCTCAAGGTCCAGTACTGGCACATACAATAGAGTCCTAGCATTTTACAATATAACTAGTGTGAAAACTACTGCTGAGTTGCAACAGGTTTTTAATACCCAATCGTGAAATCGGTTGTGCATATTACTTATACTCGCCCGTGTGTACACACGCTGCCCTGTGACCCGGGGCTGCGGCATTGCAAGATGTGGGTGTAGAAAGCACAGGAGGCTCGCTTCCTTCTCTTACCACTCACCTCCCCAAACCCTGATGAACATGCTCATTCGTAGTTTTTAGGCAGATTAGATCTTTGTTGTCCCTGCAAAATCTTAATGCTCCAGGAGAACAGACCTAATATTCCAATAGTGAAGGGTCTACTAAAGGAAACATTCAATCAAATTATCGGCAACAAAGCTCAGCTTACTCACCCCCCCCAACACCACCTAGCACTTTCTAAGATGATACCCTTCCCCACAGCACTCCCTAGCATAGTTTTAATATTCCATTATTTATATGAACGAGGAAGAACATATTAGATATCTTTTGAACCTGAAAAATAGAAGCCGAAAACACTAATACACTCCTCTTTCCCTCCTCCCCCCCACAATATAAAGACAGAAGAAAAGGAATTTGGGGAAAAACTGGGGACACTTCAAGGAGAAAATAACTTCAAAGGGCTTTATACTTGCATGGATATTATATCCAAAAGGTTAAAATTGTCCAATAAAAGGTCACTTGGAATTATAAATACACTTAAAATTCTGCTGACAGACATAGAGGGATCAGTATAAGGACTAGATTGAAACTGTCAATATTTCCAGGGCAAAAAGACTAAGAAGTGGAAACTGGGAGAAAAAAGAAAAGAGATCAGGGGCTAGGAAGGTGGTTCAGTGATAGAGCGCTTGCCTTGCATGCCTGAGGCCCTGGGTTCGATTCCCCAGCACCACATAAGCAAAAAGAAAAAAGCTGGGGGCTGGGAAGGTAGCTCAGTGGTAGAGCGCTTGCCTTGCATGCCTGAGGCCCTGGGTTTGATTCCTCAGCACCACATAAGAAAAAGGCCAGAAGTGGCACTGTGGCTTAAATGGTAGAGCGCTAGCCTTGAGCTGAAGAGCTGAGGGACAGTGCCCAGGCCCAGAGTTCAGGGCCCACAACCAGACCCAAAAAACAAAACAAAACAGCAAAAAAAAACCAAAAGAAAAAAGCTGGAAGTGGCGCTGTGGCTCAAGTGGTAGAGCGCTAGCCTTGAGCTGAAGAGCTGAGGGACAGCGCCCAGGCCCAGAGTTCAGGCCCCACGACCGGACCCTCCCCCCCCACACACACACAAAAAAAAGAAAAGAGATCAGAGGTTCAGTCTGGGAGGTCTAACATCACAATGATAGGAGTTCTAGGGAAAGAGAAAAAATGGAAGGGGAAGGTTATCAAGGAAATGGTTATAGAACATTTCCCAGAATTCAGGGTGGGAGGGAAGGCCAGCTTGCACTGTGATCACCAGGAAGTCACACAGAAAGAGAACCTCAATAGACACAGGTCTGGTACACGGAGATCATAAACCTTCCAGTGAAAAGAAAATTATGGGATCATAGGATCAATTAGGAATTAGACCTTCCATCATTTGTAGGAAAGCATAGATCGCAAGGAATTTTGAATTTTAAAGGAAAATTCTTTTTAACTTTGGCTTTTTATATAAAGCGACTATCTCCTCCTCCTCTTCCTCCTTCTCCCACCCCTTTTCTTTCTCTTCTTCTCTTCCTCTTCTTCTTAGGTGCAGATTCAGGGTCTTGCATTATCCCTGAGGTTTTTCATTCAAGGCTAGAGCTCAGCTATTTGAGCCACAGCTTCACTCTTGGCTTTTTGGTGGTTAACTGGAGATATGAGTCTCACAGACTTTCCTGCCTCAGTGGCTTTGAACCAGGATCCTCAGATCTCAGACTCCTGAGTAGCTAGGATTAGAGGTGTGAGACACCGGCGCCCAGATAGCAATAGCTAGCAACTCCTATTTCACAACACAGATAATACTGTGAAATGTAATAAAATAAATAGAATATGTTTTTGCATGTTGGAAAAATCTTACCCCCCAATATTGTAAAACCCTACTTTCTTCCCACCCCAGAAAACATGTGCAGTAATTTTGCATATTTCCTTTTTTTTTCTTCCTTCAATGATTTTTATCGAAGCGTCTTTTGCAAAAGCATGTTTTTAATGATCTTGGAGACTTCCTGGGATTGCATAGCTCGGTCCAAGAACAAACTCATTTTATAGCTAAAATAAATGGGAATATTGATCTGAGGGCCTAGGGGTGAACTGTTCTCCATCACACACACACCCAGACCCATCCAGCTGTCTCCCCCCTACCCAGCAGCCCATAAATACCTGCAGCAGGACTTTAGGCTTAAAATGTTCAGAAAAACTCCAGTCCATCAGACTGCGCTGCTGTGCCTTCTTTATGTCCTCCAAATCTGCCTCTACCACCATCTTCTTGGGTTTCTAAAAAAAAAAATCACAGCAACCCCACCATTCGGGTCATAATTTGTTTAAGTCCAATGGGAGCTCCCTTGGAGTCCATCAACTAACAGCAGGTCCTCCATTTAATCTAGGGAGGAATCTGCGTAGGGACAAATGCATATGGCAACAGTTTAGAAGAGCTGCGGCCAGAAAGAGTACGCCTTTGACTTTTTTTTTTATGGGCAACATAATCTAAATATTTTTATTGTTAGGTTATACTCTTCTGAGTCCTGTTAGCAATTACAGGCAGGTTTTTTTCTGCTCTCCCTTCCAGACGAAGTTGGTTCTACATGGCTGTATGGTAAGCAGGTGTGTGCTAGGCTGCCGAGCCAGGCTGCCCAGAGAGAAAGAGAAGCGGGGAGCTGGGGAGTTCCGCTTTAAGCTGGCAAAGCTAGGAAAATTAACCCTTTTCTCCCCATGTGGGGATATCTGAGTGATTACTTCCCTGAGACAAGGATCTTTTTCTTTTAAGCGCCTCTCCTTTTCTCTCTCTTTTTTTTCTATTTCTCTTCTATCTCCACCTCCTTTCCTTTCTCCTTCTTTCTTCCTTGTCCCTGTCCCTGTCCCTGTGCCTGTCTCTGTCTCTGTCAGTGTTTCTCAGGAAAACAATTCCTTACCGTTTCAGGAGTAGCATACTTTGTGCTTGCTTCATCTTTCATCTCTGTGTTCACGGTCTGCTCTGTAAATCAAAAACACTAACATCCAGTTGTGTTCCAGCTCTCTTCCTCCCTCACCTGGTGCTCTGCCTTTTTGTTGTCTGCATGATCTATGTTCCTGTGCTGAAAAGCTGATTCCTCAAAGGCATGTTTCCTGCCTCCCGAATGTGTTTGTGCCAATATTTCTAAATCAGTACCTACCTGGAAGTCAGAGTAAATGCTTTGAAAGGAACCTGGCTTTTATCTGCCATGCTCTAAATCAGAGCAAGTATTTTGCTTTCAGGCCGTGTATCACTTACTGCTCACCAAGTACTGTTAGCTTTACAACCAGCAAGATTGTTCATTGTATTTATTTAATCAATACCTGAACCCACAGCATTGTATGTGCCATTCCTCCTTTGCTAGCGGCTGTCACAAAGCCTTTTCAGGGTCTAGTGTGTCTAAGCTGGCAGATGGTGGACGAGGACAGGCCCAGGGACCTTGGACAAGGGAACTACCAAGACAGACAGACACTGCTCCTGCTTGAAAACCCTACCAAAGGATGCTATCTCACCAGCAAGAGAAACTAACAAGCCTTACACAGTGCTTGACTGCCCATGTGTGAGATCTCCAGTGGAGAAAACAACAGGAAATGGACCCTCGTGGGAGGGCGGGTCTTGGGAGAACTTCCTCTGCTGCACAGCCCGCTCCGATCCTGAGGCTAACTGCAAATGGCCTCCTACGAAGGCATGCAGCCAGGCCCTGGCGTTTCCCCATGCACCTCCCAATTCTTGCCATTTCAGACAGACCTCCAGGCCTGTCTGTCGTGTCAGCCTCTGCCCATCTCTCTTGCTCTCAGATGTTGAGCTTTTTCTCAAGAACCTCCTGCCTGTCCCTCTGCTGCATTGTTGATCTGCATCCAGTCCAATTTATGATACATTTGTGGCCTCGAGAGGCAGTGAAGTCACTGCCTGGCCATTTTGTCTGGTTTTCCCTCACCATGCCCTAAGCAATGGTAGCACCTGGTGGGGACTTTCTATGGTTTTTGTCTTTGGATTGGATGAGGAAACAAAACTTAAATACTATATCCCATATGGAAACCAGAGCCTTAGCGAGAGCAACACTGTGCAAGAGAATCTGTAAGACCGGCTGATTTGGAGGTGAGCACAGAAGACAGCTTTGTGTGCTGCGTTTTCTAGAGGGAGCAGGTAACTCTGCTTAGGCAGGGCCCCCCCAAGGTTTCCATCTTTCAGAAGCATAGCAACAGCTGCGTCTGCTCTCACTCCTGGCTCCATTTTGCCTTAGGCTGGTAAAGATGACGGCACCAGAATGTTCCATCTTGCCTTGAGGACAACTCTAAAGCCCGAGTCAGTTCAGCATTTATACAACGATCCATTCAGGAGAAAACTCAAGCCAATGATTACGAAATTGACCACCACGCGCCCTGTGTCCTTGAAGCCATGGTTACAACATCTGTGGAGTAAAAACTCACTTTCTTCTGTCTGTGGTCTGCCAGATTTCCCTCACATTTCTTCCTCCCTCTTGTGTCTAGGGATCCAGCAGAAAAACTCTCCAGTTCAGACAATATGTCCTAAAAAAAACTATGCATCCGTTATTTTTGTCAAAAGATAGAACATTCTAATACTAGGCTGAACTCTTTTATTAATAGTAAAGCAAGAATCCCCCTCTTCCCCCCACTTTTTTAAAGAAAAAATAAATCCTTTCTGTCTGATTTCTGTGACCACAAAATCCTTTGACAGTGTGATGGAGTAGTTTTTGACACATCTGGAAATGGATGCTTTCTCATCCCTTTGAAAAACAGCATTTGTAATCTGTTTTACTTTACAGATAACAAGATCCCTCTGCAGAGCAGTTAGTTTATTAAAAAAACACCCAACAAGCATAAAGGGCACCTCTAAACCTACAACCTTGCAGCCGTCAGCCTTCAGGTTTCCCCATAAATATCCAATAGGCCCTGTCAAGTTCAAAAACAGCCTCACATGGAAATCCAGAAAAGCACAACTATTCAGCCCTTTGTGTCCAGGATCAGACATATAAATGTGTTTGATACCAGTCTGGCCCTGTAACACGTTCACGAATAATTTCTGCTTTGTTTAAGGAGAATGAAAGTGACTCCCTTTATGTGAGATCAACGACAACAACAACGACAATGACATCCCTGTCCTCTGGAGAGCCCCAGCGAGGCTGGAGGGGCCCCAGAGGCGCCCGCCTTGAGGGTACAGGACCTTGCTACAAGGACATGGACTGCCCACCAGGATCCAGAGCACAGATTTATGTAGTCTGACCACCAGGTGGCAAAAGCTGCCTGAGCAGAGCTTTAATCAGCTGTTTTAAAGAAAAAAAAGGAGGAGAAGGAGGACAGTTAAAGAATGAGCTGGAAGGTCTCATAGCATTCTCATTTGTTCTGCTTCTATATGAACTCAGGTTTGCATCCGGGAAGGAGGAAGGAGGGAGGGAGAGCAGGAAGAAAAAAAAATCCACCATAAAGAAAGAATTATCACGAAGAAGAGATGCGAAACATGGCCAACCTACTAGACTTTCTTGAGTTGAGGAAGACTCGGGCGCAGTGGAAGCCAGGCTGATTTGATGACAGAACGTTCCTCTACCCTGATTTCCTATCTAAATGTGGTTGAGGGCGATACTTACCTTTGTCAGGAACTTGTGGGCTTGATGTTTAAATAAAGTATTAGTTAACCTACGTAAGGCAGCATGGTGCCTGCAGTATGGCAGCAGGCTGTCACCTCAGGCTGCCTTCCCCCCTCTCCAGCCTCTCTTGTACTTGTCTCCTTTCGAGATCTGCAGGCGGCTTTCCCTTGACTCCACCCCGTCCATAGAAACCAAAGGCAAGACTGCCACTAGTCAGTACTGACTTAATGTCTATTCTCCTGTGGCACTTGCCACTTAACTCTTAATTCTCATGCCTTTTAACATTATGAAATTCAATTGAGTTTAAAAAATATAAGTATTTCATATACTGAGCCATTATAAAGAAACACCTAGCACCTCAATCATCTTTTATTAAGCTTGAGTGGGAATTCCAATCTTTTCTATGGATGCTTTTGGCCTTTCTACATACATGATGTTTATAAATAATGACAGCGTTGTTTTCTCCTCTTTAGTCCTGTACCTTTATCTCCTTTTCTTGTCGTACTGTGTGGGCCAGCACCTTCAATACAAGGGCTCTCAGTGGGTACCAAGAAGCTACTCCATTTTTTTTATCTCTATACGTAATGTTTATTGCCATAATTAAAAAAAAATAACCTTTATAGGATTGAGGAATTGTCTTTCTGATACCAGCTTGCTAAGATTCTTTTCATAAATTGCTGTTTATGTGTCTTTTATGCATATACTGAACTGATTATGTGTTTTTGCACCTTAGTGGGTATGTATTTTCACTGATATGTGTTCCTTCTGTTACTGCTCATTCATATTTTGCTTATGGAGAATTAGTAGCATGTAACATATTGAGAGAACCATTGTTTAGGCTTTCCTTAGGACTGCTGTGCCTGTGTTCATGGATGAGTTTGTTTCATAATTTTCTATCTTTGTGTATTTTATTATGGAGTTAGGGCTGGTTTCACAGAATGGTGAAGGGCAGGATGCTTCACTTTTCACTTTGCTTGAAAAACCTTTGTGAGATAATTTGGGCTGGGTGTGGTCTATCTGGAAGGATTTGTGAGCAACTGAATCAGTTATGGACCACTCAAGTTTCCTCTTTCTTATTGAATCATTTTATTTGGCAAGATATACCTTTCCAGTACTTTGCCCATTGCATTCCCAATTGTAGTGGGATAAAGTTGTTCATGTTCCTGTTCTATCTTTTTGCTGTCTGTAGGACCTGAGTGATGTCCCTTTCTTTATCTCTGACACAACTTTTGCTTTTGGTCTGGGGATTTAACTTAGGCCTTATCCTTGGTACCATCTGAATCATGCCCCCAGCTCTTTTGCTTTTAGTTTGTTTTTCCGACAGGGCCTCACACTTTTGCCCTGGGTAGCTTCCTGCTTCCAGGTTTTGATATACCTGGGATTAAAGGCATATGCCAGCACCTGCAGCAAATGATAAAGTCATGCCATAAAGACAAATGATATCAGAAACTCCCAGCACCTGATGATAGGATTTTATTTATGATAATGACTTTATTCCTGGTATGGCTGTGCCTTTTTTTAATAAACAGCCTTGTATAAGGGATTTATTAATATTCATTTTCAAATAATGTAACTTCTATATTAAAAAAGTCTTCCTCCAATATTTATGTTTTATATTTCATTGATTTACACTTTTCCCCTTGGTGATACTGGGGTTTGAACTAAGGACCTCAAACTCCCTGGGCTGGTGCTCTACCACTTGAGGCACGCCTTCAGCCTGGTTATTTGCTGGTTAATTAACTTTGGAGTCTTGACAGCTTTTCTGCCTTAGGTTGGCTTTGGATCATGACCCAGATACCAAGTCTCCTGAGTAGCTAGGATTACAGGCGTGAGCCACAGGTACCAGTGTTGTGTTTGACAGAGCAGAGAATGAGTGAGCAAAAAGGCAAAGGAGAAAGTTATTTGGTATTACTGCAGAAGCACAGGAAGTGGGCAGAGGTGAGGTCTGCTTTGAAGGTGTCAGGTCAGGGTGGTGGGAGGTTATCAGCAGAGAATAAAGCAGCTCTATTTTAGTTAGATTCATCTAAAAGCTGGGTATAAGGCAGGACAATACAAAACTGACCTCATTTAAGTTTATGCTTGTTTCTCCTAGAGTAACACTGTTTATAATGCTATACTCTAGAATATAGATGATGATGGAAGGAAGCTAAAAGGGGGAGAGGGAGGGAGGGAGATGTCCGCCGACCCCTCTGTTTGTACCAAGCCCTCTGCCAAGCATGTCATTGTGCCATTACAAGTAATTCTTAGATATATCAGTGTTGAATCGCCATAACTGGTGAAATAACAATGATGAAAGTGTTAGTTTTGTTTGTTGTGTTAAATTTTCTAAAGGAAGAATGTTCTAAGATGTCATATGGTGTTCTGAAATGTGTTGAATAAAGAGGACTGAAAATACTCAGGGAAAATAACTTAGGTGTTGGTTTTGCAACCAAAGTGAGCAAATGAAATTTAAATAGCCCACCTTGTATTTTCTTATCTTTTCTTGGTTCTTTTATTTTTATTTTCCCTCTCATGCATTTGATTGTGTGTGTGTGTGTGTGTGTGTGTGTGTGTGTGTGTGTGTGTGTGGTGTTAGGGTTTAAATTCAGGTACTTACTTGGCTGGTGTTCTATCACTTGGGCCATGCCCCCAGCCCCATTTTTTGCTGGCTATTTTGTTTAGGGACTCTTGACTTCAGACTACTATCCTCTGCTCTCAACCTCTGAGAGAGGAGTTGGGATTGCACGTGTGAGCCACGGGTACCCAGGCCTTTGATTACTCACATGTTTACTCACCCAAAGACATGGTAATCGTGCTTGTGTCGACTTCCAGCTGGGTCAGGTCCCTGCTCTCAGGGTCTGAAGACCTCATAGTCCTCTGCTCGGATGGTTTCTTGCTGTCAGCATCTGACTGAGCTGGGGCTGAGAGATTTTCATTGTTCTCACCACCGTCAGGCTCAGCTGTTATCCAATCCTGGTCCACGAAGAGGATTTTGTCTTTAAGGTTGGTGTCTGGGCAATACAAAGAGGCTTGGTTAAGGGCGGGCCTGGGGAGACCGGCAGCTAGTCACTGCAGGTGTGCTTTATTCACTGCGAGTGTGCTTTTCCTCTCCGGCCACACCTTTCTGATATGCCAGTTTCTGCCTGGCCTCTTCCGCGTATCTCTGGGCCTGCTGCAGGCGGCTCTCTCGGATCTGCCTGGCAAACCTGGCAGGGTTGTCCCACGGAATGTTGACCGTCTCAGCCTCAGTGGTGTGCGTCATCCCCGAAGGCTGCAGAATCCCGTCCTCATCCACCTCGGAGAGCTTCAGGCTCTCGAAGGTGAATATTTTAAAGGCCCGTTCTACTTCATTCCAGCTCAGAACATCTGAAAGGAAGCAGGAGCAGATGGTGTGGGGCAAAGGGGCCGAGGGACACACAAGGGCTCTGCTGACCAGGATGATAATAAGGACTTGGTGCCAGGGCGGTGCTGGCCTGACTGAACCTGGTCTCTACAAGCTTGCAACAATCACCAAAGGTCCCCAACAGTAAGCAAGCTACACCATGAAGACATAATAGAGCAAAGGGCCACGTGGTCCAGTGCCAGCCACCTTCATCTGCATGCACTCTCCAAGGCACCATGTTGGTTATGCTTAAAGCTTATTTTAGAGTGAATGTACCATTTAATGCTGTTATAATTTATGCCAGAGAGGTAATTCACTGTGTCTAGCCCAGGCTATTACATTCAGTAGAATTTCCTGTTCATTTAGGTTCAGGAAAGGCCTCCTCCCCTGACAAACTGCTGCTTTCTACTTTTTCCCTGGGCTGGTGGCTCATGCTTGTCATCCTAACTATTTAGGAGGTTGAGGTTTGGAGAACAGAACTTCAGAACTCATCTGGGCTACAGCTCCAAAGACTCAATATCCAATTAACCAGCAAAAAGAGGGACTGGAAGCATGACTGAAATGGTAGAACACCACACATAAGCAAAAAAGCTGAAAGAAGGAAGGAAGGAGAAGGAACAAAGAAGGAACAAAGGAAGGAAGGGAAGGAGAAATAAGGAAGGGACAGAGGAGGAGAAGAAGGAATGAATTGAGGAGGAAAGGAAGAAGGAGAAATTAAGGAAGCAGAAATGGAAAGAGGGAGGGAAGGAAGAAAGAGGGAAGGAAGCAAGGAAGGAAGGAAGGGAGTTTATTCTGATTAAGGAAATGCAGAGAAAAGAAAACTTAGTACATCCAATTGTAGGACACTATACACCACAAGCATCATACCACTGATATGAGATTACTCAAGGTAAGAAAAGTTGTGGTCCATCAAAATGTCTGTCTGCCTTAGTGATCAGAACATTGTTTCTGTTTCTTTTTTGTTTTTGTTTTTTGCTTGTCATGGACCTTGAACTCAGGACCTGGGGTGCTGACCTTGAGCTTTTTTGCTCAAGGTTTGTACTTTATCACTTTGAGCCACAGAGCCACTTCCAGTTTTCTGGTGGTCAATTGGATATAAGAGTCTCACAGACCTTGCTGCTCGGCCTGGTTTTGAGCCATGATCCTCAGATCTCAGCCTCCTGAGTAGCTAAGGTGACAGGCACGAGCCACTGGCTCCCGGCTGAGAGTGGGATTTAAGGGGGGGGCACCATGACCATGACTTGAAGTATGTCTGTGCCAGGACACCCCGGTGCACTTACCACTGGTGCAGAAGTGCATGAGCTCGTGGATCGTGGCGAGGCGCCTGGTGCTGTTCCACGGCGGTGGCAGAGGGAACTGAAGGCAATCCCACAACGGAGACTTGGCTCGCATTTCCTGCTCAATTTGGATCGGGTCAAAATACTGCTGGTCCTGACAGAAAAGCAGTGTGACAAGGGGCCGTTAGAGCCAGCCGGCCTGAGCGCCGGAATCCCTTCACTAGTCTGGCAACTCAAGTGAGAAGCGAGGCCTCCGTGTCAGTGGCTGCAGGTCAGGAAAGCTAGCTCCTCCTCAGCCAGACATTCATGGTGCCCATGTAACTCCTGACTTCCCCTGCCAAGACCTCATATGTGTGCACATCCTGTGTCAGAAAATACCAATGGAGTTTTGATGCAGATTTGGCGGTAGTCAGAATTGCCCAGTGTTAACTAACCTGATGGGTTCCCAGGCAGGTTTTCTTTGCTGTTGTAATTTCTCCCTTGTGTTTCAATTTTCTGAGACACTACATTGCTCATTATATGTGTGTGTGTGTGTGTGTGTGTGTGTGTGTGTGCGTGCATGCGTGCGTGCCTGCCTGCCTGCCTGCTTATTTCTCTCTCTACTGCTCATTGCATTTTCCTTTTGGTGGTACAGAGTTTAAACTCAGTGCCTGGTGCTCACTCAGCTTGCTTGCTTGCTTGGGTGAGATTCCACCACTTGAGCCATACCTCCTCCAGCATTTTTTTCCTGGTCATTTTTTTTTTTTTTTTGGGTTGGCCGTGGGGCTTGAACTCTGGGCCTGGGCACTGTCCCTCAGCTCTTCAGCTCAAAGCAAGCGCTCTACCACTTGAGCCACAGCGCCACTTCCGTCCTGGTCATTTTGGAGCTAGTATCTTGTCAACTTTTCTACCCGAGCTGGCTTTGAACTATGATCCTCTAGGGCTCAGCCTCCTGAGTAGCTAGGGTGACAAGTTTGTGTCCCCAGTGCTCGGCTACGTGTTAAATTTTATCAACATGGGCGATGTTTTCTAGCTGACATTGCATTGGCTGCTGAAGAGCACTTGTGCTTTGCCCAACGTGTTGCTACCTTCAGCGCGTACTTCTTGTGGGCGAGGATGTCATGGTAGTTCAGGAGGAGCGGCCCTTTGGGCACTGCCTTGCTCTTGCTTTCCTCTTCAGATGAGAATAGTTCACGGAGATTCTAGTAAAATCGAAACAGAAGGGATTTAAAGAGATCATATGGGTGCTTTTGAGAGCAGGACCCACGCTGGCTGTCTCGCACGGTCTGACCTTTCTCTCCTTCTCGGTGAGGCAGAGGGAGGGCAGGATGGAGACCATGTGGGCGGCCACCCTGTGGTCCAGCCCGTCGGCTCTGGGGGGCAGCTCCACCAGGCTTGGGGGGACACGATCCTCCTCACTGGCCACAACCTATTGAGAAAACCAGGCAGGGGGGAACTTAGTGTCATGTATGCCCAGCTACTTCCTTTTCTGACGGCGCCATGAGAGAGGTGGAACCAGCTGCATGGCCAAAGGACAGGCAGGGCCCTGGCCGGGGCAGGAAACGCCGGCACTGACACCAACACCAAAAATGCAAACGGCAGACAGTAAACCTCAAAAAGAAAAAACCCTAGCAGCTGCACCAGGAGAGGTGATCTCAGCCCTCCGTCAGCAGCAGTATTAGAAGAAAAGGGACTATTTATTTATATAAAAATCCAAGTACTATGAAAAGTCTCTTCAAACAATAGAAAGAAACGTTTGAAGACTTGAGTTGCAGAATATTAGCCATCTACTTGTTCCTGTCTTCTTCCTCTTTTTACTAAAACGATATGAGGCACATACAGGTTTTGTTGCTGTTGTGATTTTTTAAAAAAATTTTTGGCCAGTACTGAGTTTTGAACTCAGGGCCTTAACAATTGCTAGGCAGCCACTCTACTGCTTGAGCTACACTTGCAGCCACTGTTCTTTTTGTAGTTGTGTTTAAGATACAGCCGTCAGCCTTGTGCCCTGGCCCAGCCTCAGGGCTTCCTATCTGGGCGTCTCTCATAGCTGGGACAACAGGCCTGCACTGGTACACCGACTCTTTTTCTGTTACTGATGTGAAGATGAGGCCTTGAAAACTTTGCCCAGGCTGGTCTTGAATCGTGACCATTATAGTCTCTGCCCCGCAGGTGGCCAGGATCACAGGTGTGAGCCACTGAGCTCCGTCTACATGGTGACTTTTTTTTTTTTAAGGGATGTGTTCTACCAAAATGCTGGGAAATGCTATGTGAACTCTTCCACAGCAGAACAAAAGACAGAAGGCCGAAGCTTAGGAATTCTAGAAATATCCTCATGCTTGCGGGCTGATGGGCCCAGCGTGGGTCTGGAGAGGCAGTGGGTGTGCTCACCTGTTCCAGGATGCAGTGCATGATGAGGGGGATGGAAACAAACTCCTCTGGAATGGGGTTCATCAGGTCGTTGTAATACCTCATGTCAACTTCCACACCGCTGACGGAAGCTACGGAAAAACACACAATTACTGTATGTTCTTCATTTCTTCTGCCAAAATTTCCCAGTGTAAATATAGACCGGGCATGGTGGCTCACACCTGTGGTTCAGCCTACTTAGGAGACAGAGATCAGGAGGATCACAGTTTGAGGTCAGCCCAGGCACAAAGTTAGCAGAAACCCCATCTCAACAGAGAGTCAGACTAGGGGTGGTTCATGGCTATACATCCAGCTATAGGAGAGGCTTAGGTAGGAGGATCATGTCTCAGGCTGACCCCGGGCTAAAAGAAGGACCCCTATCTGCAAAAAGCAGAAAGGGACTGGGGCCATGGCTCAAGTGACAGAGCACCTATGTAGCAAGCCTGAGAAGACCCTGAGTTGAAAACCCAGTATGGCCTAAAGGAAATGCTCATGCATGCGTTCGCTCTTTGCCCCTACTCATGGGAACCACAGATGGAGGAGAAGCCGGAAGCAACGTGGAGGGCAGAGGCCGTCATGTTCCCCAAGATGCAGCCTCGGAGGCTGGGCCTCCAGCCACAGTTTTCATACTCGCCTGGAGGCACTGAGTGTGAAGCTGGTTGCTCTTCGCTCAACACTTTCTTCTTTGTAAGGGTGGGGACCACAGGCGGTGAGGTCTGGAGTAAGAATCATGGAGACCAATCACCTGAGAGCCGGGCCTCACGAGCTCAGTAGGACTTGGAGCACTCAGGCGAGTGATCCCAGCTCCTCAGGGGGCCGAGTGAGACCCAAGGACCCAGATTCAAAGGCAGCCCAGGTAGAAAAGTCCATGAGACTCTTGCTTCCAATTAACCAGCCAAAAGCCAGGACTGAAGGTGTGGCTCAAGTGGTAGAGCATCGGCCCTGAGTGAAAAAGCCAAGGGACAGCACCCAGGCCACAGGTTCAGCCATACATGAATGCATGCATAGTCAATAGTCAGCCTCAGTGAGGAGAGGGAATCTTCGCAGCGGGGTTGGCAGCGTTGCACACAGTGCTAGCATTCAGCGTGGGTCATGTTATCACAGCCCACCCGTGGGCTAGAGCCTACCTCTGGTATGGATTCTAGTGCAGCTTTCTCGCTGGTCACTTGCGGGATGTTGATGATCTGCATGTTTCTCAGATAGTGCTGATGTTGCCTCTTCCAGTCCAGGCTGTCATACATCAAACAGGCCACGTCTTCAAAAATCACTGTGCCCAGCTCCACCTACACAAGAGACAGCGTACTGGAAGCAGAGAGTTCCACTTGTGTGTCTCTTAGGGATCACCGGCCTTGGCAGCCATCCTCAGCCTAGAACCCTTTCTTGCTCCCTGCTCATTATAGTGCAGACTGCTCCCTTAGGCTGGTGGAAGAGAGGTCAGTGAGTACTAACTGCAAACCAACAAGCATCGAGCTCTGCACTCTGGACTATTGGGTTTTGATGTTGTTATTTGGTGTCGGTCCTAGGGCTTAAACCCAGGGCCTGGGCACTGTCCTTTATTTACTGCAAGGCTGGAGCCCAACCTCTTGAACCACACCTCCACTTGCCAAGTTTTGCTGGCTAATTGGAGGCAAGAGTCTCTCACAGCTTTTCCAGCCCTGGCTGGTTTTGAACCGTGATTCTCAGATCTCAGCCTCTTGAGTAGCTGACCACAGATGTGAACCACTGGCCTGTGTGTTTAGTTTCTCAGTTGCTTGAATGTGTTAGGGGGGTGTTTCTACCTTAGCCCAAGGCAAGCGATAGATGCTTCACTGCTGGGCTAGGCAGAGGCCGTGCAGCTTTGAGGGTCGCCCACCCAAGAACGCAACGGTGAGTGTACACTCAGCCTCCATCCCCCCTCCTTCCCTTCTCTTGTGCTATCTTGAGGGAAAACTGGTCAAGAAATCACCCAGGTGTGGTTTCTCTAACTCCCACGTTTTATGGGCTGGCACACAAATTACCGGTCAGTTGGTTTTATTTCTTGAGTAGGAAAACACTGATTGCCGCAAGGCAGGATTACCCAGGCTGCTCTGGGACTGAGCTGAGGGAGTGAGGGACGCCAGATGGCCTCCGTGGGCCGGCCAATCAGAGTCTGGAGCTAGCGCAGCAGGAGGCACAGCCTGTCCTCCTAGCACACCTGACCTTCTCTCTCACGTGAGGGACTTCACACCAAGACTGAGAGATTTCCGTTCCCCTTTCTCCTGGTATTCTCTGCCTAAATTCTAACAGAGAGAACCCTGCACTTGTGTTTCTTGGACATCTTGTCACTTGAATATCCAACAGCAATGCTATGCATAAGGCCTCAGAAAGCGATTTCCACAGCCAGAGTTTAAAATTGAGACGCTGCAAAGGTCTCTCATGAGGCCTTAGCTCGTTTCAATGGGCATTTATTTTTTGATGTCAGGGTTTTGTGACCTTTCTCCTGCAGAAATACAGCCTGACTGACCGTTTGCCACCGAAGATCACAATGCTTTCATCCAAACAGGAAGGACAAGGACCAGGTGGCTGGCTCCTGTGCTGAATACGAGGCGGCTGTGAACTTGCAGATAACAGGCGAGAGCATGGTACTATGAATGTGCTCTGTTTCTGTTAGAGGTTTGTCACCTTTATGTTTATTAAGTGATCCTAAGTTTAAAATGAACTTGAGTGGGTGTGTGTGTGGCATCAGTGGCTCACGCCTGTAATCCTAGCTCCTCTGGAGCTAGAGATCTGAGAACCTCAGCTTGAAACCAGCCTCAGCAGAAGAGCCTGTGAGATTCTATCGCTAATTAGCAAAAAACTGGTCTGGAGACATTGGCTCAAGTGGTAGAGCACCAGCCATGAGCAAGCAAGCTGAGAGTACAAGACCTTGAGTTCAACCTCCCCCCAAATGTTGTGGGTAATTTATGTTGGAATTCACTTTCATTGCTGAGCAGCCTCTGAGGTCACCCTAGCACCTCCAGTGACCGGAGCTCGCAGAGAAGCCGGCCTGGGCTTTCTAAGATTTCTATAGCTGGACCCAGACTAATGCCTGGAGCAACGAGGACGCTCAGCCCTTCTGCAGATTGGCTGCCGAGGGACCAGCGGGGCCACACAGGCCTTGATAGCTCTCTAGAGAGCTGAGTGTTTTCCTGGCCCAACTAAACAATACTGGTCTAGAATCTTCTAGATCTGAAGCCAAGAATGTTCTCTAAGAACCAGTACTTCAATTAAGCTGCTAATTTTTTTTTTTTGCTATAAAGTTTCAGTCTAAACTCTTCGAACATCTTCTAGTATTTTTTTATTTGTGTTTGGGGGGCGGGATGTAAAATATAGCAGCTACTACCACTTTTTCATTTATTCTTATGCTGGTACTGGAACATGAACTCAAGGCCTTAAGCTCTTGCAGAGCTCTTCTGCTCAAGGCTGGCACTCTACCACTTGAGCCACACCTGCACTTCTGGATATTTATTTATTTGCTGGGTATTTATTTATTTATGATAAGAGTCTCATGGACTTTCCTGCCCAGGTTGGCTTTGAACCTCGATCCTCAGATCTCAGCCTCCTTCCTGAGTAGCTAGGATTACAGGCATGAGCCACCTGTGCTTGGCTGTCTTTACTCTTTATCATCAAGTCATATACTAAGAATCTGACGGTTACCATCCTGGATAGTCGGTGATTTGGAAGGTTAAGCAGCACCAGCAGTGCGCGGGAGTCGAATGTGGGAGGAAAGAACACAGCAAACGCATCACCCAGGTATGTTGGAACCCCGTATTCTCCCAAAGGTGGGCACTAACCATCATCCCAAGGTTTGACCAGTCGGAAGGAAAATCCATGGCTTTGACCATGCATTCCAGTCGTGCCACATCAAAGAGATTTGTTTCAGGTTTGTCATTATTTAGGATTGGTTCCAGGTACTTCCAGAAAATTTCAAGTTCCCTTATGGCTTTCCTTCTCTTCAGATTTTCAGCTTCTATTTCTAAAAATAGCAACAAGTTTTACTATGAAATGAGAGCATTGAATTTCTTCCCACTCTAACCAGATGTAGTGAGTCACGGGTGTTACAAGGTATGTTTATGTAGCAGAAACATGCGAACAAAGAGATGTAGCTTGGGGAAGTCTGTGAAAGTGTCCAACAAGATTATAAAACCAAAAGAGTTTGATATTAAATATGAGTTATCCTACCTCTTCATTTCATGGTGAAGGCACAGGAAGGTTCTGCTGTAGGTCACACGTTGTGAAGCGTAAAGATGATTAAGATTTCCATCGCAATTAGATTGTATCAATGTAAGACCAAACTTTTGCATCAACGTGCAGCCAACTGACTTTGTGACCACATTTGTTAGTCAAAAATGCAGATGGCTGAGAAGTGTGACTGTGTAGCATGACTTCTTAACAAGCCAAAAGCCCTAAGTTCAAACCGAGGTACCACCAAAACTACAGTGACGTGAGCAGAAAGTACCGTTGACTCATTTCTTCTCACATGACTAAAACTAGTCTGGGCCAGCGATTTATGCTTCTGGTAACTTTTGGATCTATGAGAACAGATACACTCTTCTGTGGGCACTTGCTTTCTGTCAAATACTGACAGATTTCTATAAAGTTACACGTGAAATTTTGCCTGCGGTATTACATTGATTACAATTACACCTACGACTCCGTAGTGGGCCCTGCTACTAAGAGCTCGCTTATTTTATTGTAAAGTCTACTTTTATATTAATTTCTTTTGCACACAGAGGTGCTTATAAAGAGAATATGTCTTGATACCCATGCAGCGTATTGTCACCAGAGTCAGGAGTAAATAATTCTAACCTCATCAACTGCTTTGTTTAAAGGCAACTCCTTCGTACAACTACTCAAAGACAATAACAATATTTAAGAAAACAGTAATCTACCTGACTGTCCTGTGTGACAGTCGGGAGTAGCCTGGGTTTGGACCTCAACTCTTTTACTTAATAATTGTCTCTGAGAGTAGAATTCTTTTTGGCAAAATGGGGGAAAAATACACACTTCCATGGTTGCGTGAGAATGGCTGAGTCCACGCATTTGGAAACCTTGGCCTCAAGCTAGTTTTAAATCCTGGGCCCAGGAGTAGTGAGGACTTCCTCTGAAAAGCGACAGCAGGAAAGAAGTGTAGTGCTGCTGGAATCAGGATGTGGCTGTGAATGCTACAGAGCACCGTGCGACTAATATCCATGAATGACAATCAAAGCAGGAAGGCTGGGACTTCGGGAGGCACAGACCAGAACTGAGTCCTGGGCTGTTACCTGGAGACCGTGGCAGCTTTCCAGTCTAGTCCGGGGGACGGGGGGTGCGGAAGGCAGCGCCAGGCCGGGGAGGGGAGCAGGCATGGAGTGCAATGTTGAGCATGATGACCCCAGGGCTGAGAGGGAGCGGGATGATTCCCTGGTGCCAGGTCTGGGATTCCATCTACCCGTTCTTGGCTTGAGGGCTAGGAGACAGAACGCCCTGGACTTGTCACAGGGAGCCAGGGGCAAGAAGGTGAGCCTGGGATCTTGCTCAAGCCCTTTGGTGCTGGGAGTCTGGAAGAATGGATGGTCAGCGGGCATCCACCCAGCCCATTGCAGATCAACACTCCCGAGACATGTAGCTGGACAGCCCAGCCTTTGGGTCTGCGTTCCCTGTTTAACACAGTCTGATTTTCATGTGCACAATGTATGGCTCTTGGTTGCTCCAAGTAGAATGAACAGCAAATCAGAGCCTTGAAAGGACTGAATAGTGGCCGTATGGTAGGTCTAGGTTTGGGACCTTTAAGAACAGCAGGGAACATGGGCAGATTGGACAAGTAGTATGGCAGGCTGCTTACCTTCCGGCAGAAGCAAAGCCTCTTGCTGCACGTTTAGCTCTGCCAGGTGGCTCCGCAGAGGAGCGTAATTCTCTGAAGATATTTTAATGACGCTGGTGATGGGAATGCCGAGCTCCGTCATGATGGCTAAGAGCTGAGGGTTTCTAAAGCCAACCACGATAATGTAATGTTGGGCGCCATCGTCAGGTTCATCATCTGTTCAGAATAGCATAAAGCAGAGCAGCCGGCAGAGGGCAAGCTGTAGGTGGGGCGGGCATGGCGGGGTGGGGCCAATGCACACACACTGGGTCCTCTCGGCCACCCGGGGGGGGGGGGGGGGGGGGGAGGTGTTGCTGACTCTCATTATCGCTCTCACAGGAAGAACTCCGTGGCCATTTTACAAAATAGTAAATCACTTTTGCAAATGAGACGGAGGTGGAAAGAGGAGGACGAAGCTAACACAGGGCCTGGGGGCTTGGAGAATGTGTGTGTGTGTGTGTGTGTGTGTGTGTGTGTGGTCAGAGTGGAGCCTGGGATTTTTTTTTCCTGGGTTCTAATCTCTCTTGAGCAACATCTGGCTTTGCTCCTGAATTACAAGTAGCTGCAGCTCTGCAGTATTTTATAAGGAGAGGTGTTTACAGAAGAGGGAAATATTGGATGTGAATGTGCTCCTTGCCCAAGTTCTGAGTGTAGCTCTGTGTAGAGTGCGGGAGAGCCGGCCTGTGTGCTGAGCTCAGCCATGCGGCCAGGATGCGTTTGTGACGTTAAAAAGATTAAATACACAGCGCACGTTTCACCACAGCTCTGCATATGGTTTTTTGCTGGCTTGTTGGAGATCTTCCCGAGTGGCTAGGGTTACAGGTGAAAGCCACCAGTGCCTGGCTCCAAGAGACCTTGATCTCCAATTCAGCAGCAAAAAGAAAACAGAAATGGAGATGAGGCTCAGGTGGTAGAGCACTGGCCTTGAATGAACAAGCCAAGTGAGAGCATGGGACTCCAAGTCCAAGCCCCAGTCCCAGCAAACACACATACACATGCATGCACGCATGCACGCACGCACAGACACCACACACAGATGCATACCACCATCACGACCATTCTGCACAGGAAAACGGAAGCAGTGTGCTACTGACCGATGTAAGCTTTCCTCTCGTCCTCCTCTCCCCTACGCTTCAGCTGGGTGGGCTTTTTCATGGTGGCGATGGACTCGGGCTGCTCCTTGCCCCTGCCCTTGGTGGCCTTGGGGGAGCTGCCCTTTTTCTCCTTGGGGGACTTGGCCTTCCCCTTGTCTTTCTCCATCTTCAGCTTGTCCTCCGACATCTGCAGAGAGAAGTACATCATCACCTCCCCTCCCGAACCATCGAAATCCCGACCCACATAGATTCCACTTCTTTTCCCTGGCTCACTTGGGCATGCGCCTTCCTTCTTTTGTACTGTGAACTCAGGTCATGGCCTAAAGATCCCATCATTTCAATTTTCAAACCAAAAATCCCCCCCTCCCACCACGGTATTTCACAATGGAACCCTCTTTCCATCCACCCTCATGAAAATAATTTGGTCATATTGGACTGGAAGATGCCTGTACAGAAACTCTAGAATATGCTCCTATTATTTTTTCTACACTGCATACAGCTAAATGCCAAAGCAATATAAGTTATTCTATGTCTAGCTTGGACTCTGACGCCGGCTTTCCTAAGATCATGGCTATGTTTAAAAACCTCCAAGGCGCTGGAGGAGGGAGGGGAAGCTGAAGAGCCCAGGCCAGCTGCCCGTGTGTGATGCGGGGGGAAGGAGTACAAGTGGGGCGTGGGGAGAGGAGTGTCTCCCACTCCACCTGGTCCTTGGATGCAGAGGGAAGGAAGGGCGGGTCAGCTCCTGCCATGCCACACCAGACGTCAGTGCCAAGCCCCACGCCTCAGAGCTCACAGCCTCGCAGAAAGAAAGGTGAGGAGACATGTAGACAAATGGACGAGAACGCAAGGACTAATTTGAAGGAATGAATGGGAAGGACAAAACCAGATGTGGTGATAGAGAGTGCAATGACCTCTCTGTCAGGTGGGGATGGATGCTGGTCCCATGGAGGTGACCCTTGAGGGGAAAGTGGAAAACGTGTGTGTGTGTGTGTGTGTGTGTGTGTGTGCGTGCATGCATAGGTGTATGCATGTGCATGAGCATGAGTGCATGTGTGTGAGTACATGTGTGGCTGTGCATGAGTTAGTGCACACGTGTGTAAATGTGAATGTGTGAACGCACACGTGAGTGTATGTATGTAAATGGGCATGTGTGTGCGCATGTGTGTGAATGAGCAGGTGTGTGAGTATGCACGCATGAATTGTGAGTGCATGCGTATATGCATGATGTGAAGGTGTGTGTGAACATGCATGTGCATGTGTGTGAATGAGTGCGTGGTGTGTAAATGCATGACAGCATGTGTATGTGTGCATGCATGCATGAAGGTGTGTGAGTATGCATGTATGTATGGTGTGAATGGGCATGGTGTGAACAAGTGCGAGCATGTGTGAATGCGTGTGACAGTGTGTGTCAGTGAGGATGCGTGTGAAGGCCCACGGGAGTGCAGCATGCTCAGGAATGGGGATGGGTGAGGTCAGGGCCTGGGGTCAGCTCAGCATGGTCCGGCATGAGCTGTGAGAGGCAGCCCCTGCTGTACGGACTTCCTGTCTTTGAGGGAGGGAATCAAGTTTTCCACTTAATGACCATTCTTGGGGAAGGCAGAAGGCCAGTGCGGGGAGCGCCCTGGGTTTGGAAGCCTGGAAGCCAGACCACCCAGCCAGGGTTTGAAGAAGACCTGAGAGTGACTGGCTTCAAGGGCCAGGGACTGGAGAAAAGCAGACAGACAGATGGCAGAGCCACGTTGGGTGGAAATGGCAGGGTCAGGATATCAGCTGAGGCCTGAAGGCGGAGGCCCCCTAAGGCAGAGCAGGGGGAGAAGGTGAAGGAGAGAGAGCCCAGGCCCCGCTGGGCTCAGGCCCAGGTAGGGATGCCATCCATGGATTTCTGCACAATCCTTGGCCCCCTCCCTCCCCTCCGTCCTCACGGGACCGACCAGAGCGTCCATCTCCCTGCTTCTCCCCTGTGGCCAGGGCTGACCCCACCTCCCACATTCAGGCTCAGCCAGGCGGGCTCTGGCTCTGTGTGACCCCTGAAAGTACCTTAGCCTAGAAGTAGAGTGCCCCTTCCTAGCAACTACTCCCATCTTTCTTCCTTTTCTCTCATTCTGAGCAGTCCCCTCCTTCTGTCCTGGTGTCGGGGCTGGGGCTCCACCGGGGCACCAGCACGCAGCAAGGCTGGCCCCTGAGCTCCATGTGGAATTCCCATCCTGTGGTCAGCTGTTCACAGCTCAACCACCATGGTGGGAACTCCTGTCCCTCCATTCGAGGAGGCAGGGCACCCCGATCGCCCCCTTTCCACCGCATTTGGGGAATGCATGCTGTTCCCCAACACATGAAGGGGAGGGAGTGAATCCGTTTCAGGATACATCTACTTTAAAGTGCAGCGTATACACGACGCATCTGGATGCCTTCCACCGAGAGGGCCCGACTGGGCCCGGGGTTTCTAACCCAGAGCAGATGAGGGTGCCTGGTCTTAGCAACAAATAAAACTAGTGCTCTCGCCAGCCTCAGAGACATCTACAGAAAGCTCAGATCTCAGGCATGATATATATGTATGTATGTATGTATTTGTATATATATGTATATATGTATATGTGTATGTGTGTGTATATATGTATATGTGTATATGTGTGTGTATATATATATATATATATATATATATATATTTATTTATTTATATTTGTCGGTCATGAGGCTTGGTCTCTGGGCCTGGGCGCTGTCCCTCAGCTCTTCAGCTCAAGGAGAGTGCTCTACCACTTGAGCCACAGCACCACTTCTGGTTTTCTGAGTGGTTTATTGGAGATAAGCATCTCACAGACTTTTCTGCCTCCCGAGTAGCTAGGATGACAGGTGTGAGCCACCGGCGCCCAGCTCAGGTACTATAAAGGCAGAAAGAAAAAAATCTGCCTTGTATTAAGCAACCTTGTTATTAGGTACTTTAAAGTGTTTAGATCATATTTTATGTATGTATGTACGTACGTTTGTGTATATATATGGATGGATGGATGAATTTTGGAGGCCAAGTCCTGGAGCTTGGACTCAGGGTCTGGGTGCTATCTCTGAACAATTTTGTTCAAAGCTAGCATTCTTCCATTTGAGCCACACCCCCCACTTCTGGCCTTTTGCTGGTTAATTGGAGATAAGCAGCTCATAGACTTTTTTGCCTGGGCTGGCTTTGAGCCACAATCCCCAGATCTTAGCCTCAATCATATCATTTTTAAATTACTTTTTTTTTTAATTTAAATTTTATTGTGAAGGCGATGTACAGAAGGGTTACAATTACATAAGTCAGGTAATGAGTTCATTTTTTTTTGAGCAGTGTTACCCCCTCCCTCACGTTCTCCTACATCTTCCTCTTCTGCACCCTTCCCCACAAGGTTTTTTTTTTTTGGTCCGGTCATGGGGCCTGAACTCTGGGCCTGGGCGCTGTCGCTCATCTCTTCAGCTCAAGGCTAGCGCTCTACCACTTGAGCCACAGCGCCACTTCCGGCTTTTTTCTTTTTGCTTATGTGGTGCTGAGGAATCGAACCCAGGGCCTCAGGCATGCAGGGCAAGTGCTCTACCACTGAGCCACCTTCCCAGCCCCCTCCCCACAAGTTGTAAGGCTCATTTCCAACATAGTGTCCAGTGAGTATCGCTGTTGCATTGGTTCACCCTTTGTCCTACCATTTCTGTGATTCCCCAAATCAAATAAACTTATATACAAGACAAAGAATACTGGAATCAAAAATAGTGACAACAGGAAACAAACCAGAGGAGAAAAAAGAAAGAAAAAAGAAATAACTGCAAACAGTACAACAAAAAAAACCCTTGTTTCCGTTCAATAGGCATCATTTTATATGGTCAAATGTACATAGCTATTGAGCTATTGTACTCCTCTCCTAAGAATACCCTAGACATATTCTAGTTAATACAAAAGAGGAAAACCATGCAGCCTACGTTTCTCTGGGTCTGGCTTATTTTTCTTAATATGATTTTTCCAAGTCTTTCCATTTCCTTAAGAATGGGGCAATGTCATTCTTTCTGATGGAAGGATGCCATTGTGTATATATACACCACATTTTCTTGATCTATTCTGGGTTGATTCCATATCCAAATGGATCAAAGACCTCAATGTAAGATCAGATATCCTGAAAATATTACAGGAAGGGGTAGGGGAAACACTAGGGCTCCCTGGCACAGGTCAAAACTTCCTAAGTAAAGATCCAGAAACATAACAAATCAATGAAAGGCTGGATAACTGAAGAGTTCCTGCATGGCAAACGATATAGCTAGCAACATAAACAGAAAGCCCACGGATTGGAAGAAGATCTTTACTAGCTATGCATCAGGCAGTACCTCATACCTAAAATATACCTAGAGCTAAAAAAAATAACCACCCCAAACAAATCCTCAAAGAAATAATAACCCCATTAATAAATGGGCTAAAGATTTAAATGACTTTGTGTCTGTGTGTGTGTGTTTTGGTTGGTTGTGGGGCCTGAACTCTGGGCCTGGATGCTGTTTCTCAGCAATTCAACTCAAGGTGAGCACTCTACCACTTGAGGCACAGCACCATTTCTGGCTCTTTCTGCTTATGTGGTGCTGAGGAATCGAACCCAGGGCCTCAAGCATGGAAGGGAAGCACTCTGCCACTGAGCCACCTTCCCAGCCCTTAAATGACTTTTTGATGTGAAAATTCAGAGAGTTATTCATTCTTCTCCTTCTGCCTATGAATGGGAGGTGTGCCTAGAAGACAGGGGATTGGAAGATGACCAGTTATACTTCATCTTACTCTTATAGTTAATAGCAAATCTGTGTAGTCAGTTACAACTTGGTCTTGATTTTTTTGTATGTGTGCTGGTACTAGGGCCTGAACTTAGGGCCTTTGTGCTCTTACTTGGCTCTTTTGCTCAAGGCTAGTGCTCTACCACTTGAGTCATGCCTTATTCCTGGCTTTTTGTTGGTTCATTACATGTCAGAGTTCGTCTATGCTGACTTTGAATTGTGATTACGCTGTGAGCCACAGGTGCCCGGGTTTTACAATGATCTTGTTAAAGATGGGGATAAGAAGCCATCTACTCAGGAAGGTCAACTAACTTGCTCCATCTTCATGGGGTTCATGAGAAACTTTTTTCCCCGAGTCTTGCTTTAGTTTTCGTCATTACTCATCTTCATCAACCATCTACCGGCTCCCCGTATTGGAAGCCCAAGAGATAGGCTGAGAAACAATGAACATGATTAAATAAATTGGTAGACAGGTTACCCAATAGTAAACAGATCTTTCCACAAAACTCCTATCTTGAATCAGTTCCTGGGTGCTTCAGTCTCCACGGATGTACATAATGTACAATAGTTTCCATGCTCATTTGCCTTTTATAAATGGAGACTTGGGCCACAGAACTCACTGTGGAAGCACACTCAGTTAATCCAGTTCCAGAAATCTGTGCAGGCCTTATTCCAAATAGAGAAACTTCCACACCACAGAGTATTACTATTTATTCTTCCAAGCTATAGAAATGGCTTTAATGTTATAGAAGAGTAATTAAGAAGATGGTGGGGGCTGGGAAGGTGGCTCAGTGGTAGACTGCTTGCCTTGCATGCATGAGGCCCTGGGTTCGATTCCCCAGCACCACATAAGCAAAAAGAAAAAAGCTGGAAGTGGCGCTGTGGCTCAAGTGGTAGAGCGCTAGCCTTGAGCTGAAGAGCTGAGGGACTGTGCCCAGGCCCAGAGTTCAGGCCCCACGACCGGACCCAAAAAAAAAAAAAAAGATGGTGGGAACCAATACTAATGATAGATGTGGATAATTGGCATAATGGGTGAACGTATGATGTATTTTCACTGACAAAAGCTAGGTCAGAAATGTTTCTGCAATAACCATAGTCCTGTAAAGTAAGAAGGAGAAAGGAAACATACATTGCAACTGTTATTTTTTTTCTAAATGTTTTGTTTGTTCCCTCCTACCATGGCCTATCTTCTGACCTGCTTTATTCTCTCTCCCATCCCCCACTGGACAGAAAATATAGTACACAAAGTTGGATCACAGACTGGCTTCTCCAGAGGCTGTTATGTTGTGGGAAATACATGCTTAGGAAGGCACTGGTTTCATTTGTCCCAATGATGTAATTTTATGACTCCACACAATGACCTATAGTGCCAGACTGTATGTTCAGGGTACAGCTTTTTTTGTGTATGTGCTGTTACTAGGGCTTGAACCAAGGCCTCATACTCATTCAGCTCAAGGCTGGCATGCTACCACTTGAGCCACACCTCCACTTTTGGCCTTTTGTTGGTTATTAGGAGCTAAGTATCTCCTGGATTCATTGGTTCTGGCTAGCTCTGACCTGAGACCTCAGCAGGAGGGAGGAACTGGAGGTACAGCAGGGTGGACCTTGGAGTGGGAGTTTGCTGTCTTGCTGATCTTCAACTTCTGTGAGTTTTGCTCCTTGCTTTGACCCTGACTCCCACGTTTCCCCTTGGGATGCCGTGTGCAGCCCCAGCGGGGGGTGGGCAGGCTGGGTAGCAAAGCTCTGGTCCTGTGCCAGTGTCTTTAGCAGCCCTCAGAGCAAAAGTGGGGTGGGAGGGAGGTGTGTATGTGGCTAGTGTCGTAGCCCTTGGAGTCTGACTCCCAGCTCCATCTCTGAGACTCATTATCTGGCTTGGGAAATCACTTCCCTCCCACCCCATCCCTCCACCATCTGCATCTTGGATGTAGTTCTCGACACCTCATGCCATCATTCAAGAAGACTGAATGACATGGCGTGTCCAGATGCCCGTCAGCATGTAGGATCAGCGGCGGAGACCACAGCTATCTTAAACCTCTGCGGGTTTTCTTTTTTACATTGTTCTAGAAGTCCATAAAAAGTTTTATTAATGAATATGAAACCCATCAGAGGCCCATGAGAGAAACAGCCAGATAAGCCAGCCAGGGAGTTGTGGACCCCGGTGACTCCATTCATCTTCGTGGACTCACTCATCTCCGCAATCCAGCCTCAAAAGATTCCTTCCCATAGTGGGGCCAGTTATTTCTTTCCTCAAACCACTCGGGTCCCTCTGTACCGAGTTCCTGCTCCTCCTCTGTTTGATTTCCTAAAATAGTTTCTGAGGAGTTTAACCACAACTGAATCCAAACTAACTAATTTCCTGGTATGTCTCCACGGCCTTTCCTTTAAGACTAAACACACACATGTGCGCGCGCGCACACACACACACACACACACACACACACACACACACACACACACACAAAATGGCATCGAGCTGGCTGATCTCCAGTGTTTCCACCGGAGTAAGTTTTGACCGGAGTAAGTTTGAGGACCTTTGTGAAAGCTCCTCTAATTCCTCTTTGTTCCTCTTTTTGGGGAGGCTCTGGGTGGGTTGGGTTTCATTATGTGGTATCATTGAACCACAGGTGTTTTAATTTTGAAGTGTTTTAAGATGAGTTTACCAAATACTATCTGTCCACAGTTCTTCATAGATACTTTCTTTTCCTCTCTGCTTCATCAAGAAATAAAACAACTTGTTGTGGAAGCAGATGAGTTAGATGTAAAAGATATATGGAAGATTTTATAGGAAAGATATTCTAACTAAAAAAAAAAAATCCAAGAGGATGTGGACTGGTTCTGTGAATTCATAAATTGAAAGCATGGTTGGAATCTGTGTGCATGTGTTCGTAAAACCCGAGCCAAAATTCTCAATTCAGCTCAGAGACGGAAGACTGGATTTAGTCTGGCCAATTATTTAAGTGGCTAATGATTTTTTGGTATTGTACCTATTTTCATGATTAAATGTTTTCTTTTTGTGCTTAAGTAAATATCTATAATTGATTTAAAGCATAAAAATCAGGAGTTAATGTGATTGAAAATAAAAATCCAGATAATTGCTAAAAAAAAAAAAATCATTCAGATCAGTAACCAAACAACAATGTCACTTCTACAAATGTCTGTGGCATTTGTGAACTTAAAATCATATTAATAATAATGGAACTGAGAATACAGAATCGACGCTAAGGAGAAATAAGGAAAACTCATTTTTAAACAAAACACTGTCATGTTGAAATTTAAGGATGGACTAATAATCAAATTTCAGATTGTTAAGTGAGAGATAGTCACATTCAGAAATTCCAAAATAATAAGATACTCTTATAGAGTACATTTCTTTGTCAAATGTGTGTTTGGATGTAAAGTGTTCCTACGGAGATAAATACATTCAAATGGATTCCACTTCTCTTCAACAAGAAGGCAGTATTTATGTCTCAGAAATTCAATGCTACAGGCTTTAAAGCTTTAAATCATTCCCCCCTAATATTAATTAGCCAGCAAGCTGTCTTTCAAAACAGAAAGCAAAAGCTATGTAAGGCATATCCCAGACTAACGTGTTACAACTTAGTAAACTCAGTGGTGTAAAATAATATCTCGATTGTACTTGACAAAGGAAACTATGATTTACCGTTGATTAAAAGCAGGATCAAATCTATAGAGAGACATTCCATCTGTTCCATTGGGGAAAAAGAACAGAGACCTTAGTATTATTATTATTTTTGTCCTCGCCTTCTCCCTGATATTTTCTGTAATTACTGCATTGGATATTTCAAAAGCATTCATTCTTAAAAATTCAATCTCCAAAATTAGACGCAGAAGATACAAAAACATTCTTGGGCTTGTACAGATGTGAGCAATATACTGCAATTAGCATTTGAAAGGAAATCATCTATGTAGATTTCACATTGTGGTTCAAAAGCTCAGGTCCCCTCCCGCAGTGCCAGACCTTCTTTTAGGTTTGGTAAAGAGGAAGACATTTGGGAAAACCTTTTTGCTTTCTTTTTTCATTTGCTAATGCACTGCTTAGTATCATGTGACATTCTATTCATTTTGCTTTCTGACAAAGTCCTGGATGACAAGCATTCTCCTCAATTGTACCAAGTGACCTCTTGAGTAGCTGAAATGAACATGGATCACCCGACCCTACATGTCTCCTTTCCTCCAGCTAGGGCCGAGCACTTGTGGAGAGTACTCTGCTTCAAACGGTTTTCACCCATTTCTTTGTTCTATTTTTTCTTTTTCTTTTTTTTTTTTTTTTTTTAATTTTATTTTATTGTAAAGCTACTATACAGAGGGTTACAGTTACATGAGTGAGGTAATGAGTACACTTCCTCTTGAACATTGTTACCCTCTCCATTGTTTTCCCCCTACCATCCCCTCCCTCCCTCCCTTCCCCGAGGTTCTTTTTTTTTTGATTGTGATTAAATGATTACATAATTTCAAAGTCACAAGTTCATTCTAACTTCCCTGGAGCAAATTGTTCTTTTTCTTTGTTGCCAGTCCTGGAGCTTGAACTCAGGGCCTGGGCGCTGTCCCTGAGCTTCTTTTGCTCAAGGCTAGTGCTCTACCACTTGAGCCACAGCACCACTTCTGGTTTTTTCTGTGTATGTGGTACTGAGGAATTGAACCCAGGGCTTCGTGCATGCTAGGCAGGCACTCTACCATGGAGCCACGCTTCCAGCCCTGAAGGTCAATTTCTTTAGCACCTACTCTCGTGGGTTGCAGCAGAGATTGGAGGCTGGAGCTTTGAGAACTTCAATTAGGTTATGTAATTGTTGGCTCAAAGAGTTATCTTCCTCCATCTAATACTTTTGACTTTAGTATCTAAAGTTTAAGCCTTGATTCCTCAGGATGTTGAAATTTTAACAAATAAATAATTTCTGCATCTTTAGAATTCTGTAACAGTATTATTTCCATTCACAATTTAAAGAAATGCCAAGCAAAATAACACTGCAAAAATGTGTGTGTGTGTGTGTGTGCACGCGCGCGTGCGTCATTCATTGGGCTTGAACTCAGGGCCTTGCACTCTTGCTTGACTTTCGCACTTTAGGCCGCTGCTTGACCACTTGAACCACAGTGCCATTTCCATCTTTTTGCTGGTTAATTGGAGATAAGAGTTTCATTGACTTTCCTGTCTGGGCTGGCTTTGAATCTCCATCCTCAGATTTCAGTCTCCTGAGTGTGTGAGCACAGATGTGAGCACCATACCCATCTATGGTTACTATTATTATTATTAGTAGTAGTAGTAGTATTTTAATGACTACAACTATTCATCAGAACTTGGGTTCAGATAGGAAACTAAGTTGTTAGGGTCTTACAAGTGAAGAAGGCATAAGTGGGAATATTTCCACACTTTCTTTTTCCACTGTCTTTGCCTTTTCTGCCTGAAATCCTAAGTACTTACGTGCAAATCCATTTTCTATGTACAATCACACGCGTGTGTGACCTATGGGTGTCCTGAAGCATGATCTTGGCTTTACAAAATGATTTCCACTTGATTTGGAAAATAAGAAAAGCCTTTCACATTTTGTGTAATGATCGTAACAAATGGGTTTGAACCTGGCATCACTTTGCTCAAGGAATTTTAAATTACTTTTCAGATGCAAATGTGAAGTTGTGAAAGTAGACCGATCAATTTCCACAAACTGAAATAAATGAGAAGTCCACATGAAAAGAAACTGCTGGATGTATATGTACATAGGAGTGATGGGTTTCTGCTCGGGCAATCACTGTGTTATGTCATGTTATTGTATTTTAATAATCACCCATATATTATACGTCACTTATAGCAAATGGATCCTGCCCTGAGTGGCTTTCCTCCCATTTTGTTTCTCCTGGTTCTCTGTTTCTGGGTCATTTCCTTTCCACAATTACGCAAAAACACTACAATAACAAGAATCTTAACAAGTTCTGAATATTACCACTTTCATCGATTTTCCCCCATAGTGGATTTTTCATAATCCCCCCAATAGATCTCTGGATAGTCTTTTCCCTGGATTGAAACTGCACCTAACTATGCCAGCTAACACTAAATAGTGGCTTCAGGAGGAAGAGTGTGTTTCTGGAGAAGCCTGCTCTGTGCCTTCACTGCCCGCTGCAGACAACCCGGCCGCTCTCACCCACCTTCTTCTCGCCTTCTCGGCGGTCTTGATCCTTTAGTTTAATCTGGAGAAGTTGAAATTTCAGGAGCTTCCCGATCAGTGGCAGGGTTAACTTCTCTCCACTGTCCATAATTGTTTTGGCTGCTACTAACACCTGTGAAGAAACACAATTATTAGGAAAAGTAACACTGTATGGTGATTTTTAAATAGGTCTGGTTGTCTAGATATCACTTTCCTTTTCCTAATAAGACAGAAAGAGGCCACCGCTGGTGGCTCACACCTGAAATCCTAGCTACTCAGGAGGCTGACCTCTGAGGGTCAGGATTAGGAGCCAGCTCAGGTAGACTAAAATCTCCAATTAACCAGCAAAAAGTCAGCAGTGGAGCTGTCACTTGCATGATAGAGCAGCAGCCTTGTTCAGGAAAGCCAAGCCGGGGGGAGAGGCCTGGAGTTTGCGTCCTATCATCCTGTGGCGGTATTGGATCCTGACTTCCGGAGAGGGCAGAGGAAAGACAGGGAGGTCCAGGGGGGCACGGGCGACAGGCCGCTTTCACGTCACACAAGGCCGGTCGTTACTTGGTGTCGCCAGTGGTCCACGCTGCCACACTCTGACTTACGAGGACATAAGACATTCAGCAGGGTTTTTTATAATAGCAGGAATGATGATGTTAGGAGTCTTTTATTTCTTGGAGACGGAATTCAGAGGCAAGATAAAAGCTGCTTGACACACAGGCGCCATACAAATATTGCTCCCCTCTTGCGACTTAAACATTTCTCCTGTTGGTGTGCAGCCTAATTGGGGTGAAATAAGGTTACTGAGTTTTCTTGGGGTGACGACAGCCGCTGGGAACATACAGCTGTATTGTCCAGATGCATGGCACTGACAGCCTGTTTTATGACTGTATTTTTTTTATAGCTTGTTTCCCCTAAATTTCACACAACTCTCCAACATCTGGGCCCTTCCCTTTGGAGCCCTATAACCACTTTATTTACTGCAAAAAAAAATATCATGTAAAATATACCGCCGAAGGGGGTTACGTGTTGCTCTTTCATCGTGGTGTCTCCCTAGTAAAGTTCACCTCTACCTGAAGGACTGTCACAGAAATAACCTAGTTAAAAGACTTTTTTTTTTCAACTTCTGTTTTTTTCAAGGGAGCATCATATGTATTTCTAACTTAAGGATGAATTAGGTGTTACAAAGTGTTCTGACATGTGGCTTTCCCCCCCTGCTTGAAACTACAGTGCATATGGTGTCGATTTCAGGCCCCGGGGTCTGAGACAATGGCCATGTCCACTGTGTCTCAGGGTTTCCCCTGCGCTTTGCTCCTGTTGTTGGTTGGGGTTTGGTGACCCCTAGGTCCAGGGAACCAGCTGAAAGAAAGGGAGGAGCCTACGGAACTTGTCACTAACAGGACCTTGAGGATGATGGTGTGTCCAAATGGAATGCGCCTCTTAAGCTTGCACAAGGGAACTTCCAGATTGGAAGGGCCAGGGAGAGATTCCTTCACATGCTTCTTTTCTACAGGGCAAAGAGACTAAGCCAGGTGCCAGTGGCTCACGCCTGTCATCCTAACTACTCAGGAGGCTGAGATCTGAGGACTGAGGTCCCAAGCCAGCCGCCAGCCCAGGCAGGAAGGTCCATGAGACGCTTCTCTCTATTTAACCACCCAAAAGCTGGACGTGGAGCTGTGGCTCAAGTGGTAGAGTGCTAGCTTTGAGCAGAAAAGCTCAGCAACAGTGCCCAGGTCCCAGATTCAAACCCTGGGACCAGTGCACGCACTGGCACATGCATAGCAAAGACACGCTTCAGAAAAGTTTGGTGTGTGTTCTGTGAGCAGTCCTCAGGAGGCAGAGTGCTTCATTCTCACGGCTGCTCTGCTCCTGCTGGAACAAGTTAGGAGAGGAGCATGATGGCTGGAGTTCCTGGGAACAGAACTGGAGGGCACCTGCAGGGGTGATGGTGCCAGAGGGAGGGAACTCATGCTGAGTGCAGCTCAGGCACTCACTGCCAATGAGGGCCATGTGACCCAGTCTAGACTCTGTCAGGGTCAATATTTGGTGTAATTCTTTTCCTTTCCCTCCCTCCCCCTCTCTCTTTCTTTCTTTCTCTCTCTCTCTCCCTTCCTTTCTTTCTCTTTCTTTCTTTCTTTCTTTCTTTCTTTCTTTCTTTCTTTCTTTCTTTCTCTCTTTTCTTTTCTGAGAAAGGCTCTTGCAAGATGAGGTGAGCAGGCCTCATGCTTGCTATGTGGCCTAGGCTGCCTACTAAGCTAGAATCTGCCTCAGCCTCCCTTGAGCTGCTACACCGAGCTGAATATTTGGTTTGAAATAGAATTGTTTACTACTAGCCGAACAGTGTATTGACAACCAAGCAGCTTTGTAACCTCTGGATCCAAGGCATTCTCACCTGGATAATTAATTGATTGATTTTGTACTGGTTATGGGGCCCAAACTCAGGGTTTCACAGTCTTTTTTTTTTAAGCTTCTTTTGCTCATGGCTGGTGCTCTACCACTCGAGCTATACTTCCAGTCCTGAGATTTTGTAGTTGATTGTAGCTAAGAGTCTCACAGATTTGTCTACCAAGGCTTTGAGCAACAAGCCTCATACCTCAGGCTGTCAAGGAGCTAGGGTTACAGGCATGAGCCACTGGTGCACCATGGAGCATCTCCCTGCACTATGAAGACAACGCAGTGCTGATGTGAAGTCAGCATTGGAACGTGTTACCCAGCATGTGTGTGGAGTCTTTCTTCCTCACAATCTATACACCTGTACCTGGGAGGTGGCACCTCTGCCTGGCTCATGTGATGGATGAGATGCTGGAGGTGCTCTCCTGGCCCTGTCCCCAGTAGTCTATGAATGGTAGACTGTGCTCGAGCCCAACAACGTACCCCAGAGAAAGGGGTTCTACAGGCCATCAAAGTTACTTCTGGTGGGTCAGAACTGTAGAGTGCTGGGTTTCTAAACAATGGGTGGTTGGTTGGGTGGATGGATGGCAGGAAGGAAAGGTGGGTGGGTGAGTGGATGGATGGATGGATAGGTGAGTGAATGGATGGATGGACGAATGAAGGAAGGATGAAAAGATGAATGTATGTATGGATGGATGGATAATTGAATGGGTGGATGGATGAATGGATAGGAGCAAGGTTGGTTGGATGCATAGGTGGATAAATGAGGGGTAGATGGAAGGAAGAAAGAAAAGAATGAAGGAAAGGAGGAAGGTTAGATTAATGTATGGATGGTTAAATGGATGGATAGAAGGAAAGAAAGAAAGAAAGAAAGAAAGAAAGAAAGAAAGAAAGAAAGAAAGAAAGAAAGAAAGAAAGAAAGAAAGAAAGAAAGAGAAAGAGGAAGGAAGGAAGGAAGGAAGGAAGGAAGGAAGGAAAGAAAGAGGAAGGAAGGGAGAAGGGAAGGAAGGGAGAGAAGGAAAGAAGGAACAAGGAAGAAATTCTGTGTGGTTTTCTTCCTGATTTCATAGGCTCGCTCAATAGAAGCCTATAGAGCAAGCAGCTTTTTGTGCATGTGCTGGTACTGGGGCTTGAACTCACGACCTCAAGATCTCACTTGGATTTTTTTCTCTCAAGGTTGGTGCTCTACTACTTGAGCCACACCTCCACTTCCAGCCTTTTGTTGGGTAATTGCTAAGAGTCTCGCAGATTTTTCTGTCTGGGCTGGCTTTGAACCATGATTTTCAGATCTCAGTCTCCTGAGTAGCTGGGATGAAAGGTGTGAGCCAATGGTCCTCAGGCCCAGAACTGTAACTCTTAAAGGCCTCACAGCCTGGGTCAGGAAAGAGAGGAAAGGCCTGGGGAGGACAGCAGCCAGGGTTCCTATCAGCTGGAGATTACAAGATTCACCTGCTTGGCTCTAGTATGGAAAGGTGGAGAGCGACAAAATACAAATACAGAAACACGTTCTGTTACAGCACAGGGCAGAAGGCAGAGGACTTTAGAAGTGAGAGTTCTGTTGTTCTTAATTCCTCCTGCATTTGCTTAACCTTCTTTCCGGCTCCCTCTGCCCGCCCAGCCCCATTCCTCCTGCATTTATGAAGTGCCAGCTACATTTCAGTCAATGGACTACTGGGTCCTTCGTGTGTCTGGTCTATCCCGTTCGCATTCTTTAAGTAATGAATAATTTCCAACGAGGTATAATTGGAAAACCACCTGGAGGGATTGGGGTAACGGGGGTAGGGGGGAGAGTGATGGAAACAGGAGAGAAAAAAAAAGAGTATAGAAAAAAAATGTGAGTGACAGTAACATATTTTCTCCCTCTGAGAAGAGGAAAAGAAAACAATCAAGCAATATTAAACTGTCCATTCATAAATTTAAAGGTGACAGGAGACGCGGGGTCCTTCTAGATCACATTGTCTAAGGCCCTTGGAACGCGGCTGAGCCTGGTGAGAAGTTAATAATGATGATAAATACGCATGGCCGGGGGCTCGGCCATCACGCTCAGCTGTCTGTAATGAAACGGTCTCCATCTCCCTGCCATGTCAGGGATGTAAAATAGTTCCAGCCATTGGACCCCTTACATCGGTGCTGAAATGAAATAATACTTGGCAGTAACAAGGAGTTACTGAAACTAAATAAACAACCCCAAGGCTGCATAACAACACTTGACAGGGATTAAGGCCTCATTGGGGGGCGGTCAGGGAGTTTTGGGGTAGCCAGAGCGGATCCATGGAAGGCAGGCCCAATCCACGCTTCCACATGCAGGGATACTTTGGAGTGTAATGAATCCCCTGGGGAGATGGGTATTTTGACAATCGAATCCGTACAATCTCCGTCAGAAAGGTTGGGTCTATATCAGAAATATTTGCTGGACTTAACACTCTCTTTCTCTTCTTGTTATTCAAGGCTCGTACTCTACCTCTTGAGCCACACCCCTACTTCTGGCTTTTTGCTGGTTAACAAAAGGTGCACAAATGCAGCACTGATACTCACTAGATACTATGGTGAAAACGAACTATACAACTTCTGTGCGTCAGGAGGGGAAAACTGGGAGGAAATGGGAGGTGACACTGCTCAAAAAGAAATGTTCTCATTACCTGACTAGGTAACAGCAACCCCTTTGTATGTCACTTTTACAATAATAATAAAAAAAAAAAACATGATCCTCAGATCTCAGCCTCCTGGGTAGTTAGGCTAACAGGCGTGAGCCACCAGCACCTGGTGTGGCTCATCTTTAAAGAAGGAAAAAGCAAAATGTCTTATTTGTTACAGAGTATTTCTGTGTATCTGCAAAAGTACAGAGACCCAGAGCTCAACCATGCAGCTGAAGACACTGAAGAGGGGTTTTCTTCAGGGTGCGTCGGCATGTGGGATGCACGTGGGATGCTGTTAAGATGGCCATCTTTCCTTCCTTCCTTCCTTCCTTCCTTCCTTCCTTCCTTCCTTCCTTCCTTCCTCCCTCCCTCCCTCCCTTCCCCCCCCCCTTTCTCTTTCTTTCTTTCCTTAGATTAGGATTTTTGTTGTTGCTGTCGTTAGCTGCAAGAGCTCCCACCTTCTAAAATGGATTAATAGATCTTCAAGAGGGTTCTATAATCATGGCAACCTTCAAAAGAAGTCCGGCACACTTTCCTGCTCCCAGGAGATTGCGTGCTCTCCAGCGCATTCTGAAATTCTCTGGTGTGGGGATGCGATTCCAATACAGGCAGTCTACTTTCAGAGCTCTCTTCCTGACCAGCGTGTGTGGTGACCCCTGAGGGCTTCTTCACCCCTGGCTGGAGCGGCTGGACCCTCCTCTGCCCCCGCCTCCCCTATTCCCGGTCTCCAGCCTGCTGTGGAGATGACAGTGCTTTATCCTAAGATCTTGTGTTTAAATGAAATACCCTCCCTGCTCTTACAACTTCTGCCTCTGCCCTTTGCCTTCAGAACAATGGGCTGAGCTGCTGCTTTCTTCTGGGTTTAGCCCAGTGGGGACCTGTGGCTCAGGACCGCCCGCCCTGAATCTGAGGGGCCCGCAGTTCCCACCACCCCTGGCTGGCGGCCACCTCCGTTTCCTCCATTTTCTTCTGGCCCAAATCATTTCCTGAATAGAGACGGGGGACCGCGACACTGACAGTCACTGCCTGTGGCTGTGCTGGGATGTGGATACGGGGATCCCTGAAGCCTCTGCACCCCTGCTCACTTGAGGTGTCGATCACCTCCTGGCATGGATCTCCCGTTCCACTACTTGCACTGGAAGTTACCACACGCGTGCCCACCATGGCCTTCCTTCCCAGTGGAGGCTGAGGATTTTTGTTTTTGTTGTTGGTTTTTTTTTTTTTTTTAAATTCAGTGTTCACCTTTCTCCATTGCACTTGAAAAAAAAATACTAGCTGTAGACACTGCTGGCTCACTCCTGTCATCCCAGCTGCTCAGGAGGCTGATGTATGAGGATCACAGTTTGAAGCCAGCCAGGGCAGAAAAGTTCTTGAGACTCTGATCTCCAATGAACCAGCAAAAATCCAGAAGTTGAGGTCTGCCTCAAGAGATTGAGTACCAGCCTTGTGGGGGAAAAAAATTCATGCAAGAGTATGAGGCCCTGAATTCAAAACCTAGCACTGGCACAAATACTAATAAATAACAAATACCCTGAAACACGAATTCTTATTATTTCATTCTTGAAATGTCCCAGCAAATAGTATAATGTATTTGAAGAAATCACATGTTCCAGAAAATATTATGCAAGAAAAGAGGTTGATGGGCTGGCAAGGTGGCTCAGTGGTAGAGTGCTTGCCTAGCATGCATGAAGCCCTGGGTTTGATTCCTCAGTACCACATACATAGAAAAAGCTGAAAGTGGTGCTGTGGCTCAAGTGGTAGAGTGCTAGCCTTGAGCAAAAGAAGCTCAGGGACAGTGCCCAGGCCCTGGCATGGCAAGGAGTGGAAAAAAGAAAAAAAAAAAAAAGGCAGAGTGGATAGTAAAGAGATTGGCAGAGATGGCTCCCAGCAATGCATGTCTTGCCCTAAACCCTGGGCCTGGCTGACCTCCCCGCCCTGACCCCTCCCCCACCCCCCCATCTGGACCCAGGACCCAGCTTCCTGGAAAAGGGACAGCATCCAGAGAGACCAGCAGAGCTGGCTCGCCATTCTCAATGCACAATTTCATTTCATTTAAACCTGGCTTTTATGGACACGGTGCCTGAACTCAACTGGCGGGGGTGGGGGCTATTTTTGGACAAGCAGAATTTCCAGCACCTCTTAAATCACAGCCCGGCAATTGCTTCTCCACCTACACCCAGGGCAGGAACTGTGTTCATAAAACCGGACGCTGGCCCTGGGCAAGGCTGAGACTTTCCCCAGCTTGTGACGAATAAGTCTCAGCCTTCAGCGGCGGAAGGCATCTGCATAGCCCACTAGTGTATCTCCTTCACTTGCTTCAGAAAAGAGGACCAGTGTGTGTGTGTGTGTGTGTGTGTGTGTGTGTGTATTCCTTCATCAAATGAGGATCCTGAAATGAGCCAGCATGGGAAAGCCTCAGCAATGTTCCATGCATGGTTTGTGCACGGGAAATTGAAACAAGTTGGGCAGGAAGAAGAAATCGGGCTGCCTAATTCAAAGCAGACATTTTACTGACGGCAACGCAAATCCCAAATTTGCTGTCAGTCCCTGAAATTTTATTAGTTACAAAAAGTAATATATTAGCCTCTTGCATTAAATTCAGATCAAATCTGTCCTCTTCCCGCCCCCTTCCTCTCCCCCCCCCCCCCCCACAATGATAGTCTAAAACAAGTCTGGAGGCATACAATGCAAACCAGGTCTTCATCAACACAGTGGGGCTCTGCGGTTTTCCCAGAGGCCTGTGTCACCTCGGATCCACCCCTCCCCCCTCCCGCCCCGCTTGGCTACTCTGCAGGGTAGCAGCAGGACTGGGAATAGCTAAGATAAGCAGCTATTTCTAATAAGAGCTGGATCTAATTAAAGACATCCTGGGATGAAAACACAGAAATGTAGATGTAGACTTTGTCATATGAATTCTCCCTCCTCCTTTCTCTGTCTGTCTCTGTTGGCAGTATTGGGGTTGGAATTCAGGGCCTTGTGTGCAGCTGGTGCTCTACCACTTAAGTCATGCCTCCAGCTTGGCCTTTTCCTGGTTATTTTGGAGATGGAGTCTCAAGGACTTTTCTGCTCAGGCCGGCTTCAGATTATGATCCTCCAGATCTCAGCCACCTCAGTCAGGCTAGGATTACAGGTGTGAGCCACGGCTGCCTGGCTCATATAAATTCCAGACGAATGCTGTCTGAGGCTATGGTAAGCTCGTTGGTTTTCACATGACGTGTTTGGCACCACATGGAGGGCTGTGCATAGCGGTTGTTGGTTTAGGTCACTGTCAGAGTTTACAGATTTCAAACAGCCTCAGCACTGCGATCCAACCAAGCTTGAAGCTGAAATATGAACCTACTAACAGGGCTTATTGAACAAGTTCAGCTTTTTCTTTCTTTCTTTTTTTTTTTTTTTTGTGGCATTAGGGTTTGAACTTGGGGCCTCACATTTGCTAAGTAAGTGCTTTACCAAGTACTCCCAAGTTCTTTTGCTCTTGTAATTTTGGTTTTTAGATAACGACTTGCAACTTCTGTCTGGGCTGGCCTTGGACCTTGAGCCTCCTATCCCCACCTTCTAAGGAACTGGGACTAAAGCCATGCATTACCATGCCTTAACCTTGGTCAGAATCTGTAGGATTTGGTATTCTAGTTCCCATAACCAAATTTATAACTATATTTCTATATATACATTCCAGAAGGAGTACAGGGCCCATGTTTTGCTCCTAGAGAGCTCCGCGCTGCTCAACCAGGGTTGAGGGTGTTGAGGGTAACTTCCTGACCAATCATATGTGAGAAACAGGAGAATGAACTTGCATGAGCTTATCATATGTGCTTGAAAGTCATTAAATGAACATCCACAATATCTATTCATTAAACAGAAATACATTTCTATCCAGTAATATACTCTTCCAGCCAGGTACAGGTGGCTCACGCCTGTAAGCATAGCTACTCAGGAATGCTGAGATCTGAGGAGCGTCGTTTGAAGCCAGCCTGGGCTGGAAACTCTGTGAGACTCTTCTTTCAGAAATAAGAAACCAGAAGTGTAGCTGTGGCTCAAGAGGTGGAGCACCAGCCCTGAGGGGTGGGGGGAACGGGCCAAGTGAGAGTGTGAGGTCCTGAGTTCAAGCCCCAGTACCTGCACCTCAGTACCTCCCTCTTTCGAGGGAGAGAAAGAAAGAAGGAAAGGAAGGAAGGAAGGAAGGAAGGAAGGAAGGAAGGAAGGAAGGAAGGAAGGAAGGAAGGAAGGAAGGAAGGAAGGAAGGAAGGAAGGAAGGATCCCAGCTTTTATGCCTATTTATATATTTATGTATGTATTATTTAGTGCTGAAACTGGGGTTTGACCTCAGAGACAGAGTGCTTTCCCTTGACCTATCTGATGTTTCTTGTTCCTTTCCTTACAATCAAAGATTGTAAGGAAAAAGAATTCCAGGAATAGAGGTCACACAAAAAATGTGTCTAAGCATGAAAATCGTTACCATACCTCAATTCCAGCCAGGCAATCTCTCCCTTTGAGGACCCAGGGCCTGCAGTATCTCTGCTGCATCCCTGATGACTTCTGGAAGGTTCCACCCCTCTCTCCTCCCCCTTCCCTCCCCTCCACACCATGCCTGGCATCATTGCCCTTTGCTGTGTATTGTGTCCCATAAGGCGATCAGCCAGGAGCCTCAGTGAAGAGCAGTCTCAGATACACCCAAGGCTCAACTTCGTAGTTTCGACATCAGACTTCCTGCAAGGTGTCCCCAGACACAGGACCACAGGAAGCAACACACCATGCACAAAGGATGGAGGCCAAGGTGGGCTGAGCGCGTCGACACCTCCACCGCCCGGGCCTCGCACAGATGGGAAACTCAATAAAGGTGGGGTGTAAGAGTGAGGGGAATGATCTAGATGGGAAAATGCAGAATGATGACAGTGTAAGACTGGGTTGTAAAATTCTAGGATGATGGTTTTTTTTTTTTTCCAGCTTTTTTTGTGTGCCGGTATTTATCTCGAGCGCAGGGCCTTGTGTGCTTGCTTGGCATTTTTGCAGAAGGCTGGCACTCTACTACTTGAGCCACAGCACCACTTCCGGCTTTTTTTTCTGCTTATGTGGTGCTGAGGAATCGAACCCAGGGCCTCATGCATGCATGGCAAGCGCTCTACCACTGAGCCATCTTCCCAGCCCAGAAAGTGTTTTTTGTTTTTTTTTTTTAAGGACCATTGGTTATGTTCCCCTCCTTTGGAAAGTCTTATCATTGTCTGGCTTATCTATGTCTGGCTTTTTTTTTTTTTTTGCTAGTTAATTGGAGATAAGAGTCTCACAGATTTGTCTGCCCAAGCTGGCTTTGAACTGCAATTCTCAGATTTCAGTCTCTTGAGTAGCTAGGATTATAGGTGTGAGCCACCAGAGCCGAACAGGACCGTTCGTTGTTGTTTTAATTTACATTTATAGCAAAAAGTAATTTACACTACAAACCATGCATGAATGAGCACAACTGAAACCAACTCAATTCCTGTGTGAATCACTGGCAACATTTTAAAAGTTACTGTATATAAATTTATCTCTATAGATAAATACATAGCCACATATATGTACATATCTCTATATAGATATCCCTGTACATAACAATATATAATATATAGATGTATATCTTCTGTTATAGAGAATAGTGAAGGATATGAATATATATGCATTTCATTTTTTGTTACTACTAGGTGTTTGTACTCAGGCACTAAGCATGCTTATTAAGCATGCTTGCTTGCTCGGTTTTCTTGCTCCTGGGCTGGCACTCTACCACTTGAACCATGCTTCCAGCCCAGTTTTTTGGTGGTTAAGATGGAATCTCATCTACTTCTCTGCTTTGGCTGGCTACAAACCTTGGTTCTCATTTAGTAGCCAGAAAGTGTTTTTGTTTGTTTGTTTTTGGGTCTGGTCGTGGGGCCTGAACTCTGGGCCTGGGCGGGAACCTCAGCTCTTCAGCTCAAGACTACCACTCTACCACTTGAGCCACAGCACCACTTCCGGCTTTTTTTTCCTGCTTATGTGGTGCTGAGGAATCGAACCCAGGGCCTTATGCATGCAAGGCAAGCTCTCTACCACTAAGCCACCTTCCCAGCCCAGAAAGTGTTTTGTTTTAAAGCACCATTGGTTATATTCCCCTCCTTTGGAAAGTCTTATCATTGGCTTCCTCTTTCCTATGAAACAGAAATACAAACTTCCTAGGAGGACCTGTCCTGAGTCTGAGTCTCAGTGCTGTGCCGGGCCTCTGGGGCCTGCTTGTCACCCTGTTTGTCCTGATGCCTGTTTGTCCCCTGGGCTGTCAGCTGCCAGCGCCAGGCTGGCACATGATTCTGGCACAATTGGGATTTGTCTCCCCATGTTTCTGCTTGAGTTGCACTTTTCTATGAATCAGAGCCCCAAGTTTCCCAGGAGGAGCAAACATATTTGCACCCTGATCCCATTCGTAAAGCAGCAGACCCCTGGCCTTCCACCCCTCTCCATCCAGGCCTGGGCGCTACTTTCTCTGCTGGGCTGTGCTGGCCTCTTCCAGGTGTGGACACGATTGACTGCTCTTTCTCCATGTGGCAAGATTCATTGGGTTCCAACTCCCCCTAACCTTTTTCTCTGTGAGTTTTGAGCACTTTCTTCCTTTCTGTGAGTGGGAAAGGCCTCTAAAGCCTTGGGGGACAGTTTGGGGGACAGTAATTCCTAGATATGTAACAGCCAAATGGTCCTCAGTGTCGTGATTCGACATTAATAGGTATCAGGCCGTATTCATTTGCTCCAGCTCCCAGCGTGTACCATCAGAGGTGATTTCCCCCTATCCTTCTCTCTGCTGGTGGTTAGGGAATTGGGAACCCCCAAACACCAATGAACCACAGACACGACACTCCAGTTGTGGGCTGCACAGTCTTTCAACACGGTGCAGGCCCTAGCAGCTTCAAAGAATTTCACCAAGTTCCCGAGGTATGACCTTCCCTTTCAGAAAACCACGCGTGGGCCAGGCTGGCCTTAATCAAGCTGTATTTTTTTTTTTGAGGCACCCCATTAGGCGATCTCCTGCAGCAGCTTTTAATACTCTCCCCGCAAGTAAACGAAGTAGCCTGTAATTTCCTGGGGTGTCCCTCAGCCCTATGAAGTAATGGCATTAGGTTGGCGACCTTCCAATTCTTCCAGCAATTTTTTTTTGGGGGGGGGTTGTTTTGTTTCAAAAAGCAGGGTTGGAAAGGCCAGAGAAGGCCTCCTCTCTCTCCTTCCCTTCCTTCCTTCTGTGACATCTTGCTCTCCTTATTCCCAGGGCACCTGCCATTTTAATAATGCCAAACCCCTTAAATACTTTCACATAGTATACATTTCTACCCGCGGCATGAACTTTCCATTTTTCATTTTGACAGGGGGCCACCCTTAAAAGGGCTTCCGATTTGATTGGATCGACAGCTCATTTGAGACACTGTGCACAAACGAGGGAGGTGGGAAGGGGTGGTAGGCTAGATGGCATGGGAGTCTTCTCCCATGTAGTGTGTCTTCTGCCTAATTACGCATGGGAGGAGCTGGTCGGGAACGTCTCCACACCCAGGAACCGGGAACCAAAGTATGGCGTGAGCACTGGTACTCGGAGCCTCATGCTCTGAGCCAGCGCCAGCCCTGTCTCTGCTGGTTATTTTGGAGATAGCAGTCTCATGGACTTCTCTGATGGGAATAGAAACAGGGAATGGAACCGAAGAACTTTCCATATGCTGTAAAACCACCCACATCCCACTGGTTAGTGTTGTCTTCCTTCTTTACCAAAATCACTGGGACGAGTGGGAAATTTCCACACCCACCTTAAAATGTGGACCTTCTGTGTTTGACTCCATCCCATGTGGGAGGAGGTTTGGAGCCTGTCAGTGCTTCCCTTTCCGATGATGGTGACAGTGCTCCATATGGGTCAGGAAGCCCACAGAGGGAAGTGTCTGAACAGATTCAGCAAGTAAGTTTAAGCTCAGCTATGACTCTAAAACATGTACATTTCCCCCATGTTTAGGTGTGTGTGTGTGTGTGTATACGAGGGCTTGAACTCAGGGCCTGGCTGATCATACTCAGCTTTTCCACTCAAGGCTGATGCTCTACCACTTGAGCCACATCTCTGCTTCTGGCTGTTTGATGCATAACTAGAGCAAGAGTCTCACAGACTTTTCTGTTCTGTGATCCTCAGAGCTCAGCTTCCTGAGCAGCAAGGATTACAGGCGTGAGCCACCAGTGCCTGGCCTGGGAGGCTGTTTTTACAAATCAGAATCATCAAGTCCTCCCTGCAAACGCCATCTTCCCCTCTGGCCTGAGTCCCTCCCCTCCCTCTGCCCACACTCCGGCAAGTGATCTCATCTTCTTTTCCATCTTGTATACCTCTCACTTGTCCTTCAGAGTCTCCACTGACTATTTCCTGTTATTGAATCATTCATTCATTCATTCATTCACTCATTCAAGCAACATTTATGGAAGGGCTACTGTGCACTGGGTTTATGGACGGATACTTTGCCCTTTTTGGGGGTGTGCCTCAGGGTTATGTGGGCTCCCCCTGCCCCGCATAGGGTGCTTGCATGAGGACTTGCTTATATGTGGGATCTGGTCAGTGTATAATCAGGTAATATTCACATATCCATTTCCAAACTGACGTGTGGCCCCATCGGGGCTGCATATATGATGACACTTGCCCGCAGTGCACAGAACCACCCATCGCCCATACTGGGGATGAGGACTGGGAAGCAGCTGCACACATGTCCACCCCATCTGAGTTCTTGGAGCTGCTCCAGTCAAGCAGGCCAAGGGGTCCAAAAGGAAAAGCTGGATGAACAGGCAAATGAGCCGTGGCCCTCTCTCTGCGGGGCGACATGAGCACGCAGCATAGCTGCTTTTCAAAGTACTCTGGTTTCTAAAGAAAGAGTATCTCACAGAGACAGTCTCACGGCCAGATGGAATTCTTGGGTTTCAGGGGGGGAAATTATACAATTTGAAATGAGGCGGTGTGTACACAACACCAAACCATCCAAACCAAACCCTGAGTGCATTGCTTGGGAATGCAGCCCTACCCCGGACATCTAGGGTTGTCCCTGGGAATATGGGCCGAGGTCCTGGCACTCTGGTACTTGTCAGGGGTGGAGTGCACTGCCATGAAGTCTCAGCTTTGTTGGATTCCTGTAATCAACCAAAGGCCAGGAGAACAGGAGATTGGGAAGCACAGTGGTGCTTCATTGTGTTTAAAGTCAGAACGACGAGGCCCTGATTGAAAGCCCACAAGAGTGTCCTGGAGCCGGCCATTGTGGCTCACTCCTGTAATCCTGCTATTCAGGAGGATGCAATCTGAGGAGCGTGGCTCAAAGCTGGCTGGGATAGGAAAGCCCAGGGGACTCTTATTTTCAACTAACCAGCAAAAATCTTGAAGTGGAGCTGTGGCTCAAGTGGTAGAGTGCCAACCTTGAATGAAAAAAACTAAGGGACAAAGCCTGGGTTCAAGTCCCAGTACAGGCACACACACACACACACACACACACACACACACACACACACAGCCTGCATTTGCTATCTGTTCCCATTCCTTTGTGGCAGTGATGATGTTAATGAACGCCTGCATTAGCTACTCCACCCTGCCTTCCCCTAGCTTCTGGAACCATTCAGAAAGGGTGTGCGGGAGGGTGTGGGACGCTTGCTGCCCAAACGTTCCTCTGGAAGAATGTGGGGGCTCCAGATGTGGGGGGACCTCCCCAGGCGAGGGCGGGCCAGGCGGGCCAAGTCGCAGCGCTCCCTGGGCAGGGAGGGCGGTCCACCCATGCGGGGCTGTCGCGGGGCGCTAGCCCACATCAAGTCGGGATGCCTGCCCGGATTAAACGAGGCCTGTTATCATCTGATTCTCGCCGGGCATCTTTGAAGAAGAAAGCCTCCTCTGGGGGAGCTAATTGGTCCCAGGCCCGAGACTTGGACCCGGGATGGCTATGACCACTTCAGAAGGAAAAATTCCGATCATTTGGAGGCAGGTATCACATCATATTTCAACTTGAGCGTGCACATTCCAAATAGCCCAACATGGGATAGGACAGCACAAAGGGAGTGAGAACAGGGCAGCAGAGGTAATCCCATGAAACCCAGAGGGCTGGAGGCCGTGGCTACACCCGGGGAGCCTGGTTCAGGTAGTACTGTGCCCAAGCAGGGCCCAAGAGATCATGACAGAACATTCCAGACCGGAGACACGTGACATGGACATCAATGGACTGAAGTAGAAACAAATTTGTCTTAAGGCTGGTCACTGGTGGTTCCTCACACTTGTAATACTCATTCCTGGGGGTGGGAGGGAAGGGGAGCCTGGCATCTGAAGATCACAGTTCAAAGCCAGCCCAGGCAGGAAAGTCTGTGAGATTCTTATCTCCAATTAACCAGCAAAAATCCAGAGTGGAGGTAAGGCTCAAGTGATAAGAGTGCCAACTAAGCAAGAGCAAAAGGCCCCGAGTTCAAGCTTGGGTACACACACACACACACACACACACACACACACACACACACACACACACACACACACACACACACACACACACACACACACACACACACACACACACACACCAGGATCTGATGTAGGGTTTCTGTCGTTCCTTGCAGGCCTAGGGTGGGCTGGGGAATCCTCTTGCACTGAGCGCTGGTTCTGAACCCTTTGCATACACTTGCTATAAGCAGCGAGTGGAGCTGGGACAGGCCCTATCCTCAGTCTGAAGAACACTGCCTCCCCCTGGATTGTAAGGTGCCAAGTCCACGAGCTGACGGACAATTGTTCTCGCTGTGGTTCTGTCTTGTCAGAGAACTTGTGTATTGTTCATTAAACCAATGCTTTGTACAACTCAAATATCAATCCCTGATTGAAAGGGACCCTCACAAGCTGGTGCCGGTGGCTCATGCCTGTGATCCTAGGTACTCAGGAGACTGAGATCTGGGGACTGTGGTTTGAAGCCCGCCTGGACAGGAAAGCCCATGAGACCCTTGACTACCAAAAAAGCAAGAAGTGGAGCTGTGGTTCAAGTGAGATAACACTAGTATTGAACAAAATAAAGCACAGGGACAGAGCCCAGGCTAAGTTCAAGCTCCAGAACACACACACACACACACACACACACACACACACACACACACACACACACACACACACACACACACACACATGGGACCATCACACAGCACGCACAGTAGTTTTCATGGAAAAGTACAATCAAACAGTTTGTATATAAGTTTCTGATCTATAATTTTAAGTGGCTGTAGTTATATTTAAATAATAAACAACTAAATAATAAATAAGTAAATATTACTATAGTTAAATTTATAATAAGAATCAATACCAATATTAAATTACTAAATAATTAATCATGAGTTAACTGCTAATCAAATGACAAATAGAGACAATTTTATTCCTAAAGGTGGATTTTGTTTGTGTGGCAAAACTGTGCGTGCATGTGCGTGTGCATGTGTGTATGTGTGCATGTGTGTATGTGTGCATGTGTGTATGTATGTATGTGTGTGTGCGTGTGTGTGTGTGTGTGTGTGTGTGTGTTCACCATCAGGAACAAACATCTTCATTGAGGATGAGAAATTTACTTTCAACCCAAGAATGAAGTTGAAAAATAAGATACTGATCACTTGGTTGTCATTTTTCTAGAAACCTCTGTGGCACACCTACCTCGTAGAATAATGGAAGGCCAATGCTTACTTTCTTCTTCCCCTTTTTGGCTGGGACATTTCCAATAAGTGCATTTATTTCGTTGATCTGTAAGAGGAGTAAATAGACTCATTGGAAAGAGGCTGACCTGCAGGAAGCAGACACACACAAAACTCATTTCCAGGACCTGGGCCTCCAGGAAGCAGCAGGCAGCTGCCTGCCGGGAGTGGTGCAGCAGGCTCCGGGTGGCTCTAGCTGGGACACAGCTGCCTCTGCCATGTCCTGCACCTTCTGGCAGGCTCTCTGAGCCCAGTGTTTTATGCTTCTTTAATCTTTCACCAGATAACCTCACAGAGCTCAGCAAGCCTGACGTCAGCACTGTGACAAGCGAAGGGGTGGTGAAGGGATCACATCCTAATGGCAGCGACGCCTCCCGACTAGACAACTGAACTTAGTCTGTGTGTATGTAGTGTGTATGTGTCTGTTTCGGTGTGTGTGTCTGTGTTTCAGTGTGTGAGTCTGAGTTTCAGTGTGTATGTGTGTGTATGTGTGTGTGAGTCTGTTGCAGTGTGTGCGTATGTGTGTGTGTGTGTGCGTGTGCTTGTGCATAGCCACTCTGGGAGCTTGAACTCAGGGACTGAGCTTTTTCACTCAAGGCTGGCTCTCTACCACTTGAGCCACAGCTCCACTTCCAGCCTTTTGCTGGTTCATTGGAGATCAGAGTCTCATGGACTTTCCTGCCCGGGCTGGCTTTGAACCGGGACCCTCAGATCTCAGCCTCCTCAGTGACCAGGATTATAGGCATCAGCACCAGTTGCTGTCTCTAGCTATGTATTTGATTTGAAGGACTGCACTGAATTTTATGAAACACCCAGTATTTGGACTGAAATCTCTGGCCAGGGCACAGAGGCAGGGAGGGGCAGCTGGAGGATTGGGGGGAGGGGGTGTCCAGGCACCTTTTGGAGCATGCGCAGGGCAGGAAGGTGGGGCTAGGAGGCGGGGGGGGGGGGTGGTCAGGCACCTTCTGGGACATGCACAGAGGCAGGGAGGTGGGGCTGGGAGGGGTATCAGGCACCTTCTGGCGCATGCACAGAGGCGAGGCACGGCAGGTACCTGCTGGAGGATGTCCGGCCAGGTCACCACACTGAAGAGTCTCCTCTGGGGGATCTGAACCACCGCGGTGAGGGCCTCGATGAGGAGAAGCTCATCTTCAATCTGGTTTCCAACCACGAAGGCCACCGAGCATTTCCAGTCGCTCTGTGACGGAAGCCAGCCGCATTAGCCAGTGTTCTGGGGAGGGCGCAGGGGCGGGAGGCTCCATGCTGACCCCCAAGGTCCGTGCTGACCTCCGAGGGCCGGGCTGACCCCCGAGGACCAGGCTTACCTCTGAGGGCCACGCTGACCTCTGAGGGCTGCGCTGACCCCCGAGGGCCGTGCTGACCTCGAGGGCCAGGCTGACTCCCCCAGGGCTGGGCTAACCTTTGAGGGCCAGGCTAACCCCCAAGGGCCACGCTGACCCCCCAGGGCCGGGCTGACCCCCCCCAGGGCCAGGCTGACCCCTGAGGGCTGCGCTGACTTCCGAGGGCTGCTCTGAACTCCAAGGGCTGGGCTAAACTCCGAGGGCCAGGCTGACCTCCAAGGGCCGGGCTGACCTCCGAGGGCTGCGCTGACCTTGCAGTGCTGGCTGGGGGTGGCGTTGTGCCCGATTTCAGGCCCGAGCATCAAGCTCTTGAGGAAGGCATGGTTTATGTTAGTGACTTGGAACGGGTGTGTAAGGTCTGTGTCACAAATACACATGAGAAGTTGTTCTCAGAAGCAAAAATCCTGCTGTCACCCAGAGACTCTGAAGCAGAAGGCGGAGGGTCAGAGTTCAAATCCAGGGCCTCCAGGAAGCCCAGGAGGGGCCCATCTCCTATTAACTAGCCCTAAACTGGAGGTGAGTCTGTGGCACAAGCAGCAGAGTACCAGCCCTGAGCAAAAAAGCCAAGAGAGCATGAGACCCTGGGTTGAAGGTCAGTACACCACCACCACCACCACAACAAGCCCAGTACACCACCACCACCACCACAAGGTCCAGACACCACCACCACCACCACCACAAGGCCCAGTATACCACCACCACCACCACCATCACTACAACAAGGTCCAGTACACCACCATCACTACCACCACCACCAACACCAGGTCCATTACACCATCACCACTGCAACAACAAGGTCCAGTACATCACCACACCACCAAAATAAGGTCCAGTACCACCACCATTACCACTACCACCACCACCACAAGGTCCATTACACCATCACTGCTGCAACAAAAAAGTCCAGTATATCACCACCACCACCACCACCACCATCACTACAACAAGGTCCAGTACACCACCATCACTACCACCACCACCAACACCAGGTCCATTACACCATCACCACTGCAACAACAAGGTCCAGTACATCACCACACCACCAAAATAAGGTCCAGTACCACCACCATTACCACTACCACCACCACCACAAGGTCCATTACACCATCACTGCTGCAACAAAAAAGTCCAGTATATCACCACTACCACCACCACCACAAGTCCATTACACCACCACCACTGCAACAACAAGGTCCAGTACTACCACCATCACCACTACCACTACCACCACAAGGTCCAGTACACCACCACCTTCACCATCATTGCAACAATAAGGTCCAGTACACCACCACCATCACCACAACCACAACAAAGACAACAAAGGCAGGGGGGCTTAGCTTCGTTCCCTGGCACATTCTGAGACTGAATGATGCTAAGAGTATAGCGAGAATCCAAGAAATAATTGTTGACTGTTGTTGATATTAGATTGTAAGGACTGGAGTACATCTTTCCTCTTAATACAGCACAGGGGTATCACCACTAAGAAAAGAAAATGAAAATCAAAGTTATACTTGGATGTGAAATTTGCACCCAATAATTTAAAGAAGTAAATGACTCAAGACAGTGAACAATGCAAGGGTGACACTGATTGACACACATCCTACCCACGACTTCCAGAACTGAAATCCCTTTGTATAATTACTTAATTAAAAACAATGTCAAAGACAATGACCTTGTTTAGTAATTTCTTCCTCTCTGTTTGTGATAGTGATCCTTTCTGCTGGGGAAGAAGCAATTCCCTTAGGGCAGAGCAAGGAATTAGCTGCTTGGGCTTTTTTTTTCTTTTGTGGTAGCATTGGGACTTGAACTCAGAGCCTTGCTCTATTGCTTGGCTTTTTTGCTCAAGGCTGGTCCTGGCTGCAGGAAGGCAATACCTTGCAATTCCTGGCAGTCACACTTTCCAACACTGAAGATTCTGATGTTCTTCTCTGCCTCTCCGTCTACTCCTTGCTGCAAATATTGCTGTCTCTGCAAATACGTGGAAGTTATGTGGACAAGAAGAGGCCGCCTCTTAGTGCTTTGGGTACTGGGGTACATCTCCTACCTGCCTTCTAGTATCTGCTGTCAGAGGCAGACAGGAAGGAAGGAGGAAGGACCTGAGCATTGTGTCTGCCACATGCCAAGCAGATGGTATCTGAATGGATCCCTACCAAGGCCAGGTGACAGGGGCCCTAATGCTTTCTTTATAGGTGTGAAGAACGGGTCCAGGGACATTCGACACCCATGAGGTTCGTGGTCATCTGGGATAGAAATCCATAGCCCTGATAGACAAGGCTTACATAAATCATCATTTCAGACCTTCTTGAGGGCAAGTCTCTGGGATTTGAATATCAACGTTAACCTACCCTAGATTACTAGTGAAGATTTATGTTGCATAATATATTGCATAATAAAATGCTTAGAGGATTGAAAACTAGATTGGGTACTAAATCATTAGCACATCATATAACCACCTTTTTTATAAAAAAACAACAACAACAACAGTATCTTTATAAAGGATCAGAGGTTAAAGGAATCTCTCAGGAGTGGTCCTGCGATCTGAGGCACTGTACTGAAGTTTGTGGGGTCCCAGAGTGTCCCCCTGAGCTACAGCAGGGCACATGGGTGCAGAGTGCTCTGTGAGACCCCCTAGAAGGGGTCTGAAGAGGCCAGCTGGGGCCGGTTCCTGTCGACGCCGTCTTATCCGCAAAACACTTGCTCCAGAAATTGGACCGACTTTTGCAAAGCCCGAGAAGGGTTTTGTGGGAGTTTTGGCTTTCGTGTCTGATGGGAACACAGGACCCGAACCCCAGCAGCAGGCAAAGCAGAGGCCACTCAGGGCCCAGCTGGGTGTGACAGGTGCACTTGCGGCCCTGGGCAGCAGGGGGCGCGAGATGCTAGGAAATGCCAGCTCCCCAGCCACCAGGAGCAGGGCAGGCAGCCCCCCTGTCCAGGCGTTCCCAATCTTCCTCTTACTACTCAGGGAAACGTGTAGATTCCAGATTGTCACCAGTAGATGGACAGTAACCCGCAGCCATAACCATGCCTCTGCATGCTCCACTGTGCAGCTACGTAGAGCCTGCAAGTTTCAGTTCATAGAGGAGGAAGAGAAACCAAATTCGAACACAAATGGCTAGCCATTGGAGGGGAGGGGCGGGGAGCAGGAGAGGCGCACAACCTTGTGAAGTGCCACCTGTGAGCCCAGGCCACACCCATCTGTGATCCAGAGCTTCCCTGTGATGAGGGTAAGGCCTAGAGAAAGGAAACACAAATCATTGAGGAAAAACCACCTTGGAGCTGGGCACTGGTAGCTCACACCTGTAATCCTTGCTACTCAGAAGGCTGTGATCTAGAGGATCAAGGTTCCAGCCAGGGCAGAAAAGTTCTCGAGACTCTATGGCCAATTAACTAGGAAAAAGCTGGGCTGAAGCTACAGCTCAAGTGGTAGAGCACGAAATGAGCAAGCATGAGACCCTGAGTTCAAGGAAGAAACCAAAAAGAAAGAAAAGAAAAGACAGTGTGCGCTGGCTGTGTTCCGTGGTGAAGGGGGAGGTTTGGGTCTGGCTGGCCTCGCTCTCAATTACTCGGAGGCACGCATTACCCATGATTACTGCCGAACCCTGCCTAGCCATTATTGATCAAGTCATCCAGGGGATGGAATGAAGTCATGTATGGACACAATCCATTACCTTTTATTTACTTTGTCAGTCTCACCTAATTTGAAGCCTAGCAGGAGGGCGTCTTAACCCAAACACTTACATACTAGTCTCCTAGAGCAAGAAAGCATTCCTGCACACGCAGAGAGCCTGACTGTCTCCACAAGCCTCCTGTCCCAGGGAGACACACAAAGGGGAAATTTAAACCAATTTTTCTTCCATGCATTAAAATTTCCCCCATTTTGACTTCGGCATTCCACCTTCTAACAGGATCGCAGGACACTGAAAAAAACAAAAACAAAAAAACATATGTAGTTTTTGTCCAAGGAAGATGCAGATAACGGGGAAAGGCCACGGATGGCACCCATGTTCTCTTCTTCACCTTTGGAGGCAGGCCAGTGCCTGAGAGGATGCTTCCAGAACCTTCTGCAGGGATGAGATTGCAGCCAGCAGCACTTTGATTGGTGGAGGCCCCAACAGTGTCACATAGCCTCACGGGGCACTTGAAAGCCTGGTTTTATAATGGGCGGTTGAACACGGTACTGATGGGCAAACTTGGACTCTCTGACTGCTGGAAATGGAAATGTGCTAGGGAGATCCACAGACACTGGGGCATGTGACACACTTGCTTAGACCGGGTTTTCCAGTCTCTGTCAGCAAGGGAGTGTCAGTATGGACTTTGGGCTAGCTGAAGAAAAATTTTCATTAGACCAAACTGACAACCATGTATTATTATTTGTGTGTGTGTGTGTGTGTGTGTGTGTGTGTGTGTGTGTGTGTGTGTGTGTGTGTGTGTGTCTGTGTGAGATCCTGGAGCTTGAACTCAGAGTCTGGGTGCTATCTTTGCGCTTTTGTACTCAGGGTTGGTATTCTACCACTTTGAGCCATCAGTTCCACTTCTGGTTTTCTGGTGGTTCATTGTTGACAAAGAGAGTCTCCCATACTTTCCTATCCCAGCTGGCTTCAAACCAACCTCAGCCTCAGATCTCAGCCTCCTGAGTAGCTGGGATTACAGGGTGAGCCACATGTGTTGGACTTCTATAATTGTTTCCCTCTCTGTTGCTGCCTCCACCCTGTTCTGTGGCAAATCAATGGCTGTCTGCTTTAAAAAATATGTTTTTTGTAACCCAGCTTTATGCAGTCTTACAAAATGGATCCTATGAAACCTCTTTGAGTCGAGTGAGCAGTGCCGGCTGCAGGTTTATGCACTGTCTGACATAGGAGGTGGTGGTGCTGGCACAGCCTCTTGGGGGCAGGGGCAGGAGGCAGCCGCACGCTTTACCAGCCGACGTGAGGATCTGCTTACGTGTTCCAAATGCATAAAACTGGATGGGCTGGCTGCTGGCTGAATCACCACTATTAAGCGGGTTAGTTTTGCAAATCTAGATCCGAAATACAGAAGCTGCAAAGGGCCAGTTCTTGAGAACCATGGCCAATACAAAGAGCTGAAGGTTAGTTTTGATGATGCCTCAGTGAGCTCCTCTCTACAGCTCAGACAGGTTTTCAGGCCTGATGCTGTCTTCTGTCACCCACGTCCCCTAATAGATCTTTCCAGAATTGATTCCTTCCTTCTGACAGAATGAAGTTCTCTTCCGCAACACATATTCAGCTCAGGTTCTTGGTGGTAGATTTGCCAATCAGGTAAGTGAATGTACCCAAGGATTTGGGGCCTGGACCATTTTTTTTTAATTGTCGAGGTGAAGTACAGAAGGGTTATGATAACATAAGTAATAAGTAGATTTCTTGTTGAACTTGTTACCCCCTCCTTCATTTTTCTCCTAGTTTCCCTCTCCCCAGCCCCCCTCCAAGTTGTACAGATCATTTCCAACATATTGTCTTGTGAATATCGTGGTTGCATTGGTTCCCCCTTGTCCTTTGTCTCACCATTCTGTGTTCCCCTTCCCTTCCCTAATTCAGATAAATCTATATATAATACCAGGGAACCAAAATCAAACACAGTGACAACAGGGGATAAACCATAGGGGGAAAAACATACAAAAGATACAAAAAAAAAATCACATAGTTCATTAAAAACAACAACAAAGAAAAACTTCTTGTGTCCATGCCTTGGAGTTCATTTCGCTTAGCATCATCTTATATGGTCACATGGACATAGCTATTGCGTTATTCTGCTCATCTGCTAAGATTATCCTAGATGTATATTAACTATTGCAAATAAGAGAAACTAGGGGACCTATGTTTCTTTGCGTCTGGATTACTTTATTTAATGATTTTTTCCAAGTCTTTCCATTGTGACTGGGCCATTTTTAAGTAGAGTAACCCCAGATTTATTATTACTCATGGATTTATTACATGAAGTTTTGACTAAATGGGGTCAAAACATAATAAATAAATAAATAAATAAATAAATGACATTGCCAGGAGCTGAGGATCATGGTTCAAAGCCAGCCTGCTCAGTAGTCTGTGAGACTCTTATCTCCAATTAACCATCAAAAAGCTGAAAGTGGAGGCATGGTTCAGGTGGCAGAGTGCCAGCTTTGAGCAAAAAAAAGTGAAGTGAAAGCCTGAGGCTTATAATTCAAGCCATTGACAACTAGCATGTGATGTGCACGCGCGTGCGCGCACACACACACACACACACACACATACACAATTAAATATGCCCCTATTTGGACAGTTTGCCTCTGGCTTTGACTGTTTGGTTGTTTTTCTTTCATTTCTCAGAGAGTCCTTGGCCCATTGCACCAATGTAGCACATGAGCCCAATTCAGTTTTGTTCCATGCATCAGAGAGTTTTAAGACAGCTATTAAAACACCACATGGAAAAGCTTTGTAGAGAATTCTACTCCACGGAAAAACCACAGAAACCACTACACACCTAAGTACTGCCCCACCCCCCACAGTTGGCTAAAATTACGTCTCCATTATGTTCCTACGATCCAACTCTTTTTATTGCTTGGAGCAAAATCTGAGGTCCAAAATGAACTTCAGAACATAAAAAGTTAGGCAAACCTCAAAGGAAACAAGTTTTTTTTAAAGGGGGGGGTTCAGACAAATATTACATATCAGAGACATTCTTCTAAGAGAGAAGACCAAGGAAAGCCAAGAGGAGTCCTGCTAATTGCTCCACAAATGTAAAATTGGAATCAGGGACTCACCCCAGAGAAAAGGAGAGCTCTTTCATCATCCTGTATTAAAAGCTACAACCTTTCATCAATTTTTTCCCTCAGATTCAAGAAGTTCTTTTATATTCCTTCAGTCCTTTCAATGTTGACTCACTATCTTGTATATTAAAAATGCAGATAGATTTCCAATACTCAGTATTAGAGTGGGATCTTTATTCTATTGCTGCTCCTTTGTCCTTCCTTCCTTCCTTCCTTCCTTCTTTCCTTCTCTTCCCTTCTTCCTTCCTTCCTTCTTTCCTTCCTTCCTTCCTTCCTTCCTTCCCTTCCTTCCTTTCTTCTTTCCTTCCTTCCCTCTCACCCCCCCCTCTTCTTCCTCTCTCCTCCCTCTCTCCCTTCCTTTCTCTCCTTCCTCTAAGGTAAAGGTCATTTACTACCATGTACTATGGTGTACACTATGAATTTGCTTTGCCTTATACAAACACTGCCTGGTACCAACATAAGCAGCCTGCCCCTCCTCTCCACCCAGCTGTTGCTTGGTTAATTTTCAGGGAGAACCTGCTCTTTGCACTAAATGCAAGTAACTTCATTTATTATTTATTCCCTACAAAAACCACTGTTAGGAGTGGGGCACCGGTGGCTCACAGCTGTCATCCTAGCTACCCAGGAGGCTGAGACTTGAGGATCTCAGTTTGAAGCCAGCCCAGGCAGGAAAGGCTGTACAGCATGAATTAACAACAACAATAACAATAATCTGAAAGGTAAGCTGTGGCTCAACTGGTAGAGTGGCAGCCTTGAGCAAAAAAGCTCAGGGACAGCATCCAGACCCTGAGTTCAAGGTCTGGTACCAGCACACGTGCGTGCATGTGTGCGCACACACGCACACACATGCGCGCGCGCACACACACACACACACACACACACACACAGAACACTGACAGAGTTTATTTTCCATACCCATTGGAGAAAGTATACGATACCCAAGTGACTTCTGACCAATACAAGAGTATAAGACTGTCCTGGTAACAAATTCTATCCCATTGTATCCCAAATTAAAAAAACGCCAACAAATAATATCTTGGCAACAGAATGATGACACTCATGATTATCTTCCACACTGGGAAACACAAACACCCTTTGCTTGTGCATTCTGACTTTTGAGATCTGAAGTGTGGTCTCCAGGTTATGTCGGGCCATGCCTGTTCTTCTAGAAGGCGGCAACGTGGGCTGCGGTGGGGGAGGATGATGGAGTCTCTCCAACAATTCTCTTAGGAGGAATCAGGAAAACGTGGGGTAACACATCCTGGGCCAGTGGCAGGAATCTGCTTCCTGCCTCCATTTAACAAAAATGAGCTCCAGCTGGGCACTGGTAGCTCACACCTATAATCCTAGCTGAGGCTGAGGAGGCTGAGATCTGAGGATTGTGGTTCAAACCCAGCTGGGCAGGAAAGTCTGTGAGACTATCTCCAATTAACCACAGAAAACTGGACACTTCCAGTTCAAGTGCTAGAGTGCTAGCCTTGTACAAAAGGAGCCCAGGGCCCAGAGTTCAAGAAAAAAGGAAGAGGAGGAGGAGGGGGGAAGAAGAAGAAGAAGAAGAAGAGGAGGAGGAGGAGGAGGAGGAGGAGGAGGAGGAGGAGGAGGAGGAGGAGGAGGAGGAGGAGGAGGAGAAGAGCTCCAAGCATTTAAAACAACGTGTTGGATGTAACAAAGATGACTAAGAGTTTGAAATCAACTCAACAATATTGTGTCTGGTTCCATCCACTGTCCTAGTTAGTCTGTTTTTGTGTTGGTATTGGGACTTGAACTCTGGGCCTTGTGCTCTTACTTGGCTTTGTCACTTACTGGTGCTCTACTACTCGAGCCATGCCTTCACTTCTGGTTTTCTGCAGGATATTACAGCATAAAGTTTTGCAGATTTATCTTCCCTGGCTGGCTGCTGAGTCTCAGCTCTCAGCTTCTTGAGTAGCTAGGATTATAGGCATGTGCCGCCTGTACCTAGGGTCCCTGACTAGTTTTTGAAAGAATTATTATATATTTTGTTATTACAGAGGTGATGTACAGAGAGGTTGCTGTTTCATAAGTCAGATAAAGAGCACATCTCTTTTGGGATAGAGTCCCCCCTTCCTTCACTCCCTGGCTAGCTCTTAACAAGGGAGTGCCATGCTCTCCTCTCCAGATCTGGCACCCTGACTGCTGCTGCCTGGTACCCAGGAGTTGTTGAAGCACACTGAAGAAGCAGACTTGTCTGTGATTGAGTAAAGATGGGGCAGGACCCCAGGTAGACAGGTGGAGGGCAGACCGAGCTGATCCAACCTGGTAGATCTGGGAGAGAGTGGCTTCCAGGTGGGCAGATGACTATCCAGAGAGCTTCCTCTTAGGCTGATCTTAAGGTCAGCTCAGTATCACCTGTCCTAGGAGCTCTGGGTAGCAGGGAGTGGAGGAGAGCTGGAGGGAGGACAGGGGCCTGGGCTGCAGCCGGATGGGGACTCAGAGCCCAGAGTACAAGGCAGTCAGGTGACCTGTGACTTTCGCAGGGACTCTCAGTTGTGCGAGTAACGTGGCTTCCTCCTAGCCCCTGGCTCCAGGAGCCCACCGCGCCCTTGTAACTCTCACTTCTAGACCGCTTAACCTCACCACGCGACCACACGGCCGAGGAGACACAGGCAACAGTCAGGATCTATCTCAAGCCCCAGGTCTGGTTATGGTTCTTAATTATCTCCAATTACACAGGTCTGTGGCATCTATTTATTGGAGACATCAGGGTAGTAACTCATAATAATTATTCCTCTCCTCTGGCTTCCCTAATAGAGGCCTTACAATAGCTCTTTCAATGGTGTAATAAAAAGATTGTTAGTCCTGATTCCAACCACATGGGCTTGGAAAAACACGCAAGCGCTCATAGCCTGGGCCCTCAGGAGAGGAGAACAAGCCAAGAGGCGTCCTGCATTCAACTCGTGTTTACAGAGGAATCACAAACCCTGGGCCCTGCACTGGGAATGGGGTGCAGACATGGCGTCCATCTGGGGAGGAGATACCCAGAACAGGCTGAAGAGACCCTGAGCTACAGCTTTCCAGAGTTTTAAAAAATTGCCCATTTTTAATTTCATGACTATACTCAGGGTACGACCGATAACTAAATTTGGATTACTGCAAACAACTCATGCGGGGGGAGGGGGGGGATACTCATGCCTTTGCCTTCTGCATCTCTAATCTATCCATCTTTCTCTCTGTGTGTTCCAGTACTGGAGCTTGAACTCGGAGCCCAAGTGCTGATCATCAGCTTTGCCAATCAAGATTGGAGCTCTACCACTTGAGCCACACCTCCACTTCTGGCTTTTTTGCTGGCTAGTTGGAGCAAGAATCTCACAGGCTTTTCTGCTGGAGTTGGCTTCAAAATTGAGATCCTTAGATCTCAGGCTCCTGAGTAGCTGTGATGACAGGCGTGAGCCACTGCCACTTAGCTTTTCTTAATATGTTTTTCACATGGAATTTTCAGTACCTTTCTAAACTCTTACAGCTCTTGGGCCAATTGCAATGTACAAATTCTTGAGCCTTAATTTCCTCACATAAATGGGAATACTACTTTGAAGGTCATTGAGGGGGAGGGGGTGTGTAGGCAGGAAGGTGTATGTAAAACGTCTAATGAAGAGTCTAGCTGTTAGCTGTGGTATCCAGGATCCGCTGTTCCCTCAGCTCTCTGGCTAACTCATCCATTTCTTCCACATGCCTCCCCCTTGCAGGTGAAAGATCACTCTAAACGCTCCAACCCACTTACCACCACCGCCAGACCTGTATTTACATCATAGTTGCCACTTTAGTTCATGCCTGAGTCACGGCCATGCTTACTCAAGCGCAAATCTCCCTGAATTTCCAATGGAAAAAGTCTAAGGTGAAGCCTGAGAATCAGCATTTCTTATAAGTTCCCAACTGATGGGCTCCTTCTGGCCCAGGGACCACACTTTTAGAACTCAGGGTGTCCATTTCCTCTGACTAGTTAGAGCACTTCATTGTTCCTTGCATTTATTGGACCTACTCCTCTCCTTTCTACATACCCCATGCTGTGAATAGGACGTTAGCTTAATAGGCACGCAATCCTGTTTTTCAATGTAGTTGCTTGACAAAGCCATGCCGAACTCCCACTTTTTCTAATCCAAGCTGAGATGTTAATACACCAGGTCAACCACAGTTGCTCTTGATGCCAAACAAATTGCTTTCCAGTTGCTTGTTCATTGAACTAAAAAGTTTCACTGACCACATTAAATTAGATTATTCTGAAGCTTTCCCCTGCCCTGGTAAGTTAAAATTCTAAAGAGAGAGGAAATGCTGGATGCCTCTGTTTTTGCTAGAGCAAAAAGAGAGCTCGGGTGGGTAATGATGCCATGCTGAGATACCAGTAAGGAAAGGACTTTGACCAAGAAGCAAAGAGCAAACTTCTTCTAGTAATCACAGATGACAGTGACTTCCGTATCACACAGGCCCAGAAATGTGAGCAGAGAGTACCAGCTGAGGCCCAGGTCGTTCTGGACTTCAAATCTCCAGGAATTGTGGTCCATACAACCAAAAATATTTGCTCTCTAGATGTGATTGTTCTTGATTACTGAACACATGAGGGTGTCAGCAAGAGAAAGTTTCTTCAGGTACACATATCTTCATTCCTTTAAATTTGGCTTAAAGAGAGCTGGGATGTAGCCCAGTGGCAAAGTGCTTGCCTAGCAAGTGCACCATCCTGGGTTTGATCCCTAGTACAAAAAAGGAAAAGGTTGAAAAGAAAAAAACCCAACACCCCAAACCAGTTAAATTTGACTTAAAGGAGCAAAAGTGTCATCACAGAGAGTCATATCACACACACACACAGACACACACACACAGCTATTCCCACAGAGGGAAACCATGTCCTACAAACATTTCCTCAGGTTGTGCTGAAATTCACAAGATATGTACAAGTTAGACAATAAGCATTTTTATTCTCTTCTTTTTACCCAGTATAAACAAAGACACTATCCCTTTTTTTTCTTTTGGTGCCAGTTGTGGGGCTGGGCGTTCTCCATGAGCTTTTCCACTGAAGGCTGGTGCTCTTCCACTTTAGCCACAGCTCTACTTCTGGCTTTTTGCTGGTTAATTGGATATTAAGAGTCTCACAGATTTGTCAGTACATGTGAGCTTCAACCCACAATTCTCAAGATCTCAGCCTGTTGAGTGGCTAGGATTAGAGCTGTGAGCTACCGGTGCCGGCACCAAAGCCCTCCCTGTGTGAGGCCATGGGAGGAGATGGAGGAGGAGTGAATGAACGGGTTCAGGGCATGCGGGTAGAGTTGTTCAAACAGGGTCATCAGAGATGTGGTCATTTTTGTAACAGAATCCTATAGGCAGGGTGGATGCTCTTGCATGGCAGAGGACTCAGTAACAAGGGCTGAAAGGTCGCATGTTCTTCCTGACAGGCTTGAGGCTCTCTGGCCACACGGGCATGGCTGTGGTGGCGGCCTGAGCACAGGGAGTAAGACAACGGGGAACAAGGAAGTCAGCCCAGGCTGCGAGTCTCAGGCGGCGGCAGAGCTATGAAAAGAACCCCCACAGCTCCTGGATAGATTGGATTCTGCCATGGCAGGCAGTGAGAGAGGGAGTGGGAGACTGAGCTCTGAACCTCTGCAGCTGTTTTGTAGTCAGGGCAGGAAATGGTTGTGGATCGGATTGCTGGGCTGGGGGGTGCAGGGTGGTGGGAAGCAGCAGGAATGGTGCCAAGAGGGGAGACTGGAGATCAGTTCAAAGGTAGGGACAACAGGGTTTACTGAGAGTGGGTTACAGTGTGAAAGAAGGAAGGGCAAGTGCCTATGAGTTTGGGGGCCCTCACAGGTGTCATGGTGACTGGTGATGTCGTTCAGCAAGAGAAGGTTGAAGTCGGCCAAGAGTGGGGTGGAAGGGGAAACCAGACTTCCAATCCAGATGGGGGAAGGTTCTAGACACCACATGCGGGAGGCCTTAGAGTCCACGCAGCAGGGTTTTTACTGTCTGCAAGGAAGGCGTGACCGCCGTTCACATGTGTCTTCAATGAGATCTCTTCAGTGTGTTACCACTGCCCTGGATGTGGATGGAGAAAACAAACTCCGGGAGCAGCCTGCACGCAGGTAGTGGATTTTACCCAGTGGGTGTTCACCAAAGCACACTGTGTGCTCAGGACGGGAAGGAGGAAAGGGCATTACGAAGCTCCCGGTGTCCTCTCTGGCTCTGCAATGCTGTGAGGGGCGTTGTTTGTCGGTCAGGTAGACAACGCTGAGACTGTTGAGCAGGAACTCAGGATAGGCAGTGTCTAAAGTTAGTAAACACTGAGGCAGTTCAGTGGAACAAGGCCTGGATGGCATGACTTGATCTACAGATGCAGATGAGGAGTTGGATGGAGGCTGGGCGATTGTCCAGCTGGGGCCTCTCAAGTACCTGGGGCATCACACAGACACCCCCTGGAGTACCAGAAGATAGGAGTGGATGGGCAGAGGATGGCCATGAGTGGCCGGGCCAGGAAAGCTGCATGGAACAGCTTGGATTTTATCCTGTTGGAACTGGGGGCCAATGATGGTTTTTCTGGCCAGAGCTGAACCACAGTCAACATTCACCATTTCTTAACTAACATTTTCCTAGGATTCTGCCAAGCTCATTGGCAGCACTTACACTTGACTTATATTTAATTTTTTTTCACTTGCAATAAAAATGATCACATATAACATCTAGGGAGATATTTTGACATACTAGTTCCCTTCAGTTCCAAACTCATTCAAAGAATACGTTTTTGTCCAACAAACAGAAATTATAATGTGAGGTTATGAAAAGTCCATTTCCCTCTTAACATTCTTCCTAGCAACTCCGTTGTTTTCCTTGGCTTTTATTAAAACAACCTTTGTGTGAACCGGCAATTTGTTTTGTAAATATCAATGAAAGCGTATTTCAGAAAAATATAGTAATAAAAACCAACCCAATTTCAGAAATATGCTAGCCGCCAGACGCCCGTCTTCAGCTCATATTATGAGTATTTCCAGTAAGTCTTAAATACACATTAACATGAGAAATAGCTTACTGTTTAAGATCAAAATGTCGGGGGAAAAAAACGCCCTTCACTGCCTCTCAAAAATTGCTCAAGAGTTCTAGCCAATAAAATGCATCTCCCTCTTTGACAAAGTACACTTATAACGGTTTCAAGCACTTTGAGTTCAACTGCAACGTTTCCCTTGAAAATCTACTTTGACTCAGTTTCCCTATCATCTTAGTATCTGTCTGCTTTATGACTTTGTTTACTTAACAGGTTTGAAGTATTAATATGTCAGCAATGTATCATCAACTCATAACCACTTTCCAAACGTTGGCAAGAATTCTAAGCTTTGTGACTGTTTTCCAAGTGTATATAACTCAGCTATTATCACTAAGCCAGGGTTAATAAGTGAAAAATAGGATTCCTCAATTGGCGTCTCATCAGGAGAGATGGCGCCGTTCACATTCTACACAGTGATACTCAGGATGCCTCTGGGTTGGCCGGTAAATTATCTCCAGAGAGTGAAATGGGATTCAGGCAATTATCTCAAGTACTACTCATATTTTCTGACTGATCTACTGTGACATTTTGTGGGGTTGTTGTCTTGATGGTACCAGTGTTCAAACTCAAGGTCTCTCGCTCATTTAGCTGGCTAGATCTTTCTAGATCTTCCTAGATCCTCCTAGATCCCAGCAACTTAAGCACTAGATTTTTTTCTTTCCTTATTAAGTGAACAGCTTTTGCCTTTTTGCTTAAAGAAGCTTCTTTCAGATCGTTTTGGGCATAGTTAAGTTCCAGCACCATTATTCTTGGGCATTAGGGTTCTTGTTAAGCACAATAGTATAGAGAGTGGAGAATTCGAGCCCTGGGAGACCAAACGAGAGAGGTCACAGCACAGAGCCTCTTTGTGATTCAGGATTGCTCCTGAGTGACTCACATGCAGGTGACATGTGCAGGAGGGATGGTGTGAAGCAGGGCACGGAGGCATGGGAAGGGTGCTGCTCCAAACACTCCACAGAACATTATGTCCTGTAAAATGTGTGAACTGTTTGTTTCTGCACATTCCCATTGTCTAACCATAGCGGGCTGAAGATAACTGCAATCACAGAGAAGAAAATGGCAGCCACTGCTATAGGAAAAGAGGAACAGGCAATCAAATCCTCCCCATCACCCTGTGTAGATAATGTAAGCAAAGAAAATAAAAATTTTAACAGTGCACACTTTCATCGAAGTAAAGATGGTGGGTAAAAGGAAGTGCCAGACTTCTGATGCTGTTCAAAGTCATAAACAGAATATCCCTGTCCTTATATCAAAGTGCATTTTCATAATCTTTTGGCCAATATATCTACTTCCTTTTTATGTAATTTTTGGTTTGCACTGCTCCTGGGCTTGAATTCAGGGTTGTGTGCCTTACTTGGCTTTTTCCACTCAAGGCTAGGTTCTACCATTTGAGCCATAGCTTCACTTCCGGTTTTATGCTGGTTAGCTGCAGATTAAGAGTCTCAGACTTTCCTGCCTGTGCTAACTTTGACCTGCAGTCACCTGAGCTCAGCCTCTTGACTTAGGATTATAGGCATGAGCCACCTGTGCCCGGCTCTTTTCATAGAATTTAAGTTGAAGTGTTCACATGTACTGTTTAAGCTGAGTGTTCTGGAATATGGGTAGCAAAGACAGCAAATAATCGTTCGATAGACAGAATGAATACAGGAGTTAAGTCTTCCCATATTGTCTAATCTACATTTGCTCTCTTTCAATCTTAAGAATTCAGATTTGTTTAAGGCACAAATTGATGTCCTTACCTAAAATCATTGCCCTTTTTCATCTGACAAACTCTACCTGTGTTTTTACAGCCCAGTGAAAGATGAGATTTTGCAAAGAATTCTTCAGCTCATCTTCTTAACTTCTAGTCCCTATGTAATCTTTTTTTTTGGTCAGTCTTGGGGCTTGAACTCTGGGCCTGGGCACTGTCCCTCAGCTCTTCAGCTCAAGGCAAGTGCTCTACCACCTGAACCACAGCACCACTTCTGGCTTTTTCTGCTTATGTGAGGAATTGAACTCAGGGCCTCATGCATGCAAGACAAGCACTCTACAACTGAGCCACCTTCCCAGCCCTCTATGTAGTCTTCTAGTGCTTGATACTAGACTATTAGATGGTATTATATTTCTAGAACCAACTGAAACTTACAATGGTCCAGCCTGCAAGGACAGCCCACAGTGACACAGATCAACTCATCAAATGTGAGTTTAAAACCTAATTCAGACCATAATGAACCTGAGCTTAAAATTACTACTGACTTGGACCAAGCACCAGTGGATCCTAGCTACTCAGGAGGCTGAGATCTAAGGTTCACGGTTCAAAGCCAACCTGGGCAGGAGAGTCCTTGAGACTCTTATTCCAATAAGCCAGCAAAAAGCTGACAGTGGAGCTGTGGTTCAAGTAGAGTGCCATCCTCAAACAAAATAATTAAGGGATGATACCCAGGCCCTGAGATCAAACACCAGTACACACACACACACACACACACACACACACACACACACACACACACACACACACACACAACCAAAAGCCAAATTGAAGCAAAAACCCCTGTAATCCTAGCTACAGGAGGATGAGATCTGAAGATCGTGGTTCAAAGCTGGCTACAGAAGGAAAGTTTGTAAGACTCCTCTCTAATTAACCACCAGAAAACCAGAAGTGGAGCTACAGCTTAAAGTGGTAGAGTGCCAGCCTTGAGCGAGAAAGCTCAGGGACAGTGCCCAGGTCCGGAGGTCAAGCCCCAAGACTGACAAACAATAACAATAAACCCCTCCTACTGAGTTGGGTTCTTACAGAAGTTAACGCTAAACACTGGCTTAGGAAAACCAGAGACTTCCTTCCTTGTCACCCACCCCTATCACACACATGTGCACGTAACATAGACATACCTGTGCACAAACAGCAATTACATGGAAAGAAATTATGAGTGAAAGCAATAATAGTCTTCCTTCATACACTGTATGTGCAGAATGCTCTACTAATAAAGAATTCACCCTGGCTGGGAAGGTGGCTCAGTTGTAGAGCGCTTGCCTTGCATGCATGAGGCCCTGGGTGTTCGATTCCTCAGCACCACATAAGCAGAAAAAGCCGTGGCTCAAGTGGTAGAGCTCTAGCCTTGAGCTGAACCGCTCAGGGAGAGTGCCCGGGCCCTGAGTTCAGGCCCACGACTGACCAAAAAAAAAGAAAGAGAGAGAGTGAGAGAGGATTCACCCATTCACAGTCATTTTTAACCCCCACTCAGAGTATGTTACACTGGTAGTTAGGCTAGGCCCCTGAGCCTTGGACTGCTGGGTTCATCTGAAAAATTTCCTTTTGTATCAGACACAAAACCAAACTGAGAGAAAAAAAAATATGGAAGAAATGGAAGAGAGTTGTTTTCCTCTTCTAATAAGAAAACATATATTCCAATGAACAGAAAGAAGATTGACTTCATTCTATCCAAGGTATAATGTACATATTGCTTTGAGTTCAAATTCTTTCTATTCATACCTAAGATTTATTGAAACTGTATTGTTTGTGTAGGGTCAAGAATGCTGAATATTTGTTTCAGGTTTTCAAGTCTTGCGGGGGCGGGAGCAGTGCCTTTAGGTTTTCCATTCAATTAGGAAAATTATAACTGCATACTTGCAACACGAAAGCAAATGTAGTGTCAGACTTGGCTGTTCAGCAGTATATAATTCAGCCTGGAATGTTCACCCCAAGCCTGACTTGGCCTCCATAATCTCAATGAGAATGGAGGGAAATTATTCTGACTGGTTCTGACTCACAAAAGCACTTTGAAAAACATCTTTGAGAAATTGAGACTAACTGGGGATTGTTGAGTTAGACATGCATCATTTCTAAAGTCATAGAAATGACCCCCAAATCCACAATGCCCCATTAGTAGTAGAATCAAATTCCTCATGCCATTCTGCAGCAGGACCAATTTCTCTATCACAGAGAATTACAATTCATAGGAAAAGACAACTCCAGTGGAAAGAAACTGTAGATAGGTTAATATTTCTCAGGAGGAATGACAAGACTTTAAGATCCATTTTTTTCTTTAAGTACAAACTCTAGGCCTAAGTGAAAAAAAAAAAAAACTTCTCCCCCCCCCCCCCTCCTGCTTTTGTGCCTGTACTGGGGCTTGAATTCAGGGCCTTGTGCTCCACTTGAGCCATGCCTCCACTTCTGGCTTGTTGCTGGCTCATTGGAGACAAGAATCTCATGGACTTCTTGCTTGGGCTGGCTTTGAACTTCGATCCTCAGATCTCAGCCTCCTGAGGAGCTAAGATTATAGGTGTGTGCCACCTGTGCCCAGACTCTCTTTCCATTTTTAAAAACCGTTGATTATGGCAGACTTGAATTTCTAGAAACAGCCTTTCTCTTCTCCAGTGCCTGGTCTCAGAAACAGCACAGTCTAGGCATGAGTTCCTGCTGTGGTTCAGAGCTGTTGTTCTCCACTGGCTGAAGGTGGGTGTGGGTAAGCTGGTCAGTTTCCAGATCTTCAACAATGTGGAGTCACGTGGCAGGGCTGGCCGCAGACAAAGATGAACCCCATAGTCCAATGGCCAGAGAGCCAGCTGATCACGGGTGTAACCAACTCTTAATCTGCATTAAAAATGACCTTGGACATAAGAATTCTTTCTTCCTAGGTTTTAGTCACGTCATTGGTGCATGCCGTGTATGGCTGTTTCGTTTGCTCCTAGGCTTTCTTCCCACGTCCACACAGCCGTCCAGCCGTCCAGCCGCTCCTGGCCCTACCTCCCTCACCTTCAAGTCCCATGAAAACTTGGAGCCGGATGCCCAGTCTGAAGCCAGCAGAGAAGATACACCTGAAAGACTCTCATTTCCAATTACTCAGCAAAACAGCCTGAGGTGGGGTTATGGCTCAAGTGGTTGAGCACCCACTTTGAGTGAAAAGGGTGGATGAGCCCCAGTTCTGGCACCCCACAAAGCAAATGGCGACAAACCCAAGGGAACACTTGCCACTACTGGCACAACCACAAAAATAAAAAATTATGGGGCGGGGAGGTGGTTCAGTGGTAAAGCGCTTGCCTGGCACGCATGAAGCTCTGGGTTCGATTCCTCAGCACCACATGTGCAGAAAAGCCAGGTGTGGTGCTGTGGCTCAAGTGGAAGAGCACCGGCCTACCACTAGCTCAGGGGCAGCACCGAGCCCTGAGTCCAGCCTCAGGACTGGCAAATCAATAAAAATAAACAAAAACTGCCCCCACCGATGGAAGGACATCTGGGCCGAGCCTCCTCGGGTCCTTGGTAGGACGGCCGCCCTCCCCATGGCCCTCCTGGGCTCTGCTCTGTCCCTTTGCACTCGGCCTCATCAGGTCTACTCTGAGGCCATAGATAGGACCACAAGGTGCCAGAAGAGAGGACCGCCCAGGGGGCGCGCCGGGCTTTGGGAATGGTGCAGCCCCCAGCCCAGCCCGGCCCGGCCCGGCCGTTCTTCCGCCTCCTCCTCTGGGTCCGGGTCTGAGGCCTTCTCTGTCCAGCCAGGGCCTGGCTCTGGACTGCTGCATGGGCAGCCGAGACCAAGGCAGGTCTGGGGTCCCTCGGCGCGGTGGGGTGGGGTGGGGTCCGTCCGCAGGTGGGGTGGGGTGGGGTCCGTCGGCGGGTGGGGGTTGGGGTTGGCGGGTGAGGTGGGGTCGGTAGGTGGGGTGTGGTGGGTCCGTAGGGTGGGGTGGGGTGGGGCCCGTCGGTGGGGTGGGGTGGGGTGGGGTTGGCGGGTGGGGTGGGGCCCCCCGGCTTCGGCTCACCTGATTGAACTGCGCGGCGATGAGCGAGGGCTCCCAGGGCTTCGGGGGTTCGCTGATAGCCCCGCCTTTCTCCTTCTTGGGGGCCATGCGCAGGGCTGGGGCGCCGCGGCCTGGGGACCCGGCGGCGGCGGCGGCGGCGGCGGCGGCGGCGGCGGCGGAGGAGGAGGCGGCCTTGCCGCGCGTCCGCTGCCATGGCAACCGCGCCCCGCCCCTGACGCCGGCGCCCTCCAGACGCACGCCCCGCCCGCGGCTCAACCGCTGGGGGCGGTGCCCAGCGGCTGGTCCAGAGCCCGGGCGGGCCAAGCCCCCTGCACCCTCCAGGCGCCCTTGCACTCCCTAAGCCCCCTGCGGCCCCCGCGCCCCTCCGCGCCCCCTGTACCCCCGCACTCCCTGCACCCCTGCACCCCCATCCCCCGCGCCCCCATACACCCCACCGCGCCCCCTGCTCTCCCGCACCCCCGCACCTCCTGCACCCCCGGACCCCCCACCCTCGTGCCCCCATACACCCCCACCGCACCCCTGCACCCCCAAACCCCTGCACCCCTGTACCCCCGCGCCCCCATACACCCCACCGCACCCCTGCACCCTACACCCCTGAACCCCTGTATCCCCGTGCCCCCATACACCCCCACCGACCCCTGCACCCCCATACCCCTGAACCCCTGCACCTCCTGTGCCCCGCCTTGGCCGCAGCCACAGCGATTGCACGGATGCCCTGCCCCGCCCTCTCGCTGGACACCAGCTCCGGTCCTGGGACTGCAAGGAGGCTCAGACCCTATGCGCTGGGGACACCCCATGCCGCAGCCCCCTGCCGACCCCCAGCCAAATGGCCGCAGGCCCTCCCGCCAGGCGGGCCCCTTCCTCTTGGAGCCACAGCTCCGAGAGTAGAAGCTGTGGATGTTGTTAATTGGAAATCAGAGTCTCTCCTAGTTGTTTTCCCAGGCTGGCTTCGAACTGCGATCCTCAGACCTCAGCCTCCTGACCAGCTGGGATTGCAGGAGAGAGCCATGGCGCCCGGCTCACTCCTGGTTCTATAAGTTAATTCTCACAGCCAGGTTCTATGTATTAAATCTCACCTCTGCCAGGATCAGAACCGAGGACGCAGTCAAGTATAGCCTGTCTACCCTATAGAGTACCACTGCTGAGAAAAGAGAGGGGGCTGGGAAGGTGGCTCAGTGGTAGATGGCTTGCCTAGCACACATGAGGCCCTGGGTTCCATTCTTCAGCACCACATATGCAGAAACAACCAACCAACAAAGAAATGAGAGAGGCCTGTTGAAATAAGACACCTTCTCTGGAGGGGGGGAGGGACGGACTGATCTTTAAAAAGAACAATACATTTCAATGGGACAAACCTCAGAGTTGATGAGTGGTGTTTTTCTGTCTCAAGGGACATAAAATGCAGCGCAGGTACTCAGGAGGCTGAGATGTAAGGATTCTGGTGAAGTCAGTCTGGGCAGACAAGAGTGGAGGTGTGAGTAAAGTTAGTGTAGAGAGCCTCTCTGGAGCAAAAAAGCCTAGGGAGAGCTTGAGGCCCAGCACAACACACACACAAACACACACACCTTTCCATGGAGGGAAACCTCTGATACTACAAACCAAAGTGAGCACCTCTCCTGTTTATCAGCTGATGATTTTTCCTGCTTTGTCACAGAGATGCATAGCCGGCTCACCTAGGCTTCCTGCCTCAGGGGGTCAGTTTTGATGATGGAACTTGTTTTCAACTCCTGTCCCTAATTTGGGCCAATGGAATACGATATTTTTCTTCCACCTGAATTCTCTAGTAGTGCTACAAAAGAAAAGCGTAACTTGTACAAAGGGTCTTTCACAACAACAACAACAACAACAAAAACCAAACCTTTTTTAGACTTAAAGACATTTCTAGTTATATACTCCAAGGAGTTTCCACATACAGCCAGTCCCTGCTTCGTATCCAAACACCTGCTCTTCTTGTCATGATTAGGCTGATGCCTGGTGGTGACAGAGGAGTTGCCTGAGGGTTTCCATAGCAACCATCAATCCAGCCATGGCTGCACCATGCACAGTTTCCTAGCATTATAAGGTTAAAATTCATCCCAGCCTGGTGCCAGGGCTCACAGATGTCATCCTAGCTACTTAGGAGGCTGAGATCTGAGGATTGTGATTCAAAGCCAGCCCAGGCAGGAAAGTCCATGAAACCCTCAGCGAAAATCAGAAGTAGAATGCTAGCCTTGAGCAAAAAAGCTCAGGGACAGCAAGGCTCATGACTGACAAAAAGAAAGGGGGGGATGGATGGGGCTAGGAGAGATAGACAGGTGACATAGATGCATTATGCTTGCAAACTGACAAATTGAATGGAAATCCCTTTGTGCAACTAAAGATAATTTTAAAAGGGTGAAAATTGTCTCGTTGTTGTTGTTGTTTTGTTGTTGTTCTGGTCCTGAGGATTGAATTCAGGGTCTAGGCACTGTCTCTGAGCTTTTCTGTTCTGGGCTAGCGCTCTACCACTTGAACCATCGCTCCATTTCTGGCATTTTTAAAGTAGTTAACTGGAGATAAGAGTCTGATTTTTCTGCCTGGGCTGGCTTTGAACTGTGATCTTCAAATCTCAGCCTCCTGGGTAGCTAGGATTATAGGTGTGAGCCACTGGTACTGGTGAGACTTGACAATTTAAAATAAAATAAAAGAGCCCAGGATGTAAGAATCCAGTTCTACCATAATCTTTTCGTTTCCTTTATAAAGTCCTAGCAGACGAAATTTAAATATGGAAAGTTTACCCATATTGATTTAAGGAATTGAAAATAGAGGGCTTATTACAGAATTCCTTCTTGCCCAGTTTTTGGTCTTTTTCATTATTCTAAGGAAAGTGGTACTCTAGATAATTTATGATACAAAATGTAAAGATATTATACAGTAACCAAATTTATAGAGGGCTTCATGGCAGAACTGGTCTGTTTAATTTCAGAAAATAGGTGTGAATGGCAAAGTTCATAGTTCTAAGAAGCAAAGGCCATCCAACCAAAAAGGATACCATGCCAAGAGCAGGGGAAAAAAGTATTACCATCTGTCACACATTTATGTTTTTTTTTCAGTGTAATAAATTGTTTCCCCCACTAAATATAAGTTGAAACTTTATAAGCATATACTTTACTACATAAATTTTCCCATATGTCAGTGACTAAAACAAAACGACTTTATTTGGAGAATGTTCTTAGCCATTGGTATGGGGACTCCTGGTTTGATTTAATATTTCCAGTAGGATTTTTGCATTTAATATGTCAAGGTCAAGAGTCACTTTGAGGATGTTTCTTTATGATTGTGGACTGATTTAATTCTGCAAGTTTTTGTTTTTTTGGTGCCATTACTGGGGCTTGAACGCAGGACCTCATGCTCCCTCTTGGCTTTTTCTCTCAAGACTGGTGCTCTACTACTTGAGCCATGTCTTCATGTGCAGCTTTTTGTTGTTTAACTGGAGATAAGGTCTCTTGGCTTTATCTTCTTGGGCTTGTTTTGAAACTTGGTGCTTGAACCTCAGCCTCCTCAGTAACTAGGATGACAGGGTGAGCGCTAGCGCTCAGCTTCAAGCTGTATACTTTGATTGCATAGTGTTCTGTGAATTCTTACTCAGTAGTGAAGTACATTCCTTTTCACACATGGAAGGCTATAGTGTCTATTGATCCTTGCAGTATTTCCTCTGTTTGCAGGGAACACAAGGAGCTGTGGGTAAATTTGCTTTGGGGCCAGGATTCTGTAGATTCAGGATACATGTCGCTTACCTGTGGTTAAGAAGACATTACAGACATGTCCAGATTTCCTCAGCTGGCAGTCTAGGCTGAATGACATGTTCATTCCCCTATGTGTATGTCTTGTTTACGCCCTGATATTAGTGTTTCAAGCCTTTACATAGAATACTATAGAACATCTGGAATATTATAGAACATCTGGAGCATATTACACCTGCATCCAGTGGTCAGTTTGTGCCCTGTTCAGTCTGGAGTGGAGTGAGATTTCTAATGTTGACTTTAATATTTTAAACCTCTCATTGTTTAGAAGCTAGTTCCTTCAGATATCGCCTCTCCTCCCCCTTTCCCCCTCTCTTTCTTTCTCTCTGAATAATTTTGGGAATTAAAATCAGCTGTGGTCTTGCCAGTCTCAGTCTCAAGTGGGTGTCAGGGAATGTTGCATCATTTTCTAAAGAACTTCTCTAACAACTGTCTGTTGATGTCAATGATAAAAACAACTTTTAGTTGAGAGATCATGGCTCATATCCCAGAGGATCATGGTTCTAGGCCGAGCAGAGCAGAGAAGTATGTAAAACTCTTAGCTCCAACTAATCAGCAAAAAGCCAGACATGAAGGGATGGCTCAAGTGGTGGAGCTCCAGTCTGGAGAGAAAAGGGACAGTTCCCAGGTCCTGAATTCAAGTTCCAGTAATGGCCCACCAAACCAAAAACTGTGCTGTAACATCTTGAAATCTGTGGAATAATAAGTACCGTTGACTTAATTTTTATCTTATTTGTGGCAAGAGAGTTTAAATTCCCAAATTGCTTCTTTTTTCCCAATGAATCAGAAAAATAGGAATTGTATGTATTAAAAATAGACAAAGCTGAAATCCATCTGTTTCACATTTGTGAGTGTGGGATTTTTCACTCCAGTGTTCTCTCACTCTAGCTTTTCTTTGAAAGTAATCTTAAATACCTCCAGTGAAAGGGATTTGCCTTTAATTCTTTGGGGACTATTTAAAAATCCATAACTCATGGTCAGTCATTTTTTTAAAGCTTAGCTATATGTTTAATTTCTTAATGTTTTATTAGATGTCTGATATGTTTTTTGCTATGTTAAATGACAAGGGTTTTGCGTTTGTGTGTGTGTGTGTGTGTGTGTGTGTGTGTGTGTATGTGTGTGTGTACAAGAACTCTAAGTAAACCTATTTCAACCTGTCAGACTACACTTAGTTACCCCACGCTAGAACCTGGAGTGATCCTTGGGAAAGATGATTGTCTGGAACTTGATGGATTTCATAGAACTATACATGAAGGCTTGAGTCAAGAGTCATGTCTACCAAGTTCCTTTTCAACTTCTTTCTTCTTCTCTTCCCAACCTTTCCACCTTCTGAAAAACTCATAGTAGCTCGCTCATGTCTGTGATCCTAACTACTCAGGAGGTCGGGGTCTGAAGACTGCAGTGTGAAGCCAGTTTGAGCAGACCTATCTACAACACTCTTAGAGCCAATGAACCAGCAGAAAGCCAGACATGGAGGCATGACTCAAGTGGGAGAGCATCAGCTTTGAGTGAAAAAGTCAAGGAAGAGCACTGAGTTCAAATCACACACACACACACACACACACACACACACACACTGAATGCAAGGACAGAAGAAAAAACTTGGAAGTTAAATATTCTGAAGGAAAGAAGACTATAAGAAAATCCATTAGTTATTTCAGCTACCATACCCATCAATCAGCGGAACAAAAGAGCTTCTCAATATGGTGCCACAGGCTGCTTTCTGTGCCCATTCTTCCTGAATGGGTCTATTCAGGTTTTCCATCACCTCCCTTCTGGGAACCAGCTCTTTCTAACTCTCCCTACCCAAACAGCAGCTCCATTGGCTCTTTCTTGGATTTCCCTGCATTAAACAAGGCAAAACTTCATTCTGTGTGCGCAGTGCTTCCATTGGGCTTCACTTCCTTCTCTGGTGAGTGGCAGTATGCTCCAAAGGTACCCACAGTGCTTTATTCCTTGGCTATAATATTTGGGCTTCTATTTTGGATCGCCAGCAAGTCACGCAGCTTCCCGGTCATCCACACTTGGAAACATTTATGATTATTATGATTTTAGGAGCTTATGTTAGTTATCCAGGGCCATTTCATTTTATGATAATTTTTGTATAACCATACATACTTTGCCTGAGTCACCATCTTAATCCTTCATCTGGCCACTTGCCCACAATTTGGGCCTATTTATCCTCTTAAGTAACTTCCTCTCTTTTTTTGGTATATACCAGTACCTTGGCTTGAACTCAGGGTCTTGTGCTCTCACTTGGCTTTTCCCCATCAACACTGTCACTCTACCATTTGAGTCACACCTCTATGTCCTGCTTTTTGCTGACTAGTTGGAGATAAGGGTCTCTCAGATTTGTCTGCCAGGGCTGGCTGGCTCCATGACCCTCAGATCTCAGCCTTCTGAGTATCTGGGGTTACAAACACGAGCCACTGGTGTTCATCAATTTAAAAATAAGCTTTAGAGGCTGGGAAGTTGGCTCAGTGGTAAATGGCTTGCCTTGCATGCATGAGGCCCTGGGTTCGGTTCCTCAGCACCACATAAGCAGGAAAAAGCTGGAAGTAGCGCTGTGGCTCAAGTGGTAGGCTCTAGCCTTGAGCTGAAGAGCTGAGGGGCAATGCCCAGGCCCTGACTTCAGCCGACAAAATAAATAACCGACAATAAATAAGTAAATAAATAAAAATAAACTTTAGGATGTTTAAAATGCAAAGTAGATCTTAGAATAGCATTAGAGTTACAGAGAAGTTGCAGAATGATGCATACCCAGTTTCTCCTACTAGCATCTTAAATTAGCATGGCAGACTCGTTTCAACTAATGAGCTAATCCTGGGGTTCTATTATTAACTAATAGCTTTCAGGTCTCCATCTATGCTGCAGCATTATATTTAGAGTTCTCCTTGGGCTCTTCTAATTTGACCATTTCTCAGACTTTTCTTGTTTTCCATGACTTCAAAATTTTTGAGATGATATACTAGTCTGTCTGATGTCCCTCAGGATTGATTGATCTGATTTTTTCCCCCTCATTCTTAGACTGAAGCGATGGAATCAGAGAAAGACCAGACATATCAAGGGTCACTTTCCTTGCCTCTTGTGAACACACCTGCTATTAACACAATTTGTGATTGGTGATGATAGCCTGAATCACCTGGCTAAAGCAGTGATTGGCTGTTTTTTTCCTCTATGAAGGAGAAATGCCCTTTCAACTGTCCGTACTGTGTATTTGGGAAGAAGACTCTATGTGACCCACTGTGGGCTCCTCTGTTAGAGGCGCCGCATCTACATAAAGAACTTGGAATTATTCTCTGGGAATTTTTTTTTGTGCTAATTTGTGGCTGATCTGCTGGTGCTCTACACTTGAACCATATCTCCACACTTGATTTTTTAAAATGTATTTTATTGTTATTGTAGAGAGGGTATGTAGAGGGGTTACAGTTATGTGAGTCAGGAAATGAGTACATTTCTTTTTGAACTGTGTTACCCTTCCCTCACTTTCTCCCAGTTTTTCTCTCTCGCTCCCACCCACAAGTTGTAGAGTTCGTTTTCCGCATCATGTCTAGTGAGGACCATGGCTATATTTGTTCATCCCTCTTCCCACCTTTCCTGTGTCCCTCCTTCCCCTCCCAAAGACAATCTATCAAACAAGACAAAAGGACAAGACAGTAAAAATAGCAACAATAATACCAACAAAATCCTCTCGTTTCCATTTTATATGATCCTGTGCACATAGCTATTGAGCCTTTGTGATCTGCTCCCAGCCCTTCATTTTGCTGGTTATTTTGGATCTTTTCTGTCCAGGCTACCCTCCGTTTACAACCTTCCAGATCTCAGCCTCCTGAACAGCTGGGATTTCAGGTGTGGGCCACAGACGGAGGCCCAACTGCTTCCCGCTGCTTCTCCACTTATGAATTTATTCATCCAGTTATTTCTAGGACTAAGGACTCAAGATGGTTAAATTTACCCTATAGGTTGTATCCTGATATTTTCTAATATTACTTTATAGATTGAACATAAGGGGAGATGCAGGGTGGTAAAATCTCCAAGAAATCCCACCATAGTAATTGTGCTAGGAGGAGCCAATGCCATGTGTTCAAATCTAATGTTCCCCAAGAAAGCTCACCGAAGACAGAATGAACAAGCATCCGAGGCCGAGACACAGATGGGATAAATGTACAGGTGGGGGTACGGGTGTGGCGGAGATGGAAGATGTTAGCAGAGGGGAAGGGGGTGCTGGCACACTGCTGGAGCATGGGGAATCCTCCGGTCAAAGGTTACCCATGAATAGGCAACAGGCCCCACAAAATCAGAGTGTGGGGAAACCAGGAACTGTGGGACGCATGCCGGATTGGAATCAGAGAAGCTGTGTGGAGCCATACATTGCCCTTGGGGAATGAGCAGAGAAAAGTGCTCAAAAGCACAGAGGAGTCAGTGGGGAGCGATCAAGGGGCCAGGTGCTGCCTCTCTGGATCATTTTGGGGAAAGAGGACACTGACATACAAAGCAGGAGGAGAGAGGTACTGGGGCTGAGAGAAAGCCCTCCCGTGATGGCTAAACAAGGGCATGTGGACGGCTCTTGTGGATTTGGATTTCCACCAGTGGACCAAGCTCTGCACCAGCCACTCAGAGTCCAGATGCATGCCTCAGCCCCGGAGCACAGGGGAAAGAGAAGAGAGCAGGTGCCAATCTAGGGCACGTGTCTGCAGCCCGGCGAAGCTGTGCTCTGGGTGAGAGAAGGATGCTTCCTGACAGAGTGGAGGATCAGCAAAGAGGCTGGTGTGGTAAGAGTCTCCTCTCCAAGACTTTTTTTTTCACTCAAAGGCTGGTGCTCTACCACCTGAGCCACATCTCCACTTCTGGCTTTTTGCTGGCTCATTGGAGACAAGAGTGTCATGGATTTTTCTGCCTGGTCTGGTTTTGAATTGTGATCTCAGATCTCAGCCTCTTGAATAGCTAGGATGGCAGGTGTGAGCCATCAGAGAAAATGGATCTTTCCTCTTCATTGTCCTTCAGCTGTCCTCACTGTCTTATGAACACAGAGGACGTAGCTTGTGTGGGTCATTTTAAGGGCTTCTCTTTTCACCATTATCTGAGGGTGCTCATCCCTCTTCTTCCTCTACCTCTGACATGCTCTGCAGATTTCTGGGGAGGGTTTATTTGCAAGAACTCTTCACACCTGCTCTCTAGGTTCTTTCTACACTTCCTCTTCCTGGCTATTGTTCCTATGGTGGGCATTCCAAATGGAAAAGGGGTGGGGTGCTGGGACACAGCTGCTCCATTGTGGATGGTGACTCACACTGGTGTGTGCAGACAGAGAGGATGGTGGCGTATCTATCTATCTATCTATCTATCTATCTATCTATCTATCTATCTATCTATCTACCTTCTTCATGTCTTTTTTTTTTGTCGGTCGTGGGGTTTGAACTCTGGGCTTGGATGCTGTCCCTGCGCTCTTTAGCTCAAAGCAAGCGCTCTACCGCTTGAGCCATAGCACAACTTCCTATCTTCTTCATGTCTTATGACCAGCTCCAAGAATAGGGCAGAGCTTGGTAGAAAAGCTGTTTTGGTCAAATTCTTCTATCCAGCATTTCTAATGCTCATCAACCACAATGTTTATTTACTGATTTCCCATATTTTTGAGCTGTTGCCCCTGTGATTTCCATCCTAAAGTGGAAATAAAGTTAGTTAGCTGGGTGCCAGTGGCTCATGACTGTAAATCCTAGCCATTCAGGAAGCTGAGATCTGAGAATCATGGTTCAAAGCCAGCCCAGGTGGAAAAGTCCATGAGGTGAGAGTCTTATCTCCAATTAACCAGCAAAAAGTCAAAAGTGGAGGTGTATCTACACTGGGCTGAGAGAAAGCCCAGAAAGAGTACAAGTCCCCGAGATTAAGGCCCAGTACTGGCAAGAGACAGTGTGAGACCCTGAGTTCAAGTCCCAACACCAGCACATATGCAATGAAAGCAAGGCTTTCACATCATCCTCACATGATCCAGTCAGGGGAGTACTTGTCATAGACAATGCCTTCAGGGAAAGGTTTTTCTTCTCTTCTTCCCCTCTTTCTTTCACTCTCTACCCCGCTCCTTTGTTTCCCTTCTGAGCTTCAGACTTGTAAGTCAGTCCAAGCTCTGATTCATGAAGACAGACACCCTGTAGTGCACAAAATTGCCGTGGAAGAATGGATGCTAACCAGCATGTCAGGATCAACACCTGGACCGCTCCCCCCTGCTCCCCATGTCCCCATGTCTGAAGACACATGAGAGGCGGGGGGGGGGCCATTCCTGCAAGGGACCCCGAGCCAACATGCACAACGCATGTGCCCACTCCTGCTGCAGCTGATGGACAGCACAGGTGTTGAGCAAGCTCAGGTCCTCAGTCAGGGGAAGCGTTCCCACATGTTCCCACCCAGAGAGCAGAGGAGAGAGGCCGGCTTCCGCCAGGCAGAGGAGCTGGAGCTAGGGAGGGGTGCGTGAGGGGACAGGGGTGGAAGTGAGGGACCCAGGGAGGAAGGAGGAAACCAGGAGAGCTGCCAATATAAAGAATTCATTAGAGGAGAAGTCACGCGGTGACCTCCACGACGAGGATGAGTGAGAACTCTTGTATGATTTAATAGTCTGTGGAAAGGATCCAAACCACACACTCTCCACGCAGCCTGGAGTCCTGTGAGCCTCATTCCCGGGAAGCCCCACCGCCCACCACCCTGCGTGGTGCCAGTATAGTCTAGGCTCTCTGGTGACTCTGGTTTTGCAACTCCAGAAGGCCAGATAGAGAGAACCAGCACCCTGGTGGACACATCCTGATGCGGCCTCCTGAGCTGTAGGTGCTCTTCACTTTAGGGATAGAAATGTTATCAGTCCACAAGATTTCTTTTTTTCTTACTCCTTTGTATGTTTGTGCCAAGCCTGGAGCTTGAACTCAGGGCCTGGGCATTGTTCCTTAGTTTTTTGTTTTTTTTTTTTCAAGGCTGGTGCTCTACCCATTGAGCCACAGCACCACTTCAGACTTTTTGCAGATTCACTGGGGATAGGAGTCTCATGGAGTTTCCTGCCTGGGCTGGCTTTGAGCTGCAATCCTCAGATTCAGTCTCCTAAGTGGTTAGGATTTCGGGGGTGGGCCGCAAGGGCTTGGCCTCTACCTCTGTCTTCTTTGACTCTGGGTGACCTTCTCCCAGCGAGCACAGCACTGAGAACCTTGCAAGGTAGGGGCTGAGGAGATGCTGCCTCCTCTGCATCCTCCCGGCCCTGCACTCCAATCCCTGCAGAGACCTGGGCTGGGTAGTAGGAGATACCCTGCTGTCTAGTTGTGTTGCTGTTTAATCTCTCAGCTGTAAACTGTGCTAAGTGTACAGCCTGTAGCAGGAGACACCAAGCTAAGGACTTAAGAAAAGTGTCTTTGAAAACTCAGCTTTTATTTCACAAGGAGTTATAAAACAATTTTGGTTGACATATTACACTATTTGGCTTGAACGCTGACTGCCATTGGTGAGTAGCTTGCATTGCGTTCTGTTGGCAACTGAGTGGTGCTGAAATGAGAGACCAGGATGCCTCTCCCCATCATGTCATTCCCAGAAACAGCCTTAACCTGGCCTCCCTGACCTCCGCCTCTTCCCTTGTGAAATAAGGGGTGACTTATGGGCTTATCACAAGTCAAATCTCCCTTGGTTCTGTGGGCACACCAGCGCACGGGCAGCCGGGGCTCCGGGATGCTCCCACACAAACTCACTGTGCACCAGCACTTGTCTGCTGGGAGTGGTGTGCTTGGGTAAGTAAGAAGGTGGCTCACACCAGTAATGCCAGCTGTGCAGGAGGCTAAGGTCTGAGGATGAACATTCAATGCTGGTCCTGGCAGGAAAAGTCTGTGGAACCCTAAGCTCTAATTAACCAGCAAAATGTTGGGAGTGGAGCTGTGGCTCAAGTGGTAGAACACCGATATTTGAGCAAAAAAGTGAAGGGACAGTACCTAGGTCCTGTGCGGGTACACACACACACACACACACACACACACACACATGGATGATTGTGTGAGGCTTCTGCCTTCAAAGACACCATGATTTAATTGCCGAGACAAATAAAAAGCCAACAATCATAGAGGTGGTAAGTTGTCCAATGGGACGGAAGCATGGCTGCAGATGGATGATTGGGGAATGGGGGTCTGACTCTTTTTGAGGAAAGAAAATAAGCATTAGAGGAGAAAGTGCTATTGACCATACATGGAGGTGGGGCCAGAGCGTGGCGAGAGATTGGACTGTCGTGCAAAAGTGAAGCAGGTGCTCGGCGTTTCCTGGGCTCTGATGTCATCTGATACAAGGCTTGAGTTCAGCTAAGGAAGAAAATAGAAACTGTTCCGGGCATAAGAAACAGTATTTACAGAGGTCCAGGGGCAGGACACTGTAAGGACTTTCAAATAATCTGGATTTTGATACAGAGTTTAGATTGTAGATATGAAATCTAGCATACTGAACAGGGCTCTGAGTCATAAAGTGACTTTTAAAATATGTTAAGATGGGCTGGGAAGGTGACTCAGTGGTAGAGGCTTGCCTTGCATGCGCAAGGCCCTGAGTTTGACTCCTCAGCACCACATAAGCAGAAAAAGGCGGAAGTGGTGCTGTGACTCAAGTGGTAGAGTGCTAGTCTTAAGCTGAAGGGCTGAGGGACAGCACCCAGGCCCAGAGTCCAGGCCCTATGACAGACAAAACAAAGCAAACAAAAAAAGAAGGTTAAGATATGTAAACTTTTTTCCTTAAAGTTGGTGTTTATCTATTGGGGAAATTTATTATTTATTATTTTTTTGTGTGTGCCAGTGATCAAGTTTAAATTCAGTGCCTTGTACTCTTGCTTGGCTTATTTGCTCTCTGCTGGTTGTTTAGCCACTTGAACCATATTTCCAGTCTGGTATTTTGCTGGCTATTGAAGATGGAGTCTTATGGGCCACTCTCTACCTTTTGAACTACGGTCCTCTAGCTCTTAACCTTCTGATTAGCTAGGATTACAGGTGTGAGCCACTGGTATCTGCACCAGGTATGTATTCTTTACACCAACGGGTAGTATGATTTGATGTTGAGACACACAGTTTAGAACCATCCCTCTAGCAAGAAAGACCAGAGGGCAGAAAGACCAGGTGGGCAGCGATGGAGGTAGATGAGAGCCATCTTTGGGTGAATCACCCCCATGGTGTTTCGGCCTGAGAGCTGCCTGGACTGATGAGGGAAAATGAGGATGGGGAAAATGAGGGACTATGGCTTCAGAAATTAGTGACCAGAGCACATAACACAGCAGAGTGCCCAGGGTGATGATGACGGAGGGAGGGCCCAGGCTTTGGCCTGTGGAGTTCGAGGAGACAACTTGCTAGATGGTGGCGGTCGTTGGTTGGTTTTTTTGATGGCTCTGAAGCTTGAACTCAGGGCCTGGGTAGTGTGCTCTACCATTTGGGCCACACTATTCCTTCTGGCTTTTTGGAGATTATTTGGAGACAAGGATCTGTTGGATTTGTCTGCCCTGAGCTGGCTTTGAACCTCCATCCTCAGATCTCATTCTCCTGAATGCCTAGCATGACTGGCGTGAGCCACCAATGCTCGACTTTTCATGGTTTCCGTATGATCAGGCAGTCACCTGAGAGACACCCATTTAGATATAGATTGTTTTAGTCATCTAACGGTTAAGTGGTAAAGGAAGTCATAGGTGTGGACCAAACTGGAGGCAAGGAGTTGGGAAAAGAAGACACAGTGGTCTTGAAGCCGTGATAGACAGCCTTGGGTGAGAGAGCATTGGGTAGGGTCAGGGTCTGAGGGACTCTGCTCGCAGAGAGGTTGAATGGGCAAAGCTGGCCATGCACAGAACCTTCTGGAGACCTCACTTTTTAAATTAATACAAAAAAAATTGGACTGGGAGATTTGATACTGGGCTTTGAACTCAAGGTATTATACTTTCTCGGCTTGTTTGCTCAGCTGGTGCTCTGTCCCTTGAACCACACCTCCAGTTCTACCTTTTTGTTGTTTAGAGATGGAATCTCAAAGACTTTTTTTCTTCCTTTTTGGTCTGGGCTGGCTTTATGCTGTGATCCGCTAGATGTGCAATTAGGATTGCAGCAGAGCTCAGCTCTGGAATTGTCGCTTTTGACTTAAAAAAATTTAAGGGACTTGTTTGATTTGTTCCAGGATAGACCTGTGTTCGTTTTGAACAAAATAATTGTCTTGAATTATTGATCTTGAGGAAGAGTTCATTTTCTGGGAGGACACCTCACTTGTGGGCCTGGGCTTGGGAAATAAATAAATAAATAAATAACAGTGCCCACTGTCTTTCTGAGACCCTGCCACCCACTCCCCCCACCCAGCTCCCTGCCAGAGGGAGGGCTATACCGAGCTAGCTGTGTCCAGTCATGTATGCCTGATGTATAGAACTCATTCTGTTTAGGGTTAAAGTTGTGTCCAACAGATACCACAGAAGCAAGGAGAGAAGCTGGCCGTTCCAGACCTAATTCCTTATGCTGCCCTTTGCAGATGCTCACCCCTCCATGCAACCTCAGTTTCCCCATCTCTAATTTGGGTACTGTCACAGTGCTTATCTGCACAGATCTGTGAGGGTGCAGGGAGGTGTCTGTGTCATGGACAGTACTTTTCTGATACATGGTAAATACTCCACACACATCAGCAGTTGGGATTACCTCCTATGGAAACAATTGCAGAGGTGATTTGGATATGATTATGGACACACAATGATCACAGATAGAATTGGGTGAATTGTATCGTACAATTGGAAGCAGCTGAAACAATTTAAGAATGCTTATTTGCATTGTACCAATGAGTACTTCATTATTAACGGGGCCCTAATGTGAATTAAGGAAGGATTGAAGAGCTCATGTATATGTGTATATGTCTAAGAAAATTTCTGGAATCATATCACTTTTAGTTGATTAAGGCAGCTATGCTTAATTCTGGTGAACACACTAGTTTTTTTTGACATCTTGCATAATATAGTTTATTGTACTAATACGTCTTTTCCCCAGAGCAGAAGTATCTCAAAAACTTAAGGAAAGAATATAAATAAATCAGAACATCTGGCTGAGAAGCTGAAGCAGATGTGTAGATTGAAGTACATCAAAGGAAAGCCCATTGTGATCTTGGTGATGAGCTGGAGTTGTGGAATAGAAGGAACTTACAAAGATGGAATTAATCGTCAAGAGATGTCAGTTCATATAAAGAGATATCCTGAGAGCTGTTATCATTTACTGCTACACTCTTTATTGCTCTTAGAATGTATATGTATATAGTTGATGCTTATGTTGATAAAAGCCATCAGTAGGAGCTGAGTTTACAATATTAAAAAAAGGATACCAAGTGTTTGGTGCTGTTTATTGGAGAATGCTTTTCTGCAACATGGTGGCAGGAGCATCTCTGAGATATTCCCACAATGCAGTGTGCATCCGCAGAGTTCATTGGCCCTGAATGGGTAGGCAAACCATGGGACTGGCTGAGCTTTTAGTGCTGTGGTATCTGCACGATTGTCTGTCCACAGGACTCAGGGTTAGAATGGTCAGGTGACATGCCACTTTTTAATGCGAGTAGCAGTGAAATGGCCCAATCCCTGGAGTAATGTAATGTCACATAAGTGGTTTGCCTCCAAAGCTTGGAGGTCAGAGAATTACACAGAATAAGACCAGGGACTTAGATTTATTCCTAGCAAGTTACATTTAGTTGTTTAGATGCAATAAAAATTCATTTTTGTGAACAGATTGCATGTCAGGAAAGAATAGTGTATGTACTTCTGCTATAAGTAATTAATAGTCTCATTGGGGACAATGATATTCTTTCTTAAATGTTTATACTTAAGCTGAGCAAAAAAAAAAAATATGTCAGTTTGGTAAGCCTTTCTCTTGATGATTTTAAAGGTTTCAAAGAGTCAAAGCCTGAACTCTGGGTGAGTTGAACATCATATTCCATGTTGAATATGATTCAACACCAGGATGAGGAGTCGACGGCCCAGTGCATCAGTGTGAACTCCGTGAGCTTGTGGCCATGTGGCTGTGGGGTCCAGCGAGTCTGAAACACCCCCTTCAGAAGTCCCAACAAACACACAGTGGCAGACACTGAATTTGTAAATTATCAGTGTTCAGGGTCACAGCGAAGTAGGAGAGTCCTACAAACCTGACTCCAGAAAGCACTGACACGTCTGGTGCTTCCGGAAGAGTCTCCAACAAGCAGCACAGGAGACATTCCCTGTGTTCCTTAATAGTCACTAGACTTTCTAAATCATCATCATCTTTGTTTGTTTGTTTATTTGTTTTCAGTCATGGGGCCTGAACTCTGGGCCTGGGTGCTGTCCCTCAGCTCTTCAGCTCAAGGCTAGTGCTCTACCACTTGAGCCACAGCGCCACTTCCGGCTTTTTCTGCGTATGTGGGGCTGAGGAATTGAACCCAGGGCTTCATGCACACGAGGTGAGCACTCTACCACAGAGCCACCTTCCCAGCCCCATCTTTTCTTTTTTTAATCTCTTCCTAACAAACGCTAGACCATCAGTCTCTTACGTAGCCCCTCTCTGCCATCTCTTTCTTCCTCCTTCCTCTTCATCTTCTAGATCTTTTATTCTTTTGGCTGCCAGCCTGGCTTGACTTTAGCCCATTAGGTCCTGCATCTTGGCGGGTCGCTGCTCAGCACATTCAGGGCTCATGGTAAAGCAATGCAAGCAAAGATCCCATTGGAGGCAAGGAAAGAATAATTGTTTTGTACTGCCAGATGTGTGTGGCTCACTCCTGTCATCCTAGCTACTCAGGAAGCTGAGATCTGAGGCTCACAGTTCAAAGCCATCCTGGGAAGGACTCATCTCTAATTAATCAGCACAAAGCAGAAAGGGGGCCTGTGGTTCAAGGGGTAGCCTACCAGTCTTGGGCAAAAAAGGCTACAGGACCATGTCTGGGCCCTGAGTTCAAGCCCCAGTACCAACACACACACACACACACACACACACACACACACACGAAAAACACCACCACTGAATAGTGACTGTAAACCTGGGCATTTGCCTGGATATGGCCACCATTTGCCTGCATACTGAATACTGACGTGTGTAAATTTTGTAAAGAAACATCAACAAAATCACAAGAGCAAGCACAAAACAGCAGGCATCATCTGTGCCAAGAGAAGCTAGTCTGGGCCTAATTTGACCCAGGCTGCTGGTCTGTTGCTTTCAGTCTCGAGGGTAGAATGTGAAGTGTGGGATACACATTGCAGCTCTGAGAGTTTTCTCATTTACTTTCAACTCCTTCTCTTGTTTCTCTGGACATCAGCAAGTAGAGGAATTTGACCTTTGAATGAAATCAAAGTGATGGTGTCCAGCTTGAGTTGAAATATATAAATGAATTTAATAATTAAGTATTATCTACTTGACAATTTTCCTGTTCAGTTGGATGTGTGTGTATTTGGGTGTGTGCACGCTTGTTATTGTAATGATCCTATTTATATTTTGTGTAGTGTTTGAGCTTGAAATAATTGAACGTTTCAGTGTGATTTTTGCCCCCTTTGATATGAGAACCTCTTAGTTTTTTTTTTTCTTTTTGTATTGGGACTGGGGTTTGAACTCAGGGCTTCTTGCTCTCTCTTGACTTTTTTGCTCCAGGCTGGTGCTATACCACGTTAGCCACAGCTCCACTTCTGATTTTTTGCGGGTTAATTGGAGAGAAGAGTCTCTCAGTTTGTCTGTATGGACTGAATTCAGACTGCAATCCCCATATCTCAGCCTCTTGAGTAGCTAGGATTACAGGTGTGAGCCGCTGGTGCTGGCTTTCTTTTCTTCTTCTGCTTTTAATGTGAATGCCACACATGACCTAAAATTCTGCTTTCATTTTCCTATACATACACTCAGAGGCTGGATTTTTATATTGTACAGAAATATATTTTACCTAAAAATAATTTCTACACCTACTTTGTTTAGTTAAAGAAGAGCCATGAAACATTAAATATAATTTATGAAGCCCTCTATTTGTACTCCAGGCCTCTGCATGCACCCCGTGGTAATGCTGTGTCTTTATGTGCCAGTGACATTAGCGTTTCTGGCAAAATGCAATATGTAATCAATTATCACCTGTCACGAATGACTTTTAAGATCCAGCCAGATATTTTGGAAATGGTGCTTTGCTCCACTGAGAAGGAAAGTCTCCTCTGAAAGGCGTACGGCCTTCATTCTTAAATCTCTTATTCAAAGGAGTTTGGACAACTTTCAGCTTAGTTAATATAAAAAAAACGTTAGCCACTGACATCTTAAAATTATTTTAGCATTTCAAAACTGGTTTAAGAGTATGATTGCTGCTTAAGAAAAGAAATGATAACAAATCCCCAGTAGGGAAGCAAAAAAAAAAATCTTTCATGCACCAGTTCTGATCCAATGCCTTACCCCCACCCCTTTGCTTTAATGCTTATTTTGATTTCAAACTCACTAATTGAGAAGAACTGGAATCTGCCTCTTAGGATTCCAGTAAGTACTTTTCTGTTTTCTTTCTTTCCTTCCTTCCTCTTTCTTTCATTCTTTCTCTCTTTCTTTCATTTTCCTTCCTTCCTTTTTTCCTTCCTCTCTTCTTTCCTCCCTCCCTCTTTCTCTCTTCCTCCCTTCCTCTCTCCCTTCCTTCCTCCCTCCCTCCCTCCCTCCCTCCCCCTCCCTCCCTTTCTCCCTCTCTCTCTCTCTCTCTTTCTTTTCTTTCTTTCTTTCTCTCTCTCTTTCTTTCCTTCTTTCTTTCATTCGTTCTTTCTTTCTTCTTCAGGAAAGATAAAAAAAATCAAGCTAGGTACCTATAGCTCACACCTGGAATCCTAGCTACTCAGGAGGCTGAGATCTGAGGGTCATATAACTCTTTAATTTAAACAGCAAAAAGCTGGAAGTCAAGGTGTGGCTCAAGTGGTAGAGCATAGCCGTGAGCAAGAAAGCACATGCAGAGTGCCCTGGCTTTTGAGTTCCACACACACATACTCACAAATCAAATGGAAAATTCTTCTAGTGATCATTTGATTTTCCAGTGAAAACCTTAGGGTTCTATCAGCATTTGCAATGATACTTTAATTACTCTGGCCAAGGATATCTCTGTATTCCTAGAAATATGTCTAGGAGTTTTTTCACCATATATATATATATATATATATATATATATATATATATTTTTTTTTTTTTTTTTTTGGGGTCCGGTTGTGGGGCCTGAACTCTGGGCCTGGGCGCTGTTCCTCAGCTCTTCAGCTCAAGGCTAGCGCTCTACCACTTGAGCCACAGCGCCACTCTGGCTTTTTTCTTTTTGCTTATGTGGTGCTGAGGAATCGAACCCAGGGGCCTCAGGCACACAAGGCAAGCGCTCTACCACTGAGCCATCTTCCCAACCTCCTCCTCTTCTTCTTCTCCCTCTCCCCCTCCTTCTCCTCCCCCTCCTTCTCCTCCTCCTCCTCGTCCTCTTCTTCCTCCTCCTGCTGTTCCTCCTTCTGCCCTTTCTATTGAACCTCAGCCAGGGACCTGGCCTGGGGAGGAGGGAGAGTGTGTGGCAGTCTCCTCAGCACCTCTGGCTTGTGGCCAACAATTCTTCTGCATGCAGGTTTGGTTGGGAAGAGTAACCTAGGAATGAGGCACATGGAGCCCTGGCACTTGGGGCCTTTAGGCCCAGGTACAGTGCTGGGCCTCACCCACTCCCGACTCTCCCTACCACGGCCGCGAAGTGCGGGTGGCCTTCATAACTGTCCAACTCCTTTCTTTTTTCTTTTCTTTTTTTTTTGGGGGGGGGGTCTGGTCATGGGGCCTGAACTCTGGGCCTGGGCGCTGTCCCTCAGCTCTTCAGCTCAAGGCTAGAGCTCTACCACTTGTGCCACAGCGCCACTTCTGGCTTTTTTCTTTTTGCTTATGTGGTGCTGAGGAATGGAACCCAGGGCTTCATGCATGCAAGGCAAGGGCTCTACCACTGAGCCATCTTCCCAGCCCCCACCCTATATTTTTTATAGAATTTTTTTGAATAATGTGAACATTATATTGTTTTAGATTCATAGCATCACAAAGCAGTCGTCCTTTGCTCTATCACAGTTTACTTATTGCTACTTTGTGGATTTTCACCTATCACCTAGCACATATTTTCAAAAGAATACAAGATACGGTAAAGCTGCACCTCCACTTCTAGCTTTTCGGTGGTTAATTGAAGAGAAGAATCTCATGAACTTTTCTCTCTGGGCTGGCTCAGATCCCCAGATCTCAACCTCTTGAGTGTGAGGATTAGAGGCCTGAGCCCTGACACCTGACTGTTACGGTTATTCTTTACAGGACTAGCAGGCAGATATATTTTCAAGGGAGCTACAACCTGGGTGTGATACATTAGCCTTTGAACTCCCTTCAGAAGACAGTGCTGAGCCACTCCACTAGCAGGCTCAGCTCGGTGAGGGGGAGAGGGCATCTCCCCCAACTGGTGTCTTTCACATTGAGAAGAAAGATGCCAGGTCTACAAAACAGCTCTACAATAAACAGCCCAGGCAGGTGAACTTGAACCTGATTGAAGTAAATTATTCCTAAGCCTTGATTCTCCTCTCCTTTGAAGGCAAGAGCAAATTCAGATTTCTGCATCCAGGTGGTCCTCAGATGTCTCAAAGGAAAACACAGTGAGAATGTTCCCCCTTGCCTGGTTGTCCTGTGTGGGGTCTCGGGCCCTGCCTGGCTTTCCTCCCTGCAGGGGCAGACCCGGGCAGCAGGGAGGCTGAGCAGGCGAGGGCCAGGCTTCCTTCTGGGATGGAAATAGGCCAAGGCCATGAATGTTAATCACCCAACTCTTGTAAAAGGTGCTACGGAGCCCCCCCCCCCCCCCCCCGCCCCACAACTGGCATTTCTAAATGAGCGTTTGCACACCTCACAGGCAGAAGTAGAAAGGCAGTCCACTGCAAACGTGAGCCACGACGAAAAGCAGACTTTGAAGAACGGTTCTGCGCTGCTCCTGAGGTCAAATTGGAAAGTCAAAGGTTTCAAGAAGCAAACACTTGTCCTTCATACCTTCTCCCCCAGATCCTCAGCAGCTTCTGAGTACCTGGACTCTCTACCTGGGCAACTGATAAATCATTCATCCTGGGGTGACATGAGGATCAACTGACACAGAGTTAATGGTATTCTTCACAAGTCCTAAAGTGCTATATTAATTACTATTCATATAGCTATATTATAATTATCACAATATAATATCTAGTATAATTATTATAATATTTATAATAATATAATAAATAATGAATATAATTGTTATTCATTAGTAGCATTAGAATTTAGTGGACTTCTAGGAGCACATATTCTTTAAAGGTTTTTTTTTTTTTTTTTTCCGGTCATGGGGCCTGAACTCTGGGCTTGGGCACTGTCGCTCATCAATTCAGCTCAAGACCAGTGTTCTACCACTTGAGCCACAGCGCCACTTCCGGCTTTTTTCTTTTTGCTTATGTGGTGCTGAGGAATCGAACCCAGGGCCTCAAGCATGCAAGGCAAGCACTCTACCACTGAGCCACCTTCCCAGCCCATTAAAGTTTTTAAATTATCATTATAAAGGTGATATACAGAGGGTTTTACAGCTTCAGAAGAAAGGTAATGAGTACATTGCTTTTGGGATGGTGTCACCCCTCTCTCGGAGGAGCATGAATTCTTAAAGACTGCACGCCTTTCTTTAAGTTTCTGTTGAATTTAGTTCAGCAAAGCAGACTGGGTACCAGTGGCCCACATCTGTCATCCTAGCTTCTCAGGAATCTGAGAGCCGGGGATAGCAATTCAGAGCTAGCCCAGGCAGACAAATCTGAGAGGTGTTATCTCCAGGTGAGCGGTGAGAGGCCAGAAGTGGAGCTGTGGCTCAAGTGGTAGAGCACTGACTCTGGGCAAAAAAGCTACGCATGTACACATACATACACATACACACACCACATACACGTGAGTATTTAGAGAGACATAGAGTGCTATTGCATCATTGATAAAGTGAAACTATTAATGCATTATCCTAGGTGAGATTGATGCATCATGATAAAATTAATCTTCATCTTTATTTTTGTTGGTTGGGCCTTGAACTCTGGGCCTGGGTGCTGTCCCTGAGCTCTTCAGCTCAAGGCTAGAGCTCTACCACTTGAGCCACAGCACCACTTCTGGTTTTCTGGTTGTTAATTGGAGATTAGAGTTTCACAGCCTTTCCTGCCTGGGCTGGCTTTGAACCATGATCCTCAGATCTCAGTCTCCTGAGTAGCTAGGATAACAGGTGTGAGCCACCGGCGCCTGGCTTAATCTTCATCTTTATAAAAAGATGACCCCAATTTCCACATTGAAACGTAGTAGAAATTCCTTTAACAGCCAAGAAGAATCAAAGTCATAAAAATCTTTTATTATGACCTCGAGCTTTTGACTACTTAATCGCAGTCTTATAAGGAGTTGGAAATACTTAAAAAGAAAATCTTGAGGCATTTTTTGGGGGGGAGTAAGGCAACAGAGAGACAGCAGAGACAAATGTTTGGAAGGCTGAGTGAAAGGACGGGGAGGGAACAGACCTGAGGATTAGGCCAGGCGGCCATGCTTCTGCGGCCTGTTTATTTTAGGACAGGGCCTGGCTCCTCTGGTTCCATGGGAGGATTCTATTTCATTTCATTTTCCAATGGCAGGCGCTGCTTCACACTACTTAAGCCAGTGGCTCTCAAAGTTGGACCCCATGGACCTCACTTCTGGCAAAGCCCCCATCATACACGCACCCTGTTCTGTGAGGCATTAGGTCAGCTTTTGTTATTTCAAAAGCCAAAGAGTTTGCAAATGTGTGGCAAAGTCATTAGTTGTACAATGGTGGGTTGTTATTTATAGAAGGGGATTAGAAATAAATAGATCTTGAAAAGAAGTTGATTTTTTTTTTGTCATGGAAGATGGCAGGACAACATGGCAATGTTATTTTGTGCCATTGCGTTTGTTTATGCCACCATGGTATATAGGAAAGGTCAGGGAGAATCTTGGTTCAGAAGGTAAAGAGCAATGCTAGTGGCTCACACCTGTAATCCTAGTGACTCAGGAGGCTGAGATCTGAGCATCCTGAATCAAAACCAACCCAGGCAGACAAATCTAAGAGACTCTGCCTCAATTCACCGCCAAAAGAGGAGCTGGAAGGGTGGCTCAAGTAGTAGAATATCAGTCTTGGGAGAACAGAATGCTCTGAGCAAAAGCCCTAGTACAAGCAGGCAGGCAGACAGACAGGCACACACACACACACACACACACACACACACACACACACACACACACACACATACACACACACACACACACACAGAATAAAGAAGCATCCTTTCTGTGTGCTCAGGAAGTGATTATTTTGTATTTAAAGTTGACTGTCAGCAATTTAACTAATCTGACATTTTCTCCCCCTAGCAATTAGTGCATTTCAAGCATTACACTGAGTACAAGATACACGATGAAATGCAAAGACAGATTTCAGCCACCGAGGAAACACCAGCAGTGATGGGCCGAGCATCCGGCAGCTCACACACAATCTCCAGTGAAGTCAACAAGTTGAAAGCAAGAAAGCAGGATAGCCATCAGCCTCAGCAGCTGGGGCACCTTGCAGAACAATCCAGCCTGGGGCTGGGTGTCCAGAGGCCACTTCATCTCAGAACTTTCTGGACAAGAGGCTCTTGATCGATGGATCGAGTTCCTTTGCTTTGCCTCGGGCTCTCCAATCGTGGCGTTCCCCAGGCCGATTATTCCTGAGCCTCTTCCCTGTGATGCCAAAGCCCCCACGTAATTCCCCTTAGACCTGGAAACGATCCTGATCGAAAGCCTCGATGGAGCCCCAAAGCTGTCGTTGAATCATACTTAGCAATTAACTGACCCCTGCTCCAAGCTCTTTGTTCCTTTAGTGGGAAAATAATTCTTCAAAATAAGTGTCCCTCTTCGAGGGCCGTCAAAGCAGCTTGAGGACAGCCTGGTTTAGACTTGGGGTCTCTGGCTGAATGGCTGTGTGAGTTTAGAACAGCCATTTAGCTCTCCTCCTGTTCTTTCAGTGACTTGGGGTAATGGGCGTAGCGGATGGGTGAGGAGGGGAGGAGCCTACAAGAAGACCAGACAAGAAAAACCTGTCCTTCCCTAGAGAGCCTGTGAGACAGGCTACGGCCATGACCAGGAGCAGAAGAAAAGGAGAGCACAGGGGGGCATTGCTTAGCGCATCCTTTGAGTACCGCTTACTTCAGCGTGCACTGAGCTGCCCTGAGGCATGAGGGGAGGTTGGTAGCGACAGAATGAACTTGCAGCCACCTCTGAGAATATCCGGATCTCAGGGTTTTGGGTTGCAGTTTAAGGCTTGAACTCAGGGCCTTGCACTGGCCCTGGGTGTTTTTGCTGAAGGCCAAGGCTCTACCGCTTGAGCCATGCCTCCACTTCAGGTTTGTTGCTGGTTCATTGGAAATAAGAGTCTCAGGGGGCTTTTCTGCCCCGTGATCCTCAGATCTCAGCCTCCTGAGTTGCTACGATTACAAGCGCAAGCCACAGGTGCCCGGCCAATGGAGGCTGGTGACAGGCAACAAAGTTACATTGGCTTCTAGAACAAGCACCAAAGAAAATGTAGGAAAGAGTTGGAGTCGAGGATAGAGTAGGCTGCTGAGGCCAGAAAGCTGGCCAACCACTTCTTCCCCCTTCCCCCTTCTCATGGTTGCTTTTTTTTTTTTTTTTGTCAGTTATGGGGCTTGAAATCTGGGCTTGAGCTCTGTCCCTGTGCTCTTCAGCTCAAGGCGAGTGCTCTACCCCTTGAACCACAGTGCTATTTCTGATTTTCTGGTGGTTCTCACGGACTTTCCTGCCTGGCCTGGCTTTGAACCATGATCCTCAGATCTCAGCCTCCTGAGTAGCAAGGATGACAGGCGTGAGCCACCGATGCCCAGCTCATGGTTGCTTTGATCCTCAGCAAATCGTTGGTAACTTCCTGAGCCTTGATATCTGTCACTGGCCCCCTGCTGGTGTCTGAAGGACAACTTAAGAATAATGATGTTGTGGGCAGCAATGGCTTTTCTGGGATAAAGGTGTGTGAGGTTGGCGGGGAGACTCTGCCCGGGTGTGGGAGAGTCTGTATCTGAGGCTCCTGTGGGTCTCTGGGCCTCCTGGCTAGTACAAGATCCACATTCTTTTATGTTGTTTAACGTGGCTAATGGATGGAAGGAAGCCCGACGCCAAAAGCCAAAGGATCTGCAGGGTGCAGCAAGTGAGCTCACCCCAGTGCAATATACAATGGAGTGGGCCTTCTTCCTTTCCCATCCATCCACCCACCCCTCCACTGAGCTACTCACTTATTCCTTAATTCACATGCATTCATTCATCCATCCACTCATTCATCCACTCACCCATCCACTGATCTACTCACTTCTTAATTCACATTCATTCATTCATCCATCCACCCATCTACCCAGCCACTCACTCCTTAATTCACATTCATCCATCCATTCATCCATCCATTCATTCATCCATCCACTCATTCACTCACTCATTCCTTCCTTCCTTCCTTCCTTCATCCATCCACTCACTCACCCATCCACTCAGTCAATCACTCACTCCTTAATTCTCATTCATTCATTCATCCACTCATCCCTCACTCCCTCCTTTATTCACATCCATCCATCCACTCACTCACCCATCCACTCAGCCACTCACTCATTCCTTCAGTCATTCATTCATTTGCTCATTCATTTGTTCAGCAAGGACTTATCAAACCCCTCATATGGACTAGCTACTTCTCCTGCTTCATCGGAGCTCCTGTCAGCAGCATGGGGCTGCAGAAAACAGATGCAGGAGGGCACCATTTCAGATTTAGAAGTGAGGAGGAGAAGGAAGGCAACCGTGTGAAGGAATGTGACCAAGGAGGTGGGTAGTCCACACTCAGAATTCAGATGCTTGAGGCCTGGGGGCTGGAGCAGGGTCCAGATATCTGTACCCTTCCCCATCCTTCACCCCACCGCTGGGCCCTGGACAACCCTTTGGGGTCACTGCTCCGGGGTCCTGAGGGCAGGTCTCCTGGCCTGCCGGGGTGCTGCCTTCAGGGTGAAGGCTAAGGGCTCTGCGCACTCCCACCTGAGCCCCCTCTTCCTGGCCCCTTCCTCAGCCCTCCAGATGCTTTCCTCGAAGGCATAGGCCTGGCCACCTGTGGGTGGCCACCCCAGGCTTAGAGGATTAAAGCGCTCTTATCTGAGCTGATAGAGGAGGTAGGCGGGGAGGCCGGGAGGCCGGGTTGTGAGCCGCTTCTCCTTGTCAGGGCTTCTCCTGGTCACTCTCCTCCCAGGTCCTCCCTGATCCCTTCCCAGATCCTTCTCCACCCTCGGAATCTGCCTGGAGCAGCTGTGGGCCGCTGTCTGACGTCACACACCCATCTTCCATCTTTACTGCAAAGCTCTACCGGTCAGATTTCACATTTCCAGGACTCTTGCCAGGAAGCCCCTTCCTCTGGTATAATTAGTAATTAGAGAGAAAATGTTAGCTAATGGAGTCACAATCCCCACCTGTCAAGTGAGAGAATTCCCTTTCAGGCCAGGCCTGATGCTCTCAGACGGCTTACCCCTCTCCCTCTCCCTCTCCCTCTCCCTCTCCCTCTCCCTCTCCCTCTCCCTCTCCCTCTCCCCCTCCCCTCCCCTCCCCTCCTCTCCTCTCCTCTCCTCTCCTTCTCTCCTCTTGTCTCCTGTCCTCTCATCTCCCCTCCCCTCCCCTCCCCTCCTCCTTTTTCACCTCTCTTTCCCCCTTTTTTATGGTGCTGCAGAGATTTGAACACAGGGCCTCAAGCTTGCTAGACAGGAGCTCTACCACATGAGCCATACTCCCAACTCCCCCCCCCCCTTTCGTTTTTTGCTTTTAATTTTTTTTCAGGCAGGGTCTTCAGTTTTTGTCCAGGGCTGACACCACACCACTATCTTCCTACCTATGGCTTCCCATGTGACTGAGATTTCAAGTACGTGCCACTATGTCTGGCTAATTAATTGAGATGAGGTCTTGCTTAACTCTTTGTCTAGGCATTCTGAGTAGCTGCAATTACAGATATGGGAGCCAGTGCATCTGGCCCACAGACTTCTTTTCCAAACTAAGTGCTTTGAGCAGAAAAAGAGACAGTTACATTTCTAGGAGCCCATTGTGCCTTTCTGTGTCTGCAGTCATAAAGTCATCATTCATAAAACCATTGTTTTCCACACTGCTTGTCATATTGAGTCAGTGGGAACATCATTGGGAGAAGTTGTCTTGACGAGGAGGTAAGAGAACTGGTCAGTGGGAGCTGGTGGCTCACGCCTGTCATCCTAGCTACTCAGGAGGCTGAGATCTAAGGATATGGTTCAAAGCCAGCCCAGGCAGAAAAGTCCTTGAGACTCTTATCATTGGTTAACAAGCACAAAGGCCAAGTACTCTCTCTGTCTCACACATACACACACATACAAACCCACACAGTCCTGGACTCTTCCTAGGCAACCTAATCAGCTCTGTGATCGTGTGCAGGTATCTTTACCTCAGTTTCCTCTCCTGAAAGGAAGGGGTACTTAATAATCATACCTGTGTGGCTGTACTTTATGTTCACATAAAGTATGGGATGAGGTTAGGCCGACATGTGGTAAATATTGGTGATTAATGCTACCATAAGACCCACAGGTCATCTGGGCAGAAATCTCGACGTACTCGCAAGTGTTTCCCATCCAACGAGACTCCTCAGCTGACAGTTTGACAGATGAGGCATGGGTCCCTGGGTAACAGGGACAAGATTCATGATCCCCGAGATGAAAAAGAAATGGTTACTTCTGGGCAGCCAAATGTGTTCTGTTTGTTTCACCAGGGAATTCTTGTTTAGTGGAGACACATCTATTGTGAAACATGGTGTTATAGAAAACATATTGGAAGGAGGCTGAGCTATAGTTGGTTGGGTTGGTGGGGTGGGCGGGAAGACGGCATCTGATGGGTTGATTAGGTTGGACCTGTGGACAGCTCTCTGCTCCGACAGAGTATGAAATGTGAGGGCCTCTCCAGGCAGCCTGTGTACAGACAGCACAGCCACAACGCAGGGACACCCCAGCCAGCCCCGCCCCCATGGCAGCTCTGACAGACATGGAGTTTTCTGGAAGCTGTGGAGAGGAAACAGCGCCTTTCATTTAAATCATGCTTGTGGAAAAGACATTTGTTAGTGTCAGGCCCGAGTATGAGCGATGAGGCTGGAGGACAAGATGAACATCACCTTGCCCCGTGTTGCAAATCACTCATTGTGCGTGTGACATTGTGTGTGTGTGTGTGTGTGTGTGTGTGTGTGTGTGTGTGTGTGTGTGCCTACATGCTGGTCCTTAGCTTAAACTCAGGGCCTGGGTGCTATCCCTAAGCTTTTTGGCTCAATGTTGGTACTCTAACACTTGAGCCATCGCTCCACTTTGGACTTTTGGGTGGTTAATTGGAGATAAGAGTCTCATGGACTTTCCTCTCTGGATTGACTCCCTGTGATCTTCAGATCTTAGCCCCCTGAGGAGCTAAGATTACAGGCTTGAGATTCTTTTGTTTTGTTTAAACTCAAGTCTGGCATTCTAGCACTTGAGCTCCACTTGTTTTCTTCTTTTCTTTCGGCTTGATTGGAGGCAAGAGTCTCGCAGACGTTGCTGCTCAGGCTGACTTCAAATCGTGATCATCAGATATCAGGTTCCTGAGTAGCTGGGAACCACTGGTCCCCAGCTTAAAAGTCATTCTTTTCTTTCCATCTTTTTTATGATCACATATTAGTTGTATACTGGGGTTTCAGTGAACTTGGGGTGGACTCTCCAAGCTCATTCCACCTTCCCCCCACCCTTTCATATAGACATGCATTAAATATGTTGACCACATTCACCCCCTCCATAATCCTCTCTTGCTGTCTTCAGCTCTCCCTCCATCATCCACCTCCAAACGCAACCTGTTTTCCATTCCTGTCCTTCCATTTTAAAAGCTAGATTCTCTTACCACAGGCAATATAGAATATTTGCCTTCCTCATTTTGAGAAACTTCACATGATAACCTCCAGTTCCATCCTTCCTCCTGCAAACAGTACCATTTCATTCTTCTTTCTGGATGATTGACATGGCATGGTGTAGACAGACCCCACTGGCTTTATCCACTCATTGGTTGATGGGCACCCAGAATGAATCGCCAGGGTTTAGCTATTGTAAACAGGGCTGCTATGAACATGGGCGTTTCAGTGTCTCGACTGCTTTATGTCTGCCGTAATTCTGACAGAAGAAGAGAGTTCTCTCTGTGACTTTCCCTCAGAGCTGAAGAAGGGAATTCTATTCTAGCTACAACTGTGGGCCAGGGCACATGGTCCTTGGAGAATGGAGGACCAGTAAAGGGCCCTGGGGAAGAGGTCAAAAGCCACATTCAGAAATGACTGGGCGGGCTGGGAAGGTGGCTTAGTGGTAGAGCGCTTGCCTTGCATGCAAGGGGCCCTGGGTTCGATTCCTCAGCACCACATAAGCAGAAAAAAAAAAGCCGGAAGTGGTGCTATGGCTCTAGTGGTAGAGCGCTAGCCTTGAGCTGGAGAGCTGAGGGACAGCGCCCAGGCCCAGAGTTCAGGCCCCACGACAGGACTCCCAGAAATGACTGGGCTAGGGTCCCTCTTCAGAGCTGTTGGAGTCTTGGCTTCACTTGTAAAAAATGGAGTGGGGAGTAAAATTTAAAATCCCCACCTCTTCCAATTCTCTACTTACAGTTTCTAAAGTGAGACCACAATGTAATGTGCTCCTTGCTCTGGGAGTGGTGAGTTGGAAAAAGCGCCATCTTAAAGTCAATTACCTTCAGTTCTGCACTCTCCTGACCTCTTCCCCATCTTTCCTCTCCATTCCTCACTTTCCAAGAGGGAGATCTGAACTCAGAACCCCACATGCAGCCTCTCCCGGTAGGTGAGACCGTCCGTCTCCCATTGGCTGGTGTGACGGCTCTGTCTCCAGCTTCTGCTAGTGCTGCAGAGCCTTGCACGCGCACGTGTTTCTGGTTACTCACTCCCCAATGCGTTCCTTTGCATTTTTCTGAGCCAGATACCATGTCATTATTTTTCACCCATCTTGCTATAATCTCCTAATATCGTTCACCTGTTCACTGCCTGCCCACACTGGGATCTTTTTCTAGCCTGGCACCTGCTTGAGCCTGTTCCACTCATATATCTATATTTTTAAGAGAATACTCAGTCTAGTACTTTCCCCCAGGCCAGGTATGGAGTGATCTCATGGCTAATGCTTGTCTTCCAGCTAGTGCCCACCATGGCCTTGCCGATACATGTAAGTCTTCCAACTCAGGTGCTGGGGTTTTAAAACGCCTGTCAGCCTAGCTGCTCAAGAGGCTGAGATCTAGGATCACAGTTCAAAGCCAGCTTGGGCAGGAAGGTCTGTGAGACTCTTATCTCCAGTTACCCACCCAAAATTGGAAAGTGGAGGTGTGGCTCAAGTGGTAGAGCACCAGCCTTGTGCAAAACAACGACACAAGAGCTTGAGGTCCAGAGTTCAGGCCCCATTACTAGTACGTACACACACACACACACACACACACACACACCCACACACACACACACACACACACACACACACACACACACAACCACACCATGTGGTTAGGGAACTGCATAGTGCTCCTACCTTGTTTCCACCTGGGCAGGTGCGCTTTTCCCTGCAGGAGTGCGATCTGCTGTAAGGACTTCTTTATAGTTTCAAAATTATATCTTTGTGAAGATAATGTTCAAAAATCCCTGTCTTCCTTCCTTTTCTTATTGCATCAGTTTTACTTTTAGTCCAATTCTTAGAGCTCTTCCACAAGCCTCTCATGAGTCTTGGGAAAGAGGCTGTGTGCTTTCCTCTGAATGCATCTTCACATTCAAAACGATAGGTGATTTTTTTTTCTGTTGATCTTTATGAATGTATGATTTCCAAGTATTTGTTAAAATGATTTATACTTCCCTTTGCAGAGTCTATTTATTTACCTATGCTGGTACTGGGGCTGGAATTCAGGGCCTTGTATTCTCACCTGGACTTTTTGCTCAAGGCAGGTGCTCTACCACTTGAACAAAACCTCCGCTTCCATCTGGTGAGTTTTTATAGCCACCTGATTTACCTATCACTTGCTGGAACTGTGAAAGAGGTCCAAGAAGTTTTAGTTCATCACATGTCTGGTCCTTCCTTCTGTATCTCCCCGATTGTGACAATCATCAATGAACATGATTCTGTTTTAGACTGTGAGGCTAGCACGAAGCCACTCTCCTTTATTTATTTTTTGTTTTGTTCTGTGAAGTTTTCCCTCCAAGCCTTGACAGAGTTCAGGTTTGCCAGCAAAACAGCTAAATGAAAAAGAAAAATTCCACTGAACCATGCAGATGTGTCTCACCGAATCCAGATGTTTGGCAAGTGCAGAGGATACCTCCAGTATCCCGCAACCCTCAACATTTTCATCATTGTGTTTTAATCGAAAACACAACTTTAATGTCCCAACTGTGTATGATGTGAAAGAATCAGAAATTCCAGTAGAATCCACCCCTGGGTGGAAAGAACCTCTGCCTTACTAATTTGACCAACCTCCATTTGAAGACACAGCCCTGGCAGGTGCTCCCTCATCCTGTGAAGAATTGTGCATCAGGAAGTGGGTGTTTTCTCCAGCATAAGTCAACCCAGATTGAAAAGGAAAAAAAATTAAGGGGGAAAAATCAGCAACTGGAATTTTCTTTGACTGTGGAATTGTGGTAAATATTTCTAAATAGCCACACTGCCCAATTCTTTTTTTTTTTTTTTTTGGGTCTGGTCGTGGGGCCTGAACTCTGGGCCTGGGCGCTGTCCCTCAGCTCTTCAGCTCAAGGCTAGTGGTCTACCACTTGAGCCACAGCGCCACGTCCAGCTTTTTTCTTATGTGGTGCTGAGGAATCGAACCCAGGGCCTCAAGTATGCAAGGCAAGTGCTCTACCACTGAGTTACCTTCCCAGCACTGCCCAATTCTTTTAGTCAGCATGCTGTACCTCTCACAGCCTTTAATATTATTAAGTGAAAAAATACATATTTTGCATTGTCATTCTGATTAATCTAGAACACTGAATGCATGGTACCTTTCCGTTTTCTCAATGTTCCAATGGAGAGACTTTTATGATCTCTATTTATCAGTTGACCAGAGCATTACCTGACCATTCTGCATCAATGGTAGGAAGCATGTTAAGTGAAGACAGACTCTAGCATCTTAGACTTGGAAGTCATTAAAGGGTTGTTAAGGAGAACCCCATCACACTGAGCCTGCTCTCCAGCTCCACCTTAGTTGAGTAGTTCATCTGAGCACAGTCCTCGATGATCTAAAGGTAGACAGTGATGCTTTGTTTTCTGGGATTTGAACTCAGGGCCTCACGCTGTAGCCCCCCTTTTTTTGGTGGTCATGGGGCTTGAACTCTGGGCCTGGGCGCTGTCCCTCAGCTCTTCAGCTCAAGGCTAGCACTCTACCACTTGAGCCACAGCGCTATTTCCAGCTTTTTCTGCTTATGTGGTGCTGAGGAATCGAACCCAGGGCCTCATTTATGCGAGGCAAGCACTCTACCACTGAGCCACCTTCCCAGTCCCCTATCCCTTAGCTGTTTTGCTCAAGGCTGGTGCCCTCCCACTTGAGTCAAAGCTCTACTTCTCACTTTCTTTTTCTTTTTGCTGGTTAACTATCTCTGAGACTTTCCTGCCTGGACTGGCTTTGAACTGTGCAAACTTCAAATCTCAGCTCCCTGAGGAGCTAGGATTACAGGTGTGGGCCACCGGCATCTGGCCTGTCCCAGTGTTGTAGTTGTTGTTGTAAGGCACTGAGTGCAGAGGGCAGCTGTGCCTTATTTCAGATTCCTCCCCTCAGTTCTGATTCTGCTCTGAGTGTAGCATCTGTGGGCCACACCGAGGTGGGTTTCCCGGCGGCCTGCCTTTCATCTCCGGGTTCTCCTCACCTGCAGATGCCTGGCTTTCGGCTGAGCAATAGTAATAATTGAATAATTTCTCCTCCCAACAGGGTTGGTTGGTCCGCACAGCAGCTGCCGTTGCTGCCGCCACCCACCTTCTCTTGGCCAGGCTCCAGGGCAAGGTGAGGACTCTGAAACTTTCACGCAGCCCTCAATGGGCTCCGGCTTCTGACAGGTACCGGGGACCACCAGACGATGGAAAGTCTGATCTGGCAGGCAGTTAATCAGCAGCCCCGATTTTGAGCAGAGTGGAGTAGAGAAGCAAATTTATATGCTCTTTTTGTGCCGTGGGATTGGCCCCTCTCCTCTCTTGGGCTGGGGCCGGGGTCTCTCACATCTGTAGTCTCTTTACAGGTTCTGGCAGCCATTCCTGAGTGCACAGCAGTTGGCCCTCTCGTAAGAAAAACGGAATTCACCTCCCCCATCCAGGCCTTCTTGTCTGGTGCACAATTTCAATTTCTTGGAATTGTGGTTTTTCCCCTGGGCACCTTGAGTGTATGGAAGAGGGTCATCTTTCCGGCTTGGATTTGTGACTTCTTAAAGATCCCAGAATGTCATTTTCCAGCTGAGCCAGTTTAACATTAAATGGCATCTCATCAGGAGCTTCAACATCTGGAGGAGATGCTGACCAGTCTTGGGATAAATCAGCAGCTGCCGGGGGGCTAAAGGTCACACTAATTCCAGATTCTCTGCCCAGAAAAGCACAGAGGCAATAAATAAAATGACCACACAGACTCTGAACACCACAGGGTGTCTGTGGAAGCGAGCGTGGAGGAAGTGGACAGGCCCTGCTGAGAGAGCTAGAACAGGTGGACAGGGCAGCACGCTGGAGTATTCTAGGCCTGTGCCATTTTACAGCCGAGCCTGGCATATTTTTGTGTCATTCCCAAACAGATCCAGGGGTTATTAGAGGGGTCCCTCACCCCCTGCCCTCTAGGGGTGTTCTGCCGTGATCCTCAGAGGATGCTGGGACCTAGCCTCTTCTGAGTGCTTGGATTCAAGCTTTGTGATACCCAGCAGCCATTCTGATTACGGAGCCAGCTAGCTACCCAGTGGCTAACGGGTGGGTAGTGTAGACCATGTGGGTGATTCGGATCCTGTGGCGCTGCATCTTCAGTTTTCAAAATCGCATTTCTTTTCCCCTGCTATTTCCTATCTAATATTTTTGGGTGGAAAGAGCAGAAGGCAACATGGAGAATGGAGGACGCAGGAGGCAGGAGGGGCTGGTGTACTGGGAGAGGATAGGAGATGGCAGAGGCCGCTGTCATCATGGGTGAATGTTCTCCTTAAACGCCACCATGCGTTCCTGATAGTGCCTTCCTGGTCTTTTCTTCCCTCCTTAGGGTCTGACCTCAGGCTTCTCTTTTCTCTTGGCCAAAGCCCAAAGCCATAAGCCCTCCCCAGACCATCTCAGGGGTGCTCCTCGGCTCTTTTCTTATGCTGAGCTTTGGTGACCCCTCCTTCATCCCTAACTGGCTGCCGCACCCCCACGGTCCCCCTGAGCCACACAGGATGCTTCTGGGGTGGCACCTGTCCTAGACGGTGGTGGCGTGGCTGCATGTGTGCAATCACACGGATCCCTGACACACAGTAATGACGTCCTGAGATAGGAGCTCTGAGCATTTCTGTTCCCTACGTAAGTACTGAATAAATAGCCCAAAGAGAAGGTAAAGGTGGTAAGTGTGGAAGAGAAGAATTGCTATGGGGATAGAGAGAAGGAATAGCATCTTACCTTTCAAAGCTTTCAAAGAGTTTGAATTATCTTCTGAACTGGGTAAAATTTGGACATGGCTTGCAGAATGAGTGGTTACATAATGATAGGGAAGTATCTGTGTGCAGAACATGTTTAAGAGAATGCCAGTTAAGTCATTCTGCCTATTTTCCTCCCTCCCTCCCTTCCTTTTTCCTTCCTTCCTTCCTTTCTTCCTTCCTTCCTGTTTTCCTTCCCCTCTGTTTCTTTTTGGTATGTACTGGGCTTGAACTCAGGGTCTCATGCCCTTGCTTGACTTTTTCACTCAAGGCTGGTGTTCTGCCACCTTGAGCCATACTGCCACTTCTGGTGTTTTGTTGGTTCATTGGGGTAATAGTCTCTTAGACTTCTCTGCCTGGGCTGGCTTTGAGCCATGATCCTCTAGTCTCAGCTTCCTGAGTGGCTTGGTTTCCAGGTGTGAGCGACAAGCTATCATTATGCATTCATTATTCATTTCATTATGGCAAATGGCAGGATTTTATGAATAAAAGGCTCACTGAGAATGACTTGGGTGTCCTATGGCTACATGGGTGTGCCAGCCAGCCCTTCACATTTTGCGGTCTTCGTGTGCCTGAGCGTGTGTCTGGGCTAGGCAGCGTGGGTGGAAGGTTCTGGGCTCTGGGAATACCACGGAACTAGGCATTGTTTTTTTTGACTTTGACACCAGCTGAACTGAATTTGCTCTCCTGGTGCTAGGGGCATGGCAGCAGCTTCTTAGCAAGATGATGGGGAGGGAGTTATACCAGACCATGGGTGCTAAGACAGCCATCCGGTTTCTAGAACATTTTAGGCACAAAACATTCCAAACACTTTTGAGCCCCAAAGCCCCAGTCTTCCACCCTAGACAAAACTGGTTCAATCCCTTCTCCCACAGCCCACTCCTCTCCAGGAGGAGCATGAGATGCAGGAGCGCTGGACTCCTGGTCAAGGCCATTCCAGGCAGATTTCCCCAGTCACATAGCACCATGGGTGAAAGGAAGAAAAATATTGATGTGTTCTTGAGTTACTCCTATAAGTCAGATCATGTGTCATCGCTGGGATCTAAACAATGAGCCGGGGCAGAAGGAATGCACAGCTGAGACCATGAGATAAACCTTCCCCAGCCGTCACTGCCCCAAAACCCAGCAAATTGCTTCCTTTATTTAATTACAAATTAATTGAAAACACTCCCATGCTGATAAAACAATATGAGTCCCTGATTTGTTGATAATAGCCTAATCCTCCCGTAATAGCCCAATAGACACCATTGTACGATTAGGTCATCGATTTTCCACACTTGCAGAGTCTGGGCGGACATGGCTGCCTGCAGGAAGGGAAGGGATACACAGGGAGGGAAGAGTGCTGGGGAAGGGGATTGTATGGTGGGTTTGGTGTCAGAGAATCTGGGCTGCATTACCAGCTCTGCCAGGCACTGGCTAGCTCAAGATCCACTTTGGAACAACGGGAGTCTGTGAGCCCTGGGCGGTGTGTGGAAGGGGCAGGCCTGGTGCTACACACGGTGTGGCATTCATCCATGTTAGTTGCTTTCTGTTAAGTTTCCTTCCTGTGTTATGCGGTTAGAGGAACTTGTGCTTTTTGTCAGTTCAGTGGGTCATCCTAGGTTTAGGGGATCAGTAACTGTGGTAATGTCTGCTCCAGCATGCCGAGGCCCCTGTGAATCTGCTGGTCTGTATCTATCAGATCAGTCTCCAACCCAGGGTTCTTCCTTCCGGCCTGCCCCCACTTGGCCGCCCACATCGCATTCCCACGCAGGGAACATGAGCGTTAAGGCTGCCTGAGCTCTGGGAAACCAATGCAGAGGAAGACACAGCAATGTCACCACAGCAGCGGAAGCCATCCAAAGTGTGAGACTCACTAAAGCAGCAAATTGGAATCAGCATCAGAGATGAAGGAAGGCGATTCCATTTACTAGGACAGGAAAAAAAAATATAATATGTGTTATATATAATGTATAATTAATATATATTAATCATATTATATAAATACCTAATAAGATAGTATACTATATAATTATATATTATGTAACAAATAACTATATGTTATATAACACAAATCTATAATTACATGATATAATATTCATATTATATTAATGCAATAAAATATATTAGTATATATTATATTACCATATGATATATTATATAACATATAATATATAATGCTTATATATTACATATAATAGAGAATACTTATAAAATGGAAAATATACCTACATATATTTAGATTTTTTTACTTTTATTTTTTGCCAGTTGTGGGGCTTGAACTCAGGGCCTGGGCCCTGTCCCTGAGCTTTTCCACTCCAGGCGAGTGCTCTGCTACTTTGAGCCACAGTGCACCTTACAGTTTTCTGGTGGTTAATTGGAGATAATAGTCTAATGATTTTTCCTGTCTGGGCTGGCTTTGAACTGTGATCCTCAGATCTCAGCCTCCTGAGTAGCTGGGATTACAGGTGTGAGCCACCATCACCACTTTATATATTTAATGGAGACTATGAGAAGATAGATAGATAGATAGATAGATAGATAGATAGATAGAGAGATAGAGAGATAGAGAGATAGAGAGATAGATAGATCAGAATAATAAGATTTTACTTATAGAACAGTAAATCCTTCTCTTACACTTTTAGATGAAGCAGAAAATGAGATGCTTTATCTGTTTTTCAGTGATTTGAAGTTTGTAACAAGGGTAGAAGAAAACCCAGACAGTAGTGTTGCTGACATTCAGGAGAGGATAGACTAGATCCTCATAATTTTCATCTTAAAGGAGATAAAAAGGAGAAAGGACATCACATGTCCACAAAGCAGAAAGTCCATTTTTGAGGCTGGCTAAGAAACATGATGGGTTCCCAGTGTCAGAGTTCTCTATCCACCTTTTAGTCTCTCTCTGTTAGCACTAGGGCTTGAACTAAGGGCATGGGCCCTGTCCCTGAGCTTTTTTTGCTCAAGGTTAACACTCTACCACTTGAGCCATAGCTCCATTCCTGGCTTTCCCTCTGTGGTTGTTTGGAGATCAGAGTCTCATGGACTTTCCTGCCTGGCTGGCTCGGCGTCTGGATCCTCAGATCTCAGCCTCCTGAGTAGCTAGGATTCCTGGAGTGAGGTACCAATGTCTGGTTTCTTTCTACTCTCGTACAAATCCCTACCCAGTCTCTTTCTCAGCTTGTAGCCTGTCTTCCATCTTCAAAGTTAGAAGCATAGTATCTTCCCATTTGTCTGCGACCCTTGTAATGACATGTGTCCACCTAGATTGTCCAAGATTATCTCCCCTTTTAAGAATGTAGTCCTCACTAATAGAATCCTGTGCCATAAGCGCACTATTACTAGTGTGCTTTAGACATGTACACATTTAAGCAGTGCATTCAGGGGCTCCCAGCAGTAGGGGAAGGGTGTGGTCTGGTGTGGGACAGTTATCTGGTCATCCCTCTGCTGTCTCTTAGGTAAGGTATGTGCCTGGTGCCATTTCTCCCTACCGCCTCAACTAGCTTTATCTTTCTGTTACCAGTGCTTCTGACTTCCCCACCCCGGGGAGCAGGGCAGGCAGAGCCGAGGGGAACAGCAAACCATCCCAGTGTTGGTATTCTGCGGACGTGGCAGAGACGGAAGTGATGCTAACTTTCATGGCCACTCTGGGAAGTCTGCATCCTCACTCTTAGTCATCACCAAAGCTGTCTCACCTACATTTCCTGTGGTGTACATCACTATTTATTCTTTTATTTTATTTGTTTGCCAGTCCTGGGGCCTGAACTCAGGGCCTGGGCACCGTCCCTCAGCCTCTCTGTGTTCAAGGATAGCACTCTACCACTAGCCACAGTGCCACTTCTGGCTTCTTCTGTGTATGTGGTACTGATGAATTGAACCCAGGGCTTCATGCATGCGAGGCAAGTGCTCTACCACTAAGCCACATTCCCAGCCCCTGTACATTATTATTTGACTACTTGGATGGCATCTAGGCACGCAATAATCCATCACCATCTTTCCCTCCAGGACGCTGAGTGTTTCTCCTCTAAGGAATCCTCTCCTACCTTCTGCTTCACAGGAAATGGATCATCTCTTGTCCTGACTCTAGGAGTGGAGTTAATCCCCACCCAGATCCTCTATTCCATTTTGTCTCTCATTTCTATTCGTTGGATGTGTCTCTAGCAAGAGACCATATGTCCCTTGAGCCCCAAAGGACTTCTGTTAAGGCCTCGGTCTTTTCCTACCTCTTCTTTCTGGAATTGGGCTAGGAGGAACTATGCTTTCTGCAAAGAAAACTCAAATAAATAACCTTTCACCTTTTGTATCCTTGATGCAGGTGAGTGATTAAGTCTCTTAAGATATTTTGAGTATTTCCTTTAACAAACTACCAGGTGAAAGTTGTTGTTACTTAGTGTGTAGGGTGGTTGATTTTCAGAGTCAACTTGACATTACTTCTAGGTGTATCTGGATGAGATTGGCAGCTGACAGAATAAAACAGGAGATCCTCCCCCAGCGGGCTGGGTATGAATCTACTGAGGGCCCAAGTAGAACAAAAAGGCAGGGGGAAAGGGGAAATTTGCTCTCAGCTCTGACCTGAGACATCAATACCTCCTCTCCTGGATGGGAATGGCACAAGTGTTCCCTGGGGGAAAGCCCCAGGGGATATGAGCAACTTCTTATTCTAAATTCCATGAGTGCGCATGTCCACACAGCCGGTAGGTTCTGTTTCGGCAGCAACTTCCCTTTCAGCATTCTGCTCCATTTGGCACACAGCTACCACAGTATTTGGTGGAAAGGAAACACACAAAGGTCGACTTCCTTCTTCCTATGGAATCAAGTACAAAAACATAATTACACCTCCATAATTAAATTAGTCACATACTTTGAGGTTTTCCAGATGCGCCCTCCTACAAAGATGGAGAGTACTATCCTTAGACACATTTCAAACTTTTCCTTCAGTCTCGGGCAGCTGACAGTCTTCCTGTGTGGAGTGCTGACATGGTCTGATGAGCTCTTCTCTGGGACCAATTTTGCTGACAGGCAAATGCTATTCCACGTCATTCAGAGCTGTTAACCACCTCCCCCATGCAACACACACCACCTTTTTTCTTTTGCTCTGGCAACACACACATGCAACTGACCATCTTGGCTCCTCCGTGCCTCTTACTATTTTTAAAGCACAGCAGGTAAACTCAGTTTGGAAGATTATTATTGATACCACAATCTGGCAACTGGGACAATTACTGAACTTACCGTGCGCCATGATTTAATTGGCCACAGATGCCTCAATGACATCATTTCATCAACATCTTGATGGAAAAAAAATCACAAAGCCATGCGTGATGGAATGACTCATCTAAAGTTCATAAGTGAGAGGAGGTCTGACAGATGAGTAAGGCCGGTTAATTCACTCACCTGATGTCAGAATCGGATGGGTCAGCGGAGGGCTCCGTTAACTGTTTTAGGAAAGTAATCCCCTAGTTTGCTTGTCACTCAAGAACAAATGGACCCTATTGATAAGCTGCCAGCACTACCTCAAAGCTCTTCTTGCCTCTGTACCAACAAGGAAACATAAAAGAAAGCATCGGACGGTCTGCCAGCCAGACTTACCTGTATGTGAGGGATAGTTCCTTACTCCAGTTAGCATAGTTTTCTTCCTATGATGTTTCAGCAATTGTTCACCAAGATGTTAACAACGTGTCAGCCTCCGAAGTCATCACAGACATAAGTTCAGAAAACTTATCCAGATGGAGACAGCCTCTACGTACATTATAAAATCTGTGAGATGGAGGGATGGAAACAAAACTTTGAAAAGATGTGGGAAGAGGAAATATGGATGGAAGGGAGATTCAGGGAGACACAAGGCAGGAGAGACACGCGCTCACTCAGGTAGCAGCCATGCCAACAAAATGGTCATTGGGCATTTGGGTTGAAGAGTCAGAACTCACCACAGCCTCTGTTATCAAGCCACGAGGAGGCAATTGTTTCTCATTCCATTCATTCTCTTCCTATCCCTCCTTCAGAGGGTGAGTCTGTTTGTATTCAGAGATGCTACCCAGGAGACAGAGCAGTCCTCCTCTTCTCCCCAGAGAACCTTGGAAGTAGCACCCACTATGTGCAGTAATAAGCCAAACAGACGAGCATATTGATTCCTGTGAGGGTTGCCATTCAGATCCAAAGACAGCTGGATGTAAGAGACACAGCCCTGTGATCCTAGCTACTCAGGAGGCTGAGATCTGAGGGTCATGGTTCAAAGCCAGGATCATGGTTCAAAGCCAGGTTGGGCAGGAAAGTCTGTGAGACTCTTAGCTCCCATTTACCAGCAGAAAGCCAGCAGTGCAGCTGTGGTTCAAGTTGTAGAGCACCAGCCTTGAGCCAAAAAGCTAAGGGAGAATGTTCATGTCCTGAGTTCAAGTTCCAATATAGGTACAAGAAAAAATAATTCAAAGACAAAATAAATGAGTTTTTACTGTGTGTGATAAGGTGCCTTAGGAAAAATTAAAGCAGAAAAGAGGTGGAGGATGGGGAAGTAATGATTGTCTGTGAAGACAGTTTAGGGAAGGCTGCATTGGAAAGGTGACGTCCGGGGACAGATGTACAAGAGGAGAAGTAAACATTCCAAGACAACTCTTGATGTCACTCGATGTCCTGTCTGCCTTCTTACATCACTTAGTAACTGGCTGTGTTTTCCTGTCCATCTTATCTTTCTTATGAGCTCAATGTCCATGCCGAATGTCTCTTATTTTATTGGATTAAATGGCCACATAGTTAAATGTGGAATGGAAAGATCAAGATCATGTGTGTGTGTGTGTGTGTGTGTGTGTTAAGACTTTGAAATCTATTTCTTGATTATGCTCCAGGATGATTGATATCAAGATATATGTCCACTACCGGGTATGCGAATGCCTGATTTTTCAGGTTTTTGTCAAAAATTCTGTCACCAAGAAAATTCTGGAAAATGTGGAAAATTCTGTTGGCCATGATTTTAGAAACTTCCCAGCACTCCTCTGTTGGGGCTTGTGTTTCTAACTCAGGAGCTGATGACTTTGGCCATTGAGTTCTACTTTCTTTGTGATCTGTTTCACCGTCTGGCATCCTGTTTAGATTTTATTTTGTTTGGATTAGCAGATCACTCCTGTTCCCATGAGATTACCTCCATCTCCACCCTGATCAGTCAACAGGACTAAGTTGTACCCAATGAGAAACTAGGATTGTAATCAAAGCCGTTTATCCTATAGGATGAGGCTGGAGAATAAGGTACAAACCATTCCCAGTCCTGGGATATATTTCTACATAGGTGGATAAATTCTTGGAAAGGATCCATGGCTCCTTAAACTTACCTAAGGTCAAGAATGATCTTGGGACTTCAAGAAGGACTAAGCTTGATAGGAATGGGAGAAAGGTGGGACCAACTCTGTCTGTGGAAATAAGTGGCAAAGAATTAGAAAACCACAAATTCCCCCCAGTTTCTTAGTTTTTCTTTTAATTTTGTCCTTCTCTTCTCCTCCCATAATTCTAAATATCAATATTACAAATGGCCCTTAATATTGTGTGTGTGTGTGTGTGTGTGTGTGTGCTGGGACTGGGGCTTGAACTCTGGGCCTGGGCACACTCTCTTAGCTTTTTTTTTTTTGCTCAAGGCTGGTCCTCTACCACTTGAACCACAGCTCCATTTCTGGCTTTTTTTGCTGGTTAATTGGAGATAATAGCCTCTTGGATTTGTCTGTCTGAATTTTTTTTTGTTTTAAGATTTTCTAGCTACTCAAGAGGTTAAGATCTGAGGATTGCGGTTCAAAGCCAGCATAAGCAGGAAAGTCCATGAGACTCTTATCTCCAATTAATCATAGAAAAAGCTGGAAATAGCTCTGTAGCTCAAATGGTAGACCACTAGCCTTGAGCACAGACAGGCCCAGGGATAGTGCCTAGGCCCACAGTTCAAGCCCCAGGACCTGAAAAAAAAATCAAACAAATTTCCTCAAACACTAGTTAGAGTGATCTTGCCCAAAACATACTCAATACAAGAACATTTCTAAGGAATCTTGCTTATCAAGATGCAGGCACTGGTGGCATATGCCTATCATTTTAGCTACTAGGAAGCTGAGATCTGAAGATCCTGGTTTAAAGCCAGCCCAGACATTCATTTTTCGAAATGAACTCCAAGAAATGAAAGAAGAGATTTTGTTATTGTTGTTGTGGCTACTTTTGTTGTCTTTTCCTTTTGTCTTACTTATTAGTTTATTTGTCTTTGGGAGGGCAAGTGGGGGGCACAGCAAAGGTGGGACAAATGGTCAACAAATATAGCAGTGGTACCCACTAGACCCCAGGTGGAAAATGAACTCTACAACTTGTGAGTGGGGATGGGAGGAAAAAAATGGGGATAGAATGAGGGAAGGGGTGACATTGTCCAAACAGAAATGTCTTCATTACCTGACTTATATAACTATCACCCCTCTGTATCTCACCTCTACAATAACAATAATTATATCTATCTATATTTAAAGTCCTTTGCATAGTGTCTGGTGCACTGTGGGCCTGTGATAATTCTGTGGGTTAATGGCTGTAGAAATTTAAAAGTTAGTGTAGAAAACAGAACTTTCCTTAAGATGCAGATGGCATCACAAAGGACTGGGATCATGGTTCAAGTGGTAGAGTGCCAGCCCTGAGCAAGAAGGCATTACCAGTGATATTCAACCCTAGTACCTACATGTGACTAATTTGAACAAATCAATAGATGTGACCTTGGAGCTTCTTTTCTTCCTCTCCTTCCTTCTCCCTGCCGAATCAAAGAATCATATCAGGGCCCCCAACAGGCTTGCTCCTCTCCGATCTCAGTGACCGGATTCCTTTCCTTGCTGGTCTGGGAGACAGTCTGCAAACTCAAGACACCCAGGCAATGCAGAATTGCTTCTCTTTTATTTTGCATTTCCCTCTTAAACACCTTTCAATTATAAACTTTCCTCAGGAAACTCTATCCCCAGCTCCCACCCCCTTGTCCTTCACTGACAGGGCCCCAATCTTTCCAGGAGGTGATGACCAATGGAACTCGCTCGTGTGAGGTGTCCTGTCAATCACACTGCCCTGGGCACGAGAGCCCATCCTCTTGCCCTTGAGCCTGCGGCCTTGGGCCAGGAAGGCTGGACTGTGCAGTTGTCAGGTTTTCCACTGTGTCCTCAGCTCAGCCCCAAATGGTCAGCGCGGCTGTCCTCTCACTATTTTTAGTCATAGATCAGTTATCCCTGACACGCAGGGATGGAGATTAACAAAATGCACCCATCGGCATCTCTGAGCCCAAAGCGGCCTTCAGCAGCTCCTCGGGGGCTTAACGGGCTTAAGTGGTTGTTTTTTTCTTAATTGTCTCCCTCTACTTCTCTTGGCAGTGAGGATCTGGGTTAGAAGCGCACTCATCTGCTTGAGGATCTTCCAAAGAACCACTACAAGTTGCACCTTGCTCCCCAGGTGCTCAGCACCCCTACCCTCCCTGGCCTGTGGGAGGAGGGGCCTGGGCGGTGGCTCCCTGCGCTTGCTGGGGAGATGGGGACACATCTCCCGGGTTCCATGCAGCTTTTATGAGAACATCGAGTCCTGGGCCAGCCCGTGGGATGTTCCCACCAGTCTCCCCCGTGGCAAAGGGCCTGTAAGTCAGAGGAAGGGAATTTCATGAGGCCCCGGGCCAGCCAGGAAGGCTGGGCACGACAGGGTGAACACCACCGTAATCACACCGTGTTCTGAAACTTCAGCCCTACACTCTGGTCTTTATCCTCTCTTGACCTGAGTTCAATGCAAGGCATGATCTTTGGGCGGCTGGGGCTGTCAGAGCTTGAGGACAAAAGACCCGTGCCACAGGGACGCGGGCATGGGTGGCCCACAGGTAAAATCATTGTTAACTTGGGGGCTTTCTTCATCTCACTGTATTGTCTCTGAACTCCTGGAGTTTTACTCCGGTAACATCCTGGCACTCCGGAGTTAGCACTTCTGTCTCATCAATTGTCTTCCTTCAAACAGGAAAAACTAAAAACAAATCTCCTTTGGCTGGGTACTTACACATTTGTGTTGGGTCCACAGACCCACGTTCTCCACAGAAACTTGGTGGTGAGGTTGGATCTGGATCAGGCGATCTGGGAGGCAGGAGCGTGAGGCCCGCCTCTGAAGGGTCTTACGTGAGTTCTCAGGCCGATGTTAGTTTAGGTCTTTCTCCACAAGGTTTGGGTATCTGGGTAGATCTCAAAACTGGGCCACTCAGCATTCCAGTCTGTGAGACGTGTCATCTGCTCTGCTTTCCCAGGGCTCTTGTAGGAAGGAGAACGCGGTCAGGAGTTTTAGCTCTACTGAAGGATTTGCCTCTTATCATCCTTCTCACCCCATTCCTGCTTCTCTCATTAATGGTCCCATCTGTCCGGACTGCACAGCTTCACCACAGAAATAATGACCACAAGTACTAAAAGCAAAGAAATAAGCCGGGCACCGGTGGCTCACGCCTGTAATCTTTACTGTTCAGGAGCCTGAGATCTGAGGATCATGGTTCAAAGTCAGTTTAGGCAGGAAAGTCTCTGAGACTCTTATGTCCATTTAACCCTGAGAAAGAGCTGTGGCTCAAAGTAGTACAGTGCTAGCCTTAAGCAAAAGAGCTCAGAGACAGTGCCCAGGCCATGAGTTCAAGTCCCATCACTGACAAAGAGAAAGGAGGAGGAGGAAGAGGAGGAGGAGGAGGAGGAGGAGGAGGAGGAGGAGGAGGAGGAGGAGGAGGAAAGAAATAAAAATGTGCTACATAAACCCACTATCTCCTTTTTGGCTAATGAGATAATACTTACTTGCTGAGTACCTCATATATGATTATCAATACTGACTTGCTTGACAACTCACTAATTAATTAATAACTTTTCATATGTAAGGGTATAATTTCTACAGAAAACACTATTATAGTCTAGCTAGGAGCCAGGTGCTTGTGGCTCCTGCTCAGCTACTACTCAGGAGTCTGAGATCTGAGGATGAAGGCTCAAAATTAGCCCAGACAGACAAATCTGCAAGACTCTTATCCCCAATTAACCAGCAAAAAGCCTATTGTGGAGCTGTGACTCAAGTGGAAGAGAGCCAGCTTTGATTAAAAAAAAAAAAAAGCAAAGCAAGAGTACAAGGCCCTGAATTCAAGCCCCAGTACTGGCACACACACATGAAAAAAAAAAACACTAAAACAACCATCAAAATGTTTATAAAACACAAGGCATTTACTAAGCTAAACAAAATGGGTTGGAGGAGAAAGCGTGGCCACATTCTTGGCTACGTACAGTGTGATGGTCAAAACCACCAATTTTTCGTACACAGATGGATCCAATGGAGCCCACAGAAGGGTTTGGTGGGAGCTTGGATGTCTGAATTACCGCTCGCCAGGGAGCAGCCAGGGCTGGTGGCTTCTGAGGTAGCAACCACTGGCGCTATCCGTCAGGCATGTTTGGATTGGATTGGAGAGGCCCTGGGTTCTGGACAGTCCACCCAGGACACAAACCAGGGCCAAGTCATGGAGTCAGATGTCTCCATGGTGTTTGCACACTACCATCCCTGGAAGCCTATGTGCCTCAGCCCTGTGTTTGGTTTGCCTTGTAAGAGCTGGGTGTCCTCTGTTCCTCGCCCGTGAATGTTGAAGATAGATCATCACCACCACCACCACCACCACCACCACCATCACCACCTCTTCCTGAGCACTTGCTATGTGTGCTGTGCTTCAGAAGTAGCACTTTTAATCTGTCCATCAGTTTTATCCAATAAGCATTTTAACCCAGTTTATAAACAATAAAATTGAGACACTGAGATCAAATACCTTGCCCGGAGGCATAACATTAGCAAGTTGGAAATTGGATGTCTGTCTCTATTCCTTCCTTCTTCTGAAGATGATTTTCAGCTTCTTATTTGCCACTGGTGTGTGTGTGTGTGTATACATGTGCACACCCGTGTGTGTGCACACACAAAAGAGACAGAAAGGGAGGAAGAGAGAAGGATCTTACTATAATGCTTTGATCAGTGATGTGTATGTGTGTGTGTGTGCATGTGTGTGCATGTGTGCGTGTGTGGGTGTGTGCCTGTTTGTGCGCGCATACTCTTGTGTGTGTGTGTACACTCAAAAGAGAGAAAAAGGGAGGAGAAGAGAAGGATCTTACTATAATGTTTTGATCAGTGGTGTATGTGTGCATGTGTACATGTGTGTATGGGTGTGTGCCTGTGTATGTACATGTGTGTGTATGTATGCACCAGTAGTGGGGCTTGAACACAGGGCCTCCTACTTTCATTTGGCTTTTTCATTCAAGGCTGGTGATCTACTACTTGAGCCACACCTCCACTTTCTGCTTTTTGCTGGTTAGTTGGAGATAAGGGTCTTGTGGACTTTTCTCTCCGGGTTGGCTTTGAACTGTGATCCTTAGATCTCAGGCTCCTGAGTAGCTAGGATGACAGACATGAGCCACCAGCACTCAGCTTAATGGTTTACCCTTGGATTTGAGTGTTCTCTAGTTGTATTTTTTTCTTGGCATTGGTTCGTTTCTCAAGTCTTTCTGACATTGTCGTTGTTTTGTGTGAACTCGAACTCATGCTCTTGTTTGGCTTTTGTACACATGGCTGGTGCTCTACCACTTGAGCTACACCTCCACTGATGCGAAAGTCTCTCAGAATTTCCTGCCCTGTCTGCCTTTGGGGTGCGATCTCAGCCTCTTGAGTAGCTGGGATTACAGGCGTGAGCCGGGTGCCTGGCCTGACAGTGATGTTTGCTCTGTCCTTCACCTTCTGAGTTACAAGGTGGGATGGGGTTTCCTAGCTCCCTCTCTCCCTAAGCAAGCATGGTGTGTGTGTGTGGTAGCTAGTAGGTAATGCGTGGCAGTGGTTCACCGAGAACAGATCTTGTCCACGTCAAGCCCTGTCACACACGCTACAGCTCATGACGAAAGGATGGGCCTTCTGCCTCGTGGAAGCCGGATGGAGAATCTCCCTTGAGGGGAGCTCCCTGCCTGTCAGGGTGACAATAGAAAGCAGAGCAAAGGAAAAGCCATAAATTAGGCCAAGGGAAGGAGGCAGAGGAAAATAGATACAGACTGCTGACAAGATTAATAGGCAGTTGACTGTAAGTGCCTTCGCACCAGAGTGCCAACAAATAAACACAATTCGGAAAGCTCATCCCTGCCTTTCCAGGGCCAAAGAAAAGGGAGTGGGTGAGCGGGAGGAAGAGAAAGAGAGGCCTGGGTGCCAGGAATTCCTTCTGCGGGATCAGATCACTTGGGGACTGACACAAGCCACAGGCCTTACTGGGGTGTACCATTTTCTGACTCCCTCCAAAAAAACCCAGGGGCCGGAGAAGCAGGGGCAGGCAGTCCGGGGGTGGGGGCTCTGAGGACTCCCGGGGAAAGCTGAGCTCAACTCGGTGCCTGACCCCGGCATGCACGCGGCCTGCCCTGGCCACCAGCGGACAGGAGTCAGCAGATCTGCCTGGCCTTTTAGCCTGGACATCTCTGGCTCCCTGCTCTAATGACTGCACCTCAGCAGGCTTGGGGAAACTACTTCTCTGAGGAAAGCCATGTTTCTATTGTTTTTATGAGCTTGAGCCACATAAAATTGTCATCATGATAGGCCCGATGTGGCTACCATGTAGCAATTTTATTTGGTGCAAAGTAATAGTGAGGGCAGAGCTAGTTCTCCAACCCACGGATTCGTTGCAAGGTTAAGACTTTGCACATTAAGCTTGGCTCCTTTGCCGGCTGGTTCGCACAATTCCACGCATAAATCCAGCCCACACGTCACCAAAAACAATGTTCATGGCTTTGCAGTGACGATTGTCATTGGTGTTGCTTGGCTGGCTAGCCTCTTTCCCTGCAGCAACGAGGGACTTCTGGCTGGACAGCTGTGTGAGTTCACCGTCCATTGTTGTCACACAATACCTGAAGCCGGGTAGAAGGGAGCAAGAAGGGGTGCGGAGTGCTCAGTTTTGAAGCTGAAAGCCCTTGAACAGGTGGCCCCATTGGCGGGATCTCTGGTAAGGGTCCCCTTGGCTGTGTGACACCACAGTGGGTGGGTGGCACCTTGGCGGGCACAGAACATGGGAAGAAGGAGGAAGGAAGCCGGCAGGACTGAGAAGGGGCCACTTTTGCTCTTTATGTGCCGACCTGATGGTGAGAACTAACCCACAAGATCTGTGCTCATCCCCTCAGGGAGCCGTACCCCAACGACCTCCCCTAAAGGTCTTTCACCTCTTAAATGGCCACCCTGGGGTCCACGGTTCTGTCTCATGAGACCTTGTGGAGTGAGCTGTCTCCGAGCCACTGCAATGTTACGTCTTCCTGTAAGCCTCCCATGTGTCTTTCCTCTCCCTGTCCCATGTGATCCTTTATGCCTTTGCCGTTCTGACAGCTTCACCTGCTGGCCGGGGAGCTGCCTGAGGAGAGGAAGGTTGGTCTTGCTCCCTGGGGTTTGGCAACTAGTTGAATGTCTGACACATGATGGACAGGCAAATGAATGGATGGACAAGTGAATACATTCCATAACAGGCAAACGAATGGATGGACGAGTGAATGAATCCTTCAACTGATACCCTGGCCCCTCTACTCTGCTTCTATCCTCTCTAATAGAAAGAGGATTATGAAAGGATGACACTGGCCCAGACACCCCGTGCCCATCCGTGGCGGTGCTGAACTGAAACCCCTCCATACGATTATACTTAATCCAAGTCACATCTGTCACTTGGATTCGAACAAGCCTCTGTCTTATAGACACAGATGTCCAGCTTCAGAATGATTTCTTGAATGCTGGCTACCACTCTGCCTGAGAAGCTGATGATGGACAGAATGTAAACGAAGCATACCCATTAAGCAAACAACAACAACAAACCTTCAAGAATATTCTATCCTAGGCTGGGATGTAGCTCAGTGGTAATGCACTAGCCTAGCGACTCCAACGTCCTGGGTTCGATTCCCCAGTACCAAAAAAAAAAATCTTAAGAATATTCTATCCTATCCAAGGAAAAGCTAGCTCTTCGCACTCCACGAATAAAGTAAGTTTCTTGTTTGTTTGTTTGTTTTTTGCCTGCTTACATTTTCTCTTGTGGAGCGTGGATCTCACAGGAAGACTTTCCCAAAATCACCACGAGGATGGGCCCCGTTGGAGTCTCCTCGGCAGGCCACACAGCGCACTAGCACATCCTCAGGGCTGCGGACAGCGGGGGACGGGCCACACTTCTTTAGTGGGATTTCTACAGCCACATCTTTCTCCTGAGCGATTCGTCATTCCTCAGGACCTATCTTTTCCTAAAAGCAAATGGACACAGGTTCAATTCTATGTGAGCAGAAGGGTTTGTCCACCACCAGTGGTAGGCAAAGGATACTGGGGGAGGATGAGCTCTCTGGCTGTGGACACTGTGCTGAGAGGCTGGTGTTACCTGCCAGGGAACAACAAAGGACAGGTGTGGGCAAACTGGCTTGTAAGGACCCTTTCAACCCTTACCCGTTATGATTCCATTATATTCCAATCCCAGCCATATTTATTGTTGGCTTGTGGAATATAAATATATACAGACACATTTGAATGAAATTATATGGTTTGGTCACTTTAAAAAAAATCAGCACCACAGGACTGGGAAGGTGGCTCAGTGGTAGAGCGCTTGCCTTACATGCATGAGGCCCTGGGTTTGATTCCTCAGCACCACATAAGCAAAAAGAAAAAAAAGCCGGAAGCAGTGCTGTGGCTCAAGTGGTAGAGTGCTAGCCTTGAAATGAAGAGCAGAGGGACAGCGCCCAGGCCCAGAGTTCAGGCCCCACGACCGGACCCCCCCCCCAAAAAAAATCATCACTAATCGTAAATCTATGATTGAATTTTGTTTTTTAAAGGGTTCAAAATATTCCAGTGTGTTCAATGCTTTATTTAACCAATATCTTTACTTATTTTATTTTTACTTTTTAAAAATTAGCTAACTTTACTGTCTTTACTTTTAATAGCAGGATTCCCCCCTCTGATTTTTGATATTATAAATAGCATCATTGAAGATTCTTACTGAAGAGTTTTTACTTAGATGAATTTGTAAGTCAAGAAGTATCCCACTTTCTTTTTCCTAGGATTTTGATGATTGTTGTGAGATTGCCTTTCTGAAAGATCCTACCGTTCCATGTCCCCACAGTGCTTTGCCCTGACGTCGTAAGACAACTTTCTGGTGCTAGAAATCTACCATGTAGGGTCTCCCGAGGAATGGACACGACACCCCTACCCTTCCTGACTGGAAGAGACTTAAAGAAAGGTGGAAATAGATCCCCTGAATTCATGGACGTGGGAGTTGGAGTCAGATTTAGAGTTTGCTTCCACAGTGCAGAAACTCTGAGCAAGGTACTTAATCTGTCTTAACAGGTATCCTTGTTTATTAAACCCAGAGATATAGTCACACAGTTTTTGTGTCTGCTGTGTGTGTGCATGGATTACATGAGTTATAGAAAGGTCTTCAGTGTGTGTGTGTGTGTGTGTGTGTGTGTGTGTGTTTTACATGAGTTATAGAAAGGTCTTCAGTGTGTGTGTGTGTGTATGTGTGGTTTACATGAGTTATAGAAAGGTCTTCAGTGTGTGTGTGTGTGTGTGTGTGTGTGTGGTTTACATGAGTTATAGAAAGGTCTTCAGTGTGTGTGGTTTACATGAGTTATAGCAAGGTCTTCAGTATGTGTGTGTGTGTGTGTGTGTGTGTGTGTGTGTGTGGTTTATATGAGTTATAGAAAGGTCTTCAATGTGTGTGTGTGTGTGTGTGTGTGGTTTACATGAGTTATAGAAAGGTCTTCAGTGTGTGTGTGTGTGTGTGTATGTGGTTTACATGAGTTATAGAAAGGTCTTCAGACAGCACAAATACCCATTTTTAACCATTGCTGCTGTGAGGGCTTTGACTGGATGGATACCCTTTGTCTTCTCAGGTGAAGCCCTCCGTTGGGCCCTCCCTTCCCTTTAGGGTGTGTGGTACCTGGGGTTGGCCCACCACTCACCATGGCCACCGTGGCTGCCATGGCCAGGAATCCTCTGGGCGTTCTGCTTTGTGTCTCTGCTTGCTCTGAAGGTAGCTCCACTGACCTTCAGGCTCCAGGACACAGTGTTGATCCCAGGAAAGACAGTAATAGTGCTGTTGACAGATACTTTTCAACAGCTGTCTGGTATCTGGGAGGCTGAGGAGAGGAGGTGGGAGGGAGGGGGATGGCCGGGGCTGGCTGGTGTTGCCTTGAGCTTGTTTTCCGTGCGTGAAACCCTGCGCGGACGCCACCCTTCTGGTTGACTCACCAGATTTCTTTTTTAACATAATGCTTCCTCATCATTTTTTTAAAAAATTATAAAGCAACGTAGCATTTAGGATTCTGGAAGTGATTTTGTGAAGGAGAAAAGTATTTCTAGGCTTTGTGTTTGGAAATCTATAAAGCAACCGTCTGGCAATGGGGCGAGCTCTGCAAGTCCCTTGGGTGCATTCATCTCACGACAATGCCTCTTGTCACCCACATGCCGGCGGCAGATAAGACATACATGGGGTCTTTGTGAGAGATGATAGAAAGTCTTGTGTAAAAATTGCCTTCTAGTTTTCATAGTAGGTGTTATTCATATACAGTTTTCATTGTTTTGTTTTTCCCCACATGCTGTTTAGAGTTCATGGTGGAACTCAGTCACAGACTCTGTAATAAAATTATTAAAGTGCTTTAAGTGCATGACATTTGAAGTGCTAATCCCTAGGGACCTTCCAGAATGCTGGTGTTGAGGGATAAAATCCACAGAACCCTAGACGGCTGCAGGCGGCTCTGGCCTGTAATCCTAGCTGCTCAAGAGGCTGAGATCTGAGGAGCGAGCTTCAATACCAGTCCCAGCATTCTTCTCTCCAATTAACTGGCAAAAAGCTGGAAGTGGAGCCTTGAGCAAAAATGCAGCGCACAGGCCCTGAGCTCAAGCCCCAGTGAAACGTGCACACACACGCTCATGTACACACACACACACACACACACACACACACACACACACACACACACACACACACACACACACACACACACACACCCCAAACAGAAATATTAACAACCTCTTGAAGACTGACTCTGCTCTCAGACTTGGCCTTTGTCTTTGTTCTATTTTTAAGGACACATGTGTAAAGAACCTGCAGGTGTCACACATCATCTTAATGGAGACTTGATAGGCAAATAGTTCCCCAGTGTCTTCCCAGCACAAGTGCATTGTGGGCCAGTCAGTTCTAGTCTCCCCTCATTCATTAGGAACTTCCCGAGACGCAAAGACCCAACAGTCCAGGCCCTGTTAGACACCGGCCAAGCAACTGCCACCCAGAGAGGAAGAGGAAGGCCAACCCATGCCAGTGAGCTCTCCTACAAGGGGAACAGGAACGGGACAATTCTCCAGGGAAAGAAAACGAGCAGCTCTAGGGCCTGAAGTGGCAAAGGGAATCTCTTTATGAGAGGGTAAACTCTGTGCTAGGAGTCTGGGCTGATTCCATGTGCTGGGCCTGGCCAGCCAGGTAGACTCAAACACTGCAGGGAACCATCCTGAACCCACTCTACCCTTTCCTGAAAAACGGTCATCCGTAAGTCAGCCAGTGACTCACACCTGTCATCCTACCTACTCGGGAGACCGATCTGAGGACTGCAGTTCAATACCTGCCTGGACAGGAAAGTACACCAGACTCCCATGTCCAATGAGTTAGTAAAAAGCCAGAAGTGGAGCTGTGGTTCAAGTAGTAGAAGGCCAGCCTCAAGTGAAAAATGCTAAAATGATAGTGTCCAGGCAGGATGATTGGAAACTGGCCGAGTGATCCTTCATCTTGTTTAATTTTGTCATGTACAGGTCCTATCACACTATCTGATCCCTAATAGGTGGCATAAGAGAAACACTAGATTTTAGGAAAATATAGTGGTCCAATGCCCAGCTGTGAACCTAAGGCAATTTTTACAAAAAAAAAAAAAAAAAGGAAAAAAAGAGCATTTGCTTTTTCCATCTCTCTCTTTTAGCAGAGACAGTGCTAGAAAACTCAGCTTCCAGCTTGCCTTGATGGATGACCTTGTAACCTGAGGCCTGACTTTCACCTCGGGGAGAGCATTGCATTTACCAACTTGCAAATTACTAAAATAGTCTTAAGAAGAATACAGACCAAGAATTTAACTTTACAGCAAGAGAGTTAAAGCCTAATTTTGAAACTTGTATGACCTGATTAGTAATCAAAGAAGTGCAAAGGAAAACAAAGATAGTTTTAAGTCAGCAAAAAAGAAATTATTTAAAAGCTCAGTTTACAAAGACTGTAGTAATCTTGTATTTTATACCAACATCCCCCAAATAGGTCATTAAATTTGACCCATTGATTGCATGCCTTTGAATCTATACTAAAAATTGTCCCAAACACAAAAAGGCATAACTGTACAAAGACATTCATTCTAGAGTGATTTATAAATTTCCTACAATAATGGAATAGGCAGGTCAATTGTTTATTTGTATGTTTTTGGAACTCAGGGCCTAGGTGCTGTTCCTGAGCTTTTTTGCCCAAGGCTAGTGCTCTAACACTTGAGCCACAGCCACTCTTCCAGTTTTCTGATAGTTAGTTGGAGATGAGTCTCCTGCACTTTTTCTGCCTGAGCTGTCTTCCCTGTCCTCAGCTCTCCTCCTTCTGCGCAGCTAGGGGCAATTGGTGGCTTTTACAAGGACAGCTATGAGGTTTGGGCACAAAGCTTATAATGTAGTGAAAATGAAATTAGATAAAATACAACTGCAATGCTAAGTGGGAAAAGTTCCTTACATTCCAATTAAGATTGTATAAACAATAAGCATGTTTTTGGAAGACTTAAGGGACGGGTACCAACATAACTCCTGTACTCCTTTGAGGAATTATGGGAGATTATCTCCATTATACTACAATTTGTGAATCAAATTTATGATCCTTTATACTTTGAAATTTAAAAATAACTAAAATATGTGCATACTCACAAACACACGCTCAAGTAAGTGATTGACCTCTAGTGACCCTGCCTTTCCTGTTCCTTAGGGACCATTGCCTTAAAGAATGGCATTTCATTTTTATTAACAAACTCCTCAAATATTTCAATAAAAAAACAACCAGAAGAAATTTCCCAGACAACCTATTTCCTCTGTGTATCTTGCTTTTTTTTTTTTTTTTTACAGTTTTGTATAAGTAGTATCTGTTAGTTTCAGTCTTTACCTGCCTTACTTAAAAATGACTCCTATGTGTACCATGAAGATTAATTTCTACATCTCTGTAGGCTTTTCAAACATAGCCAAGGCAAGAAGCTTATGGGACAAGTATGTGATGTTAACTAAGGCCATGCTTGCTGGTGCTCAGGTCGCCCACATGACAGAGTGTTATTTATAACCGAGACAATTGGTGAATGACTCAGGAAGATCTTCCAGAGCCACTTGGCGACTTAGAGGAATAGAACTTGTTATTAGCTGGGGAGAAAAGAACGCATTGCAGTCCCTCTGTAACTGCTCATTTTGTGGTTTCAGAATTCTGTCATTCCCAATGATATTGCAAAAATAACAACAACAACAACCCAATTTTAAAGGTCTTACAGTGTAGATAGAAAGATATCATCACCTCGTTGCATTTCTCCTTGCTGGAAAAATTACCCTACTGGAAAGTAATTGTGGGAAATGCTGGACAATAAAGATCCTTTTTGGATGTTTACAAGATCAGTTAATGCAATAAAGATGATTTTCAAATGAATTTCAGAACAGATTTTTTTCTTTTTGTTTGGGGAAAGGGGAAGCAAGGCTAGGAAAGACAGATCTATAGTATGAATATTACAAGAAACATACTTTAGGATATTCCTGGGGTTTTAAAATGATCAGTAGGGGGCTGGGAAGGTGGCTCAGTGGTAGAGCACTTGCCTTGCATGCATGAGGCTCTGGGTTCGATTCCTCAGCACCACATAAGCAGGGAAAAAAAAGCCGGAAGTGGCACTGTTGGCTTAAGTGGTAGAGCGCTAGCCTTGAGCTGAAGAGCTGAGGGACAGCACCCAGGCCCAGAGTTCAGGCCCCACGACCGGACCCCCCCTCACAAAAAAAAGTAAAGTAAAATGATCAATAATGGCAATAATGGCACAAACACATTTCTTTGAATGTGAGGAACTTCATACAGACTGGGTTTTTCTTTCCTCTCTCTCTCTCCCTCCCTCTCCCTCCCTCTCCCTCCCTTCTTTCCTCTCCTTCTCCTCCTCCTCCTCCTTCATCTATTTCAGAGTCATCACAGAACTTGGACTTGAGATACAGCATTTCCTGCCACATGATCCTGCCTTCCTAAGAGGAGTTAGCATATGTGGAAACTAAGGCAATATCAGCTTGGTGGGGTTGGCGGGGGGCTCTCACAGCATTTCGGCGAGGGTTTGGCTAAGGGGTGTGGAAAAGGTACTGTGTCCTGATGGTAAAGAGAAGCAAAGAATAGCACCGAAAGGCAGGGTGCAGGTCAGTACCTGTAGCTTTAAGAAGAGTGGCTCTTTCTGTCCCCCAGGTACTGAGCTATCAGGGCCAGGGTGTGCTGGGGGGCAGAGAAGCCGTCTTAATTTCAGTCTGGAGTTATCATCGTTATGTATTAAGTGCCTGAAGACTTTTGTCTGCATTTTAATAAGCTACCTATACGTTTGACCGGGCTTATTGAATCCACCTGCATAATTTCCTGCCCCTTCCAGCAGCATTCATCATATATACTGTTTCCTGACACTTTTACTAATGTGGTAGAGGACACAGCCTGAAGCTGGACTTTCATTCTTGTGGCTATGCCTAAAACACCATGTACAGCCACAGGGTTCATGGGCACCTTGGGTCGGGAGGAGAGGCTGGGTTTCTGCATGCTCCCCAGTATCTGGTGGGGAGCTCCACTCTGAAGGCTGTCAGGGTAAAGGATTGAGTCATGGAGCAGAGGGAGCATCACGCCATGCCATGCCACTTCGCTGAGCCTCAGGAACACACGTGAAAGTCACAGTGCTGAGATTTCGCACAGGAGGAAACAGCATGGCTCAGAGAGACTAATGTGCCCTTCCTGTGCTGCAACAGCAGTAATGAATTATGGCTTTGGACTTCAGGCCTCAGGAATCTTTCCACGACACTCACTAGTGGGTGAGGGTCTTTCCAGGCAGTAGTCTTGTCTCTAGGAGAGATGGTGTGCGTCTCAGAAAATGGCCCTAAATACCAGATGTTGTGACAATAGATACATCCACATGTGTATCTGTATACATTATATGTTTTGTAACTGCCTGTTACTCAGCTCAGGTTACAAAGGTTTTTTATTTTTGGTCAGTTGTGGGGCTTGAACTCTGGGCCTGGGCACTGTCTCTCAGCTCTTCAGCTCAAGGCTAGCGCTCTACCACTTGAGCCACAGTGCCAGGTCTGGCTTTTTTCTGTTTATCTGATGCTGAGGAATCGAACTCAGGGCTTCATGCATGTGAGACAAGCGCTGTACCACTGAGCCACCTTCCCAGCTCCTTTTGTTGTTCTCTGTTTTTTTTTTTTTTTTTCCAGCATGGATAAAATCCTGGACTACTTCTTCCCTCCTATGTATAGGCCCAGTATGAACTCAAAAGTTGATAGTCTTTAAAAGGTGCCGGAGAGCCTTGCCTTCATTTGGTAAGGTTAAGATAATAAGATTTGATCCTATTTGTGACGTCTGTATCCAAGGATGTTATGAGAAGCACTTTGGGTTCACATGAAAATAAAACAAACCTGTTGTAGTTTTTTTTTAAGTCTCATGACTTTGTCAGGGGACTAGTTTTTGTTGTTGTTGTTGCAAATTTCTTAACCTGGTAAACTTCTTAGGAGTCCTGGAAAAAAAATGCATATAAAGAAGGGGGGATTAACGTTTTGAATGTGCCTACAGAAATTCTTCATATGGGAAAACATCTTAGTGGTTTTATTGTACTGCATAGAGCCAAAGGATTATTTTTACATAAAACCTCTCACCTAACGAGGACCACCTGGTGTACCAGGATCCTATCCCATAAACTAGGGATGTCCCAAATCCCCTTCGAAAACAAACGTCACCTGACCTAGGCTCCTTCTGCTCTCATTAGAAGGCGCAGCCACTTTGCCGTCCTCCTCCGTGCTCCAGGGGGGCTGCAGGTGGCAGCACTGGCGATGCAGACTCAGCAGCTGCCTGGCCAAACGGCTTCCCTGCTATCTTTCTTTCCTTGTTGCCTGGCTCTGAAAGCGAGCACTGAAATATCTAGCCATGTGTTGCGCATCTCACAGAGCCCTCGTTCTGCATGTTGACACCTATGTGTGACAGGTGAACAGGCTTCAGTTTTCCTGCTGCCAGCCTTCTGTTGCTAAGTCCCTGCCGCATCCCTGAGAAAGATGAAGCCAAGGTCTGTCAGAGGCGGCTCTTGATAGAACTCCCGGACTGTTCTCGAGGATTCTGAAAGGCTCTTAACTATGTCTGGATGTCTGATGTAAGCAATACAGAGTCTACTGGGGATAATGTCTGCATGTGTACACATTGAAGTCCTAGGTTGTCCCTAGATTTTCGAAAGCCCATGGTTCCATCAACCATCCAGACGGTCAGTTGTTCATCTATACACCAGGCTCAATTGGGGAAGGGTTGCTAAGTACACAGATTTGCGCATGTTACCCTGCATGTGGATAAATACCCAATTTAAAAGCTCCAAATTTGGGTCTGGGAAGATGGCTCAGTGGTAGAGTGCTTCCCTTGCACGCATGAGGCCCTGGGTTCAATTCCTCAGCACCACATAAGCAGAAAAAAGCCGGAAGTGGCACTGTGGCTCAAGTGGTAGAGCCTTCAGCCTTGAGCTGAAGAGCTGAGGGACAGCACCCAGGCCCAGAGTTCAAGCCCCATGACCGACAAAACAAAACAAAAGATCCAAACACACATATCCAAATATGTGTATTTTCTTTAAAAAGGGAAAAATTGACATCAGATTTGAAATGAAATTTATACATTCGTAGGGAAGTATCTCCAACAAACACTGCTGACCTTTCCTTTCAGTAGATCTTTGTGGTTTACTTCTCCCTTTGTATCCATGGATGCATTCTTTGAGTTCGTAGAGATAAAGGCCTGATGCAGGTGTTGCAGTGTTTTGGCATGAGTATTACCATCGCTAAGGATTGACCCTATTCACGTGTCTCAATCGTGCCCTTCATCACTGTGTTTCTTGAATCTAGAATATAATCAAGGTTAACATGGTGCATTTAGTTTTTACGTACCCTGAATTCCTTCCACTTAGAAGAGTTCCCTGATACCTTTCATCATTCATGATGCTGCTATCTTCGAGGAGTCCATACAAACTGTAGAACGTTTCATGATCTTTTGAATCCACTCAGATAAAACAGTTTTGGCAAGAATGTTCCATATGCGGTGCAGGAACCCACAGTGGACCACACTTCTGGCTATTTTTTGGATCGGTCACGATGAACATGCTATCAAATCATTCACCCAAGAGGCACTCTTGAGTTAAAATATCATTAATCATATAGATGGTATCACAAAAACACATATGTATACACACTTGCAAAGTCAGATTTTTTTTAATGGCACCCACTTTCCATGCTGGCTACAGAGGCCACAGGGAGAGGTTGGGATAGGCAAAAGTCCCTTCTTTCACAGATGGCACCCCACAAAGGTTTTTGGATCAGGCTGAGGGGATATTCAGGCCTGTGAGCCTCTGACATAGCAAACCTGAAATCTTCAGGGGCTGAAGAAACCAAAGCTGAGTCTGGGGAAAGGAAAAGCAAATTCCAGGAGGCTGAAGTTGTGGGGGTAGATGGAGACAAATCTTTCAGAACTCAGTGAATTCTAGATGTGGGACTTAGTGAATCTTTTCAGAGTTTATTAGCATTTTGCTTATGTTGTCTCTAAGAAAAAATAAAATAAAATAAGGAAGAGAGGGCTTGAAAAACCTTTTGGATAGAAAATAGCACCGAGAGAAACAATATTTTGATGAGTTAGTGCTAAATGAATTAGAAACATGTGGAGTGAATTTCCCTTGAAATACAAATGGGTTGAATAATTAATGGAAAAAGCACTTGGCACAATGTACTTGAGGTTTTTATTGAACCTAAACCAAAACATTTGAAAATATTTTGAAATATGTGAAAAGTACAATATACATCTGGATTTGCCCAACCCTAGTAAGGATACAGGAAATATTATTTTTATTTAACATTTATATGATAGCTGCAGTGTGCCTCAATCCTAAAGTATTTTCTTACAACAGCCCTGTGGTCTCGGTCATAATTATTATTTTCATTTGGGGAATGAGATTTACTAGTGCTCATAGAGTGGGCTTCAAGTAGAAGCTTCTATCGGTCTGCGTTCTTTAGAGGGCATGGTATTAGGGGGGAACATTGCATGAGCAGACACAAACCCAAGTTCAAGTCTTGGACTGACTTCTTAACGGACAATCACTTTGTGTATCTTTGCCATCCATTTTTCATCATTTTATAGTTTCTCCTTTTTCCCTATGAATATATTTTTGCTTAAATACTATTCTGCCAGTTACTACACCGGCTCTCTGCCTACCAACAGCAACATGCATGGGCTCCTAGAACCTGTGCATATATACCATGTCAAAGGGGAATTAAAGTAGCACATAGAATTAACGTGGAGAATCAGATGGCTTGGAACTAGGGAGACTGTCCTGGGGACATAAACACAAGGACTTTGAAGAGCAGAAGAGGGAGCGGAAGGAAGTCAGAACACAGACTATATGCTTGAGAAGGACTCAACTTGTTTTTCTGTCTGTGAGGCTGGAAGGAGAATCATGAGCCAAGAAATATGGGAGGAAACCTTTAGAAACTAGAAAGAGCGAAGAAATGTAGTCCTGATGACACCCTGAGTTTTAGCTCAGTGAGACCCATGTTGCTGAAGTGTAACATGATAAATTTGTTTTGTTTTAAGCCATGAAGTTTGCAGTAATTGGTTACAGCAGTGGAGAAAATAAATATAAGTCCTATCCTCTTTCCTGAGCCATTCTCTGTATCCTCACTGCGTCCCTCATAAATACCTGTAGCTAATTCCTTAAAACCAATTCATCACTTTCTCTGTTTTAGTAGACAGGCCATCCATTCACATTTCTGTGACTCCCTTCCTTCCTTCCTTCCTTCTTTCCTTCCTTCTTTCCTTCCTTCTTTCCTTCCTTTTTCTTCCTTCCTTCCTTCCTTCCTCTCTCCTTCCTTCTTCCCTTCCTTCCTTTCTTCTGTTCTTTCTATTTTGTTCTGGTCCTGGGGGCTGAACTCAGGCTCTTGCACTTTTGCTTGGTTTCTTCTCTGTCTCTCTCTTCTCTCTTCCTCCTCCTCCTCCCCCATCTCCCTTTTCCTCCCCTCCTCCTCGTTTTCCTCTTCTCAAACCCTGGTACATCACCACTTTTAAGTCAAACTTCTACTTCTAGACTTTTACTGATTAGAGATAAGGGTTTCACACACTTTCCTGTCCAGGCTGGCTTTGAACCTCACATCTGATCTTTCTAAATAGCTAAGAGAACAGACATGAACCAGCAGCACCTGCTCCAGAATTTTTTTTTTTAAATAAAAAATAGTTATTCTAACTGGCTAAGATAGTATCTCATCATGATTTTGACTTGAATTTTTCCAGCTAATGGATATGATTATGTTAAAAAATAAATTTGTTATTCATTTCAATTTATTCATCTGAGAAAAATCTGCTCATATGCTCTGTACATATTTCAATTGGATTAGTTCTTTCTTTGTTGTTGGGTTTTTAAATTTCTTCATATATTAAGAATAATAATCTTTTGCCAGATGGACAGTGAATGGTAGCTTTACTCTGTTGGTTCTTTCCTTTGATGAACACAAACTCCTTAGCTTGATACAATCCCATTTGTCTCACCTTGCTTTGGCTTCCTGTGCTTTGGGTATATTATCCAAACGTGATGAAGTGTTTTCCTTACTCTTTCTTTTTGTGCTAGTTTCAATTCTTATATTCAGGGCTTCTATTTCTTTGGAGTTTACTATTGTATAGGATAAGATTTAGAGGTCAAATTTTCTGCATGGGAGTGTCCCATTTATCTAATGCCATTTATTGAAGTGGCTGTCATTTTTTGAAGTATATCTTTAGGAACTTTGTCAAGAATCCATGAGCTGGGGCTGGGAAGATGGCTCAGTGGTAGAGCGCTTGCCTTGCATGCCTGAGGCCCTGGGTTCGATTCCTCAGCACCACATAAGCAAAAAGAAAAAAGCCAGAAGTGGCGCTGTGGCTCAAGTGGTAGAGCGCTAGCCTTGAGCTGAAGAGCTGAGGGACAGCGCCCAGGCCCAGAGTTCAGGCCCCACGACTGGACCCAAAAAAAAAAAAAAAAGAATCCATGAGCTTATTTCTGGATACACTATTGGTCTTCAATTTGTCTGTTGTCTATTTTATTCCAATACAATGCTTTTTTTTTTTTTTTTTTGTCGGTAGTGGGGCTTGAACTCTGGGCCTGGGCACTGTCCCTCAGCTCTTCAGCTCAAGGAGAGCGCGCTACCCCTTGAGCCACAATGCCATTTCTGGTTCTCTGGTGGTTAATTGGGGATAAGAGTCTCATGGACTTTCCCTGCCCAGGATGGCTTTGAACCGAGATTCTTAGATCTCAGCCTCCTGAGTAGCTAGGATTACAGGTGTGAGCCACCGGTGCCCAGCTTACAATACTTTTTTGATTACTGTAGCTTTGTAGTGTATTTGAGAATCAGGTAGTAAAATACTTTCAGCTTTGTTGTATTGCTAAAAATTGCTTTGTCTGGTTGGGGTTTTTTTGTGTTTCTATCTGAAATTTAGGATTGTTTTTTCTAATTCCATGATGAACATAACTTGTGTTTTGATGAAGATTTAATTGGATCTGGGTACTATGGACATTGAAACAATATAAATTCACATGGGAGCTCTTTTTATTATTGTATCTTCTTCAATTTCTTTCATGAGTGTTTTTGCAGTTTTCATTATGCAGCTCTTTTATTTCTTTGGTTAAACTTATTCTTGCACTTCTTCTCTTTTTTAAAATATCCATTGTGCATCGGATTGTTTACATGATTTCTTTCTTAGCCAGCTCATTATTGGTATATAAAGCTGCTACTTTTTTTTTTTTTTCTGGGCCTGGGCACTGTCCCTCAGCTCTTCAGCTCAAGGCTAGCGCTCTACCACTTGAGCCACAGCGCCACTTCCGGCTTTTTTCATTTTGCTTATGTGGTGCTGAGGAATTGAACCCAGGGCCTCGAGCATGCAAGGCAAGTGCTCTACCACTGAGCCACCTTCCCAGCCCCAGCTGCTACTTTTTGTATGTTTATTTTTTTTTTGTCCTTCAACTTTACTCAATCAGTTTATCAGTTATTCTTTTTGTTATTAACTGTGCCCTTGTGCAATTTCACTTTAAGGGAAATTTTAACCTTGTACAATGAATTTGGAAGAGTTCTCTTTTATAGTTTTTTGGAATAATATGAGAAGAGCTGATACTACTTTTTTTACAAAGTCTGAAGAATGTAGCACAAAGTCATTTTGTCTTGGACTAATCTTTGTTGAGGACTTTGATGGATCTGATCTCCCTATTTCTTCTTGTTCTGTTAAGGTTTCCGGTACCTTCACTTTTGGTTGATATATGTATCCAGAAATGTATACATTTCTTTATGGTTTTATACTTTGTTGGGTTTAGCTGTTTGTAAGTCTGACCTTTGTCTCTCTGTGGCACCAGTAACAGTGTCATTTCTTTTTAATTTTTAATTTTATTTATGTCTTTCTTTCTTTGTCTAGCTAAAAGTAATTAAATTTATCTTTTAATAAACCCCTGTTTATTTGTTAATTTATTGATCGCTTGTGGTTCTTTTTTTAGTCTTCACGTATTTGGGCTCTTCATTATTTGTTTCAGTCTGCTGAATTTTCATTTGAGTTAAAACTTTGTATTCTTGATGTAGACATTTATTGCTTATTGCTATGAAGTTCCCTCTTATTGCAGTTTTGGCTGCATCCCTTTGCTTGATATGTTAGGTTTTTGTTGCAAGAAATTTTGTAGTTTCTCTCCTGATCTCTTCAATGGGCTGTGGTTCATTCAGTAACATGTGGTTCAGCCTCAGTGCATTTGTGTGACTGCTGAAGTTTCTCTTTGCTATTCATTTCCAGTTTTATTATATCGTGGTCAGAGAAAAATATGTGATATGATCTGATTGTTTTTAATTTGCTGAGACATTCTGTGGCGTGACATGTGGTCTGTTCTGGGGGAAGTTAATGCGGCAGTGAAATAAACACATGCTGCAGTTACTAGATGAAATGTTCTATAAACGCCTTGTTAGATCTGTTTGGTCTTTAGTTTAACTAGTGTTTATTTTCTTTGAATTATCTGGTATACTGAAAGGTCCCACTTTCATTGGATGAGATTCTTTCTCTCTCTCCCCTCTCTCTTTCTGCCTCTCTCTCTCTCCCTCCCTCCCTTTTTCTTTCTCTACTGTTTTACTATGTATTCTGGGCTGGAATATCATTCATGATCCTCTGGGTAAGATTCCCGAGTGCTGTTCTTAATCTCTTTAACTCTAGTAACATTTTCTTATAAAATTAGGTGCTCCAGCATTAGACACAACTACTCATCCTTCCTTTTGATTTCCATTTTCTGGAATCTTTGTTTCTATATGTGTCTTACTGGTGATGTGAATTTCGTGTAGGCAACAGATCATTGGGTGTTGTGTGCATCTAGCCGGACAGTCTGTGTTTTTCAAATAGGGAATTCAGTCCCTTTACATTCCAGGTTATTTTTGATAACTAGGGACTTACCTTATGATTTTTTTCTATGCTTCTTCTGTTCTATCATCACTAGTTCTTGTGAAAAGTTTTCATCTTACAGGAACAGAGTTTTCATCTCTTATCTTTCCTGAATGTGGCTTCATTTGGCCATGAAATTTGTATTATTTTTTTCCCCTAGTACTGGGATTGGACTCAGGGCCTACTTGCTTGGCTTGCTTTCTCTACTGGATCTTTACCACTTGAACCACACTTCCAGCCTAGATTTTATGCTGGTTATTTTGCAAATTGAGCATTGAGGTGTTTTTCTGCCTGAGCTGGTTTTGAACTGTGATTTTTCTGGCACTCAGCATCCTGAGTAGCTAGGATTCCAGGTGAGAGCTACCCATACTTGGCTAAAATTTGTATTCTTTACATTATGTTGGGCACAAAAAAGTTTTCTATTAGAGTTCTTTGTGTATCCTGGGCTGTGGGAACAATCATACATTCAGTATTCTGTAGGAATTCTTTGATTTCTCTGGCCTCAGTCCAGTTTTCAAATTAATTTCTCAGTTTTGAGTAACTCTAGCCATATGGGTACAGAAGTCTGGATTTCTAGTTCTTATAGATATGTTTTCCACTCACAGCTGCAAGTGGATTCTTCACTTCCTCATTGCTCACCTCCTCCTCTTCTCCCATGGGGCCTATTCCTTCATGCTCCTTCACTTGGAGCCCTTGTTGGACGCCAGTGGCTCAGGCCTGCCACCCAGCTACTCAGAGGGATGAGGCCTTGAGGATTTTTGTGTCAAAACTAGTCTGAGCAGAAAAGTCTGGTAGACTCCATTTCCAATTGACTAGCAAATCCCCAGGCTGGATACATAACTCAAGTAGTACATCACCAGCCAACAAAGCAAGTCAAGGAAGCCCAAGGCCCCAATGTCAAGTGCCGATACTGGCAAAAACCTAAACAACAATAACAAAACAAGTTGAAAGCAAAACCCCAAAGTGTATCCCTCCAATTTCCCTGTGAGGCCCTCAACACGAGCCTCACTTATTTCTTAAGTTCAAGGAGACCAAGGCTTCCTATCAAATATTATTTATTCATAGGTTATGAAATTACAATACCAATACTGGGAAATTCAATTCTTTTTTTTTATTGTGAAAAAACTGTACAGAGGGGTTACAATTACATGGGCAAGATAATGAGTACATTTCTTACTAAGCATTTTAGTAGCCTCCTCCTTTGTTTCCCCTTTCCATCCCTTCCAAGACCCCCCCAAGCCCCCCCCTCCCCCCGGCACCAAAGTTGTAAAGTTTGTTTTCGACATGACAACTTGTTCTTCTCATTTTGCAACGGGTCCACCTGTATCCTTATTTAAACGACTGGGAAATTCAATTCTTTTCAACAATTACTTTGGATAAGGTCATCACAAAAGTGAATGGTTGTTTATTTACAGTTGAACACTCAGGTGAGGAGGGAAAGCTTGATAAAGATGTATTTCAGGTGGGACATGACAGAAGATCCTTTCCCAAAAAAATGTTAATCTGTTTAGTGGCATGCAAAACAAACAGAAATGTTTGTTAATCTTCTGTGCGGAAAAATAAAGTTGATTAATGAATGCAGGGATAATGGCATAAACAAGAGTGGGAATGAGGGCTGGGAGCATCTGGCCAAATGGCTGTGGTTTGCGGGCAGTGGAGGGGACTCTCAGGAAGAAGAGCCAGCTGTGGCCCGGGCTCAGGAGACCTCCACTCTGCCAAGAATCTAGACTGGTGGAACTCAGGGCTGGGCTGCCTCTTCCCAAAGAAGAAGCAGAGCACTACAGAAACTTGGCAGCTCCTGATTCCCATCACAGCTCAGTGACAGACAGTTCAGAGGCCCAGAGCTTGGGAGGGATGTGTGGGGAAGAGGAAGACATGGTAGTCCCATCTTGGCTTTCCCTCTCCTTAAGGAACAGGAAAACGGATCAGGAAATGGTTGTATTGTCAGGGTGGCTGAAAGTATTGGCTGTTTTCAACATCTTCAGGTATTTTGAAGCTGTTTTATCCTGTCCATCTTACTAGTGCAAGGATCTCTCGTGTGTGTAGAACTTCCAAAAACGTAAATGACCATGTGCTTCATGTGCTCTGTCAGGTGAAGGATGGAAACTGAGGAGCAGCACGCTGTGGAGAGAATTTTAACCATGATTTACCACAGCAGTGAGGCAAAAGGTTTTGTACTGTGGCTTGAACTTAGGACTTCACATTCTCTCTTGGTTTTTCTCACTCAAGGCTAGTGCTCTCCCACTTGAGTCACACCTCCACTTCTGCCTTTTTGTTGGTTAATTGGAGATAAGAATCTCATGAACTTTTCAGCTTGGGCTGGCTTCAAATCCTGATCGTCAGATCTTGGCCTCCTGAGTAGAAAGGATTACAAATGTGAGCCACTAGTGTCTGGCTCATTGTGATTATTTTAATGTGGACTTGAGAATGGAAGAGCATGGGTAATTGTAGAGAAAAACCCCAAATCACTGCACACTCTCACTCCTTCCTTGATGAGTTTTGAAAAATCTGAAACCTCTTTTTTTGGTCCATTCTATCCCAAATCAGGATTTCTTTCTTTCTTTCTTTCTTTTTTTCTTTGTTTCTTTCTTTCTTTCTTTCTTTCTTTCTTTCTTTCTTTCTCTCTCTCTCTCTCTCTCTCTCTCTCTCTCCCTCCCTCCCTCCCTCCCTCCCTCCCTCCCTTCCTTCCTTCCTTCCTCTTTTTTCTCTCTCTTTCTTTCTCTCTCTCTCTTTCTTTCTTTCTTTCTAAAATTTCTGTTGAATAAGAAGATTTTCTGGTGCCTTAATTATCTCTTGACCCCTTCAGCCCAGGATGGGGGGTAAAGGAGACACTCAGAGCAAGGTCATCCTAGAAATGAAACTCACATTGGTTTCTGCCCTATGAAGGTTGCCCAGCTCGTTTTGGTTTTATTAGACTGAGGATCTGTGGTCTCATCTCACGCTCTGTCTGTTCCTTCCAAGTGGCCTTTCAGTGGCTGAACCTTTAAGAATCAGAACATTCACAGGCTAATCTACCTTTGTTTTCCTGAAGAAATTTAATCAAGCTGTCTTTAAGAAATTGTTTCCTTTTTTAAAAAATTTCTTTCTGGATCCTTCCAGCAAGGTGTCATGTTCTTGTGTGAATTGTTCTTGCAGGAGTGTGTGGGAATCCACAAGACCATGAGGGCGCCATTGTGAGCATGCATGCACATGTGTGTGCGAGATTAAGTGTGCACATGTGTGTGTGAGTGTGAGCATGGGCACATATGTGTATGTGTTGCTTAATCAAGCCCACAGCCAGTAGAGCATCCACACCCCCCCCCCTTTCCCCCAGCCCCTGGCAGCCTGGCTATCCTCTTCCTGTCTGGGTCCCCAGACCAGGAAGGATGCATGGAGAGAGGCAGGGAAGGATGGAAGGATGCATGGGGAGAAGCAGGGAAGGATGGAAGGACGCATGGGGAGAGGCAGCTGCCTGGGCTAGGGAGGAGGGGGGGGGCAGGGCCACCACAGGTGCTGTGTGGCTCATGAAGGCTCTCCTGTTCCCATCGGGCCTCTGTGGCACAAGGCCTTCCTGACCTGTGGACCCCACTGCCCCCCCTCCCAGATCCAAGGTGGGGAAACCAATCAGGGACCCCTGCTGGCACCCCTGGACCAGTCACACCAAAACTATAGGGATGAGGCGGACACTGTGCATTTGCTGCTCCAGACAAAAACGCACTCCCACCTCTCTGGTCCTTCTCTTCAGAAGGGCAGCTTCTCTTCCTGTCTCTCATTCTCACAAAAAGTTGTTCTGTCTGCTTTAAACACGTTTCTGTCTTTTAATGTGAGTGTGCGTGGGTGTTTATGTGTGTGTGTGGGGGGGGAGAGTGACCTGGTCATTATCCCTTAGCTTTTTCACTCAAGAACCGTATTCTGCCACTTGAGCCATACCTCCACATTGGGCTTTTTGCTGGTTAATGGGATATAAGAGTCTCAGACTTTTCTGCTCAGGCTGGTTTTGAACCTGGATCCTCAGTTGTCAGTCTCCAGAGTAACTGGGATTACAGGCGTGTGCTACTGGCATCTGATTCCACCCTCTACTTCTAATGGCTGGACAGGAGTCCCTGAATCAGAAAAGGCAAGTGTTCTTGTCCTAACATAGGGAAACCTTTAAAAAAGGTTTAATGAGTAACATGTCTTGTCAAACCTTGTTGGCCCCTGGTAGGAAAAAAAACAAACAAACATGAATTTTCTTCAGACCACATTGAAGCCAGGCACTGGTGGCACATGCCTGCGATCCTAGCTACACAGGATTACAGGTTGAGATCTGAGGATTGAGGTTTGAAGCCAGCCTGGGAAGATATGTCCTAGAGATTCGGAGCACCAACTAACCAACAAAGAGCCAGAGTAGAAGTGTGGATCAAGTGGTAGAGCGCCAGCCTTGAATACAAAAACCAAGCAAGAGTGCACGGCTCAAAATTCAAGCCTTAGTCACCCATATGCACACACACGTGCACACGCACACACACATTCTCTCACAGAGTACATTAGGAATCTTACACATTTTTTAAGTATTCTCAATTATTTTCAAACTTAGATCTCTTTTTTTCAGGTGTAAATTTTAATACTTCCCTTGTCACTGAAAACCTAAAGTATGAGGAGTTAATGGGCTTCTCGGTATGTGCAGTGCTCCAAGTCATAGTGGAGAAAGAGAAGGAAAAGGGGCGGGGAGAAGGAGAGAGAGGGAGAGAGAGTGTGTATACAAATCTGATGCTCATATGATGCTCTTTGGGGAAGAGAGTATCTTGGGATTCTCTTAAATTCCCCTACAAGGACTCATATATGACTAACCATTTAACAAGAGGCTCAGTAAATACTTGTCGATTGACTGGCTAAATTATGCAACAGTCAGTGCTTCCAGAAAAACTCCCAATCTAATTTATTGCATGGTGACGTGTTGGTGGGCAAGGGGGAAGTTTGTGGATGACGTCACGAGAGGATAGAGGGGTGGTTTTGGGAACAGCTGCCAGCGGCCATCTTGTCTGTCGCCTTAAGGAAAGTGGGTAGATTGAGTGGTGCCTCCAGACAGTCCTGTTTACAGGACCAAGTTCTAAATCCCTGGGTTATTTTCCACTTAGCATTCTGTAGCATCAATGTTGCATTATGTATCGGTGCACGTCCCTCTCCAACCATAGCCTAACTCTTAAGTTGCAGACTACATTTCCTAGTGCACAGTATGTAGAGTTTGGCAAATCACGGGACTACATCACTGGCCAATTCTTCTCCATTTTTTAAATTATGAGCCACTTGGCTATTTTTTTACCATTGAGGACAATGATGAAATTGCTCCAACTTGTACCTTTTGTATGTATTTTTTATTCTCAAGCTGTAAAATTGTATATGAAAGCCAAATAAGGTGGCTCATACCTGTCATCCTAGCTTCTTGGGAAACAGAGGTCAGGAGAAAGAATGGTGGTTCTTAACATTTCTCTTTTAAGTAATGCCCCCTTTGCAGCTTTTCCTGGATCTCTCCCATGGTTGTCCCTTGCCTCTGCACCTTCTCTATTCTTTCTTTATTCTCTCTCTCTCTCCCCCTCTCTCTCTTTCATCAACATTGCCAACCTGCCTGTGGTGAATAGAGATGGAAATTAAAAATTACTCAGCATCCATCACTTAAGATCAGTCTTTTCTCTGCTGCATCTCTTCCAATTTTTTCTTTTCCTGACTCATAAATTTTCAAGACACACCTGGCTGTGGAATTTTGGTCACTGCTCACTAGGGTGTCCTGAGAGTGTGTGTGATGGATCTAAAATATTTTTGGAATGATGTTTTCTCAGGAGCAGAACATTGCTTTGATATGGTAAATGCATTCTAAAATCAGTTCCACCTAACTCCAGTCCTGCCAGAATGGGCCCACCTGCCAAGGTTCCTGCCCCTAGAGCATTCACAACGAACGCTTCTTTCTCAAGAGAGGATTTTGCCTTTATCCCAAATGGACTAGGACTGTGTTTCTGGAATTTGGTGCTAATTTACTGTGTCTCATTTGGGCTGGGACACCCCAAATTTTCACAACTGTTTTGTGTAACTTTCTCATTTATTTTAAGACGTGAAAAACAACAGCAGACATGCATGGCTTCTTGTGTCTGAAATATTTATTGGCAATGCCATGTAATAACGAGTCAAAATTTGTGCACTTACAACAGATAATTCTCTTCAAGCCCTCAGTCAGAGAATGCGTGACGAGGGAAATTCTACCTTTGGAACAAAGTCTCAAAGAAGTTCCCATCTTGTTCCCATTGCCGGTCTGTGAACACAAGCCCCTGATGCTGTGTGGTGAGTGCTACCATGAAGGCAGAAACAGGCAAAACATCAAGATCAACCTGACCCGGTGAGCTAGAGTTGGAGACGAGAAAAAGACATCACGAGAAAGTTTGAGACCTGGCACCATCTTCCTGTTAGGACATTGTATCATGCACGTGACCGTTCTGATTGCTTTCTTTCCTCCTTCCCCTCCCATCTGGGTACAGAATGGAAATGAACATTGGAAGCCTGGGAAGGGAATAATTAACACCAGTTCCCCAGTGTCTCATTTTCTCATTACAACATAGATAGGTTGTTATAGTTAGAGTCTTCGGTAATTAAAGGTTTTTCATGTGCCAGAACTAGATAGTATTTGTTTGTGTACATTAGGAGTCTTGAGGAATGCTGAGGGTCAAAATGTGTGTGGAATAAATTACTAGGCACAAGAGGAATATATGAAAATCATACACGTGCTGTGAATTCCAATAAATCCTTTTGAGTGTGTGTGTGTGCTTGTACTGAGGCTTGAACTCAGAAACTTGTACTGTGAGTTGGCTTTTTCACCCCAGGCTGGTCTTCTAGCACTTGAACACAGTTCCACTTCTGGATTTTTGGTGATTAATTGTTAATAAGAGATTCACAGACTTTCCTGTACAGACTGGCTTCAAACTGTGATCCTCAGATTTCAGTTTCTTGATTGGTTAGGAAGACAGGTGTGAGCCATGGACACCCAGCTCAGCCTAAGATAAAGAAAATAACTTAAAGTACCCTGGGTTGAAGTGGCAGGGAGGGAGGTCAACATTTCAGCACACTTAGGACCCATAATTAATTGGAAGTGCTTGGAGATGTTGCTCTACTTATTCGGTGGAGTTTGATGGTTTCACATCATCCATTCCACACACACTGGGCAAGTAAGCAGCAGTAACTTGAATAAATAATTCATTGGAATATTAGATCTTGTGAGAAAATGAACAGACACAATGAATGGTAACAGAACCAATGCAACTCTTGCATGCAACTATCCAATCAGGACCTGGAGATGACTAGCACAAGCTTATATGATTTGGATTTTTTTGTAACCCCCACATTCCTATTGGTCTCCAAGTTAATCGTAGTCATTAGCAAAGGGTTATTAAATTTTCATGGTATGGAAAGTTCAATCCTTACTATTCACCGTGAGAAAATGCAGGCAAATCATAGTCCTATTATAATAGACACAAATGAAGCTCAAATAAATTTGTCATTTTAATTAGAAATATGATGTCATAATGCTTAAGCCTGCTCTCTAAGTCTAACCATGTCACACAAAATATTCAGGTATCTGGTTCTCCTTTTCGATGTAAGTGAGATTTAACACTTAGTAAATCATTTAAATTTGTGTTAGTCAAAATAAGAACGGTATTGCTAAGGTATAAGCTAAGTATGATTGTAGCTGTATGATCAATGTGAACAAATCCACCTTGCTAGGAAGTGACAGAGCCCTCACTCAAATTCATTTTCCTCTACTTCCAATGCCCATGGACTTACAAGGCCACACTGAGTTCTCTTCTCTAATAAAAGGCAATATTTAATTGACTGCTTTCTTTAACATTGAACACACATGAATCACACTGCTCCTCTGTGCCCAACACCAAGCTAGTTGCTTCGTGTACAAATCCTGTGAGGTCTGAGGTTTTTAATCAGTCTGGTAGATTCTTCCACAAACATGAACAAAGGGATGGACAGGGAAGATGACGGGAGGGGTGACATTGCTCAATAAGCTGACATGTTGAGTTGAAACCCTCTTGAACTACTACTTAAAGGACCATTAAAAACGATAAAAGAACTACAACAATGATGGAGATAATATACATCAATGATAATTATTTTGCTTAAATCCATAAAATTTGTGATGGCCCTAGGACCAGCCTAGAAGTTTGCCCATGGGAGCCATTTATGAAGACAGATTGACCATGGTTGGATGTAGAAAGGAAGGAGTACAGTTGGGCAGAGGAGGTGAAGAGAGAGGTTGTTGCCAGGGACCATGGGCAGCTTGCTGTGTATGATGCAAAATGGCCATCAGGGGAAGGGAGACTGGATAAGCAATGGGACAGGGAAAAGATGGCCACTGTAACCCATCTTGATGTGGTTGCTCAGGTGTTAAGTGCCCAGATATTGTCTTTTAGACACTGGGATATAATTAGATTTTGAATGCAGTCATTTAATTTTTATTTCAGAGAGTTCCAGGGATCTTGTTGGAGATTAAGGACAGTGGGATAGAGCTAGAGCATGGGTAATATGTGACTGAGAAATGAAGACTTCCCCTCCTCTTCCCTCCTCATCCTTCTTCCTTCCTCTCTTCTCTAGTTCAATGATTTCCTCAAGCAAACCATCTATAGACTTACCTCAATGCTTCTGGAGAAATGATAGATCTAGCAAATCACTGCATCTCACAAGGGAGGCTTCCAAGCAGATGTCACAGCCAAGAGTTGACCTTTCTGGCTGTGACCCCAGAAATTAACTCTGTCTGTAGATAGAAGTCGCTACCTGGGCCGTTTCCACATCTCTGCTGCTTGCCGGGTGATTCTTTGTGCTCAGGTGATGCGAGCTGAGCCGAGCAGGTGTGGAGTGAGAGGTGCTTCCACTGTTTTTACTTCTCTCCCCCGTGTCTTTTAGAGTTCATCCTGGGAGTGCATAGCTTGGTGCATGGAGCCCCATGGAGCTTGGCCTCAGGCCTCGGGTGGGGGCCACAAGCCATGAAGTCTGGAGGGGAAGGAAGCGTGTGAGCCAGGTGTCTTGGCCATCTTCCAAGTCTGGCTCTGTGCATTCTACCTCCCGAGTCTACCCTCTGTCCTTCGCATTGGACATGCCCTCCGTGGTGGCTTCCTGTCCCCAGCTGAGGTGCTTGGCACCCTGGTGGGGCCGAGAACAGCTGGTGCCCTGCACCCCTCCCCAGGAGCCATGCACCTTCCGGGGGGCGGATGAGGCGAGAGGCTGATGTACAGCTTGAGCAAGGTATCAGTTTGCAAAGCAGAGATGCTAGCGGGGTGACGTGCACTGATTCATTGCTATCTCCTGGAATGGCTGCTTCGGGCACTGACGGTGGGGGTGTGTGATTGACAGGTGTGGGGAGCCCCAGGGGTGGGTGTCAGCTGCTAGGCCTGGCCAGATGGGAGAGGCCTTGCATGCGTGTTGGGCCCGGACAAAAGGTTTTCTAGGATCTCTGCCCCGTTGAATTACCTTGCACTTCAGAATTTATATATTTTCTGGTGGAATGCTAATAACCTTAGAACCAGAAGGAATGTGATCAACACACCAATGACAACAGTGAGAAAGCCTACACCCTGCCAGGGAAACCCAAACACTTCCCTGCAGAGAGCTTACAAGAGGGGCACAAAGGGGAAAGAGAAAAGGCAAGGGGCCCAGGAGGGTGAGAGCATTCATTTTATATAACAGCCATGTCTCTGCTTAGCAAAACAAACAAAATAATCTGAAAATTTTGGCTTCCCATCATGGGAATAGATAGATAGATAGAGAGATAGAGAGATAGATAGATAGATATATAGAGAGAGAGGGAGGGAGAGAAAACCTTCTCGACCTGCTGGAAAATCTCAGGCCATGGAATTCCACTCGGCCTCTGGCCTCTTGCGCTGTTGCATACGGTTCTGAATGTATATGTAGCCCAGGGCTTGAAGATCAAGGTCCCAGAGGTGGTAGAAGGTGTGATCTGGGTGTTTATGAGTGTGGGAAATCGGGTCTCATTTGTTCCAAAGAAATCAAGCAACAGCTTGAGCTTGAACCACAAGTACTATGAAAAGTTCCTGGAGCTACCTCTATTTCTCCCTTCTTTCGGCTGCCACCGCCACCTGCCCCTGTGGCCTTCCCAGCTTGCTTTGTTTTCTGACCATGCTCTGACACTGATTTTCCTCCATGAACTTTCTCCTCACCTCAATCCCATTATTGAAGAAGCTAAAAAATCCACGATTCAGAAAAGACAGTCTACCAGGAAAGCTGATGGACTTTGTCCCTAGAGCAGCCTGACAGAGATGGCCACAGGAGAGGGGAAGCCATAGTAGAAACAAACTGAAGAATGAGATGGGCCTGGTGCACCTGGGAAATCGGCCAAGACTGGAGCACTGGGAGAAGGCCAGTCGACTCCGGCTTCTTCCCAGAGGATCTCGGGGCGGGGGGGGGCTGCCCTCACCCCTCTGGATTAGTGAGCCCCAAATCAGCAAGGCAGCTGATCTCAGCCAAGGGCGCCAGTGGCTTGGAGGCCACCCCATCCCCTCCCCTGCAAGCCTTGGGTGACCAAAGCCTCTGCTTCCCGCTTGCTGCGTGGTCTGGTATTTGCAATCTGGCTTCTCCGGGACTCTGGACGTCCTGGCATCATGTCACTGCTCAGAAGTCCCTGACCAGATGACAGGCCATGTCTCCCACATGAGGCCACCACGGACTGCGGAGTTTGGTCTTGCTCACTGGGGAAGTTCCTTTGCCACTACTTTTTGACACTCTCTGGACGACAGCCTCAGTGGGATGATAGTCAATTTCCCGTCTTATGCCAACTTATTTGCCTGAGGCTTCCTTCCTGTTTCTTCCTGCTTCATTCCTCTCTGTCTCTCTTCCTTCTCTCCCCTTCCTTCTTCCCTCCTTCCATTTTCCCTCCCTCCTTTCTTTCTTTCTCATCCTTCTGTTTTGCTCCCTCCTGGTTTCCCTCCCCCTTTCCACCCTAGTTCCCTCCCCCTTCTCTCCCTCTCTTCTTCTCTGCCTCCCTCTCTTCCCCTTCTTCTTCTTCTCCTCTTCCTCTCCCTTCTTCCCTTCCCTTCCTTTTCTTCTTCCCTCCCACCCTCCTTCCTTCTGAGTATCTCTTAGTGTTGGATTGCCAGAGACTCCACATAACGCCATTTTTTTTTAATGCATTAACTGCATTAAATATGTGTTAGAGTCATTGAGTCTACTGGATAATGTGGCCAAAATTTCAGGGAACCTGTAGTTTATTTCTTTTTTCTCCTAGAATCTGGTCAGCCTTCTGAGTACCCTGAGAAATGGGCTGAAATGCTATTTCAGAGGCTGCAGGCAGAGTTGTCAGATGTGAGGGAGGACCACTGAGCGTGGTCCCTTAGTGGTGGGGATACCGAGGTTTACAGGTGTGGACTGGAAGCAGTGCTTGGATTTCTAGCTGGGGTCTTGAGGAACAAAACCAGAGTGGGGGGGGGGGAAGAGGGAGAGAGAGAGAGAGAGAAATGTGACGATGTGTCACATGAGACCAGTCCAGGGCCTTGGAAGGCCCGTTGCAAGCAGAGCGGCCACATTTTCAGCCTGGGGAGGATGCAGTGGTTCAAATGGAAGTTGAAGCCTGGATTTATCCCTTGGTGCATTTCATCTTTCCGAGATGTTGGCATGGCTTTGCTGGCGGAAGGAAGGGGAGCTGGAGGCGTGGATGGCGCCACGCATGTCCCAGCTCTGGGGTGTCTTCCAGGAAGGCCATGATATGTACTTTGAGTACGTGATGGTGTGGGCGCTTTGCCTGGCGTGAGCGTACCCTGGGAGATTATGGTAGAAGCTACAGGGCGGGGGACAGGAATGGCATCCTAGTGGGGGCCTCCATCCCCTGCAGGTGGTACCCGCTTTGTGACTGTCAGAAGCTGGTGTCTATGCTTGCAGATGCTCTTGTAGCTGGGGGAAAAGCGTGAGCAGAGGTCCTTTATTCAGGACAGGGCATTCTTCTCTCTGGAGCCAGATGGAAATGGACTGGCAATGGCCGCTCATCGGCTTTCTCCTGGGGACAGTGGGCTCTGTAATTGTTCTGGGCCACCGTCACCCGCCATCTCATTGGCCAAGTCAAGTAAAGATTGCCTAATTTTTCTTCATTAAAGTAGGAACTATCCTGGGAGGGAGAGGGAAAAAATGAAATCGTGGCTAAATGAAAACCAGTCAAAAAGCTCAGGCCAAAAATTGTTGGCAACCTTGGTGCTGAATTGATGGCGTCTGCGCGATGCCGGTCGCCTGCGGGGCCCAGGCTGTCACAGTGACAGGCGAATGTGGCTCGTCCTCCCACAGGAAGGGCCCCTGCCCAGCGTCTAGGCCCTGTGCCCTGGCCTAGCTGCACTGCTGCCCCCAACGAGACAGCTCGGATTCGCCCACAGAGGAGGCTGCTGTGGGGAGAACATTTGCCTAATGACTTTCCAAGCATGAAGCGGCCGGGCTCCTTACAGGTCTGTGAACTATGTCCTTTCTAGGACAAAACATCCTGGTTGCATGGCCTCCCTCCCTCCCTCCCCCCATCTTCCCTCCCTTCCTTCTTCCCTTTCTTCATTTTTTTCCTCCCTCCTTTTTTCCCTCCCTCCCTTCCTTCTTTCCCTCACTCCCTCCTTTCCTTCCTTCCTTTATTCCTTCATTCCTTCCTGCCTCCTTCCTTCCCTCCCTCTCTCTCTCCTTCCCTCCCTCCTTTCTTTCTCTCCCCTCCTCTTCTTTCCTTCCTTTCCTTCTTCCTTTTTTACTTTCCTTCTTCCTTCCTTCTTTCCTTCCTTCCTACCTTCCTTTTCTCCCTGCCTCTTTCCCTTCTCTCCCTCCTTTTCCTCCAAACTTCCTTCCTTCCTCCCTTCCTCTCTCCCTCCATTCCTTCTCTTACTGTTTCTCTCTTTCTTTCCTTTCAAACAGAAATTTATTAAGAGAGAAAAAAGCTATTCTTAGCTAGTGACTGATTGCTCACATCTATAACCTTCTCTAATCTGAGAAGAAAAGTCTGTGAGTCTCTTGTCTCCAGTTAACCACCAAAAAAAAAAAAAAAAAAAAAAAAGCCAGAAATAGATATGTGGCTCATGCGGTAGAGGTCCAGCCTTGAGTGAAAAACTAGGGACAGTATCCAGGCCCTGAGTTCAAGCCCTAAAACCAGTGTGCATGCACGTGTGTGCGCGTGTTCACACACACACACACAGAAGAGCTCTCCATTCCCACACCGCCACCAACAGCCACCCATGGTGAGACTTCAGGATGTGCCGTTCCTAAAAAAAGAAAAAAACAAAAAACAACTACCAACCACTTGAAGGCAAAATGGCACCCACGTAACAGACTCTCAGTAGGAGATAGGGGCAAGCTCAGCAAGTTCAGTAGAACACACTCAGTCCCTTTTGTCCAAAGGACCAGAAGGAACGGATCCTGTGTGTGGAATCTAAACCACGAGTAGAGCCTATAGATGGGGGAAATGGCCTGTTGGTTCCGAGAGGCTGGGAAGGCTGGGGGAGTATTGGCCAAACCACATAAAATTTGAGTTAGACATGGGAATAAGCTTAAGAGGCTGATGGTACATCATGCTGACCGTAGTTAATAACAAAGTATTGTGTACTCAAAAGTTGCTAAGAGGGATGATGTCACTGCAAAAGTGGCAGCGTGTGGGGTAATAGGGACTGCTCAGCTCCATTAGCCACTGCACAATCTGTACATGTCAAGACGCGTTGTACAGAAGTATAATTTTTTGTCAATTAAAAAAAACTTTTAAGGAATATCAGCCCGGACACAATCCTAACTACTGAGGAAGAGGAAACCTGGAAGATAAAATCGAAAGCCTGCCAGGGCATCTTGCCCATGTAATTGTAACCCCTCTGTATGGTATTTTCACTATAAAAAAAAAAAAAAGAAAGAAAGAAAGCCTGCCAGGGCAAAGAAGTCTTGTCAGGCTCCATCTCCAATTAACCAGCAAAATATCCGACTGGCTCAGGTAGTGGAGCACCAGCCCTGAGCAAGAAAGCTGAGTGAGACTACAAAGCCCTGAATTCAAGTCCCAGAAAGGAACATCAGCTCCTAGAAGTATGGCCAACAGACTAGTCCGGGCTGCTCTTCACTCCTTTAAGGGCTCCTCAGCATTCCAGCAGCCAATATCAGAACATGCTGAACAAGGTCCGCCCTTTTTGTTGTTGTTGTTATTGGTAGTGGGGCCTGAACTCTGGGCCTGAGCATTGTCCCTCAGCAATTCAGCTCAAGGCAAGCACTCTAGCACCACTTCCGGCCTTTTCTGCTTATGTGGTGCTGAGGAATTGAACCCAGGGCCTCATGCATGCAAGGCAAGCACTCTACCATTGAGCCACCTTCCCAGCCCCTCGGCCTTTTCTTTATAAAGCAGTACCTGAACTGCTCCTGAGCTGCTCCTGTGCTTCTGAGCTGTTTCTTTTCAGTCTTGCCTTCTCTCTCCTCTCTCTCTCTCTCTTTCCCTCTCTCTCTTGTTAGTCATGGGACTTGAACTCTGGGCCTGGGCACTCTCCCACAGCTCTTCAGCTCAAGGCAAGCGCTCTACCACTTGAGCCACAGTTCCACTTCCGGTTTTGTAATGGTTTATTGGAGATAAGAGTCTCACAGACTTTCTTGCCAGGGCTGGCTTTGAACCTTGATCCTCAGATCTCAGCTTCCTGAGTAGCTAGGATTAAAGGCGTGAGCCACCGGCGCCTGGTTGCCCTCTCTGTTGCCTTCACATGTTTTACTATCCAACAATCCTCCTTTTATTGTTTTGTGCTGGTACCAGGGCCTGAACTCAGGGCCACACGTTCTCCCTTGGCTTCTTTGCTCAAGACTGGTGCTCTGCCACATGAGCCTTAACCAGGCTGGCTTTGAAACCTCCATCTTCAGATCTCAGCCTCCTGAGGAGCTAGGATTACAGGCGTGAGTCACTGGCACTTGGCTATTTTAGGGATTTTAGATGCGCGCAAGGTTAAGGTGGGATCAAAATTCCTTATGGCACCCAGGGCAGTTGGCTTGGCTCCTCGGTGAAAGGACCATTGGTTTGTCTCAGTCCATGCTTAGTGCTGCAATCATGTTCTTGATTTTCATCTGCTCATATTCCTCTTTCTCAGCTATCAGGAGAAATGGAGAAAAAAAAAAGTGATCTAGTACATTCTTATTTCCCTTATCTTCTTAAAAGACAAAATGAATCCTTCCTTTATTTCTGTGTTTATTTTCTCTTGAATAAAAGTTTACCATCTTATACTACTTTTCAATTAATATGGAAACCTGCCCTATTACCCATTCTTTAAAGTACTCTCTATCAGCCAGAAGAAAGGAACTTGAAACTAACTTAAAAATTAATGTGGAGCATGGATTTGACGTGGATGCATGACTGTTTTCAATGAAAACTTGTAAAGGGTTATTTCTAAGCCCCCAATAGACAGCACTCACTCATGCACGCTCCTCAGAAGGCCTCAATTATTCTTCACATGTTTAACTTGCCAAATGTAGACTTTTTTTTCCTCTCCATTTTCTTCACATTCTCCCCCACAGTGGGCATGGAATTCCAGCTGGCCCTTCAGAGCATGTGGGGGAGGGGGGGGCCAGGGAGGAAAGGGAGAGCTGGGCTTGGCATTCCATCCAGCAGAGCTTCTGCCTGGATTTCTTTTCAACAGAAGGAAAGTTTCCACTTAATGTCTGTGTTCAGAAAAAAAAAAAATAGAGAAGGTATTCTGAAATTGCATGGTGGGGAAAGACCATTCCAGAACATGCAGAGATTAAATGAAATGTAAAACTGAGAAATTTTTAATTAAGAAATGAACCAAATAACCAAATATATGCCTCTATTTTTCCATGCAAAAAAAAAAAATAAGAATCTGAGTGAAGGAAAACTTTGTGTGTGTGTGTTTATCTAGTATTAAATGATCTATAGTTATGCATTACACATAACTGTAGACTATACCCTACAATTATACTCTCAATGTTTTTACTTTCTTTTTTATTATCTTGTAAGTAGCTGTACATATAAGTTCCTATTTGGCAAGTTGGTTTATGAGTACAATGAACCTTGTTTGTTTTATTTTGTGCTGGTACTGGGGCCGCTTGACTATTCAAAAAGCTGAATACTGATTTTTGTTTGTTTGTTGTTTTGTGCTGATCCTGGGGCTTGAACTCAGGCCCTGGGCACTATCGCTGACCTTTTGTGAGCAGGGCTATCACTACTACTTGAACCACGGAACCATGTCTAGCTTTTTTGGTGGTTAATTGAAGCTGAGTATCTTAGACTTTCCTGCCCTGGCTGGCTTTGAACTGCGATCCTCAGCTCTCAGTCTCCTGAGTAGATAGGGTTATAAGTGTGAGCCACCGGCTCTCAAGTAGAGTGCTATTTGATGGGGTTGCCATCTCCTTGTTAACCCCTTAAAGCACTTTGCTTTCTATCATCTCTTAGACTTCAGATCTCTGTCTCTGGAGATATCAGTTAATCCCTTACTTTAAAAAAAAGTTGATGGAAAACAAAGTAAGAGTTGTCCAAGAGTAAAAACATTTTCTACACAAAGTACATGCAAACAAAAAGTAACATAATAGGTATTGGTGACTCATGTCTATAATCCTAGTTACTCAGGAGTCTGAGATCTGAGGATCTAGGTTCAAAGCCAGTCCAGGCAGGAAAGTCCATCTATAAGTCTCTTATCTCCAATGAACAAGCAAAAAGCTGGAAGAGGAGGTGTTACTCAATGGTAGAACATCAGGACAGCAACCTAGCCCTGAGTTCAATACCCAGCTCCAGCACACACACACACACACACATACACACACACACACACACACACACACACACACACACACACACACACACACACAGAGAAGATAAAACATAGGACCCCCTTCTCATGAACAAGTGCAATATCTTCTTTGAATTGTAGCTCTGGATTATGTGGCATTCACAGTCTTTACCATATTCTAAAAAGAGACGAGAATGAGTGAGAAATGCCCTGTCCCAGAGGCTTTCCTCTGCTTCCTCCTCGCCTTCGCCATCCTTTGGCTAGTCTTCTCCGCCCCTGCCCAACGCCCTGGTCCACCAGGCTTGTTGGCTAGTGGCCTTGCACCGGGTGGGCCTGCGGAATCCCCAGGGACTGATGTCATCCTGACCGGTGTGGACGGGTAAAGTCACTCATCGTTAAATTATTCCAGACTGAAGAGGGAAGAGGGCGGGAAGAAGGATGGAGGCCAGTGAGAATGGAACGGTTACTGACTCTTGAACTTGACACATTTCAGACAAAAACAGCTGCCTGTAGACATGGGTGCTGATGGAATACACGAATCGCTGTCATCAGGATGTAGACTCACTGTAACGAACGGCAAGCAGAACTACCAGAGGAGTCTTGCTTTAGGAAGAAGAGATAAAAATTGTTGGTGAGCAAAGATCAGATGTCAAAGTCACCTTTGCACCTGACCACCGGGTCAGGGTGCTTGCTTCTAAAGATCATATTTGTTGGTGTCATTATTTTCTTTAAAAAATAGAGTCTTTTTCAGCACAACACCTTGATAATAAATAAAATTATGTTTTTAAAATAACAGTCTTAAAAATCATGGGCCTTAACTTGGTTATTCACACTCCTAGATTAGCAGATTTGGATGTGGATATAAATATTAATGCTCCCTAAGAACAGATACTAAAATATTTTCAAAACTGACTGTATTCTAATTTATAAAGCCAGCCTCAAGAGTGTCCAAGATCAAGTACTATATAGATCTCATACTCTATTCAAATTAGATGTTAGCAATCCGTGATAAAAAGAAGCATCAGAAAGTAAAAAGCTTTTGGGGGGGCGGGGAGGAGGATGGGAAGGGATGGGAAGGGGAAACAAAGGAGGAGGCTACAATGCTTGATAAGAAATGTACTCATTATCTTGCCCATGTAATTGTAACCCCTCTGTACAGTATTTTCACAATAAAAAATAAAAATAAAATAAAATAAGAAAGACAAAAAAAAAGAAAGTAAAAAGCTTTTAAATACCATAGAAGATACCATGACAGAACTTGGAAAGTGAATTATCCTAAAAAGAAATGGTAACAGTGTCTAATATTTTTGGAATAAAGTTAAGGTAGTAACTAGTAGAAGATTAATCACATTAATATGAATGCTTAAATTAGAAAAAATTAAATGTATACAACTAGTCTACAACTTTAAGGGGATAACAGAATAGAACTAAACATAGTTGAAGAGAAAATATATATAAAGAATTGTATTAAATATGTTAAATGTATAAAGATGTGTTTGATTAAAAACACTTTGTACAATTAAAGATTATTTAAAATAAATAAATAAAACAGAATTAGTGCTTCCTCCTCCCTCAAAAGGAATATAAAACAGTAGAAATCAAAAGGAAACAAAAGAACCATAAATGAAATAAAACCAAAGTAAGATTAACAAGTTACTGATGGCTGGTAAGACAATTTTGCTCAAGAAAAGTGAGAGAGAATACAAGTAAAGCATATTTACAGGAAACAGATGTATTGTGTTCATAGCAATAGTTAGATAAATAAGAAATGAGAAATGGACTTAATCCTTTAATCCTTTCAAAGACTGAGTTCCCTCTCTCCCTTCCTTCCTTCCTTTTTCTCTTCCTTTTTTTTCTCTCCCTTCCCTCCCTCCTTCCTTCCTTCCTTCTTTTTTGATGCCAGTACTGGGGCTTGACCTCAGAGCTTCACGTTCACCCTTAGCTTTTAATTTGAGGCTGGCACTCTATCACTTGAGCCACATTTCTCCTTACAGCTTTTTGCTGGTTAATTGGAGACTAGAGTCTTTCAGGCTTTTCTGTCAGACTGGCTTTGAACTGTGATCCTCAGATCTTAGCCTCCTGAGTAGTTAGGATTATAGGTGAGAACCATCAGTGTCCAGCTCCACTGCAGTTTCTGGTCTTGGGTCAATATTTTAGCCGCAGGTCATAATCTTTGCCAGTAAAGCACCCTACAGTGTCAACGGAAAGTATGCCACCTTAGTCTCAAATTCTACACCCTTTCTCTTGCACCTTAAGAGGACTGTCTGACTTGCTCAGTGGGGTTTTATGGTCCTTTCCAACCTGGGGTTTGCCCTGGCCAGTTACCCCACGCACAGCTCAGGAGCAGAAGTGGAGGCGATAAGGAGAGATTTGTATATCATGAGGAATCCTACCCTGTGGCACCCACGGGTATGAGTGAGTCCTTCCTGCTCTCAGTTTTTCCAGGTTACTAAGACTTCTGAACGACTTCAAGATACTATTTGTTTTTTAAAGATAATCTTTTCATAAACAAGTAGCTAGCTTCCCACATCTGCTGAGATTGCCTCTCTCCAGATGGAGTGGGTTGACTCCACAGCTTTCAGAAAGGCCTTCCTCTTCCCTTCACCAATGAGGTATCTTCCAGAACCTTCTGGTTACTCTGGTCCCTCATCACGGTCCCTGTTTACGTGGGCCAGACCCAAGCAGCCTTCCTGTCTGGGGCCACACTGGCCAGTAATGGAGTTGAGCAGTGCATTGTGGGTCTGTTTGTGAAGGGTGCAGAAGCAGAGAGCAGGAAAGGAGCAGTGTTTGCATTCTTCCCCAAGTCCAAACCCTGCCTCCTCCGCCAGCCCCCTTTCTCCTTTCTCTTCGCCTCTTCCCTCTCATTTTTTTGGCCTGGGACACCTTGTTAATTTTTCAAGATTAACAGGCCATTGAGCATGAGAAGAGCATGGGCAGGGTAGCAGACGAAGAAATTAATACCCCCCAAACTTCACAGTGGGATGGAAATCAAAGCTGTCTGTTTTATGGCTTCAAGTATCTGCTAGTGCCAGGGCAAGAGGAAATTGGTATCTCATTAAAAAAAAATGAGAAAGTGAGGTGGAGAGGAAATCGAGAGCTCGTTAAAAGTGGTGGAAAAGTCGTTTTAATTATGCTTTTCCATTTGCTAACAAGAGGACATTTGTTATGAGTTCAGAACACTTTATCCCAAGCAAAACAAACAGAGTTAACAACATTATTTTTTTGTCTTTTTTCAGCCAGTGGCAGCTCTGGAGTCTTGTTTCAAAATAAAGGCTTCACTGCGGGATGTCAATTAGACCAGAGAAGGCTGGCAAAGGGCGGACCACTTTCCCAGATTGATTTGAGAGCTGCTAGCCAACCTTTCACCCTGTCCCCGCTCCCCCCTTCTTCCCCCTCCTGCACAGTGCAAGGTGGTGTGTGCCAGGACTCCTCGTTAGTGCTCAAATCTGGGTCCGCAGAACCACTCACTGCCTCCCCGAGTTCCTGTGAGAGCAGCCACACAGCATCTACCGCCCTCAGGAAACATTGTTTTCTCCTCTGGGAAAAAAACTGATGGCTGCCTGGTTGCTATGGTGATTACATAGGCTGTTACTGAAAAAAGTCATGTAGTAACGAATGAGACTTCGAGGGGCTTTAATAAGGCCACCATTTAATGAAGTCTTACATGATCTAGTGTTATGGTGTCCGCTCTGTGGGGGGGGGGGGACAGGAACAGGAAAAGGTAAATAGAGACAGCATCACAGGAAGAAGAGGAAGAGGAAGAAGAGGAGGAGGAAGAAGAGGAGGAGGGTGGATAGAAAGGAGACAGAGTCACACAGAGAGAGAAATGAGAAAGAAAAAGGGACAGAAAGAAGGGAGAGATAGAGAAGAGGCTGACAGAGAAACAGAAGAGAGAGAGAGGAAAAAGACAGAGGGGAAACAGAACTAGAGAAAAGAGAAACACCAAGTCAACTTGTAAACTAGTTAATGCCAGGTTGGGGGGTGGGGTGGGGTGGAATCCAAGTGGATTTAACAACTTCTCCGGCAGTCACGGCTGAGCCGTGAATGCTGACTTCAAGGTGAAGTAATGAAGTATTTCAGTAATGAAGTCAGAAATGATTAATGGCCAAAGGATTTAATGTGCTAAGGGAATTGAGGGTAAAAAAAGATTACTTCAGGTGAGAAAAGTATGCCAAGAGGTAGTAGTGAAATGTCACAGAATATAAAGACTGAGTTCGAATCTCAGCTCCCCTATCTAATGAGTTGTGCACCAGACCCATTATTTCATCTAAGTCACCTTTAGCTAAAACTGGATTGAGACACCATTTACTGTGGTACTTGAAAAAACTGGGTCCACTTATGCATGACCCATGAAGTACCTTCTTAAAATGAAGGGATATTTCATGTAGAGAGCTAGAATCTTTAGGCCAATACTACTTATAACCCCCCAAACCAGGAAACTACTAAACACTTACCAGCAGTGGACTAAATAAATATACCATTTTATACTGTCCATCCATAAAAATGTGCTGCTTTAAGTAATACAGACTATGCTCACACATGTAACATTGAAGAAAAGAAGCCAGACATGGAAATAATACAATTGTGAGACTCCACTCACTAATAGTTTTAATTTAGAAACAGGCATAACTTCTCTCTGCCATTGGTTACCTTGGAGAAGTAAACCGAAGGGCCAGGTGCCAGTGGCTCACACCTGTCATTCTAGCTACTCAGGAGGCTGAAATCTGATGATCACAGCCTGGGCAGAAAACTCCCTAATCTCCAATTAACTACTCCTAAGATGGAAGTGGTGCTGTGGCTTAAGTGGTAGTATGCAAGCCTTGAGCACAAAAATGCTCAGGGACAGCGCTCAGGCCCCAAGTTCAAGCCCCACACCTGACAAATCTATCTATCTATCTATCTATCTATCATTTGTGAAGTCGGTAGATAATTTGCTTCTTTATCAGTGCTCAGGATAGCCATTGGTACACTAGATTGGTGAAAAGTCTACTGAAGTCTTACAATAGAGGCATTTTGTTGTACAAGTGTTATCATTTGATGATCCGTGTGTATGTGCATGCACATGTGTGTGTGTTTGTGTGCACGTGCGCACGCAAGCAAATGCCAATACTGAGGCTTGAACTCAGGACCTCATGCCTTTGCTTGGGCATTTTTTTTTTGCTGCATCATGGCTCCATTGCTGTGGGATTGGGTTTTTAATGTTTATGAATGCTGCAGGTTCTCATAGAGGTTGACATAAAAGTACAGAAGTTGCCAGGCACCGGTGACCCACACCTGTCATCCTAGCTACTCAAGAGGCTGAGACCGCTCTTCAGCTTTTGTTCGTCATTGTGGTTACTGTGCCTTCCAGAGCTTCTCATCATATCTTCTCACAAGACTTTCTGAATCAAGCAGTTCCTGGTCAAGAAACAAAAGCAAAATCGCCCCATTCCCCAGTGGATTCAGATGAAAACTGGTAACAAAATCAGGTACAACTCCAAGAGAAGACACTGGAGGAGAACCAAGCTGGGTCTATAAGGAATTGCTTCAGATGCCCACCTATTTATGCTCTACCATGAACCAGTCAAGCTGAAACGTCAATACTGTCTGGACTGACAGTTGGGCATTTTTAAAGTGATTTTCTTTGGTTATTTTAATAATGGGCACAGTAATAAACATGTAATAAACATTACATTTGAAAAAAAAAAAGGGGTTGAGATCTGAGGATTGTGGTTCAAAGCCAGCTTGGGCAGGAAAGTCCATGGGATTCCTTTCTTTTCCAGTCGTGGGGCTTGAACTCTGGGCCTGGGCGCTGTCCCTGCGCTCTTCAGCTCACAGTGAGCTCTCTACCACTTGAGCCACAGCACCACTACCCTGTGAGATTCTTATCTCCAATGAACCATGAGAAAACCAAAAGTGGTACTGTGGCTCAAGTGGTAGAGCACTAGCCTTGAGCTGAAAAGCTCAGGGACAGCGCCCAGGTCCTGAGTTCAAGCCCCACTACCAAAAAAAAAAAAAAAGACAGAAGTTTATACCACATTCTGAGTAGCCACCAGATCATGGGATCTAGACTGAGTTTAGTGGTGGTGACAAACAGCCTCCAAACCTCACTGAAGTTTCCAAGAATCGATGGGGACTCACCTTCCTTCCAACATTCAGGCTGGAGGAACATTCCTTTCCAAAGTTGTTCCCAGTCTTCAGCAGAGACAAAAGAGCACTGGTGTGATGGATTTAAACAACTTTTGCTCTATGTGACATGCATCACCCTGACTCTTATCTACCAGGTGCAAACTCAACCACGACACGCACAAGGCAAGAACAAGTTCTCCTTGTGTGTGAAGGAACACTAAGTATTTATCATCATTGGCCTCTAATAATAAAGAGAGGAAAGGAGCGTATTGGTGTGGCCCCTCGTCATTTCATGAGCACACAGAGGCCAAGAATTCACATTCCAGGTTCTTCTCACGACAGCTTAACCTCTGCTTGTTTTTTCAGGGGCCAGTAAAGAGGCAAAGACCTGCTGTTGGCTCATGGAAACTATCGTAGGTTCCACTTTTGCTTGACCTGTTATTCATCCTCCTGACACGCGCCCCACTCACTCACACATCCCAAGCTTTCTTCAGAGCCTTTGCTTGAGGTAAATTTGGAAGGAGGGACTATAGTGAGTTTAGATATCCCTGGACCCATGTCTGGAGCTACTGTCTGGGAGCACAAATCATGTTGACTGAAGATGGATGATCACAGAGATCTACCCTACCAGGGCCTTTTGGCTTCTGTGCTGACGGTAAGGACTCAGTGAGCAATTCCTCCATTCTCAGGCTGTCCAAAGGTTTCCAGGGGGAAGAGACACTGAAATCCTCTACAAATCCTTGAGAGGCATGAGCAGAAAAGTCACAAGGTTCTGACCGTGTATTGAGCTACTATTGTTCTAGCTTGGAGGAGCAGTCTCCCCCTCGATTTGCAGACAGAGCCAGCATCCAGGGCGAAGGGTGCTGAGCAAGTGGGTTAGGGTATGCTTCTTCATTCCATCCAGGCTCACAGAAGGCCTGTCTCTGCCAGTCACTGTTTGTGGGAGGGAGACAGAGGGTGGGGTTGGAGATGGAGAAGCGAGACAGAACGGCACAAAGCCCATCCTGACATTCCTCTTGAAGGAGGGAGGTGGCGAAGGGAGAGGCAAGGAGGAATTCCTTAAACAAATGCGTGCCCAGGACCCATCTGGAAGCCAGATACTAAGTGTGTGGGCACATCGCTCTTCTGTTCCAGGTGCTGGCTCTGTGTTGGCCCCTCCTTCAGCAAACCGCAGGCCAGGCTCAGGCGGGGAGCTGCTCCCACAGGACATTGCTCAGTGTCTGCAAAAGAAACACCGGCTGCCATGTTCCCTCAACAATCTCTCATGAACAGTATTGAAGTGGATGTGATCACGGCCCCCGGGAAGTGAATGGGTCCTTACAGAGCAATAGCCATGGACATCATTGTGAATGTTAACTCAGTCTCCCGCTCAGGAGTGAAGGACACACGTTATTCCATTTCATTGATGCTCGGTTTTCTTTTTTTTGGGGGGGTCCAGTCATGGGCCTGAATTCTGGGCCTGGGCGCTGTCCCTCAGCTCTGCAGCTCAAAGCTAGCGCTCTACCACTTGAGCCACAGCGCCACTTCCGGCTTTTGTTTTTCTTCTGCTTATGTGATGCTGAGGAATGGAGCTCAGGGCCTCATGAGTGCAAGGCAAGCGCTCTACCACTGAGCCAACTTCCCAGCCGGCGAATTCGGTTTTCTTAACCTATAGAATTGCACACACACATGTGCACTTATGTATGTGCATAAGATGATGCATGCTTTTGTTCCAGACAATATGCAGACAGAGGTAGGCATATGGTAGAGAAGCCATTGCAAAAGGTTTGAGAGCAGACAGCGCCTGGCTGGGCAGTAGGACACAGAGCCTGGGCGTCCGTGTGTGCAGACCCTAGGCCTCATGTCACCACACCCTGGGCGTCCATGTGCAGACCCCATACCATGTCACCAGGCCCTGGGCAGTCCCATGTGTGTGGCCCTGGACATCACATCCTGGCCCATTGCCCTGGGAAGACTCTTGCATGAATAGCAGACTGCGTGGGCGCCAGAGGTATGTGGGAATGACACCCAGTCAGGTGCTGAAGGACGTGTAGAGAGCTGTGCAGTCTGTGGCCTGGACTGCGTCTGAGGGTGACCAGGCCCGAGGACTGTCCAGTGATCTTGGGGTCACGGTTCTCTCCTGGAGACCCATGAACCCCTTCACTGTGCACCCCAGACTGTACCAGTCTTGGGGGTCCCTTTATCTACAGGAGTTCTACTTTACTTTTACAGTTTTATTTTATAGGTGATGTACTGGGGAGGAGGTTACAGTTACCTAAGTCAGGTAATGAGTACATTTCTTTTTGAACAGTGTCACCCCCATCCTTCATTTTCTCCCAGGTTTTCCTTCCCAACCCCCTGCCCCCAGGTTATATAGTTAATTTCTAACATAGTGTCTAGTGAGTATCGCTGCGGAATTAGTTCACCTTTGTCCCATCATTTCTATGCTTCCTTTCCCTCCCCAAACTAGGATACAGAAATAAAAAAAACAGTGACAGTGAAAGAAAAAAAGGAATAACAGTACAATTCAAAAAAGTCTTGTTTCCATTTCTTGGAGTTCCTTTTGATAAGCATCATTTTATATGATCATTTGCACATGGCTATTGAGCCCTTGTGATCCTCTCCTAAGAATATCCTCCTTTGGATTGAGCCCCACCCTATCGTCCCAGGCCCATACAGACACCAGGCAAAACCTCAGGGATATGTGAACTTGTTTGATGTGCAGGACAATCCACCTGAGCTCAGCTGTAAGCATCCCATTGGGCCCAACTCCCTAGACCTAAGGGCCTTTCCATTCACCTCTGCCTCCTTGCTCAGACTTAATAAAAAAACTAGCTCCTGTCCCAGCTCCTTTGCACAAGCTCCAAACGCAGGGGAAGGTCTGTGCCCCTTACTACCCTGATGTCTGTGTGGTTTTCTGGCTGAGTCTAATTTACTCTAGCAATGATCTATTGATCTATCTTCATCATCATCCTTGTTACTATCTACTATTATTTATCATCCATCTACTATCTATTATCTATAACCATCTATCATCATCATCATCATCTATCTACTATTATTTATCATCCATCCATTACCTATCTACTATCTATAACAATCTATCATCTTCCATCTACTATCTGCTATTATTTATCATCCATCTACTATCTATCTACTATCTATAACTATCATCATCTATCTACTATCTGCTATTATTTATCATCCAGCTACTATCTATCTACTCTCCTATCTATCTATCATCATCTGTCTGCTATTTACTATTACTTATCATCCATTTACTATCTATCTACAACTCTATCTATCTCTCTACCATCTAGACATCTATCAAACGCTAATCTTTTCAGTGTGTGATTGCAGGGCCACGGGAGGTGAATGGGTTCTACAGAGCAATAGCAACGGACATCATAGTAAATGTTAACTCAGTCTCCTGCTCAGGAGCGAAGGACACACATTATTCCATTTCATCTGGGGCTTGGACTCTGGATCTCATACTCTTGCTCATTTTTGTCTTGGATTTTTTTGGTTTTGTTTTTTGTTTTTTATTTTGCTCATGGCTGGAGCTCTACCACTTGGGTCACACCTCCACTTCTGGCTTTTGCTAGTTAATTGGAGATGAGAGTCTCCCACGTTTTTTCTGTCTAGGCTATCTTCACATCAGGGTCCTCAGATCTCAGCTTCCTGAGTAGCTAGATTTATAGGTGTGAGCCATGGTAACCCCCTAGGGCATTTGGCCTGTGAAAATGCTAATGTTTTGAGGTGGGGCCAAGGCCTGTTCTTTGAGCATGGGCTCCTGAGTGGGCACTGTAGCCATTATGAAGCAGTTCCGCTATGGTTTGTGCATAGCATGGTGAGAACTTCACTACGCTTTAGCAGTAAGCTGAGAAGATTCTGGGCTTGCACACAAATTTCCCTGTACATACTGGTTTGCCACAGCAGCTGTTCTTGTGTCTTAACTTTATCCAATCTTCTCTAAGTACTCAATGTAACTTCTTATAGGAAAAAGAAAATATTTGTGTTTATTCTGATACAATTAATTTTAATTCATCTTATCGTATCGTTTATAACCCAGTACAACTGGAATGTTCTGGACCAGCTGTTATGGTAGCATAAGAAAATGATGTACTTTATGTTTTTTCCAATTGGAGTGAAATTCGCATTTTCCTTCCAAAGGCAGTAGCTTAGGAGGCAGCAGGTTCTAGGACACAATCTTTGATAACTGTTCTTACTCCAAATTTGCATCATGCTATGTACAACAAAGTCACAGTTCAGTTCCTTAAAATCAAACATTTCTCATTCTCCTAGGGCTATAGCGCTTCCCTGGAAGCTTTACGATATTTCTGTTGCAGATGAGTCTCTATTCTGTTTTGCATGTCCTGGAGGCCAAGTGTGGAGCGGCAGGGGGTGATCTATTTATTGAAAGGCCGAGGAAGACAAGTTGTCATATTCTCAGTCCCCGAAATAAACCTATTTTTCTGGAAACATAGTTTTGCTTTTCTGTGTTGTATCTGTCCAAATGCTGTAAGAAAGACATAACCACATTGAAAAATGCTGCCTATAGTTTCCCTCTACAGAATCAAGAATAAATCTTTGCTTTATCTTATTTACCTTCTCCTTTCGCTATCAAGAAACATGCCTTAAAATAGGAACATCTCTCTGCTTCTTACTATTTCTTAAAACATATTTTTATTGCTATTATTAAGGTGTTGCATTGGGATTGTTCACTACTACATTCATTTTCAAAGACCGAATATTCTCCCAATATCTTTTTTGTAAATATAAAATTTTCCATTAACTTCAGGAACCGAAGGATAAATTGATCTGTTTTCCTTATGACTAATTTTCAGTAAAGCCAGATATTTTTTTACAAGTAACTGCTTAAAAATTTTTTTCTCATATAGACTTTCTGTTTTTAAATGTTCTTTTACAAGGAGAAAAGAGATTCATTGTTGAAATGATGGATTTTGCTTTTTGTTAAAAAAGACAGAGCACTCAGGGTGGGGTCTGGCCATTTCCTGTCCCAAAGCCAAAGCAAAGATTAGTCATGTTAAAGTCCTAAACAACCTGACAAGACCAGGTTAACCACAACAGCAAATAAAGGTGATCCCAACAGGGGTCCAAGGAGAGGTGGCCGGGTTTAATTCACCCTTAATGAACGGCCATTTCTCCCACTGGTAACGGGGCCTCCACTGGGGAGCTGCAGGGGCCGCCTAGGACCCTCAGGAAGTCTGTTTCCTTCTCTAGAATGAATGGCTCCTGGTGATGACTTACTGGGCCTCCAGCCTGCTGAAACTTTATCCTTCCGGGTTAAAGGTTATCCCTGTCTTTCCATTTACTTTCCTTATCTGAGACCTTATTGTATTTGTTTCTACTTAGTTTCAACCCACTTGGACTATACTCTAAATTTTAATGTGTGTGTGTGTGTGTGTGTGTATGCACGCACACGCATGAGCCAGTATTGGAGTTTGAACTCAGAGCCTGAGCACCGTCTCTGAGCTTTTTTTTTTCCCGCTTAAGGCTGGCATGCTAACATTTGAACCCCAGCTCCACTTCTGGTTTTTTGGTGGTTAATTGGAGGTAAGAGACTCACTAATTTTCCCACTGGGTTGGCTTTGTACCTTGAGATCTTCAGATTTCAGCCTTCTGAGTAGCTAGGATTACAGGTATGAGCCACCAGCATCTGGCCCAGAAAATGTTTTAAAATAAAGATTTTGTATTTTTCCCATCCTCAAAGCGCATACTAAATTCTTTTCTTAGTGAAAATTTTGGTTAAACCTCATAATTTCTATAAGCCAGACCCAAAGAAACAGGTGGCATGGTTTCCCCCATTTGTGGTAACTAGAATGTGCTATAAATCTATAAGTAAACACACTGGATAAAGAAAAAAATACATTGGGACATGATAAATTATACAGGTCTCTAGGTATTCATAAAGTGAGACCAAAGGAGGATATTCTTTTTTTTGGTCGGTCGTGGAGCTTGAACTCTGGTTTTGGGCGCTGTCCCTGCGCTCTTCAGCTCAAGGTGAGCGCTCTACCACTTGAGCCATAGCACCACTTCTGGCTTTCTAGTGGTTTATTGGAGATAAGAATCTCACGGACTTTCCTGCCTGGGCTGGCTTTGAACCTGAATCTTCAGATCTCAGCCTCCGAAGTAGCTATGATTACAGGTATGAGCCACTGGCACCCGGCTGTTGAAAGAAGGATATTCTTAAGAGAGGATGGCATAGGTTCAATAGCTATGTTCATCTGAATTTATAACGCGTTTATCACAATGAACTCCAGGAAATGGAAACAGGATGTCTTTTTCTTGGTTGGTGTTTTTGGGTTCTTTTCTTTTTGTCTTGTTTGTTCATTCATCTGTCTTTGGGAAGGGAAGGAGGTACAGAAATGGAGGGACAAAGGGTGAACAGATTTAGCAATGGTACTCACTGAACACTATGGTGAAAATGAACTCTCCAACTTGTGGGTGGGCACAGGAGGGGAAATCAGGGAGAGAACGAGGGAAGGGGTGACATTGTCCAAAAAGAAACATGCTCGTTACCTAACTTCTGACACTGTGACCCCTCTGTACAACACCTTTATAATGACAATAAAAATATGTCCCCAAAAATCTCATAACTTCTATTTGCCAGGGTTTCTGTTGTTGTTCTCTTCTTCATGTTAGGTTACTGGGTAAAAAGCAAGAGCACTCTTGTTTGATTTTTATATGGAATCCCCGTCTAGAGCTGAGGGCCCAAACTTCAACCTGCTTGGAGAGGGTGGACTTGTCCAGTGCAGGCCAGGCTCTAGCACGCCAGGGAGTTCATTCCTTTTGGCATCTGGTCCCCCATTTTTCTGGCTTCACTGGACCATGCATTCACCTCCCCGAGCCAGCTACGTGTGTTAGCTGCTCACAGGGGCTGAGAGCTGGCAGTGCAGGGAACCACTTCCAGGGAGGAGGTCCTGTTTCCTGTTCCTACTTTCCAGGAGCTTACCAGCCTGGGCCTGGGATGATTTAAGAGCTGAATGAGACATGTATGCGTGCCTGCTTGCTGCCGGTCACTGGAGACTCCAGGCTGAGGCCTGCGTTGTCAGCTCAGGCCAGGGTCTGGGGACTTTTCCTCTGAGATCCAGTTTTGTGTGCTCACCTTCACATCTGCCCTGCTGTGGGCCTTCTAGATGTCCTTCTGGGCCTCACTTGAATTGGCGCAAATTGAGTGAGGATGTAGAGGACCTGGAGAGATAGAAATAACTGTGGGACCTTTCTAAGAACTCACATTTGTGAAGTCACTTCTAGTTTACAAGATACTTTACACATAATTAGCACCTGGCGAATGTATTCGGTCAGCCAATCGTGCAACTATGTATGTGCCGTCGGCTTTGTAAACATCCAAGGGGTGCCAGGAACTGGATCTTCTAGCCTGCCTGCCTCCCTCTCTCCCTTTCTCCCTCTCTCCCTCTCTCCCTCTTTCCTTCTGTCCCTTCCTCCCTCCCTCCTTCCTTCCTTTTCTTCTTTCCTTTCTTGTACTGGGACTTGAACTCAGAGCCTCAAACTTTCCTTTGACTTTTTTGCTCCATACTGTTGTTCTACCACTCACTTGGGCCATTCTATTTTAGATTTCTTAGTGGTTAATTGGAGATAAGAGTCTCACAGACTTTCCTGCCTAGGCTGGCTTTGAACCGTGATCCTCAGATCTCAAGTTCCTGAGTAGCTAGGATGACAGGCATGATCCTGATGCCCGGCTCTTCTTGGCATGCCTCTTCCACATTTTTATTAACATCAATGATTTGTATGAGAGTGTCATTTGGATGTGTCCATTTGTGTACGTCATACCTAGATCAGATGCACCCCTCCCCATGACTCTTCCTCATCCCCTTCCTCTCTCCAAAACAATCTCAGTGAGCTCACGGCTCAGTGTTCATACGTGTACATGAAATACTTTGGCCATATCACCCAGCTTTATCCTCTCCTTCACTCAACTCCCATCTCCTTTGTGCTCACGTGGGTCAGGGCATGTTTTACATTCTTGTCATTCATTCATTTCTTCATGTTTATTGAATGCTCATAGGTGTTTCACACGTGCAGATGCTGTCCTTAGCAGCACGTTAACCCCTCATGGGCCCTCACTTTCCCATCCCCACCATACCCTTTCTGAGAAAAGCTTCCAGTGAGTTTTCTTCCGCCATCTTTACTCATAGGTGCAGTGAGTTTCAGTCTTGTTCACCTAACATTCTTCCTCGTGGTTAATCCTCCCAAGCAGTCCCACCATTACCAACACGGTCTATCTCACCAGCCACCATCTAGCCATCTATCTACTAAGTCTGTAGGCACCTGTTATCTATCTATCTATCTATCTATCTACCTACCAATCTAACACCTATCTATTGCCTAAATATCCATTATCTATCATATCTATCTTTGTGTCTATTATCTATGTGTCTGTAATATTTATCTATCATCTACATACCTCATATCTAATTGTCCACCTATCTATACAGCTATCTCTCTACCTCCTCTCATCCATCTTATATCTGTCTGTCTGTCTCTGCCTCCTCATCCCTCTCCCTTCTTCTTACTTTGTTTTCATCTTACCTTTTTATAATTTCCTGTCTCTCTCTCTTCCTTCCCCACCTCTCCTATGTGTGTGTGCATACATGTTTATCTTTTTGGTCTAGCACAAAATTATTAATTTAGTACTGGCCTTGTTTTAGATACTTCAGGAGGCTAGAGAGAGGTGTGGGACTGTACATGGCTATTATACAAATACCACACTGTTGTATATAAAAGGCTTAGCACCTACAACTGATTTTGCTACCTGGGCAGCAGGAAGGGGTGGGTCTTGAACCACCCTCACCCCCCACATTTCTAGGGAAGGGTGCCCTTGCTTTGAACTGAACGTTTCTCCTGCTCACCGTTGGAATGTATAAAAGGTTTTCAGGTAGGACAGACTTGAGAGAAGGAAGCGAGAAACATGCAAATGAGCATGGGATTTCTTCATGTTGATTTTACAGTTTTGTTTGTGAGTTCATTTGCAAATCTTTTTGCATGTGTTAGCATATTGCTTCCATGTGTTTATGTGGGTGTGTTTCTTGATGAGGGGAGAGAGCCAGACAAAAATGTGTGGTTTTCTTGTGTACAATTAGCTGAATAGAGCAATAAGTGATTGTAAATAGTGCACCGGACACTGGACATGCTGTGGGGAACTTCGGACGTCGAAAGCGATCAATCCCTAGCCAGGCACGGCAATCTCAGCAACTCAGGAGACTGAGAGCTGAGGAGCACAGTTCAAAGCCAGTCTAGGTAGGAAAGTCCATGAGACTCTTAGCTCCAACTAACCACTGAAAGGCTAGAGCGGAGGTGTGACTCAAGTGGTAGAGCATCATACTTGAGCAAAAATGCTAAAGGGCAGTACCCAGACTCTAAGTTCAAGCCCCAGGAGCTGCAGCAAAAAGGAAAAAAATTAGGGAGGGGAGCCAAAGCGGACAGAATGTGGACATGAACTCAGGGCCTGGCTGCCCAGCCCCCATTTTTGCCAAGATGGTGCTGCTGCAAGTGTTCAGCCCATTCAAGGGGAATTTGTTCAGAGCGTGTCATCTGTATTAGGTCACCATTGCCTAACGACTTAGGCACTTGATTTCTATCTTGATTGTGTTTTAATTAAAGAAAATTTAGTAGGGGTTGGGAGATAAATATTGAAGATGTAGCTCCTCAAGTGACTGGCTGAGTAACCTTGGCCAAGGGACTTTACATCTCAGAGATTCAATGTCTTCACTGATTAAATGGGCAATGGCCAGACGTGCAGTGGTTGTGACAATTAGAGAGAACTTGAAAGTATCCATCAGGATGAATGGCAGGAACTGCTATCAGCATTAATTTATAGTTGTCATTAAGTACACTCTGCTGTAATACTATTCATGTATTTATATTATCTTTAAGTAGTTGTACAAAGGGATTTCACTTTAATCAATGCCACCTCGTCTGTCTCCCAATTCCCAGTTCCCTGGTTCCATTTATACATAGGGACATTGAATATTATGGCTGTATCTACCTGCCTGTCCTCTCTTTATTCATCTATTCTCTTCCTCATGACTTCTTCCCACGACAGTACAGGTTCTAGCTTTCTGGTATTCATTGGATTAAGCTAAATTTATTTGTTCAAAGGTGTTCCACCATTGGAATCCTCCCTTGTTCATGCCGTTCTTCTGCCTCTGTGAATCTGTTCACATAGTATGTACTTTTTGGGGTGTAGTACTCACCAAGCTTTTGGAGCTGTGACTATGAATTTCTTCTGTTTGTTGAGAGGGTTCTCTCTCTGCCTCTGTCTGTCTGTCTCTCTCACTTGCTCACTCACTCTTTTTTTTTTTCCTATGCTGGTCCTGGCACTTGAACTCAGGGCCTGGGTGCTGTCCCTTAGTTTTTTCACTCAGGGCTAACACTCTTATCATTTGAGCCACACTCTGATTCCAACTTTTTGTTGGTTAACTAGCAATAAAAGTCTCATGGGCTTCCCTGCCTAGGTTGGCTTTGAACTGTGACCCTCAGATCTCTGCTTCCTGAGTAGCTGGGATTACAGGCATGAGCCTCCGGCGCCGGACCTGAGAGTCTCTTAATCATACATAGTTCTGTGGCCACCTGCAGTGGCCATCTGTCAACAAGCAAGCAAGGAGAGCTGGAGGACAGAAGCTGGAGACACAGCCAGGCTCTTGAAATCCTTTGCTGGGCCTTGGGGTAAACCCCACACTTACAGATGGGCTGGATGCCAAACATGAACGAAAATACTCACACTTGTTTTTGACAACAGAGTGCAGTTTCAATGTCACCAATAGCTATTTTGGGGTAGGGAGCTATGGCAGAAATGTTTCCAGATTCCGGGTGGCTGTAAAGCTACCTTTCAGCAGGTTCCCTTTTCTGTGCTTTCAAGGCCTCAGCTGTGCCGGCTGCTTCACAGGAAGCAGCTTGTGCAGGTGAGTGGGGAGCTTTTCTAGAAGCTTCTGAGGAGGAGCCCCTGGGATAGGCCCCTGGGGGAGGCCCCCTGCCTCAGCTGACTCTTTGACATGAAAAGGCCTCAGAGAGAGGCGCTTCCAGGGGCCTGCCTGTGATGATGGACGAGTTTGGCCCTCCGTCCTGGGGATCACACAGGAGCCAGTGGAACACAGATGTTTCAAGGCCGCCCAATTAATCTTTATTGGGAACATACAAGCTGGACCTTCGTGATGGGATCTAAGAGCCTAACCTTACTGAAAAGCAAAACCTTACAGAATGTGCCAGAACCCAGATGTTTCCAGGGCTTCCTAAAGTTGAGACAGGTACTAATTCACCTGTGTGTGGGGTTTTCTTAAACATTTCTCCACCTCCTAGGTGCCAGGGGCTCACGCCTGGAATCCCAGCTACTCAGAAGATCTAGGGATCCGAGTTCAAAGCCAGCCTGGGCAGAAAAAGACCATGAGACTCTCATCACCAATGAACCACCAAAAAAACTGGAAGTGGAGATGTAGCTCAAATGGTAGAGCGCTGGCTGTGAAAAAGAAAAACCAAACAAACAAAAAGCTAACAGAGAGCCCTCAGACCCTGAGTTCAAGCCCAAACAAATGAATAAAAATAAATGAAAATGACTTCTCCCTTAAACTCTTCAGCATTTCTTTTTAGGCATAACAAAGCTAGAGAACAGAGCATTCCATGGGTTCAGCTAGTTATTGTATGAACTTGATAGTATTAAAATCCACTAGTTATTTGAAAATTATTGACACATGTATTTTATACAAGATTTTTAATTTTTGTGCCATTACTATGGCTTGAAGATGAAGTCTCAGGCTCTTACTTAGTTTTTCTGCTCAAGTCTGATGCTCTACCACTTGAGCCGCACCTCCAGTCACTGCTAGATTTATTTTTGTTATTTTTTATTTTTTTTTTGGGTCCAGTCATGGGACCTGAACTCTGGGCCTGGGCGCTGTCCCTCAACTCTTCAGCTCAAGGCTAGCGTTCTACCACTTGAGCCACAGCGCCACTTCCGGCTTTTTTGTTTTTGCTTATGTGGTGCTGAGGAATCGAACCCAGGGCGTCAGTCATGCAAGGCAAGCGCTTTAACCACTGAACCACCTTCCCAGCCCCCACTGCTAGATTTTGATTAAAGCATCAAAGCTAAAAAGGTTGATGCAAAAAAAAAAAAGCAACAAGTGAAATACACAATTTTTCTCTTATAGTCACTTGGAGAGGGGACCACTCAGTCTTTTGAAATATTATTCTAACATCAGCAACTATTCAATTTGAAATGAAGCCCATATGAACGCAAGAGGCCGTCAACCCAGTGGAAATGCATTTGTGTGTGTGTGTGTGTGTGTGTGTGTGTGTGTGTGTGTACTGGAGTTTGAACTCAGGGCCTGAGCACTGTGCCTGAGACTTTTACCATTCAAGGCTGATTCTCTACCACTTGAGCTATGCCTTCCCTTTCGGCTGGATCATTGGAGATAAGAGTTTCATGGACTTTTCTGCCCGGACTGGCTTCCAATGTGATCCTCAGATCTCAGCCTGATGAGTAGCTAGGATTATAGGCGTGAGCCACCAGTGAAGTACCTGGCTCAGCAAAGCGAAAAGCAAAAAGGAAAGCAACTGCAGTCCAAGCATCTGGGGCCTCTTCGGAAAGAGGTAGTGTCTTCTGCATTGCAGACCACTGAGGGAAGTGTAGTGTGACAAGGCCCAAGTTGGCATATTGCCATCCTCCCGGGCATGTTACTAGCAACTGTCAGGCTCAGCTGACACTGGGGTGAGAGATGGGGAGGAATCATCTATAAATATTGACAGGAAGAGAGAGGAAATGTTAGCACCGTCAGGACTGACGGAGAGGAATGTGGCCCAAGTGCAGTCAGGACTTTGATGAGGAGGAGACAGCCAGTGATGTGTTCATCTGTTTTGCTATTGTTGCCAGTCAGGACCACTTCCAGATGGCAAAGACTCAGTCCAGTTCCGAGAGGAGGTGAACCTTTCCAGAAGAAATATAGATCTTGCTCTGCTAGTCAAAGAAATGGAGAAAAGAGCAAAGGAAACACTTGACACTTGAAAACCTAATGGTTTTTTTTAAGTAAATTCGTACCAAATAGAGAAACAGGAAAAACAAAAAAAGCATGATAGTTTTTTTTTTCAAAGTTGAAACAATCATTTGGTCTGGAGTGTAGAGTAGATATTGGGGGGGGAAAAGGATTCATGCAGTTTTATAGCTGGCATTAAACCTGATTGAAATTACATACTGCAGTGTGGGGAATATCTGAATGTTTCTATTTTATTTCCATGGATATGAACAGAAAACCACTTGTCACATAAAATAAATAATGTCGCAAAGCATTTGTTCCAGGTGTCAAATATGGCAGACATCTCTTGTTTACCAGTTGCAATAGATGCAAGAATGCTTCTAAAGCTATCATTGAAACCAGAGAGAAAGAGCCAGATGCTGGTGGCTCAAGCCTGTAATCCTAGCTTCTCAGGAGGGGGAGATTTGAGGACTGAGGTGCAAAGACAGACAGATAGACAAATTGAGACTCTTATCTCCAATTAACCCTATAAACAGGAAGTGGAGGTGTGACTTGGGCAGTAGAGTGCCACCCTTGAGGGAAAAACTACAAGGCCCAGAGTTCAAGCTTCCGTACTGACATTAAAACAGAATACTGTACTATTTAACAACACTCCATTTCCTCTTCTCCTCGCCTTGGCAAGCCCTATTCTACTTAAGAGTTTCTGTGACCTTAACTACACAGAGCCCTACCTTCCCCTGGTTTCCCATAGCAGTGTAACTAGCTTGTTTCCTTAAACATAATGTCCGTATGTTGCAATAGATGTCCGTATGTTCTTCCTTTTCAAGACAGAGTAATATTCTATTTATCTAGTTGTTCATACACGGGCACCTTGTGGCTACTGTGACTAGTGCAGCTATGAATCAGGATGCACAAATATCTCTTTAGGTTTCTGCTGTCAGAAACACCCAGAATTCCCATCACAGATCAGATGGTGGTTCTATTGTTAACGTTTTGAGAAGTCATCGTATTTTTATCCACAAAAGCTACTAAATATTGTTATCTATATGTATCAATCATCTATCTCATTTATGTATCTATATATCTATGTGTCCATCTATGTATCTATCATCTATGTCATGTATGCATGTACGTATGTATGTATGTCTGTATGTATGTATGTATTACCTCTCCATCTACCTTCTATCTAATTCATCCCTGTGTCTACTCATTCATCTCTCCTCTATCTATACTAAGAAGGACTTTTGATCCTTATTTATTTAGATAATCTGAAATATTTACTATTATTATATGAAATTTACTCATTGTAGCTTTGTGTAGTAGAATTTTCTTTAAGCCAACTCTGTGTCCTTTTATAATTACCATCCTTTACAAAGTACAGTGTACCTTCTGGCGCAGGAAGATGCTCAGCTTGTACTTCTTCCCTTCAGCCTAGAACAACTCATTTCTCCACAGATCTGTGGTTCCTTCCTGGTGAAGGAAGGTATGCTTAGAAACAGTGATCTGCTTGCCCGGTGTGCTCATACCTATGGGGATTTGTGGCCTTCAGAATCCAAGAGCCGTGGAGGTCTGAGAGGCATAAGTGCAGATGTGTACAGTGGTGTGCATATGTGCACACATTCCCACACATGTGTCCATCACATCCCTGTGCACACCTGCCTTACACCCACTGCCACGGGGAACTCTTGTGACATTCCAATTCCATTCAACACCCAAAGGCTGTTTTGTAGTTTCCCCCTCTTCAGATGTTCCTTCTCCAACTGAGAAAAGCTTGCTTATCAATTTTATCTTTCCAAAGAACCAATCTTTCCTTTCATTGATCATTTGTATGGTTTGTTGTCTCCCTTGTGTTCATTTATGCCCTCAGTTTTGGTTATTTTTCTCCATCTGCTGGTTTTAGTTTGGCTTGTACTTGTTTTTCTAAGAGTTTTAGGTAAATAATTAGGCTACTTGAGTTCTCTCAGCGTTTTTTATTTTTATTTTTCTCCAGATATTTCTTTATTGAGATTAAGTGATTACATAAATTTCACAGTACCATGGCATAGTTACACTTAGCTAAAGTCACAAACACATGTTAACCTTCACAATGATAATCATCATTACCTTAATCTACAAAGCTTGTGAACGCTACGAACTTTAACAATACAGCTATTTCTTCCACATCGGGTGGTACGTACATTTCTTTCCTTTTGCTTAGTGTCAGCTGTTCCCTCCTTCCCACTTATTCCTTCCCTCCTATTGATGCCCTTGAGTTGCTTAGTTCACTTTCACCCATGTCCAGTGAAGCTGACAGGACCCTCTACTGTATTTTTTCAGCTCTTTCCGGCTGATTCTGATAGGTGCTCATAGCTATAAACTTTCCTCTTTGCACTGCCTTTGCTGTGCCCCAAAGGTTTTGGAAGATTGTGCTTCCATTTTCGTTGGATTCTAGGAAATTTTGGATCTCTCCCAACCCCCCTTGTTTCTTCAATGAAACATTGAACAATGCCTTCTTCAGACTCCATGTGCTTGGATCTTTGCTGATGGAAGGGACAGGTTTGAAGAGCGTCACACGAAGCCCTCCCCCTCTTGTGCAACTCATGTTCACTGATAAGCAGTCTTAAAACATGAGAACTCTTATAGTAAAAAATCATTACATGCTTGCAAAAAGCTTAAAATGCTAGCAAGGGAAAAAATACACTGTAACCAAATAGCAAATATTCTATAATTCAATTTAGTCAGTATGTGGAACAAAGAAAAAATTACCAATGGACTCTCTCTCAAGAAGAGCAAGAAAAATTATATGACTCATTTAATTTTAGATACTGGGGAAAAAATTTTCAAAATCCACCATCTTCTCCTGATTGAAACTTTCATCAAATCAGAAGTTGAGAACTTTCTTAATATAACAAATGTGCATAAAAATATAAAATGAATTCCACAGTCAGTAATAAACTAGTTGAGAACATGCATTTAGACTGTCTGATGTCTGTTCTACTCAACATCCTACAAGAAGTCTTTGTCAGTACACAGATACAAGAAAAAAAATGAAAAGAAGGATATACAGTATTTGGTAAACAAGACACAAAACTGTTAGTAATCACAGAGAGCATATAGAACATTAACTGTCACTCAGCCTCATTAGAAGGAAGACTAAAAATGTTTTGAAACATCAGATGTCTATGAAAGTGGCTTGATGTACCTTCTACAGCCTTCTTTTTGTATGAGTAATGTATTTTATTAGGACGACGTCTGCTCCTTCCTACTGAATTTTAACTTCAACTTTCTTAGCGATCCTGTGCTTTGGAAATGGGGCCAGATCACAGCTATTTGTCTAAACAGATCCAGCATCTGAGTTGCACAGGGTTAGAATGAGACGCCTCCAGTGTCACAGGTAACTTAGGCCAGAGCTGGTGGTGAACTTCCCTTCCCATCCCACAAAGCCGCTACCACCACCACCGCTGCAGGGCCCCAGCAGAGGGGCTGGGAAGCCAGCACTCAGCTTTGCAGTGCTCTCCTCAGGAGTTTGCTCAGGGCAGTGAGAGAGGATTGATAGAGTGGGCATGGTGAAGGTCAAGGATCCATTTCCTTTGCCTCTCTCCTGATGCCTGTGGAAGTCCCCAAGCAGCTTTTGGACTTAAGCCCCCTGCATTCCTGCTTGGAGGCCGAGGCCAAACATCTCGATTTTTAAAGGTATATCTGCTGATGGAAGGAACAGCTTGTGAGGGTGGTGGCCGGGTGAGGGGGACAGAGAGGCGGCAGGTGAAGGATCGCTCCTTCAACCCTACGGTCCCTCAGGACCCACCACCTACGCAGGGGAGCCTTTTCCCGGCCCAGATGTGAAACGGATTAAATGTTATTTGTCTAGAGTTTCTCGGGGACTCTTCTTGCTTAGTTTCTTTTCCTTTGCTCTATTTTTCTCTCTGGCCCTAGGTTTTTTTTTCTGCCAATTTTTGTTCTCTGTTTTTCACAGAGACTCTGGGACATCTGAAGGTTTACTTAAGATTTAATCAGGGGACAGGAAAGTTTGGGGGACAGCTCGGTCCTCAGGCTGGGCCACATGTTCCTAGGGATGGATGGTTTTCTGAGGGAGGCAGGCCCAAGACTTAGACCACACTTAAAAAAGACTTGAGATGCCTGGAAAATTCTCCTTAGTTGTTCAATGCAGGAGCACAGGAAGCAATGGGCTTGTGTGGTCACAGTGTTGTTTTCATTGGATTGTCGTCAGGAGAAAGAGAGGAGCAGTATCTATCAGCACAAATTGTGCTAGTTATCAATGTGGCGTATTGTATTTGATTTTTAATCCTTGATGAGGACTTCTATGTACATCTTCATGAACTGTTCTAATTTTAGTGTTTCTTTATACATTTTGTAATGTCCCTGGTGTGGGTTGAAAGAAAGGCTAAGTTTTTGTCTTATACCAAATTGAGGAGACTTTTGGTTATTATTTCCTCAGGTTTTCTTTTTGTTCAGAAGAGTTTTTATGTCATATTATAAGGCAAGCAATCTATTGGATTAATTAGTCAAGGTGATAAGCCAGCAGTTTTATTGTGGCTAATCAATACATGAAAAATTATTTAACCTCCTTCACAGTGAAGTGGAAATTGAAGCATGAAAAGATACATTGTCTTCATAAATTGGTACATTGAATTGAAACCTCTTTGTATACCTACTTAAAGGTAATAAAAATTAAATAGAAAAATTGTTTTTTAAAAAAAAAAGAAAAGAAGAGGAATAAGTTGAAGTTGTTGAAGGATTTCAGGCTTTTAACTATCCATTCCACAAAAGGAGATTTGGTTGTCATATATGCTCAACATGTGTGCATATACATATGTGTGTATATATATTATTTCTAATGTTATCTGTCTATTCACCTGTCTGTCTATCTATCTATCTATCTATCTATCTATCTATCTATCTATCTATCTATCTATCTATCTATCTATATATCTATTCCTATACCTACACTGAGATTTGAAGACCCTAGATAGCTGTTTGCTTGTCTTTCTGTGGCTCTAAAAATCTCTATTTTTAAAGTTGTTTGAAAATTACTTCTGAGGATTAACTAAAAGTGTTTTCGGAAATCACCATTCACATTCCCAGAGTAATATGATATATGTATAGGTTACTTTACGGTTTGTGTGCACATTTCTACTGCCCCTTGCTCCCTTCAGAAAACGTGGTTTTCCTCATAGGTTTTTGTCTGCTGCTGGAGACTCAGAAAATTGTGCTTTCAGGGAATTCTGGAGTAGCCTGATAGTGGCCTTTTCACTGGTTCACAGGTCCTTCCTTGTCAGTTGTCAGTCATGAGCATGTGAGCATCCTTTTGTTGCTGAGGCATAAGGGGGAAACAGCTTTCTCAGGAGCTGGACCTCAGCCTCTCCTACCAGCCTCTCAGGGCGGGTTCCTGTCCATGGATATTGGAGGACAGATCCCCTGAACCACAGTAGTGCTGGTGGGGGAGAGCTTACTGCCGAGCTGGCAGACTCTTGGCTTCTATTCCAGGATGAGGTTCAACTCTGTGAGTCTTTCCACAATCAACTCACAAAGGACACCTGTGTGCTGTAGACTTTGAGAGCCATGGGTTGGCAGCCGCATTCCCTCTGCCTCTCGGAGTGCTGCTCTAGACATCGTCTGGATTTCAGGAGGGCCGGCTGCTTGGGTGGAGCAGGTCATGGCCATAATGCATCCTGAAGATTCGGGTTTGGAATTTAATACCCGGGACACATATCTCCCCCCGTCCCACCCAAAAACGCACGAGGTTTCTTCCAGGCCTGCCCGGAGGAAAGGCCAACCATGGTTCTCATTTGGACTAATTGGAGACTGTCTGGCCACAAACATTCCCCTCTGTGCCTTTTCCCTCCTCTGGGGACGGGGCAGGGCTGAGGAGAACCTTCTGGAGGGCGGCTGGGGCGGGACGCAGAGTGGAATGTTACCATTGCACCACCCTCTGCCTGGTGTGGAATGCTGAGCTGAACAATGGAAGTGTCCCTCCTGTCCTTGGGAACATTTTTTTTGTTATTGTCGCAGGCCAAGCATTTGAGGCTCAAATGAGATTCCCTTATGTCTGCGCTTTTCCATGGTGTTCTGGAATACCACCTTGCTGTGGGCCACCCTCAGTTCATCTCCGCTGGCCTGGGGTGCTTGGGGGAAATTCAGTGATGGCAATTAGGGAAGACGGTTTCCTTTCGCTTTCTTGGAGAAGGAAAGAGTGTAAATCAACGCTCTCCAACACATGCCAAGATCTCTCTTAACAGCCCAGAGGTTTCATTTTTAGTGGTACAAAATTTTTTGAGATCTTCCTCCAAATACAGACCCATGCAGACCCATGCTCAAATAGCACTTGTAGTATATGTCTTGTTTCCTTCCCTGCATTCCTTGTTCTAATGTGTTCTTTTTTTTTATGCTTCTCCCCTTTGAATAATTCAGGTAGAATTATAATTACCTTCATATAGGAGCAACTTCTCTAAGGTCCAAAGGTTAGTGTTAGCATGGTGTTCTATGTCAAGAAGATGTAGAAACAAAGCTATAGTCCCTTTTGCCTCAGTTTGTATCTCTCCATGTGATCGACCATCATTTCTATAACACAACATAGCAAGTTTTAAGTGTGGTGTGTGTGTGTGTGTGTGTGTGTGTGTGTGTGTATGTGTGCCCAAGTAATAGGGCTTAAACTCAGTGCTTAGGGACTATCCCTTAGATTTTTCACTCAGGTCTGGCACTCTTCTACTTGAGCCACACCTGCACTTCTGCACTTCTGGCTTGGAGATAAGAGTCTCACATGGACTTTCCTGTCCAGGATGGCTTCATACCAGGTTCCTCTTGACTATCTAGGATTACAAGAGTGAGCCAATGGTGCCTGGCTTCTGTTTAATTTTTAAGATGACAATCCCAAGTGTGGCTGTTTTGTTGGTCATAAAGAAGCCATCAAATAAATGATGTGGATGTATCTAACCTAGCCCAATGGCAAAATTGGCTGGAAAGCAAACATTTCTAAAAGGCAATGAAGTGAGATTTGCTGCTGCTGACCCCAATCCCTGAAGCGAAGCTCCATTATCATTAGAGTGGTGTTCCAAACTATTCTACAGCATGCTAGAACTAAAGGAATACATCTTTTGATATAAGTCTTTCATAGCCAGTTAAGTTTGTGGAAAGTCCAAACTATTCAGGAAAAGTCTGACAATTTCTACTGAATATTTTACCGAGAAACATACTTTTCACAAGGCACCTGTAAAACATCTCAGGACTTGGGTTAATACTGGAAAAAAATCAGAAAACTTGGTTTGTTGGAAAAGAAAAAGCACTAGATTTGAAATAAGGGCATTTATATTGTTTGACTCAAGTCATTGGCAAGTCATTTAATCCACATCAGAACCATGGAAGCTTAATCTACCAAAGGGGCCTTACAGGATTAGATCATTCTTGTTGTGCTGTGATGAAAAGATTATAAACTCCAAAGTATCAAAATATGGTGGTTCCTTTCAATCATGACACCTTCTTGTACAGTGTTTCATTCCTGGGTACTCGGTGATCAACCAAAGAATGAGTTTGATTGACTACCTGGCGTAAGAGACTACCTAAATTACTTAAGAGAGCTGGAACTGGTCATCTTCTAGAATAACAGGAATTAGGCAAAGAGCAATGAAGAATATGGTTCAAGGCATTGTGTTTTTTACTCTTTTCTGTGGTATTTCTAGTATTACAGAATGTAGGCAACAAGAGCTAACTTCTAGAAGATGATCTAGGATTATTTGTGAAAATGGGTATTGTGTGAAAGAGAAAACATTGGAAGGAAAAATTCAGCCCTCATGTTCCAAGTGTGTGGTGGGCCACTGTTAGTTAACTACAAATTAAATTTTCAGGTTGTTAGCATCCAGCTGCGCTGGTGAGCCATCTAGGATTTTGGCTCCACGGAGATCGAATGCATCACGTCAGTTCTCAGAGAAGTCCAGCACACACAGGCATCTGCATCGCCACGGCAAAACTCCACAGGTGAGAAAGAAAGGGAAATGTATTTTCTCACATCTGGATGTTTACAAAACTTGTAGTCAGCTATATATGGCCATCGCATTTGCCAAATGTCTATCCATTTGAAAACATCTGGACAAGGGAGCGTTCATCCAGATGTTCATTCCTGAATAGATGGCTGGCAACTACCAGCCATAATTTTCCAGTTGCTTGGCCTGAATTTTGCTGAACTTTGAAAACACTAAATCGAATAGCTCTGTCTGTGCCATTGGCCTAACTCTCTACTAATTAATGAAGAACAAGCTTGGAAATAATCACTACTGTGAACTCTCCTATCTTACCTTAGGCTAACACATTGCTCATGTCTTACTTCTTACTTGGTATTATTCTACAAATAAAAGTCTTTGTGAAGGTTGAAGAGTTGAGTGATAGCCTAATTTCAGACTTGCTCTGAAACACCAGCTTTGTTCTTTGGAACTGCAGAACTGTGAGACAAAATAAAAGCCATGAATGTTGCTTTAAGCTGCAAAGTTTGGGGTAATACATTATGAAGCAGTAAAAATTTAGTTGTGAGCTGGTGGCTGATGCCTGAAATCCTTACTACTCAGGAGGCTGGGTTCTGAAGATTGTGATTTGAAGCCAGCTGGCAAAGGAAAAGTCCAATTGAATCACCCCAAAAATGAGCCTTTTTTGAGTGAAAAAGCCAAATGAGAGTGCAAGATTCTGAATTCAAGCCCCAGGACACACACACACACACACACACACACACACACACACACACACACACACACAGAGTCTCAATATTACATCTCAATATGACAGAACAAATTCTTTGTTGGACCTACTATGCACAAGAGATTCAACATGTGTAATAGCATAAGAGTGAGATCTTTTCATTTTCTGTAGGAAACAGTTGATAAAGTTAAAGGGGGATTTGTCAACGTTTCTATTTTCAGCGTCTTCCAAACATGCAGATACTGGCGTTGGTGAGCTGGCAATGATTGGTGGGATAAGCAGCAATCATTGAGATGTGACTACTGGGAAGCTGGTTGTGTCAGAAATGAACTAGAGTGTGAATTTTGCTGAAATAGTTCTTAATAAATACCAGGGTAAAGACATCATTCAGCTTCCTTTGGTTATATTCCTGAATATGACTGACCCATCTTTCTCCTTTTTTTTCTCCACATATATTTGGGCAACTTCTTTGTAGATACCTTGGATTTGCAAAACCACCCAGACTGCTTTGGTTTCGACATACAGCTTACTTGCAATTTGGGGAGAGTTTCCTGTTCTTTTGAGCATCGCTTTCTCACTTCCACTCTGGACCAAGGAGAGTGTGAGCGATTTTATTTGACTTCACTCATATCCAGTCAAATAACAGAGCTTCAAGCCACGCCGCCCCACTCAGAGATCAGTGTCAGATACACTACTTCTAAAGATGCATTTGAAGCGGACAAATAGCTAGACAATTACGTGGTAAATAATAACAGATGCCCCAAGGTAACACAGAAGTAGATGTGGTTTGCATTGGGATTGGCAGGCAAACGTGTTTCAAAGGGTAGAGATTGCAAAGCAAGGCTCACTGCCAAAACCCAGCAATCTATGTGAAGAGTCAGGTAGGGTCAAGCCTTGGAGACTTATAGACTAATTCAAGACTTTAAAAGAAAAATAGAATCAATGGGGAAAAAATACCACCAAAGTCTTTAACAAAGTGAAGAACAGAAGGAGAGAAATCAGCACCACAAACTTGACCCTAGGTTCAGACAGCTCAGTTCTTTGAAGGGAGACATTTTTCTCTTTTTTTTCCCCCCTTGAAATGTGCAATATATCCAGATGCACATAGACAGAACACATAAAGCAACAACTAAAAACTAAGTGGAAACAGGCACAATGGGAAGAGAACTCTGAGTACCACTGAAGCAACAATTGTTCTATTAGTTCTATTAGTTTTTCCTACCTATGTCCTCCAGGTGAAGTGGAATGCATATGAACCCAGAGTGGGCTTCCAGGTTCACACAGAGAGAACTGCAGGAATAACTCTGTATTCCTGACTCAGGAAGTTGGGAAACAACAAATGATTATGCACACAGAGGAAATACAGACATCTCCTGATCCTTTGCTCTTTTTCTTTTCTCCTTTTCTTGTCAATTCTCTCATTTTCGGTGCCCAAAGGAGTAATGGCTGTGGCAGGAGTGGGTCATCTATCAATATTACTGCGTTGCCAGGTACTGGTCATTCACGCCTGTAATCTTAGCTACTCAGGGGACTGTGATAGGAGGCTCACGGTTCAAAGCCAGCTGGGGCAGCAAAGTCCTTGAGACTGATATCTCCAGCCCCAGTGCTGGCACAAAAGAGAAAAATCAAGGAAAAAGAAAAGGACAAAATTTGCAGAATTGAAGGATTGCCTTGACTAGGAAAGGGAGAGAATGAAGACAAGGAGACTGGAGACGTTGGGGGAAGAGGATTTAAAAGAATGAGTCAAGTATGATTGTAGACACAAAGAGACTGCGACAGGTCGATGGATACAGCCGGAGTGGAATGGGCAACAGTAAACCTCTTGCTTGTGACAAAGGCAGTTCTCTCCCAGAGAGTACAGGAAAGAAACTTTAGCAACAAGTTTTTCTCTGTGTGCTGAAATTCTACCTTTTTTAGCCATTTGGAGACACATGGAGATTGCACATCTTTCCTCTGTGCGCCTTGCTCAGTTCCTTAACTTCCCAAGGCTGGGTACTTCCAAAGGCTCTGACCTTTTCTGAGGTTGCCTGGTGTCCAGGCAAGTTCCACAGCTGTCAAATTTCTATCTCGGTGGCCTCCATAAATATCTCAAGAGAATTTATTTTCTTTAATTTCCTTAGGCCTTACTTGCACATTTGCTGATTGGGAGAATACGTTTGGAGACCGGTACGCCTCCAAGATGGATAGCCACACCTGCCAGCCGTTGGGATTAATTAGTACACCTGTGCCCCGGAGCCTGCATTCACAGAGGGGTGGAAAGGAGGCCCAGATTGCAACCTAGACAGCATCCACCCACCCTCCCAGCCGCCCCTCCAGGTAGATGTCATGCTACAGGCTACTTTTGGAGCACACCACGTTGCAGACAGACTTCTTCCTCCAGTAACCCCACGGCCCGTTGATCTCTGTGTTCTTCCCATCTCAGTCTCCACCACCTTGCAGAGCATCTATGCCTGGACTTTCTAGTCTGCCTTGTAGTCTGGAACTTCTCTAATCACACAACACCTAGAATATTGCAAAAAGCCAAATTGCTCCTTTGGCCAGCTGCTCACCCCTTTGGACTTACCCTGCCTACAGTAAAAGGGGGGAAAATCTCCCTTCTCATTTTTTATTAAATTTCATTGCAATGCCTTCCTTGGTAAGCATGTGTCTCCCTTTGATCTACTGTCAGGCTTCCAGAAATTTACGTGGTTTTCTGTTGTCTTTTGAAAAATCAAATACAAATGCTTCATACAGGCCTCCAAGCTGCGCACCAAACCCTCAGCCTCACCATTCTTATTTATGATTGATCTTTGACCTACAATTACTTGGCACTCCAGCTAAGTAAACCTGCTTGTTCTCAAGTACACAAGTTATGAGTCCTCACTGCTGGCCACTAAATACCTCTATTCTTTTTCCTTTATTTTTTTTATCAAGCTCCTTTGCAAAATGCTCGCTGAGAGTTATCCCAGACACAGCCTTAAGAACTTAGGAAAGAGGTCTACATTCATGGGGTGCATGGTAGCTAGAGCTCTAGAGTGCAGCGGGAAGCTGTTGAGAATCCATTGCGTGCAAACCCAGAGCAGGTCCTAAAGATGGAGAGGAATGGCCTCTGTTCCTTTAAACTAAGCTGATGTGGATATGTGAAGTTCCTGTCTTCCTTATGTGTGCATCTCTGGTAGAACATTTTACTGCTGGACACCTCTGGTTCACACCTGTAATCCTAGTTATTCAAGAGGCTGAGATCTGAGGATTATGGTTCAAAGCCAGCTTGGGCAGAAAAGTTAATTCCAATTAGCCAGCAAAAAATTAGAAATGGAGTTGGGACTCAAGTGGCAGAACACTAGCCTTGAATGAAAAAGCTCAGGGTCAGCATCTAAGCCCTGAGTTCAAGCCCCAGTACCATACTTTTAGGCCAATTCTGTATGTTGAGACAGCACTTCAAGCCTTTTGCTTTATGTAAGTTGTTCTGTGTTGCTTTTGTATCTCTTCACTCTTCTCCTCACCCCTTTTATTGTAGGGTTGGCGCCCTTCCTTTCTGAAGCATGTTGCTCTTAAACATAAAGGAACGAAACCTCATTAATCACTCTGCAGGATGCAAGGCCTACATGGCTGTAGCCGCTGAAGGAGTCCTGTTCAGCATCAACCAATTTTTCATTTCCTTTCAGTGGGGACAGCGGGTTTCTCCATATCCCAGGCCAGGCAATGTGAATGCAGGGACTGAGAGCTCCAGAGGAGACAAAGTAAGACCAAACTGCAGGGCAACAATAGCAGACACATCGATCGGACACCTGGATTGCCTCCTTCCGTCCCTCCTTGACTCCCTCTGACTGACAAATACAGACTGCCCGGGCAACAGCTTGCTCGCTATTAACTTGGTGTTGTCTGATGTGGAATGATTCGCCGGCTCCCCTCCACATTGAAACCTGTCTTCCAACCCTAAAACATGAGCCCTGAAGCTTTCAGAGATTTAGCGTTTCACAAAGATCTTCCGATGGATTGGTACATTTTAAAAAGTATAACAATATGAAATTGATTGAGTTGTCTAGACCCACAAGAAATGTTATGCAAAAGAGACTGGGCTTTATAGATAAAATCAAATCAACCTTCAAAGTTGAGGCATGGGGATAAAAAGAGACACAAAGAATATTTAATGGGTGCCCTTTATTTTGCAAATAATATGTAGAAAATAATAGCAATAGAAAACTCAGATGGTGGGGCTGGGAAGGTGGCTCAGTGGTAGAGCGCTTGCCTTGCATGCATGAGGTCCTGGGCTTGATTCCTCAGCACCACATAAGTAAACAGAAAAAAGCCGGAAGTGGCACTGTGGCTCAAGTGGTAGAGCGCTAGCCTTGAGCTGAAGAGCTGAGGGACATGCCCAGGTCCAGAGTTCAGGCCTCATGACTGGACTCCCCCCCCCCCCAAAAAAAAAGAAAAAGAAAACTCGATGGTACAAGAAAGAATAGACTTGAAAGATGTCTGGTGTGATTGAGTGTGTGTGTGTGTGTGTGTGTGTGTGTGTGTGTGTGTGAGAGAGAGAGAGAGAGAGAGAGAGAGGGAGAGAAGAGAAAGGGGAAGTCACTCAGAAAATATAACAGAGAGTTTAAGTTTGCAAACTTGAGAAATTAAGGCATGGAGGCTTAGGTGAAAATAACAAATAAACAAATATACATCTGATAGAGATTAGGGAGCATAGAGAAGAAGCATCAGATACATAATGACAAGTTTGGAAAGACAAACAGAAAAACTTTATGAAAGGATTGTGGAAGATAGAAAATAACCCAGGAGTAAAATATTCATGGAGTACCAGGCAATTGAGAAATGGAGCTCTTCAAAAACCAATGAAGAAGAAAGAATACAGCAGACACACTCCATCAGGAAATGGAAGCTAACATAGAAGAAGATGGAGAAAGCAAAATAAAGAATGAAAAAGGAAACAGAAGGGAGAAAGCCACACCTCAGAGAAACCTAAACTGTCTTGGAAATCTCGAAAAGAAGAAACATCTAATACCGTAAAGATCAAAACAAAGTTAAGTCTGGTACACCAGAACCTGCCTGACAACAAACTGTGGGTTAGGGGCTACCAAATAATGAGAAAGTGAGAAGGACAAAGGAATGAGGAAATAAGGAAGAGACAGTAAATCCTTGCCATCATAACCTTACAGGAAACAGAAAGGCAACTGGCCAATCAGAAAGCCATCTTCGAGAACCCTCACTGTTTAATCAAGCCACAGCAGAAGATGGCTCAAGATGGCGGGCGTAGGCTGAGCTGTCATCTTCCTGTGTCGTGACTAATCCCCAGGCTCTTTCTTGCCTTATTTCTTCTCTAAGAAGCTTTTCTCTCACCTTTACTTATATTTGTGCCTTGACTGAATTCTCTTCTTGCCAGACACACAAGGATCAAAGCTGTTCAGCTGTCCTGTGCTTTCTGGCAACGTGCTTGCTTGGTGTTTGGCTGAGGAATTAGGGGCACAGTGGGTCTGTATAGCTGGGACTCATAGAATGGTTAAGAGAAACCCCAAGAAGGTTTCATGTTTGGTTGTCTAGTCCTCCTGGATTCAAAATAGCTACCAGAAAGTCAGCCAAGCTTGCTTCTTGCTTCCAGAGAGAGAAATTCAGCCAGGATGGGAAACAGAGAGAAAATGAAAGTGATAGGAAAGCTTTTTAGGACACAAATATACAGTGGTCCCTCACCTATGGCAGCTTTGTATTTATTATATATATATATATATATATATATATAGGCATTATAAACCCTTCCCACTCTCCTATAAACCTTTCCCACTCTTATTAACCTTTCCCACACTCTTACAAACACTCCATATGCTCCTAAACACTTTCTACTCTCTTAAACCTATGTCATTTAAACAAGATATAAAATTCTAGTGACGTCTACTACAACCTGAATGATGAAGATCATGAATGAGTAGCAGTGCAGTTGATGGCGATGAAGGTGATGACGGTGAGATGAATGTACTGCACAGCCAAAAAGAGCATCGCAGCTCCTCTGAAGGCCACAGGGCATCAGGTGATTGTCTCCGCCCTGGGCTGTAACTTCTGCTAAAGGCATAGGCATCACAGATCTTTTTTTATGTTATCTGGCATTAATTTGTTTTTTTAAATATGTAAGAGATTTGGAACATTATGTCACTCCTAGAACTAGTCCTTGTCAAAGTCCCTGTCCCAGGGTGAGACAAGAGAACGAGGGGGGGGTTACTGGCCTGCGTGATCTGTTAAAATTCTAGTGCTTCAGAATTATTCCTTGACCTACTTTAAGCTGGAATGAAGCCTATCATTAATCTTCAGGCTGGTGGTGTACTCAGTAAATCCATCTCATGATATTCTATGACTTCAGTGGGTCACCTAGACTAGTTGGAAAGTTGGAAGGCTTACTTACAGTGTTCTCTTTCAGAGGGAAAGAGAACACAGGGTGGTTTATTTCAGGGCAAGGTTTAAAAGAAGATCACACAGTTCCTTTGGCTGTCCCTTTCCCAGTGCAGAATTCAGGGTTCATTTTGCTATTCCTACTCTTGAATGCATCTGTAGACATTCCTTACGTCGGACATTTTCCACCCCCGGGATCATAGTTGGGGTAACTCTTGAGCAAGTAGGAGGCACCCCAGACTATAGGTCAAAGCTCCCTGGGGCTAGCAGGTGCATAAAGCAGGGAAGCTTCTAGAGCTAGTACAGTTTTGTCATTGAGATCTGACCTGGCCCTCTTATAGCACCAGCCTGTATGGTGGAAATAGAATGAAATCCAGAAAAAAAAAAAACAGACCCCCCCCCCCATAGATTTCAACCTGCTATATCATCAGACATAATGAAAAATTTCAATAACAGAACATCTAGAAACACACTTCCCCAATTTTTGGTCTTCCTTTTATTTAAATGTAGAATTATTATTTATTATCTCATTTTTGTTAGTTTTATATCATATAATTTAATTTTTCCCTCTTCTTAATTTTATTTGCTTTCATATTTTTATTGTGTAACTGAATTTTTCTCTTTGGACTTTTTTCTTCACTTTTTTCTGCTCTTTTTTCCTTTTCATTTTTCTAAATTTGCATCTTCTTTCTTTTTCTCATTGTCTGACCCTATTCCTTATTCCTTCTTTTATTATCATTTTACATGTATCAACTTATTTTTAATTTTATATAAATTGATAAGATCATAGATCTTAACTTCATAGTTTATATTATTTTTACCCCTCTTTTCTCTCTGGCTACTGGTCGCATGGTAGTTTATGTCTGTTATATTCATACATGTAGTTTGTTTTAGTAGTGTTATTTTGCTAGTTTGTTCTCTTCTCTCTGACTGGAATTGAACCCTCAATAGAAGACTTCTAATAAGAAAACCACACAAAGCAGAAGAAATATCCATTCCAACAAATGTTGGAATGTCTCTCTTACACACATACACACATACACACACACACACATACACACACACATACACACACACACAGAAACACAAGGCAGTATCATTTCAAGGTCCGTAACTCTTCAATAACTGAGTCTAAGAGAAATAGAAGTGGATGAAATGTCAAAGAATTTTAAAAATAATTGTAAAAATGATCATGACTTCACAGAGGCTAGAAATAAAGAGCTGGGCCAGGCATAGCAAGCCAGGCTAGCTGAAGCGGTGGAGATGGGGGTGGGGAAAACAGCAAGTTTGAGGCTAGTCCAGGTAAGTTAGCAAGGTGCTTTCTCAAAAACAAAGTAAAAATAAAATGAGAATAAAGGATGGAGGGAATAAATTGGTAGAATGCTTTCTTAACAGGTATAGGGCCCTGGGCTTAATCCTCAGTACAATGAAATACACATATACAAAACAGCTGAGTGAAGTAAGGAAGAAAGTACATAATAAGAGTTAGAGATTCTGAAGAATAAAAGTAAATTTCAGAAATGAGCAATCTAATAAATCAGATAATAACTTAATGGGAAGCATCACCACTAAACTAGATCAAGCAGAAGACAGCAGAATGTGAAGACATTTGATGATTATATTCAGATAGTAATGAAGAGTAGGCCAAGAAATTATAACTACAATTTCTAAGACCTCTGGGATACTACTAAGAGATCAAATCATTGAATTATGATTTGAATCATGTTAAAAGAAATGAATCATTTGAATCACTGAATCATGAGCGTAGAAGAGAGAGGTAAGAAATAGACTAATGCATCCAAACCCCATTCAGGGAAGAAATTCTCACAGTCTAGGAAAAGGTAGGAACATCCACCTACTATAGAATTCCAAATTGACACAATCAGAGGAAATTTTGAAATACTGAAAAAACTGTCAATAAATTATAAATGGTTTTAACTTTCCAATTAAAAACTATGGAACAGAACTAGTGATGTAGATTGTTGCTTTAGTTATTTCCTAGTATATGTAAGGCCCTGGGTTTGACTGTCAGAAAAGGAAAGAGAGAGATGTAGATTGGTTAATTAAACTTTAAAAAACCAAGATGTAACTTTCTGCTCTCAGAAAATCTTACATCATTGTTAGAAACATACAAAAACTAAGTAAAGGGGTGAAAAATTATATCCTAAGGAAACTAAACTCAACAGTAAACAGCAGTACCTCTACTCATATCTCATATCTCATACTACAAACCAAATTGAAAAACCCCACATACACACAAAACTCTATAACCAATATTCTTGATGCACATTGATGCAAAAATTCTTAATAAAATATTTTAAAACCTACTACAGCAGTACATTAAGTTGGTTTAATTTTAGGAATGCAAGGATGGTTCAATATGTACAAATCAACTCATGCTAAGCAGATCAAACACAAAAAAAATCAATAAATGCAGAAAAAGTATTTGCCAAAATTCAGCATTCCTTGATAACAAAAGCCTAAGAGAAACTAGAAATATATAATACAATAAAGGCCAACATAACAAACTTATAACCAAAATAATGCAAAATGAGGGTAAGTGAAAGAATTTCCTATAAAACCCCAAAACAAGAAAGGTTCTGACTAAATATAATGATTTAGTCTTAGCTAATGCAATGGATGGATAGATATCAGAAAAGAAGAATTCAAGCTATACTTGTTTGTAGATATCTGATCTTATATTTGAATGATTCTAAAGACTCCATCTGAAGATTCTTAGATCTGAGAAATATTTATTGTTTTGTGCTGGTACTCAGGCTTGAATTCAGAGCCTGGGCTTTGTCCTTTAGCTTTTTTACTCAAGGCTGGCACTCTACCACTTGAGCCAGAGCTCCACTCTTTGCTTTATCTGGTTAATTGGACATAAGAGTCTCATGGACTTTCCTGTCCTGTCTGCTCATTTCATCTCTGCTTCACAATCAACAAACCTAAGACTCAATTTTCTCCAATATTAGCAACAGATCAATTCTCACTTCGTCATAACCCAGAATCCTCTGTGGCTATTTCTTACTTGATAATTGGTAGAAAAAAACTTTCTGCCTTGGGAATATGTGATTCTCACAACTGAGCATTGTGCCCAACACATCCTAAGTTGTTAATAAGTATATGCAAAGGATGTCCTAATAACAAAGGCACATGTAATGCACCCTGGCTCTTTTCCTTATCTGGTTTTGTGTTCATGTGTGTATACTCGCACACGTACATGTGCACATGTGTGGCACACTGTGCACTAGTCCTAGGGCTTGAATGTAGGGCCTTGTGCTTATGCTTGGCCTTTTTGCTCAAGTTGCTCTTCCTGTTGACCCACATCTCCACTTCAAGATTAATTGGAGATAAGAGTCTTCTTTAGTTTTCTACTTCTGCTGGATTTGAACTGTGATTGTACTCAGCCTACTGAGTAGCTAGAGTTATAGTCATGAGCCACCAGTGTCTGGCTGGCCTGACATGTTTCAGGTACAACTTATTTTATTTTTCTAAGATATAAATATTGGTAATAAAGATTTCTATGCCATTTACTCATGTTTTCCTCCCTCCATGTAAAAGAAAAGAGAAGATAAGCCAATGTAGGCCTTCTTCAACAACCAGGCATTTCTCATTTTCTGCAGTTGGGGCTCATTTTTATGCATTTTTTTACAGCTTCAAATCTGAAAAAGAAACAGTTACTTGTGTGAAGTGGTTAAATGGATTTTGTTTATTTGTTTGTGTTACTGATTAAGCTCAAGGCCTTGCACATGCTATGCAAGTGCTCTACCCAATGAGATTCCCCCCAACACACGCACCCCAATTTTTTACAAATCTGCTTTCCATGATTAGTTTCTCAAACAGCAGAGGACTGATGCAGACCACCTAGTGTGACAAGATCTGAAACCTGTCAACAGCACGTGGTTGTTTAAGAGCAATGGTGGATGCCGCAGGTCTGTATTAGAATCCCATCTGTGGATGGCACTGAACGAGCCACTTAACCTCTGCGGCTCTGTCTTTCCCTATGATGGGTATTAAGAAGTTTGGAGAGCAAATGTATTATTAGAAACTCTGTACTCTGAAAAATGTAAAGCAGGATGCGTGTATAAAGCATTATTGCAAATCCAACCCTGAGTTGCTTAAGAGCTAAACAAAATCTTATGTGACCACCCACACTGCCATCTGCAAGAATGAGGGGAAGTTCTTCCCTTCCCTTTGCTTTGTTTTGCTGCTGTGTGAATTCTTTGGCACTGGAGTCCACTTGTCTGCTCCTAGAGCATCATGAAAACAGCAGCAGTAACAACAGCCTCCACTTGGCACTCACCCACTTACATCTGTAATGCGCCACACACACACCTGTCTCATATCTACGTGTGCATGGACTACATGTGCAGTGCATGAGAGAGCAGATCTGCATATTTTAATAAATTGTTCAGTGAGGCAGAACTTTTAGAACAAATGGTCTCTCCTGCATAGTAAGATCAGATATGAATACATACATACATTCGCCGAAGGCAGTTAACTTGAATGTCATATTTCCTCATTCTTACGTTTCCTCATAATACTTGAAGCAAATGATCTCTCTTTTCAACTCGTCTTTCCCTCTCTGTCTCTGTGTCTCTGTCTCTGTCTCTGTCTCTCTGTCTGTCTGTCTCTCTGTCTCTGTTTCTCTCTCTCTCTCTCTCAGTGCCAGAGGATTCTCCTTTAGCTTTTTTACTCAAGGCTAGCTCTCTACAAATTTGAGCCACGCCTCCACTTCCAGCTTTTTGCTGGTTCATTGGAGATGAGAGTCTCATGGACTTATCTGCCTGAACTCACTTCAAACCCAGCTTTGGTAAGCAATGTGAACCAACTCCCAGCACACCTCTGCCTGGGTCCTTGGCTTAGTGCTATGCACTAGAGCTGAGATCTAAGTAAAAGATTGTCCATCCCCTGACTTAGGGACTAGGGTGGAAAGGGAAGAAAGGGACTCTTCACTGTTGTCATAGTATTTATTTGATCCTGTGCCTGTGTAATGAGAAGTCTTGGAATGACACTTCCAGGATCTTTGCCTCTTTGCTTCTTCTTCTTCTTTTTTTTTTGTTTTGGTCAGTCATGGGGCTTGAACTCTAGGCTTGGGCGCTATCCCTGCGCTCTGCAGCTCAAGGTGAGTGCTCTACCACTTGAGCCACATCACCACTTCCGGTTTTCTGGTGGTTAATTGGAGGTAAGAGTTTCACAGACTTTTCTGCCCAGGCTGGCTTTGAACCATGATCCTCAGATCTCAGCCTCCTCAGTAGCTAGGATGACAGGCGTGAGCCACGGGCGCCCGGTGCCTCTTTGCTTCTTAAAGCACAAGGTAATGCCCTTAAGTTTCTAATGTGCCTTCCTCTTGCTGCCCTTCTGGTAGTCACTCTGAGGTCTTGATGCTTAGAAGGATAGGGAAGAGGTTCCATTTTATATGTTCTGCCCAGTACAACAGCAGGGCTGCTGGACACCAATGGCTCATGCTTATCATTCTCTACTCAGAAGGCTGAGATCTGAGGATTGTGGCAGAAAGCCCCCTGAGAATCTGATCTCAAATTGGCCAGTAAAAAGCCAGAAGTGGAGGTGTGGCCCAAGTGGTAGAACACCAGACTTCAGCAAAGAAGCCAAGCTACTGACATGGCTCTGTGTTCAAGCCCCAGTATAAGCGTGTGCGCACACACACACACACACACACACACACACCAGCATGACCTACAAAATGTCTCTACATAGGAAGAAATGAATGAATGATGTATGTCCTGACAGTTAAGTCAGATGAGTGTTTCACAGAAGTGAGCATGGTTTCAGTCATGAGGCTGCACATGGCGGCCTCCTGGCTCCTCTCCTTCATCTTCTGTTATCCCAGCTTCCTGCTCCTGGCCAGGAATAGAGTTATATCCAGTGCAGCACCCAGCCCTGGGGGCAGCTTTATCACCTTGAGCACACGTGGGTGTCATAGCAAACACCCAATAAACACCTGTTGAGTGACTGCTAAAGCATCGCGGTGTAATGGACAGCTTTACACATGGGCTCACAAATTTGCAGGATGCTGATACAAAAGGCATCTGCCCTCACACACTTTCTCCCTTGCACTACCTTTCATTTTCCCTTTTTGTCATTGTCTTAAATAATTTGTTTGGTCCCTCCATTCCATATCTGCAAACACACACACATACACACACACGCACACACACACACACACACACAGAGATATACTGTGAATATTAAAAATATAGCGATGAGTAAATGCCAACGTTAATTATGCTAAAACAAATTTCAGGAAGACATTTTAATATGCTTAGCCACCAACGTGCCTATTCTTCTGCTCGTCCAGTTGTTTTGAAAATGCAACTAATTCTTGACTGACTGTTCCATTATCTGGATAATTCAAAGTCCATGAAGGGACCCAGGGCTCACGTTTATAATCCTAGCTTCTCAGGGGGCTGAGATTGGAGGATTGGCATTTGAAGCCAGTTTGGAGAGACAGATTTGAGAAACTTTTATCTCCAGTGAACCTGCCAAAAAGCTAGAAGTGGAGACGTGCTCAATGGGTAGAGGGCCACCCTTGAGCAAAATGCTAAGGGACAGTGCCCAGACTTTGAATTCAAGCCCCAATACCAGAACAAAAAAATCCTCCTTTCATATTAGTGTTATTATTATTACTACTACTATTGTTAATACTACTGCTATTTAGCTTAACATTTCACATGTGAGTAAAACCCTGTGAGCTTTGTCCTCAACTTGACTTCTTTCTCTTAACATGATGTTCTCTAGTTCCTTCCATTGTCCTGCAATTGACATGCTTTATTATTGAATAAATGGAATGTCACAATGGATGCTGAACTGCATTGTGGGTATGTCCTGCATTCTATTGATCTAATCCTGCATTGTTGGACTGATCTGTGACTCCGCTTTTGTGACTATAATAGATAGGTGTGTCCAGGTGAGTTCTGTCATCCTTCAGTGTGTCTTTCTTTCCCAGGATTCCTGTGGCAAAACTCTGTGGTAGTTCAGACCTAGCCTTTTTTTGTTTTGTTTTTTTTTTTGGTCAGTCATGGGGCCTGAACTCTGGGCCTGGGCGCTGTCTCTCAGTTCTTCAACTCAACGCAAGCGCTCTACCACTTGAGCCAAAGGGCCACTTCTGCTTATGTGGTGCTGAGGAATCTAACCCAGGGCCTCGTGCATGTGAGGCAAACACTCTACAACTCGGCCACCTTCTCAGCCCCCAGACCTAGCCTTTTTTTTTTTTAATTTTTTATTGTAAAGATACTATACAGAGGGTTACAGTTACATGAGTGAGGTAATGAGTATACTTCCTATTGAGCATTGTTACCCCCTCCATTGTTTTCCCCCTACCATCCCTTCCCTCCCTACCTTCCCCAGGTTCTTTTTTTCTTTTAATTGTGATTAAGTGATTACATAATTTCCCAAATTTCACAGTATTGTGGAATAATGATGCTCATTTAAAGTCACAAGTTCATTCTAACTTTCCTGGAGCAAATTATCTATCACAGTCTATAACATATAACGGTGTACACATATACACCATACATGTTCCCAACAGCTTTCTTTAGGCTCACGTTCCCTCTAGCATTCCTTGCTGTTGGTTTTCTTGATGACTGCCATTCTTCTGAGCTGAGATGGAATGTCAGTGTCATTTTGATTTGCTAAGGATATCGAACAAATCACAAGTTTATTAGCCATTTGTACTTCATTTTTTAAAAAGAGAACTATGGTCATGTGTTTATTTATTAATTTATTTTTATTTTGGTGGTATTGGGGTTTAAACTCAGGCCTTGGGTTATTGTTATTGTTTGTTTTCCTTCTCTGTCTGTAGTGTGCCTTGAACTCAGGGATTTGTACTTTTGCTTGGCTCTTTTGCTCGTGACTGCCACTCTACCACTTGAGCTACACCTTGCCTCTGGCTTTTTGCTGGTTATCTGGCAATAAGAGTCTCATGGATTTGTCTGTCTGAGCTGGCTCCAAATCACAATTCTCAGATCTCAGATCTCAGCTTCCTAAATATGTAAGTAGGTTTGTAGGTGTGAGCCAGCACCTGGCTTGTGAATACGTATTGAGTCCCTCTTCAATAGAATTTTTCAAATATAAAGTAGATATAATATTCTTATTTCACTTGAAAGTTGCAAAAGGTAAACAAGTTAACATATATGAAGCACCTAGAATAATGCCTGGCATATAATAAATGCTAGAAAGTTTTAACTCAACTTACTTTTAAAACTTTGTTTCTCTTTTGTGTTCAAGCCCCAATACAAGTGCAAAGATAAAAGGAAGAAAGGTAGATAGGTAGAAAGGAAGAAAGGAAGGAATGAAGGAAGGGAAGGAGGGAGGCAGGGAAGAAGGGAGGCAGGGAAGGAGGGAGGCAGAGAGGGAGACAGGGAGGGAGGAAGGAAGGAAGGAGGAAGGAAGGAAGGAAGGAAGGAAGGAAGGAAGGAAGGAAGGAAGGAAGGAAGGAAGGAAGGAAAGAAGAAAGGAAGGAAGGAAATCCTGAGCTGAGCCTGGAAACCAATGAGCTTCTGTTTCTTTCTCATGGGAGGCGAGGGCAATTAGTGGAACACTTTGGAAGTGTGTAATGGGGGTTTGGGGCTATTAAAAATGTATCACAATGAAATACTGATGACTAGAAGGCATCAGGCAAAATGAAAACTTGTCAATTTATTTAGTTGGCAGCATTGTAACTCCTGTAACAGAAATACAGCCTGATAATTTTATACACATAACACATTAATTTTAGGAGTACCCTGTGGGAATATTCAATCTTCACGAGAAAACACACACATGCTCCCAGAAATCCAGCTTTCCCCTGGTGCTGCCTAGTGTGTTAGATGTGTAAAATTCTGTCAGATACATTGGATCCATTGCAGAATTTCTCTGATCATGTTTATACTCCATAATTCAGGAAACCCCAAAGAGAACTTCATCATACAACTAACTGTAGAAATGCTCCACAGAGCAGACCCCCGTGAACACCATAGGTCAGGGCTCAGAACAAAGTGGTGTATGCTTCCCAGCACATGCAAGATCTACTGAAGTTCATTTGAAGGTGAATGTCCCAATGACTGTGTTTTTCACACAAGGCTGCGTAGCCCAGAGCACTTGTGTGTTTGGAGTCTTTGTCTCTGCAGGCTTTTAGTGGTTTTCTCTGCTGTTTCAATCACTGTCCGCTATTTTATCTCTTAGAATCAGGCCTCCATGACAACAGTGTATGCAAAACAAACTATGACTCCTTTTCCTTGGATGGTCTTGGAAATTTTGTCCAAATCTTTGATAAACATACTCTTTTTATATGTTGAGGGAGGGTTTCTGGGGCTTGAACTCAGCACCTTACACTCCCTCTTGGCTTTTTAAGCTCAAGGTGCTCTACTATTTGAGCCTCACCTTCACTTTAGGCTTTTTGCTGGTTAAGTGGAGATTCGAGTCTCTGAACTATATGTAATCTTCAGATCTCAGCATCCTGAATATCTGAGATTATAGGCATGAGTCACCAGGGTCCGGATGATAAGCATGCTCTTTTTTATAATTTAATTTAATTTTTGTTTGTGAACATACTGTACAGAGGGGTTACAATTACATGGGCAGGATAATGCGTACATTTCTTATCAAGCATTGCAGCCTCTTCCTTTGTTTACCCTTCACATTCCTTCCCAGCCTCCCCCCCCACCCCCTACCCAATCCTCCCCCCTCCCCCCTCCGCGCCCTTCCCCCCCCCCCCCCCCCCCCCCCCGCACCAACGTTGTAAAGCTCGTTTTTGACATGACAACTTGTACTTCTAATTGTATGAGTCAAGTGGAAAAAGGTCAGATAATGTGATGCTAGGAAAATGAACCCTTAGATATGTATTTTAACGCTTTTTTCTTTCATGCATTTGTTTCTAACACATTTATAAGATTATCTCTTTGTTGCTTTGTATGTCCCTCCCCTACAGTATAACCCCTGCTTTCACTATATTTGATGTCAGTATAACTTGTGGAGGAGATGGGGAAAAACAAGTCGTTTAAGGATACAGGTGGACCTGTTGCAATGATAAGCATGCTCTTAATATGAGCATGTCACCAGAGGAAAGACGTTCGCCTAGGCAGGGCTGAGGCTAAGTTTGAAGAATGGAGGACTCTCCAAGGAAGAGGCCGCCCATGGGAGCACTGAGCAGGTAAACTGAGTCTCACAAAGGGAGATCCTTTGGAACAGCTCCAAACTCCAATGCTATCCATTTTGTGGTTAGATTCAAGACCTTAACTACTCACCTGTGGAGCACTTTCTAGCTGGGAAGAAAAGTTCTAGAAGACAATTTATACTTCAAGGGAAGATTGTTTTTTTAAGGTACAGTGGTACAAGTCAAAGTTGGTTTATTTTTAGATTTGAGGTTGTTGTTGTTGTTGTTTGCCAGCACTGGGGCTTGAATTCAGGGCCTGGGCACAGTCCCTCTCTCAAGGTCTTCTCTCAAGGCTGGTGTTCTACCACTTGAACCACAGCTCCACTTCAACTTTTTGGTTGTTAGTTGGCTATTAAAGTCTCATACTCTTTCCTGTCTGAGCTGGCTTCAAACCTCGATCATCAGATCTCAGCCTCCTGCAGCTAGGATTACAGATGTGAGCCACCGGCACCCGGCTCAGATACCAATAGATTGTATTCTGTGGAAAATTAGGAAGGAGGAAATGAACTGATTTAGGAAAGGAGAGAAAGCATAATAGGAAATAAGTAATTATTAATAATTATTAAATAATAAATAGTTAAATATAAAATAATTAAATAGTTAAATAGTTAAATAATCTATAGGCAACTAGACATGCAGAGTGCATTCTGGGGACAGGGTGGCCAGGGTGTGTTTTCTGGGTCCTGCAGACCACAGGTTGATGAATGATTTCATCAGAAGCAAATTCTGTCTTGGTATTCATGCAGAGACTTGGTGGCCTAGCCTTGCAAAGAACAGCATGATCTTATTCTCTCTTGCCTTCCCTATACATGTGTGCTCTGCCTCCATTCCTTTGTACATTTCTTGATGCTCAGTGTTTAGATTGCCTAATGCTCATCCGCTCATTCCTCAGTGAATGAAAACCATGGTGGTAGGAGGAAGTCCTGCAGAAGAGCCTCCCAGCCTCCACACTTACCTCTGTGGTGTGGTGGGGTTTTGCATGGGCATTTGTCCAACTCTGTTGGGACCCATGGGTTTCTGGCTATGCACTGGGGCTGTAGCTTTGACTCTCCTGACAGGCTGTGCAAAGGCGCTACTTCCAGTCCATGTGGGTTCTTGCCATTCCAGGTAGTCAGCATTCCAGGTGCCAGCATTGGGGAGGGAGAGGGAAAGGGAGACAGCCTCACAACCTCATTGCAGAGGTCATTGCTCCACAACTCACCCTTCCTCCCCTTTGCAGGAGTAGCTCCCTTGTGGTGCAGTACTTCGAGTCTTAACAATGTGAATTAGAGGCTGTGACTGGCGTGAAATCGACAACTAAACACTGCTGGTTTGCTCACCTCTTAAAAACAAAACGGCTAATTGTTCTTAAGTGCCCAAGGAGGCAGAGGCAAAAAGAACCTTGCACCCTACCCACCTCCCCAACACCCCCACCCCTATTCTGTCCCTCTCATCTCCATGGTGACCTGGAAAACAAGCCGTTACAGTCCTGACATGGCGCCAGGCTGACACCTTGGGCTGGGATTTAATTTTGAGTTATGACCACGTTAGGAAAACATATGATGTGGCTGTTTGCTTACAGAGAGAAGAGGGGAAATCATAAAACCCTCTTTTTTTATGAGCTGTCGCCTGATTCATTCCTGGAGCTCCAAGTAGCAAGCTTCTAAATCAACGAGCGCAGCTGCTTGGGTTCCTTCGAGCCCAGCAGGTGTATTGCTCAGCTCCACAGTGATTGTCCCTGCATTCACATCACAAATAGAACGTCTGCCCTCCCCTGCCCTCCCCTGCCCTTCCCTGCCCTCCCCTCCCCTCTTCTTTTCTTTTTTGCAGTAAATGCACTCAGTCCACACTTGGACTTTCCCATCACACTCTCTGGATGCCTTTCTTTGCATAACCTTTGGCTCTGTTGGCCAGAGGGGAGAGGGAGAGGGAGGGGAAAACACCCACCACAGTGTTTATTTGTGTGAAGCAAAGTAAAACAATAGAAGTATTGTGACCAGCGCAATCAATTCGTCTTCCTAAGCAGTAAAGCCACATCTGGTGCGACTTAAAGTTAATGTAAGGGAAAAGGACCGGAGAGGCCGGAGAGCAGCCTGCTCAATTCAACAGGTGACAGAGAAGGCATAAAAGGCCAAGGCTGCCCTGCAAGTGCAGAGACCAGAGATGCTGATAGATGCTGGTGGGGAGAGGGAGCTGGCCTCTGGGGTGGAATCTTCGCTGGTCCGTGGCAAGCTGGGAGAAACACACATGAGAGCCATCCAGGCTGCAGGGATGGGCGGGCGTGGAAGGCCCATAGTGGTCTTGCAAGACCAAGTGTCTGTCTGATGGCAGGCCCACTCACAAAGATGACAACGGCCATGTTGTCTCTGGCACGTGGGGTTCCTCCCCCAGCTCCCCCCCCCCCGCGGGGGTTGTGGGGTGTGCATGCTTCTCTGGGGTGTCAGCTATGTCACGTTACTTGCTCCTGGGTGGCTGGCACGCATGCCCCTCAGTGTTGGTTGAGCTGTGGAAGCGGGCTGCTGGTGTCCCTGCCCGTCTTGGTTCCCTCCAGAGCTGGGGGTGGCCCGTGCACCTACTGGCTGCTACACTTGCTATGCATTTTCTCATCTGATCTCAGTCTGCTCTTCCTTTTGTGCTTGGGCCCCATCCTAAGGCATCCTGTGTGTGTACGGGCTGTGAGGTACCTGAGCTTAGTTGTGTGTACACTTCACTGGGCAAGCAAGCCGCCAGTGATGTGACCTAGCCAGGGTCACATGCCTTGGCTGGAAAATGGGCCACCATGGGCGTTTTCTCTAACAACAGCCAAGTGTGTGTGCGGCCGACCATGCACTCCAGACGCCTTTCGAAGGCTAAGCACCAGCTTCAGATTTATCGACAGATTCACACGACAAACATTTCCAAGGAAAACATAGGCATGAGAAATAGAATTCACTAGACTATGCGGAGGGGTGTTGTGAGGGCAGATTTGAATGTGGACCCTCCAGCTACAGTGGGTGAGTGCAAACAGACTATTGGATCACATGCCACGTAGGAGAAGTTTCTGGATGATTCAGACTCTTTCACTTACATCTTTGCTCTTCTAGAAGAGTGGCTAGAGGTAGCAAGTAACAATGCAGGACACCCAGTTAAATGGATATCGCAATTAAAGAGTGAAGAATGTTATTGTAAGTTGTGTGTGATATTTACATTCATGCTCATGCTAATATTTGTTGTTTATCTAAATTTCCAATTTTCCCATATTTTATCTCTCCATCCTACCTACCTCTTAGGAATATTGTTTGTTTTTTTTTCAATCTGATATCTCCTATCAGTATTTTATTTGTTTGTTTTAGGTGTCAGTATTGGTGCTTGAACTCAGAGCTTCGATTCCATCCCTGAGGTTTTGTGCTCAAGGCTGGTGCTCTACCACTTGAGCCACAGCCCCACTTCTGGCTTTTTGGCAGCTAATTGGAGATGAGACTCTCACAGACTTTCCTGCCTGAGCTGGTTTTGAATCTTGGTCCTCCAATCTCAGCCTCCCAAGTAGCTCCGATGACAGGCATCCTGTGTTACAAGCACCAGGCTCACTGTGAGACATCCGAATCCTTTCTGGAAAGAAGAAACAAATTATGAACCAATAAGTTAGTGAAGGCCCCTAGGGGGCTGCCAGGTCCCATACACACAGTACATAAGTTACTGTGGATGGGAACACAGAAAATCATGATGGTGAAAGAGACGTCTGTCCTTCCTTTCCCTGTCATATGGCTTGGGGAAGCGAAGTTTCCTCTCCCCGGGGCTGATGTGACCCTTTCCTTCTGCACTGGCCCTTGCTTCCACTATAAGCCTTACCTGAGCACCTGGGCACCCATCCTCTCCTAAGTGTTCACTTCCCCCCAGAGAGAGCGCAAGACTTGGGAGCGCATTACTTACACAGGCGTTTGAGACTCCTTAGGATATAAACAGGGCAGGGACCATTTGAATTATTATTCTAAAGGTCTCCGTTATTAACTCAGCCCTTCTGCAAGACCCATTCCAACACAATATAAATCTATTTGTTATAAGGAAATCTCATTCCAGGGGGCTGGAGTGGGCAGGTGAAGTGGGGGGGAGACTCCCTTATTGATTCCAAAGCTGATGGCAGATAGCAGAAACCTGGAACGACAGGACAGTCCACGGGTAGTCTTAGTTTTTATTATTTTCTCCAACAGCTGGTTGCCAGTTGCTCCCCCCGACGTGGACACATAAAAGCAAAACCTCCAGTCCGGTGCCAGCCAGGATCGGGGGAGAAACGCAGAGCTCATAAATCAAAGCCACCCTGCTCCGTGGCTTTTGCGCAACGAAGGGCATGTGTGAGGGGTACGCTGGGCCCAGGAGGAAAGCATGCTTTGTGCCCCTGCATGGAAACCTGCACTCGTTTAGATACAGCTTTGATCACCCCCTCAGGCTCTCTGTGTGCCGATCAGGTCATCCATTCACGCCCCTAGGCCACCATCTTGGTTTTCCTAGAGGAGGACTAGGATGGAAGTTGGGGGTGACATTGATACAGATGCATTATATTCATAAGTCAACATGTTGAGTCAAAAGTCCTTTGTACAACTACTTAAAGAAGTGTGTGTGTGTGTGTGTGTGTGTGTGTGTGTGTGTAAACAAGTGAGAAGACGAGCCCCATCCCAGTTGTCTGGGCTACAGGAAAGGGGAGCTGTTGAATTCACAGAGCAGAAGCATGCACACTCGTGTTCATTCCTGCTCTGCTGTCTTGCAGTTCCTTAGAGACGATAAAGCAGACCGGGAGATAGACAGAACCTGGGGAAAAAAGAGGAAAAGAGAGATTGTTTCAAGAGAGAAAGTTGAGAGGGAAAAAGTAGAGAGGGGAAAATGGAAACTCTTGCAGACCCCCTTCAGGTAGCTGGGCTTGCGTTCGGAGCAGAGACTTGCTCTGCAGGGCCGGAGTCCTGGGATGCGCACAGGATATCACGAGATAAGCGGTTGATCCAAGGCAAGTGGAAGGACGTCAGCACACCAGGATGGGAGACTTCAGAAATAACATCACAAACTGACTTTTCCTGCAGGTGACCCCACGGTAGTTAAAAGAAAAGCCAGTGCTGGTCAGGCAACCAGGTGGCTGAAAGGAGATTGCCAGAGATGCGTGGATAAGGTAACACCCACCCGTAAAGAACTCAGAGCTCTCTGGCACAGAAGGGCTAACTCTCTGAGCTAAGGGTGTTAGGAAAAGGTGAGCACTAGGGCAGGGCAGGATGAGACTGGAGTCCACCCAGGCTGCTCTCTCTCCTGTTCCCTGGCAGCACACCGCATCCCTCAGAGACGAGAGGAGGGAGCATGGGACCGCAGAGGGAGAATAGAAGTCCTGTCAGGAACAAATCACCTCTACCTCGTGCTCACATGTACTTCTATGCCCCAATGGGCGGGGTGAATGTGGCAACTGTGTTTTGTGAAGGGTTAAAGATGCATCCAGTAGCCATGCTGTCAGCAGGAGAGACTAGTCTGCCTCCTCTGCCCAGCCTCACCTTTCCAAAAGGTGGTGTCTTCCTCACCTGGTTAGGAAGGTCACTCGGATCTCCTGCACCCTCTCCCTGTCCCTATCCCCAACTGTCTCCCCTCTCTCACATTTTTCTCTGCCCTCGGACCAATGGAAACCAGATGCCACATGAAGCCGGGGCTCTGTATGAATAAATCCACTGACATAACTCTTCCAGATCAAACTCAGCCCGAGTCCTCCACGGCCGAGAGCACGTAGAATAAAGTTAGAAATTAAGAACAGAAAATAGAAGTCAAAATCTGGCAGGCTTTGAAATTACAAAATTAAAACTGGGGACATCAATAGGACTAAGAAAAGAAATGACAATAAAAATATAAACCCAGACCTACTACAGCCGCACTAGATAATAAAATCTATGCCGTTTAGTAATAAGGGCTCAAGACAATTTAATCGGCATCCCTTTCTCTTACAAAACAGAAATATCATAGTGGATTAAAGCTAAAGAAATCAGGAGTAGAAAATAATGCACTAAGGAAACAAAAATATGCCACTTCCCACTTTTTCTGTTTATGTGGTACTGAGGAATTGAACCCAGAGCCTCATGTATGCAAGGCAAGCACTCTACCACTGAGCCATCTTCCCAACCCTATGTTTGGTTTCTTAAAAGAGATTAATAGGGCTAGGAATGTCTTAGTGGTAGAGTGTTTGCCTAGCATGCATCAAGCCCTGGGTTCGATTCCTCAGTACCACATAAACAGAAAAGGCCAGAAATGATGCTGTGGCTCAAGTGGTAGATCACTAGCCTTGAGCAAAAGAAGCTGAGGGACAGCACCCAGGCCCTGGGTTCAAGCCCCAGGAATGACCCCCCCCCAAAGAAAGACTAATAAAATGCAATTAAATTAAATTTTCTGGCAGTGGTTTTATAAAAGAAATACTTAAAGCCAAAATTATCAATAGCAAGAATGAGAAGTTACATCTAGTAGAGTGAGACTCACACCTGTAATTCTAGTTACTCAGGAAATGGAGAAGAGAAAGACTGTGGATTGAGAGCAGAGCAGCCCGGCTAAACATTAGCAAGCCTTTTCTGCAATAGACAAGCAAGAGGTGGTGGTTCCTATTTTGAAATGCCAGCTGGACAGGAGGTGTAGATACAAGGATTGCAGTCCACGAACAGATGGGGCAAACGAACCAGATTGTACCTGAAAAAAATAACTAAAAGATAAAGGTTCTGGGGTAGGGATAGAGTGGTAGAGCACTTCCCTAGCAAGTGCTAGGCTGAGTAAAAGTCCAGTATTGCAATGATAAGAGAAGTTAGATGTTGCTACAAATCCCATAACTATTCAAGAATATGTCATACTAACTTTATGGCAGTAGGTTTGAAGATGTATATGCAATAGTTATTTCTAGAAGAACAAATCTTATTCACACAGACAGGAAATACTGAGAAGCTTTATATATAATAAAATAATCGAATCTGTAATTTAAAACTTACCCACAAAAAAGCCTCCAGGTTCAATTAGTTTCAGCAGTAAATTATATTAAATATTTAAGCAAAGTATAATATGCACTCTTATATAAGCTCTTCCAAAAAAATAGAAGCAATTACCAGCCAGTTTATGAAGTTGGAATAATTTTGTAAGCAAAGCCTGGCATGGACATTATAGGATGTTAAAATTACAAACTAATCTCACTCATAAATATAAACATGAAAATCTGAAACAAAATAGTCATCATTTTAACTCAGTTATGTATACCCCACGATAGTATAATGACCTAGGTTTATTCCAGAAATACAAAAATTGCTTAAGCATTTAGAGAGGAATCAATGTAAGCTACAGAGTTGACAAAAGAGAAAAATATGATCATAATATCTGTAGAAGAATGTTTAGTGTCTGGCCATGATAAAAATCTCTTCAAGGAAGGGAAGACAATATCTTGCACAATGTGCATCAATAACTCAAAACCCCAGAGAACATTATTCTTCTATCATGGAAAAATGTTCAAAGATTTCCTTCTAAAACCAAGGATGGGTGGTGAGAATGACCTTTGGTATTATTCCCATTCAACTGTCCTAGAGAAAACACAAGTAGAATTTCTCACCATGCTAGTGCAAGAAACTGCAAACTCTGTTGAATAAACAAACACAACATTGCCCAAATTGTCAGAAGTATTTATGAAGGGCTCTTGAAATTGGCCAAAGGCAAGGAACACTGTAAAGTGTCTATTCATTCAACACCGCTGAAGAAAGAACAGAGGAGGCACACAGCCTCCCCAGAGCTGCTTCCACGCCTCGTCCCCGTCAGCTGGCCCAGCCACTGACGATGAACCCTGCAGGTTTCCTGCCAGAGGAGGTGACCTTCCTTCACAGGGGTCGTCAACCAAAGTAGGAAATCAGCAGAGAGACCTTACATACTGCTATGTCAGCTATGTAGCAAGACCATACCAGAAGAAGAAACCGCAAATTACGGTTGTATAAAAGATGTATTCAGTGATGTATATGGTACAATTAGTGTTTATAGAACATATTGGCAGTAGAACGCATATTCTCTTCAAGAGCATATTTGGATATTCTTGAGGACAAGCCATAAACTGTGACATGAAATGAGTCTCAGTAAGTATAAAAGGACTACAACCAGTGCATGTATTTCCCCAACCAAAATGAAATTAAAGATGGAAGAAATTAATTTGAGTACCTTGAACATTTGCTAATCAAGCAACATAGCTCTAAACAACCCAAGGGTCCAAGAAGAAATTCCAAGAGAACATAGAAAATATTTTGTATTGAACAAAAATGAAAATACAGGAAGTAGAGAAGCGGCTCCAGTGGTAGAGCCCCAACCCTGGAACCAGAAAGCAGGAGCACAAGGCCCCAAGTTCAAGCCCCAGTACTGTCACAAAAACAAACCAATAAGCACTTTTAAAATGAAAATGCAATAGATCAAAATGTAAGGGATAAAACAAAAGTGAGATGAGTGTGTAGCTTCAAATACAACATTTAGAAGAAAACCCCTCTCAAGTCAAACATCTCCCCTTTAGAGACTATCAAGAAGAAATCATATCTAAAGCAAGCAGGAAGAAGAAAATAATGAGCATCAGAATGAAAAGTTAATGACATAGAAATGTAGAAAAACAATAGGGAAAATAAGTGACCCCAAAATTGTGCTTAGAAAACTGTAAAAAAAAATTAATGAATGAATCTTTAGCTTGACAGCCTGACAAGAACAAGACAAAAACTTACCAATTTTAGGAAATAAAAGACTGTATTACCACATCTACCAAGTGTCCAGACAACAGGGAAATATGAACATCTTTGTGGAAACAAATCCATTAACCTAGATAAAGTGAACAGATAAGAAGAAGAAATAAAAACCAGAATGGGTCTATGATGAGTTGAAATTGAATTAGTAATTTTAAGCTTTGCTACAATTTATAGCAGTTTACAATCTGCTAAATTTGGGGGGCTTGGGTAACTTCACTGGTGAACTATTTCCAACTGGGGGGGGGGAATAAAGTCAACCTACTCACACTTACTCAATTAGAGGAGTTAAAAAAAAATATACTTCAGTAGGTAGTAGGTGCTGGTGGCTCACGCCTGTAATCCTAGCTACTAAGGAGACAGAAATCTTGAGGATTGTGGCTTGAAGCCAGCCTAGACAAGAAAGTCTGTGAGACTCTTACCTCTAATTAATCACCACAGCAGAAGTGGAGATGTGGCTCAAGTTGTAAAGTACCAGGCTTGAGCCTGCGATAGCACCCAGGCACTGAGGTCAAGCCCAAGGCTGATATAGTGTGTGTGTGTGTGTGTGTGTGTGTGTGTGTGTGTGTGTGTGTGTGTGTGTGTGTGTGTATACATTCTATGAAGAGAGTATTACTCCAAGCCAAATGTATCAAAGTAAAAATACAAACTAAAATGCCTCAGGAAAAATACACCCAAAAATATGCCCAAGCTCTAAAATACACTAAACTGAGTACAGCAACACATAAAAAGTATTCTATAACCTGACCAAGTGAGATTTATCTTAAGACCACAAGAATGATACGCAATTTGAGCACTGTATTATTCATCACAGGAACAGGGGGCATATGATAATCTAATGGACATAGAAGAAAACATTTGACAAGACTTCATTCCCTTTCATGTTTGAAGCTCCTAACAAAGTAGGAAGAGAAGAGCTCTTCCTGACAGGGAAAACGTTACACACATACCAGGGGTGGGCCGGGACAGCAGACATCACGAGAAAGGAGAGAGGTCCAGAAGATGGTTCATCTAAGGAATGTTCGGGATGATGAGGGCCTGGGCGCGAGGAATCACTGTCACTGGCCACTTAAAGAAGGATTTGTCGTTCTGATCTTATTGGTGGCCTCAGTTTGCCTCCCTGACTTGCGCCTGCAGGAAGCTTTTTGAGGGATGATTGTTGAGGCTAGGACTCCAAAGAGGCACAGGGTTTGAACAGAGAACGAGAAGAATGGAGGAAAGTGAGTGAGGGCGCAGACCAGACTCCAAGGCCAAGGCAAATGGTAGGACCGTAGCACTGGCACTGGATCAGGGTAGCACTGAGTTTCTGCACAGGACAAACTTTCCTAGGCTTCAAACAGAATGGGAAGATGCAGGGGCTTCCCAGGTATGGCTCTGTTTACACCACTGGCTAGGTGCAGTTGGATCAGTGGATATGCAGTTCAACACAGCGCAGAGTGTCTGACACTTGTCCATTTATCCTCTGGCACTGCTCTTCTTAAAAGAATAAGGAAAGGAGAAAGCCTTTAGGTTTCCATTTCTAAAAAATCTGAGGAGCCTACCTTGGAGTGTTTCAGGGTCACTTCCGCTGTCTCCGTGTATGTGTGAGGCCGCACTGTGGTTTCTTTTCTCTGCATGCCAGGCAAAGCATGCTCTCATCGGCTGTGTTCCAGAACAAGATCCGGGCCTCTTAGGTACATTCGTTCTTCAGATATGATTTTTAAAGCTGCAATTTTTAAAAAATGAATTGGAGCCATTAATGAGGGTAAAATCAACACTACTAGCTATACCTTCTGTCTATTAGAGACCTTTGCATCCCTAGGAGAAGGTTAAAAAAAAAAAAACCAGAGGAATTCTGCTTGTTCCATGGTTTGTGAATTAGAAAACCACGGCTTTGTTGACACAGGAAGAGAGGAGAGGCCAGAGGCCAGCCTCCCTTCCTGGGGTACTGCTTGCTGCAGGCCAAGTTGTTAAGCTGTTGGCAGCTGCTGGCTGGTGAGAAGGCGGGGTGCAGGTGAGAAGCTGGAGATGACCACCAGGTAAGCGGAGGGGAGGGCGGGGTCAGTGCTCTCCCCAGTGCCACCAAAGGCCCCTTTGAGGCCTTCCTACCTCACTGTGGCTTCCACCCGCTGTCTCAACCTCCAGATGGGACTGAAGAGGCTGAGGCTGGAGCAGCTGCTGGGGTGAAAGGAATCAGTGCAGGAATCAGGCAGGCTGGTTCCCCCAAAGGTTCAGTTAGACCATGGTAGCCAAGTGGAGAAACGAAGCATGCTCGCTCACTTACTCTCTCTTATCTCTTTCTCTTCCCTCTCCCTTTTCTCTCTCTCCCTGTTTCTCTCTTTTTTTGTCTCTCTCTGTTTCTCTTTCTGGTTTCTTTCCGTTTCTCTCTCTTTATGTCTGTCTGTCTGTCTTCTCTCTCTCCCTCTCTCTCTCTCTCTCTCACACACACACACACATACACACATACACACAGCATCATAGATCACATTTATTCAACAGTTATTTTGTGAATAACTCCATCAATAAGAAACAGTCTTGGTGCTGGGAATTGTCCAGAGTGCTTGTCTTAGAAACTGGGAAGGGAATAGGAAATGGAAGCTAGAACATCCACCCTTCCTTCCCCCCCGCCCCCCCCCACCCCCCCCCTACCCAGAGTCTCTCTGGCAGAAACTTGCTGGGTAATAGCAGCAGGGGGAAAAGCAAATTCAAAGGTATTTGGATTTGGATAGCAAAAACACTCTGTCTATGGAACCAATACTGCTTCTCTGACCTACATTCCACCCACAGGAACAAAGCAAGGCAGGGCAGGGCGGGCCTCTGAGCCGAGCACTGAGATGGTGGGCCTGGCATGATGCCTGATGCTTGGCACGGTCCCATAACAAGTGTTAATGTCTCTTCTTGGTGTTGTCCACAAGTATGCAGAAGTATACTTTCAAAATAAGTGTGCTGAATGCATAAAACCCACATCCGCCCACCAAATACACTGGATGTTTGCTTCTTGCTTTAGGAGAGTGTTTTTGTTTTCCTTGCAAATCGATGAACACCTCAGAACCACTGCTCGCTCACAAGGATTTGACTTGCACATGGTTCAAAGCTGCACAGGCCAACAGAGGGAGATGGAGCCGTAGAGATGTTTTCCAAATGTGAGTAAATTTAATTTTGATTAGTTGAATCAGATACTAAATTTCCTTGGAGAGCTGGATATTTGAAAGGGCCCCAAGGTGAATTCTTTTGGTAAAACATAAACTCTTTCTGAATGGTGAAAAATTTGCAAGGAACTTGATGACAACTTCTTCCAGCCAGAAAGTAGTGTGTGTCGTTTCCCAAGAGTGGATTCAAGGCAAAGTTCAGAGAATTGCACAGGGAGGGAAAAGGAAAGAGCAGGTTATGAGAGACGGGGGGGGGGGGGGGGAGAGGGAGAGAGAGAGAGAGAGGAGAAAGAGGAGAGAGAAAGAGAGCAGATCTTCAAACAAATCAGTATAGATGACTAACCTTAGCTAGAAACCAAATGGTTTCCAGACACATAGAAATCACGCATCCCTGTGATTTTATTGGGGAATTTTGATGTTGAGTATCTTTCAGGTGTATCTTAGCTACATTTTAGACATTAAAAAAATGCAGTACAGACTGAATTTGGAAGGAAAAGGAAACCCAGAGAAAGAAGGGGAAGTCTGAAAAGGAAGGAAAGTAGGAGATCGCAACGCTATGGGTGTCTTGTGTGAAGAGAGACTTTCACGAAGGTTAGCCTGGACACTGAGCTAGTTGATGCAGATGAGTCAAGTTGAAGGAAGTGTAAGGAATGTCTCTTGTATCTGGCAATAATAATACCACTGGAAGCCAATGACCATCTCTTTCCATTGTGACAGGAAGCTGAACGCAGAAAGAGATGACCCACGTCATAGATACTGTTACAGGCAATTTCTAGTGAGGAAGTCAGAGTGGATTCTCTTGGAGAATCTGAGTGCAATGCAGCAGGTCTCTGCTTTGGAGAAAACCAGTATGCTCAGAGGTATCTGACAGAGTGACAAACATATTCAGTTGTGAAAAACATGAGCCTTCGATATAGCAAGGAACTTCAACTTGTGTGCATATGTATTTTTCTTGCAAGTAAATCTAAACTTCTGTCAGAAATGTAATTCTGAATGTTTTTGTGTTACTGTATATCCTTGTGGCACTATGGTTTCCTGAGATTATATTTAGACACTAAAGTACTAGTATCTGTGTTCTTGACATGTAGGAGCCAGTAATTCTATATGTATTCAGTGGCGGTTCACTTTATTTTTGTCTTGATAGATGGTTAGTCTCTCTTATTTTCTATTATTATTTTTAAGTAGCTGTACAAAGAGGTTTCAATTCAACATGTCAGTTTATGAGGACAATAGCACTGATCAATATCATTCCTTTCATGTTTCTCCCCTATTTCCCCCAACCCCACCCATCTCCTCAATTTTCCTAGCTCCATTTTCACAGGTGGACATTGAATATAATGACTGCATTTGTGCACTCTTCCTCTCTCCATTCATCTGCCCCTCTCCCCTTGACCTCAGCCCCCTCAAACAACACAAGTTCAAGCTTCCTGGGAGTCATTTTATTAAGCTATATGTTCGTTGTTCAAAGTATCAACAAATACTTATTGACAGATCATTGCTTTTAGCCCTGGACCTCCAACTAGACTGAATAGGTCATGTATCTGAACAACTGCTGGATGGAAAGAAATAGATAGTAACTTACATATGATTAATGTAATACATGCTACATGATGAGTGGGAGCAAATTCTTAGAAGAACATAAACAAAAAAGGAATTGGACCTGCTACAGGGTATAGAGTTTGATACCAAAGATTTTAATAAGAAGCAGGGATAAGGAGCCATGGACCCTCCTTTTTCTCTTACTGTTCTCTTATGCCTATTTTCTCAAGTCTTTAAATAAAGCTCTGCTTTGAAATCATCTTCCAAGCTTGAAAAAAATTCTACCAAGAGTGCAAACTTGTCCAACCACTCTGGAAAGCAGTACAAAGGTTCCTCAAAAGACTAAACATAGAGCTCCCCTATGACCCAGCAATCCCACTCCTGGGCATTTACCCAAGTGATCACAAACAAGGCCACACTAAAGCTACCAGCACAACCATGTTCACTGCAGCATTATTTCCCATCACTAAGATATGGAACCAACCCAGCAGCCCCTCAGTAGAAGAATGGATCAAGAAAATGTGGAATGATACCTGAGACACAGTCCGGGACGAAGGAGCCAGACGCAGCGGACGAGCGGATTCTACTCAACACCAGCAAGAACCGACAAGGAGCGGACAACTTCATCCTGCACTTTGCAGACCAGAGACGACCCAGGATCCAAGACTCGGCGTGAGTAGAAGCCTGACTTCCTCACTCCTTCTCAGGGAGCAGAGGAGGGAAGGCCACCCCTCTCCCCCACAGCACCGGTGATCTCCATCTTGGATACCCACAAAGCTCGGAGGAGCGGCTAGCTCCAGCTCAGACCTTGGAATAAAACGAGTCATTTAGCAGGTCACAAGAACTTGACGGCGAAGTGACCTCACAGACTCAGTTCCATCCAGGGAAAAGTCACCCAGCTCAGGCGCCAGCCATTGGAGTGGCTCTCCTCACCGGGTAACCAGAGCCAGAGGCTGCCCCTCCCTCTAGCAGCCACCACAATCAATTGAAAAACAGAAACCCTGAGAATGGCTCCAGGCTGGGTGCTGTGAGCTTTTTTTCACAAAATAGCCCCAGGGAAAAGCTACTGTTTGTTGAAAGGCCTCAACTCTACCCAGAACCTAGCCTCATCACTGCATCCCCCTCTTTTGTGATTCTCAAAGCAGATCACCCTCCCAGTAAACTAACCTGGGAGGGGGATCTCAAAATCTTGGGTAAAGCAGAGCATTTTTCTGCCTGTTCCAACAAACTGACTTAAGAAACCAATCAAGCCACAGGACCTCAAGCTGACCAGAGACTCCAACCAGACTCTGGTTACAGACAAAAGGGAGATACAGGACTCTTCCCACCCCTCCCCCCCCCAAAAAAAAAAATCAAAGAACTTTTTTTTTTCTTCTTCTTCTTTTCTTTTTTTCTTTTTCTTTTTGTTTTGTTTTTTTTTTCGTTTTTTGTTACCTTATATATATAAAAAATTTTTTTGCTTTTCTAGAACTTTTATTAGTCTTTAATTTTTGCCTCTTCTGAAAAAATAATTGTTTTCCATTAACTTTTTTTTTCTTTTCTCCTCTTATAATTGTTATTTTAGGAATACGTGAATGTGTGTTTTCCTTTCTTTTCTTGTCTTCTTTCTCTTTTTCTTTCATTCTTAATTATCTTTTTGTTTTTTGTCTAGCTCTACTGAACTTCTGATCTTTTCTTCTCACTTTCCTATCCTTTCCATCTTTTCCTCTTTGTTCTTCTTTATGTGACTTAACTCTTGTCCTGCACATCCTCAGATAAACCCGTAGTTAACCAGTAGACCCTATCCCCCATTGTGTACACACTTAATCCACAAACTTATTACTCAATTCAAAACCTCTGAGACTTAAATTCATTAATAGCAGTACTACCTCTTTATACCTATATAATATTTTAAGCATTTTTTTAAAGTTTTTCACATCTCCTCTATGTCCCTCCCTTTCTCTCAACATATTCATATTCCTCTATAAATAGATGGTCTTTTAATCTCTAAAATAACATTAATTTTTACGTTTCTATTTTTTTTCTGGTCTCTTTTCATTCCCCTTTCCCTTTCTTCTTTTTCTCTCTCTCTCTACTTGCATCCTACCCAACCTATTTCCTGCATTGTGATTAGGACATAGTTAACTCTCCCTGTGCCTCCCCACACCAATCTATTCCTATTTTTTACCCACATCTCTCCCTAACCCTAATAATTTCTGGTTTTCCAAATTCTTCTCTGCGGTTCGAAGCCCTTTAACATATAGTTGTTTGATGTCGAATAGATGTATCTGTTGAACTAGATTGTATCTGTAGACTATTGACTGTACAAATGCAAACTTTGGTTGATGGTTGCCTTAAGATAGTGTTCTAGCACAAAACTGGTGCTATTTTCATCTCAAATGGGCAGAGTAAGCCGGAAAAACACAAGAAAAATGGAAAATTCGGGTATCTCAATTCCCAATCTTGATAATCAGGGGTTAGAACAGATAATGAATAATCCAGAGGAGAGTTCCCAAACAGCTCTACAAACACTGCTGGCAAACATGATAAATGAAAAGTTTGACAATGTACAAAGGACTCTGTATGAGCGTGACAGGGAGAGAGAGGAGGCATCCCAGAAGTTTATACAGGAATATCATAAGCGTGAGGAAGCTACTCAAAAACTGATACAGGATTTGCGTGAACAACTTGAGAATACTCAAAGAGAAAGGGAGGAATGGCGTGAGCAGGCTGAGAACACTCAAAGAGATCTGCAGGAATCCCACGAACAGGAGGAAGCTAATCAAAGAGTAATACAGGAATTGAGAGACGAGGTAGAGAACACACAAAGATCACTAAAGGCATTCATGGAATCCATTAACAAAGAGCTGAAGGAAGTCAGGGAGACCACAAAGGGAATGCTGAATGGAACCCAACAGAAGGAATGGGAGCCCAAAGAAACCATAACCAATCAACTAAGTGATTTGAGGACAAACACTGAACACCAAATTAAGGAAGTAAAGAAATTCATACAAGACCTAAAACAGAGCTTCAACAAAGAACTTGAAGCCATCAAAGCTGACCAACTAGAAGGAAAAGAGATAAAAAACAAAGTAGAGAGTCTTGATAGCAGGTTAGACCATGCAGAAGATCGAATCTCAGGGATTGAAGACAGCCTAGATATTATAGAGAAAGAACATACAACCATCCAAGACAAGTCCAAGAAATATGATAGATCTATCCAACACCTGGAAGACACCATCAGAAGGCCTAATCTAAGGATAATGGGTGTAGAGGAGCACCTAGAAACAGAAGTTAATGGTCTAGGAAATTTGTTTAACAGGATCCTAGCAGAGAACTTCCCAAGCATGCAAAAAGATAGGCCTGTCCAGATACAAGAAGCCTTTAGAACCCCAAATAGACCAGACCAGAATAGGACATCCCACCGCCACATTATAATCCACACAGGATCAACTCAGAACAAGGAAAAGATCCTTAAAGCTGTCAGAGAGAAAAGGGTAATCACTTATAAAGGGAAACCAATTAGAATCACCTCAGATTTCTCAGCAGAGACAATCAAAGCAAGAAGAGCCTGGAATGATGTATGCCATGCCCTAAAAACAAATAACTATCAACCAAGAATACTGTACCCAGCTAAACTCTCCTTCATAACTGAAGGCCAAATAAAAACCTTCCATAGCAAAGAAAAATTGAAACAATACATCTCCACCAAACCAGCCCTACAAAAGATTCTTAAAGATGTCCTACACATAGAAAACCAACAAAACCGCAATAAAGGCCAAGAAACTGCACCCAAACTGAGAATCCAAGAACCATAGGAAGAACCCAGTTTTCGCAGCCCCCAAGAAGGTAGATAACATGGCTGGAACTCCCAAATACCTCTCAGTCCTATCTCTTAATGTTAACGGACTGAACTCTCCAATTAAGCGACATAGACTGTCTAGTTGGATTAAAAAACAAGACCCTTCTATCTGCTGCCTGCAGGAGTCACATCTTGCCCGTAAAAACAAACACATTTTCAATGTTAAAGGCTGGAACAAAATCTACCAAGCAAACGGACCGCATAAACAGGCGGGAGTTGCAATCCTAATATCAGATAAAATAGACTTCAAATTAAAATTCGTGAAAAGAGATAAAGAAGGTCGCTACATACTAATTAAAGGATCTCTCCTTCAGGAGGATATTACAATTCTAAATATCTATTCACCAAACAATGGAGCAACCAAATTTATCAAAGAAACACTACTTTCCCTCAAATCCCATATAGATCCAAAGACATTAATTGTTGGGGATTTTAACACACCACTCTCCCCACTAGATAGATCAACTCGGCAAAAACTCAACAGAGAAACCACAGATCTAAACAGCTGCATAGATCAACTAGACTTAACAGACATTTACCGAACATTTCACCCAGCAGCATCAGAATACACGTTTTTCTCAGCAGCACATGGAACGTTTTCTAAAATAGACCACATTTTAGGCCACAAAGCAAACTTGTCTAAATTCAGAAGCATTGAAGTTATACCTTGCATTCTCTCCGACCACAAGGGAATAAAATTAGAACTCAACACCAAAAGCCACCAAAGAAAGTCCGGTATCACATGGAGGCTGAACAACACACTGCTGAATCATGAGTGGGTCATGGAAGAGATTAGAAAGGAAATTCAAATGTTCATGCTATTCAACAAAAATGAACACACAAAATACCAGCTCCTCTGGGACACAGCAAAGGCAGTACTCAGAGGCAAGTTTATAGCTCTGAGCTCCTACATCAACAAATTGGAGAGATCTGAAACTAGCAATTTAATGACACATCTAAACCTCCTTGAAAAAGAGCAGCAAGATAAACCCCAATCCAGTAGATGGAAAGAAATAATCAAAATTAAATCAGAATTAAATGAATTAGAATCCAAAAAAACTATAGAAAGAATCAACAAAACAAAGCGTTGGTTCTTCGAAAAACTTAACAAAATTGACAGACCCTTAGCAAATCTTATCAGAAAAAGAAGAGAACACACCCAAATTAATAAACTCAGAGATGAGAATGGAAACATCACCACGGAAACAACCAAGATTCAGAACATTATAAGGGAATACTTCTCAAAACTTTATGCTAATAAGTTTGAGAACTTGACAGAAATTGACCTCTTCCTAGCAAATATTGACATGCCAAAACTAAACCAAGATGAGTTAAACTATCTTAACAGGCCCATATCAAGCATTGAAATAGAAACAGCAATAAGAGACCTCCCAGCTAAGAAAAGTCCAGGACCAGATGGTTTTACAGCGGAATTTTACAAGGCCTTCAAAGCAGAGCTCACACCAATTCTCCTCCAACTCTTCAATGAAATTGAAAGAGAAAGCTCACTACCGAACACATTCTATGAAGCCATCATAACCCTCATCCCAAAACCAGGCAGGGACTCATCAAAGAAAGAGAACTATAGACCCATTTCTTCGATGAACATTGATGCAAAACTTCTCAACAAAATTTTGGCCAACCGACTTCAACAATTCATCCAAAAAATCATACACCACGATCAAACAGGATTCATTTCAGGGATGCAAAGCTGGTTCAATATACGCAAATCAATTAATATTATTCATCACATCAACAGGAGCAAGAATAAGAACCACATGGTTATCTCAATAGACGCAGAAAAAGCATTCGACAAGATCCAACACCCCTTCCTTATGAAGGTTTTGGAAAAATTAGGAATCCATGGAACATTCCTCAATACAATAAAGGCTGTATATGACAAACCTACAGCCAGCATTATACTCAATGGTGAAAAACTAAAGCCATTTCCTCTTAACTCAGGAACAAGACAAGGATGCCCACTCTCTCCACTTCTCTTCAATCTAGTATTAGAATGTCTAGCTACAGCAATAAGACAAGATGCAGACATAAAGGGGATCCAAATAGGGAAAGAAGAAATAAAACTCTCCCTCTTTGCAGATGACATGATCTTGTATTTAAAGAATCCCATAGACTCCACTCCCAAATTACTCAAGCTGATTCAAAACTTTGGCAATGTAGCAGGTTATAAAATTAACCCCCCAAAATCAATGGCTTTTCTGTATGCCAACAATGAGAAAAGTGTGGCTGAAATTAGGAAAGCAACTCCATTTGTAATAGCCCCACAAAAAATAAAATACCTAGGAATTAACTTAACTAAAGAAGTGAAGGACCTCTATGATGAAAACTTTAAAATCTTGAAAAAGGAAATCAACACAGAACTTAAAAAATGGCAAAACCTCCCATGCTCCTGGATTGGAACGATTAACATCGTGAAAATGGCAATACTTCCCAAGGCTATCTACAAATTCAACACAATACCTATCAAAATTCCACCCTCATTCTTCAAGGAAATAGAAGAGGCAATCCAAAAATTCATATGGAACAATAAAAGACCCCGAATAGCAAAAACGCTCCTCAACGGAAAGAACACTGCTGGAGGAATATCAGTACCAAATTTCAAACTCTACTATAAAGCCATAGTAATCAAAACAGCTTGGTATTGGCATAAGAACAGACCTCAGGACCAATGGAATAGAATTGAAAACCCAGAAATGAACCTACAGACCTATAGCCATCTAATCTTTGATAAGGGAGCTAAAACAATAGAATGGAAGACAGACAGCCTCTTCAGTAAATGGTGCTGGCAAAACTGGTTAACTACATGTAGAAAACTAAAGCTAGATCCTTATATATCACCCTGCACCAGAATCAACTCCAAATGGATCAAAGACCTTGAACTCAAAGCAGACACTCTGAAAACATTACAGGATGGAATAGGAGAAACCCTGGGTCTCCTCGGCTCAGGCCGAAATTTTCTGAATAGAGACCCGGAAACACAACAAATCAAAGAAAGGTTGGACAAATGGGATTGTATAAGGTTGCAGAGCTTCTGCAGGGCAAATGACATAGCTAGCAAGATCAATAGAAAGCCCACGGATTGGGAGAAGATCTTTACTAGCCATACAACGGACAAGGGTCTCATATCTAAAATATACTTGGAACTCAAAAAATTAAACCACCCAACAACAAATCCTCAAAGAAACAACTGCCCAATAAGTAAGTGGGCGAAAGACTTAAAGAGAAGCTTCTCTGAAGAAGAAAGAAGGATGGCCAATAGACACATGAAGAAATGTTCAACATCCCTAGCCATAAAAGAAATGCAAATCAAAACAACATTGAGATATCACCTCACTCCAGTTAGAACAGCAAAAATCAAGAACTCTAACAACAACAGATGCTGGAGGGGATGTGGACAGAAAGGAACCTTACTTCATTGTTGGTGGGAATGTAAACTTGTTCAACCACTTTGGAAAGCAGTATGGAGGTTCCTCAAAAGACTCCACATAGAGCTCCCCAATGACCCAGCAATCCCACTTTTGGGCATTTACCCAAATGATCACAAACAAGGCCACACTAAAGCTACCAGCACAACTATGTTTATTGCAGCATTATTTACCATAGCTAAGATATGGAACCAACCCAGATGCCCCTCAGTAGATGAATGGATCAAGAAGATGTGGTATATATACACAATGGAATTCTATGCCTCCATCAGAAAGAATGACATTGCCCCATTTGTTAGGAAATGGAAAGGCTTGAAAAAAATTATATTAAGTGAAGTAAGCCAGGCCCAAAGAAACATAGGTCCCATGGTTTCCCTTATTTGCAATATCTAGTATAGGTATGAGTCAAGCGGAAAAAGTCAGAGAATGTGATGTTAGGAAAACAAACCCTCAAATATGTATTTTAATGTTTTTGTTTCTTTCATGCATGTGTTTCTAACGCATTTATAATATTATTTCTTTGTTGCTTTGTATGTCCCTCCCCCACAGTGTAACCCCCGCTTTCACTATATTTGATGTCAGTATAACATGTGGAGGAGACGGGGACAAACAAGTCGTTTAAGGTTTCAGGTGGACCTGTTGCAACAATGAGAAGTACAAAATGTCATGTCAAAACCAGCTTTACAATGTCGGTGGGGGGGGGGAAGGGGGGTATGATTGGGTGGGGGGGAGGGGGGAGGCTGGGAAGGGAGGTGAAGGGTAAACAAAGGAGGAGGCTGCAATGCTTGGTAAGAAATGTATGCATTTTCCTGCCCATGTAATTGTAACCCCTCTGTACAGTATGTTCTCAAATAAAATAAAATAAAATTAAAAAAAAAAAAAAGAAAATGTGGAATATATACACACTGGAGTTCTATGCTTCCATCAGAAAGAATGACACTGCCCCATTCATAAGGAAATGGAAAGACCTGGGAAAAAATCATATTAAGCAAAGTAAGCCAGGTCCAAATTAAAATACGTCTTTATGTCGGGTTTTTTTGTCCTTTTCTCTTAGTTTTCTGTGCCTTGTCTTGTATATAAGTGTATTCAATCTGTGGAAGGGAAAGGTAATCAGAGAAACAGTAGGGCAAGGGATGAACTAATGTAACATTGATATTCACTTGGCACTATGTTGGATATGAGCCTTACAACTTAGGGGGAGGGGCATAGGGAGGGGTAAGCAGGAGAAATGAGCAAGGGGGTAATAGTGTTTAAAAACAAAGGTGTTCATTACCTTACTTATATTACTGTAACCCCTTGCTCATCACCTTTTCAATAAAGGTTTTTTTTTAAACCCAGCAAGTCTAATACTTGGCCCATAAATGCAAAAATAAAATATATAAATGTTTCTCAAATGAACAAGACACCACACAGGACATGATGGGGTGGAGGTGGGCTGGAGGAGAGGCAGATCCCTTCATGTCAGTGAGTGCCCTGGTGGCTTTTGAGATTAGGATGTATGACCTTTTTTCTGAGCTGGCCCTGGCCTCACAGTGAGGCTGGGTCATCTCTGTAGAGTGCCATGCACTGTAGGCACATCTGCTTTCAGCCTATACATGTATCACAGCAATTCAAGCTGACCTGTCAACCAATACTACCCAATGCAGCTTGGGCCGTCAAGAAAGTTGATTAACCATTTTTTTCCTGATCTCTAACCTGTTATGTGTTACCTGTGAAATATTGATTGTAGGGCTTCGTTAGAAAAGAGCATCTTGTTGTTTTTTTTTAAACAAGAACCTTGTAAATAAAAATTAAGGTACAATGAAAGAGTGTCTTGTCATAAACCAGGAAAAATCAGGTCACATGCATCTTAGCAAATACTTCACGAAGGTTCTTCATCTCAGAATATTAGTGTTTCAATACAATCACTATACATTCAGAGAATTGTCTAAATTGTCTGTCCCTAAGTACTACTAAAATGTCTAATACAATAAATAGCTTATTTTAACCATCCATCTATTGAGGGAGAGTTGGGCCCCTGGCTGGCTAGTCAGGGATAGAAGATGGCGGCTAGAGTCAGCTCCCAGGTGGCGGGAGGAGGAGACGATGAGATGCTGTGTGTCCTTCATGGTCGTGGTCCTTCATGGTCGTGGTCCCAAGCATGACCTTGGATCCAATCACAGGGAAATTCCTTGATGGTGCTCTGAGATGGGGAACCAATCAGACTCCATGCAGGGCATGGACACTCTCAGCCAGGGGCCGGGGCTCCCCCTTAGCAGCGGGAGATGAGGGACCCCATGTACAGGAGCCTGAGACAGACTGCGGACACCTGGCTTACACACTGTTTCTCACGCTCTTTCTTTTGCTTGCAAGCAGTCCTGCTTTGTCCTCTTTAAATACTTTCCCACCATTAATTTTATTATTATTATTATTATTATTAGGCAGAGAAAACAAACCAGAATCTGAGAAAATATCACACCGCCGACCGTTTCTCAGGCTCTAGAAGTTGTTCACTCCAGCACATTTTTAATTAAATAATACGGTAAGGACGGTGCTTCTCGGGAAAGATAAAAACAAATGAACCAGGCATTTGGTTCTTTTATTTATTCCTACATAAGACATGTAGACGAGCAAACCGGGAAGATTAGAACACAAGACTGACGTCTCTGACTCCTTTTCCGTACTGCAAGTGTACATTTGCAAGACTGTGTTATTGCTTTGCAAGGACTGGCATTGGTCCCATCCTGTTCGCACAAGGTTTGCATAGATTTATGTGGTTATTTCTACTTCCTGTGCCAGAGCAGAGAGCAGCAGGGCTGGAGAAGAGCTGCGGCGCGGATGCTTACGGATCTAGGGCAGGGTGTTTATGTCACTACGCAACACAAGAGCCCAATAAACCAAGCAAGAGGACATACTTGAGTGACCACACCATAACCCATTCAAATAAACACCCTGGCTGGATTTATCTGAAAGCTTCATGTGTGCAAGGCTGTGTGTGTGCATGTGTGTGTGTGCGTGTACATACAGGCGCATGTGGTCATATAATTTAATACGTGCAGCTGTGTTTATTCAGCTCTGGAACATTCCACATGCACATAAGCACACTTGTGGCTGAAGGTCATTCATAGCTTTATTCTTGGAAAGAGTAGAAGGAGAAAAATTGACCAAGCCCTGAAAGCCAATTCATACCAGCTTACATACACATCAATGTAGAGAGACACTCAGATTTACTGCTGCAATATAGAAGTGTATGTGTGTGTGTGTGTGTGTGTGTGTGTGTGTGTGTGTGTGCATGCGTGCATGAGTGTGTGTGTGTGTGTGTGTGTGTGGTGTACTGGGGCATAAACTAAAGGCCCGAGAGCTGTTCCCTCATTTTTTTTGCTCAAGGCTAGATCTCTACCTCTTAAGCCACACCTCCACTTTTAGCTTTTTTCCTCTATAGTTACCTTTGAATCTCGATCCTCAGATCTCAGCCTCCTGAGTAACTAGCCATCAGAGGACACTGGCTGGAAAACTTATTTTTATTGAATTTTTTCTAATATAAAAGATGTTGTCACATCTCCTTATATGCTAGCACTATATTTCAATTGCTTTCATCCCCTCCCTCACCTTCCCACCCCTTCCCTCTAAGAAATAGTGCCCTCAACAAGCTTCCTTGTTCTCTTTTCATAGTTGTGAACCATCTATTGTGACCCTATTCCATCTTCTTTACCTTCCTCCCTCCCTCCCTCCCTCTTTCCTTCCCGCTAGAGCCCGCCAGCCCCAGAGTCTTCTCTCCAGTCAGCAGCTCTTGTTGAGTTTCTCAGTGTTGCTCTCAGGGCTGTTTGTGAGGCTTTCTGCTTTCAATGCATTCCTCTTTCTCCAGTCTCCTCCTCTCCTCCGAAGTCATCACTTACCTTGGTTCACATCCTATTTCTAACCACGTAAGTAATTATTTATATGGACCTTTGCACTTGCATGCATGTCCATGAGGTGAGTATCATTTAGGTCTTATTTCCACATGTAAGTGAAAACAAATGGTGTTTTGTTTTCACTGCGCTTGGTTAGTCCTACTAGCAGGAAATCCTCACATTGTGTCCATTTCCCTGTGAGTGACAGGTACCGAGAAACTATCACAACAGTGACAGTCACCGATGTGACCGCAGGGGTGAGTTTGCAGGAAAAGCTGGAATGGTATAGGAGGAGGAGAGCACGTGGAGCCTTCGTGCTGATGTGTGTGCAAAGGCTGATGGCATACACCAGGACAGCCCGAGCCTAGCACAGAGAGCCATATACCAGGAACCCACCAAAGAAAACTTTGTCCTGTCAGGAAGACAATACTCAACTGCATCATAAACCAGAGACTGAAATCCTTCTTTTGTTCATTGGTTATTTTTTAAGCATGTAAACAACTATGAAGAAAGTAAAAATCTTTCTAGAAACGTACTGTCTCTTTTCTCTAACTCTCCTTTTGCCGCCTCAGCCCCTTGGAAAAGGATGGAAGGCACTGGATTTCCTGACTGCTGCAAAGTTTGGAAGCTAAAATCGAGGGCAGCCAAATGCTGGCTAGAAACATTTGTACATGGAGCTCTCGTACCCTGCTGGAAGGAGCATAAAATGACTCAAACAGCAGAACAACTGTTTGGCGATCATAAACTTAACCATGCACCTCCTCTATGACCCAGTAGTTCTACCCATGTGAAATCCAAATACTGGTCTACAAAAACAGCTGTGTGAGAATGTTTATGAAGCTTTATTCATGGAGCACAAAAATTAGAACCCAAATGTGCACCAATTGTGATATAGAATATCACAGAATAGAATATTACTCAGTAAGAAAGAAGAACCATCTACAGATACTTGTGTAAGACATGGATGAATCCCAAAGCATTGAAGTGGGGAAAAAAGCAGACAGAATAAAATAAAAATAAGTACATCATGTACAATTCGAATAAAATAAAAATAAGTACACCATGTACAATTCTAGTTGTATTTAGATTCAAGAATAAGTGAAACTGTGGTGATGGAAAGAATGATTGTCAGCAGAAGTGAGGAGTAGTGAGTAGGAGACAACAAAACACTTTTCTTGATTAAGGGGTGTGTGTGTGTGTGTGTGTGTGTGTGTGTGTGTGTGTGTGTGTGTGCCTGCACACATGCTTGAACTCAGGGTCTTCTGCTCTTGCTTGGGTTTTTTGCTCAAGGCTGGCACTCGACCACTTGAGCTATACCTCCAGTTCAGCATTTTTGCTGCTTAATAACAGATGGATTCTCTCAGATTTTTCTGCCAGGCTGGTTTCAAACATTGATCTTCAGATCTCAGCCTCTTGAGTTGCTAGGGCATGATTAAGATCTTATACATAAGAATACACAGTTGCTAAAACCCTTTGAAAAGTGTGCATTTTGTTTTGTGTAACTCTTACGTCGATGGAAATAAATGAGATGATTAAAACCCCAGTGGTTTATCCTCTGAGGATTCAATTAGAATTCCATTTAATCTGAGAATTAAATCATTTTCTCTGTTATTTGTCTCCCCTGGCACATTCCTTCCATGGCTTCCTCCATCATGTTTTCCTGGGGTCCCCTCTCCTGCTGGGATCCATTCTCCTCTGTTAGGCTGCACAACCAGCCCTCACACAATTCCCATCTTTTGTCAAAGAGTGCACCCCAAACTCCCTTCCCAGGCAATAGCATGTGAGCTCAGCGCACACACACACATGCCTGCTTACCTCCAAAGCACGTGTCGCTCCCAGGCTATTGACTTATATATTGAGTCTTTCTTCCTCCCTGGCATACAGAGTTCCACAGCTCAGACCTATGTGCTTTTTTAATCGATCCATCTTCTAATGAGTAGAAAAAGATCTATGCATAGATACTCGATACGTATTTGTCAAATGACTTGAGGGAAAGAAAGATAGCTAGACATAGGAAGAGGTGGACAACATGGGCCCCCTCATGGAGATTCTTGTTCCCAGAGTGCCTTGGGCTTCTCCTCAAATGCATCTTCTTCCCATAATGCCCTGGATGCCCACTGGACCAATGAAAAGAGCCAGGAAGTATATACAGAAGCCATCAACCAATCAGGGGAAAGCCCATGGAAGGAGATGCAGAAGAGCCCCCCTCCCACCTTCCCCCCCCCCCCCACTGTAAAATCCCTCTAGAGGAGGATGCCATCTTTGGGGTGTCTCTCTTTAGGAGGGTCTTCTACTGTTTTCCTTTGACTTTCAAATAAACTTAGTCTGCTTTAAACACTGTTTGGCCTTTTAATCTTTTAATGGGTGAAGAAAACAAGGTGGTATCAGACTGCTTTGCTGTGTAGAAGTTGAATCATTGAGTGGAATTGTAGAAGGAATGCAAATGCCAGCTGGGAGATGAGGAGTGAGATATATTCTCCACTTATCTACTGTTGCACGAATAACTGTCCCTGAGCTGATGACTAAGATGAATTACTTGCACATGAACATCTTGGGGAGGCATCAACAGCAACAGCCAGGCTGTGCTCCACACGGGATGCACGCTTGATGGGGGAAGAAAGCTATGGGATCACAGCTGTGGCATCACAGTTTGGATCTGGGCCCTGCACCTCTCCTGGTGGAGCAGGAGACGGGACTTAGACGCAGCCCTTCCACCACTGTGTCAAGTAAGCAGTTGCTTAGCCCAGGTTTAATGGGAGAGATCGTAAACTCTACCTCCTCCGAGGCTGAGAGCCATGGAATTTCAGGGTCATTTTTTACAACTGCCACACAAGACGAGCTTTCAGGTATATTCTACTGTTGCGAGATTTATAATCAATCAGTGATTCGTTTTATGGCAGAGGTTTTCAGGAATTACTTAACATGAAACTAAAGCCATGCTATAATGGTCACTAGCTAATAATCCTGATTTAAAAAAAAAAAAAAAGCTCTGACTATGTACCAGGAATGGTGTGAGAGCGATACCTTTACTTTTAAATGTATGAAACATGTTTATATTATGTATACCAGGCTCCGCTGTTGACAAATGAGGAATAACACCTAATTTAATTCTCATAAACACTGTGCCACTGTTATCCCAGTTCTATCAGAAAACCGCATCATAAAGATATTCATCTCTGCCCAGTCTCAGGATGGAGCCAGGGTTGGAATCCGCAGTCTGATTTAAAGCCAATGCCCCCAACTTCTGGCTTATAGCTTCCTTCTCTTATTCCAACCAGTAGGCATACAGGGTAAGTAGTCGTGTTATTCCCATTTGAGGGAAGAGGAGACTGAGGTTTAGAGCAGCCTGTGGTCTTCCCAACGGTCATTTCTGAATGTCATGTACACCGCTGGAGTCCTCTGAGCACAATAGCAAAGGAGATACGTAGAAATAGAGTCCAACCCTGAGTAGTGGGTTTGATATCATGGGACTAGCAAATGCTGGGGCTGGGATTCAGATTCAGGTGTTGGTGGCTATGAAGCCAGAATCCTTACCCTGTATTTTCCTCATTATTAAGGATGTGGAGGCAGGGGGAGGAAAGAAGGATAGAGAAGCTCCCACTAGAAACGTAATCCTCTCTACACTAGAACTCCTCACTAACCTTGGAAAGAAGCTGAACAGAGATCCAGCTATAGACTACTAGGAAAGGTTTCCGATCTATTGTTAGAGCATGAACGCTGTCTCCCTGTCTTCTCGCTGTCCCAAGACATGGCCTGTTTCCCCACCTTTCAGCCCAACAGATGGGGGAGGCAGGGGAACTGATGGAGGAGGCAAGGGAAGGTGGTGAAAGTCAGCGCCTACCCAGGGACCTATTGTGGTTCTGTCAATTAATTGCCCGCCCTGGGGGGGAGGGGGGAGGGAAAGGGGAAGAAGAGTAAGGAGCAAAGGAAGAGATGGGAAAAAAAATAAAGAGAGAGAGAAATCAATCCAATCTTCCCAACCTGTCAGGATGCCTCTGGCCTTTTCCTATGAAGACGTCCCGCGTGGCTCATTTGGAGCCATTTACTGAAGGCTTCTCAGCTTTCTTGGATTTGCACATCTGCTTTCCTCTTTCTTCCCTGCATGGGCCTGGCTTCCTGGATGCTCGGTCATCCGCCTTTGATCCTGGTGCCTCTGGTTAGCTGCGGCATGCTGTAAGTCACCCGCCTCCTCCAGCTCATTCTGCCCAATGATGAAATCTACATGCCTTCCTTCCTCACCCTCTTTATCACAGTCCCCTCCTCCCTCCCCCTCAAGTTGACATGAGGCAGACCAGCTTTCTCTAATCCACAGAGACTCAGAGAATCCACTAATCCCTTACCAGGAACCCGGGCTATGGGGCATGTGTAATCCTGGAGTTATTATGCTAATCCTATAAAGCAACCACCCTAAAAGTTCAGAGGCCCCAAAGAAATCAGGTGACAGTTAATGGTAAGTTCCATGTGGATTTCAAGCACAGTTAGGGGCCCGAGGGCAGTTTTCCCCATGATTTTGGGCCTTCACCAACACTATCAAAGACCTGATTTCTATCAACTTCATTTCTGCTACTTGATAGGGAATGAGCTGGAAAATACATTCAAGATGAGCTACTCTAGGGCGGGGGTTGGGGGGTGGGGGACACAGGGATAGCTTGAAGAGTAAGAAAAGTTGATTGTAGAAAGTTTGCAGAGAATCCCATTTATTCTTCCTAGTCAAATGAGAAATAATGGAATTATTTATAATCCCTATTCTTAAGGATCTTTTTTTTTTTTTGGGGGGGGGGGTCCGGTCGTGGGGCCTGAACTCTGGGCCTGGGCGCTGTCCCTCAGCTCTTCAGCTCAAGGCTAGCACTCTACCACTTGAGCCACAGCGCCACTTCCGGCTTTTTTCTTTTTTGCTTATGTGGTGCTGAGGAATCGAACCCAGGGCCTCAGGCATGCAAGGCAAGCGCTCTACCACTGAGCCATCTTCCCAGCCCCAAGGATCTTATCAGAATAAATAAGCAAACAATTTACAATAAACTTTTAAATATCATTTTTTTTTGTTTTTGTTTTGTTGTCAATCGTGGGGCTTGAATTCAGGGTCTGGGTGCTGTCCATGAGCTTTTTCACTCAAGGATAGCGCTCTATCACTTTGAGCCCCAGCTCAACTTCCATCTGGTGGTTGATTGAGGATAAGAGTCTGACAGACTTTCCTGCCCAGGTTGGCTTTGAACTGAGATCCTCAGCTCTCAGCCTCCTGAGTAGGAAGGATTAAAGGCGTGAGCCACCAGTGCCCAGCTGGTATCATTAATTTTTAAATAGAATCAAGATATAATATAAAGAATGTATATAAATGGTATACATAAAATATAATTTAAACTAAAACTTTTTAATGTAATTCAACATGCCCACAGATTATTTTCTCAAGCAACTGAAATATCTTTAGGTGATATTCCCACCATGTAACACTTGTATTCAAATGGTTCTTAATGATAGTTGAGGATAAAGGTGAATGTTAGACCATTTTTAGACAAATAGTCATGAATAATGGGGATTTTATTATATTCTTTTATACTTTATAGGGAAAATATATAAAATATTTTTTGAGTGGTCAGGAATTAACTTCCTATATTTTAAAGATTATTCATTATTGGAAAGTCCCTGAAAGAAACCTTATCTTATTACTATTAACTCTTGAAATCCCAGAGGACTTTCCATTGTATGCTATGCCTGACCAATATCCACCTCCAACTACACGTCAGCTTTGGATTGTTTCTGTTCTATGAGGTATTTCTCCAAGCCTTTCCTCCCCTCACTTAGCTGGACTACTTAATAGAAGAGTGCATAGCATTTTATTTTATTATTTAGTTATTTTTCATCTTACTTCTTTCTGATAAAATATATGTGATCATTCATTGTCAAATATCCTTAGGACTTTCTCTATGTATCGCATTTGAAGCCTCTCATGCCATAGTCACTCACAGATAATGAAGAACAAACCTCTATGGATGATGAGTAACAAAACTTATCACCATGGATAATGAAGGATAAACCTTACTAACCCAGCAAGCTGTAAGAAGACCACAGACAATGAAGAAAAACACCTTGTGTTTTTATGCTTTGTTAGTAAGAATAAAAGGTGAAACACCTACACATAATCTCCTATTTAAAAAACGATGTATCTTGACTGAGATAGCCAAAGTTTAATTATGAAACAAAACAATAAAATAAAGGAATAAAATAAGGATACTTAGTGGTGGGGACTTTCACCCAGCTCCAAAAAGCCAAGAGGTGAGATAGGCCATTCTTTGAATTGCAGATGTATCATGCTGTTTAGCTCCAGGAAAATTTTGCTACAGAGAATGCTTGCCCCTGATTGTTCCCCTGTGTGGTTTGCTTTCAATGGGCTTGGGTTTGCCTTTCAAAGCTTGTGCGAGCTACTCTCTGGGCTGCAGGTCTTTGGGACAGGAGTCCACCTGCAGTACCGGCTTTCTAATAAAGTCTCCCAATTCGACCTCTCCAGAAGTGGCTTCTCTGTTTCTCGTGATTGAATTCCCATATAATAGAACCAAGAAGAATGTCTTTTGGTGCACATTTTCTAGGTTGTTCTGTGGCCTGTAAATTGAACCACATCTGAAGGGCTGAGTTGAATCCAAGGAAGGGAAGAAAACAGAGACAGAGCAGAATAGAGATTCTGAATGCTCTGAATACCTCCTTTCCTCTAAAAAACGTCTCTGTGTATATCCTCACCCCAGGTGGTACATGTAGGAGGCTGGGCCCTTGGAGTTATGAGATTATAGAAGGTCCCTAATGACTGGAATTTACTGAAGGGAACCCCTCTTCCCCCGGCCCCCACCCCAGAGCCACCTGCTCCTTCTACTGCACCAGGACTTTTGGCCAGATACTACACCTGACCTTCCAGATCTGAATTAAAAACACAACCCTGGCATTCCTCAGCCTCCTTGTTGACACAGCATTTTGTCACAGCAAACCAGGTGGACTGAGTCAAGTGCTCGAAGCGGATGACAAGGCACGTGAGGAAGGATGGAGTCTGAGAGAGAAAGCAGAACATCTACCCTAGTGATGTCAATTAGCATGTACTCAGAGCAGACTTCCTCCCCAGAGGCAGATATTTCCAGAAAGTTCTTTGAAGCCCAGAGCTCCCCCCATGGAACCTGAGGTAGGCTGTCCTCACCCGGCCCAGGCAGGGGTTCCACTTTGCTGACTCCATCATGCGCTGCTGATGGTTCAGGGTGAAGGCCCCGCAAGACCCATCTTTGAGCCTCATTCCTCCTGAGGACTCCCCAGAGAGAACTGTCAGTCAGTGAGGTGTTCCGGGCCATAAAAAATGACCCCCTTCCTGGGGACTAGATTGTTTCACCTGGAAAACGCAGGCATCCATTCTTCCTCCAAGCATTTGTCAGGGTGACAGGACCCCGTTGCTCTCCACGATGCCTCTGCCCCCTTCGTTGCCTGGTCCCTGGGAGGTGGGGCAATCCTGCAGTCTCTCCTTTTCCCTACTGCCTACGCCCCCCCCAGGAGGGTCTGAACTCTAAGAGCCACGATCTATGTGTGTAGTTCTCTCTCAAGAGAAGACCTTTTGGAGATAAATAGTTCTCCACATTTCCTGCCTGCCTCCCATGAACCAATAAACCTAACAGCTGGTGTCTGCCACCTTCCAGGGTTGCAGGGGAATTTCCCGTAACAGAATAACCACCTCCCTGCCTCCCCCCAGCAACTCCTTGGAGGTAATAAGTATGAATATTATTCTCTCCAGTAGCTAAGAGGAAGATGGAGGCCTGGGACTCTCAACAGGTTGACAAGCGGACGCCATTCAGCCATTAGGTAACTTCTTCAATTCAACTCATCTGCTTTCTTATCACCGCTGTGAGGTCACATTTCCCCCCAAATCTGCTTGGCCCTCAGCATCATCTGGGGCTCATGTTAAATAAATTCCCTGACCCCTCTCCTAAAAAGCCCCCTGCCCAGTAGTCTGAGATAGGACTCAAGAATCTGTGTTTAATTATCACTCTATGTGATTTTTGCTTCTTTTCTTTTTTGGTCGTATATAACATTCCAAGAGACTATTACCAGTAAGAAAAGTGAAGAACACAGTATATTCCCTTTAATTTCTACACATAATCTTGAGTGTATAATCATGCCTTCTTATTGAAAAAGAATCAATATGAAAGGCCCAGATGGGAAATCTCAGTTCAACTCTAACTCACACAGGTAATTAATTTCTTGTATTTCCCTAAGTTTCCCAGTCATCCTTTATCACTTAAACAATTAAAACCAAAGCTCCTCAGCTATAATTTCAATGATATGCATAAAGTTTAAATCAGTAAGTCAGTTGTCATGTGAAGTCTTCTACTAGAAAGTGTTCAAAGTAAACCCTGTTGTCCTCTCCAAAATCATTTGTTTAATCCTTTTCTTTAAACTGTTTTTATTATCTTTGAATAGCTGTAGAAAAGAGTTGTCATTCAACAAAGCCCTTTATGAACACAATGTATCTTGATCAGTGTCCACACTCATTTTATTTTTAAATTATAATTTTTATTTAATTTTTACAATAAAACAACTTCTTATTTCCCTTTCTTGGAGTTCATTTTGATAAGCCTCATTTTATTCTTACTTTTAAATTGTTCATTGTAAAGATGCTGTACAGAGGGGTTACAGTTACCTAAGGTGGGTATAGAGTATCTTTCTTTTTGAACAGTATCACCCCCTCCTTCATTTTCTCCCAGCAAAGTCATTTTAAATGTAAGTTCATCTGCAACTCATCATCCTAGGCTCATCTTCCTAGTTGCTCCTTGGGTTTTGGCTCTCCTCACTCTGTTCACTCTGTAATTGTTATTGCTGGTCTCTTGTTACTCTGCGTCCTTCCCCCCTCTTTCTCTTCCTCCCTCCCTCTCTCTCTCCCTCCTGCTGAGACTAGAAGTCGCCTCTCTCATGGCTCTCTGGTTACGGGGCGGGGGGGGGGGGGGGGGGGGGGGGGGGGGAGATAACACAACCCCTCCCCCATCCAGTCTCTTACCTACTATTCCGGAGGCCTTGTGCTGGATTTTTGTCACTTGCAAGGGGAAGCACCAACTGGCATGTGATCTGGGGGTCCCCCACCAGTCAGGAGGGGTGCAGGCTCCATAGCTCCTCTCCCCTTCCTCTCACCTGTGGGCTGTCAGGCTAGGGAGGAGCTTGGGGGCAGACCGTATGTGAATGAAAAGCAAACAGTTCAGTTGCTCACAAGGTCCACAATAATTCAACATCTGGTTTGTCTATCAATCTTATTCTCTGGAAAAAAGAGAGCGAGAACAAGAAAAAGACCAGTGCCAAATGGATCAAAGACCTCGGAGTCAAAGCAGACACCCTGAAAACATTACAGGACGGAATAGGAGAAACCCTAGGTCTCCTTGGCACAGTCCGAAATTTTCTTAATAGAGACCCAGAAACACAACAAATCAAAGAAAGGTTGGACAAATGGGATTACATGAAGCTGCAGAGCTTCTGCATGGCAAAGGACATAGCTAGAAAGATCAATAGAAAGCCCATGGATTGGGAGATCTTCACGAACCATACAACAGACAAGGGTCTCATATCTAAAATATACTTGGAACTCAAAAAAATTAAACTCCCCAATACAAATCCTCAAAGGAACAACTGCCCAATAAATAAGTGGGCTAAAAACTTAAGGAGAAATTTCTCTGAAGAGGAAATAAGAATGGCCAGTAGACACATGAAGAAATGCTCAACCTCTCTAGCCATAAAAGAAATGCAAATCAAAACAGCATTGAGATACTACCTCACCGCAGTCAGAATGGCTATAATCAAGAAATCTAATAACAGGTGCTAGAGATGTAGCCAAAAGGGAACCCTACTGCATTGTTGGTGGGAATGTAAACTTGTTCAACCACTTTGGAAGGCAGTATGGAGGTTCCTCAAAATATTTCACATAGAGCTCCCCTATGACCCAGCAATTCCACTTTTAGGTATTTACCCAAACAATCACAAACAAGGCCATACTAAAGCTAAGATGTGGAACCAACCCAGATGCCCCTCAGTAGATGAATGCATCAAGAAAATGTGATCTATAGAGATAGATAGATAGATAGATAGATAGATAGATAGATAGATAGATAGATAGAAAGATAGAAAGATAGATAATGGAATGCTCTCTTCCATCAGAGAGAATGACACCGCCTCATTTGTAAGGAAATGGAAAGACTTGGAAAAAATCATATTAATCATATTAAGTGAAGTAAGCCAGACTCAAAGAAACATAGTCCCATGATTTCCCTCATTTGCAATAATTAGTATATGTCTAGGATAATATTAGCAGATGAGCAGAATACTCAATAGCTATGTATGTATGACCATATAAGATGATACTAAGAGCCGGACTCCAGTGGCTCATGCCTGTAATCCTAGCTACTCAGGAGGCTGAGATCTGAGGATCATAATTCAAAGCCATCCTGGTCAGGAAAGTCCAAGAGACTCTTATCTCCAATAAACCACTAGAAAACCAGAAGTGGCACTGTGGCTTACACAGTAGTGTGCTCGCCTTGAGCTGAAGAGTGCAGGGACAGCGCCCAAGCCCAGAGTTCAAGCCCCATGACCCGAAAAAGAAAAAAGAAAAAAAAAGATGATACTAAGCGAAATGAACACCAAGACATGGACACAAGAGGTTTTTCTTTGTTGTTGTTGTTTTTAATGTAGTATGTGGTTTCTTTTCTCTTTTGTGTTTCCCCTGTATGGTTTATCCTCTGTTGTCACTATTTGATTTTGGTATCCTGGTATTGTATATACGTTTGTCTGAATTAGGGAAGGGAAGGGGAACAACAGAATGGTGAGACAAAGGACAAGGGGGAAAATGAATGCAATAGTAATACTCACAAAGCGATATGTTGGAAATGATCTGTACAACTGGGGGAGGGTGGGCGGGAGGACGGAGGGAGAAAAATGAGGGAGGGGGTAACAAGCGCAATAAGAAATGTGCTCACTTCCTTACTTATATAGCTCTAACTCCTCTGTATGTCACTTTGACAATAAATTTTTTTAATGAAAAATGGAAAAAAATAAATTATCATTGACATCTGCAACACTGAATATGCCATTTTTACAGCTGTTTTGTTTACAAAAATCACTGTTGTGGCTAGCAGAGTGTGGCATGTTCCACTTGTAGTCTGTAAGTGGAAGGAGGCAGGAGGATCCACCGGCCACTGTGAAGCCCTGAAGATGCCAGTCCATTGATGCAACTGTAAGAGCAACATTTCAGCTTTCCACCGCACTTCAAAAGTCGAGTTTTGTGCTATGAACTCCCTCAGCCTACTTAAAATATGATTTTGTTCATTAGCTGATTTTCAAGTGCATTTATTTTGCAACGTAAGAAATATGTCAGACTTTTCAACACATTGTTTAGAACTGAAGCAGCCAGGAAAGGCCCTCAATAGAGGCACAGACTAAGAGACATCTTTAAGGAAGCAGAAATGGACTACAAACCACAAATTGCTTTCAATGTGAGGATGCATGTTCAAAGGCCCTGTGTGCAGGTGAATCAAAATTGAACACATATCAACAGTGTGCTATGCATGTTTAAGTTATATGAGCCTCTTCTCATAAAATTTAAAAATTTAAAATAAACACTGTCAAAGCCTATGCCTGACACAACAGGGACTCACTAGACACTATGTTGGAAATGAACTTTACAGCTGGGAGTGGGAGAAAATGAGGGAGGGAGGAACACTGTTCAAAGAGAAATGTACTCATTGCCTTACTTATGTGACTGTAACCCCTCTGTACATCATCTTTTTCTTTTTCTTTTTTGGTCGGTCCTGGGGCATGAACTCTGGGCCTGGGAGCTGTCCCTGAACTCTTCAACTCAAGGCGAGCACTCTACCACATGAGCAACAGCACCACTTCTGGTTTTCTAGTGGTTTATTGGAGATAAGAGCCTCACGAACATTTCTGCCCGGGCTGGCTTTGAACTATGATCCTCAGATCTCAGCCTCCTGAGTAGCTAGGATTACAGGCATGAGCCACCAGCACCTGGCTGTACATCATCATTACAATAAAAAATTTTAAAAAGACTAGTGCATGGGTATATGAAAGTATACAAGGTCCGAAGTGCCATGTTTTTTTTTTTTAACATTTCAATAGTGAAAGTACAGTCATGATGGTGAATTTCAATCTTCCAAAGATTTAACCCAATCTCCAGGATTCTTTAATATCACGAGCAGTTACTAGCCAGATTTAGCACAATCAAACCCCAGGAAATGAAATTGACTTACTGTCCCCAGGTCTAATTCTTCCTACTTGGTACTTACACACTGCCACACAAAAATCACTTTCTGTACTCTAGATGCATTCTCTGCCATCTTGACTCCATTTTCATTCCATTTCGTTTCATTTACCAGGATTTTCTTTCTCTCCTGTCTGTAAGACATATCTCAACAACTTCTTGTTTCCTGAATCTTCATAACACTTAATCGGTAACCGGTTTATAACATTTGTGACTCTTGTTCTTGCATTATTTACTTTTCATACTTTTATCCCATATGATTAGTAGATAAAAGTTATATGTCTATATATAATTGTATATGTCTATATATAACTGTATATGTCTATATATATACTGTACTTATTTTTCTTCTTTAATTCTATTTTTATTATTGTGTAGTTGTATAAGGGGTTACATTACCATGTCAGGTTATGAATACAATGCGCATTTTTAATCTTAAGTTGTTATTATAAAGCTGATGTACAGAGGGTTATAGCTACATAAGTCAGGCAATGAGTACATTTCTTTTTGGACAGTGTCACTCCTTACTCTCTTTATAATGCACTTTTACAAAGCATGGAAGTCAATGCTTGGAGTGAAGGAGACATGCAATGCCATTTGCACCATCTTCTCCTACTTGCTTCTGATGTGAGAGGTATTTATCTAGACTCTAGGACCCCAAACTCTGCACCTGAGGCCCTGGGGGGTCTTAGAGTAAGATAGAACACCAGACGGTGCAAGTTAACTATGAACGTTGCTTTGTCAAGAAGAGAATAAAAGTCAAGTATTGGTGGCTCACGCCTGTAATCCTAGATACTCAGGAGACAGATTGGGGGATGGTCGTTTAAAGCCAGCCAGAGCAGAAAAGCCCATGAGACTCTCCTCTCCAATTAACCAATTAACCAATGGAGGTAAAGCTCAAGTGGGAGAGAATCAGCTTTGAGTTATAAAAGCCAATTAAGAGTCTTCGGTTTAAACCCCAGTATTGGCACAAATTTAAGAGGGGGAGCGGAGAATATAATTATCTAGAAAAACAAAAAGCATAACCAGTGAAGAGGTGAATTTGAACTATCTCTCTCAGGTGGGAGGAGTAGGCTTTGGCCTGAGAACATGGCTGGGGCTTGAGCTGGGGTGGAGGGTGGTCTGCTGCTGTTCTCTGGATTTGCTGGGTGGTCCCGGGCTTCCTAATGGCCATACATCTCAAGTTCTTCATCACCAGATGGGACAGCGAGGTTGCAAACTGTAAAGTGAGTGAAGGCGAGTCTGCAAGCCGGGAGCCTGTAGTTTTCTCATCCAGTGCAATGTTTCCAAGCTGTAGTACACCAAGGTGTTTGACTTGATAGCTTTCTTTCTCTTTGGCTCTTGGTTAGTTTGGAGCATTCAGAGCTACAATTTGATGTTCACAATTTAAAGTTGTTCAGGACCTGAGGGACTGAACCAACTTGCTCTGTCTTCTCTGGGGTTCCATAACTCTGAAAACAGGGTAAAATCTCTTCTTGCAGGCTTTTTTTTTTGGCTAGCTTTAAACAAGAAGGAGCAAATGGTGAACAGGATGAAGCAAGGTAAGTGTTAGCTATTAAATGATTTGGCAAAAACAGGTGCTACAAACCCTGTCATTGGCCATTCCACACCCTTCACGGTCCATTCCACTCTGTGAATTTCAGAGATTGTCGGGCAGGTTGTCCCCAGGGTCCCATATCCCATGGGGACCCTTATCCTCTGCTCAGGGCCTGAGCAATGCACAGTTGACTTGCTTTGTTCTGTGTGTGTGTGTGTGTGTGTGTGTGTGCACGCAAAAGAGAGAGAGAGCAGACATGAACATGCAAGTACTAGGGCTTGAACTCAGGTCCTTGTTCTCTTGCTTGACTTTTCCGCTCAAAGCTGATGCTCTACCATTTGAACCACACTTCTACTTCAACGCTTTTTCTGATTTACTAGACATAAATCTCTTGGATATATCTGCCCAAGCTGGTTCAAACTAAGATCCTCAAATCTCATGCTCCTGAGTAGCTAGGATGACAAGCATTTGCTACCATGGGTGCCCAGTTAACTTGCTTTATTCTTTATCTGAGGAATCATATCATCCTATGCGCTCTTAAAAGTTGAAATGTGAGGGGGACAGGTTTCCAGTACATTCCTGAACGCTCTATTCACCTTTCCCTTTCTTAGACCATGTCCTTCTCTCGAATCCCTCCCACATTTGTGTTCTCTTCTTTATTCTCTTCCTCTCACTACATTTACAACTGTTGACGGACCCTAAGTATATCATTTGTTGATTGTAAAGAATATCAGCTTGGGCACCGGTGGCTCACACCTGTCATCCTAGCTACTCAGGAGGATGAGGATTGTGTTTTGAAGCCAGTCTGGGTAGGAACGTCTATGAGACTCCTATCTCCAAGTAACCAGTAAAAAAAAAAAACCCAACTGGAAATGGAGATGTGGCTCAAGTGATAGAGTGCCATCCTTGAGCACAAAGGCCAAGTGAGAGCTCAAGGCCCTGAGTTTACACACACACACACACACACATACATACACACACACACACGCACGCACGCGCACACACACACACACACACACACACACACACACACACACAATGATGCATGTAAAGGAACTCGCCCACTGGGATGCCATAGGGTGATGAGGCCCCACTTTCCTGGGGCCTCATCACAACACTCAAGAAGGACAAGCTCTGCTGGAGGTGGAGGCAGGTACCCCGGCTGCCCCCCGCTCCTGCCCTCTCCTCCCTCTCTCCTGCTCTCTCCCTCAGGATGGAAGGCTATGTTAAAAGATTCTCCTTTGCTGTCAGACGCGATTCCTTCTCACACCGCAGGCCGTGCTCAGAAATGACTAATGACAATGCCATGTCTTAGGTGAGGCAGAACACCAACACTGGCTTGTGTCATCATCCCTCTCAGCCCCTGAAGTAGCCTGTGTGGACCCAGGATCCCAGTCAGAGAACGGCCACCCAGGAGAGCCGGCCTCATCCAGCCTGGTGAATCCATTGCTTAGATCCCTTGGCAGCCATTTAATATTATTACTTTCTCTTTTACTCCAAAGTGGGGTCCCCCCACCTGCCATGTCTCCACGTGAGGCATGAGCAAGCTGGGGGAAGGGTCAGAGGAGGAAGGACTCTCTGTTCTCCTTGGTCCAGAGAAAGTGTGAGATGACCCATGTGGGTTGTTCCCAGTCGTTACATCTGGAGTGAATTTGGCCTGAAGATATTGACTAGTCAATAATTAAGGCAGGGTGTTAGTGCACTTGGGCTTCATTCTGGAGAACATCTAGTATAAGTCACTGGCCAGACAAGGTGGCTGGCATGTGTGTCCGGAGCTGGTGAGAACAGAGCTGGACTTTGTTGGGGGCAGCGGGGACTCTAGGAGGAGACAGTGGAAAGCAGCAAAGTTCTTCTGAGAAGTAGTGACTTTCAAGGGAAGAGAGACCTTCAATGCACACGTTTCCTCCCAACAGACACAGTTCCAGGAAAGGTTGTATTTGTTTTGTTTTGTTGTTTGTTTTGCTCTTTTTTTGGTGTATTTTTGTTTTGCTTCTACAATTAAATAAAAAAAATAATGCTTTGGCAGAGGCTGGGATATTTATTTCAAGAATACAACTGCTACATGGAAAGAACAGAATGCATAGGAAAATTAACTGTAAAGAAAAAAACCAAAAAGAACTTGTTGGGTGTAGAACAGGAAGAGATGGAGACAAATGAGGTAGTGAACAGGTAAGACCAGCCCAAAGGGAAAGACATTCATTTTTTATTGCCATACAACTAATTATTGGGTTTAGCAGCTTAAATGAGGGTGCATTTGTTGTAGGGTAGTTTCTGGGCGTCAGGAGCCTGGCTCAGCCAGGCCTGGGCCACATTCCTTTCTGAACCTCCAGGTCTGCCTTCCCATTCCCCAGGTGTGTTGGCACCATTCCGTTGCTATGGTTATGAGGACTGAGATCCTGTTAGCCAGGGATAGCTCCCCCCCCCCCACCTCTGCCCCGCAGGTCTGCTTAACTTCTTTTTTTTTTTTTTTGGATTTTTTTAAATTTAATTTAATTTTACTTGTGAACATACTGTACAGAGGGGTTACAATTACATGGGCAGGATAATGCGTACATTTCTTACCAAGCATTGCAGCCTCCTCCTTTGGTTTACCCTTCACATCCCTTCCCAGCCTTCCCCCTCCCCCCCAATCCCAATCCTTCTCCCCCCCCACCCCCCACCCCCGTTTTGGACATGACAACTTGTACTTCTCATTGTTGCAACAGGTCCACCTGTATCCTTAAACAACTGGTTTTTCCCCATCTCCTCCACAAGTTATACTGACATGAAATATAGTGAAAGCAGGGGTTATACTGTGGGGGAGGGACATACAAAGCAACAAAGAGATAATCTTATAAATGCGTTAGAAACACATGCATGAAAGAAAAAAACATTAAAATACATATCTAAAGGTTCATTTTCCTGACATCACATTATCTGACGTTTTCCGCTTGATTCATACATATACTAGATATTGCAAATAAGGGAAACCATGGGACCTATGTTTCTTTGGGCCTGGCTTACTTCACTTAATATAATTTTTTCCAAGTTTTTCCATTTCCTAACAAATGGGGCAATGTCATTCTTTCTGATGGAGGCATAGAATTCCATTGTGTATATATACCACATCTTCTTGATCCATTCATCTACTGAGGGGCATCTGGGTTGGTTCCATATCTTAGCTATGGTAAATAATGCTGCAATAAACATAGTTGTGCTGGTAGCTTTAGTGTGGTCTTGTTTGTAAACATTTGGGAAATGCCCAAAAGTGGGATTGCTGGGTCATAGGGGAGTTCTATGTGAAGTCTTTTGAGGAACCTCCATACTGCTTTCCAAACTGGTTGAACAAGTTTACATTCCCACCAACAATGAAGTAAGGTTCCCTTCTGTCCACATCCCCTCCAGCATCTGTTGTTGTCAGAGTTCTTGATTTTAGCCGTTCTAACTGGGGTGAGGTGATATCTCAAATTACTCAAGCTGATTCAAAACTTTGGCAAAGTAGCAGGTTATAAAATTAACCCCCCAAAATCAATGGCTTTTCTGTATGCCAACAATGAGAAAAGTGTGGCTGAAATTAGGAAAGCAACTCCATTTGTAATAGCCCCACAAAAAATAAAATACCTAGGAATTAACTTAACTAAAGAAGTGAAGGACCTCTATGATGAAAACTTTAAAATCTTGAAAAAGGAAATCAACACAGAACTAAAAAAATGGCAAAGCCTCCCATGCTCCTGGATTGGAAAGATTAACATCGTGAAAATGGCAATACTTCCCAAGGCTATCTACAAATTCAATGCAATACCTATCAAAATTCCAACCTCATTCTTCAAGGAAATAGAAGAGGCAATCCAAAAATTCATATGGAACAATAAAAGACCCCGAATAGCAAAAACGCTCCTCAACGGAAAGAACACTGCTGGAGGAATATCAATACCAAATTTCAAACTCTACTATAAAGCCATAGTAATCAAAACATCTTGGTATTGGCATAAGAACAGACCTCAGGACCAATGGAATAGAATTGAAAACCCAGAAATGAACCTACAGACCTATAGCCATCTAATCTTCGATAAGGGAGCTAAAACAATAGAATGGAAGAAAGACAGCCTCTTCAGTAAATGGTGCTGGCAAAATTGGTTAACTACATGTAGAAAACTAAAGCTAGATCCTTATATATCACCCTGCACCAGAATCAACTCCAAATGGATCAAAGACCTTGAAGTCAAAGCAGACACTCTGAAAACATTACAGGATGGAATAGGAGAAACCCTAGGTCTCCTTGGCTCAGGCCGAAATTTTTTTTAATAGAGACCCGGAAACACAACAAATCAAAGAAAGGTTGGACAAATGGGATTGCATAAAGTTGCAGAGCTTCTGCATGGCAAAGGACATAGCTAGCAAGATCAATAGAAAGCCCACGGATTGGGAGAAGATCTTTACTAGCCATACAACGGACAAGGGTCTCATATCTAAAATATACTTGGAACTCAAAAAATTAAACCCCCCAACAACAAATCCTCAAAGAAACAACTGCCCAATAAATAAGTGGGCGAAAGACTTAAAGAGAAACTTCTCTGAAGAAGAAAGAAGGATGGCCAATAGACACATGAAGAAATGTTCAACATCCCTAGCCATAAAAGAAATGCAAATCTGCTTAACTTCTTCAAGCTCAGCAGCACACAAGGGATGCAGCACAATCAGGAATCCCTTTGGCAGCTCCTTTGGCCATTGTTGATGAGCAAAAAGGAAGCCGTAGGATGCATAGATTGAAGAGGAAAGGCAAGGATGGGTGTGGCAGAGGTGAGTCACCCTGCACGGCTGGCTGTCAGGGAAGAGTGGTCACGGAGGAACTCAAGATAGCAGTGATGGTGCTAGCATGATCATGAAGTACTGAAGAATCGTCCTTCTTTGGTCCTCAGGGCCCCCAGTGGCATTGCCTACTGACCACAGGGATATGTCCTTGTAATGCCCACCACCAGCACTGGACCTAGCTAGCTGAGAATGTCATAGGTGCCTCTGTTCCAGCTGAAGGCTCTGAGAGGCAAGTGTGTACAACACCATGCAGCCATTCATTCTGAAGTGGCTCAGCGGAGACAGGGTCAGCCTGAAATAAAGACGGCAGTCCAAGAATTCCGCACAATGCTCAGACGCGGCCTGTGGGTGGACTGAGGAAGCAGCACCTGGCGGCAGCCCCGCATCTCAGCCAGCAGACAGACGATGCCCTGGTTTGCAGACTGCGCTTCCCAAGCTCGGCACGTTTACCGAGGCTCTGGGTTTTCAGCAATGAGTGAGCTCTTTGTCGCATCTGACAATGAAGACTTCCACTCCCTGAGAAAACCATGAATTCACTGATGATGATCGGTTTCAGAGCCTTGGTGAAAGAATTCTAGGAAAAGGAGTCCATTCCTTTTAAATCCGCCAAAATCAGTGAGCTAGTCAGGAGAAAAAAAAATCAATGATCTAGGTAATCCACAGGCTCTCTCTGAATCCATGAGATCTATGGAGATTTCAGACTAAGGCTGAGTCAGAATGTTGGCTTCTGACTCCAGCACTAAACGCCCTCTCCCCCCCAAACAAACTACGTAATTTCCTCAAGATTTAACTCCCTCAAGAAAGCGGTCATGGAATCCCCACACTGGAGAAGATTTGTTCTGAGTGTTAAGGTTAATTTTTCTGCAGCCTAGCTCCCCAAAATGTTCAATAGGATCCCGCCACCTCCAGCCAGATGCCTAAAACCATCACTTCAGGCAGAGACTCGAGGGAACAATTCAAGTTGCAGCCTGCCAGGGAATAAAAGATACAACTCTAAGGACTTGATCTCAGCCCTACCTCACACTGTGGAGTGGGGCAGGTCCTTCTGCAGCCACCAATGCTGAAATGGAAGATCTCATCACCTGCCCCAAGACATGTAACAGCAATTGCCCACCTGAATATCTGGTCATGTTACAGGAGGGATTCTCAGCCTCACGCCATGGAAACTCCTTTGTCAGAGAGGCTCATCTATACCTTGTCATTTGCTCGGGCAAGCCAGTTGTGTACATCTTCCCCTGATTGACAATAAAGAAATGGTTCCAAGCTGGGTGCCGGTGGAGCACACCTGTCATCCTAGCTGCTCAGGAGGCTGAGCTCTGAGGATCGAAGTTTGAGGTCAGATCTGCCAGGAAAGTCCACGAGACTCTTATCTCCAATTAATCATCCAAAAGAGAGGAGGGAAGGAAGGAAGGGAGGGAGGGAGGGAGGGAGGGAAGGAAGGAAGGAAGGAAGGGAGGGAAGGAAGGAAGGAAAAGAAAAGTCAGCAGTGAGTGAAGCTGTCGCTCACATGGTAGTATGTTAACCTTGAGCAAAAGAAGCTCAGGGATAGTGTCCAGCCCCTGAGTTCAAGCTCCAGGATTGGAACATGCACACACACACACACACACACACACACACACACACACACAATGTTTCCCAACATTCCTTGAGACCCATTATCATATGACTGTGGTTCAGAATCACTACATTAAGTAAACTCCAAGCTCAAAATGCTGAATGAGTAGAATAAAACCATGGCCCGGTGCTGCTCATACCTAGCTCCACCCTGTTGTTGCAGGGAGCTTGGCGTGCACCTCTTCTTACAGCCTAAACACCCCACTCCACAGGTATGAAGGGTGCTGTGACAGGAAGCACTGGCGTCTTGCAAAGATAAATTCCTGATCACTGGAACCTAGAAGTGTTATATTGTGAGGGAATGTCTTTGTAAATGTAACTAAATTTAAAAAATCTTTAGTGGAGAGATTATCTGGGATTATCTAGCTATAGTGAAGTGAACTCACCCATGTCCTATGAAGGAAGAGATGTAGGAAAGCAGACGTGAGTGATTTGTTGCAGACACATAAGACAGCCAGGGCCCTGAGCCTGTACTTGAACATGGAAGCCAGGCTGGAGGATGGAAGGTCAGGATTATCTTTCTGAAATGATAGCGCATGGGACCATTCCTGAAAACAGTCTCAGGATGATATGTGGTTTTTTAAAGTTTTCTGGCCATAATTTGACCTCCATCTGGCTCAGTGATGCTCTTTTATCAATCTATACAAGTCAAAGGCATCGGGTTGATTTCTCCCACCTTCTTTTCTGGGCTTGTTCCATAGTTCATATTATTCTCGCATGTTAATTCATTTTATTTTTCAGAATTTCTTTTTTTTTTAATCTGCTTTTTTTTTTTTTTTTTGGTCGGGTCGTGGGGCCTGAACTCTGGGCCTGGGCGCTGTCCCTCAGCTCTTCAGCTCAAGGCTAGCGCTCTACCACTTGAGCCACAGCGCCACTTCTGGCTTTTTTCTTATGTGGTGCTGAGGAATTGAACCCAGGGCCTCAGGCATGCAAGGCAAGCACTCTACCGCTGAGCCACCTTCCCAGCCCCTGCAGAATTTCTTTATAGGGTTTATTTTATTAATTGGATTTCTGTTGGTAGCCTGTGGATTTTATTAATTTAGGAATAGTTGGAGGTTTTTTTTCCCCCACTGTGTTAAAAGCACCTGGTAAACTTGAAGTTCGTTGGTTTGGTTTTTTTGGTTTGTTTTTTTTTAACTTTATAGACTTGCCTTTAGGCAAAAAAAATAGGGCCAGATTGTTTGGCTTTCAAAGGTAAATTTGGCTTATGATTGGAAATTAAAACAACTACCTTAATGGCTAGTTAGTAGCTACTGAAAATATAATTAGCAAAGCGTGCTTGCTTTTCTCTGACTGTAAAATCACAGCAAAGATAATCATATCTGCTTTATTTCAGGCTTTTATGGATATAAGAGTAAATAAGACTGTCATATTTTTACACCACACACATACCACATGACATGCACACACGTTCAACTCGAGATCACTAAACATGTAACACTGGCTTTTCTTGAGCTTACATTTAAGATCTATACTAGTTAAGAAAAGAAGATGGCATGAACATGTAGGAGTATTGGAAGTCCTCTGTTTAATGAATCTTATTCCTGTTACTTACTGCTATGAAGCCAACTACCCGGAATATTCTTGCTTTCAGTCACAACATGTATTAAGTCCCAAATCTACTGTAGTCTCTGCTTGAGCTAGACTGTCCTTCCTCATAGCTGTAAGTTTGTTTGAAGACAGAGCTTTACACTTAAAAATTACTTGTCTGCAATTATACAAATAATTTCAGATCAGATTGGAATATTCTTTGTAAAACTTTCTATTATTCCATTGTGCATTTATACTGTAACGTCTCTTCTCTCCTCTCCCCTCCCCCTTTCCTCTCCTCTTCTCTTTTCTCTCTCCCCTTTGCTCTCCCCTCTTCCTCTCTTCCTTTTTATTACTTTTCTTTAGAGCCAGGGATGGATCTCAAGGCCTCACAGTTTCTCTCAGCTTGCTTGCTCAGCTACTGCTGAGCCACGTACCCAACCCAGCATTCTGGTGGGTAATTGGAGCTAAGAGTCTCACAGACTTCCTGCCAGGTTGGCTTTGAACCCTCATCTTCAGAGCTCAGCCTCCTTAGTAGCTAGGATTCCATGGGTGACCCACCATCACCCAGCTCACCACATTTTCCTGTATCTGTGTGACTGACTACATGGGGCAGAGCCTTGTCTGACCTATTGTGGGGAGTACTGAAGTGAACCCAAGCACACAGGTGTCTCTTCAACATCTACCACCGTGCCTTCAAACACAGCCACAAGTTGGGTCATGTAGTTCTACTCTGAGTTTGTTGAGATGCTTCTACAATTGTTTCTCAAAATGGTTGTACTAATTTACATTCCCATCAGAAAAGTCCATCATTTGTGACAACACAGAGGAACCTGGAAGACATTAGAGTTAAATGAAATAAGCCAGGCACAGAAAGATAAATACTGCATGATCTCACCTGCATAGATAATCTGAAAAGGCCAAGCTCAGAGAAGCAGAAAATGGAATGATGGTTACCAGAGGTGGTGAGAAGGGGCAAAAGGCAACAGTGTAGGGAAAGGGAAGACACTGGGCAAAGATAGAAAACTCTCGGTTAGAAAAGAAGGATACAGGGCTGGGAAGTTGGCCCAGTGGTAGAGCGCTTGCCTTGCATGCCTGAGGCCCTGGGTTCGATTCCTCAGCACCACATAAGCAAAAAGAAAAAAGCCGGAAGTGGCGCTGTGGCTCAAGTGGTAGGGCACTAGCCTTGAGCTGAAGAGCTGAGGGACAGTGCTCAGGCTCAGAGTTCAGGCCCCACAACCGGACCAAAAAAAAAAGAAAAGAAAAGAAAAGAAGGATATGTTTTCATGATCAGCTACACAGCACAGCACAATATTGTCTGTATAGTTCCCTAGCTACTCAGGAGGCTGAAATCTGTCAGCCCAGGCAGACAAATCTGAAAGACTCTTATCTCCAATTAGCCAGTGAAAAAAAGGAAAACAGAACTTAGAGCCATGACTCAAGTGGTAGAACACCAGCCTTGAGCAAAAAGGCCAAGCAAGAGCATGAGGATCTGAGTTCAAGAACCAGTATTGGCAACGAATATACATATCTATGTCGATCTCTCTATATGTAACTAGTAAAATGGTAGATTTTAAGTATGCCCACCAACTTATCATTTAAACAAATTATATAAGCAGGTGATACGATTGACATGTTCATTAATTTAGTTAATCTTTCTATAGTGTATATATGTATGAAACACCGTGTGCCCCATGATACCTGCAATGATCATTTGCTTATTAAAAATAAATGAGTAAATTAATATATAAAAATAAACTGAGGCACAACTGGTATAGCGCCTGCCTAGCAAGGATGAGGTTCTGAGTTCAAACCTCAGTGCCACCAAAAATACAATCCTAGTTTGCGATCAAGCCAGGCTCTACCCCTTAGGCATTTCGATTTTGATCCATCAATCTTCCTGACTCAAAACAACCCACCATGCTCTCCTACACCCAACAAGCCTATCGATAACTTTCAGAAGACCCCAGACTCCAGGTTTCCCTTCTTCCCAGCCCTCAGACACATAGTCCAGTGCTCCAACAGGCTGCAATACTTAGTGCTCCTTGTACTTGCCATCTTGTTTCTGAAATCCCGGCCTTTGGTAACTCCTGTGAAACCTGTTATAATGTATGGGAAGATCAATGGCTCTGAGAAGAGTCTGTTCTGAATTAGAAAATGGTTGCTGCTAAGGAGCCCCGTGGGGCTGGGGGTGCTGGGGTGCTGCACACAGCCTGGCCTGGCCTTGCAGGCCCCGGGGTTGGTAATGAATGTACAGAACGTGGCACTTAGGCCTGCAGAAAGGAAAAAAAAAACAAAAAAACACTTAAGCCTTTCGATGAAAGGCTGTGGGATAAGGTGAGTGTTATAATTCAACGAGAAATAAAAGTGGATGGCAGGTCGGCCTTCCTTCCAGACAGACAGTGCCTGGAGCTGCAGTGATGGATGATGCCCGGTGTGGGCAGGGGGAAGGTGAGGTGGGGGCTGTCCACCCCTCCTCTCCCATGCTCTTCCCTGGATCCCGAGCAAGGCAGGTCCCTGGAGTGACCCAGCCTGAGAGCATCCTCAGAGCTGTTTCCTGAAACCCAAGCCCACAGGGACAAAGGAAGGCAGGCCCCAGGGTCTGGGGGTGCCCAGGGAGAGTGTTGATGGGGCGGGGATGGCTGCAGGGTGTCTGCTAGACCTGTGTCTGGAGCGGACTGCACCCCCCTGGAGGCCCTTGCTAAAGCTTACTGTGTAACCAGGGCCAGGACTCACTGGGATGGGGCTGGAAAGGGACATTTTCAGGCCCAGTCAGTTCCTGCCTCTGGTCTTTAATAAAGGTGTCTGTTGCCGGGCGACAGTGGCTCATGCCTGTCATCCTAGCTACTCAGGAGGCTGAGATCTGAGGATTGAGGTTCAAAGCCCTCCTGGGCAGGAAAGTCTTGAGACTCTTATCTCAAGTTAGCCACCAGAAAATGGGAAGTGGAGCTCTGGCTCAAAGTGGTAGAGCGCTAGCCTTGAGTAGAAATACTCAGGGACAATGCCCAGGTCCTGAGTTCAAGCGCCACAATAGAAGAAGAAGGAAGAAAAAGAGGGAGAAGGAGTTGGCTGTCCTGACTTCCATCATGAGAGCTATGAATTTTTCAGTTCTTTCAAAACCATCTTATTAAGGGTTCTTTGTACTCTCCCAAAGCCCCTAACAGTTATTTTTTTGTGTGTCACCGGTGATTCAAGGCTCTTTTTTCTTCTTCTTTTTTGGTTGTGGGCCTGAACTCTGGGCCTGGGTGCTGTCCCTCCGCTCTTTAGTTCAAGGCCAGTGCTCTACCTCTTCTGGCTTTTTCTGTGTATGTGGTGTTGAGGAATCAAACCCAGAGCCTCATGCATGTGAGGCAAGCACTGTACCACTGAGCTACCTTCCCAGCCTGCTAAGTTTTTGAATGCATGCATTCTTATCCAGGACTGTATATATTGTTTATTGAGAATAAATTTTAGACAGAGAGGCTTTAGAAGGTTTGAGAGAGACTTGGGCAGAGACCGTGGGGTAGGAATGGAGGAAAGAATCTCATGAGGCAGTGGCCAGGCCTTTCCTGGTGACTTGAGTCTGACTTGTCATGCATGGAAATATTCCACAACCATTTTATCTGGCCACTTCCTTACTTTGGAATAAGCAGATCAGTGCAAAATAATGGAGAAGAAGAGGCTGGGAAGGTGGCTCAGTGGTAGAATGCTTGCCTTGTATGCATGTAGCCCTGGGTTCGATTCCTCAGCACCACATAAGCAGAAAAAAGGGAAGTAGCACTGTGGTTCAAGTGGTAGAGCACTAGCCTTGAGCTGAAGAACTCAGGGACAGCACCCAGGCCCAGAGTTCAGGCCCCATGACTGACAAAAAAAAGAAAAAAGGAGAAGAAATTAAAAAAGCAGTGACAGAAAGGAATAAACTGAAGGAAGGAAGGAAGGAAGGAAAAAGGACCGCAAACAGTACAATAAAAAAACCCTTGCTTCCATGTCTTCGAGTTCATTTCTACAAGTATCATTTTCCATGATCAGATGCACATAGCTATGGAGCCTCATAAAGGCTCCCTTAAGAATATCCTCCTTTGTTCTCAGGGTGCCAATGTTTCCACTGCTGTTTAATTAATCATGTCCAAGTATAATTATCAATCTCGCACCATCCATTGGGTTTACTTGTAGATTTATAGGCACATTCTAATTGTTTCAATTGAGGGAAATCACGTAGCCTACGTTTCTGTACTTTGTCTTGTGGGTAAGTTTATCTGGTTTGGGGAGGGGAAGGGGAAGCACAGGAACGGTGGGACAAAGGGTGAACCAATTCAGCAGTGAACTCCCCTGGACACTATGCTGGAAATGAACAATACAACTTGGGGAGGGGGTAAGGGAAGTGGGAAGGGCAAAAACTGGGAGAGAATGCAGAAGGGACTGAGACTGTTCAAAGAAATATACGCATTCCCTGACTTGTCTACCTGGAACCCCTCTGCATATCACCTTCACAAAAAAGTTTTAAAAACTAAAAAAAAAAAAAAACAACTGAGAAGATAAACCCAAACCAGGGCATACTAGACCTAATTGAAAAAGATTTGCATTTGTGGGGACAGCTGCTTATGGAAGCCAGGCAGTTCCCCAGCTCACGCTAAGCATGGGACCTAGTGCCAGTGGTGATGGCACAAGGGTCTCGGGGACACTGGGTCTCTGGGGACGGGTAGAAAATGGTAGCCAGAAAAGGCCTTAACTTGGGGATAGGGGTGACTCCACAAGACACACGTGGCCATGACCTGGCATGAGTCCCCCTGCCCCCCTTTACCCACCCCCTTCTCAGACCCTTCTTGTACCAGGGGTTGGTTTACTCTTCCTTTCGCTATTCCTTTCGCCCTCAAACGAACCTGCTCTGTCTGCGTTAATTCTTTCATTAGAGGAGAAGATGAGCCTGAACCCCTAAAGGAATCAATTCATCAGAGGGATTTCGGGTTGTGAGGACGGTGCATTTAGATCAACGTCACCCCCTTCTTGGTTCTCCCCCATCTCTTCCAACCCCACCCACCCCCTCCCCTTACCTGGTTCTACATTCATGTAGCCTTTCAATGTTGCCACTAGGTTTGTTGCCTCTTCCCCTCTCCATCCCTCTGTCCCCTCCCATTCACCTCCCTAGCTGACAAAACACGGTCTGGCTTCTGGGTGTTTACCTGGTTACACTGTAAGTTGGTTGTTCTAAGCAATTACACCCTTGGAATCCTTCCCCCCCCACTCCATCTACCATACTTCAGTCAATTTGTTCATGTATTCATTATGACTCTATATGGTTTCATTTATCTTGAAGCAATTTTTTTCAACCCCTAAGAACTTGGCCCCAAGAAGCTATCGTTCGTGCTACTGTAAGTTTTAAACCAGTATTCAACATGATCACCTAATGACCATTTTCATATTTTGTGTCATTTATTTCTTTCTTTATTTATTTTTGGGTCCGGTCGTGGGGCCTGAACTCTGGGCCTGGGTGCTGTCCCTCAGCTCTTCAGCTCAAGGCTAGCGCTCTACCACTTGAGCCACAGCGCCACTTCCGGCTTTTTTCTTTTTGCTGATGTGGTGCTGAGGAATCGAACCCAGGGCCTCGAGCATGCAAGGCAAGCGCTCTACCACTGAGCCACCTTCCCAGCCCCTTTTGTGTCATTTATTAATCACAACTTCGCTACAACCCTAATCTTTCCACATGGAAAATGGAGGCATGAGAAACTAAAAATGAAAACAGGGTCCTCCCCCGGATGAAACAGCCAGACACGACTGGACCAGGGCTCAAACTTGATGACTCTGCTGCAGGGCCTACACTTCCCACATCAACACAAGTCCTTTTCAGTCTGGGTGGTGGGCTGATGTTTGGCTGGGTGGCCTCTCCTGAAGGTCGTTCGGAGCCCAGATAACAGTGCCAATGTGGCACTGGCTCCGTTCTCTGCCTTTTACCCAGACCTCCTCTCAGCCTGGTGAATCCTGAAGACCCCTGCACCTCCAGCACTACAGGAGATGCTGTGGGTGTGTCAGCTCTAAAACGTGCACTTGATTGAAATGGGTGAAGTTTGTTTTCTTTTATGTTCTGTTTCTCTTGCATGCCTTCATAGGCTAGTGGATCCAGATGGCTGAAACCCCCAATTAAAAATAAAATGAGCCCTAGGAAAGCAGAGAGAGAGAGAGAGAGGTGGGGGGTGGTACCAAGTAGCAATTAGGGATGAGACAGCTAAAATGGCTTCATGATGGTAAAGATTCTTTCATTCACAAAGAATGTGTGTGCAAATTACGGTCTTCTCCTTTTGGACTGTAGAGACAATGTAATAGTAATAAATTGCCATCAGAATTTCTGATCTTGGTAGGAAAAGGTGTGCTATTTCCTTATGTTAATTAAGTGGCATCCTTTCAAGTAGACATTGCTTTGTAAATGAGGAGGAGAAGAAGGTGGAGGAGGAGGAGAAGGAGGTGGAGGAGGAGAAGGAGGAGTAAGGTGGAGGAGTAGGAGGTGGAAGAGGAAGAGGAGGAGGAGGAGGAGGAGGCGGGTGGTGGTGGTGGTGGTGGCAGCAGTAGCTAAGACTCGACCTTCCTTCTGATTTCTGAGTCTCCACGTCCATCCCCAGCGCCCTGTGTGGCCAGTCCTGAGGCTGTTGCTTGGAAGGCATTGGTTTCCAGTGTAGTTTTCTGCCAACCTCACCCCGAAGCAATAGCTAGAGGAAGGCTTGGCCTCTGACAGATATTTTGGTTGCGTGTTTTCTTATTTGGTCATGTACACATCAGTTATAAACTCTTCTCGAGTTCTGGCTAGAAACAGAAGTGAAAGAGGCAAGGAAGAGGAAGTGGGGAATCCAGAGGATGGAAGAAGGAAGAGGAGAAGAAAGACGAGGAAGAGGGAGAAAAAAGAGGGGGAGGAGAGGAAGAGGAGGAAGAGAGAAAAGAAAAAAGGAAAAAAAGAGGAGAGGCGATAAGAAGGGAAAGGAAATGAAGGGAAAGAAAAGGAAGAAAAGAGAAGGAAAGGGAAGGAATTAAAGAAGAGAGGAAAGGAGGGAGGGGTGGAGTAGTGAGGAGACGGAAGGGAAGAAGGGGATATGGGAGAGGAGAGGGCCTGAGCTCTAAGTGAAGGAAGAAAGAGGAAGAGAAAACAAGGTCTTAGTGTGGAACATGCAGGAAGAGAATTGTAGACTGATTCAGAGCAAAATGCAATTCTATTACTTTCAGATGCACAAATTAATTAGCTAGTAGAGTCAAAGCAAATTCAAGAACATCTTTAAAGTGATTTGTAAGTTATCTTTTTCACTTGACTGGATCTATTCTACAGGTCATTGAATATGCTTTAAAGCAGGTCTACCCTCGATGGTAAAATCAATTTGTTTGGAAAATATTCTGGTTTTTCTTTCAAAAATGAATTTAGCTAAGCCTCTCTTCAAAGGATCACACCTTCCACCCTGGCTAAGAGCCAAATGGTTGAGATCTGGATGTGCCTGGCTCTCAGGCAAGCTCTGTTGCCACTGTGGTTTCACGGGGAATGAAGCTGCCACCGCACTGAAGAGTGCTAGCAAGGGACCCCGCCTGCCCTGCCTTCAGGCAAACTCCACAGCTGATGGTCTGCTTCCCACCCCTGTACAGCTGCCAGCAGGCCGGCTGCAGGCCGGAGGCCCACACTGCTCACTGCAAACCCAGCGCCTAGCGGGCAGGGATTCTGTCTGCCTCTTGTCACCCCAAGCTTGGGCTGTCTCAGGGCACAATTGCAGAGTGGGGGATGGGGGGGGGAGAAGGAGGAGGAGGAGATGAAGAGGAAAGAAATGGTAAGGAGGAGGAAGTAGAGGAAAAGATGAAGAAGGAGGAAGAGAAGGAGGAAGAAGATGAGGAGGAGGAGGAGGAAGAGGAGGAGGAGGAGGAAGAGGGGAAGGAGGAGAAGAAACTGTAGGAAGTGGAGGAATTGGAAAAGGAGGAAGCGGAGGAGATGAAGAGGAAGAAGAGGGAGGAAAGAGGAGGAGGAGAAAAAGGAGGAGGAGGAGAAATAGAGGAAGAGGAGACGAAACTGTAGGAAGTGGAGGACTTGAAAAAGGAGGAAAGGAGGAGGGAGGAGGAAGGAAAGAGGAGCAGGAGGAATAGAGGAGGAGGAGGAGGACGATGAGATGGAGGAGGAGGCGGAGAAGAAGCTGTTCTGTTTGTGGTAAATACCATTGTTGGCCTATTTGCCTCCTAGGCTGGTGCTCCTGTGCCTGTCAGGCCAGGCATCCACTTCCTGTCCAGATCCCTGGCAGCTGCTGTCCCTGGACAGATGAAGCACTAGCTACTGCCCAACGGCACCACCTGGGAGAATAAGCCAGGCTTATTTTTCAGAGGCCTGGGCTGCACACCCTTCCCCTCTACCCAGTGTCTGCTTCAGCACGGATCCTTCTGGTTTGTTTTGTTTTAACTTGTCACATAGTTTGGAATTGGGGCAAGATACAATGAGTGAGCTTAGTCAGGTGTGGGTGGCTCCCATCTGTACTCCTGCCTACTCAGGAGGCTGAGGATCGGATCAAGGTTCAAAACCACCCTGGGCAGGAAAGTTCGTGAGACCCTTTCTCTCCAGTTAACCAGCAAAAAGCCAGATATGGAGCTGTGGTTCAAGTAGTAGAGTTCCAGCCTCAAGTGAAAAAAGCTAAGGAATGATGTCCAGGCCTAAGTTTAAGTCCCCAGATTGGCACAAAAAAAATTAAATAAACCAATCAATAAAGTAAGATAAAATGAGTGACTCTGGAATAAGAGAAAGCAATCTTAACCAGAAAGACAAATCAGAAACTTCAACATTATTCTTACTTTTTATATGTCCAAATGGTTAAAAAAACTAAGGCTTGATTTGAAACAATACCAAAGGAACAGAAGTGCATTTTCAAGCTCTCTTCTTCCACGTGTTTTGAATTGAGGATTCTGGAGCTGTGACTCTTGTGTCAGCAAAGCCACCAGCACAACAGACGTGGAGAACTGTCTAAATTTGGAAGTCCCAGTCTCGATTTTCAAAGCCCTACAAGTTGTCAGTGATCTGAAGGATGTCATGAAACTCTCAAAACTATTTAATCTCAATTTAATTTTATTTAAACAAGGCAATTTCTGTCTAAATAATAAACATTTGGGATTCAATAAGAAATATAAATTATAAAATAATGTCTAAATTATAAATAATGTCTAACCTTTCCTACAAAACAAAATACTGATATATATGTATATATATTTATTTAAAGTTTTGTATTTGTTCAGTTAAAGGTCTGGAAAAGTATTCAATAAAATGTCAATAGTTATTCTCTCTAAAGTATACATGTGGATGAATTCAATTTTTCCCTTTTTTCTACTTAATGTTTCTTCTGTGAAGTTTTCTAAGTTAAGACTTGCTAATGAATAACAATAAAAAAGTACATCTCTTCTGGAGATGTAGCACTTCTGCATTACAAATCACAAACAGATAAAAATTAACATGGGGATTCTATTCATTTTCAGTCTCTCCACTTCCAGAAACATGTTTTGAATAGGTTTTCCAGGTTATTGATCATCAAAAATAAGTAAAAAGAAAAGCAAGCATTATGGAAGGCTGGGTGCCCATGGCTCGTATCTATAATCTTAGCTACCCAGAAAGCTGAGACCTGAGGATCATGGTTCAGTGAAACGTAGGGCAGAAAAGCCCATGAGACACTTAGCTCCAATTAACCAGCAAAAGGCTAGAAGTGGAACTGTGGCTCAAATAATAGAGCACCAGCCTTGAGCAGAAAAGCTGAGTGACAGCACACTCCCGGAGTTCAACCTTTGGTACTGCCAAAAATAAAATGTTTGGAACAAGGGCTCTGGCTTTCAAACTCTTCTCTCTAACTTTACTGGCCTTCTACATCTTACAATAAGCCATTTCTTCCTACTACAAACCTACCAGCAACAAACATCCTAACTTGTATATACTCTAAGGCTATATTTTATTGAGTTGTTTTCTAATTTTCGCTATTTATACACAATGAAGGAAAACCAGAAGAAAAGTCACCAATAACTTCACTATGGAAAGGCACATTAAAATATTAACAGGTAGATTTTCTCCTAAGGTGCATGTGTGTTGGTACTGTTCTTGGGGGAGTAGGTTGTAGTATGTGTGTACACGTGTATGTGTGCACACATGTATGTGTGCCTTTTGGAGTATAACTTCTTGTTTACTAGTGTGAAAGTAACTAATCAAAGGCCAGAACAGAACTATCTCAGGAGGAATACAACTTGATAATAAATAGGACAAAACTGATTTTCCTAGAGATTTTGAAATCTCTTACAGCACACGAAAGAGTAATTGGCAAATGAGGAGAAACATGTGTAACACTATATGGTGAACATGTCAAGTAAAGATGATAAAAATCACTGAGGAAAAAAGTAAACCATACAACAAAATAATGGCTTAGGAGCCATTTGTCAGGTGGAAGGCAGCATTTGAAAGTTTAAAGTTAACCATCTTCCTGATCATTTAAAGCACAGGTAACACAAAGGTGCAAATATCCATGTACAGATGTCTCTTTAATCATGAGATGAACTTTCTATGCCTGGGCTGGCCTTGAACCAGGATTCACTGAGGTTCATGCCTCCTAAGAATTACATGCTTGAGTCACTGTGACCAGCAGGTCTTCTGGCTGTACTCACCTTGGCTGATGTGCGGTCCCTTCTGTTGCAGGTTTCAGCCACGAAAGGGCCCTTTAGGACCCTTCGTTAAGGACCACACCGCACTGTCCCCAGCTAAAAAAGACACTGGCAAGGACACCAATGAGAATTTCTTCCTGAGAATTTCAGCTGGGTCTGGGAACGAGATTCTGTTATTCCTCGAGACCAGAATTACATCATTGACCTTGGGAGCTGTCTATAAAGGTTCTTTTATCTCTATGATGCGAACCAGAGAAAAAGAGGAGGACCATGGACATAGAGAAGAACACAGCAGCTCTCTAGAAGAAAAGAAAAGAAGTAAAGATAGAATATATCTAGTTTTCTAGACCCTGGTTACAGATTTCTCGAAAAGAGAAAAAGACAGAAAAATCTCCGCAGTTCTCTAGACCCTGCTTCGACCACCATGGCAAGGTTCTGGAACATTCCTGTCTTTGAATGCTGCCAGTTCACTGTTCACTGTTTATTGTATTCCCACTGGTTGTGTTTAAACTGGTTTTCTGGTTTAAGGCGCTGAGTTCAAACCCCCAATCAACCAACCAATCAAACAAATAGACAGACAGATGGACAGATAAAATCTTTTCATTCTGCACAACCCAAATGCTATCCAGAAATAATACTTATTTATGCTCTTGATCAGCGATGATATTTTTATTAGTAATTACTCTCATGCGTAAAAAAAATATATTGTTTGTTTTTTCACCAACTTGTAGGCCAAAACAAGGCATGGCACCATAGTCTAGTTTGTATTCATTTGGTCATATCTCTATGTATTCATAGTCTTTTTGTAGACTTTTGGGGGGAGGGAAAGGGCAGAGCCTGGTTGTAACCCTCAAAATCCCATTCGTCCTTTTTCCTGGGTATAAATGCAAGAATCCTCCAAGGAAAGAATCCTTTCCAGTCTCCTTTGCAGTGTGTTTGGCCACATGATCAAATTCTCACAAATGGAAGTGGAGTGGGTGTCATGTGTTCAGGTGAAGCCTGGCTCTGTCTTTTGCTTTTCCTTTGCCAGCACTGGGCAGCTTCCTTTGGGAATATAGAATGCAGAGGACAGATGAGGAAAATCGCAACACAATGCACAATTTCATGCATGTTCAGCTTCAAGGAAAGCTGGTGTTTGTGTAACATGCAGTTAGAAATGTTTCCTCAGTAATTGGACATTGAAGTATTTCTCTAGTTTTTTTCTTCTGTTTTCATTCCCCTCTTTCCCCGCTTCCAATCCTTAACTACTACTGAATTTTCAGTTGGGCTTCGGTTTCACTTATTTATTTCTTAAAAGCCTTTCTTCAATATGGTTCCAAAAATATTTTAACAAATCAATCAGCATTCATGAAAGTCACCCATAATCCCATCCCATTTAAAAAAATTACTTTATTTAAATATGTAAAAATAAACCATATGCATTCCCAACGCTGTGCATATTACAAAGTAAAAACTATGATTACATCCGTCATTATTTTACATCAGTTATGCCAAAGGCTCTATCTACCCAAAGCCATGGAAAAGCCTTCATCAGCCAGATGTTTGAGAGAAATAAAATGGCTATTGGAAACATCTGGTGTTTGTGGAGGTTTTTTCCCCTTGACTCCGATATTTAGCTATATCCAAATAGAGCCTCCTGCGCAGATGACCCCTGGTCCCTGAGACTTTCCTCCCCATCTCACCCATACATACGCCATGCTCAGGATACAAGATAGTGTTCAATGGTAACTAATACTAGTAGGTTTTGAAATGATCTTGGTCACCCTGACAGTCAAGCTGAAGAATGGTAGTCAGAGTCTCCCAGAGATCCATAGTAATGAATCAACTTGGAGCCAGGTTTTTGTTTTTCAAAGTTTGAGGCGACCCCAGGAGCTTAGAGTTCATACATTTGGAACAAATCCTTTCTCTGGCATGTCAGAGACAAAGTTGTCAAAATGGTAACAACAAACCCTCATCCATAATACCTTCCGTGACAGTGCAGGTCTTGAGTAGGGTTTGGTCCTTTCTTTACTCTCTTGGAAAGTCTTACAATTTGATGTCCCCATCTCTGAGAGCAGTCCCATATCCTTCTTCAATTAATTTGAACAGATTTCACTGGTCTGTTTTCATACATGTTACAAAGCGCTTTGGCCACATTTCCCTCCTGCAATCTCTCCTATACCCTTCCCTCCTGCCGATGAACCCCCTACACTGCTTATTTTACTTTCCTGAATATTAATTGTGCGAGGGATTTCAGCATGGTATTTCACATGTGCACATATTAGCTCTTAATCAGAATGACATGCTTGATCAATTTCTTTAACCTGTATAGAATTACTCCATCTTTCCATTTCATCTTCAGTGAGCTTTGATCTTTCAAGAGTTTATTGCATCTTACTTGTTCCCTTTATTGGCAAAACATTTTTTAGTGCTATCTCCTTTTGATCCTGAGTAGGATACATAATGATAATATCATATTGGTAATGTGGTATTTTTCTCTTTTCTTCACTGAACAGCCTGCCTAAATAGCACATTTCTGATTTTCTAGTTGACACAGTTTGAAGGTTTATTGTCTGTTTTCCTTTTTCATCTAATTGCACTTTTATCTGTATTATTTCTGCCTGAGGCCTCTATTGTGTTATACTTGCTCTGCTTTTCCTGCTTTCTTATAGTGGAAACGACAGTGTCTTATCTGTTCTTTTCTATAGCTTTTCTTTTTTCCTCCAGAGCTGAGGACCGAATTCAGGGCCCTGTAGCGCTCTTCCGCTGAGCTAAACCCCCAGACCCTGCTCTTTTCTAATATAGACGTTTGTGGCTACAAATTTCCCTGAAATTGCTTCTTTAGTAATAGCCTACATATGTTGTTAAACTTTGTTTTCATTTTCATTTAGTTAAAAATCTTTCTATGGGGCTGGGAAGGTGGCTCAGTGGTAGAGTGCTTGCCTGGCATGCATGAGGCCCTGGGTTCGATTCCTTAGCACCACATAAGCAGAAAAAGCCAGAAGTGGCGCTGTGGCTCAAGTGGTAGAGCACTAGCCTTGAGCTGAAATGCTGAGGGACAGTGCCCACACTCAGAGTTCAAGACCCACGACCAACAAAAACAAACAAGCAAAAAACATCCTTGAATTTTTGTTTTCAAAAATCTTTAAATAAAAAGAAGAGACAATCCATCTTTCTACTGAAAGTTAATGGGATTCCAATTAAAAATAGAACAGATTTTTGTCTGAAACTGAAGAACTCTGATGGAAGTCTGATTGTCTCTGAATTGGACAGGATTTTCCTAATACCACCAGGCTTCATGTCCTTACTTCATTTTCTTGCTTTCATAGTTCTTATCATTGCCTGAAACATTGTCTTCATTTGTTGGGTTATTTTTTTCCTCTGTTTAACTTGCCCTAAAACTCTTATCTTTATATATCATCAAAGAAAAACATGTACTTTTATACCACCAAATTGGCAAGATTAATCATTGATATGAATTCTCTACATGGTCAAAGGAGTCTAACTTGACACAATGTGAAATAGTTTACAAGTCTCTAGTAAAGTTTTAAAACCTCTTATGATGATGGCCATTCTGACCATTCTAAGATGGGGTCCCCATGTTTTTATTTGCATTTCTTTCCTTACCAGTGATGTTGAGAAGCTTTCATATATTTACTGGCCATTTACTATTTAACATTCTTTTGTTGTTGTTGTTTTAAGTACATCATGAACGGCAAATAAACTAGTACCTTTTCAATCTTTTCCATCTTCCTCTATGTTCTCTGCCTTGCACTGTACTTGCAGTACTAAAAGCCATTGCATTGCTTTGCAGCATCTGCATCCTTCAGTACCCAAAGCCTGATTCCGTTGTCATTCTGAGTGTGAGTGGGTTCAGGCCCTGGAGCAGCTTTTCACAATGAAGAGTTGGCTGGGAAACCTGAACAAACAAAGAGGAGAAAATTAACTCTGGTCTCTGGCCAAAATAATTTGCCTATGATAAACAAAATAGACAATTTCTAGTTCCCACCCCATAGCAGATTAAGACCACCTGTTGTTAATTCTCTTCAAATATTTGGTAGTTATTCTTTAATGCGTCTCAGTTATGTCATTACTTCTTGTTTTAATTTTAACCCCTGCAGCACTATTCACTTTTCCACGGCTTCTTACTGTTAGAGTTACCAGTTTCCCTCATCCCAAAATTTAGACAGGATCGTAAATCTTTGATCTTGTTACCTCCTAGCGGTTGACGGCCAGGCTTGTACAAATGTCTTCCCTGGAGCAGCTTCTTAACTTCATAATCCATGCTGATTCTCTTACCTGTGCTTCTGTGCAAAGCGATTCTACCCCTGCATTAGCACTGAAAAGCATAGAAGGCAAAAGAATAAACTTGCACCGGCTAAATGAGAGCCCTTTAATAAACGATGTGTTACAGAGAGGTAGGTGGATTGTGGGTAAAATAAAGGATATTGAGAAAGGCAAGCATTAGCCACAGTGGGAAAGCCTTGTTATCCATAGGACCAAATTGATAAGAGACTAGGGCTGGGAAGGTGGCTCAGCAGGAGAGTGCTTGCCTCACATGCATGAGGCCCTGGGTTCGATTCCTCAGCACCACATAAACAGAAAAGGCCAGAAGTGGCACTGTGGCTCAAGTGGTAGAGCACTTGCCTTGAGATGAAGAATTGAAGGACAGTGCCTAGGCCCAGAGTTCAAGCCCATGACTGACAAAAAGAGAGAGGGGGAGAGAGGGAGAGAGAGAGAGAGAGGAGACTAGAGAAAGAAGTCATTCTCAGACCTTAGAGAGAGTGAGAGATCTACAGAAAAGCTGCTCCCTGGGATCCATTTCCCTGGAAGGATGCAGAGGCTTCTAGAAGGAGGGCTGATATAAAGGAGCAAGAAAGGGACATTGCAACCAAGCTTTCCTCTTGCTCTCCAGTTTCCTGATGATGACTCCCTGCGGCCAAGCCTGTCTCTCAGCTGGGAGGATGTCTGCATGACACAGACTTGTGGGGCTCCAAACTGCATCCTTAGAGTGAGGATCTGCTTTAGAGCAAGAGGAGCAAACAGAATAAACAGTCTGTGCCTGAAGTCCTGCAGTTCTCACTTTTATTTACATACACATGACATGTCTTGACACAATATGAAATTTTGCTTTGAAATTGTCTTGTAATTCACAGTTGCTCTGCTACTCGTGAGAAAATGGCCAAGTTGAACAATGAAGTTTCATGACTGTGAATGTGTGTAGAAAAAGATATGTTCAATAGTTTTTGGTTTTTTTAAATTATGTCTCAACAAGATATTTTTGGGCCACTTTCACATGGTAGCTTCTAACATAGAACACTAAGTGAATCGAATGTTATTTAACATTGATGTTTATGGGTCCCGTAGGTCAGACCCCACATTTATGACACAATTTAACCACTTTATATTATTATTTTGTGCCAGTAATGGGGCTTGGATTCAGGACCCTGTGTTCTCACTGAGTTTTTAAGTTTTTGTTTTTTTGGCAGTTGTGGGGCCTGAACTCGGGCTGGGCGCTATCTCTCAGCTCTTCAGCTCAAGGCTAGCGCTCTACCACTTAAGCCACAGCACCACTTCCAGCTTTTTCTGCTTATGTGGTGCTGAGGAATCGAACCCAGGGCTTCATGCATGCAAGGCAAGCACTGTACCACTGAGTCACCTTCCCAGCCCTCACTGAGTTTTTTTGCTTAAGGTTGGTGCTCTACCACTTGAGTCATACCTCTACGTGCAACTTGTTTTCTGCCCCAGACAGCTTGGAACCACAGCCCTCAAATCTCAGCCTTCTGAATAGCTAGCATTACAGGCATGAGCCACAAGTGCCCAGCTTGAGATAGCATTTTAAATTAAACTCTTATTACTGTGGAAATAAACTTACTAAACATAGTCTTACCCATCTAGAGTCTTTATAAGAGTGCAGGTGAATTGGTTGTAATGAGCTATGCTAACTTTCTAAAACCACAAACCAGATTTACAAATAAAATTTCTGAGCATTTTCTCTATAATATTTAAAACAGAGAATCAGTTATAATTAGAATCTTGAGGACAAATAAACTCACTGTTCTTTTCGTGTATATATTTCTGCAGTATAACTTAGTTTCATAATGCTAACTTAAGTGAAATGGCCCACCTAGCAAGATTATAGTAATGTCAGCAATTAGTCAAATATTTTTCTGGTGAGTGACATAGTTTCAGTTCTACAGAAAGAATATTTCTAATGCATCAACTTTCAGTAAGGGAAGCTTAAGATTTTTCTAATAAGGCAAAGATTTGGTTTTCTATTTTATTTTTCACCTGTTTATTTTATTTTATTCTATTTTTTTTTTTTACATTTGTGTGTATATGGGGGGGGGGGGGCCTGACCTCTGGGACTCACACTCTCTTCCAGCTTTTTGCTGGTTAATTGGAGATAAAAATCTATCAGACTTTCCTGCCTAGGCTGGCTTTGAACTGAGATCCTCAGATCTCAACCTCCCGAGTTGCCACAGTTGCCTGGCTTTCACTTAAGTTTTTCACTCAAGGCTAACACTAAACCACTTTAGTCATACCTCCACTTCCAAATTTTTGCTGGCTAATTGGAGACAAGGATCTCTTGGGGATTTGTCTGTCCAGGCTGGATTTGAAACTTGCTCCTCAGATCTCAGGCTCCTGTGCAGCTAGGATTTCAGATGTGAGCACTATTGCCTGGGCCACACATCTACTTACTCATTTAATCCATCACATTATCATTGTGGTCATATTATAACCCAGGAAGTTTTCATGAAGTAAGAGAGAAATGGGGTGAAAAGACACTTGGTAAGAAAGTGGCCCGTCTATATACAACACTGAAAAATGCATGATTTAGAGTTGTGTGAGGTTTTCGCTGAAAGATTAGAGAAATGGCACTATGTGAGTTCTACAACAGCGATAGCAACAAAACATTACAGATTTCATAACATAGTATAGATCATTCTTTTGGGGGGAACTCTGAGAAGACGTCATAATGTACGTAGCATTTGAATAGGATTCTCATGACAGATTTGGAACATGTTAGTTTAGGTGTAAAATGATGTCACCTTACATTTGGGCTGTGCTCTTTCTAAAGACATATCTATGTGTTGGGGTACAGGGGACCACAGTTTGCCCTTGTCAATGAGCAATTGTCACTATGTGTGGAATGCCAAGACCCAAGAGACTCACGTAGTCTTTGATTATAAGAAAAGAGAGATGACAGGTACTGGGGACTCACGCCTGTAATCCTAGCTACTCAGGATGCTGAGATCTGAGGACCCAGGTTCAAAGACAGACACATTCAAGAAACTCTAATCTCCCACTGATCAGCAAAAAGCCTGGAAATGGAGGTTTGACTCAAGTGGTAGAGCCAATCTTAAATTAAAAACAATAAGGAAGAGCTCAAAGCCGAGGTCAAGTCCAGTACCAACACACATGCGCACAGACACACACAGACACAGACACACACACAGACACACACACACACACACACACACACACACAAACACATGAACCTTTCAACTATAGTAAGTCTAATAAAACTTATACTTCATTATATAACCCATCAAATACTTGACAGTTTTAGTGTTATTCCATTTATTTGTTAAACACTAATAAAGTTTGTACAGCATTCAATGAATTACTGTTAATTGACTGAGTCCTAATAAGGATATTATAAAGTAAGTACTATATTATTATTATTTTCTCATCTTCCAAGTAAGAAAACTGAAGCATAAAAGGATTAAATAACTTCTCCATGTTCACACAGAAACTCTGAAATAACCTTGATTTGAGGGTAGACAGTCTGTCTCCTGGACCTCCACCTTCTTCCCTTCTTTCTTTCTTTTTTCTTCTTTCTTTCTTTCTTTTTCTTTTTCCTTCCTTCCTTCCTTCCTTCTTCCTTCCTTCCTTCCTTCCTTCCTTCCTTCCTTCCTTCCTTCCTTCCTTCTTTCTTTCCCATGCTTGCTTGCTTTCATAATGTAAATTGATCCTATCCTGTTCTAATGTCCAATTCCAGGCAGTATGCATGCACTGGTAAAGCATCCTCCTGGGTCAGCTTTTTTTTTTTAAGCCACAAAGGGATCATGCCTGCGTTCCTGCTGAGGGTGGAGGGCAGAGGCGAGCAAGAAGTGCGAGGCCTGCGGTACATCTCAGCTTCACACCGTTCTCATTCCTCTGGGCAGGAGGACAACAACCTTTGTTGTCCAATACGCCAGGAACCCTCCTGGGGGGCATTGAGGAATCCTTAATTAAGAACAATGAAATTAATTAAATTCTTAGCATGAACCACAAAAGAATCACTTTTGAGGAATGCACTCCTCAGAGCCAGGAAAGGATGGTTCATCCACGCAGACATGCATTGCCTGCACTCATTTTCTCGAAGGACTTTCTAGGGATCATTGTCTCCTGGTTCCCATCATCTTACACATCCTCAAATGCTGGGTGACATGAGATTCTTCAGAGTTTGCAAAGTGACACCGCTGCTCTCGCTGGTACTCAAGGGCAACACGACAGAGCGCCACCCGGCAGGTACGGGGAGGCTGGGGGAGGCTGGAAGGGGACCTGAGATGCAATCCATCAAATTGACTGAGGCAAAGTGTCTGGGAATTTGTTCTACAAGTGACTCTTAAGTTCAGCTAATTTGACTTCAAGGTCCCATGACCTCTCAAGTGGAGAGACTCTTTCTCCAGCTATTTGCCCTCCTCCATCTTGGTCTGTTGATCATAATTTAGCCAGCGACAAGGTATGCTCAAAGATCAACTTTTCCCCCCCTCCCACAAACATGACTTCAGTCCAAGTATTTAAGCACCTGAACTCAAGTGAGGATAATAAATGTCAAAGGAATATTTATAGCTTGGTACATGGAGACTTTCCAGGTCTCTGCTCTGCAATAAGACAAATCCATCTGCTAAGGGCATTAGGGTTGTGTGTTGTTGTATTTTTTTCCTCTCTCTCTGTCTTTGTGTGGGGGGTTCTGAAAACTAGAAAACTGCCATATATATACAAAGACCCACATAGCATTTTAACCCTTTCCTATTCCAATAGTTGTTGAATTAGGAGTTAATGACCGAGGGCAGGTTTTCCCCCCACAATTCCTGTCGTCTGGATACAGGCCCAGGAGAAACCTTAGCTCCGTTTTCTATAAGCTCCTGTCATCATCACCCTGATAGATCTACCTAAGGATTTACTGTATAGTTGTCAGACCTTGGGGGTTTGGGGTTAGTCCACTCCCAAATCTATCGTTGGGATTATGACTGTTTTTACTGCTATACCATAAACATGGCTACCACCAGCATGATCCTCAGCTCAGGTACTCCTCTCCCAAGACCTGGCGAACCGAACCTTTAAGTACCCAAAGCAATTTTGCGGATTTGTCCCAGGAGATAATTTCACTCCCCCTTCTACAATAAACAAAGACAAGCAGAGATTTACCTGCTTCTTACCCATCTATTTCTCCCAGCCTAGAAAACTGCTGTCGTGTTGACTGAGGGCCGTTTAGCTGCGACATGAGAATGTCTACGCCCAGCTGACTGTAATGGGAGAGTACAAGTTCAGGCAGCAAACAAGTGGAATAAGAATGTCACCTTCGATGTCTGATGGTCTCCACCATCTGCTTCACAAAAGAATCTAGTCTGATACGGATCACTGCACACAGGATGGGGTTATTCTGAAATAGCATATAAATGAAAGTTTGTACCATTTCAATTTCTCACCGTGGCATAATTTCAAAAGTACATTATTTCTTGGTTATCCATGGGCATTAAGTTCTCATCGGTTTGATTTCACAGAGAGCCAAGGTCTTTGCACTTCTCAGTGCACAGGACTGCACTCCCACTGTCCGCACCGGTGCTGCTCTTGATCGGCCCGTTGATGTATCCCCTTTGTATTAGCTCATCCCTGCTCTGTGTCCTGTACTCTACCACCCTGCCTCAGAGGCCTGGATGGAAAGCCTTGCTTTCTGCACATCCTTGGAAAATGAAGACCATGTGCTTTAAGTTTATTTTACTCAGCTGGCGTTGTGGATCGATGCTGGCTTTCCTGCTTTTCTCGCTAGATGTGTGCGTTGGAGGCATATCATCTTATTGTTCTGCATAGGTCAGTTTGGGGCTTTTGATTTCTGCTAAATACTTGATGGTATGGCTCTACTTTGTGTTAATACTCCTCCAGGCAAGGCTTCCAGACTGTTGTCACAAACAGAACTGTGGTCAACAGGCTGTAGGCTCTCTAAGCTTCTAAAAAGCCTTTAAACAAATTCACGCACACCAATATACTCCCTAAGAAAACACAGGGAATCTTGCTGAAAATTAGGTCATATCACTCTTTCTCCTAATACACAAATGTGTATGTGCTTGTACCTCTAGAAAGATTAAAAGCATCGATTTGAAACAGACCTGGACATGGCCCCAGCCCATTGGGGCTTCGTGCTTTGCTCCTTTTCACTTAAAATGTCTCGAGTAATCAGTTTTCTTCATGGAGACACTTCTCCCCAAGCTAATAGATAGAATTGTTTCAAAGTCCAAACCTTTGGCTCACAGTCTCTTTTGTTTATATTACTCTCAGAAGAATGATCTCTTTAGGCCAAATTTCTCCCCGTAGAACTTAAATAGTATACAAGGCTAGCTAAGAGGCCCAATTCACAACATTATCTCTGAAACTGTTAAAGTCTGGGAACAGGCAAGGGTAAATGAATGGAAAATAGTTTTGCAGATGCCCATGTATTTTCAGGCTTGAGCTAAAAGTTTATGATTGGTTCTTTGTTACAAATGATGATGATGATGATGATGATGATGATGTTCTATTCTTTTTGAACCACAGATAATATGAAACCTGAGAGTAAACTGATGAAATGACCAGGTATTGGGGAAATGGAAGACTTTAAATGACCAGTGTTCATTGGAGTAGCTATGACACTGAGACACTGCAGTAAGCATTGAGACAGAAGTTACATGCAAAAACCATAAAGAGTTCCTAATATTAGGATTATAGCCTTGTGGGCAGTGCTAGTTTATGGATGATGTAGAGGAGAAAATACAATAGTATAAATGCAATAATTTGATTCGATAAATATTTGTTGAGTTTCAACCAAGTGCCAAACTCTGGGCGTTTTTTGGTTTGGTTGGATTTTTTTTTTAAATTAGTACTAGGATTTGAAATCAGGGCCCCAGGCTTGGACATTCTTACTGCTGCTCCACAACTCTGGCCATAAGCTCGTTTTTTAAATTCTTCATCAAATGAGCATAAATGTCTCCAATATCAGCCTCACGGTCTTCAAGAGATCTTCACACAGGCAAGTGTGAGAAATTAAGCCCTTCTTTTAAAAAAATTCAATTGTTATTATAAAGGTGATATACAGAGGAATTACAGTTACTTAAGCCAGGTAAAGAGCATATTTCTTCCCTTGCTCTCTCCCAGTTTTTCCCTCCAATCCCCATCCACAAGTTGTAGAATGCATTTTCAACAGAGTGTCCCATGAGTACCATTGCTGCATTTGTTCACCTTTGTTCCTCTATTTCCGTAGACCCTGCATAACCCATATGTTCCAATGAAAATTCTTCCCTATCTAGAGTGCATCCTACACCGTATGTTGTTTAAATTTCACATGTGTGTGTTTACTGGTATCTTTCAAACTTCAGTGTGCTGAGCAACACACAGTGAACCCAGTAAAATACTGAGACTCTTATTTGGGTACCGGTGGCTCATACCTGCAATCCCAGCTACTCAGGAGACTGGGATCTAAGGATTGTGGTTCGAACCCAGCCTGGGTAGGAAAGTCCATAAGCCTCTCTGCAGTGAACTATCACAAGCCTGGATCTGGAGCCATGGCCTTGAGCAAAATAACTGAGGGAGATGGTGAAGGCCTTGATTCAAGACCCAGCACCTCAGAAATTTCTGCTTTGGTAAATCTAAACTGGGACCCTAACATCTGTCTTGTTTTAACCAAGGCTCCTCAAGTAAGCCTCAGGTGACCATCGGCGTACAGTGTAAACATTCTCTACAAGGACTACAAGTGTACCGAGTTGCTGCTCTTCCCCAGTTTCTAGCAGAGTGATCAATGGAGATTCGCTGGACTGTAGACATTAGGAGCAAAACCCCGGTGAGCCAGTGCGAGAATGCCATTTGGGGACAGAATTGCTCTCAAGTATTTTCTAAATGGGAGGTGGCAGAACTCTGGAGAAGGGGCTGTGGCGGGTGGGAACCTCGTGTCAGAGTCTCAGTCAAAAGTCCAAGCGGAGGAGCTGTCAGCAGCCAGCCTCTCTCTAGATGAGTCAAAAAACCATATTCAAACCCTCCCTGGGGAGTCGAGCTCCAAATTCCAGCCCGATAGGGCGTTATCATCCCTCCATCACAGCTAGCTTTCAACACATCCCGAGACCCCGGCTCCGTCCTTTACACAGGCTGGCAATTGGAACCTGGGGGGATAATCTGATGCTTTTGAAACTGGCTGATGGTTTTATTTGTGATTCCACATGACAGCACCGCACCCCCCCCCCCCAGTTTTCTGCCTTGTACTCTTCAGTGGAGACTAGCAAATATATATATATATATATATATATATGTTTATATACATATATACATATATGTGTGTGTGAAATACATGTGTCTACATATATATGAAATCATTTTTCTGTACTTTGAAATCAGCAAACAAAATCTATTCTTCCTTATCTGCAGATTTAGAGGTAAACCTCAGGCCATATGTTTCAAGCTCTTCTGATTCACTTTAGTGTTTTAAAGTCCCCCCCTGATTCATTTTCCAATGCAGAATTGTCCCTAAAGACTGCAGATCCAAGAAATTCTGGCATGACAGCTTCCTTATGGCTCCTCTCTACTGCCTTCAAATACACACTCACACACACATACTTGCATACACACCACACATGTGAAATGGGCCAGCGAGACTTGGCCTAATGCTGACCTCTGGATCTGTAGATAAGCAAGGGGGGAGGGGTGAACCACAACTATTTTCTCTCTAAGGGATAGTAAGAATAGCTCCAAAATAAGAATTTCTTATTGCATGGCAACATAGCTGTGTGAATTCTGTTTGTCCGTCTCTTCTTACCTGCCATTCCATCCTCTTATAAATCTGTCTTTAGATGTTTGTGTTCACAGAGTTGGCACGTAGACCATCTCTGATGAAGCCAAATGTCTTTAGTGGGTTCTCTATCCAGGACCAGCCTCTCCAGTCTTTCATCCCCATTCGAGCAGTAAATCCCTTTGCTCTTTTAGACAGCTCGCAAAACTAGGCTGACATCAGCGAGTCCGTAGCTGCCAGGGATCATGGCGGCTCTGCTTAGAAGAACCCAGACTGCCTGGGGCACAGTTGGATGCAAAGTTTTAGTGGTGAGAAAGGAGTGGCTCCGCCGATCAGAGGGGAATTTGTGTCCCTCTGGTTTAGAGTTTGCACACAAGCGCCATGCCAAGAGCAAGCAGGAGCCAAGGCTAGAGCCTCCTTAATCTGCGCATCTCCCAACCACTCTCCTGGCAGGAAGGCTGTCCTGTGTGCAGTTACTATTTCAGACCAAGTTTGCATTTCTGTAGTCCCAGATTCTAATCAGACTCCTGCCAATCTCCGAGAGGCTTCTGTTTCTCCAAGGGCTGGCCTGTTTTCTTGACCTTATCCGAATGCCTTGAGTTACGGGCATGCTGACATGCACACTCCAATCTGTCTGACTTCCATCCAAGAGCAACATAAATGTCAGATGGAGGTGCTTCCCCTATCCTCTCTTCTCCCCCAGGATATTCTAACTATCAAAGGGGGAGGAAACTAAAAAAAGAAGTCTACTGGGTCTCTTCACAGACATCAGTCTTTGCAGATGAGACTTGGCAATTTGCATTTTGTTTAGCTTTTGTACCAAACAGGGCCCTCCATCCCTGGCTGTGGCAGAGTAGCTGATATCTGGCCAGTCTCTCACTTTCAATGCCTCCCAGGAGGAAAGTAACGTGAAACAAATATCCAAACAAATATTCAAAGCACGCAGTACAGGATTGTGTTCACTGAGAATCTAAGTTGAACAAGAGCCAAATTACCCTGGTTTGAGGACTTGCCATGACTTTTTACATGAAGTCCCAAACAGAGCCCAGAGATCTTTGCTGATGCAACACACACACACACACACACACACACACACATACACACACACACATATACACATACATACACACACACGTACACACACACATACACACACAGTTACACAGATCAGAACTCAGTGCTGCTAACACAGATCAAATGTGCAAGGCCATTGCTTTGAGAGAATGACTCCCACAGAAACCTTCATAGAGGTCCCATGAAGCTTTGGCTAGATACTAAGTCCCATGAAGCTTTGGCTAGATACTAATCTGCACATGCAGTGACTTTTTTTTTCTGCTAGAAAACTCAGCAATGGTTTACCAAGTTAGGCTGGCTGTCATTGATCTGCAATCCAACGGTGAGATAGTGGAAGGATCTTCACATTAGCTGGAGAGGACTTTACAAGCTCTATGAAGCCTGTTTTCTGTCATCCAGCCTCTGGAGAAAAGAACTATAAATGAGTCCCGTGCTAGGGTCACATAGCATGGCTGTCTCTCAGGGGAATAACCCATTAGCATGTTGAGCAACTTTATCTGAACAGAGTTTTCTAGTCCACTCTGTTATTTTTTTCCCACTAAAAAGAAAATATTTATGTCTGAATGGGTCACTCAATGGTAGGGTGGCTGCTAGCATGTACAAGGTCCTGGGTTCAATTCCCAGAAGCACAAGAAACTAAAACAAAACAAAAAATTATCTTGGCCTTTACTCCAGAACACTCCAAGAAATAAATCCCCGCTACACTATTCACACCAGGTATCACACCAGGCTTCACACCAGGTTTGGATACTGACTGGACACAAAAGCAAATTCCTGGTCATTTCAGACACTTTCAAAGTTCCAGTTGTGAGCACATAGAGCCTACCCAGACAACAGCCACAACCTGGGAAGTGGTAATTATTCAGTTTCGAAGGAAATTCATCTTTATTCCACTTAAGTCTTAAAAACCTTAAGCTTCAATCTTTGTAACTTTTTCCTCCCGTTCTTTAAAAAAAAAAATCTTTCTAAATGTGGTGTTAATTGGAAAGTATTTTTATATCCTGGTTGTTAAAATGGAGAGTTGTGAATTGACAGAAACTCATATGGAGTGAGGTGGTGGGGAGCTCAGCGGCTGGGGTGGGGGGGAGGCGGAGGGGACCCTGAGGGTTGGGGAGGGCAGTGGATGATGGCGGAGCTGAGACTCACAGACAGGGAGTCCGATGTGCTCAGGTCTCACCAGCTGCCCACCTTGGGTGAAGGACAGAGAGTTGGGTGTTGGGTGGAAATGCTTTAATTTTATGCGGGAGACACTGCTGGCATGTGCTGGCTGCAGCAATGGGCTGCAAAGCTCTGGGACACATCTGGATGAGACTACGCAGCACCAACAGAGTGCTGACATTAAGTGCTGTGGATCTTTTCCCACAATTCATCTCAGGTGCGTGTAGACCAGGGGAAGCAATAAAACTTTTAAAAATAATCATTCTAGCCAGGTGCCAGTGGCTCACACCTGTCATCCTAGCTATTCAGGAGGCTGAGATCTGAGGATTTCGGTCCAAAGCCAGCCCGGGTAGGAACGTCTATGAGGTTCTGATCTCCAATAAAACACTAGAAAATCGAGAGTGGTGCTGTGGCTCAAGTGGTAGAGCGCTCACCTTGAGCTGAAGAGCTGAGGGACAACGCCCATGCCCAGAGTTCAAGCCCTATGCCCGACAAAAATAAATAATAATAATCCACACTCACATTCTCCATCAACCTGGGGTGGGCGGTGCATAGAAATGGGGAAATATTTTAAGTTCACATCTGGTCTACTCCTTAGTTCAAGATTGAGGATTTAAAAAAAAAATCATAAACAATTACCTAGTGAACCATATTTTAAAGTTTTATTTTCCTCCAGGCCCCGCTGAGCTGCCTGAGATTGGAAAATCACCATTTGGGATTCCTTTACCCATTTTCATTTGGGCTTTGTATTCCTTGTGATTCAAAAGCCTCTGGAAGTCAGGGATGCCAGACGAGATGTCTTTTATTTCCTGACTGCTGTGTTTCGCCTGCATCTCTCCCCTGCCCAGGCCTCTCTCTCCTCACCAAAGCCTCCAGCACCAAGACCACCAGCTCAGTGAGCTCACCTTCTGCTCCCATTTGGGAGCTAGGCCCCTGGCGTTGCAGGCTGAACTGCTCTGGGGAACCCTAGAAACCCAAATCCACAATGAAATGCGATGCCACCATATTTCAGCTCCGCTAGAAACAATATCCCAGGTGCCAACACACCCCAGTCCCCTTGCACAGTACCTACTGATGAAGAAGCCATGTGAGCCATGGAGGAAAGGAGCCAAGGTAGGAGCTGTAAGAGCGAGCAGAGGACAAATTTTGACAGTGTTGTTTAAAACCATAAAGCACTCGACAGCGGCAGAGGTCGGTTCAACCATCAGGTGTAGATCTCAAACCAAACCATCTTTCTGTCCCCAATTTGTTTGTGTGTGTCAGTACTGAGACTTGAACTCAGGGTCTGGGTGCTATCCCTCAGCTTTTTTGCTTTACCCCGGTGCTCTACAACTTGAGCCCACAGCTCCACTTCCTGCTTTTTGCTGCTTAATTGGAGATAAGATTCGTACGGACTTTTCTTTCTGGGCTGACTCTGAACTGAGATCCTCAGATCTTAGACTCGAGGAGCTAGGATTACAGATATGATGTCCTGATCAACCCATTTTTATATTAAATAATAATAACTTATACTCATTATAACCTAGTCCTAATACTACACAATTGTACAAATAACAAGTATTAAATATATGAATATGTGAAAGAAGACAAAGTCCCTAAAGTTAAGACTACTGTGGTAGTGCACGCCTGTAATCTCAGCATTCAGAAGGCTGCGGCAGGAAGATTAAGAGTTTCTGCAACTAAGAAATCAATGAGACTTCCGGCCAACCTCTCTGAGGAAGAGATGGAGTCATTGTGTGGACAAAGAGAGTGAGAGAATGTTTGTGGGAGCGAGCCAGAGTCAAAGGAATCACTGGAGGAGAGACAAAAGATCCTGGAATGGGCAGAATGGAAGGAACCACAGGCAGGATGGTTAGTAAATATAGAACAATGCTCTGAGTAGCATGAGCTATGTGTTTGAGAACTGTACATGTGTATAAAAGCGTTACAGATTTGGATTTTTTAAACATTTACCTCTGGAAACCCATGGAAAGGAACTAATCTAAAACAGAAGAAGACGGCCAGCTACTGCTGGCTCCCATCTGTCATCCCAGCTACTCAGGAGGCTGAGATCTGAGGGCCGTGATTCAAAGCCAGCCTCGGCAGACAAATCCAAGAGCCTCTTAGCTCTGATTAACTAGAAGAGTGGCAGAAGTGGAGGTGTGGCTCAAGTGGTAGAGCGCCAGCCTCGAGCACATAAAGCAAGAGACAGTGCCCAGGTCCTGAGTACCAAACCCTACCAACATACACAGAAAAAAAGAGGCTTCTGTCCTTTTACACACAATTCCACTGGCTGTGGCTTGGTCAGGAGGGCAGGCTGTCATGTGAACAGCTGTTGTATGTTGGAAAAGCAAATGGTAGGCCAACACACAGCCTTATCTCAGCAACAGAGCCACTGAATGGAGCAATATAGACATGCTTTTATTAAGAGTTCCTTTTTTGGGGGTTACGTGGTTTTACAATAAATTACAATACTGCAGGCAAAAAAAAAGAGTTCTTAAAAATAAGTGTTTTCATTCTAAATTTTAATAAAAAGTTAATACATGTAGGTTTGTGATTGGAAGAACATGCCTATAAAAAGGACTGGCAGGAAATACACTAAAATATTAACAGTCAAATGGAAGAAAAACACTTTTTAATTTTTTTCTATTTACATTTTCATACTTGCTATAAAACGGTGCCATTTTATGATAGAGAAATTAAGTGGGTTTTTTAAAAAAAATGCTTTAAGAGACTCTTTCAGCAATGACTATACGCCTAGGAATAACTATAAATTGGGTACTCTGGAGAGGTGAGGAAGAGGAAAGGAGAATGAGGCGGGTGGTAAATTAGGACAAAATAGCTTTTGGAGATGAAGGCCCTGGATGGTAGGCACTGGTCCAGAAGCTATGTGTGATGATCCACAGGTAGCCACGCAATGTCAGGCCCTGAGAAGCGTGGAGTGAGAGCCCTGGTGTAAGCTCGGCTTGGGGACACAGGCAAGAGACACAGTACCAGTCATGTGAGCAGGAAGGTGCTGCGATCATCGGCCTCTGTGAAGTGTTGTACTGAGCAAAAGGCTGACGTGCTTCCTTCTGGAACTGTGGCTATGCCACAAGCCACGGCAGCATCGATGTGGACATTCAGGTATCTGATTTCAGGTTGCATGCACTGGGAGTTATTTTTTACCCTGTGTGCTGATTGCAGAAAGCCTGTTTCTGAGAACTGTGGAGTACTGACTGTGAGAAGAGAGTCCAGTGTGGGCCTGAAGCTCGCATGAGCCTCCTCCAGGATCCCGGGGGTGTGGATGCAGATTTCTGCACACACGCTGGCGACTGGGAAGGAGTTGGCCCGATGCATGATGGGCAAGACAGCTGGACACTACTGCAAACGCAGAACTAAAACTGCACAGAAGGTGAAAGAGCCGCTTGTTTGAGACACCAAACACGCAAGCAAGCTCCCGCTGGAAATTCACCATGCTGGGAAGTGGCAGGAGAGGAAGCCAGATAAGAGTTCCTCCAAGCTGGAGTCTGTGCTTTTTACCCAAAACTGATAGAAAAGGGTTAAAGTTTTTATTTTTACTTTTTAAAATACTATTTTAAAAAAATATCGTTAAGTAGCTGTGTGTAAAGAGCTCAGATCCAGGGAGTATTTAAGAGTGTTTACTGATCCTGATCGTCAAGGTGAGGCTGAAAGGTCCTGCCCAGTGATTGACGGCTGGTGTGGCGCAATCATCACCATGGCAACACAACATGGGTTGCTAGATAAACACAGGCCAAGGGATCCTGCTTCAGTGGTTGGCAATGCTGGAAGGCGAAGGTATTTACGATGTTCCTTTCACCAAGTGAGACACATCAAATGACTTGGCAGGACGGAGAGAAAGTATTAGATTCAAATGACAAATAATTACCTGACACCGGCTGAGCTTCCTCGTGAAGGGTTTATTAGGAAGCTAAAATTAGCCAGAACATCCCTGATTTTAATTTTCATGATTTATTTTAAAAGTAGGAAGAAAATGTCACCTGTAAGTTAACACGCAGAAGAGAAGGATCTGCCACCCCGTATTATGCACGGCCAAGCCTTCCTCTGAGCTTGACCAGCGATGTTGACCTCACTCTGGGAAACACACCCGGGAAGCTGTGGTTATCACACAGCAGAGTAATGGTGGGAAAGCAAGGCCCAGAGGCTCCTGGAGCAGGACGGAAATGCATCTGAAGATCGGTGTTCTCAACAGATTCCAAGCACACGCACAGACTCTTCAACAAATGGCCCAGGGAAAACTGGATGTCCCCAGGCAGAAGACGGAAACTCACACTACCCAGACACCAATTCCAATGGGACAAAGAGTGAGATATAACATGCAACTTTCCAGAAGAAACCCAGGAAACACTTGAAGACATTGGCATCAGCAACCATTTTCTGTACGTGATCTCACAGGCCCATGCAACAAGAGCAAAAACTGGCAAAGGGGGTTATATCAAATTAAAAAGCCTCTACCTGCCCCACCACAGACAAACTAGAGACAGCCCACAGAATGGGGGAAAAAATAGCTGGCAACTATTAATCTGGCAAAGGATTAATATTCTGGATATATAAGGTGCTTAATTACATAACAACAGAAAAGGAATCCCAAATTAAAAAGTGACAGATGACTAATAATGAAGTTACATTCATATGTATACCAATAAATATAATGTATTGAGTGGGGAAGAAAAGTATGGCTGTTATTAATAAATTACATGTAAATCATTGTTCTTTTGTCTACCTTGTACAGGAATATCAACTCTCCTATGTTTCAACGGAAAGTAGTTCAGTCAGTGTGTGCTATGTTAATGAGCACTAGAATGCAAATGAGTTCTTATAAAAGTGACTCTGATGCCAACAAGAAATTCCTATCATCAAAGCTATCATCACACAGTCAAGAAATTCCAACAGCACCACTGAAACAGAATCATCCAGTCTTTGCTTGCTTTTTTTTTTTTTTTCTCTTTATGTGATTTCACATAAAGTTTGTGTCAGACCTGGAAAAAGAATTAATCCTTGATGAATTAGACTGTCAAATACATAGATCTCTCCAAATTTTGGACAACTAATCTTAGAAAGCCATTTAAAATATAAGATGGCATATTATTTAAAACTCCTGAGCTTCATTGTGGTCCCGCAACTCATACTTCTAATTCTAGCTACTCAGGAGGCTAAGATCTGAATGTTGTGGTTCGAAGCCATCTGGGCAGGAAAGTCCATGAGTCTCCTATCTCCAACTAACCAACAAAAATCTGGAAGTGGAGCTGTGGATCAAGTGGCAGAGTGCTAGCCTTGAGTGAAAAAGCTAAGGGACAGTGCTAAAGCCTTGAGTTCAAGTCCCACTCTCACACACACATTTACACACATATAGACTTCTTTTCCTTACCTACAGAGTGACATAAATGATAAGAAATGTAGAATGTTGGGCTGCTGGCACAAAGCAACCACTTGATAATTAGCAATTCTAATCATAGCTATTGTTATTTAGTGGGCCAAGCCCACGTTTCCAAATGTTGGTATACATCCTGATGCTTCATTATTAATGAAGCTTAAACTCAGATGACTGCTGCTGGTAATGTTTAACACTAGAAAGCAATATGAAACTGTAGGTAACTTCACTGTGTTAACACATGTCAAGTTAGTCCTGTAGTCTCTTTTTAGCAAACTCGGCATTTTCACTTGATTAAAATTAATCAGGTTAATATTGAATTTTTATCAGTATAACTTGCTACATTTAGGATCCACTTCATTCGAACTTAATCTTAAACATTTCACCAAAAGTTGAACATTGCTAGAATTTTCAGATTAAAAAGAAAGATGACTTGTATCCCACTCCAAGATGCATATAAGCCACAGTCATCATTACCAGGTATCTTTTAAGAAAAGGGACCACAGACTCTCCGGTTACTCTTCTGGAAAAGAAGAGTAGGTGTGAACTGATTTGTACAAAATGAACAGTTTTTCTAGCAGTTCAGGCTTTGGGCTCTTTCCAGTATTACTCATTTGGAAACATTAAGTTTATATCATGGCTCAAGCAGTGGTACTAAAGTACAGATTCATGCCAGCACTAGAAATATGTAACGATCTTTTCATAATTGAACAAGTACAAGACTTACTCTTGTTTGTTGAAATACTCAGGAAAATTTCATGGGAGGTGTCTGATCGATTTCCTTGAGAATCTAGCAGTTACAGCTGAAATAAAGGAATTTAAAGGAAATGTGTATTTCAGGGGAAACCCTAAGTAAGAGGGAGGAGTAATATACTTTTAATTTTTAAAAAATAACCTCCATTTTCAGCAACATAGTGGACAAGATATGCTGAAGACATACTCGTATGCTTCCTAATGCTCACAAAAGCAGGGTAAAAGGTATCAAATAATCTTTTAACTGTGTGGCTGAACTCAGTTTAAAAAATATGAGACCCAAAGACAAAAAGGAAACTAAAAACTAGAAATGACTTTGTAATCCCACAAGTATTTATTTTTTATGAAAATGGATTACAGTAGCTTTAGATACGTATAAAATAAGGCCTTGAACCAAAGTGAACTACATAGTGTACACAAAGCCCGGTTTCCCAAAGGAAACCTATCAAAGGAGAGAATGGAAGAAAAGTCAGCCCGCCGGCAATAGGTGAGGAAAAATAGGATCACTTTAGCCTAGATGCTGCTCTTGTTGTGAACAACTTATTCTGATGCAGATGTGTACTCTAAACCAAGAAAAATATCATAAAATGAGATGGCTGAAAAATTCAAATGGAAAAACAGTCACAATAAATGTAAATGTACCAAATTTCTTCTGAAGAAATTTTCACCTGGAATAGGAAAATCTAGCTACACTTAATAAAAATGAAGAAATGAAAATAGAGATAAAAGAACAGAAAATACCATGCCATGTTAAGTAAAATAACTGCAGCAGATATGTTAATTTTAGGTTATTTAAAAATATTTTTCAATTCAAGAAATACTTTCTGAGGTAAAGAGAGGCTACCAAATGTCAAAAGGTACAATTTGCCAAGGAGCAATACCAATACTGAGTTGATAAGCAAGTTATCACAGAATTTCACTTTTAAAAAAAATTAGTAAATATAAGGAGAAAAATCACTAATCTAGACTCATGGTGATTTAAGGTTTATTTCAATCAGAAATGACAGATCAAACAGATAAAACTTGACTAGGAATATAGATTGCTTAAAGAAGATGGCTTGCAATCTTAAGTAAATACACAATTAAAAAACTTTGCAGATTGAAGAATATTATAAAGGAAATTAGAATATATTTAGAAATGAATGATAATAGAACTATCACGTACAAAATTTTGTGATAAGCAGCTAACATGGGTAGTACAACACAAATGTGTATATAGGGAAGTGAAAATATGAAAAATAGGTTATTAGCAAAAATGCCACCAACCTAGTGACTCAGGAGATCTGAGATCTGAGGACCATGGTTTAAAGCCAGCCTAGGCAAACAAATCTTTGAGACTTTTATGCCCAATTAACCAGCAAAAACCAGAAGTGGAAGTATGGCTCAAGTGTTGGAGTGCCAGCCTTGAGTGAAAAAGCTAGAGCAAAGTACTAGGCCCTGAGTTCAAGTCCCAGGACAGGTACCAAAATAATAATAATTATTATTATTATAATAAACAGCCATGTGCTGGTGGCTCACACTTTTAGTCCTAGCTACTCAGGAGGCTGAGAACTGAAAAATCTCAATTCAAAGCCAGTCCAAGCAGCAAAGTCCATGAGATTCTTATCTCCAATTAACCACCAAAAAAACCTGGAAGTAGAGTTGTGTGTGGCTCAAGTGATAGGGTTCTAGCCTTGAGCACAAAGCTCAGAGACAGAGCTCAAGCCCTGAGTTCAAGCCCCAGTTCTTGCACAAAAAAAGCAGGAGAGAAAGAAGGAAGAAGGAAGGAAGGAAGGAAGGAAGGAAGGAAGGAAGGAAGGAAGGAAGGAAGGAAGGAAGGAAGGAAGGAAGGAAGGAAGGAAGGAAGGAAGGAAGGAAGGAAGGAAGGACTTATGGATAAAGCTTGGCCATATGACTTGCTTTGGCCTATGACATCTGAGCAGACCTGGCAAACACTGTGTCAGAGAAGCAACTTTCGACTGTCTTTGACATCATCTAAAGTGTGCCCATTGCTCAGAAGGAAATACAATGCTATTTTCTTCCCGAGGGTCTATAATGAGGTTCCCTTTGTCAAGGGGTCTGGCATTGTTCTCATGAGCTGACACACTGAATTCAAACTCCCTTGGACAACTATGTAAAAATTACTTTAGAAACAACAACCATGAAATCTTCCTTTCCCTTAAGGAAATTCACATTTTTTTCTATCTCACCGGTGACGACTGTCCAAACCAGTACCACCAGCACAGTGTAAGCATTTCCACGGAGAGCAAAACAACCTAGGTAGAGCCAGGAAGCCCCTAACTCTCGGGCAAAAGTTTCAAGATCTCTGCGCCCTGTTATTTCCAGCTCACATCCGCCGTGGTGTGCTTCTCCGCTTGCAGAAGTTAATCCCCAGCAATTCACAATCTAGCTTTCTTCTCATCAGCGGGGCAGCTGCCTGCCACACCCTGCTATTAATTTTTATGAGTCGTGGATGTCGGTTTTCCATTTGTTCCTCCACATGGTTTTCTAATGCTGACACTAGTTTTCTCAGAGGCTTTTAATTTTTTTTTTCTCTCTCCCTCTCATTTGGTAGGAGCAAGTCAAGAATCGTTCAAGGGGGAAAAATGAAAAGAAAGTTATAATTTCAGTTTCAGTCAAGAAGGAAAGTAAGACAAAAGGCACACACGTCGATTTTTCCTTGAAATGTAGTTCCAAGCCCAAGCCAGAATTGAAGTCTCTAGGATTCTTCCATCTCTAATGAAGAAGGAAAAGAATAGTGCCAGAACGCAACTTATGGTCTTGAGTAGAAATCAGCTCATAATGGTCAGCATCAGGAGATGACAAGCATCTGCTAGTTCTGGGCGAAGAGTACTGCCAGGGCCATAGTCAGCCAGAGACCCTGATGCCTGGAGTCCAGGAGAAAATCGCTCAGGTCTTGCCTGGGTGATGGGAGGGAACAGGGTCATCACAATTTATGTTCATGTGTGAAAATGGGACGGGACAGCTTGCTAAGACTGGCTTGGAAGGGGAAAGTTGGGAGAGGGAAGAGGGCATTGACAGAGGGGTGAGTCTAACCAAGGCTTTCATGTGCCTCAATGGACAGGTCAGCATGCACATCTCATTCTGAAGCCCACATGGACAGCTAATTAATGCCAATCAAAAATGATGTGATTACCAAACACTGTCAGGCCTCTGCTACGCTTATATAGCAGTTGCTAAAAATAAACACCACACACACACACACACACACACACACACACTTCTATTGTAATTAACTCTTTGGTCAAAATTTTGTTTGGAAATGTGGAAGAACCACATTTTATTCCTCTTGTGCTAGTAAGAGGGCTTGAACTCAGAGTATTATACTTGCACTGGGCTTCTTCATTCACAAGCTGGCACTCTACCACTTGAGCCACAGCTCCACTTTCAACTTTTTGTTGATTAAGAGTCTCTTGGAATTGTCTGCCGGGGCTCAAATCTCAGCCTCCTGAGTAGCTAGGATTATAGATGTGAACTACCAGTGCCTAATGAAAAACTAGATTAAAAAAAAAAAAAGAAATCTTTTGAGCACATGGTCTTGGCCTTGAAATGGAAAGAAATGTAGAAAGCCCCAAGGCTGAAAATTCCACGTTTTAATCAAAGCTGAATTCTGGAATCGCTTCTTCTGTAAGGAAGCTATGAATGCTGTATCTTGCCATTACTTTTGTACAGCTTTCCCTCCTGTCTCACTGACTTAAATATGGTAGTCACCCTGCTCTAACCTCTTTGAATAATTAACAGACATTTTAGCAGAGTGAATGCTGGGGAGCTGAAATGAGTCTTGGCTGGGGTTGTGGGGCTAAGGGAAGGACATGAGTCAACTGGAGAGAGGGTAGATGAAGTATATATGTGAATGGAACTGGGAAACTTGGGGTTGGGACAGCTGGGATGAGCAGAGACGGATGGAAGGGATGACACAGACCAGAATGCATTGCACAAGTAGATGGGCATGTTAAATTGAGACCTCTTTGCACCTCTATCTGAGGATAATTAGAAAAGTGAGAGGAATCAGAGATTTCCTTCATAGGTCTATTTCTTTTGAATAGTGAAACATCCGTATCTCCCTTCAGGCTGCACTGAGCAAGTAACTACAACTGGAATTGTATCATTGAGTAAAGGGAGACTTGAGAAAGGGCAGCCACAGAAGTATTCACGAATACTAAAGCCAGATTTGACCCTAAATCCCCCAAAGTCAGAAGAGGAACAAGACTGGAAATTCTCCCACAGCTATGAATGTGCCAATTAATGGTATGATGCTTTGCTTTTGTTGTTGTTGTCATCTTTTATTTGTGTGTGTGTGTGTGTGTGTGTGTGTGTGTGTGTGTGTGTGTGTGTGAGAGAGAGAGAGAGAGAGAGAGTGTACGAGAGAGAGTGTACCAGGATTTGAACTCAAGGCCTCACATTCTCACTTAGCTTTTTATCTCAAAGCTGGTGCTTTACCATTTGAGCCACCTTCTAGCTAGTTATTGGAGATAAAAGTCTCATGGACTTTTCTTCCCAGGCTGGCAGATCTTGGGCTCCTGAGTAGCTAGGATTACAGCCACCAGAGCTTGTCCTGCCTTTCAGTCTTTGTATGAGCCCCAGTACCGGCCCAGAGAGCCAGATAGGGAAAAGCCCTTTAACTGTTAAATCATAAGAACAGTTGGTGTCTCAATTTGTAGTGTGGGGTTGCTGACACATTCTGAGCCCTGACTCCATTTCTGACCTCTGGTCTAAATCTGTGGTTTCATGCCAGCTGTTCAAGTCGAATGGAAAACACATTTATTAATAATGCACCTGATGGCCCTCAGCCACTCTGCAAGGGGACACGTACGGTCGGCCCAGGCCCCTGGGCCCACAAGGGTCAGGATGCCGCATTGCTCTCTTCTAGCTGAGGAGCAGCCTCTGTGGTTTTAAAATGTATATCTGAAATGCACCCACCAGCAATACTGGTTTTACAGCACCTTAGGGACTGAACCTGATTGTACCTTATATTTGAGTTTAGATTTGAAAAACATATCTAAATAAGCATTGTTGGTGCTGCGCTACTTCTGTTCCTATTATATCGATATTCTCATTCCAGATAGCAGCATTGCTTTTGCAAAATATTTTTTTAAGATTAGCCATAAAGGACTATAAGAAAGGAATATGTCTAGGTCATGTTGTTCTTTCCATTTATTTCAATCTTTCCATTTATTTCAATCCTCACTTCTCAGGGTGATTCTTTTTTTTTTAATATTTATTTATTTATTTATTTGTTTTGCTGGTCCTGGGTCTTGAACTCAGAACCTGGGCTCTGTCCCTTGAGCCTCTCGGTGTTCAAGGCTAATGCTTTACTACTTGAGTCACAGGGCCACTTCTGCCTTTTTCTGTTTATGTGGTACTGAGGAATCGAACCTAGGCTTTCATACACGCTAGGCACACACTCTACCACTGAGCCACCTTCCCAGCCTAGATTCTTTTGTTTTAAATGTTACCAACATTGTGAACAGTTTTCTGGATTCTTTGAGCTTTCTTAGCTTCAGAGTGACAGCAGAGTGCAGTTACAAAAATTCTCTGTCAAAACTTATACTGTCAGCCAAGTGCCAGTGGCTCAAACCTGCAAGCCTGCTCAGCAAGGTGAGACCTGAGAGTATAGTTCAAAACTAGCCCTGGCAGGGGATGTGAGACTTATCTCCATTAAAGCTGCCCCCAAAAATCCTGAAATGGAGCTGTGGTTCAAGTAGTAGAACACCAGCCTTGAGCAAAAAAGTCAAACGAGAATGTAAGGCCCTGAGTTCAAGCCCTAGTAACGGCACAAGAAGGAATGCAGGCAGGCAGTAAGGCAGCAGGCAGGCAGGAAGGCAGGAAGGCGGGAAGGCGGGAAGGAAGGAAGGAAGGGAGGGAGGGAGGGGGAGGGAGGGAGGGAAGGGAGGAAGGAAAGAAGGAAGGAAGGAAGGAAGGAAGGAAGGAAGGAAGGAAGGAAGGGGAAAGAGTTAAAAGCAGAGATAAAACTTCCCAATTCTCAGTTTTGGAGACCTGTTCTTCTGCCCAGGTTCCCCTCCATCTGACACGAAGCTTCTGGGAGCTTCTAAAAAAAGATCACTTTTCATTCAACTCCTCTTAATGCTCTGCTTAAACCCAGCTTAGCACAGTGCCTTACACGTAGTAAGCACTCAATAACTATTTGATTGATTGGTGTGCACCCTCCTTGGTTTCTGTGTTCTGCAGCTAACACAGCACCTCGAAGACTCTGAAAACCAAGCAGGAAAATCTCATGTTAAAGGGGAAGGAGGCAGAGACCCAGAGTTGGTGCATGCTGCCACAAAGGCAGAGCAGTGGAGTGGAGCGTATACCACATCCAGTGCACCTGCAAGTGCGACCTTACCTCTCCGGAGAGCAAATACCAATAGCCCGGCCCAGAGAGTGAACAGCCCCTCCCAGCATTCATGAATGTCTCAGAAAGGTGGGTTGAATAATCCTTTCTTTTGCATACAAGGCACCAACTAATTGAGAAATACAGTGAAGATGCTGGGCACTGGTGGCTCATGCCTGTAATCCTAGCTACTCAGGAGGCTGAGATCTGAGGATCATAGTTCAAAGCCAGCCTGGGCAGAAAAGTCTGTGAGATTCTTATCTCCAATTAACCACCAGAAAACCAGAAGTGGCGCTGTGGATCAAGTGGTAGAGTACTCAGGCCCAGAGTTCAAGCCCCACAACTGACAAAGAGAGAAATACAGTGTTCATATGTATCTAAGTGAACCCAATCAGCAATAAAGCTTAGACTCTGAAAATGATCCGCCCATCCCATCACCTGGCCTCAATGCAATAGTCTAAGAGTTATTAAAATGCCTAGCTGGTTGCATATGGGAGGCTCTGGAAGGAATGCTTTGGACCTTCCATATGCTGTAGCATTATGCCATTTGCAAAGTTCCATACATTTTTCTCTAATGGTCCAAATGAAACTGTAAGCTGCTGTGAGTGAATAAAACCAGACAGCTCTGGGCACACAGCCACCTGATGCCGGCTTAATGTGTCGAGCAGGACTGAGCGTGTGCAGACCCAGGAGTGTGCACTGAGGAGGCCAGGGGTTACATGTGGGCAAATCGCTGCTGGCCTGAGCGAGGAGAGATAGGAGGGGCCCAGGGCAGGAGCGGGGAGACTGGGCACTGAGGGTAGACAGATGAGGGGTGACGGAGCAATTAACCAAAACAGTAGCAACGGACGTGGTAAGAATTCTGGATAGAATCTGCTAATGGAGTTAGAGGAAGGACAAAATAGAAGAAATGACTCCGTTTCTGTTCTGGCCAGCTGGCTGAATAAAGATGTTATTTGTATTTGGAAATGTATTTGGAAATCTGATCCTCAGATCTCAACCTCCTGAGCAGCTGGGATTACATCAGTGCCTCCTATAAAGCCATCTTCTGACTGATGGTTCCATTCCTCAGAAACGCTTTTAACTCAATAAATACTACCCTTGTAAGTATCAATAAAGATTCCAATTCTTGGGAAAGCCAATCAGAATGATCATGTTGAGGCTAGTAATTTTAAAGGGAGAAAAGAAGAAGAAGAAGAAGGAGGAGGAAGAGGAGGAGGAGGAGGAGGAAGAGGAAGGGGAGGTGGTCCCAAAGGGAGACTTAAAAATGATCAACACAATGGTTACAGGATATTCAGTCTCCAAAAGATGTGTGCTTAAGCCGGGCGTCGGTGGCTCACACCTGTAATCCTAGCTACTCAGGAGGCTGAGATCTGAGGATGGCGGTTCAAAGACAGCCAGGGCAGGAAAGTCCAATAAGCCACTAGAAAACCTGAAGTGGCGCTGTGGCTCAAGTGGTAGAGTGCTCACCTTGAGCTGAAGAGCGCAGGGACAGTGCCCAGGCCCAGAGTTCAAGCCCCACAACCAACAACAACAACAAAAAAAGATACGTCCTTTGTGTAGCATCACTATTTAGCAGCTACAATAGCCAAGAGCAGTAGATAAACCACATTCAGGTCTACATTACAAGCTATAGACCACCAGTTATTAAACTCAAATTCCCAGCAGCCTCTTCTTGGGGTACTCCGTGCCACCCCTCCATCCTTACTATGGGTTGTTACCCACAGTAGGGGCAGGGAACCACAGCCCTATCTTTCTTTGACCATTTCCATCACATCCCAGCTCTTCTCCCCTCTGCCCTTCCTGCCTCTCCCTGCAGAAGGCTCCTCCTGACTCCGACTGTATCTCTCCATTTCCATCATTGCATGTGAAACTACAGTTTGCTACCGGCTTTTAAATGCTTACACCTGGTCCAAGATGGCCACTGTTGGAAGCAGAACAGAACAGTAGTGCAAGGCTCGTGGGAGGTGGGAATACTGCCGTCCTCCCCCTCCCATCGACGCCTTCTCCCCCCCCCCCCCCCAAGCTCCACCAAAGTCTCCAATTGGTTCCGGCTGGCAGCATCATAAACAGCTCAACAATCTGGGCTTTCAAAGGCAGAGAGCAGCCCTCCGGGTGGTCCTTAGTGATTTGGAGGCTGTGGCTTCCTTAGAGAGAGCTGGGGAAGACCCTCCTGCTGTCCGCCCTTCCTGGCTCCTGCTCTCCCTGCCAGGGAGGCCTGAGGTCCCCAATGCTCCCTCTTCGGCTCCACCCTTTCAATGTGCTGTGTGCTTACCCCCTCCCCTCCCCTGCTGTTCTTAACCTCATAGATGACCTCATCCAAAAGCACTTTTCTTCGAGAAGCTTCCCACAGTTTATTCCACTTTAGCCTCCTGCCTTAGATGTAGCAAATTACCATCTCAGGTTTTTTGTTTTTGTTTTTTGGGGGTCCGGTCGTGGGGCCTGAACTCTGGGCCTGGGCGCTCTCCCTCAGCTCTTCAGCTCAAGGCTAGCGCTCTACCACTTGAGCCACAGCGCCACTTCCGGCTTTTTTCTTTTTGCTTATATGGTGCTGAGGAATAGAACCCATGCATGCAAGGCAAGCGCTCTACCACTGAGCCACCTTCCTAGCCCCAACCATCTCAGGTTTTTTTAAGGCTGGTCCTGGGACCTGAACTCAGAACCTCACAGTCTCGCTTAGCTTTTTTACTCGAGTCTGGTGGTCTGCCACTTAAGCTACATCTCCGTTTCTGGCTTTTTGCTGGTGAGCTGAAGACAAGAGTCACACAGACTTTTCTGCTGAGGCTAGCTTTGAACTTGGGTCCTGAGATCTCAGAGGGTCCCAAGTAGCTAGGTACCCACTCCACCTGACCTTTTTCCTATAACTGAAACAGATCTTAACCTATCGTGCAGTTCACTGTACTATTTGTGTCTCTCCTGCAAGACAACAGGTTACAGCCATATCTTTTTTTTTTTTTTTTTTTTTTTTTCCTTTTTTTTTTTTTTTTTCTTCTTTTTTTTTTTTTTTTATTTTATTTTATTTTTTTATTGTAAAGCTACTATACAGAGGGTTACAGTTACATGAGTGAGGTTATGAGTACACTTCCTCTTGAACATTGTTACCCCCTCCATTGTTTTCCCCCTACCATCCCCTCCCTCCCTCCCTTCCCCGAGGTTCTTTTTTTTTTTTTTTTTGATTGTGATTAAATGATTACATAATTTCAAAGTCACAAGTTCATTCTAACTTCCCTGGAGCAAATTGTCTACCACAGTCTGTAATATATAACAGTGTTCACATGTTATATACCATATTTGTGATCAGCAGCATGAGGATATTTAGTGGTGGTTCAACCAGATGAGCGGGAGTTCTTTGTTTCTTAAGTCTACAGCCATATCTTAACAATCCTGGTTATGAGTAGAGTACCAGGAACAGTCCATTGGTGAGTGCAACTCATGTCTATCACACATCATTCCTTGGATTCCTTCACCGCAAAGCATCCCGATGGAAATACTCCTATGCAGAATATCACAGTCATAGTAAGTCAGTAAAGTAACTGTTAAAAAATATTCATATAGCCAGCCCAGATGGAGGAATCTGAGAGACTCTCATCTACAATTAACCAGCAACAAATCGAAAGTGGGAATTGGAGGAAAGCGAAGGAAAGAGTGACATTGTCCAAAAAGGAAATGTACTCACTACTTGACTTATGGAATGGTAATCCCTCGGTACAACACTCTAAAAAAAAACAATTAAAAAAATTCAAATGGAAGTAGAGCTGTGGCTCAGTGGTAGAGCATCAGCCTGAGCAAAAATGCCAAGCAAGAGCACAAGGCCCTGAGCACAGACCCCAGTACCAGAACTGGCACAGGCTCTGAGCATCAGGGAGCCAATCAGAATGGTTGAGGTCGATGATTTTAAAGGGGGAAAATTAATATCCCCCCCCAAAAGGGAGACATTAAAAATTGTCAACATGAGAATTTTTAGGGGCTTTGGGTTTTTGTTTTGTTTATTTTCAACTGTATTTTTTTTTTTGCCTTTTTTGCTACTGGAGATGGAACCCAGGACATTGCACTTGCTCGGCTGGCGCTTTGCTGCTGAGCTGCATCCCAGACCCACATAGTGGTTTTTAATCCATGGCATGCTTTTAAAACTTTTGTCCATACAGGGTGCAGGAGCTGATTGTCCCAATTAATGTACAGATGCATTTGTATCTGCAACTTAATAGGGGACAGGAAAGCTTGCCGGTAACAATGGTCTGTACAAGCGGTCGGGCCGTTCCTAAAAGCACTGGCCAGCCGAGGGGCCGAGTTCACAGCCCAAGCCCCAGGGCTGTCCTCCTCCAGCCCACCTCCTGACACAGCTCAATTATCCACGTGGGCACTCATTACTCTGAATTAAGCGCCTGTGTGTAAATGCTTATTTTGGATAATTCAAAAGCTATTCTAGAGAAGTGCCACTGCCCCCTCGTAATTTTGATTGATGGCCAAAACACTTTACTTGGGAAGGCCAGCCACTCCAGTTCAAGGACAATTTATTAAAAACATGTCACACGTGATTGACCTGATTTACTTTCCAATCTTTTTTTTTTTTTTCCAGTTTCCCATTCTGTAAGATCCTTCGCATCCAACAAAAATGTCTCCTCATAGATGAGAGCAACAGCCCTGGGAAAATCTCAATCGATGTCTGGATTTCTCTGCACTTGGCTGCTGGGTTACTTCCTGGCATAACACTTCTGAGCGACCAAGAGAGCTTCCTGAAAGGGCAAGGCAAGGGAGAACTCTGCCCACGCTTCCCTCACCTCCACAGACACAGCTATGCTTCTAGAAGCTTTCTGGGGACTAGAGGGACATTGATACTTGAACATCATCTGTGTGTGCGCATACGTGCACATGCATGCCAAAACTGGGGCTTGAACTCAGGGCCTCTCTTACTTGGCTTTTGCATTCTACCAATTGAGCCACAGCTCCACTTCCAGCTTTTTGCTGGTTCATTGGATATAAGAATCACACAGACTTTTCTTCCTGATCTGGCTTTGAACTATGATCCTCAGGTCTCAGCCTCCTGAATAACTAGATTACAGGCGTGAGCCATCTGCACCCCTCAAAACATAATCTTTTTAAACACCAAATCCATCATGTTGATTTCCCCCCCCCCTTGGCTTTGAGGATAATGTCTGAGAATTAAACTATAAAATCTACATATTATAATTAAGGTCTGCAGGTTGATTTGATGATGTGTAAGCTTGTCGCCATAAATATCATCTGAAATCTATGCCCTACCATCAGGAAGCTCTGATCTTTCTCTTCCCTTACCATTGGCAAATTGCTAGCTTTGCATACCTCAGTTTCTCCTCTGTAAAATAGCATCTATTTTAGAAGAGTGTTTAGGCTATTGTCAACACAGTGCCTGGCTTATAATAGACACTCAATAAAATGTAAAAGTTACTGAATATATCAAGACTGAACTGCCCACCTGTTCTTTGTTTAGTGAGTGACAGAGGCTCATCATATGAAACTTTAGAGTATCAAAAAACAGAGAAGAGCCTCCTGTGATGGAAAATCCCGAGGAGAGGAAACGGGTAGACATCAGGATGCACCTTTCTCCGGAAAAGTTGAAATGATGCTTTAAAAATTCCCAAAATGATTTTCCCCATAGGAACAATCCAGCTCTAGTGGACAGAAAGGAAACACCTCAGAAGGCCAAGGTAGGATCATGCAAAATAGAAAACCGGGATGGTGTGTGTGACAGAGGAACTGACTAAGCAAAGAGAAATTATTTTCTATGACAGAGAAAGAGAGAGATTATTTTAGTTGGGCGCTGGTGGTTCACACCTGTCATCCTCGCTACTCAGGAAGCTGAGATCTGAGGATTGCGGTTTGAAGCCAGCCTGGGCAAGAAAAGTCCATGAGACTCTCATCTCTAATTAGCTAGCAAAAAGCCAGAACTAGAACTGTGGCTCAAGTGGTAGAGCACTGGCCCTGAGCAAAAGAAGCTTAGGGATAATACCAGTCCCTGAGTTCAAGTCCCAGAACCTGCAATAAGAAAAATTATTTTAAAACTGCATGTGGTGTCTCAAGCCTATAATCCTTGCTACTTGAGAGGCAATGATCAGCAGATTGTAGTTTTGAGGCCATGGAGGGTGGGGATGACAGGGAGGGAAAAGGGTGCTGGTCATGAGACTTCATCTTGACAAATGTTTGGGCACAGCAGCCTGTGCCTGTGATCCCAGCACTGTGGGAATGCACACACAGGAGGACTACAGCCCAGACAAGAAACGAAGCCTGACTTCAAAAATAACCACCACCGGGGCTGGGAAGGTGGCTCAGTGGTAGAGTGCTTGCCTTGCATGCATGAGGCCCTGGGTTCAATTCCTCAGCACCACATAAGTAAAAAGAAAAAAGCCAGAAGTGGTGCTGTGGCTCAAGTGGTAGAGTGCTAGCCTTGAGCTGAAGAGCTGAGGGACAGCGAGCGCTCAGGCCCAGAGTTCAGGCCTCACGACTGGACCCAAAAAAAAAAAAAAAATAACCACCACCACCAACAAAAAATGGATTGGTGGATTAGTTTAAGTGGTAGACCAACTGCCTAGAATATGTAAAGGCCCCCAAACTGCTCCTTCTCCCCCCACAAAAAAATTAAAGAATAAAAATTACATCAGAAAGTTAATAGAATTTAAATCAAAGATGGGATGTGAGATTAAGACTACATTTGGAATAGGCAAAATGATGTCAAACAAAGAACATGAATGAAACTGAATCCAGGAATTACAGTCAACTAAGAGTTGTTCCAAGGAAAGAAGAACAGGATGGAAAATAAATGATTCAACAAAAATAAAATAAAATTCTCCAGAAATGAAAGTTTCCAGACTAGAATGGCCCATCCTACACTTGATTCTGGTGGAAAAAGTCCAGTGTTTGCAATAAAACCAGGAGCGTCAGAAACCTTATAACAAGAAAACCAGAGAGCGTGTAATAGGAAGTAGCGGTAACTCTAGACATGACTCAACAGCGCTAACTTGAACTTGGTTGGTCTTATGCAAAGATCCTCCTGTCTCTTCCTCCTGAGAAGTTAGGATTACAGGCTAGGACAGCATTACCCACTTTACTTATTTACCCAGAACCCTGGTCCTCTGTGCACCATCTTATCTAAATTCACCAAACACTGCTGGAGTAGGTATTGTTGTAGTTTCCACCTTATTATACCTGCCACTCTGAGGTGGTGAGGCCGAAGGCTTCGCTTACGTGCACGTTCAGAAACGACAAACATGATCTAAATCCAGCTCTGCCTCCACTGGAACCTCACTTTACCCTATGGCCTTGGTCATTCTGCTACCTGTGACCTTCATGGAAAGAAAACAAGACCCCCAAAAAGGGATCAGATGGTGAAGGATTAGTCTGGAAGACAGCAGGGTATTTGCAATCCATCAAAAAAAAAAAAAAAATGTGTGATAAAGCAGAGCTTTATGGCTAGGAGCTGGTGGTCATGTCTGTAATCCTAGTTAGTTGGGAGGTTGGGAATCTGAGGATCATGATTTGAAGCCAGCCCAGGCAGGAGAGTCCATGAGATTCTTATCTCCAAGTAACCACCAAAAAAGCAAAAGTAGAGCTGGCTCAAGTTAGAGTACCATCCTTGAGTAGAAAGGCCAAGGAACAGTGCCCTGGTTCTAAGTTCAAGCCCTCCCACCCCCATGAAAAAGTAAAGAAATTAAAAATTGACCATCAGTGGGGAGCAAACACTTCATTACCATTGTAGTTCACATGCTCTCAGTCGAGCGTTCGGGATCCAGTTTCCCACTGAAGAAGTATAAAACACCTACCTCAAGAGTTGACAAAATTTTTATAGTTATTTTTTAAAAAAAGCTAAAAATTCAACAACACAAACCCATTATGAAAAGTATCAGATCCATGCTTAAAATAATACATGTTTTAAAATCATTCAAATATTGTACAAAACGCTGGGGGTGGGGTGGGGGAGGGAATCAATTTTAAAAAATGTATCCTCTCCTCAGATCGTTTACTAGGGAAACCAAACCTGAAATGAATTGACCAGAGGGCAAATCAGCCAAGGGACAAAAACACCATGCTCAAGCTAGAGGTGGTTTACCGGGTGTGACATCGTCCAAAGGGGCGGGAATAAATGGAAGCATCTCCAGGAAGGGCCTTTCTCCAGGCCCCTGAAAGAGGAAGCTGAGGGAAAGCAGGAAGAACTATCCCAGGAAAGACACATGCAGCCTCCGCAGGGGAAGTAGCAATGAGCAGACAGAGCTTATGGCCGGATCTGGGCAGAATCCAACCACACAGGATCCCAGAGCCCTGGCACCCAGCAGCCTCCTCCAGCTCCCTGCTTAGCCCTCTTCTGATCCTGGCAGAAAAGTTACCATAGAGGAGCCCCAACCCCCCAGCCCCCTTTCAATATCACAGCCTTATGTAAATCAGACTTGACACCCAACACCCCTCTTCTTTTTTCTTTCCTGAGCCATTTCCCCTGTAGCCTTGACAGGCCAGCCCTGAAGACCCAGTTCCCACTTTTGTAGATCTTAGGGAGAGACGTGCGGTGTGGCAGGGTGCCAGGCCCTGATCCCTGAGCTGGAGTGCCCCCCCTCCTGCAGGGGTGGGGAGCAGTGGAAGGGGGTGGGGGGAGTTGATCTGACACGCAGAGTCAGGAGCAAGACTCCTCTCAAAGCCCCGCGTGGACATCAGCGCTAAATTGCACCTGACATTTAATTCCAGCTTTGGGCAGCTCTCTGTGAAACCTGACTTCTCTGGGACGTTGATCAGCCCGCAGCTCCTCATGAGCTTTGACGCAATCAATTTTCTCTAGTGGATTTGGCGATCATTAGCTGACTTTCAGAAAGGCCCAGGTCGTGCTCAGCTTTCCACAGGCTTCCAACAGCACACACATGGAGGAAATGATGAAAAATTGCTGCTGGCAAGTGACTGCCCCTTTCCTGATGGAACAGAACCAACACAAATCTCTCAAGAGGGCCACGCCTCTAATCCTATCACCTCAGTGAGAGTTGAGGAAAGGCCCAGTGGGTGTAGGCAAAGGAGAAACGTCCAGTCAGGCTCTGCTCATTCCAGCCATTCTTGGCAATCAAGATGCATTCATTGCCCCAAACTTACTTCCTACCTCATCTTTATTCACCTAGGTACTAGGTGGTTAAGAACTTAGGGTCTTAAGCCACTAACCTCATCTTTAGATGGAGAACCAGTCCTCTTCACCGACAGAATGGTGACTTCTTACACTACACAATCCACGGTGGCGGGCTAACTTCTTATGAAACAAGGAAACTGCCCGCCTTGTGCGCAGCTCCATGGCTGGTCACCAGATAGATGCCCTGTGTGGTCAGTTCTCGGGAAAATCCCCTTGTACACACAGGGGAAAGCACACCGCTGTCAGAGGCTCGGTACTGGAGTGATTAAAAAGTGGCTCTTTTTTGGAATTTAAAATTATCTTTAAATAGTTGTGTCAAGGGTTTTCAACAAGTTGTTTTATGAGTATAATGAACGTGGAGAACATCACACCTTCCACTGTTTCTTAAAGGTTTCCCTAAAAACACATGAAAGTACTAACTTAGTTTTGTACTGTTAATACATGTTTGTAAAGTATAGCATATAGCCTGCCTGCCTGCCTGCCTGCCTGCCTGCCTTCCTTCCCTTTCCTATCCTTTCCTTCCTTCCTTCCTTCCTTCCTTCCTTCCTTCCTTCTTCCTGTGTGAGTACTAGGGCTTGAACTCAGGGCCTGGGCATTGTTCCTTAGCTTTTTTGCTCTTCATCACTTGATTTCTAGCTTTTCTGATGATTCACTGGAGATAAGAGTCTCACAAACTTTCTTCCCCAGGCTGGCTTTGAACTTGTTTTTGTTTTCTGTCAGTTGTGGGGCTTGAACTCTGGGCTTGGGTGCTGTTCCTCAGCTCTTCAGCTCAAGGCAAGCACTCTACCGCTTGAGCCACAGTGCCACTTCCACTGGCTTTGAACTTGGATCCTCAGATCTCAGCCTCCAAAGTGGATCCCAGTAGCTTTACTATGGTGGGTTCTCTCCAGCAATACACAAATGCACCGGTCCTCTCATACCTCCAATCACTCAGTATTATCCATCTGAATGACAGCCACTCCAAGTGTTGTGTAGTGACATCTCTTGGCAAATTTAATTTGCACTTATCTGATTATCAAGTATGTTGAATGTATTACCATGTTTTTCCAATCAGTAACTCTTCTTTAAAATGTGTGCTAGACAACAATCCTCTACCTCCCTCTGCTCACACTTAGCTGGGATTACAGGAATGCACCACCATGCCCAGTCTAGGACAGTTTTTCAATCAGGCAGAATCAGCCTTCTAAGTGCCGAAGATTCGGTGTTGTGTGAAGTAGTACAGGGGAAGACATTAACCCGTAGTGCTAGCCCTTCCATATTACCACCCTGTGGCATGTTCCAAAGTGTGTGTGTAGCACTGTGCCAAGAGAAAGTGAATCTTCTTAGGAGACCACAGCTGGACTCAGCGTATGGCCCTCAAGTCCAGTCAGAGATGCTTGATCAGGAGCTAGCCTTTTTTCACTTGTGCTGATTTCAGCATCATTGATCTGGTTAAAAATCCCTTAAAGGCAGCCTTTTTTGTGTCCAGACCTGTATCAGAGGTGTCTCAGGCAGGATTAGGCATGGAGGTTGTACAGCTCTGTCTTTTGGAGTTCCTGTACTAGATGGGGGGTGGGGGTGGTTAACACTCTGTCATCGACTGTTGGTTATCTCTGGTTACTTCTGCAGTCACTTCCAGTGGAAGCACTTTTCTTGAGGTGTATGTTCTCAAGCTGGCAAAAGAGACCAGGGTGTGTTGGCTCTATTGACATCTACTTCTCCTTGAGCATTTCTTTCATTGAAACACAAGTGTTGTTCACTTAGCAACTACATCTACCCTTGGTCCCAGAAGTTAAGATCACCAGCCAGGAACCACCAGTTCACGCCTATAATCCTAGCTTATTAGGAGGCTAAGATCTGAGGACTACTGGAAACCAGCTGGAGCAGGAAAGTGGGTAAGACTCTCATCTCCAATTAACCACCAAAAAGCCAGAAGTGGTGCTGGGCACTGGTGGCTCATGCCTGTAATCCTTGCCACTCAGGAGGCTGAGATCTGAGGATCGTGGTTCAAACCCAACCCCAGGCAGGGAAGTCCATGAGACTCTTATCTCCAACAAACCACTAGAAAACTGGGAGTGGCATGGTGGCTCGAGCAGTAGGGCACTAGCCTTCAGTTGAAGAGTGCAGAGTCAGCGCCCAAGCCCAGAGTTCAAGCCCTGTGACCGACAAAAATAAAGCCAGAAGTGGGAGTTAAGGTTCAAGTGGTAGAGCACCAGTCTTGAGTGCAAAAGCTCAGGGACCATGCCCAGACTCTGAGTTCAAACCCCATTACTGGCCCAAAAGAAAGTACAGTGAATAAAGACAAGAAACTAAGAAAGAAATGAATACCAAAGGTGATTCTCAAGAGAGAGCCAATCCCAGCTTAACTTTTACTGCTAATCAGCAAGAGTCAACATTCTTAAGGACTCCCAGAAATCCCACCTCGCAAGCCCCACAGCACATGCCGACTGAATTGTCACCAAATCCGGGTGATTAACCCCACAGCTGTCCCCGAGCCCCTGCTCGCAGCCCCCCCAGTGTCTGCATGCTGCCTTGGGTGACCGGCAGCCGGGTAATAGGCCCGGATTCCGAAGGTCACAGCACATTCAGGGATAGCTTGTCCCATCTCCCTCCACACATGTGCTGGATCATTTTCTCTGGAACTCAAATGGCTTTGCCTTTCTTTTCCTTTGAGTGAAGAGAGGAACAAGGTAGGAGGAGCTAGCAGTGGGTAGACAGGAAGCGGGATGCCAAAGAGCACGCGGCTTGCGTGAAGGCAAGAGGAAGAGAGACAGTGCAAGATGAAGGAGGCTGAATGAGCCTGCCACCTGGCTGAATTTACCCAGGTCAGGGCAAAGGCTTGATCTTGACGGGCGTTACAGAGCTAAGAGCCTGAATCTTTTCCAAATGATCAGTGATTTTCGTCGGCCTTTGTGGATTTGGGAGCTTTTTTTTTTAACTTTTATTTTGGTTTTATGCTGTTTTCCCTAATTCTGTCTTTGAACTGCTGTGGGATAAAGTTCTGGGATTCCTGTATGTTGTGTCAGGCTCTTTCTGTCTTCTGGTCCTCACCACACCTTCAGGAGAGCTAGTCCTCAGGAAAAGACCTGTCACAAGTCATTCACATCTTGATGCAAATTTAAACCAGCTATTACCTCTCCCTAGGGTATTGGCACTTGAAGGTTGTTTGTTTGTTTTATTACGCTCCCCCACTCCCCGTAAACACGTAAAAATATTTTTCCTGTTTCCAGAGGAATCTAAACTCTAGTCACGAAGCAGCAGGAGTGATTGGGAATTCAACTCTCTGCCCTTCTATATTCATTTTCTGTGACTGTACAGCAATTTACTCCCCATCCAGAGGTTAAACTAACAAATGTGTATTATGTCATCCTTTCAGGGGGCTCAGAAAGGAGGCACAGTGTAGGTGAGCCTCTCTGCTCGTTTCTCACATGAGGGTGCTACATCCAGTCACGTGACCGGGGAGTTCTAGTTCCAAAATCACTCATAGGATCTGGGGCTGGGCATCCTCCCTTCCTGTCATCCTCTTGTTAGTTATCCTCTTGTCTTTTGTCTCCATAGAAACCATGTGTGCTGGTCAGGACCCCAACAAACGCTTCAGCTGTCCAACAATCAATCCTCGAGAAGATCTGGCTTCATCATTTCATAGAAAAGCAATGGTTAATCAACTATTGAGTCTTCCTGCCAATGCAAACTTGATTTTTATTATGCCCTGTAGAGGGAGATTTTCCACAAGGCCAGTAACACAGGCACTGGATTTCCCCAGGGAAGAAGGCCAAAAAAATAAAAAAATAAATAAAAAATGAAATCTGCATTTCCAAAATGGAAGCCACCTTCCTTTTCTAACCTAATCTTGGAAAGTTATGGAAGAAGCCTGTAACTTAACAACGCTCTTCCAATACTTGCACCATCTTCTCTTCAGAAGTGGATCTGTTCATCCAGGCTGGGTTAAGCAAAGGAGAATGGCTTAAAGCAGAGTGTGAATGCTAGGGATTATTAAACTCACCCCGGAGGCTGCCCACTTTATTCCCTGTCATCGATTCGTTCTAGTGTAGCTGTTTGTGTCCTATGTAAACTTACAGAATATGTTTCTTAAAGTTTTATAGATCAATTAGAGGTAAGGTATTTAAAAAAAATATATGGCCACATGATGAATGATTTTTGCCAAAAACAATTTGACTGAAAGCAATTTTGTGGAAATCGAGTAGTCCAACATCAATTTGGTCAAAATATATCCTAGTCACTGGAGGAATAGAAATATAAAAACAAAATAAAAGTCAAAACTCCCCAAATCCTAAAAGGCAGATGAAAATTACTGAAGTCTCATAAAGGGTTGCAAAAGAACTTTCTATCACATACCAAAATAAACAATACCGTGAAACTAGAAACAGGCGATTAATATCCCAACAAATTATCTTATTGGTCTGCTCGCTTCATAAAAAAAATTGTATTTGGCCAAACTGCCCTCAGTGGAATCACCCTATGCCATTAGAAGAAGAATAAAATTGTAACTACTTCGAAATAAACCTGTTGCCAGTATTTCATAATCAAGATTTTCAGAGTAGGTGTTTAGTGTTGGAAGGCTAAGAGACAGGGCTGGATTATTGACTCCATGACTTCGAGGTCTAAAACGACAATAATAATATGTAATCTCCAGTGGTTCCTGGGAGTTGAGGATTAGAGACTAACTTAGCTGCCAGTTCCCCCTGAGAGTTGCACAGGAAGTGGCAGGCTGATGTTAGCTGGGAGTTGAAGCCAAATGAAGACCTGACCAGAGTTGAAGTCATTTCTTAATGGCTTGGCCTCAGGGTTGCTAAGTTAGGTCCGGGTGGTGTTGTTTTGAGTGTGGTCACAGGCATCACTTCCTGTAGAGTGGGGAGGGGGAACCCAGAACAGGAAGTCACATGCCACCAGAGTGAGGGAGGGTCCCACAAATCCCATTCCCAATTTCAGGGGAAGACACTACCAAGGTGTGAATATCAGTAATTGGAAATCATCTCAGTGGAGACCAGCTATCATACAAACAGAGAAGTGAGCCTCATGCAATCAGTTAGTTGTCTGTTGATTTTCTCTCTCTGGGACCCTTCTGTCTCATTTCAAAGACAACCTCATTGACCTCTCCTTGGACCCAATGAAGCCCAAGTAAAAGTGAGTTCAAGTTTTTAGGCAATATCCTAGATGGGGAAATTGAAGGGCAACTTATAAGAAGAGCCAGCTTCTACCTGTGGAATCCCAGAAATATCTGACTCTTACTCAGAAAATGACAATTCCTGTTGCTTCGTGACTAAAATATAAATTTTTCTAGAAGTAGGAAAAATGTTGTTACACATTTAGGTGGGGAGGGGGCACCTTGAAGTGCAAATACCCTAGGGAAAGGTAATACACTGGTCTAAATTCGTATCAAGGTGCAAGTGACTTGTGAGGAGCTCTCATGAAGCTGTGGTACCAAATAGAAGGTAGAAAGAGCCCTGCACAAAATACAGGGGAAGGAGAAGTCAAAACACTGGCATCTCCATTCTGCCATGGCAGTGCCAAGACAAGGTTTTAAAATGTAAGGTAGATCCAAAGACTAGGAACCCGGGTCCTAAAACAGAGTGTAGTTAGACAACCAGTAATTGGAAGAAATGTCGTGGTTTTTAGTTTAGTGTCCAAAGGCTACAGGTTGTGACGATGACTTATTTGTGCCTTAGTGGCCCCCGTGAAGACACAGTCATAAAAATCACACTTGGACCAGATGTGAATCACTGCTGCCATGCTTCTGCTGGCCCTTCATCCCACCTGGAATGGTCCCAACTGGGCAGAAAAGAAAGAATACCAAGTTGGCTTGTTATCCCACAAATGACTAAGTCTTGGCTATGTAAGAAAGGAGGGTAGGCCAAATCTCAGGCAAGAAGCTTTCAAGAAGTGTGGAGAGGTGCGCACATGTCTCCACAGTTCTGCAATTTGGTTGTACCAAATATCGTTCAGAATTACTCCTAAATAGGAGAGAATCGTTCCCAGGGAACAGCACTCCAGGCTTGGCTGAATTCTTGCTTGGCTTTTTTGCTCAAGGCTGGTTGCTCTACTGTTTGAGCCACACCTCTACTTCCAGGAACTGTCTTTATTCAAATTTATTATCATGTAAGATAGACTGCTCACAGAATATAATTTGGAAAAGGTGGATACCATAATAGCTAATTCATGCGTCACTATTTTTCTGCCAGAACCTGTTCATTGTCACGTTCTGTTAGAAAAACTACTACATCCATCTCTATTTCCATTTCTTTGTCATGTTACAAGTGACCATTTTTGTCATTAACAGTGTCTGTTCCTAGGGACTGCCATGTTACACCTTTTCTAAATGCCACCTGCACAAACAAATGTTTTGCATTTTGACCTAACAGGAAAATCCACTGGTTACAGTTACAAACTCTACACACATACACACAGAAAACAGAAAAGTTCTTCATCTGCAAATCAACATGGATAAAAGTTGTTTTTCTCAGAAAAATCCCTTCTCAAATGAGACCTTACTTAGCTCAAACAAGAATTAGTGGAAGGTAAAACTTGACTGGGGGGGAATTTAAAATGGTATTCCTAGGTTGGGCACTGATGGTTCACTTCTGCAATCCTAGCTACTGAGATCTGAGGCTTGAGGTTCAAAGCCGACCCAAGCAGAAAAGACTGTGAGACTCTTATTTCCTATTAGCCAGCAAAAGGCCAGAAATGGAGCCGTTTGGCTTAGGTGGTAAAGCACCAGCCTCGAGTGAAAAAGCTAAGAGACAGAGCACAGTTCATTCCCCAGAATCAACACAAAATAAAAATTAATAATAATAATAATAGCATAGCCATAAGCTTTTTTTCTAATTTGAACCTCTGCCTTTCTTTCCCTCTGCTCTCTCTTCAGACCCATCTCCCCACCATCCAACCCAGATCGTTGTTTGAACATTGCTTGGATTTGGACACACTGAACATTGCTCACCATGCAAAATGCTTCTCGGTTTGAAGACCCCCTTCTGAGCCTCAGGAAAGTCGAGATGGCTTGCCAGGTGTGCGAGTTCCCCACGTGTGCCAAAACAGTGTGCCACATCACTCAGGAAGAGATGTGAGATTTTTTTTCCAGTGTCCAGATGAACCAATGAAATATGCCTTAAATGTCTGAAATATAAATGGACTACATTCTGTGAAAAGATCCTCTGTTATAACTGGAGCCTGGCAGGAGGGGGGTCACAGTCTGGGGACTTTCTCCTCCTTCACTTGAAAGCCTTGGGGAAGTGGGGTTTCAGTTTTAAGCAGCTCTGGTTGCCAATGAATTCAGTATGATTGGACTTCACATTTTTAGATTCCTGGAAATTTCCATTAAAAAAAAAAAGAAAACTCTTGAAACTTGACCTTTTATGGTCATAAAATTCCACACCATTTAGCATGCGTGCTAGCACCTGATATGATGAGTGAACATCTTGATCCAGTTTAGCATAGTAAACATCTGATTTTTAAATAATAATAATAATAAAAGGACCCTTAAGAGCATCTCAGAGGTTTTATCATGAGCCTAAGATGTCATCAGCACATTCTGTTGTCTTCTGGATTCATCATGATTGTAACAGCAAAATCCACCTTGAGGAAAATGGTAGGATGTACTCCTTTTGGCTAGCCCTCCAGAAGGCACACATGCACATCAAGATTGAATGCTGTATGTAGGTGACAAAAATGCTTGCATTACACCATAGTGTAGATATGTTATGTACCAGTGTGATCCTATAATCTTTCACCAAACTTGGTTCTCAGCAGTCTTCATTCCCAGAACATAACGTCAAAAAAGAAAGATTAAAGAACATGAGCCAGGATCCTGTGGCTCATGCCTGTCATCCTAGCCCTGTAGGAATCTGAGATCTGCAGATGTTGGACAGCCCAGTGTAATACCGCCCCCCCAAAAAAATAGTCCACTAGACTCCATCCCAAAAATGACCAGCAAGAAAGCAGAGCTGGGGTAGTGGCTCAAGTGGTAGAGCACCAGCCTAGCAAACATGAGATCCTGAGTTCAAACCTGTCAAAAAAGAAGATATGTACTGGGTGTTGGTGGTTCATGCCCGTCATCCTAGCTATTCAGGAGGCTGAGATCTGAGGATCACAGTTTGAAACCAGCCCAGGCAGGAAAATTCGTGAGATCCTTATCTCCAATAAACTACTCAGAAAAAGCCGGAAGTGGTGTTATGGCTTAAATGGTAGAGCACTAGCCGTGAGCACAGAGAGGCTCAGGGACAGAGCCCAGGCTCTGAGTTCAAGTCCCAGGACTAGCACAAAAAAAAAAAATAGAAAAAGAAAAGAGGATATGTGGGAATATTTATGCAAGATGTTTATTTTCACAAAATAAAGTTAAAATTTCCCAAATAATTTTATATAAAAATAAATTTAGTCTTATTTTTCCCCCAAGATCTAGTTTACACAAGCTTACTCAATGGGCAATCCTATTAAAGAGGAATGACATGTCGAGAAAATTCTCCAAATTCATTGTGGATTGTTAGCAGAAATATGATGCTCTAACTCCTCACCATCTTCTGTGTAGATGATGATGACAACATACAACCCTAATCACATCCTAATCTTCATGCCTGGGCAGATCACAAATGCTAAGAACTTCTTCCTTCCTTTCTTTTCTTCATATACAAAAAAAAATCATCCAAATAATCACCATCATCATCATCATAATTACTACTATGGCCAGTGATATACAGTTTAGGGAAAATTCTAGGCTGAATTTTGACCATATAGATAAATCAACGTTCATCACACAAAATAATATTGACTATGGTGTGCATTAAATAAGATGGTTAGGCTTTATTAAACCCCTCATAAATCTCTATTCAGATTTATCATAATATGATAAACAGCATGCATGATAAGCAGTAACAAGCATACTCAGTATAACAAGCAAGCAAAATGAGTGTGAGGCCCTGAGTTCAAATGCTAGTACTCCACAAAATAAAAAAAAAGATGGAAAGGCACAACCCAACCATTCAAGCATATTTGCGTTTTTGCTTGAAAGTGTCTCTGGTATCTACTCATATTCCAAAGCCAAAGCAAGTTACACAGCTGACCTCAAAGTGGATAGAACAGGTTAGAAGCTTAATACAGGCAGGAAAAGGGCAGAAGTGAGCTGGAACCCATGTATAAGGACTTCCCACAGACATCTGTTTTAGTTTTAAGAACTTGGCCAAAGGATTATTAGAGCATCAATATATTGGGATGGAAATAGTTCCACTAGAAATGCTTCACAGTGAACTTTCCTTCTATCCACCCTCTCCATACCCTAAGCTACCTGCAAAACATTTACCAATGCATGGGCAGAAGGAATCAATAGATACAAGCAAATCTAACTAGCTATCTTTGTTTATTTGGCAACCAAATCCTCTAGGAAGTTCAGTAGCAACAATGGATTGTCAGTGCCTAAAAATCCTTCTAAAACTGTCTGCTCAATTTTTTGCCATTAAGAAAATTTCAATTTATTTCACAATAAAAAGATAAGTAATAATTATATTAATAGTGTTACAATTAATTATCTGCAATTAATGTGATTGTTCTGTTGGTGTTTGAATTTTACAGCTGTGTATAGATTCTGGATATCAATTCTTTACTAATGAATAATTGGCAAAGATTTTCTCCCAGTTGATACATTTCTTTTTGATTCTCATAATTATGTCCTTTGCTATGCAGAAGCTTTTGAACTTGATGTAATCCCATTTGTCAATTCTCTGAGTAGTTGGGTCTCTAGTTAGGTGTTGCTTGCCTCCCCTATCTTCAAGGGCTTCCTCTGTGCTTTCCTCTAATAATTTCAAAGTTTCTAGTCTTACACTAAGATCTTTGATCCATTTGGAATTCATTTTGCACAGAGTGAAAAAGAGGGATCAGGTTTCAGTCTTCTACATGTGGATATCCAGTTTTCCTAATATCATTTGTTGAAGAGACTATTTTTTCCTCCAACATGGGATTTCTCTAATCTTTGTGAAAAATGAGATGGCTGTAGCTAGGTGGGCTATATTTTTAGATCTTCTGTTCTATTCCATTGATCTGCATATCTGTCTTGTTTTTTTTTTTTTGCTAGTACATCATGCTGACTTTGTTACTTTGACTTTGTAGTATTGTTTGAAGTGAGTAATTGTGATGTCTCCCACACTGAGCAGGCAATTTTCAAAAGAAAAAGTCCCAATGACTAACGAATTACATGAAGAATTGTTCAACGCCCTTAGCTACAATGAAAATTCAAATAAAAAACCTTGCACTTCCTCCATCTCAGCACTCAGAATGGTTATCCCCATGGAAACAACAAATGCTGGTGAGGATGGGGGAAGTGGGGAAATGTCTACCTGTTCAGGGGATATGCAGCTACTGTGGAAATCAGTATGGAGATTCATCAACAAACTAAAGATGGTTTTGCAAAGTTGAGGTTACAATAAAGTTGGGCAGGAAAAATAAAAGAAACTACAGATAAACTACCTTATGATCTTACTATACCATTCCTGACCATGCATTTTTTTAAAGTGAGCTAACATACCTATAGAAAAATCTGCACACCTATGGCTTATAACAACACCGTGTATCATGGCCAAACATGACATCCACCTAAGTGTCCATCAACCAAAAAATGAATTTTTAATGCTGTATATATTACAAAACAGAGTATTATTCAGACATGAAGAAGAATAAGGTTTGTATGAAGAAAGGAAGGGGGAAGAAAGCAGTCATAATATCCAGTGCTCACCCAATGAAACTAGGAAAATTGAAGGGAGGGGTTGGTTGAGGAGGGATGGGAGGAAATAATAGAAGGAATGACATTGCTTAAGATGAAGTGTACTTACAGACTTCATGTTAAATTAAAACCCCTTTGTACAGCAACTTAAAGATAAGAAAAATGTAATTTTCAAAAAAGAATAAAATTAGGTTATTTGCAGAAAAAAAACCAAAATGAGTGGATTGAGAGATAATCATGTTATGCCAAATAAGTCGGATTCCTCTGAGAAAGTTATATGCAGGGTGTTCTCTCTCACTTGGAGCCGGTGGCTCACGCCTGTCATCCTAGCTACTCAGGAGGCTGAGACCTGAGGATTGTGGTTCAAAGCAAGTCAGGGCAGGAAAGTCCATGAGGCTCTTATCTCTAACTACCAAATTAAAAAAAAAGGAAATGCAACTATGGCTCAAGTGATGGAGAGCTAGCTTTGAGCACAGAAGCTCAAGCCCAGGCCCTGAGTTCAAGTCCCAGGATCAGCATGGATTCTATTTGGAGTGGGAAGTGGTGAGGGCTAACAGAGAGGGTATAAACATGTAACTATGGCCCCCAAGTATTCTATAAAAGGATGTGAAAATAAAGACCGCTCGAGGACAGCACCAGGGCCCCATTTTCAAGCATCAGTGCTAACACAAAAATAAAAAAAGGAAAGAGAGCTGGGAAGGTGGCTCAGTGATAGAGTGTTTGCCTTGCAGGCATGAGGTATCACATACACAGAAAAAGCCAGAAGTGTTGCTGTGGCTCAAGTGGTAGAGCACTAGCTTTGAGCTGAAGAGCTGAGGAACAGCACCCAGGCCCAGAGTTCAGATCCCATGCATGTATTCAAGCGCCACACTGCTTCGTGGATATGCACGCCTTCTAGGTTTTTATGTATCCGTTAAAATTGATTTAATTTAAATGTTCAAAGTCCCACTTGCGGCCATAGGTGGTGTGCCCAAGGCCTGTAGCCTGGGGTCTTGGACAGCTGAGGCAGGAGGAACATTTCTCCCTTCCTCGCTCACCTTCTGCCACCACCACTTGAAACCAAACCAACAAAGTCAGTTCTGCCCAAGTCTCCCCTCTCTCTCCAGAGCTGGGTTTCAGGTCTTGTTTCCTTGACGACAGACCCACACTGAACACTGAACCCACTTCCTGCGCCCCCTTCTCTCAGCCACTTTGGGTGTATCCAGTAAAACACTTCCATGGCTTTCTCCCGTCTTGGCACCCCTCACAGGAGATCTCTGGGATGGTTTCCAGACTGCACCCCCCCCCTCCCCCCCCCCCCGCCCACACACACACACTTTAGCCCACAGTCCTTTCCTTACATGAAGCTTTAATTGAGTCCAATGTTTTCTTTGCTGTGGTGTGGGCTGGACAGGGCTAAGTGGCGTCACCTAAACCCAGGTGCAAAGGCCGGGGTGTGCCCAGCCCCACCTGTCATCTGGCTGCCTCCCACCTCCCATCTGGGCCAATTGACCTGCCCTGCAGAGACTTCCTAGGCGGTGCCCCGAGTCAGGAAAGTCCTGGGAGCTCCCAGGAGACCACGGGGTCCTGAGGATGCTGAGTGGATTGGGAGGAGGGAACTTCTTGGAAAGAGCACCGGCAGTGACAGCTGATGTTCAGTCCAGCTTGTTTCTGCACAAAATCTGTGGCCAAGTGCCACCCTTTGTCCTTCCTCCTTGACTCCTAATTTCCCCTCTCTCTCTCTCTCTCTCTTTCTCTCTCTCTCTCAGCCTCCACCCCCTCCCCACCACCAGCACCTCCGAAGGCTGGTTCCAATTGCCCAGCCATGTGCCTGCAACAATCTCTGGCAACTGGAGTGAAAGGTGCCGACAAAGAGGCCCTCTCCACAGCTCCCTTTTCACAGGAGGCATGTATCCAATTAAAGGATTTTAATTAAAATGCTTTCTGTAGCATCCTGTTTCTACTCACTGTTATAAATTAAACTTGACATTCTCTGATTTAACAGGTGGGTGAGATTATTCTGAAAGCTGCCAGATGAGAGGAAATAGAAGTGAGGCTGAAGAAAGCCGTGTGCCTGCAAGCACGTGCGTGTGTGTGAGTGTGTATGCACACACACAGGCATGCCCATGCTGGTTCAAGTGCACAATTATGTGTGCCTGTGTTTGTCCTCCAATTGATTTGAAACCGTTCTTTGGAAGAGATCGTTATGACCCAGCAATGGGGCCACCCAAAGGAACTAGAACCAGGCTAAAAAATGAGTCTCATGTAAGCTCCTCCCGGTCGGCCAGCCTGCTCCTAAGCTCCTTCTACACACCTCTCTGCACACTTCTTATGCATCTGCTGCCAACGCCCTCTAACCCCCGTTGATTGTTTCTTGTGAATAATGTCTTTTTTGGGGGCAGGGGGTCTGGTCGTGGGGCCTGAACTCTGGGCCTGGGCGCTGTCCCTCAGCTCTTCAGCTCAAGGCTAGAGTTCTACCACTTGAGCCACAGCGCCACTTCCGGCTTTTTTCTTTTTGCTTATGTGGTGCTGAGGAATAAAACCCAGGGCCTTGAGCATGCAAGGCAAGCGCTCTACCACTGAGCCACCTTCCCAGCCCTCTTGTGAATAATGTCTTAATCCGCATTACTTACACAAGGAGGGAAAGGGAAAGAGCGTGTCCCTGGTGGTGACAGTCACCACACATTTTACCTCCTCAGAGCTTTACACAGTCCCTTGTCAGAGTAAATGTTCCAAGAGGTACTCATGGAACGCGCATTGCAACTCTGCGAAGACACGGAGCTCTCATGAGGCTCTGTTCCAGTCATTAGTTCACAAGGTGGAGTCGGTGACCTAAATTCCATGTGGGGGCCGTGCCGTTCCCCAGGCCCTGATCTCCCTCTGGGTCTCCCAGACTTCCTCTTGCTCTTCCTCACGGCCCTCACTGACCAGTCTAATAGAACACAACTGCTCCATGTGCCCAGCGTGTTTGTGTGTGTGGTCAACAGGATAACCAGCAATGTAGGGGTTCAGGACACAGCAGAGAACGATAAGAAAAAGCAGATGTAAAATGTATTCTGAGGTAGGGATGGGACATGAAACAGATTTCATTGCTTAAACTTTCTTCCTTTAAATTTTTGATTAATTACGATCGATTAAAATTAGTTTGATTTTTATCGAGATTTTGATTTTATTGAATTCTGTTACCGAGTCATGGAATGTGGTTAAGTGTCTGTGCTCCATTTCTCCAGTCAGGCTGTTACTCCTGTAGGAGAGCCATGGTGCCTCGTACTGGGAGGTGATAGTGGAAATACTCAACAGCTCCTTCAGTGAAGTACCAGCCATTCACCTACATCCACAAAGGTGGATGTTAGCTTAGCAACTCTCATCATACCTCCTAGGCTATGATACAGTCATTATATTTTGTCTCTATATATTGACTTTATAATAATAACTGGTTTCTTATATCACCGAAATATTATTCTAGTGGTCCACAAGAGAAAATGTCCTTCATTCAGAAACTTAGGTTAAGAGAACATGCTGGCTGGCTAAGTATCTAACTTAGGTTTAGAGAACATACAGGTTAGGGATCCTCCATTAAGGCCAGGTAGCTGCTATTGAGCTACCTGGGTGAACTTCCTTGTCAATCTTTCCTAGGTGGGCTCTCTCACTCACTAGGCAAGTTTTTGTTGTTATTGTTGTTGTTTGTCTGTCATGGGGCTTGAACTCAGGGCCTAAGCGCTGTCTCTGAGCTATTTTGCTCAAGGCTAGTGCTCTACCACTTTGAGCTACAATTCTACTTCCAGTTTTCTGGTGGTTTATTGGAGATAAGGGTCTCGCGGACTTTCCTGTCTGGGCTGGCTTTGAACTGCAGTCCTCAGATCTCAGTCTCCTGAGTGGCTAAGGTGACAGGCAAGAGCCACCAACGCCTAGCAGAAAGAATTTTTTTTTTTTGCAAGAAAAACTAAAGTAAATTTCTCTTGGGAAATGATAGCCTCACTGTTTAAGTCCTTTGCTATCTAGTTGAAAGATCATAGACATGGGATTTAAACTGATTTGTGTTTAAATCTTGGCTTTACTTGTCATTTCTATAGGGGACTTAGGCTGGACCATTAGCTTTCCTGAAGCTCAGTCCTCTTGACTATAAAATACAGCGGCCTGGCAGTGTTGTGGGGGACGATATGAAATAACCTGAGAAAAGACCACAGTGCCTTTCTGATCCGAAGTTGGTTCTCAGTGAATAACAGCTATCATGGCTGTGGTCATTTCCTGTTGTGTATATCGTTGTCCTATAGCACACAGGAGCAGGCTGTAAAATACATAAAGTCACTTCCACATGTTTGTGGATACCTAAAAAGATGGATACCTCAAAAAGGCAGACCTCAAATTATACCTGTGTCCTCTCTCTACCACTTTACACCGAGGAAACAGGAGAAGCCACACACCTCCAAAACACTAAGTATCTCCATGCCACTGCATGTCCCTTTCTACCTGAATCTCGACCTCCTTCCTTCCATGTCAGCCCCTCCAAGTCCTAGGGTCCCTGCTGGAGATGATTTACCCATGGTCCAACTGGGGAAGAGTCATCCAAAGCATTCAGGAAGCAAGGGTTGGGTTATTAGGCCTGGCCGGGGGCTGGAGGAGGGCATGCTGGCCACCTAGCAAATCCTAAGACCACTGGAGGATGCACTCACTCACTAGCAGACAACTACCTCAAGCTGGGAAGAAAAAAGCCTGGTGGGAATAAATAAGTCTTGTTTTTTTGTTTTTCATAATGGATTTCATGATTACAGAACTCACATCCAAGAAGCTGAAGCTATAAGTGGCTGCAATAATAATAATAATAGTGAAAAAAACACACAGAAAGCAGACTCATTGGTCTATAAGGATGGGGTTTGTTACAGGCTGGAAACATCTGGAGGAGAGTGGCTGACCCCTCCCTCTGCCAAAACGTGCACTAAGTGTCGATTAATGAAGCAAGGAAGGGAAGCTCTTGGTCCTGGGCCTGAAGGAGATGGCCCAAAGGAGATGGGCCCCCAGGGTTGGAAGAAAGTGCTATGGACAACCCAGGGGAAGAAAGACACACCTTCCTCCCAAAGGCTGTGTAGCAGGTGTGACCAAAAAGCCCACTTGAAGACATGGGATCTGGGCCTGGGAGACTAAAATCAAGGCCGCTGAGCGGGGACGCAGGCCCAGGGAGAGACAGTCATCACAGGTCATCACAGAGCACAGTGCTAACACAGCACCTTGATGCTGCTGGGCCTCTCACCAGCCTGCTACTATATTGTAGGGCCTGGGGTCTAGGAAGGAGAAAGAGTTGAACAATTCAGTAAAAGGCAAGAAAAAGTAAATGACAGAAAAGTTTGGTGTGTATTAAATAATATGGAAATGGAGGTTGAAAAGCAAGAATCTCAAATCCCTACCCACTCCATGGTTTATTTTCTCTCTCGCTCCTATCTGAAAACACCACCCAGGGTAACAACTCACACAAGCCACTCACACTTCTGCTTGAGAAAGGACGGCGAGGGTAGGAAAGAGGAGAGAATGTAGATGAACTTGTTCAGTGCTCTGTACATGTGGATACAGAATGTAACGAATAAAGCCCTCATAGGATTAACAGAAAAATCCGAAAACTAAAATATCGACTCTGTGTTTTGAAAACTAAAACATTCCTTTAAAAAAAATCAAATACTGCCTCTATTCATAAAAAAAGAAGAGAGAGAGAAAGATCAATCTCACTTTCAAATGGAAAGTGATCTAGACACTGGCATAGGTTGAACAAAGTACATTTTAAAAAATGTTTTTTAAGACACCAGCTTCCAACTGTGTTCATCCAAGAAGCCTCAATTATCTTCAAAAACCACATTTAGTTCATCAGTGATTGGCCCATCTGGTCTCCCCAGCGTCCCTTCCATTTTTTTCAGTTATTATTATTTGTATTGTTTATATATATATATATTATTGTAAAGATACTGTACAGAGGGGTTACAGTTACATGAGCAAGATAATGAGTCCATTTCCTATCAAGCATTGTTACCTCCTTCTTTGTTTTTCCCCTACCATCCCTTCCCTCCCTCTCCCCCTCTCCCCCAAAGTTGTAAAGCCTGTTTTCAATATACTGTCTTGTACATCTCATTGTTACAATGGGTCATCCTGTATCCTTGTTTCAGAATTTTGTTACTGCCCTTCCCCTCCCCAAATTAGAAAAATGTATGTACAAGATGCAGGGCACTGGAACCAAATACAGTGGAAACAGGGGTTATACCATGGGGGAAGAACATACAAAAGAAACCAAACAAATCACATAGTACATTATATATACATTACAAAGAACAGCAAGAGATAAAATCTCTTGTGTCCCTATCTTGAGGTTCATTTCACTTAACATCAGCTTATATGGTTGTATGTACATAGCTTTTGTCTCCTCCACTCTTTACCATTTCAAAGTTTGTTTGAGTCGTGGGGAAAGGGCAGCAGAGGAGGCTACTTATACTCAACTGTAAACTATGTGCATTTGAGATACCATGGAGAAGATATACTAGCAAGAAATGGAGACTGAATGCTAGGAAAGTAAAATCGGCCCTGCTGGGGCTAGGTCCCAGAGGAAAGCAGGTGGGAAAAACGAAGAGGGGTGAATGTGGCTGAGGTACTACGTATCACTTGGATGAAACCAGAACAACAGGCCCTGTGGGGGAGACAGAGGGAGTAGAGGGGGTGAGGTTGATGCAGTGCATTGCTTGCATTTGTGAACGCGTCACAGTAAAGCCTCCCTGGTACACCGAATATGTGCTAATTTAAAAAGAAACTTCAAATAAATGCATCAATGATAAAGACTATAATGGCTTGAAGTGAGAGCGCACCTGCCTCACAAGCACAAGGGCCTGATTTCAAATCCTGCTACTGAAAACAGATACTGAAAACAACGTGACGTTCATCTTTTTGTTTCCAGTATTTATCAAATCTGTTCCTTATTCTTTGGGTTTTTCCTCCCGTCATGTTGCAATTTGCACTTTGCTACCATCTTGAAGAGTAGAATTGATAGGGATTGGGGTTGAGAGGACTTGCTCGTTTTCGGCACCAGTACTGGTGCTTGGACTCAAAACCTTCTCACTGCCTCTTAGTTTTTTGCTCAAGGCTGGTACAACCCCACCTCCAGCCTTCTACTGCTCAATTGAAGATAACAGTCTTGTGGACTTTCTGGCCCAGAATGACGTTGAACCGTCCTCCTCAGATCTCAGCCTCCTGAGTAGCTAGGATTACAGGTGTGAGCCACCAGTGTCTTGCTTGGTGTTTTCTTTTTCTTCGTGTGTGTGTGTGTGTGTGTGTGTGTGTGTGTGTGTGTGTGTTGGTACTGGGGCCAGAATTCAGGCCTTGTATACATGCTTAGCTTATTTGCTCAAAGCTTATGCTCTACCACTTGAGTCACACCTCCACCTCCTTGATGGTAATTTTGGCTTTCAGTGTTTTGTTTTACATGCTGCTGTGACTGAATGAAGTAGTGAATGTTTATCAAATAGTCGAAGATTCTAGCTCCTGTTCACTAAGCTTCATTTGTATAATTACTCTTGATTTTCAAAGAAACATTACACTAAATCATGCTGCAGTTGAAAAGGCCTTTACCTTTATTATTTTGTTAAGTTTCATAAATTCCAAAGCCTAAAGACTGCTTTCAAATATATTCCTTCGTTTGATTTGCCACTTCTAATGTCGCTTTAAATCTTCAAATGGTTGTTCAAGGGGGTCAGTTAACCATTGACCGTGTCCATTTATGTGTCCAGTGCATCTTGATCAGGGTCTTTCCCCTCTCCCCCTCCCCCTCCCCCCAAATCACATCACGTTTTCAAATAAAAGAAGATAGAAAAGTATATGCAATATGTGTAAGGATATAGGAAATAACGTAGAAAAATACTTGATGAAATTGTTGTTGGAGAGCTGAAAACTGAATTTAAGGACCTATCTCGTCCTGTACTATGTAAGCTGAAACCCCTTGTGCTCTCGAGGTGGAATTGCTTCCTCCAGTGCCCCCGACAAGGCAGGCGCTTTCTTTCCTGAGGTAATGTGTTTTTCATCCGGAAGGAACCCAGTTGACAGGAGTCCACATCTGGCCTGTTGGCAAAAGATGGATTTGCTTGACAATGATGTTTGAGCCCCTGTCAAGTGTTTTGGCACGGAACAAGGACATGAAATATGCTTGTATTGGGGCTGGGGACATGTCTCAAGTGGTAGAGCACTTGCTTAGCATGAACAAGGCCCTGGGTTCAATCCCCAGTACTGCTACAAAAAAGATTAAAAGCCTATGTTTCTTCGTGAAGGGATAGAGTTATGACCTACCGTATTTATTCTCTCTGTGCAAACCCAAGCTGCAAAGAATGGAAAGCTAGGTTTTTTTAGTCTGTGTTCTAATACGCCTGCTCCCTCCCTCTCTCTCTCTCTCTCTCTCTCTCTCTCAGCTTTGCATACGTATATACACATGAACCTACTCATCCTGGCCCTCTGGTGAGCTCTGTGGAAGACACCTGCACATTTCACTTAAAATACTAAGTCTGAACTCCTTATTGGGCCCTACTAGCCTTACATAAGCCATCCTGGCCCACCCGTGTCCCAGTCGCTTCTCTACTCCCTCCTCGTTCAACAGCTCCGCTGGTCGCTTTCAGCTCCTGGCTGGAGTCTCTGAGCTCTCTGTCCTCATGATCTGAGGAAAGCCAGCACCTCCCCAGCACATCTCCTGACTGGTCTTCTCCATCCTCTGGTGTGGGTCACATGACTCCCCACGGAAAAGCCTTCCCATTCATATCCTCTTTCTAGATAGACGTACCTCAGTGATAAGCCTGATTCTCTAACAATTTGTTGTCATTTCATTTGTTGGATTATCATCCTAACAAGACTTCAAACAATGTGAAAGAGTAGAGACTATATCTGTTTTGTTAGGAATTCATTCCCGGCCCTATAGAATTATTTGATGAATAAATACACTAATGAAAAAGGTAAGTTCATAGGCAAGTAAACAATCATTTCCCAAGACCTTATCAATGTGTGTGTTTTTATCTACTCACAATTGGAGATATATGGAGCCTCCCCCGAAGAAAGGACAGTATAGAATAGAATGGAACAGAACAGAATAGAACCAGGTGCCACAGCTCCCACCTATGGATGGAAGCCATCCAGGAAAAGAAAGTCCATGCAACTGTTAGGGGATGGAATGGAATAGAATAGAATATTCTAATATCCTCTTGCTAGGGTTTCATGGAGTGCTAAGGAGAAGCTACTCCTGAGACAGCCCTGAAATCTTGGGATAATAAGTAGCTATTTTTTCTTCTCCCAAGACCAACCTCGCAAGCAGCACTCACTGTGAGTCTCCTCTCTGTTCTGATGCTGCTGGGCTCGGTCACACGCATGCACAGGGTTAACTAACTTGGCCACCAGTGACAGGAAGGGAAGTGAGTAAGGCATAGAAAGGAGTTGGGCAGGGCTGGGAAGGTGGCTCAGTGGTAGAGCGCTTGCCTTGCATGCCTGAGGCCCTGGGTTCAATTCCTCAGCACCACAAAAGCAAAAAGATAAAAGCCGGATGTGGCGCTGTGGCTCAAGTGGTAGAGCTCTAGCCTTGAGCTGAAGAGCTGAGGGACAGCGCCCAGGCCCAGAGTTCAGGCCCCATGACCAGAAGACCCCCCCCCAAAAAAAAAAAAAGAAAAGAAAAAAGAAAGGAGTTAGACAGTTATGAAGGCCACCCGCACTTCGTGGCTGTGGTAGGGAGAGTCGGGAGTGGGTGAGGCCCAGCACTGTACCTGGGCCTAAAGGCCCCAAGTGCCAGGGCTCCATGTGCCTCATTCCTAGGTTACTCTTCCCAACCAAACCTGCATGCAGAAGAATTGTTGGCCACAAGCCAGAGGTGCTGAGAAGACTGCCACACACTCTCCCTCCTCCCCAGGCCAGGTCCCTGGCTGAGGTTCAATAGAAAGGGCAGAAGGAGGAACAGCAGGAGGAGGAGGAGGAGGAGGAGGACAAGGACGAGGAAGAGGAGGAGGAGGAGGAGGAGGAGGAGGAGAAGTGGAAGAGGAGGAGGAGGACGAGGACGAGGACGAGGACGAGGACAAGGAGGAGAGAGGAGAGAGGAGAGCTTGGATTATCCATGGCCTATATAATTGGCCTCTGACAGTTTGGCTTCATAGATTCGCAGGTTCCCCCTTTCCACCTATGAGCAGGAAATGAGGAGGAGGCACCAAGAACCAGGAGTTAAAATGCATCCTAGGGATGAAGCGCAAACACTGATGTGGTGGTGTTCACAACACAGGACTGTGGAGAGCTGAGGCTAGACCGCAGTAACCAGGCAGTGCACTTAGAATATTTGTCACCACTTAATTGGTCCCTGGATCAAAGAACAAACGCATCACCAAGAGGGGCAGGGGAATCGTGCACGGCTGTCTTGTGGTGTGAAGTGCTCTCTTGTGGTGTGAAGTGCTCTCTTGTGGTTTGAAGTACTGTCTCGTAGTTTGAAGTGCTGTCTCGTAGTGTGAAGTGCTGGGCACGGTGAGACTGGGCAGCCTCTGCCATACTGGCAGCAGCCACTCAGTGCAGAGGACACAGGTGCCTTCATCTCCAGGGAACAGTGACATCTTGGCCTAAGTCTTGGGTGTCTGGGCAGAAGCCTGGGGAGGACTCTAGCAGATACTCTTTGAAACTGTCAGTGATTTCTGAGTGTGTATGTGTGTGTGTGTGTGTGTGTGTGTACTGAGGCTTGAACTCAGGGCCTCATGTTCTTGCTTACCTTTTTCACCCAAGGCTGGTGCTTGACTATTTGAGCCACACCTCCACTTCCAGCTTTTTGCTGCTTAACTGGAGATCAGAGGCTCTCCGATGGGTCTGCCCAAACTGGCTTCGAACCCTGATCCTCAGATCTCGGCTTCCTGAGTAGCTAGTATTACAGGCGTGAGCCACCAGCACCAGGCTCAGTAAGTCATGTCTAAATGGAGGTTTGATGCCCAGGAAACCAACAAGGAAGTCTATTGTGGGTAGCCATGTGCATCTGCACATATCTGCCAGAGCTTTAGGAAAAGCCAGATACAGAAATTTACACTGATTTAAAAGTTAAACCGGAATCCTGTTATTCTTTTCCCAAGTGCATCCTTTATAAAACCATTTGGAGTAAGATGGCTTCATATACTCCATTCTCTGCTATCACAATATGCATAATTCATGAAACTAGGTCCATTTGTCTTTCATTGAACACAGAGTTTTGCATAAAATACACTGTAGTCATATTTAATTTCATTCAAATGGATTTTCATGAGTTTATTTAACGTTCTGTTTGGATCTTGCTTTCATGTGTGGCCTCTACTGTGTCCATAAATCTGTTCTAGTTCAAACAGATTAACTAGGGATGCACTCATTTCTTCAGTGTACATCGTGTGCTTGGGAAGTTTGATTGCCATCCGACTGTAGACGTGGCTACTGTGTGCATTCAATATTCAGCCAAGGATTCCTGGTTTCAGCTAGCTCAAGTCCCGTGTGTGGTGTGGGTTATGAATATAGAGCTGCGTTGGTGCTTAGCACCTGTGTGTGTGCACAGGTGTGTGTACTCTGCATTTTGTGCAAGCTCACTTCTGCCTATGACTAAACACTCTACTCCTGACTATGGGAAGGAGCTCTGGGTGTCCAGGACAGACTTGGCTAGGCAGGGGGAGCACATGTCTCCAGGGCCCAGTGGGGTGGATATCTCAGACAGTCCCTGTGGGCCACCCCTTTACACGCACACACTCACACACACACACACACACATACACACACACACTTCAGGTTACTTCAGTTGCCAGCTGCTGCTATTCCCCTGCCCCGTCTCCTCCTGGACTCCCGTATCTACCTGAAGGACAGGACAATAGACTCCATCAAATCACTTGCTGGACAGGTGTTCGAGCACCTATGAGGAGCCAGGCTCCATTCTGTGAGGCAGAATTCAACTTGGCCAGGCAGATAGTTCTCACTTCTATGGGCTGTGTTCTTGTGTTCGTGTGTGTGTGTGTGTGTGTGTGTGTGTGTGTGTGTGTGTGTGTGTGTGTGTGTCCTGGGGTTTGAACTCAGGGTCTGGACACTGTCCCTGAGCTTTTTAGCTCATGCTAGCACTCTACCACTTGAGCCGCAGCTCCATTTCCGGCTTTTTGGTGGTTAATTGGAGATAAGAGTCTCACAGACTTTCCTGCTCAGTTTTTCATCCTAGCTACCCAGGAGGCTAAGATCTGAGGATCAGGGCCAGCCCAGACAGAAACATCTGAGAGACTACTCTCTCCAATTAACCAGGAAAAAGTCTAATGTGGATATGTGGTTCAGGAGGTAGAACACCAGCCTTGAGTGAAAGAGACAAGTGAGAGCACAAGGCCTAACTCAAGTCCTAGTACTGGCACAAAACAAAAAGGCTGGTGACCATGAACTAATGTAGTCGGACAAATGGTCACTTTCTGTAGAAACAGCGGTCAGGTCTCCCGGGTCCCTGCATCCGCCGTCACCGAAATGGAACCACCAGAGACTCATTTTTGCACTGAAGCTCTAATTGCTTAGTGGAGGTTGAAAATTGCCTCCAAGAACTGGTATGGTTTCTTATTCCTACAGACAGTATGCCCTGAGAATTAAAGAGAGAAAAATTTAGTTTTGTTTAAACAAGGATTTCTGTGCTTCTTGTGTTGATGTACGAACCCCCTCGCCAGCCATGAGTTAGCCCGTGCTTCCTCAGTTCTTATTTTGTGCTGAGCTCTGCAAGTACATCCTGGAGCTTCAGAGGTGAGCCAGCGGTGGCTTCCTAGGCTGTGGCCCAAGGACAGTGGAGAGGCAGCTGGAGGGCTGGAGGGGGCAGGAGGAGGCAGGAGGAGGCAGGAGGAGGCAGGTAGTTTGTGACAATCTGCTTTGGAAGGTCCATTTGAAAATTGCATGCTGAGTCCCCTCCCGCACCTCCTCCACCCCCTTTCCATGATTCAAGCAAGTGGAAATGGCATGCAAGACTGCCTGTGTTCTCTGAAGAGGAAGCTCATAGCTCAGGGGGAATTCTATACTTCAGAGCAAGGCAAATTCTCTATCAAGCCTTTCTTCAGTACCCCTTGGTTTAATGCAGAGGAGACAGAGAGAAAATGTCTCCCTCTTATGCCCAACTGAATGATTATGCACACACACACACACACACACACACACCCCAAGAATACAATGTCAATTTTAATAGTGTTCCCAAGTCTGCAGCAAGGTGAGTGGTGTTCTTTGGACCCAGAGTTGTGTCCCAGGCAGGATGTAGACTTCTCACTTTCAAAGGTCTGTGGCGGTATTGAGCCACCTGATGGACAATACTGGTTTCCAGCATCCTCGACTCCTCCCATCCTCGATTCCTCCCCTGTACCAAAGAGATGTCTGGACAAGGGCAGAGATGGCAAATCCATTGCGGGCCGGGGTGGGGGGTGGGGGTGGAGGGGAGGCAGATGCCCGCAGGCACCGCAGAAAGGGGATCTGAGATAAAGGGATCTGAGATAAAACGCAGGAGTTCAAAAGATCAGGAGGCGTTTTCATTGATCCTGGACTTGTGCGAACCACACCATCAATCACAGTCATTGGAAAACGCTTATTAAGGGCCCAGAGTGCAAGGCTCCCATCTGGTCTGTCCTGCAACGTTTGGTCCTGGGCGTCTCTTCAGAATGAGCACAGATGCCATCAGCATCAGATGCTGACCCACACCACTGCCTCTTCCTTGGGGTGGGGGAGAAAAGGGGGCACGTTGCTTGTTGCTTACATGCCTGCTGCAGGGGAGAGGCATTTGGGCTCAGCCCTGGGGCCAGTGGACCGACAGCCCTGCCCCTGCTCACAAGCACACGGTGGGCAGATTTGGCCAAACCAAAGCTGGACGTCTTGGAAATACGTCTGCGCCATTCTGCATATCCTAGAGGTACTGGTGAGATGCTCCCTGGAAGAGACACGTGGGATGCTGGGAGATGTTGTATTTACCGCAAATCAGTAGGAATGAGGCAGGCACCGGGAGACAGCCACGGAACAAGACGCCATCCTTCTTGCTTCCTCCCCTGACCTCACTGAACCCTTGCAATCCACCTAACCCTAACTCAAGGGAAGAAAGTCCAATGCTCTATCATCCAGTACAGACATGTGACAACTGAAAACGTCTTATACGAACTCAAGGTGTGCCAGCCCAGCTCCCCAGGAGGCTGGAATCTGAGGATTGTGGTTCAAAGGCAGCCCAAACCAAAAAAAGGTCTGCGCTTCTTATCTCCAGTTAACCAACACAAAAAGGGAAATAGAGGTGTGGCTCAAGTGGTAGAGCACCAGCCGTGAGAGATAAAGCAAAAGGACAGCATCCACTAAATCCAAAATGTTAGGTGATATGACAAAATTAACAGGACTTAAGAAACAAAGAACTTCCACTCATCTGGTCAAACCACTACTAAATATCCCCATGCTGCTGATCACATGTATGGTGTATATGTGTACACTGTTATATGTTATAGACCGCGATAGACAATTTGCTCCAGGAAAGTTAGAATGAACTTGTGACTTTAAGTGAGCATCATTATTCCACAATACTGTGAAATTTGGGAAATTATGCAATCACTTAATCACAATTTAAAAAAAAAAAAGAACCTCGGGGAAGGGAGGGAGGGAAGGGATGGTAGGGGGAAAACAATGGAGGGGGTAGCAATGCTCAATAGGAAGTATACTCATTACCTCACTCATGTAACTGTAACCCTCTGTATAGTATCTTTACAATAAAAAAATTTTTAAAAAAAGACAGCATCCAGGCTCTGAATTCAAGCCTCGTACCGGCACAAAAAAAGGAGGAGGAGGAAGAAGAGGGAGAGGAGGAAGAAGTTCTGCCCATATCCTCCTCGCTTACTACACACAGAAAACAGCCCCGTCATTTTAACTTGCCAGGTATGTCTTATGTCTTAGTGACAGGCTGGATCACTGTCACCTCCCTACAGCTGCTGTTATGTGGGTTTCCCAGTGCCTATCTTGTTCTAGAGGACTGGAGTCCACACGTGCATGTAAGGAGGAAAAGTATAAGTCCAAGTCTGTGGCATTTGTCAACACAGCGGCTCAGACTTGTGCTCAGATGACAAGTCAGAAGGACATCTTCCCCAGGCGCCGGTGGCTCATGCCTATCATCCTAGCTACTAGGTGGCTGAGATCTGAGGATCGTGGTTCAAAGCCAGCCTGGGTAAGAAAGTCTAAGACTCGTATCTCCAATGAACCACCAAGGAGGTGGGGGTGGGGGGAAACTGGAAATGGAGCTCCAGCCTTGAGCAGAAAAGCTCAAAAACAGCAGCCAGGCCCTGAGTTCAAACTCCAGTACCAGCATGAAAAACTAGTTTAATCAAATAAAAAGAAGATATGCAAGTTCCTCCCGTGAACAAGGCAGACAAGGGCATTGTGAGTGGTTAAATGGAAGCAGCAGAAGAGGTGGTGGCATTGGTTGGCCGTAAGGACCAAAAAAGAAATGGGGAGAGGTGAGGCTGGTGCTGGGTTGCCTGAAGGCCCTGGCGTGGCTGACGGAGGCCCAGTCATTCAACAACGTGAAGATTCATCACCATTTCCCCCAGCTTGTCACCAGCTTTTATTTCCTGAAATGACAGAGAACTCTTATTAACTACGTCAAAAGCTCAAGACAGAAGGTCAAACGCGGGCCGGATCACAGATGACGCTGATGGATTCCCTGCCCCACCTCACACAGACTCACAAAGAGGTTCAGGATTTTCCAGACAAATGAGCATTGGATCCTACCCAAGAGGCCCTCAACCCCAGGGAATGGCACCCCTGTGTCTCCCAGCTCAGTCTGTCCTGGGCTACCACATCCAGAGGCCCAGGGTGAAGCTCCCTGGATCTGAAGCCCACCACACCCCTGTCCTGTCCATCTGGGAATGGGGAGTGCCCATGGGTTTCTCCTGTGCCAGTTGGAAGTGCAAGACTCAAGATGGCCTCCAGACAGTAGGCTGCCTGGGAAACTGAGCCCGGGATGGTGGGAGCCATGGCGTGGGATAGACAGTACAGCAGGCAGTGGAGCTGAGCTTTCCTTTGAGCTAAGACGTGGAGCAGAAGCCCAGGATGCCAGCAGACGTGACCCAAAAAGACATGTGCTCATGACCTGACATTTGAGAGCGCAGCACCTCTGTACATCACCTCTGTCATAGCAACTTTGGATGGCACGTCCACACACAGGACGTCACCAGCCCATCCATAGACAAGGAGGCAGGGAATAGGGCAGATGATCTTACTGCTTCCATGTTTAAAATGTGGACAGTGAGACTCAGAAAGTTGAAAACACTTGCCTCCACCCTCTTCCAGTAGCCTGGGCGCAGAGAACACCCATGAAGCCTGTTGGAATCATAGGAAGGTGGGTTGGTGCAGGTCATGGACACCTTGGCACCTTGAAATCTTCCTCATCCTCATTCCTGGACTCACCTCCACAGCCAACATTCACCAGAGACAGAAGGAAATGTCACGGAAAGGAACAAGGTCATGGAACAGAATCAAGAGTAAGAAGATGGCAGGCAGAGGGCTGGGAAGATGGCTCAGTGGTAGAGCGCTTGCCTTGCATGCATGAAGCCCTGGGTTTGATTCCTCAGCACCACATAAGCAAAAAGAAAAAAGCCGGAAGTGGTGTGGCTCAAATGGTAGAGCGCTAGCTTTGAGCTGAAGAGCTGAGGGACAGCGCCCAGGCCAGAGTTCAGGCCCACGACCGGACCCAAAAAAAAAAAAAAAAGATGGCAGGCAGAGAAGAAAGAGAAGGAAAGAGAAAACAAAACAAAGCAACAATCTAGTCTAATTAGGAATATATCTAAATAGAGGAATATTTTAGGTTTTCTTTTTCCTTTTTTCTTTTTGCCAGTCCTGGGGCTTGAACTCAGTGCTGGGCACTGAAGCTGAGCTTCTTTTGTTCAAGGCTAGCGCTCTACTACTTGAGCTACAGCGCCACTTCTGGCTTTTTCTGTATATGCGGTACTGAGGAATTGAACCTGGGGCTTCATGCAGGCTAGGCAAGCATGCTACCACTGAGCCACCTTCCCAGCCCTAGAGGATATTTTAGAAGGAAATTTAATTTTACTCTCTTGATTGCACCTAAGTATGGCTTTAGTGGAAACTCCTCACAGATCTGTTGTATTAAAGAACAAAAATGATTCATAATAGATTTTTTTATTAGCTCATATGACCCTCGTTCAGAGTTCTTGTTTGTTTGTGTGTGTGTGTGTGTGTGTGTGTGTGTGTGTGTATCCATGTATATCTGTGTGCATGTTCCTGTACTGAGGCTTGAACTCAGAGCATCTTGATCTTGCTTGTTTTTTTTGCTCAAAGCTGGTGCTCTACCACTTGAGCCATACCTCCACTTGCAGTTTTTTGTTGGTTGTGGGGCTTGAACTCTGGGTCTCGGCACTGTCCCTGAGCATTTCAGCTCAAGGTGAGTGCTCTACCATTTGAGCCACAGCACCATTTCCAGTTTTCTGGTGATTAATTGGAGATGAGTCTCAGGGATTTTCCTGCCCCGGCTGGCTTTGAACTATGATCCTCATATTTCAGCTAGGATGACAGGTGTGAGCCACCAGTGCCCGGCTTCACTTGCAGCATTTTTGGTGGTTAATTGGAGATAAAAAAAATCTCTGGGATTTGTCTGCCCGGGCTGGATTTAACTGGCTTCTCAGATCGCAGACTCCTGAGTAGCTAGGATTACAGGCGTGAGTCACCAGCAGCATATGTTCCTAGTTCAGAGGTTTAAATGCTTAGAACAAGGCCTGAAATTTAGCTTACATTTATAATGCATATTAAGAAAAAGGGACTAAATCAATTAGTCTGGTAGGGAGGGGTGGGGATGGACAGGACAACAATATGGATTTGCCAACTTGAATGAAAACCAAAAGCCATTAACCTATTTAGAAACATTGACTTATTTGCTTGAAAATCATACACGGGCTTACTCACTAAAAATAGATCTGAAAGGAGACAACATTGATGCAGTTGAAAATAATCAAATAAAACCAAATTTCTTTTTCTAAATATTATTTTGTTTATCCTTAACACCTAATTTATACCAGCTTTCTTCCATCCTCCTCCTTCTTCCTACTCCCAACCCCACAGCTTCAGTGAGACACACCCTGGCCAGTTCATCCAAATCGAAGAAATTTTACTGTGTTTTCAGGGTAAATGTGTAGAGGCCTGTTTCCATTCATGAAGCCAAGGGAGAAAGCAAAGGCCCAGGGCTAAATGTTTAAACGAGCATAATGTCTTTTTATCCCACAAAATCTCAGAAGCAAAGCTCCTATTCAAGAGTCATTTCAACAATCTTCTGCAGAGATACTTCTTCTGCCTGCAAGGGAAATCTTGGCCAAAAAGCTTTCAGCTGTGCTAGAAAACAATCTATGTAGATAGCTTCAACTTTTGGAAATCATTTCTGTGTATGTGTATGTGTGTGTGTATGTGTGTGTGTGTGTGTGTGTGTGTGTGTGCACGCATGCACATGCACACCCAATACTGGGGCTTGAATTCTGGTCCCGAGTACTCTCCCTTAGGATTTTTGCTCAAGGTTGGTGCTCTACAACTTGAGCTATGCCTCTACTGCTGGCTCTTTGCTGGTTAACTGGAGATAAGAGTCTCACTAACTTCTCTTCTTGAGCTGGCTTTGAACCAAGATCTCCAAATCTCAGCCTCCTGAATAGCTGGCCACTAGCACCCATCTTCTGATTGTTATTCTTAAACTACGTCTGGTGGGTTTTACAGCCATACTTCTGCCATGTTTTCTTTCCTGGAATCTCTCAGGCTTTGATTCCTTTTTAATTGTGTCTAGCCTACATTTTGCAGTATTAAGACTCTTCTTCTTGGTTAAGGAGACAAGAACATGTCAGAAACTGAGGTGCTGGCACTCCCTCCATGTATGTTGGTTGTTACGAGCATTCACCATGTGACAAAAGGAGCTTTTTTCCCCCCCACAAGCTTCAAGTTATCCTGTATCTTTATTTTGACCTCAGTCTCTCCTTTCTATGTAGCCTAAAGTCCTTATTGTCTATGTTGGTAGAACTTGAGGCCCGACCGCATCTTGCTCTTTATTTTTCTTTACCTACATTGTTCTTTGAACCTCATTCTTTAAGAGAATGTTTAAGACATCACAGGTCTTCCTCTGTCTTTGTGTGTGCATGTGCGTGTGTATGTCTGTGTGTGTGTATGTCCGTGTGTGTGTATGTGTGTGAGAGTGTGCCAGAACTGGGGCTTAACCTCAGGGCCTCACACTCTCCCTTGGCTTTCTCACTGTAGGCTGGCTCTCTACCTCCTGAGCTGGCTTCTTGCTGGTTAATTGGAGATAAGATTCTCATAGATTCCCCAGCTCTAGCTGGCTTTGAACCATGGTCCTCAAATCTCTGCCTCCTGAGTAGCCAGGATTACAGGTGTGAGCCACTGGTGCTTGACTCAATTTTTAAATTTCAAGACAGTGTTTTACATGTTTACTAACAGTGTATCACCAGTCTGCAACCTTGACCTGAATGCCTACAGTCTGACACTCATACCTCTACTCACAGAACAGACTTGTGACAATAGCACTCATGTGTGCAATGATCTGAGAGGGCTCAGGACACATTCCCTTATTCACAAAGGAGCTCCAGGCTGGAAACCTGCGTTCCCACACAGCTCGGGGCTAGTCTCACCATTTTTGTAGCAGATAGTAGTTTACCACAAGATTGCTCTTGTTGGATTCCTCCAGAATTTTCGACACAAATTCCGGGCCCATCCCAAGATTCCAGACACTCACCGGCGATTTTATTTATGGGACCCATTACTAATGGTCCTGGGATTAAGAACCTCATGGAACAGATGCCAGAGAAGTTGTTGCTAAAATGGTCCCTGCTGCGTGGATGGAGATGGAGCAAGCCCCACCCTGCCCTGTGTATCCAAGGAAACCGGGAGGAGGTCGGGAGTCAGCAGCGCTGCCTTCATGGCCGCAGATTATCCATGTGGAGAAAGCCGAGACGTGGCAGCTGCTGGGTGAAGCCTTGCTCATTTTAGGATTATGGAAGAGCTAAACAAGTCTTGATAAGTCACTAAAAGCCAAGTCTATCTTTGGAACCCAACATCATTTTCCATTGATGAAGAACTGGAACTGAAGTTGGTTAAAATTTAATGTTAACAGGTAGACTATATATATAACAAATATCATCATTCTTACATGCCAGTAACAGAGCTTAAACTCAAGGCCTAGACACTGTCTCTGAGCTTTTTTGACAAACACTAGCATTCTACCATTTGAGCCAAAGCTCTACTCTGGCTTTTTGCTGGTTAATTGGAGAGTCTCAACAGACTTTCCTTTCCAGGCTGGCTTCAAACCACAATCCTCAGATCTCCACTTCTTGAGTATCTAGGCTGACAGGCATGAGCAACGGGCACCCAGCTCATTATTTTTTATTAGAAAAAAGTAAATTAAACCAAATTTTATCATCTTCAGAGGAGATGATAAAAGATACTGCATAGCTATAATATACAGTAGCATGTAGCTAGCTAGGGAATAAATGAAATTAGCTTTAAGACAGGTGTTGGTGGCTTATGCTTGTATTCCTAGCTACTTAGGAAACTAAGATCCAGAGAATTGAAGTTCAAAGTCATCCCTAGTAAAAAAGTCCATGAAACTTCATTTCCTAAGTAACCAGCAAAATAAAAAAGGTCTGGAAGTGTGGCAGACGTGGTAGAGCACCAGCCAATCAGACTGAGAACTTGTAGAAAGAAAAGAAGAAAAACAAACAAGAGAGAGAGAGAAGGGTCAGGAAGAAGATTTTAAAGGCTAGCTATGGGAAATATGCATTATATCATCACTTTTTGGTTAGAACACAAAAAGAATAAAAAAGGAAAGAAATAAAAATCTATGTGAACATGTATCAGTGTAACTATACAACTGAGTTGAGGCTGAATAGGCTTAGAGAACAATCTAGAAAAACACATGCCAAACAATTAACAACAGTGTGTCAGTGGTGTATTTTTTTAACAACAAGCAAGAAGTCATTTTGTCAATTTAAAAGTTAGTATGAGAAAAGTATTTAGCTCTTATCAGATCAAGTTGACTCATTAATTTAGCACCTGCTGGCCTCTAATCCTATGCTCTGATCCATCAGAAGATGAAAGAAACACTTCTCCTGTCCTTCAGTATCATAATCCATGAAGGGAGTCCTTGGATACGTACAGTTTATAAATACTTTTCAAGCCCACATGCTCAAATCCTTCTCCTTTCATGAGTCAGAGAAGCTACAACTATTCTTATTTTACCCATGAAGAAAACTGACTTTCAGAATCTGGAAAGAACTTTGTCCTGACTCTAAATCTGAGCAACACTGCCCATTTCTCTAAGATAAATGTGTTTTGTGGCATCTTATATTTCTCAGTGCTGAGGCTCTGAAGAGAAAGATAATGTCAATAATGATGGTTTAAGAAGCATTTGAAGGATTTAGGAAGAGATGAGCTATACAATGTTCTAGTTTAACTGTCTATTCAGGAGAAAGGAGAACAAGGAAAGGGGTGACATTGCTCAAGATGCATTGTATTCCCAGACTGATGTGTTGATCCTCTGGACAGCTACTTAAAGATCATTTTAACAAAGAATGAGCTGGTCTGGGAATGTAGCTTAGTGGTAGAGTGCTTGCCTAGCATGCGTGAAGCCCTGGGTTCAATTCCTCAGAACCACATAGACAGAAAAAGCAGAAAGTGGCGCTGTGGCTCAAGTGGTAGAGTGCTAGCCTTGAGCAAGAAAGAAGCTCAGGGACAGTGCCCAGGCCTTGGGTGCCCGTGGCTCAGATCCATAATCCTAGATACTCTTAGGCTGGAATCTGAGGATCATTGTTTAAAGCCAGCCTGTGCAAACAAATCCAAGAGACTTTTATCTCCAATTGACTAGCAAAAAGCCAGAAGTGGAAGTGTGGCACAAGTAGTAGAGTGCCGTTCTTGAACAAAAGTGTGAGGCCCTGGGATTAATCCCTAGATACACACACACACACACACACACACACACACACACACACACACACACACACACACATCATAGAACAGTCTTAGCTATCATTCATATAGTATCATAGATAGCAATGGCCTTAGAAATCACCTTCTGTGATGTTTTTATGTGTCCGTTTTGAGGGCAAGAATCTGCAGTCCAGAAAGCCCTGAAGCCTGTCTTACTTTCTGATCAGTGGTAGAGCTGTGCCTTGACTCTTCTTCCCTTTTAGCCCCTTCCTTAATGACACACTGAGATCTCAGCCTAGCTTTTCTGCGGACTTCAGTTGCAAGGTAGTTGCTCCCACCACGTTCGGTCAGATCTAAGGAAGATTCTCATTGGTTCACAGGGCCTCACACCAGCTGTCCTAGAGCTAGTGAGTGTGCTATTCTAATTGTGCCTGTGTCGGAATAGCTTTTCCTGACATGCTATTTTTCTATGAGGAAGATAAATGTACAAACCCAAGCACAACCAGCGTTCACCTGGCTCTTGCTTCAAGTAGGACTTCTAATTCATCCTGACTTTAACAATCTAGGAGATAGATTGGAATTCCTACCTTACTGCTAACAAAGGGGGAGACAAAGGCTCAAACCAGGCCTTTTTGCAAATAGTTTTGGGGCTTTTTCCAAGTATATATCCCTCAAAGGTGTAGCAGAGGGGGAAATAACCTCATTGGATTTGGCCCAAAGAGTGTAGCTTCTTTTGTAGTAAAACATACTAATAAAAGTCTCTGCTTTCATGAGGAAGGCACCAGAAATCAAATAACAGAGTATTTCATGTTGTCATCTCCTGGCCTATAAAACTGAGAAGACTAGACTCCTGGGGAGTTACTGTTTCCCAGCCTTCCCGGGAACTCTGCTCATTTTCCATCGGTCCAGACTTCAGGATTTCATTCTCCGTCCAGCTTCCTGATCTGCTCCCAGCCACAGTCCACGCTGTCCTTCTACAGTCCCTCAGATCCGTGCTCCCTTGGAACAGATCACTGGCCCACCTCAGGCTTAAAGATTCTGCTGGTGGCTCACACCTGAAAGCCTAGATTCTCAGGAGGCTGACCTCTGAGGAGTTTCTGAAGCCAGCCTGGGCAGGAAAGTCCAGGAGACTCTTATCTCCAATTGACCACCCAAAAGTCAGAAATGGAGGAGGGGTCCAAATGGTAGAGTGCTACTTTTGAGCAAAAAACTAAGGGAAAGTGCCAAGGCCTTGAGTTCAAGCCCCAGCGTGTGTGTGCACGCACGCGCGCGTGCACACACACACATACACACACACACACACTTCTATGAACTTTGTCCTGTGAATTCCTGTGGTAAGTCAAAAATTCCCTCTACCATTCTTCCATCTCTGCCTTAATGTCAACTAGTTCCACTGCCTAATGAAGGGAGAGAAACGGACAGTGAGTTTACAATAGCAGGTCCAGCTGGACCTTAACCAGGACTTAAGCATTGTTAGCACGCTGTTAAACACTATTAAAACACCATTGATGTTAACGATGTCTCTTGCAGTACTGATGTTTGAAGTCAAAGCCTTGTGCTTAAGAAAGTGCTTTACCACTTTAAGCTAGACCTCCAGCCCTGTATCTTTTTTTGTATTTATTATTTCTTTATTTTATATATATATATATATATATATATATATACATATATGTACATATTAGAGACCATGGTGATTTGGTTCTCTAGTTGACAGCTTTTGGCCCCTGATCTGGTGCCACTACTGCATGCATTGAACACTCCACAATGCCTGGAAGAAGAGACATGACAACCACAGCTGCTCCCTGAAAAAGCCCAACTCTGACTCCAAAGGGCACTGTCATAGCCTTGATGGGTTCAGCTACCTTGTACCAGGCTTTTTGCTATCACAAACCCAGATACCCTGTAGTCATTTGCACCCAGACTGTGACAAATGTGAGGAAGCCTTCGTTTGCATGAGGATCTGCTGTGATTGGGGCAGGCAGGGTCCTTTGTTTGCATGAGGATCTGCTGTGATTGGAGGAGGCATGATCCTTCATTTGCATGAAGATTTGTTGTGATTGGTGGCAGCACTGTCCTCTATGTGTATGAGGAACTGCTATGGTTGATATTGATGCCCTTGCGACCATCCTGTTGGGCTATGTAAACAGCTGTTGGTCTCACTTTGTGGGTCAGCATCCGCCTGAAAGCTGTTCCTGGTGTTGCATGGTGAGGCCCAATGAAAAGCTGATAACACAGAGAGAGAATCATGGGAGCAGCAGTGGAGCAGTAACAATGTAAGGACATGCTGAAGAGTTCCAAAGAGGACCAGAAAGCATGTGAACTGCAGGTGACAGAGACAGCAGGGGTTGTGAAGAGCTGAAGACAAGCATATGTGGGCCTTGGCCATTAGAAGAGTTCCAGGCAGCTGTGAAGCCTTAAGGACTAAGGGTCTCAGACACCCAAAGCCTGAGACCTCCAATACTTATCACTGTAATAGTGCTGAGAGTCCAACATCTGAGACCTGCACATGAGTCGTGACAATCTCAGGTGCTGCCTACCGCTGCTTGCTTGGGTCTGCTCACAGTGCCCTCTCTCTGCTACAGTAGCTGGTTCTTGTAAAACTTGTTTCTATAGGCCTTGGCGATCAGCGGAGGGAGCAGTAAGCCTCTGACCCACCAGAGGTGAGAGCTCAAAGGTTGCGGATACTCAAGGTGCCAGGATGGCCAGCAACAGAAAATCTTCTCCTTTCCTATTAATAATGCCTATCTGGTTAAAGCAAAAAGATCCCAGACAGCCGACCGGTAAGATTGCAGCTTATTGCAAAGAGCCAGAATGAACATGTCCCCTACTACTCGCTCTTAGTTAGTTATTTCTCCAAACAGAAAGGATTATATCATAGAAAGCATAAAATGCACCTAAAAAAATATTCTCCAGTAAAGCCCAATAGACCTAAGGTGTGACATCCCCGAGGAGAGCCAAGTCACAAAAGAGCTAGTCATTCCGGAGACCAAGTTAAATAATTCACAAGTGTAGCGATCTCGGCCCAGCTCGCACCCTTGCGCGCAGGGTTATGAAATGCCTGAGTAGGCAACACCGCCTCTGTTCGGTCTTGCTTGATTTGGCCCGGCAGAGGCAGCTCCTCCGGTATCTGGCTTTCCCCATGCATCTCACACCTTCCCAGTGACCTTCTCACTCTCTGCTCAGCCCTTCTGCGGCGAGCTGTGTCGACGTGCATTCGCGTCATCAGACCGCAGCATACAGCTGGTATAGTCATTCATGGTGTTGTCCTCTGGAGATGCACATGCAGGGGTGGGGGGGGGTGGCAGTTCTGCTCAAGCCCCTGAAATCACCCACAATAGTGGGTGTAAGGATGTGTGTGTGTGTGTGTGTGTGTGTTCAAGGATGTAGCATCAGTAGTGTCCATCTCTAGATATGAAAGAGGAGACTGCAGTTCTGCTCAGGCTCTTGCAATTCATCTGGGATAATTATGGATTATAATTGGAAGATAAATGCCCCCTACTACTCCAGCTTGCTGCTCCTTATAGTCCCTTGCCCTGCACAGCACTTGGTATCCATCCAGACTTGTGCTTGACTGATAATGCCTAGTTCCTTGGAGTACAACACTTGAGCCGTGTATTGTCTATTTTCTTTGACATGAAGTTTCCTAAATCCCATGAGGACACTGAATTAGGTAACCAGGGGCTTCTGCACTTCCTTAGAGCTCTGTATCATCCAACTTCATTTACAATCACCAGCCACAGTTCATCCCTGCTCAGACTATGTCAAGTAGTCTTCTCCCAGCTACCCAAGAGTCCTGCGCCCCCTCTTTCCAGGAATGCTTACCCGGGCGGGCTGGGGCCTAAAAACTCCATTTCAGCAAATGTCATCTGAAGACAGGCTAGGCAGAGGAGGTGCCGACACCCCAGAGATGACTTCCATAGCCTGTCATACCTGGGCTTTTTCTGAGTAAAATAAGGCCCATAACATGACTTCCGGGCACATTATTTTAGCATTTTGCCTAAGTAACTAGTTTGTATTAATAGTGTAGGCTCTCAATCATACTGAGTATGACCGTTAGCAACATTCTTGTCCTTGCTACAGCTTTTTTTCCTGTTGCACGAATGTGGGCACTATCATCACCATCATTCTATCAGTCTTGTAAAGTGATTGTTGAAAAATCAAACGGTGTTTGTAGAGCACTCGCCTGGCATATATAATAAATATTTGGTAAATATTCCTCGTTTCGTAGTCCTTACCAACTGAGAAAAACTCATGCTGAAGCTAATGAATCCTCACAATGCTTAAAGGAGAGTGGAAGAACCGCCCCCTCTCCCCCCTCCCTGCCCTGCAGTGATCTTGACAGAAGGGTTGAACCCCAATGCTGTGCAGTTGGCTGTCCCAGCTTGACTTAAGTTAGATTTTTACCCACTGGAGTTACAGGAAAAGTAGATTCACTCAACTCAGACTAGGTCTGCTCAAGGACTAGCAAAGATACTCCAATGCTTAGCAAATATGTTTTTATTTTTTTCCCCAGCCACTCAATTAAATGACATTTCCTACTTCACGGGCAGCTACGTGTCCTCACCATTGAAATGGAAAGGAAATCATGTAACCAATTCCAGACCTGGCTTATAAAAATGTCCCGTGTTCTAGTTTTCCTTTTTCCCCATCTGCAAAGCTACGCCTCGAAAACAGAGCTGCCAGGAAATGGAAGGAAACTGGTTTCCAAAACTATTGCTTGGACAAGAGCCACCTCGGCCAGGGGCGACATGTTGGATTACAAAATTAGTGGAAAATGCACATTTGTGTCCTGGGATTTGGAAGTATGGCTGCTACACCATTAAGAGAAAGGTGAAGGGCCTTTCTCTATCTGTGGTGGGAGGAAGGACAGTCTCTATGTAAGACGGGGAGAATGCTAGGAACGCCTGTCACAAAGTCTAGAATGAGAACCGCTCCGTGTTGACCTGAGGAACTTTGGCTGCCATCTTTGCCCATTAGGGCTCTATGGGATGAAAAATACACAATTTTTAAGGCTCAAAACCTCTGTGTTTTGCTGTGCCTCTTCAAGTCTTGCAATGAAGGATAATAAAAGCAGAAAGTGTGTGGAGGAGGCATCTGACGTGGGAAATGGCATTAGGCTGGCCCATAAAAGGTGAGTGCTCTGAGTGGGAAGGTGAGCTAAGAAGGAAAGCATGATGAATGTTTACTTGGCTTTAAATAGTGAGGGCCCCGTTCACCCTCCCCCATGGCTGGAGGGAGTGAGGGGCATTTTGCAGACAGTGCCTGAGTTAGGGAGCCTGGCGGCTCAACCATGCAGAAGCCCTGGCTCAGGGAGTAGATGGAGGAACTGGGGATGTAAGTTGAGCCCCCCACAAGACACGAGAGAACCCTGAGTTGGCAAGGAACAGAGCCAGAGAGGAAAGCGGGGTCTGGAGGGAGGTACCAGGAGGAGAAGGAAGAATGTGATAAGAGTTGACTTAGGACAGGAAACATCTTTCTGGGGGCTAGTGGCTCACGCCTGTAACCCTGAAGAGGCTGGGATCTGAGGATCATCATTCAAAGCCAGCCCTGGCAGCAAAGCCTTTGAGACTCATCTCCAACTAAGGAGCAAAAAAAAAAAGGAAGAGTGGGTTTAAATGGTCACCAGCCTTGAACGAAACGGCAAAGGGAGAGGCCCTGAGTTCAAGTCCCAGAACTAGCACTGGTGAGAGAGGTGAAGAGGGGCAGGAGGATTGTAAACATGTTTAATCCTTCAATCAATCCTCTGCCAGAACACATCAACCCACACAGAACATGTGTCTTTGTGTCTTTATTGTCTGGCCCAGCACCCTAACATTAGAACACCACCCTCCATCCCCCTTTTCTCTTCAGTTTGTGTTATTTCCTAAAATCCTTCAAAGGACAATTCAAGTTCAACCTTCTCTGTGAAGCCATCTCTGGTTATTTTAGTCCCTGTAATCTTATTTTGGAAAAAACAAAAACAAAACCCAAACAGTAGTAGAAAGCACTGAACCACAGTCTTGTATTTGTTCCGCTCTCTTATTCTGTGTATATTTCTAACAAACAAAATTCACTTGCTCTCCCTGGAACTGGGCTGGCAATCACCGTTCCTTCATGATGCCTATAGAGACCGATTGCAAGGTATATACAAAGGTGCTGTGCTCACAGCACCAGGTCGTTCGTTTTCTCTGCATGAATAAACACACGGAGAACAATTGCGAGGATTTTATTTAGCGGCTTCTGTGCTTGGCACTCAGAGACAGTTCCATGCATAAGGGCAAATTTTTATACACCTTTTCTTCATGTTACATATTTTACATAACCCTTTTATTGCCCCCTTCTTTAATATTTATAATATTGGATACCCACTAGGTATATAAATACATTTATCTACAACTCAAAACCAAAAATCTTAATAATATCTGTATTATTTTTACTTGTATTACTGTATTTGCATTTCCACACCCTTTAAAATTTCTAGCTTGCACCAAGCTTCAACTTGTTTCATTAGCATTAAAAGAATCTGAAGGGAAAAGGAAAAACAATGGGAAAAAAAAGTAAACCCCAAACTTCAAAAGCAATGAACTATTGGATAAAAATGGAGATCTAGCTGGGGGCCCACGGCTTTCGCCTGTTACCCTAGCTCCTCAGGAGGCTGAGATCCAAGGATTGCAGCTCAACATAGCCCAGGCAAGGGAGTTCCATGAGACTCTTCTCTCCAATTAACCAGCACAAAGCTGGAAGTGGAGCTGTGGCTCAAGTGGTAGAGTACCTGCCATAAACCTAAAAAGCTAAGGGAGAGACTCAGGCCCTGAGTTCAAGTCCCAGTACTGGCACAAATATGGAGATCTCCGGGGCAGGCGGATATGTGGAGACGACCCAGCCTCAGTTCCCTGGAACCTGGCGGGATTTCTTATGCCACAGTGTCCAGTGGAGAAGCAGTTGGGATCAGAGGTGCTGGGCTAGCACTGGGGGCCAGGCCTCTACTTGCAACCTCTGCTCTTGGCATCACCTGAAAGTCTATAAAATCTATCCTTCACACTTCTGTTTGCCTCACCCCACCAGGCTGCAGGCTCTCGAGTGGGCACTTGGGCATGACGTACCTATTTCCTGGGTCATGAGGGTCAGAGTAGTATCCTTGCCCTTGCTGGGCACAGGTGGCTCACACCTGTTATCCTAGCTACTTGGGAGGCTGAGATCTAAGGATCTCAGTTGGAAGCCAGCCCAGGGAGGTTCTTATTTCCAATGAACCACCCCAAAAAAATCCATAAGTGGAGGTATGGCTCAAGTGGCAGAGCGCCAGCCTGGAGTGAAAAAGCTATGGGACAAGGCCCAGGCTCTGAATTCAAGCCCCAATACCAGCACACACACAAAAAAAAAAAAGAGGAAAAAAAAGTGAATCCCCCCCTTGTTCCAGACCCTCTCTGGTGCCCCACTACCACCCTGTCCCCAAAACACTGCTCCTCCGTTACCCCAGCATTTTTCCCTAGAACCTCGACAGGGTAAACCCTAACGACTTTCTTCATGGGTTCAAACTCCCTTCACCATGCACTCCTCCTCTCTCAGTCTCGGCCTCTGCCCCCTCTCCAGCTCTCTGCTCTGTCTGTCTGTGTTTCCTTCATTTCTTCTCTTCACAAGACATCACTGGGCCCTCTCCACAATGGCACACTGAGTAAAGAGAGTCAAGAGTAACCTCCCCCCCCAAAAAAAATCAACCTTTTCCAGGAAGCCAAGTCCAGCTGCGCGGCAGCGATGTCGTCCTGCCTAGCTTGGAGTGAAGGCTTCCAGAGAAGCCCTTCTTCCAGATGAAGGCTGAGCTGCCGCAGACAGAGGCTAGCCGTTGGCAGGCAGGCATGCAGTCCATGCTGCAGTCTGTAGCCCAGTTTCTGGGAAAAGCACCCATTCGGAGTCTTGTGCCAGAGTTCGCCCAGCCAGTGTGCAGCATGTTGGGGTGTGTGAGTTGGTGTGTGTCGATGTATGTATGTGTGGAATTCTGTATAGGTAGGTAGGCTCTGTGTGTGTGTGTGTGCACGTGCGCGTGCCTGTGTATGGTTTTATGGCGTCTACCTGCTAGCATCTCCTTTAACATGATCAGAAAATGATCATCCAGTCTCTTCAAAGGACGCTCTGACAATAGACGAAGCTTTCTAAAGCGAAGGCTTGGAAAGCAGGCAAGTGGCCACTGAGCTGCGGGTGCTTTACGCTCACATCCTTCAGCAGCTGCCAAGTGTCTCTGGTGGGTCTTCTGCATGTGTTTTCCTCCTACACACACACACACACACACACACACACACACACACAAATAATAATAACAATATAATAATAACATAGTTACTGCTTTCCAAAGGCACTGGGGCTCCCAAAAGGAGGATCTGCGCAGGAGGCCGTGGGGGTCTCGATGTCGTCCTGGCAGCGCTCTACACCATGTGCACAGACATCTGGGAAGAAGAGGAGCCAGGGACGGCCCCGTACTGCCTGCCATCGCAGGTGCTGGCTGCCTGCTGGTTGTTGGGTGAAGGGCTAATCATGTGCATGCCGTGGTCCATCCCCGCGGGCAGGTACTGCCGCTCTCCAAAGGCCCCGTTGGAAGGCGAGGAGCAGATTAAAGTGCTTTGGGAGGCACTCAGTTTCTCGGGGCTTGTGGCCAGCCTAGGGGATGTGGGGAAATTGTATCCGTACAAGTTATAGGGGTTGTGCAGGGGGAAGGCGTTGTAGGAGCTCTGCTGCATGTGGCCACCCCCAAACATGTGTGGGGATGAAGAGCTGGAGGCCGCGTTGCCCGCCTGCATAACGTACTGGAACTGGGAAGTGGGGAATGACCCCAGCTGGCCACCGTAGGCTTCCATCTTGCTATTGCTGGACAACGAGGAAGGAGCTGGGATTCCTGAGATGAGCGATGGAGTCCTCTGAGCCATGAAGGTTTCAGAGGGCTGGGTGGCAGACGCGGGGCCACTCTGAAGCCTGTTGTAGCCACTGTCACTCAGCCCCGGGTAGCTCTGCAAGGCGGCCATGTTGCTTCGGGCACAGGGCGGGTAATCGGAGAGGTTGAGGTTACACAGCTGGCTCTCCCGACAGCCCACGTTGAAAGTGTTGGGGGCCAAATGGAAAGTGGGAGGAGAACAAGATGGAGATAGAAGATGAGAAGAAGCTGAAGGGGATGGTGTCCCTGTGCTGGAGGTGGTTGGGGACGTGCCGGTGCTGCCCCCTGAAAAATGAAACAGAAGTGACACTGAGAATTTTAGGACAAGTCTGTCTAAGCCCACCCAAGCTGCACAGGACACCACACAGACACGTTTGAAGGTGTGAAGAGGGGCTGGCTTCGACAGAACTGTGGCACTCTCTCTTTGACCACATATTAGTTATCAATATAATTTTACTTTATTATTAAGGTGTTGTACTGAGGTTATAATTCCATAAGTCAGGTAATAAGTGCAATTCATCTTGGATGGTGTTACCAAAGAGTAAAAGAAGATGAATTCTCCCCCCCCCCCAAAAAAGCACACTGAAGTCTGTCTTTTTCTGCAAAAGACTTACTAAGTCTTACTTTTAAAAAAGAAAATTGAAATAGGCCGGGCACTGGTGGCTCACACCTGTAATCCTAGCTATCAAGGAAGCTGAGATCTGAGGATTGAGATTCCCAAGCCAGCTCAAGCAGAAAAGTTCATAAGACTCTGATCTCCAATTAGCCATCAAAAAGCCAGAAAGTGGAGTTGTGGCTCAGGTGGCAGAGCACCAGTCTTAAGCAAAAAAACCACGAGACAGCATTCAAGCCAAGTGATAGCTTAAGGCTGCGGGTTCAAGCCCCAGTAACAGCACCAAAAGGAAATAAAGGGGAAAAAAATGTGGCAAAAGGTGTGTGGAAAGAATGATCTTCCTAGACCTTCTCTCTCCCAGGAGCAGGACGAAGTGCAGAGCACCAACTCTCTGCCTCTTTCCTGGTCAATGCTGGGCCTGAGTCCTCACTGAGTTCCTGAGTGAGTGGCTGCTTGACCTTCCCTGCAGTTACCCTGATAACTTTCCCTCCCCGCCATTACAGTACAGTGTCAAGATACAGGACAGCTGCCACCCCTCAAGGCATGGGGCACCCTTTCTGTCACCCACAGTGTTTGTCCAGGACTCTAAGAACCTAGATACCAGAAAAGGATAAAGGTCATTTTAGGTAGAAAGAAGCAAGATGAAGCTTTTTATCAGTGAAGAAAATCTGAAGAAGATCAGCAAGATTCCAGAGATTGGGTACCCAAAGAAAACACCCAGAACGGGGCTGGGAAGGTGGCTCAGTGGTAGAGCACTTGCCTTGCATGCCTGAGGCCCTGGGTTCGGTTCCTCAGACTACATAAGCAGAAAAAAAAGCCGGAAGTGGCGTTGTGGCTCAAGTGGTAGAGCGCTAGCCTTGAGCTGAAGAGCTGAGGGACAGCGCCCAAGCTCAAAGTTCAGGCCCACAACCGGACCCCCCCCACCCCCCCAAAAAAAAGAAAGAAAGAAAACACCCAGAACATTCTACAAAAAAAAAAGCAAGTCCCAGGTGAGAGTCAAAGGGCAGATGGCCTCAAAGATGAACTCAGAAGAAAGCTGCTAGAGGGAGAAACACAAAATGTCAGCCTACACTACTAGTGCAGACAGTGGAACTCACTGTCGAAGTAAAACAATACACGGCTCTTTAATTTTATTTCGGAGTTATGTCTTTTTATAAGCAAAGTTAACATCATCTCTTTCTTGGTTAAAAATAACTTGTCATGGGACAAGTTCAGGAGATGCTCCTTCCTCTTTCTACCATTTAAATTCCTATGAAAGGAAATAAGGTGATCTGTTTTTTCTATATGATAAAGCCAGTGTTGTGAATATTGCCAACTGCTAGCTATAGTCAGAAGAGTTCGAGGCTGATTCCAGGTACCCTGACCTCTGCCCCACTTTGAGCAGTGCAGCCTTCTTTCTACCTCTTAGCTGTGAAATGAAGGGCAAGAACCAATGGACTTCAATTTCTGCCCTTCTCAAACTGGAGCTGCGTCCGAGGCTTACAGTCATGTGTGGTGTTAGTGGCCAGGGCCAACTTCCAAGGAACCCTACGAAGGAGTTGTGAAAGGGGGAGATTCTGCAAGGAATCTGCAGCTCCTGGAATGCCTGGTGGCCTCTCCCCATGTGCCCTGAGAAAGCTCAGAGCTTCGTTTCTTCTCCTCTTTCCCCTACCCCAGCCCACCCCCAATGCCAGGAACAGCACGGCAGTAAGTGCTCTGGCACCAATGGAGAAATTTGACTCTGGCTGTAAAGAGATTTGTGTTTTACGAGACATGTACCTGGTCCTCCTCTCTTTGAAAGCCCGTCCTGCTCTCCCTGCTCTGGTGTTTATGAGGCCCCTGAGGAGTGGGGACCACCTGTTCAGCCCGCCTCACCATCCCACCATCCTGGGGTAGACACAGCTCCATCGGGGCCCCGACCCTTGGTGCCCTGCAGCAGGAAGTGTCCAACGAAGCAGATGACTTTCTACAACTCTAAATGGCTTTCTCAGATGGAACAAACGGTACTGATTTAAGGCTTCGGTGGGTTTTCACTACCCCCCAAAATAAATAAATAAATAAATGAAATAAATAAAAATAAGAAGGGAACTATTAACAAGTTACAGGGATTTCTGCTAAGCAGATGAGAGGCACATGTTCAAAAGTTTATAGTCAGCTTGCTTCGGCTTTTCAATGACATTCACTGGAAATGAGAAGTAGGTGGCCTGTTTGTGGAGCTTTGGGGAGGGTGAGGCCTCCTTCCAGATGAACCAGCGTTTGAAGAAGGGGGTGAGCTGGTCCAAAGGAGGGTCACATGGCTTCTATCCACTTTGAAGAAATGTTCAGAAAGTACTCCATACAGATAATAGCTTTTCTCCCCCACCACTGTGCCCAAACTCCTCAAAGAGAGAGAAGATGATGGTATTCATTTTGCGAAGAAGCAAGCTGAGATACAGAAACATTTGTATTCCCTTAGGATTGAATAGCTCATGGACTCTTAAAAGGACTCAAAGTGCCAGCCAGTGAAAAAGAGGCTTAAGGAGATGGCCTACCCCCACCCCACCCCCACCACTCTGCATTCTAGTACTTGGCTGAGCAGAGAACCTGCAAAACAGAAAAGCCAGCACAGAAAAGGAGGCCAGGCTACATGAACACAGCAAGCGTCAACACTGCCTCTCCTTTTTGATGCCCTCCTCTTCCCTTCACCCTTCTTTCTCTCTGTATCTGCCAGGTCCTCTCAATGTAAATGCATTTAGTGAACAAATATGTAGTGTCCACCTGGACAAACCTGTTTGCAATTCCAGCTATCTCAGGGACTATGGGACCTGGGCAAGTACACCTCTTCGAGCTTCAGGTTCTATAATCATATACATGGAGTCACTAATGTCTCTCTTCTAGGAAGGATTGAAAAACAAGTGAAATCCTGTATACTGCCCAGCAATTATCACAGTGTGTGCTGTGGACATTAATTATGCTCTTTTATGAGAGGAATAAAGAGAAAAAATATCTGGACACCAGTGGCTCATTGCTGTAACCTTAGCTGCTAAGGAGGCTGAGATCTGAGGATCAGGGTTTGAGGTCAGCCCAGGGAGAAAAGTCTATGAAATTTTTATCTCCATTTAACCAACAAAAAGCTGGAAGTGGTAGTGTGGCTCAAGTGGTACAGTGCCAGCTGTGAGCAAACAAAGCTAAAGGAGAGCATGAGGCCCTACGTTCAACTCCAGTACCTTTAGAGAGAGAAAGAAGGGGGGCAGGGGATAATCTTGAGGCATCTGGGTCCCAAAGATGGAGCTCGAGTACAGGTCTTTGCGCAGGGAGCTGAGCATCCTGGGTACCACAGCCACAGAGGAGAAGAGCAAGCCCTTTTGTTGCAGATAAAGCCATCTCCATGCTTCTGTGGAGTGGAATGCTGGACCATCTGAGCCATACCCCCATAGGCTGGACCAGCTCTAGATCCTTTAGGACTGAGAATGCATCATCCTGTGTCTCCATCTCACAACACAGACCTGGCTGATCACAAATAAGGGGCTGGGTATTTCCCTCTGACCACTGACATCTTCTCTTCTGAGATGATTAACATGTACTACAATAAGCGGCGGAACTTTCTCAAGTGTCCCAAGGCCCAGCTCCCAGGACTGGATTTCACTTAGGGGTGGAAGAAGAGGAGGTAAATTCATATCCAACATTAACTGGCTCCAATACTCAAGGCAAACAGCCAAAACCACCCAAAGGAATCTGTGTTTAGCAGTGATCCCATACGAGGACAATAATCTAGAATGTTCTGCGTACCGTGAAGACAAGTTAAATGTGACCGTGAAAATCCTGAATACCAAACCTGCTGACTTTCGCATCTTCAAGTCTATCACTTCCAGATTGTAGTATGGAGGTTTTCACATAGTTTCCTTTTGGGTTTATTTGTTGTTTTTCCTCCCTTTTCTCCCCACTCCTCTCAAAAAAAAGAAAACCAACTCCCATCTGGGCTAGTAAATTTCTATGTCATTACTTAGTTCCACAAGTCAGATTCTTCTCTCCTCTAACTCAATGGCATCTGTCCCCAAGGAGTGCTGATTCACAATGTGTCCCCGAGTTTTCAGACAGGAAAACGGCAAAATATCAGCAGTCACAAACTCACCCCAGAGAACGAGCCCAGGGGCTACAGAGATGAATGGGCCTGGCTGGCACTGCTCATCTTGACTGAGGATAATTTCTTAGTTGAGATGAATGCCCTTCTCCTAACACAATACAACACATGTGGAATCCCGTGGTTTCAATCTTAGAAAGACTCCTTGGACCTCCCCCTCCATAATGTTCAAGATATACATAGATCCAACCGGTCACCAGAAGGACACAAAGGTGGAAGGCAGTGGGTGTGAGAAAGAGCACAGCATGCTTGGAAAATGAAAGTCAAAGCCAGGAGCCAGTGGCTCACACCTGTACTCTTACACACTCAGGAGGTTGAGATCTGAGGACCGAGGTTCAAAGCAACCCCCAGGCAGAGAAGTCTGTGAGACTCTTACTTCTAATTAGCCATCCATCCAAGAAAGCTAGAAATGGAGCTGTGACTCAAGTGCTGCCTTTGGGCAAAAAAAAAAAAAAAGCTCAGATCCTGAGTTCAAGCCATAGTTCTGGCACAAAAAAGGACGGGGGAGGAAAGAGAGAGGCAGATAAGCAGGCAGGCAGGCAGGAAGACAGGAAGGAAGGAAGGAAGGAAGGAAGGAAGGAAGGAAGGAAGGAAGGAAGGAAGGAAGGAAGGAAGGAAGGAAGGAAGGAAGGAAGGCAGGCAGGCAGGCAGGCAGGCAGGAAGGAAGGAAGGAAGGAAGGAAGGAAGGAAGAAAGGAAGGGAACAAGGGAGGGAGGGAATATGGAATTCAAGCAACAAAGTGGAGTCAGCTAAAGCTAGTATCAACCAAGGATAATAACAGGAAATTCTCACTGAGTATTTAGTCCTAAGCGCTTGTGTAAGCACTTTATTGCCTTATTTAAGGCATTAACTTGGCTAGGAATGTGGCTTAGTGGTAGAGTGCTTGGCCTAGCATTCATGAAGCCCTGGGTTTGATTCCTTCAGTACCATATAAACAGAAAAGGCTGGAACTGGTGCTGTGGCTCAAGTGGTAGAGTGCTAGCCTTGATCAAAAGAAGCTCAGGGACAGTGCCCAGGCCTTGAGTTCAAGCCCCAGGACTGAAAAAAAAAAAAAACAATGCAGTAACTTGTCTCATTCTTATTGTCACTATCTCCATGTTAGAGGTAAAGCCATGAAAAGGTTAGCGCACGCTTGGTCTCAGGGCTTCTGGCTAGGGGGTGGGCATCAGTGGGAGCTGGAAGGGCAATTAGAGAAGGTGAAGGGGTGGACATGGCTGAAGTACTTCATAGACACATGTGAAAACAGAACAATGACCTCTGATGGAATCGTTTTCAGAAGGGGGAAGGGAGATGAAGGAGAATGATAGAGAGACAGATTGGTCAGCACACATTGTATGCATGCATGGAAAGATCATATCACCCTTGTACAACAGTCTAAAGGAAAGAACATATCTTTCCTAAAAGAAAGTAGACAGTGGTCACTGGGGACATTAAGCAAGTCGGCATGTGGAGTTGATGTGAATGTTTGTGTTTTGCTGGGCACTGGTGGAGACTGTCTTGAAGGAAGATGTAAATACTCTGGAGGACTCCATCGTTTTCCAGGTGAGCCATGGTAACAGTTTGGAGTGTGGTAGCACGGGAAGTTAGCAATATGGACAGACTGGAGGACCCTGTGCTAATGGGGTTTGGAGTGGGGCAGGGAGAGAAATATCCAGCAAATGAGCAGTGGATCTGTTCTCAGAGAAGTTACCGGATCAGTGAGGAAGACTACAGACTCAGTTTTGGACTCACTGAGCATGAGAAACATTGGGGAAAGACATACAATGTATCATCAATTCTCAGTGGAGTATCATATAAACTCTTATCTGAAATGCTTAGCACCAGAAGTGTTTGGAATTTGGGATTTTTGTTTGTTTGTTTCAGATTTTAGAATATTTGCCTATACGTAGTGCATTGTAGAACAGAATCCAAGCCACCACATGAAGTGCCTCGTTATTTCTGTGTGAGGCAATTGTTGCATGCTGAGTAACTTTGTGCACGAGACCAAGATTCCTGGTCTGTGAGGTTCCTCTGGTGCTGTGACATCAGCATTCAGAAGGTTTGGGGTTTTTTGGAGTGACTCTGATTTGGGGTTTTGAGGTGAGTGCTGCGCATGCCACATGTGCTGCTGTTTCAAGGATGGATTTGACAGGTTCTCCCTACCCTGACAGGGTGCCAGCCGGGCTGCAAAGGTGAATTCTTAAACACCAGCATGCACCTTCAGTCGTGAGCTGACACTGATCCTCATCTCAGAGCTCCAACGCATCTGCGCACCTGCGCACGCAGTCTCTGAATCACTGTAATGACCTCACAGGGTCCAAGGCTGGATTTTTGCTTCTCAGGATTTTGCTACTGTGACTTGCTCACATCTGACCCTTCTCATTCTAATACAAATCAAACTGATAAAAATCCAACTATCATAATCCTGATGCTTTAATTGCCTGACAACCACCGAGTGTCTAGTCCATGTCTGCTAGCATCGGAGCAGAATGGAAGGCTTTGGAAATGTCAGATCTTGTTTTCCCCAGAGGAGACAACTTGCCAGCTCAAGTATCTCCCAAATTGTACCTTTCAGCACAACTGTCAAAGTGCTTAGATTCACTACTCATAAAACCTCTCAGACTGGGTCACACCGATGATTCTGGAATGCAGATTTAGAAATTGAGGCACAGGATTTATTCATCAGAACAAGACCAAATTGCACTTGGCTTATTATGGGTTTGAGTTCCTATTCCTTTTTCCCTCTGTTGCAATGTTTCCTCAGTGATTTTGCTGGTTAATCTCAATTGTCAACCTGATTGGATTGAGAGGCGCCCAGCCTGGGCCTCTCCTGCCTGGGCCTCTCCTGGGCCTCTCCAGAGGTGATTAGATCTTACAGGCTCTGACTTCATCAATGGCTTAACCCATTAATAGATTCAAAACTCAGATGAATTAATGTCCTACTTGAAGGACATTAACCACCAGCGGCCTTGGAAGGATAAACTTTGGCCCTGGCTCCTGCTTGCTACTCTTCTCCCTCTTAATCTATCTGGAGGAAGTTTGGCCAACAAGGAGAGTGAGTGAGGAGGAACACGATTGCAGTGGATTTTGGGTAAGGAGTGAGCAGCACAAAACGGAGGCACAAAGTCCACTTAGCACAACCAGGGAAGAGGAGCACTCTTTTAGACATGTGTTTGGAAAGAAGACAAGTGCAAGTTTCCACGGGCTTCCTGCAAGCAGCCTCCTGTAACTACAAGGCCTGAGGATTCATCACCACTGTCCACAGCTAAGGCTCTTCACATCTACAAAACTGGAATAGAAAAATCACGATCCTTTCCAGTGCCTCTGAACAACTGCTACCATTCCATCTCCAGTACCATCACACATACACACTCCGGCTCTCAGGATAGGACCTTGAATGCAGATAAAATCTGGGATCTGTGTTGAATGGAAACCCCTTTGGACAACTACTTAAAGAAAATATGTGTAATACTTAAAGACAATTTTAAAGTCTTATTTCTTTTTTTCTTTTTTTTTCTGGTCATGGGGCCTGAACTCTGGGCCTGGGCGCTGTCCCTCAGCTCTTCAGTTCAAGGCCAGCACTCTACCACATGAGCCACAGCGTCACTTCCAGCTTTTCTGCTTATGTGGTGCTGAGGAATTGAACCCAGGGCCTCATGCGTGCAAGGCATGCACTCTACCACTGAGCTACCTTACTAGCCCTTAAGTCTTATTTTCAAGTGGTTGCACAAAGGGGTTTAACACAACATGTCAGATTATGAGCATACTGTACCATGATCCATGTCACCTGTCTCCTCCCTCTGTCTCCCATCTCTCCCCACCCCACCCACCCCCTCCACTGGCCTGGCTTCATTTTCACATATGGAGGGACATTACGACCGCATCCTCCAACCCTTCCTTGTTTCCTGCTTCTCTCCCCTTCCCCTTGCCCTCACTTCCCTGACACTCCCCCTTCACTCCAGCACTCTTGGTGCTCATTTTGTTAGACTGTAAGGTTTATTCCTCAGAGAAGTTCCACTACTGGAAAAATGCTGATTCCAGACCCGGTGTGGCCAAGAGCTGCCACTTTGGTTCTTTATGCACCCACGAGCTTGCTCTGTTCCAGGAACCCTGGGCTAGCTCCTGTCTTGGCTAGGGGCGCTATGCAGGACACTCAGTACCCTCCCCAGCCCCGTTCCTGAGCAGAGGATGGGCCCGGGCTTTACCTTGCTGCTTCTGCATGGTGGTGAAGTCCTCAAAGGTCAGGGTGCGCACAGGCGGTCTCCAGAACGCATAGGTCTCCATAATGGCTTCGAGTCCAGTTCTGGAGAAAGGAGAAAGCCAGAGAACAGAGCTGCAAATTATTCCAAGAACTGCGCTGACTTTTAAAGAGCCAAAGGTGGTTAGGGGCTGGTGGCTCACACCTGGCATCCTAGCTACTCAGTAGGCTGAACTCTAAGGATTTTGGTTCAAAGCCAGTCTGAGCAGAAAAAAAAATTGGAGACTCTTATCTCCAATTAACCAGGAAAAAAAAGCCAGAAGTAGATCTGTAGCTCAAGTGGTAGAAAGCCAGCCTTGAGCAGAAAAGGCCCAGTAAAAGCACAAAACCTTGATTTCAAGATGGTTAATCTAGCAAGTGTTAAATGCACAAGAGATATCACCACCCAGATAAGTTAGTCTAGAAAAGTACAAGGTACCAATACACTGCTTACAGGAAGAACAGAGGTGCCCTAGTAGGTCATTAAAACAACAAGAACAACAACAAATCCATAACTATAACAAAATTTCACTCTGTCCCTTCTTCAGAATTGATTGTTGCACATGAAAAACAGCATTTGAAGTGTTAAAAGTCAAGGTCACTACTGTCCTTGAGCAGAGTTCAGTGATGATGGCCTCTCCAGTACAGGATACTGCCAGCCCAGCCACTGCATGCCTCCTCATGTACACCACCATGCACGTCACCACGCACGCTGCCACTGACAAATCCATCCACACTGAGTGTATGAGAAGGGCAAATGAAACGCATATGGATGTGGCTTCAAGGTTTTTTAAAATTGGGGGAAAGGAAATGAGGGGGGATTCTTGGGTAAATTTTATCAGGGGACATGGTGTGCATGCATGGAAAGACCACATGTAATCCTCTCAAACCATCAATAGGTGTTAATAGGTGTTAAATTATAGAGTAGGTGTTGGCGGCTCAGTTGGTAGAGTGTCAGCCAATGACCAAAGGGTCTGGTACTGAGTTCAAGTCTCAGTCTCAAAAAGACAAGAAAACATTATAAAGCAAAGGAAGGTGTCTTAATCAACAGAGAAGGATACGCTAAGAAGGAGAATAAGCAATCAGATACACTCAAGTTTCTACCACAGCAAGAAACAATGACCTGAAAGCCAAGAAAGGACTTGGTCCCAGAAGTTATACTGCCAGCCAGAACAACAACAACAACAACAAACCTTTCTTCAACTTGTGTCAGTGATTCTTTGTGTATGGTTTAGCAATTGAGCAGGTTTCCAAGGATCACAACCTGTCAGGCTTCAGGAAATGTCTAGTATTTTTACAAGCATATTCCTTGCTTATCACCGGAGGTTCTCCATTGGTGTTGAATATTGCATACATCAGATGGTTGTGTGTATTGTCTGCTATATCCTTCCGTTAATTGTAGCTTCTGTTCATTGTAGCCATCTTAGCCATCTATGTCATGATTCTGACAGCATTGTTTTGGATAACAGCATATCTTAACTGGCACTCCATAGCTCAAAACATGGTGTTGGTTGGGGCTTTACTTCAAGTTTTAACATAGCTTCTTCCAATTCTTGGGTTAAAAATAAGTGCTACGGAAGGTGGGAGGTTGGAGAGTAAGGAACAGTAGATTGCCTACGTCCTTCCTTTGCAATACCACTGGAAGGGATGTGGGGGCCCTTCTCAGAACAGCCTTGCTTTCTCTGAGGCAGTCATTTACAGAGTTGCATGCTTTGAATGACAGGAGAAACGTTACATTAGGTGAGAACAGACCATCTTTCCTTTTCACTGACAACAGGGTTCCATGAGATTGTTCTTCAATGAGCTACTAACATACTGATTGGCTCTTTATTTCGGAACATTTTTGTTTCCTCTGTGGACAGCCCTTACTTGCAAAGTTAACTTTCTAATGTCTCCTCTGGAATCCTGGAGGCTTTAAATACACCCACATTGGCAAACCAAACTCTGTATTTTAAGAAGAGGTTCACAGGAGAGAGTGTTGCATGGTGTTTATTAGCTGTTAATCTGTGAGAATAGGAATAGAAGTTATCTCCCAGCAGCCACCCTACATTAATACTGAATATAGTACATGAGACTATTCATGGAGAGAAAGAGCCCAAGCAGTTAGGGAGTTTAGAATAATAAAGGGCTGGGTTGATGGACCATGTGGAGCCTTGACGGATAGAAGAAACAGAAAGGCCCAGCTTAGCTCTTACAGCTCTGTTCTGGAATGTTGGCAGCCCACCAGAACCTCTCAGGATCCCCTGTAGAGTAGGTACCCTGCTCCACCTTCTATTCAGGGATCCCAATGAGAATACAACACTACCTTGAGGACAAAGAGCAATGCCCTCTCATCTCAAAATAGAGGGCTAGAAGGCTGTAACGTGGCAATCACACACCCACCAGTGTACTGCCAATGCTGTGTTTAATGAGCAGGTAGGAAATGATCTTTGATCTATGTAGCAACTGCAGAAATGATTTGATTTAAACCACCCCAACTGTACACTGGAAACGAGTGACCATGTACTATGTGGCTCGATCTGAGGCCTAAGTATGAAGCTGATTGAATACTGGAAACCCATCTTGAGTGTTGTCTCCTTTACCTCTTCTGACATCTGATCATCTACTCTTTGCTTTTCTTCCCTTTGGCAGTGGTGGGGTTTGAACTCAGGGCCTTGTACTTGCCAAGCAGATTCTCTATCACTTACATGACTCTCCAAACCCTCCCCCCAACACACACACACACACACACACACACACACACTTTATTTCTTCACTTTTGAGACAGGGTCTCACTTTACCTCCAGGCAAGTCTAAACTGCAGTCCTCCTAATTGTGCTTTCCCGGTTCGCCAGGATGACACACAGGCACACCATACCCAGCCACTTGGTAGAGATGGAATATCACAAAGTTTTTGTCTGGGCCAGCCTGCAACTACAATCCTTCGAATCTCCGCTTCTCAAGTAGCTGGGATTACAGGTTGAGTCACCACATTCAGCCCAGCCCAATGCTGAGTGTTAGTCCAGCTTCTGTGGGTATATTTTCTTGAAAAACTATTCTGGTTTTTTTACATGTACTAGAAAGTTCTGTTACATTCTGCTGCAATCTCTGTTATAACTTTTACCCTCTCATTCCATTACCAACAGATACATGAGGAGAGGGCCAGACATTTCCCGCAGGAGGTGTCCTAGCCACATCTCAGGGAGGCCTCCTTTAGCTTAAGAATGTAACATCCATGTCTGGTGTCAGGGGCTCACACCTGTAATGCTGGCTACTCAGGAGAATGAAATCTGAGGATTGTGGTTTGAAGCCAGGCCTGGCAGAGAAGCCCAAGAGACCCTCATCTCCAATTAACCAGCAGAAAGTCAGAAGTGGGAAGTAGCTCAAGCCTTGAATGAAAAACAATGAAAAAGAACATGAGCAAAACCATGAGGCCCTGAGTTCAAGCCCCAGGACCAGCACAAAAGAATAAATAATAATAAAGCCTCCAGCATATCACATATGGGTACATCCATCTTTAACAAGGGATATTTTAGTGTTAGCGTTGGGGACAGAAGGGTTCTGACTTCTCCCCAAATAAAGGATAAGGCCACAGTATTACTCACCACATCCATCTTTCCTAGATCTCCACCATATAGAACATAATACCAGTGTCCCAACTGTGCCTTTCCCAACCTTTCCTCTTTCTTGTCTAATTCAAGAATCTTTCTCCATCTCCACCTAGAGAAACTGTGAAGAGGGAGAGGGGGAGGGAAGGAGCGGCCAGATTGTCCTTCTAGAAGCAATATCATATGCCCTAGAAACCTAGGGACTGACTCTAGTGTCACCTAAGAACTGTTCCTTAGCATGAGGATCTCCGACAGACACACAGGAAACCCCCACACATGAGAATCAGGCTACATCCTTCCCTCAGCCCTGGGGACTGGATGACTGGAATCTGGGGAGCTAAGTCAAGGAAACTGCATGGCGGATAACATACCAATCAACTAGGCTCCGGCCAAGGAAGGAATGTTCTAAGAACTGAGACTAGGTCAGGGAGGCTGAGCTCAGGGAACGATGGCAGAGAGCGGTAGGAACAGAGTGTCTGTTCCATGTGAAATGCTCAGACATTGTTATTCTCTGTTTAGTTTATGCCCTGATCTCCTTTTCTTTCCCATCTTATTCTAGTATTTGGAGAGAAAAAAATCTCAAATCAGAGCATGCCATTATTTCAGACCTACTTACAAGGGAGCTCAGCGACCTTGGACTGTCCTTTCTCCATTCAGGTGAAGGATTTTTTTGGTTTTGTTTTTTGCCTTTGTTCTTTTGTTTTGTGCCAGTCTTGGGGCTTGAACTCAGGGTCTGGGTACTGTTCCTGAGCTTTCTTTGCTTAAGGATAGTGCTCTACCACTTGAGCCATAGCTCTACTTCTGGCTTTTTTTTTTTTTTTTTGGTGTTTATGTGGAGATCAGAGTCTCTCACGAACTTCCCTGCCCGGGCTGGCTTTGAACCACAATCCTCAGATCCCAGCCCCCTGAGTAGCCAGAGTTACAGGTAGGAACTACTAGCACCCAAGTAGGCACAGTTAAACCTTTCACATTTTTTTCAGTGGATTGAGAATTTGTTTTTCTGTCCACATTATTCAGGATATTCTAAAAAACAACAACCAAAAAACCCTTCCCATCAGAAGTCTGCAAATTGTCTAAAAAGCAAGCCATCATTCAAAACACGTATCTACACAGTGAACTAGCTGTGGTGATATGCCTCTTTGAATGGCTCCAAAGAGAAAATAATCCTTGGAGTTGAGTTATGACAATGCATTATACACATAAACTGGTACACTGAGTTGAAACCCCTTTGAACAGCTAATTAAAGATTATAGATATAATAAAATTAGAAACTAAAAAAGGACAGTCCATCAGCTGGTGATGCATTGGACTAGAGTAAACCAACTTTGGTTTTAGTATTTGTAGTCACCAGAAGGGTAGAGTAGTATTGCATGAAGAGCATGCTCTGAGGCTAGACTGCCTGGGTTCAAATCTCAGCCCTGTCTCCTACAGGTGCAACCTTAGCCAAGTTATATAACTTCTCCCTGCCTCACCCCCCTTAGCTGAAAATGGAAATAGTGATGAGACCTAATCCTAATAGTTACGTAATAATGCAATTGATTGGGGATGAAAAAAATCTATCAGAACTCAGAAGGAGAGGCTGAGGACCACTGGTCCAACTCAAGCAAAAGAAACCCCATCATCCTGCTAGAGTTGTGGTGTTCTTTTGCTGTAAGTGGAAGCTTTGGGAGCCCTGTGGGTCTGGGTTAAACGTTGAAGGAGCACTACGCTACCTAATTGCTTTGCTCATTTTCTAGTCAAAGAACCAAAAAGCGTGCCCCTCGAGCCCCTGCAGGCCTCATTATCTTGTAGATATTTCAAACTCAATCTGTTAGCCATTAGAAAGACGTCATTGTGTTCAATGACACCATCCCTGGTCAAGAGCCACAGATAATAAAACCATTGCCAGCTTTCTCTGGCAAAGCCCCATGGCCAAGAGGACAATGGTGGAAGAGGTCCATGACAACAGAGAGACAGACAGACAGACAGATAGACAGAGAGACAGAGAGACAGAGAGAGACAGAGACAGAGAACAAACAATAAGGCAAAGAAAAATAACATTAAGTGCACATTAAACGACCCCAAGTCAGTGGATATAGCAAATGCTATAACCTGGATGGAGAGTGGGAGTCCAGCTGTGCCAGGTTCCAAAAGAAGCCCAGCTCCCTACGGCTGCCCTGACCACTTCTACAGCTCCTAACCTATGCCAGGGACAAGCAGAGAGTGTGCAAAACCTCAGGGTACTCGTAAGGTTGCCAGGGAACGAGCTAGGTGAGGTGGGCTGGGAAAACACAGTCGCTGGCTGTCTAGAGAACAGCGGCAGGCCTGGCAACTGTGTGGGGCTGTGTGGGTCACTGTACTGGTTGAACCAAGATGCATGGTCAGCGGACGGGCCCCCAGCTTGCTGAGCCAGACTGCGTGCACAGAGGGGCGTGGCCCCATCCTCTGGGCAGATTTGCAAACTCTGAACGCGCACACCTTTCCAGAAGTGCACTGAGAGATGGTACAGCCACACCAGCAGCTTCAGAGGGAAATCCGGATCCTTCCCATGTCAGATGCAGCATGGATGAATCGGTGCTCTCATTTGTATGCTTCTGGCTCGAATGGCTACATGCAAGCAGGAAGCTGAATCGTAGGAAATAACCGATATGTTGTCTTTTATTTTTAGTGTTTTTTTTTAAACATTATTTGGGAATCAACTAGGAGCCTCACCTCTCTTCTGTATGGTTATTGTAGAGACTATGTTTCTTGATGCCTCTAGAGATGATGGAATGGGTGTGAGGCTGAATGAATCGGCTAGAACTCACTTGGAGGACAGTGACTCCCCAGACGCTGGCCTGCTTAACAGGAAGTCACAGGTGTGTGGACAACACTGCTCTCCGCAGGGAGGCAGGCCTGAAAGGGCGTTCCTTCCAGATGCAGCAGCAGATTGTTCATGGGTTTGGGTTCGAGTGAGAGGAAGGAGAAAAAGCGGAGGCTCAGAGCCAGGAGCACGTCTCCCATGAGACCTGCAGAGTGGCAGCCAGTCTCTTCCAACGCCGAGGTCCCCAAGCTCTCTGCTCTGCCCTGAGGACACCTGTCAGCCAGGCCACGCCCATGGCTGAATGTGGAGACCCTGGTGCCCGCTCCCAGGAAAGGACAGGGGGTGGCGGAGCCCCCACCCTTCCCTCTCCCCAGCCTCTGGGAGAGACAGGGGTCAACAAACCTGAACATGTTTTGGTTTGAGGTTTGGCAAACTCCCTCACTCCAAAGTATTCCACAAATGTTTTGTGTTCTGCAAAACCAAAAAACACTGGCCGAGCACTTCCCACCCACCCCTCTCCCTTCCCTCATGTTGAAGCCCATGTGTTTTTTTTTAAAGGAAATGGAATCCGTATGTTGGGGGGACACATTTATATACAGCTCATCAAGCCAGTTCCTCCGTGCGAGCCACGTATGTCTCGAATGCATAGGGAAGATGCAGGCGTTGTAGGAGCTGTGTTAGGACAGGAGAGGTAGCAGATGACAGGCTCCTTCTTGGAAGGTGCTATACAGTCCTGTGTTGTCAGGGACCCGCCAACTCCCAGATGGCTTGCAAAGAATTCTCTGTATCCTTTTCCCATCCGTGTTTCCCATCAGTACAAAGGCTTTAGAAATTCAGATGCCACAGGCAGCCAGAGAGAGGCAAGCCGCTGGGCAGGCTGAAGAGTGCAGGGTCATCTTGAACTTTGTGAAGAGGAAAAGTGCAAAGCCCCTAACCTTGCCCTAACACATTTATTTTCCTGTGCCCATCCTGGGCCTTGAACCCAGGGCCTCACACTCTTGCTGAGCCTCCTCACTCAAAAGCTGGTGCTCTACCACTTGAGCCACATCTCCACTTCTGGCTTTCTTTTTCAACCCCAAAGTGCTCATGGCTGTGCTTGTGCAAATGTTTATGTCTATGCAGGTGACATCTTTAGCTTCCACACCAAAGTGAAGGTGTGTGGCGGCTGTTTTTCTTTTTTTTTTTCTGTCGGTTGTGGGGCTTGAACTCTGGGCCTGGGCGCTGCCCCTCAGCTCTTCAGCTCAAGGCTAGCACTCTACCACTTGAGCCACAGCGCCACTTCTGACTTTTTCTGCTTCTGTGGTGCTGAGGAATCGAACCCAGGGCCTCATGCATACGAGGCAAGCACTCTACCACTGAGCCACCTTCCCAGCCTGCGGCTATTTTTCTGTGTGTGGCTTATCTCACTCACAGTGTCCTCCGGTGCTACCCATGTGGCTGCAAGCTTTCCCTCTTTCGTGTAGCCTTTGGATCTGAGTGAGATAACATGAAGAATTTCCACACAAAAGACACACCAACTATTGAAACAGGAGGAGGCAGCCTTGCAGACATGTGCAGCCTACCAGACAAGACAGACACATTCCTGTCTACTCAGTGCATCAGCCACGAGGGCCAACACGATGCGTGGAGCTTTCTCCCGGCCCCAGGTGAAGGCCAGAAGCCCTCAGCACCCCCAGCTAAGATGCCACCACTTACTAGTGAGTAGCAAATCCTCCAATATGGACCAGTCTTATTTGCAGAGTGAAAATGGAGCTCTGAAACAGGACCCAGGACACAAGGACACCTGCACCTCCATGTTCATTGCTGCACTGTTCACAATAGCCAAGTACAAAAACAGCCCACATGCTCCACTACAGATGAGTGGATCCAAAAGTTGTGGTACCTATATACAATGGAATATTATGCAGCCACCAGAAAGGACAGAATAATGGCATTCACAGGGAAATGGATGGAACTAGAGCAAATAATTTTGAGTGAGGTGAGCCAAGATCAGAGACAAACGGTACATGGTCTCCCTGATATGTGGATGTTAAATCTAAAATGTAAGGAGATATGACAATGTAAACAGGACTCAAGAAATAAAGGACCTCTACTTAATTTGTCATATAATTTCTAAATGACTTCATGTTCCTGACCACATATATAACATATATATGCACATCTGAGGGAAGCTAGAAAGAGGGCACAGAATTAGAGGGAAACAGGTGAAAAATATAAACTGAGGGACCCATCAGCTACACTGGACATTGGTGAAAATGAACTAAGTAACTCAAGGGCAGCGATGGGAGGGAGGGAAGGAGAGGGAAAGAGGGAACCACTGACACTAAGCAAAAGGGAAGAAATACACATATCACCCGATGTGGAAGAAATAGCTGTAGTGTCAAAGTTTGTAGAGACCATAAGCTTTATAGACCATAATAATGACAATGCACCTCATGAAGGTTAAAATGTGTGTGTGACTTTTAACTAAGTATCACTATCCCACAATACTGTGAATTTGAGAAATTCATATAATCACTTAATCTCAATAAAAAAATATTATTAAAGCAAATGGGGTTCCGATTTCCTGAGCTGTGCTGACAGAACTCCACCGCATACGCCATCTTGTGCTGCCCACGTGCTCTTGGGCGGTGATGAGGGCTACACATAATAGCTAGATATGCAGATACATCTAGCCACGTCCGTCTTTGCACTTGCTGTGTCCTCTGCCCAGGTTCAGGTACCTTCTGGCACCTTCTCTGCATCTTACCAAGCTTCAGATCCCCAATGCCATACTTGGCCTACCTATCATGAATCAGCAACTTAAGCCCAGCCTCATCCACATCGTGAGTTCAAGGACAGCCTGAACTACCCAGTGAGACCCTGTCTCAAAAAAAAAGTTTATAAACCAATCCTTTCATAAGTTATTTTGCAAAGGGAATGACCATCCAAAGTGATTTTTCACATAAATCTGTGTCACAAGACAGTAATACATCACTGAACGACAGGGACGTGTTCTGAGGAATAAGGCAATAGGCGATCTAATTGTTGAGTAAACATTCAAGTATCCTCACACCAACTCAGACAGCCACAGCCCATCAGCACCCAACGTGTTCTGGCGGCTGCTGTCTCACACAGTCTGCCCTTGGCTGAAACACGGCCAGGTGGTCTACGATCAGGCAATGTTCTACATAGCTCCTGACGTAGTTCTAAATGGGATAGGATCTGGGTGCGTCTGGAAACCCCACCGCAGAAAGAATAGCAGAGCTGAAACAGCCAGCCTGCCATCCAGATGGAAGGAAACGCCTGCAAGCTATGAAAGAGGTCTGACATCTGATGAAAGCAAGTCATCGCTGCCAAGTCCCGGCGCTGCGTGAGACCGGGGTGGCACACCGATGATTCGGTCTGGTCTTCTCAAGATAAAATTCTTTAACTGAAGAACCCTGGAGGTATCCAACTTCCCCACACAGCTCAGCTCTCCTGTAACTGTCCACAGAGAATAGATTTTAACTTTGCCTAGGAAAGGTGAGCTAGGAAGAATTTAGGGAAAAGAAAGAACTACTAGCCAGAAAATCAACACAGCCTCGCAGGCCTGTTACAACATCCGCAAACAGCCACAATCAGCAAGAGTAACTTGAGGACCACAATCAAGTCTTGATGACAATGGCAAGTTATCAAGAGAGGCAGTGTTCTAGTTACTAAAGCAAGAAACACATAAACAATTAAAAATGAAAAATAAAAGAGCAATAAAATGAATAAATTTGGGGGGAAAAAAAAGGCTAGGTGCTGGTGGCTCATACTTGTTGTCCTAGCTACTCAGGATAGTGGTTCAAAACCAGCATGGGCAGAAGAGTCCCTGGGACTCTTACCTTTAAGTAACCAGAAAAAATCCAGAAGTGGAGCTATGGCTCAAGTAGTAAAGCATTATCCTTGAGCAAAAAAGGTCAGGGACAGTATCCAGGCCCTGAGCACAAGCCCTAGAATGGGCAGCTTATACAAATTTTCTGAATGATATTTTATTTGCTCCTAATTCCTTATTTTCTGACTATGTGAAAAACATGACCGATGGCTACAAGTTCTGTACCCACTTACAGATCTGGCAACCTTTTCTAATCACAAATCACCGAATACCTTATTTTACCTAAGCAGATTGCCAGGGTGATGATCAGGCTAGAGGAGATGCGTGGGGAATTTGGTGTGATGACGGTCATCGATTTGAGGATGGGCCGTTAGGGCAGCTCTGTGACTTTTTTTTTTAATTGTTATTATAAAGAAGATGTACAGAGAGGTGACAGTTGCATAGGTCAGGTAAAGAGTACATTTCTCTTTGGACAAAGCCACCCCTCACCTCACGCTGTGACTCTTGGGATTGGCTGGCCATTGCTGAGTTGGCACAAGGGCAGAATTCATAGGCATTTTCAAGAAGCCAGGAGCCAACGATAGATAGAGTGCAGAGATGTCACAACACACAGAAAGAAACTTGGTGAATCTCTTGCCCAGTATTTTTACCTGTTTCTTCCAGAATCTCGGAATCCTTTAGCAAAAGGGTTTCGGTCAATTTTTAACCTGGTGATCTGAAGAAAGACAAAAGAAAGACACACATGTAAATATGAATTGTTTTCATATTGACTGATTTCTTTTTGTCTAACTCTGAGGAGAAAAGAAATCCCTGTATGGATAACAGCTGTTGTTTTCACTTAGTTTCCTGTTAGTTTGAGATTTAAATTGCAGCTTGATATGGAACTCGGGGCCTGGCCCGCAGATGTGTGACTTGCTTCTCGCTAAAACCCAAAGTGTCTCCCGCATGTGACCGTGAACTTGCCCTGAAGTGAAGATAAATTATTTGCCCAGATCGACGCAGAAAGAGAAGGCTTGGTGATGGTTAGGTATGCAATTCAGGTACCCTGGGAGGGGCTGTGAGGCCAGGTGTGCTTGACAAATGCTAGGTCCCGTCAGGGGGGAATGGGGCCCCCAACCCACCTCGACCTCAACCACCCCAACAACTCACTCCACCACCCATTTCCCCTGAGATGTGCCTTTCCTGACCCCGGGAATGCTCATTGAATGGCCTGAAACATGCACCAGTCAGCTGGACAGGTGCCAGTGGCTCACACCTGTAATCTTAGCAACTCAAAAGGCTGAGGTCTGAGGATCGCAGTTCAAAGCTGGCTCAGGCAGAAAGTGTGTGAGACTCTGATCTTCAACTAATCAGCAAAAAGACAGAAGTGGAGCTGGGACTCAAGTGGTCAAATGCTAGTCTTGAGGGAAAATGTTAAGGGGACGCTACCCAGGCTCTGAATTTAAGCCTCAGTGCTGGCATCTGAAAAGAAGGAGAAGAAAAAAAGAGGAAGAGGAAGAGGATGGGGGGAGGAAGAGGAGGAGAAAGAGGAGGAGGACGATGACGAGGAGGAGAAGGAGAGGTAACTCTAGAAAGTAAGTTAATCTCATTATTTCAAGTCATCTTCCTACTTCTGCTAACTGTAGAACTGGTCACTAAGACAACTAAAATGGTTTCCTACACTACAAGTTCTTCCTTGTTCCTCTTTTGTCTCAATCTCGTTGGAGAGGAATTTCCCAAAGCCACAGCCTTTACAGGTCTTTAAAAATGCAATGTGAGATTCTGACAGGCAGACTCTGACTTGAAAGAACCAAGCTGCCTTCGAGGTTACTTTTCTCCTCAAACATTCCTTGCCTCTAGGACTGTGCACTATTAACATAGCATTAATAATGTAGCCAAAGCAATTCTGCATCTATTTTATAGACCAGTGTAGGAGCCTGAAGGTTTGGCTTTCTAACGTCTAGTGTCTGCTATGTGAATAGTATATTAAGTTTAAAGAGTGTCACTGCTTTTCTGGGCTTGACTTAAAATCAGTTCTTTCTTCCTCCATAATCCATAGCAATAAACCACACACCATATTTTCTTTTCATGTTGGGGTTATAATATTTTATTTTCTCTTTCAAGTTGGCTTATCCCTGTCCAACTCATTTATGATAGTGGTTTCTGATATACGGTTGTGCTGCCAGGTTTTAGGAGCCTCCACAGACCCCTGTAAATAGACCAACGTTCTACTTCACGGGCCTGGGAGAAATGGCTAAGATTCCTAATTTCCACAGCTCGGTGGAACCCAAAGGGTATGTGTGGAAATTCAAGAGAAAGAAGCTCTCAATCCTTAGGGGAAACATCACTTCTTTCAAAGACTTAGACAGCTTTATGAAGAGTGAGGCTATACCACTTGTTAGTTATCAAGTGTCTTCTGTGTGCTTAAAGTAATGAACAGGCTACACAGGTAGTGAGAGGGCTGGAGACTTCATGGGTCACGCTCTGATGTCCTCCTTTGTCCCCACAAAAGAGCTTGCCATCTAGAAGATGATAAAGGAGACAAGCAGTGATGGTGACAGTACAGACAGAAGGTGACAGTGCTCACGGGAAAGACTTTTGAGCTTGGCGGTCACCTAGGAGTGGAGGAGCTGGGCCTGAAAGACTGTGTGTGATTTTCATTGTACAAAATGGAGGAAGAGATGAGGAAAATATTTCTTAAGAAAGACTATCTGGCCAGGTACCGGGTAGCTCACTCCTGTCATCCCAGCTACTCCAGAGGCTGAGATCTGAGGATCACAGTTTGAAGCCAGCCCAAGCAAGAAAGTCTGTGAGATGATCTCTAATGAACCACCGAAAAAGCCAAGAGTGGAGGTATGGATCAAATAGTAAAGTGCCATCTCCTTGAGCAAAAAAGCTAAGGGACAGTGTTTTGGCCCTGAGTTCAAGCCCCAATGCCAGCCCAGAAAGAAAGAAGGGAGAGTGAGGGGGGGAGGGAGAGCACAGACAGAGACAGAGCCATTTCCAGCTCCCTAGCCTTGGAACTGATCTTTTTCCTTCTACACATCACTGCCTAAGACAGGAGCCCAAGGATCCATCTTCATGAACGCATACCTAAACCATCACCTTCTCCTCCGTGGCTCCCTCATTTCTAATCCAAGCTTCTTACCCAGCCTTGCAGGGCCAACACCCCCTAGCTCCTGCCCATGTACCAGCCATGCCTCTCTGCCCAACAGAGATGCTGTTCCCCCTCGCCTGCCTTGGGCACACACCCCACCCTCGCTCCCCGCTGTTCACAATGCTGACCTCAGTATAGGGTTCAATCCATTCCCAGATGGTTCCTCCAACACAGAAAACCTCTGCTGGTCTCTTGAACTACATCTTCAATTCCTTGTTCTAAGCTCAAGTGGCAATCACCTAGTTAATGTGATCTACGTACTTTACTCTCAATCTCTGTTTCCTGTCCTGTAGGCCAAAAACATATCTAATCTGCATACCATTTTAAGTGCCTGATCTGCTTCAGGACATGAATGGGAACTTGGTCAATAAAATGAGTGGCCCAGTGGCCAGGAAGGAACTAAGATGACCAGTCTAAACCCATGATGGCAACATTTTGAGATTCTCAGTGACACAACTCTATTAAGTCCACTTGTTTGCGCTGCTCCATTACAAACCAGAGCCTTCAATGCCTTTTCTTTTATAACCAGGCCTCTCCATGACCTGCTGGGCCCCCAAAGCTTGTCTATGGATGACTTTGGCCCAGGGGTCATGAGGAGATATGGAAAACTGAGGCCGTAATAGCATATTTTTCTTCCCTGATTTTTATTTCCATAACCCCATCAGTGATTTGTGTCATCTGAGTTATTGAAGATAGGCTTGGTACTGTTCATTTTAATCATTACCATGGACATTTTTACCTAGAGTTGTGCAAGCAGTTAATAAATAAGCTAGACCTCATCATGCATGGAAGCACAGGCTCCGAAGGAAATGAAATTTGAATACCCTGAGTCGGACTTTATAGAACCGGGGCTGAAAGAGTTCTCTTTTATTAACACTGTCTGAGTTAATGCGATGTTTTTACCATGTTACTCCAAATGCTTTCCATCAGAGAAAACAAAACACTGAGCCAAGAACCTGAGCCGGCACACAATACAAAACTGCACATGACTTGATTAGAAAGAGCAGCACTGGCTCAATTGCCTGCAGACAATGTGTACCCGGTGCTCCCTGAAGGCTGGGCTCAGGAGACAGGGCTATCTCTTTTTAAATTCTAACTTCTTGTTTTGAAAAAAAAAAATCCATATTCTACAAGTCTTTTTTTTCCCCTGAGAGATGACAAAGACTTCACAACGGAAATTTCCTGCTAACTCCATGGCATCTGTATCTTGCAAGAAAAAGCATAATGTTAAGTCATTGTTATCCCCACGCTACCAACTACTTGCTCTCCCCTGTGAGATTCTGGGCATGGGTGCTTTTGCCTCTCTTCCACAGACCTGCCAAGTTGGCATTGAAAGAGAAAATAATAATAATAATAACTTCAGTATGTTTGCAATTCTGAAAGTCTGTAAGTTGGGCAGCCAGGGTGAAAGGAAGAAATAGGGGGAAGAAAAGGGAGGAGGGAGAAAAACATGAGCTAGTCCGTGAAAACAAAAAGACTTTCTTCACATTTCATATCTCAAGAAGCAGAACCACAGATGTCTGAGGCAGTCAGCAACGCAAGTGCGCCAGCCAGTTCACTCATGTACGAAGCATAAATCCAGCGTGCCACATGCACCATTATCTTAGAACCACGGGGGTGGATGCACCCTTCATCTTAACTTTGGGTTTCTGAGCTTCCAAAATTCATAGGCCAATTCTAATCCCTTCCCCTAACATTTGAGAGATCAAAATTATGTCCTAACTTTTTATTTTGCCAACTGAAAATAATGAACATCGATCCATCTTCCTGCCGTCATTACTTCATTACTCTGTGTGTGTGTGTGTGTGTGTGTGTGTGTGTGTGTGTGTGTGTGTGTGTGTGTGAACTCAGGGCCTAGGAGCATCAGGGCTGGCAATATATCACTTGAGCCACAGATTTTTGGTGGTTAATCAGAGATAACAGCCTCACTGACTTTTTCTGCCCAGGCTGTCTTTGAACCTTGATCTTCATATCTCAGCCTTCTGAGTAGCTAGGATTACAGACATGAATCACCGGTGGCTGGCTCATGCTATTTTTTTAAGTACGTTTGTTCTCAAAAAGCTCAAAATACTAGGAGGAGGTTGAGTACAGACGTGTAAAGTTCTTGAGAGAGATACGGTGTCCAGCAGATGTAAGAAGGCAGAGCTCATCTGGTGCTAAAATACAGATGAGAGGTACAAAGGACAAGGTTTTCACCAAACTTGAGGAGCAGACGGAATTTAAGCTGATAGACGTGAAAGAGAATGGCATTTCTAGAAAAACAAATGTATGTAAAAGCAGGGGAGCTACAAGATCAGCCAGAAAAATCTATCTCCATCAAGTGCCCAAGTAAAAATGTGGCAGAAGTAATGAGACATAAGCACCAAATGGAGTTGGTGAGATGCCACAGAAGAGCCAAGGTCCTGGACTTTAGCACTCGGACACTGAGACATCAGCAACAATGTTTGACTGGTAAGTGATGCAATCAGTACTGTTTTAGCAAAAGCCATCTGTCAATAATACGTGGCTGGCCTGTATACACGCAAATGGCATTCTAGGTAACATGATAGAAAGCTATCTTAGGGGCCCAAGATACAGGGAAGGCAAGATCAGAACAAGGGCAGAAGTAATACAATTAGAAGGAAGAATGCAAAAAAGCAAGAAGTGGAGGTGTGACTCAAGTAGCAGAGCACCAGCCTTGAATGAAGAAAAACAAGTGAGAGCTCAAGACCCTGAGTTCAAGGTCTAGTACTGGCATGGGCGTGTGCACACCTGCAGGTGCACACATGTACACACACACACTCTCAGGTGCCTGGCAAAAGACTGAGGTTACTTGGCTTTATTGGAAAACACTGTATCATAATGAATTGCATGTGCAATTTATTAGTCCCACAAATGGGACTATTTAACAATCATGTCTATTGATTTATCTACAGAATACAGTCTTGGTAAGCCAGAGCTGTAATCATGACGTGAACATGGGCAGAACTGGGTATGATTCGTGGATTTTGAATGTCAGCGCATCATGAACTCATCAACATGAAGATGCAGGGATAGAAGCCATTGCCTTTTGATTTCCATCTCTTCTGAAGCCAGTACAGCTCCCCCACCCCCATGTCTAGGAACCTACTTTTCTCTTAATGAGCAATTTATCCTTGGAACTAGCATCCATCCCGCCTCTCCTCTGCCTGTGTAGACACAGCCAGGGAACAGTGTAGGACAGCCGAGTGTGAACTGGATGTGAGTCTGAGTCGGAGAGCACATGCGTGTGTCCTGGTCCTCTCCTAGCTCTATGTGGATGGCAGGAGTCTGAAGGAATTGAGAATGTCACTCAGGGTCGCACGGTTGCCAGTGCTATCGTCAGAAACCAAGGCAGGAATAAACAGTTACTGCTGAACCTCCTGGTCTATATATGGCATCTGCCCTGTCCCTGCCCAGATGTTGGTAAAATATTTCTCTGCATGGAAAGTACTCAGACACTGTATGGAATACCACAATGGGAGAATGGAGAGGAAGGGATTTCAGGACCCACAGCTGCTCCTCCATTGGGGTCAAAGGAAGCCATCACTTCTGACTCTCATCACAGTTGCCATAACAGCTCTCTGGCCTCAGTATTCCACTTTTCTTCTGCCTACTAAATCAGCAAATCAGAATATGGACCAGCAGATCACTGACTTCACGAGAAAATGATTAAAATGGCAGTTGGGATATCAGGATGTTCTTGGTACAATAAGCTTTTTGGCATACTGGGATGAGTCAGAATGGTTCATATAGCTGGGTGCTGGGGGTTCTCATCTGTAATTCTAGCTACTCAAGAGACTGAGATCTGAGGATCACAGTTCAAAACCAGCCCACACAGGAAAGTCTGTGGGACTCTTATTACCAATTAACCACCAGAAAACTGGACATGGAGCTGTGGCTCAAAGTGATAGAGCACTAGCCTTGAGCAAAAAGAGCTCAGGGACAGTACCCAGGCCTTGAGTTCAAGCCCTTCAACCGATAATAATAATAGTAATTGAGTTCTAGCCCTACAGCCTATGATGATGATGATGATGATGATGATGGTGATGATGATGATGATAGCTACAATAGTGACTAAAGTTGGGAATGCTGTAGTTGCTGGGAGATTCTGACCATCATATTGTACTTACTGAACTAAAGAGTTTTCATATATCAAATTTTTCTGATGATAAAGAATTTCTAAGGACTATTATCCAAATACCCCATGAAAGACAGAAATACCCTTTCTATGTAAGTGAAAGATGACTCAATCACTGTCACCTGACTGCACAGGTAAGGAAGTGTTATCTTCAGACATTTTGAGCACTACACAGAGTGTACAATACAGAAAGTACTGAGTGTAATGTAAGTTCCTTTGGCTTAAGAAGACCCCCAAAAATTCAGCAAATGGAAGTGTGCTACTTCATAGCAAAATAAACAAAAATCTCTTTTTCAAAACAGGATTTACTATAGGACCCCTTTGAATTAGACACATAAAATGCAATGCTAAAATTGATTTTATATGCATTTTTAAGGAAGTTCGTCAAGTGAAATCATTTGTAAATCTAACTAGCCATCCTCTAAAAAAATAAAAAAATCATTTAGAATACCCACTGTTACCCATCCACATACTCCACTATTACCATCCACATACCTCCTCCATAACCTGTCGGTTCAGAAAAGGTGTGGACACTTACAGGAAAAAAATCTCCTTTTCCTCAAAACAAGGGATACCCTGGTCTAATGCCAGTGGCTCATACCTGTCTTCCTAGCTACTCAGGAGGCTGAGATCTGAGGACTGAGGTTTGAAGCCAGCCCAGACAAAAATGTACAAGAGAATCTATCTCCAATTAACCACCAAAAGTGCTGGACTAGACACATGGCACAAGTGGTAGAGCATGAGCTGGCATGAAAAAGCTGAGCAGCAGATAAAGGCCTTGAGATTGAGCCCCAGTACAAGAAAAAAAAGGGAGGAAAGAAAGAAAAAAGGGAGGAGGGAGGGAGAGAGGAAGGGAAGGAAGGAAGGAAGGGAGGGAGGGAGGGAGGGAGGGAGGGAGGGAGGGAGGGAGGGAGAACGGAAAAGAAGGAAGAAAAAGAAGGAAGGAAAAGAAGGAAGACCTTGTTCAGTGTGCCACTGAAGTATTCCGCTGCATGACCATTATTTGCTTATGTGTCTTTCACTCGACTAAATCTCTTCTTTAATTAATGAAAACAATACATTAATCAGTTCTCTTTCTACTGAAACATATTAACTTCCCACTAAATACTTAGAAAATGAACATCTTACAGATATAAAAACAGAGCTTATAGATAAGCTAGAGGCAAATTTCGTCTTAAATTGCAAATGAAGTCATGCTTCTTAAGGAGTTTGAGAGGCTCTCAGCTGATTTGCCGCGGCCTGGCGGAAGGATACAGGAGAAAGTTCAGGCACAAAACAAGGTCTGGAGCAGTCCTCAATCCGTTCAAAGGAATTCTGAATTACGAGGCTCACTGACCAGGACATGGTAGAAGAGATCGTGAATGGAGAGACACGAGGCTGACTTAGGAGATTCGGTCTCTTCGTCAAGGGTCTTGTCTCTACTCCAGCTGCCACCAGATTGTCACCACCCATGCCCTGAGCATTTTGCAAGCCTAGTGCTTCTCATTCTGACTCTATCACGCCATGGGGAAAAGATGAAGCATTTCTTAACCCAAAGCAAGAACCTGCTTGTTGGAGCATGGATGCACAGGATGCTTCCCAAGGTGACCGCTTACCTGCTGGTTCTGATAGGCCGTGACGGTGGTGAACACGGTCTCGGGAAAGTTGAATGTCTTCACCCCCTCTCCCACAGGAACCGGCTTGGTAGGCGAGAGGTCACTGCTGAAGTCCTTCCGGATCACATGCACTCGGGGCTGGTATTTGTGCATGGAATGCAGGATGATCTGAAACGAGAAGGGGAGGCTTTGGGTTAGGTCTCCCTGTCTTCTCAAGCTCTTGTGCAACGAGAGTCACATGGCGACGCATCATCAGAAGAGGACAGGAAGCAGGAAGTCCGCACAGCCATCCATGGTGGGGGAGTGGTGAGTCTTCAGATAGCATTGTGTGGAACCACATACCAGGATATCCCTAGCAGGGGTGGTGACGTCGTGCATTTGTTTTAATTGCAAAAAAAAAAAAAAAATGCCAAATGATTGCTTTCGTACCAGCAGGTAATATAAAAGCATTTCTCAGTGCCTCTGCCCTGAGACACATCATTTGCATTTTCAACACGGATCCAGGCTGACTTTAGATTTTACGCACTGTTGTTTGTGCTCATTGTTGAGATGATGGACGTTTGTTTATGTCACACGAGTGGAATGTGTGTTCTCACTGCCTCCAAATACTGTCATTTTCTCTTGAGGGGAAAAGCAAAAAGGAGCGACAGTTTCATGTCCTTAGTCTCTCCAGTAGAGCTACTGTCATTGGGTGACCATTCAGCACATGTTTTATCACCAGAGATAAACTAATAACACTAGTTGCTTGGGTTATACCTGCAAAGCCTTTAGATTTAGTCTCCCCCATTATCAATTCATAAATTTCTTCACCAATCAGCTCCCACTGTCTTTCCCTTCTGTTCCCTTCTGAGTGAGTCTAATGGGCGCTGTGATTTCTTCTGCTTCATCTGCCCTCTATCTCAGTCTTGCCCCTGATAAGGCTGTAATTCCTGGTTCAGAAGGACTTTGTTCGATAAACATAAGCTGATATGGAGCAGATGTTTGGTAAATGTTAGGTTGGCAATGAATGAAATATAACTGGAGGGGAGAAAAAAACCCTTTATGCTCACTTACTTAGGAAGACTTCAAGTGACACGGAAATCCTTATTTTATCTATGCGGAAAAGGCCAGGAGCTGGTGAGCACTACAAGAAAAAGGGGGAGAAGGAGGAAGGCAGGGGGGACTTTGGCACTCACATGTCCTTGATCATCCAATTCGTTGTTGGTCAGCTTGAGTTTGTCAAAGCTGACCACCTGCCTCATCCAGGTGTCTCCAGAAGCCAGAGAATCAGGGTGTATGTACACCCTGGGAGGCACGGGAGAATCTGCATTGCCAGCCACCATCCACTTCGAACTGTGATATACATATCTGGGATAGAAAAGGAGAGAGGAGGATTCAGATTGACTCAGAGAAAGAGAGAGAGAGAGAAAAGAGAAGAGAGAAGAGAGAAAGAGGCAGGTCCAGGGGACAAGTAGAGCCAGGAATAAGGAGACACAACAAGATGACAAGGATGGGAAGGGGACCGAAGGACACAGAGGCTGTTGGTGAGACCAACAGAAGGGGGAAAGGCAAGCGATGGGGTGGGCTGGGGGCGGGAGGACAGAGTGGGCTGGGGGAGGGCAGACCGTGGTGAAGATCACACTGCAGCTCCCCGGAGAACATTCTCACACTCCTTTTCCTTTCTTCTCCCTCTCCTTGCCATGCACCACCCACCCACCCAACCCCCCCCCACACACACACCCCAATCCTGAACCCACGTGTCTAGCGAAGGAAAAGGTATTTTACGGCAACCTTTCACCTCCCAAATGCAAACCATATTATCCCTTTGGCCACTTGTTTGGGATCTTGTTCCTTATTAAAAACATCTCCCATATTGTCCTGTAAAAGGTAGCCATGTGCAGAGACCCTCAGAGCCGCTCTCTGGTTAACTGTTTCCGTGCTGGGAGGCAGAGTTCTGGGGCCTTTCTGAGTTAGTCCAGGCATTCCCAGAAACGCCACCAAATCTTCCCACCGAGGGGGATTTTTTCTTTGATAAAAATGGTCTGCCGTTCCTCACTGGGCCCGCTGCTCCCCCATGAAGCTGTGGGAGTGGGTTTTACAGATTTCCCCATGTTCTCAGGGAGCTCAGGGCAGACGCCACAGACTGACACTTCTCTGCTTCCGGGCTCTCGGGGTCACAAGGATCCCAGGTCCTGGCAGCCAGAGGGAGACACACGGCCTAGATTAGAGGGCCAGGGTCCCTGGATATTCTAACACAGACCAGTGACTTCCCTCCTAAGTCCTACAGTCCACATCTCACAATGCTCCCAAGCCCTCTCAGCTCCTCACTTCCCGCACGCCGTCTGCCAGTTGAAAAGTCACAGGCTTTAAGTTCTCAGACTTTCACTGTTTCAAATCCGAGAAACAACTCACTGATTCCACGGAGATATCCAGAGATCAAATAAGCCACAACTTTGTCTGACAAGAGAATTGTATAATCCATCCAAGAGATTTAAAGATTCCATCAGCAAGTTGGGTGCCGGTGGCTCACACCTATCATCTTAGCTACTCGTGAGGCTGAGATCTGAGGATCAAGATTCAAAACCAGCCCAAGCAGCTAAGTCCATGAGGCTCTTACCTCTAATTAACCACCCAAAAGCTAGAAGTGGGGATGCGGCTCAAGTGGCAGAGCATTAGCCTTGAGCCAAGTGAGAATCTAAGGCCCTAAGTTTAAGGGCTAGTTAGTATTGGTGCACACATATGCGCGCACACACTCACAAATTCCACTGGCTTTTCATAAATTAAAGGAAAAGTCACTTAGCACACTTTCGGACCCACAAATGAAAGCCCAGATCAATGTTCTTCCTGAGGTTCTCCCAGTTTTCCTGCTGTTCCTGTCCATCATTTCCAGGATCCTATCAGAGGTGCGACTGAGTACTCAGCCCTGGCCCACTTTTCCCTTCCAACTCCAAAGTAACTCCTACCCCCCCATCAGGTAGCCAAATCCTTTCATATGTTACTCACCTTCATGCTCATTGAATTAATTTCAGGCCCAAGATCCCTTTCATGGTTGCTGCCCTAGAGACACTATGAAACCTTGTTTCGTCCAGAGATGCAAAGAGGATTTTAAGACCCGACTCACTAAGCCACAATTTCCTACATTTACTCACAACTTCCTGCCTGGTGCTCTACCACTGGCCATTAACATACCATCGTCCTGGCTCCCTGTACAGTGTGCACTGTTAAAATGCTTCATCACACAAGTTTAAATAGTGATCCTGAGGTTGTTAGTGGTGTTGACCAGCCCCCATAGCAGGGTTTTATCCTTACCTGTATCTTTTATTGTCCACGGGTACAATGTCCATCGCGATGTAGTATTGCTGGTGAGGGTCAAGACCAGTAATTTTCACTCGCATGGCAGGAAACATCCTCCTGGGAGGGTAAATAAGGTAGTGAGTGAGGCAGAGGAAGAGAAGTAAGCAGAAGGAAGGCTCAGGGTGTCGAATTAGGTCCTCTGAGCATCTCAAGGTCCAGTGACCTCAACTTCTTTAAGTTGATGGATACTTCTCTCGCTTTGCAAAATATCACTGTAGGATGTGCCGTGGGGCCTTGGGTTGTGAGTTAGCATTTCTTCTTAAGTTTTTCCTGCCAGGTGCCAGTGGCTCACACCTGGAATCCTAGCTACTCAGGAGGCTGAGATCTGATGATCACAGTTCAAAGCTAGCCCGGACAGAAAAGTCCAAGAGACTCTTCTCCAATGAACTACCAAAAAAGCTGGAATGACTCAAGGGGTAGAGCATCAGCTCAGGCCTTGAGTTCAAGTCCCAGTGCTGGCACAGTTTTTTTAAAAACTTATTTGATAATCCATATACTCCAGAAGCTTGTACCATCCCCTGCTTCATGTATTTAATTCATCTTTTATGTGACACATATGTGTATATGTCAGTATATATGTGCTTGTGTACATTTCCTAGTAGCTATGATCTGAAAGGTTGACACAATAACACGTTACTCTTATTTGTTACTGCAGATAATAAACTTATCACAGTGATTTTTAAGATATTTTGGACTGAGCTCTTAATAACCATTCTAAAAATAATCCCAATGAAAAGTTGTTGTTTTATTTACATAGTGAATGTATTGCCCATCTCCAAAAGAAAGGCCATGAAATGTTGTTTTATTTTTTTCCCTCCCTGTATAAACGTGCAACAATTTCTGTGAGTTCTCAGGCTGTCGATCTATGTGTCAGAGGAAGGGGGGCTGGGGAGACCAAATGGACTGGTGGCCTCCGGGCACTACCTTGTTTTTACCACAATGGCTTGTTAAACTTGCCAAAGCGAGTGAGGTCAGGATGTGGCGCTTTACAGCTTCACTCATGACTGAAGACAGGCAAGGGTGGGAACAGCCCCAAAGAAGGATTGAGTTTCAGCAAGTAGAGAATAAGGTTCACCATTCTTCCTTAGCCATCAGAAAGCAGAAAACCTCCAACCTCTTTTACATCAAGCCAGACATTAAAAAAGAACAAGAAAAAGTGCCCAGTTCTGTGGATCGCCCTCCTCTATGCTCTAAGGCCCCTGGACACAAAATGCCGCTTTATGTTTAAGCATCTGGGGCTCATTAGGAGAGCTGGGCAGAGCTGGTGCTAATGAGGCCAAGGTCATGGGTTTGATCTACATAGGGCTTAATTGGCTTTGCTCCATTTCATGACCACAGACCATAGGCTGACCTCAGTGTATGGTGGCTAGTGATCTGAGAGCTGTCTGCGCAGGTCATTCATTCGCCACTCTCTTAGGGAAATACAATCCCAAAAGCAATGGTCCCCTGGCAGTGAGTCAGAGACATGACCATATTTTGAGGGGTACAAAGAGGACCATCAACCTCTAATGGGGATATGGCTGATTCTCTTTTGGGGCTGTTGTCAGTACTAGGGTTTAAACTCAGAGCATTGTACTTTCCCAGATCACTTGTTCTACCACCTGAACCATGCCTCCAGCCTGGTTTGTGCTGGTTGTTTTAGAAATGACATGCCTCAGATTTTTCTGCCCAAGCTGGTTTCAAACCATAATTCTCTAGACATTAGCTTTAGTCTAGGCTATAACCTACAGACATTATAGACATATAACCTATAGACATTAGCTTTAGTCTAGGCTATAACCTACATTAGTGTAGTCTAGGTTATAAGCATGAGCCACCAGCATCCAGCTTATCCTTAAATAATTGAAAAAAATAATACACAACTATTTATTTTTCCCTATTCCATTGCTCCACAAAGTCTGATGCTGGCATGTTGTTTTGTATTTCTCTCCCTGACCTCACAAGTTTAATTTAGTCTCATGGTGCACTAATGAAATGTGATGGTTAGCTATCACACATCCACTATGATGAACACTTTGATATGTATTAATTCTTTTTTTAAAAAAATGAAATCTTTGTTCTATACATTTAAATAGAAACCCATAATTCCCTTTAATAACAATGAATTACAATTGCCTTGTATTGCCTGCATTGTAGTGAAGGAAATTGATTGTTTTGTCTGAGTGACTCCCTGAGGGAGAAGACTTGGTATTTTTAATTTAATAACAATTTTGTCTGGAACAGTTATATACCTTGAGTGAAATGCTACCTGTCTCTTCCCAATGCTCAAGCTCTAAAATTAATGAGCAGTATGACTCTGGATAAATCATTTAGCTCCCAAAGCAAAAGGACTTGATTATTTGTAATGTGCTGACCTGCTTTAAAATTCTACATGTAAATTTTAATTCTCCCAAAAACTTTGCCAAAGATTTTGGGGGAAAAAAACACTTTTATTTTAATACATGAGAATTTACAACATTGTAAGGGGAAAAGCCAATTACTCATAGTTCATAAAAGTGTGTTGTGTTTGGTTTTAATTTTATGGGTACAATGTAGGGCAATTCTTTTGTCTCAGAAACCCAAGAATCCCTACCACCGCCTCTGTCCGTGGTACTGATTATGAGATTGTGTTGCTGCATGCAAACACTGAGGATTCAAAACTTGATTGTGTAGACAGTCTTCATTCAGAACCAACAGGATTGGAGTGTGAAGAGAAACAGACGGTAACTGAGAACTTAAAACAAACAAACAAACAAAACAAAAAGAACATCGAAAGCTACATAGGGCAAAGTGAAAATGGGAATCCAAATGGAAAAGAATGCTGTGTAAGAATGAAAGTGGAGAAGAAACCAGCCAGGCAATGAGAAAGGAGGAATGAAGTTCATCAACAGTAGAACTTCTCCACGTGCTTCTGAGCTGCTCCTGAATCATCTAAGACGGAATCACAACACCTGAGACAAGTCACAATCGTAGGATCTAAACTTAAGCAAAGGTTTCCAATTCAACTGATGAGGAAACCAAGTTTATCTCTGCTAGGAAAGAAGTCGCTATTCTTCAGCCTCTAGAAGAACTTGTAGGAACAGAGGTGGGCAGAATAAATCATGGAGGAGCAAAACTTTTCAAATGAAAACGTTTTGCTTGGGGGGCAGGGGGAGGCTGGGAAGGGATGTGAAAAGTAAACAAAGGAGGAGGCTGCAATGCTTGATAAGAAATGTACTCATTATCTTGCCCATGTAATTGTAACCCCTCTGTACAGTATGTTCACAAAAAAAAATTAAAAACAAAAACAAAAAAACATTTTGCTTGAATTGTTTTGTTTTCTTCCAGGCCTTAATGAGGTAAGAGCCCAAAAGCTCAAGTGACAAGAAAGAATCAGCCGTAGAAGATGTTTTCTTTCAAAGTGGCTTTATTTAAGGAGATTACGGGTGGACTGATTTGGTAGTGAAATATAAAGAAGGAAGAGGGTTTCAGGAGAGAAGGGAACAGGCCAAAATCTCAGATTTGCTTGCATCCTACTGAGTGGGTAGATGACCCAACAAAAGCATTCTTTCCCCTTTCACGTCCATATTCATGGAAGTAGCCTATGAGCAGTGAGGTAGATCTCTTCCCTTCACACAACTTGTCAGTCTATAGACATTGGCTTTGAAAGCACAAAAAGAGAATTGTTCAGCTGGTTTTCAATTGACCACTCTTGTATAATCAAAACCATAACCCAAATTTAGTGTCAGGTAAATTGTTTTTATTTTGAACCCAAAAGAGCAAAAACTACAACCATTTCTTAGAAGCGCAGAGTCATAAATAGTTTTTAAGACCATGACTTGAGAGCCTCACAGACTGATGTTGAATTCTGGTGCTATATTTTACTACCCCATGACTAAGTTAGTGACTTAGTCAAGTTAATTAACTATTAGTCTTTGCACCCTTGTTTGTAGGTAACATGATTATTATTATCCTGTGATCACAGGAGTCCTTCACAGGGGTCTTGTAAAGTTAAATGATATTATATTTAAAATATTTACTTGGGGCTGGGAAGGTGGCTCAGTGGTAGAGTGCTTGCCTCGCATGCATGAGGCCCTGGGTTCAAGTCCTCGGCACCACATAAGCAGAAAAAGCCAGAAGTGGTGCTATGGCCCAAGTGGTAGAGTGCTAGCCTTGAGCAAATGAAGTTCAGGGACAGCGCCCAGGCCCAGAGTTCAGCCCCCATGATGACAAAAAAAAAATTTACTATATAGATGTTTATATAATACTTATTATATAGGTTTATGTATAATATATTTATATGCATATTTATTAATATATAATAAAATATATACATGAGTGTCTCACATAGAATAGATAAATGGCAATGGAAACTGAAACCTAGCTATGGAGAATAAAATGATGACAACAAAGAAGTGGTTTATTGAAAACTATTTCAAGAGAAAATGTATTTTAACTTTTTTTTATCATCCTAGTATTTACCTATTTATGTTTTGTATGAGGTCCACAAGTCTAGGGGTAACACCGGTCCTGGGGCTTGAACTCAGGCCCTGCACGCTCACATGCTCCTTTCACTTAAGGTTGTTGCTCTACCATTGGAGACACATCTCCACCTCTAACATTTGGTTGGTTAAATGGAGATAAGAACCTCATTGACTTTTCTGCCCAGGGCTGGCTTTGAACCTCCATCCTGAGGTTCAGGATCTCAGCTTCCTGAGTAGGCGTGAGCCACCAAGCATATGGCTCACAATCAACGTGTTATCATAATTTCAAGCCAACAATCAGATATTTGGGCCAAGAAGCAGGTCTCCAAAGCTCACCAAGCCCAATTTTTACTATGTGTCTGGTTGTTCTAGTCATCCTAGAAGACGTAAACTGTTGACTGGGGAGAACAATTCCTGAGACTGGAGAGGGAAGTTTGGGAACACATGCTTTGATGATCTATCTTCGGCCTCTTAGGATACCTAGACCCTTTGGGAGTAGCTGAAATATATTTGCAAAAAAAAGAAACTGTGGAGCGGTGGTCATTTAGATTTGAATGCTGGAGGACAGTGGCAAAATCACAATGAACACAAGAAGAAGTCATGGCTGAAATAGGAGAGCAGAAGATGCTACAGCTTCACCAGGGTGACCAGAAACCCATGATGCGGAGGAGGCAGGGAAGAACACAGGCTCCGACTACTGTTGATTCTCAGAATTTGGCCATTGCAAGAAGTGTCTTACCTGCCTGCTTTGGTGATAATCATCTCGGTCCCGATATCATGGAACCTCTTCCAGAGATCAGCGCACTGAAGGTCCACCTGGATCTCCTCCATGGATGACATGGCGGCAGGCACGGGTCCGGCAGCTCCAGGGACCAGCTCTGCGTGACCGCCGAATGAGCAGGCAGCTCGCTCCGTGAGCACCTCAGAGTCGGACCCGGTGCTCTGCTCAGAATCTGCAATGCAAGCAGCCAAGCCTGGGGTGAGATGCTGCTGAGTTGCTTATCACCCCTGGCTCTGTAAAGAAGGGGGGCTTGGTTAGGTTTCGGGGTGGGGAGGAGCATGGTAGCCTGGAGAGAGGTGGACAAAAGGAGAGTTGAGCTGGGAAGCGCCAGAGCACAACACTAAGAGTATTTTATTATATTTTTTTATGGTTTGGGTTTTGTGATTTACGACCTTCTTTTGGGGTTTCGTGTTTCCAACTTGACATCTGGCATTTTAGTAAGTTTCAGCAACAGCTGAAGAAAATTGGCCCAGGACAAGCCGTAATAAAGAGCACTAATGTCACCACCTTGAAGAGAGGGAGGCCAGTCTCGAGATGACAAAATAAATACCAGGTTGGAGGAAAATAGAGATCGCAGGCTCTATCTGGAGATCGAGGTTAGACTGTCGCGTTTATTCATACGATTATTCAGCCTGCTCCCTCAGTCCAGACTCTCCTGACCCATCTGTCAGCTATTCTTAAATCCAGCCACTTCCTCTCTGTTCATCCCTGCCCTGGGACATCACACATAATGAAAAGAGGTTTGGGATCTTTAGAAGCTCTTTGTCACGTGTTTGAGTAAATGGTTTTTCCTAAGATCCAATCAGGTCATTTGGGATGGAGGGGGGATAAAAATAATCCTCTTCGGGGAGGTAAGGCGATAAGCATATGGAAATCGTTACTGGAGAAAGCGATTGAAACAAAGGGAAGAAGGGAGATCAGGGGACACTTTGTTTGGTTTGTGAGTCCCGGGCAAGGATCGCTGGTCCAAACACGGAGGAGGAATCAGAGCAGCCCAACACAAAGCGGGCTGCCGGGACAGATGGTCCTTTCCTGAATCTTCCATGCTCCTGACAACCAGGGGGATGAACAACAGGGAAGGAGAAGGATGGGGAAGGCTGGAGTCAGAGAATACGCTGACATGTTTGAAGTTTACATTGGGGAACCTAATGTCAAGAATTGTTAAGTCATAAGATTTTGACAGTTTAGATTAGCAAGTAGAATCTTTCCAGGTCAAAAGATCCCTTCAGGTCTTGTGATCAAATGGGCTCAATTAGCATTTCCATCTCCTCAATGCTTATCTTTTCTTTGGGTTTGGGGTTGTTCTCTTAGTTTCTGAATGCTAATTAAATTTATTTTACTATTAATTAAATTTATTTTTAATTACTACATGAAATCACAAGCATTATGTCTATTACTGGGGTAGTATGATATTCTGTTACCAATGTTATATTCTGTTACCAATACTATTATGTTTTATTGAAATCAGGTTGAACATATCTCCTCAGGCATTTATTATTTCTCTATGGTGAAAACCTTCAATCTCCTACATGCTAGATTTAAGGAATGGTATAGCCCTCTTACCATGCAATAGCACACCAGAACCTCTTACTCTTACCTAACTAGAACCTGTGGACCAACCTCTCCCCAGCACCCTTTCCTGCTCTCCACAGCCTCTGGGGACCACCATTTTCCTCTCAACTTCTATGAAGCCAACTTGGTTTTTGTTTTGTTTTGTTTTCTGTCAGTTGTGGGGCTTGAACTCTGGGCATGGGCACTATCCCTCAGCTCTTCAGCTTAAGGCTAGTGCTGTACCACTTGAGCCTCAGCACCACTTTCAGTTATCTCGTGGTTTATTGGAGATAAGAGTCTAATAGACTTTCCTGCCAGGGCTGGCTTTGAACCGTGATCCTCAAGTCTCAGCCTCCTGAGTAGCTAGGATTACAGGCATGAGCCACCAGAGCCTGGCCAGCCAACTTGTTTTTAGACTTTCACACAGGAGTGAGATCACACCATCTTTGTCTTTCTGCACCTGCCTTATTTCACTACACATAACAAGCCTTGGTTCCATCTATGTTGTTGTAAATGACAGGGTTTTTTTTAAGGACTGAATGCTATTTCATTGTGTATCAGAACTTTATCCATTTTGTCAGTTGATGGACACAAGTTGTTTCCATTTCTCATAAGCAATGTTGTAATGAATCTGGGAGTGCAAATGTCTCTTTGACATTTTGGTTTTATTTCCTTTGTACATACACCCAGTAGTGAGATTATTGAATCATATGATACTCCTATTTTTATCTTCAGGAACCTGTTTTCCATACTGGCTGTGCTAATTTAATCCTCACTAATGGTGCTCCAGGCTCCCCCTTATTTATACATCCTTTCGGTATTTACTCTACTTACTCTTTTCCATAATAAGCATTACTACCAGGATGAAATGTCACTGTAGTTTTGACTAAGACTTCCCTGATTGTGGTGATGAACACTGTTTTCATGTTCCTGTTGGCCATATAGATGTCTTCTTTGGAGAAATATCTATTTGTGTATTATGTGTATGTGCCAGTCCTGGGGCCTGAGATCTGAGTCCAGGCACTGTCCCTGAGCTTTTTCATTCAAGGCTAGATCTGTGCCACTTCGTCCACACCTCCACAGCTTTTTGCTGGCTAGTGGGAATTAAGAGTCTCACAGACTTTCCTGCCCGGGCTGGCTTGGAACTACAATCCTCAGATCTCAGCCTCTTGAGCAGCTAGGATTACAGATGTGAGCCATTGGCGCCCAGTGAGCAATGCCTACTTAGATCTATTGAGAAATTACTTTTTGGTGCTGTTAAGAGTCAGTGCTTCTTGGACCTGAGACCTTGACACTACTATGAGGGAAGGAGGCAGAAGGCCATACCATCTTGCTGCCATCTTCACCTCCCTACAACTGCTTTCTACCTCTGCAAACGGACATCCCACAATTCTTACACTTTCTTTCTTTCTAGCTCTGCTTTATTTTCTCTGTCAACGTGGTGGGAGGGCGGGGTAGGACTGGGAAGAGAAAGTGTCCACAGGGAACCAAGTGTCATTTTCTTCCATCCTTGCCAATTCTTCATCCTTCATTTCTAAATATATTGCAGAAGTAACCCAAAGCCCTGAATAAAAGATAGATGCCTGATGAAAAATTTAGTTTACTCACAGTCCCAACTGCTAGCTTCACCAAAAACAACTAGAAGCTTTTATAAGTATTCTGTACATGTCTCTACAGTTTTATGCCGTTGACTCCCTCAGGTGCAGATCAGAGGGGAGAGCGGGTTCTCAGCGGCGGCTCTTCATCCTGACCTGAGTGCAGTGCTTTCAGGAGCAGAATTGTTCTACGGTTACACACACACACACACACACACACGCACACACACACACATGCGCGAACGCACACATACACACAGCAACTCAGATGCCCTCAGCCATGGACTTTCAAATCCCATCTTGTTGCTGTGATCTCCCAGACACTTCTCACTGACCAGAGATGGCTCAAAATTTTTTTCTCAAAACAAGATTTTTTTTCAAAATAGCTTTGAACTGGCCTATCGCATTAAAAAGTCTCCTCACGACTGCTTAACAAAATGGATGCCAAGAAGCTGAAACGTATTGGGTTGGAAGGGAGGTCAAGGGGCTGAAGGCAGACAAATGGAGAGGGGAAGCCAGAATACTCAAGACAGGTATGTGAAAATGGAGTCAGGAAACTGGAGGAGCTGGGAGGGGAAAGATGGAGGATGAAGGAAGGGATGACGTTGATTAAGACGCAGCGTACTTCTAAACTGGTTTGTTGAACTGAACCCCCTCTGGTACAACTATTGAAAGACAATGTTAAAAACAAACATGAATAAATAACCAACACATAGATCTCCTCATCTATGATGTCCACAGGCATGAAGGCATTTGAAGGATCTAATTAGAGCCTCACGGAAGTTTTAGACACATTTTCTCCAGTACATGTTTAGAAGAGGCAGGGACAACGATCATCACCCGAAGCCATAAATGCTTCATGGTAACAAAGTCACACCAGGAGTGAAATGGAGATGAACACTGGAAATGTAAGCAATAACCAATGACTCTGGTCTCACTATGTCAACTGGGATAACACAAAGGGACTCAAAAAGTAGCATTACATACATTCAAACAGCGGAATCACTTCAACACAAGAGAACCAATTTTCTCATCATGTGATGAGAACGACAGAGCTGGAACCCCTCAGCATGTCCTCCACCTCTGACAACGTGGAGAGCATAGGACTCCTCCTCCATGCCAGGCCTTACCTGAAAAACCTCCATTCAAAGTCCCACCCATGAAACTGTCATGGGAAGATGGTCACGTGAGGGAAAAGCCTCCAGCCTTGAGAGTCACATGACCATGGGAATGAAAAATGTAGTGAGCATTCTCTCAGGCTTGACGTACAGTTTCAATCAAACCAGTCATTAAGCACCTACGAGCATCTGGCCTTAGATGAAGTACCGCAAAGATAATCAGAAACAGCATTTTAAACCTCGAGGAGTTTTCTAGCTGGTTAATTGTGTGTTTACTGAGTGCTTATAGTGCGCCCTGTGCTGGGAAGGACCACGTCCACGGAGGAAGCTCATCTCAAAGCGAGCATTTGTAGCACAGGTGGAACCTGGGAACATGCAAATAATCAGAGAACGAATAGCACAGGAAATCACCACACATTTTCCCTACCAACACTACTGCTTTAGAAAAGTCCTGAAAAGAGGGATTTGAGAGGACTGTGACCATGCTAAGGAATCTACAGAAAGGAAATGGACAAGTCCACAAAGACAGAGGCAGCTGGCCCAGGGCAAAGACTTTCGGAAGCAGCTATTTGTACTCCTGGAAATACTCCAGACTCCCAAGGCCTCGCTAACATGGTATAGCCCAGATTGGAAGCCCCAGACACGTTCGCAGCTAACTTGAATACGCCATAAGATTTTCCATTCTCGGTTTCTTAGACAATATAATGTGGAAATAAAGTTAATTTTATATTTTATACAGCTTTAAAAAAAACTTCTAGAAGAGTGAAGGCCACCTGTAAAATGAGGTACTCTCCCATATCCTTAAAAATAGTCACCTCAGGCCGGGCGCCGGTGGCTTTCGCCTGAAATCCTAACTACTCAGGAGACTGAGAGCTGAGGGTCATGATTCACAGCCAACATGGGTGGGAAAGGCCACGAGCTTATCTCCAATTAACTACCAGAAAACCAGAAGTGGCCCAAAGTAGTAGACTGCTCGCCTTGAGCAAAAGAGCTCAGGGACAGAGCCCAGGCCCAGAGTTCAAGCCCCACAACTGACCAAAAAAGAAAAGTCACCTCAGAGTTCAGTTGGGATTTAGTGCCTAAGTGAAAATAAAATGTAATGCCTTTCTACATCATACTTAGATAGAATATTTAGACTAGCTAAATCAATATTTTATCTGTTAATCAAAATGATTATCTAATATATGATAGTTATCTATTATAAGAAATATATAAGTGGTTATTTAAATCAAATCAGATAATCTATCCTAAAATATAATCCATTCTTTAAAGATTAAAAATATATCTGTACCTGTGAGTTGTGAGTTCTTTTTTATCTGTTACTTCCCTTCTTCAGAAAACAATCATTAAAAAGTCATTACACACGTGAGCATAAGTGGCTCACATGTGTAATCCAAAATATTAAGAAGGCTGAGATCTGAGGATCATGGTTCAAAGCCAGCCTGGGCAGGAAAGTCTATGAGACTTTTATCTCCAATAATTTGTTTTTAAAGCCAGAAGTGGCGTTGTGGCTTGGTAGTTGAGCACTAGTCTTGAGCAAAAGAAGCTCAGAGACAGAGCCCAGGCCCTGAGTCCAAGTCCCAGGACTGGCAAAAATAAAAATATATGTTAAAAAAAAAAAGAAATCATTTGGTGACTCAGAAAGATTCCTCTTGTGAGTAGTATTTCACCAAATCGGGGTGAAGTTACACTTAAAGAAATTAAAAGAAATTATTTTACAAATTTATACTAAACCAGTAACATTGTGTGACTCACAGGGCCTAACGAACACCAATTTCCATCCAAAAATGTCCTTAAGAAGAGAATCTACTCACCAGCCCAGCACATCAGTGACTTTCCACCCCTGTCTTGCTTTGGTAAACTATACATTATCACCTGTTGAACTTAATAAATGTATTTATGAACAGCAGCAATAAGTAGTTTCTTCATTTGTATATGACATGTCTAAAAAATCCTTCTGATAGGTAAGGGAGGTACGCATTTTTGTGTCAGTTTGTGAACAAAGAAACTGAAAGGAAGAGAAATTGAAAAACTCCAGGACTAGAGCACTACTGATTTGATGACTGGGTCTCTGCATATTTGGGCTATGCAGAGTATCTAGGAATTCTGTGACACGGTCTGGACTCTTTTGGACCGACTCTACAGCTAAAGTGACTTAAATGTGTTTGATCTTGGCCAGGTCCCATCACAATGCGGGTCCCCAACTTCCTCCATCTTCATAGCACTGCCCAGGCACATTTAATTAGGGGTGCTAGGATGTCACTCCTACCTCTAGTGTTTAGTGGACCAATCTGTAGCACAGTTAAGAGGCCGCCACGTTTTAGTATAGCAAACCAACTGCACTGTGCCAGTCTGGTTACCATAATCAGAAGATGCCAACAGAGCATATGCTGGGATTTTGACACCACTTGATATTAGACAGCATTACAATGGGTTTTACACTGGGACAGGTAATAAGGATCTACCTTGAATGCTGGATTTTCAAGAATCGTTCCTGGTTTCAGAGAGCAGCGCACCTCTACTCCTGAAGCTCTTCCACCCTCTGCCCCACCAGCATGGGGATCTTGGGAGTCTCTTGTGAGTGCACTGTACCATGCTTTCCTTATCTTGGTGATTAGAAGCTGGGGGTCAAAAGTATGATCCTACCTTTAAAAACCGTATGGATGGGGCTTGAAGGGGGAGAGTACTGGCTTAGCAAGTACAAGGCCCCTGAGTTCAAACCTCCGACTGATAAGTAAATACACACATACCTAATAGATAAATACATACTTTTGTCTTTATGATAAGACATAATCTAATGATCATGATGATCATTTGGGTAGAGGGATGAATAGGAGCTCACAAGCACTATCCAAAAGAATTTGTGATTAATGCTAAAGAGCTCTCAGAGGGACTCTGCTAGGATTTTTTATAGATAATATCATTTAGTAAAAAAAAAACTAGAAATGATGGTTATTATCTCCATATTGTATCTTAATGCTAGAGTTTAGATTATATCAGTTCTGCTCCCTAAGAAGTCTGGGCACTGAGATTACATTTAATTCCATTTTTCCTCTCACTGATCATTTTGCTTTGTGTAAACTGGACTGTGTATTAATTGAACATAACAGATAACCAAGTTCTTACCCCTAAGGCACTCCTGGTCTAGCAGGAAGGACAAATCAAGCTGTCAAATGAGGCTGACTATATGAAACACTCCAAAGAAAGTTGGGAAGAGTATTGAGGAGCTTTCGGGAGGAAAGATGTCCATGGTAAGAACACTGAGAAGACTTGCCAGTAAGTCCAATATAAATGAGCAAAGAAATGATGGGAAATAGTTTCAGGTAGTAGTAATAGCATAGAAAAAGATTGGAATTCTTTTAGAGAATGATAAAGCAAAAGAAAGAAACTGCCATAGCCAGAGTCTAAAGTGTGGAAGGGAAAAGGGAAAGTCATATAAGAGATGAAGATGGAGACCAAGCATGGTGGTTCACACCTGTAATCTCAGCAGTTAGGAGGCCAAAGCAGGAACTCAAGACCAGCCTAGCTACATAGAAAGTTATAGGCCAGCCTGAGCTACTTAGCAAAAGATAGATGATAGATAGGTAGGTAAATAGATAGTTAGGTAGATAGATAGATAGATGGATAGATAGATAGATACAGAGATACAGAGATACAGATACATAGGAAGAAACAAGGACAGCAACACAGGGAGAAGCTGAGAGAGATGGAGACATCAGCTCAACTACACAACTACTTACTGAACATTTACTATGTTCTAGTCAATATAGATTACACTCAGGGCTACCTCAGGTGCCAGAATAGGAGTTTGGGCCTTTCTTCTCTACAGATTGAAGTTTCATCATACATGAAGGTGAGGATGTGTCTGTCTCCCTTCCAACCCATGAATTCCACACACTGGGCTACATGCTTTGCCTCGACCCCCACGTCTGATTTCAGTGGGGAAGACGGGTGGGCAGAAGACAGCTGCAAGAGTGGAATCCTCTGAGCAGAGAGATGCGCCCAGCCCCTTCCATGTTCCCAAGAAAGAAAACAGCTTGAAACAACTACAAAACACACACTACCGATGTTCATCACACACCTGACCCTTTTTTTTCCTGCTAAATACTGATAGATGAGCACATCAACAGTGATTCCTTGGTCATCTTCCTGGCCCTGGGGTTTCAGGATGCCCATTCACGTGGGAAGAGACATGGGCATCTCCTAACCAAGGCCGCGCTCTGGCTCAGAAGATGCGGGCAGGGGAAACTGGTCTGCACGGACACACTGCATCAGGTAGCTCAGAGCAGGCTGGTGATGCAACTCCCCAGGGAGGAGCTCTAAATATGTCCCAGGCTGAGCATCTGGCACTGCCCTGAGGACGCGTCGAGCTCAAATTTGATACTCCGCACACAGCTTCAAGAGAATGAACTCTAACCCCAGTTGGATTAAGCTAAAATTATGATGGTAGCAAACACTCTGAGGAGCCCGTTAGATGGCTTTAGTAATGGAACGGAGTCTCTGGGCTCTTCATACCTTACAAATTCTGGTTGAGAAACAGGGGGAATGCAACCTGAAGCCGGCAATCCTCCTGCCAATATGCCAATTAAGGAGACTAAGTCCTCTTATCTCTTTAGCTGCCCAAAGCACTCCCTGCCTAACAACCCGAGAACACAGAAGCGCAGCAAGGACACGGCCCATCCCTGAGATCCAAGCCTTTTAAAGAGGCTTTGCAAAGAAGTGACAGTGATCATTATTCTGTCATTTTAAAATCTGTTTCTTGTTGAGCAGGCAAGAGCTCAAGGCCATTAAGGGTTCAAACTCAGGAATGTTGTAAAGGTGGAGACAAGGATAGGTAGAGGAGGAGGAGGTGGTGGAGGAAAGGAGAAGGAAGAAAAGAAGGGGAGGACAAGGACGAGGATGAGGAGGAAGAGGAGGAGAGCTAGGCACTGGTGGCTCACACCACTTAGGAGGTTGATCTGATGATCACAGTTCAAAGCCAGAAAGTCCCCAGAAGACTCTTATCTCCAATTAATCACTCAAAAACCAGAAGTAGAGCTGTGGCTCAAAGTGATAGAGTGTTAGCCATGAGCAAAAGAGCTCAGAGACAGAGTTCAGGCCCTGAGTTCAAGCCCCACAAATGACAAGATAAAAGAGAAGGAGGAAAGGAGGAGGAAGAGAAGGAGGAGGAGGAGGAGGAAAAAGAGGAGGAGGATGAAGAGCAAGAGGAGGAGGAGGAGGAAGAAGAAGAAGAGTAAGAAAAAAGGGGGGAGGAGGGAAGAAGAGGAGGAAAAGGAGAAGGAAAGGAGGGGTAAGTAATGAGGAGAAAAGGAAGAGGAGGAGGAGGCATATAACAGACACTATACTAGACATTTTACGTGTATCTCATGTAATTTTCCTAGAACTGCTACAAAGTCAGCACGGTTGACACCATTTAACAAATCAGGAGACTTAGGCATCGCATGCATCAAAGGCGTCTGAATCAAAGGTGTCCAAGTGGGCTGTGAGTTGTTCTGACAGGAGAGCTGATGTTTTTCCTGCTATATGCCATTTCCCATTTCCAGACCTGGACCTGCAGAGCTGTGCCCCCAGCCCCCACCCCCACCCCCACTCCAACCATGTGGTCAGAAGACAGCTCTGAGGAAACCCCCACACTGTCCATTCTGTGGGGAGGAAAAGCCAATCCAAGGCCACGCGGAAATCTCTCTTTTTCCATACCAGGATAATTATGTTGGGGAATACTTGAGATCTCTTCCCCAGCTTCACATTGTTCAATGAGTGTGTATGAGGGTGAGGGGCCTATTTTGCTACATGGAACTAATTTTTACGTTGTTTTTATTATCTTTGAGGAATTTTGTATTTCACTTACTTATCTCAGTTCTACCTAGGTAAAATATCCAGATGTGACAGACTCTGAGTGTCACTACTAAATCATATACCTGCTTTATCTTCTTTGCTTTAGCTGAAAGTAAAATAATAGCAGCTAATGCAGTGCTTGGAGGATGTTTTGAGAAATTTGGAGTGACAGTATTGTAATGACAGCAGGACAAGGAAGCATTTCAAATGCTTATTTGTGCAAAAGTTTTGAGTACCTTAAGTGAATATCTACACTTGAAGAGATTTCAACCTATAATTAAATGAAAGCACAACCAGGTGCTGGTGGCTCACACTTGTCATCCTAGCTACTTAGGAGGCTGAAATATGAGGATCACAGTTGGAAGCCAGTCCAGGCAGAAAAGTCCATTAAGACTCTTATCTATAATAAACTACTCAGAAAAGGCTGGAAGTGGTGCTCTGGCTCAAGTGGTAGAGCACTAGCCTTGAGCAAAAAAGCTCAGGTATATTGCCAGGCCCTGAGTTCAAGCCCCAGGACCCGAAAAAAAAAAAAAAAAGCAAGCACTTCATAAAACGGAAAGTAGCTAATTAACATAGAAGATTCTATATCAATGTTGAGAAGGGAAAAAAATGAGACAGAAATGGATTCTGGGTTTTCTATGATTTTAATTCCTTCCTTTCATTCTCTCTACACAATTATAACTGTGACACTCATTTTTAGTTTGGAAAATTTTCCTGATAAATGCACAGATAATTATAATATTGGAGCTAGGTACTGGCAGCTCAGACCTGTTATCCTAGCTACTCAGGAGACTGAGACCTGAAGATCTCAGTTCAAAGCCAGCACAGATAGAAATTCTTAGCCTGAAATTCTTAGCCAGAGAGAGAGAGAGAGCCTGTATTCAAGCCCCAGTATCGGCACAAACCAGCAACAACAAAAATAAGAATTAGCCACAAGTCTTATGAAAATCTCCATCCTAACGGCCTCTTGCATCAAAAGTTGATTTGATCAATGTCTAAATGTTGATCAGATCCAGTCGGGGTGGTCTTCAGTCCATTTCAGGCCAGCAGCTGACAGTGCACGCCCCTCCTCGAAGCCCTTGGCATTGTTCCTGGGTGAAGCGACCCATTAGTTCACCCCCAACCCAGTGCTCATTTGCTCTCTGCAACCATGACTCCTAACTACTCTCCACCACCTGTGGCCCCGTCAGCCTCTGCCATCGGACAACTCTACCCCTGCCATTGTGCTCTTTTCATTCCTGTGAGTTGAAAAATAGGCCTTCCTCCAAAGGCCTTAAAAGCATTTGCCACATCAATGTAGAAGCACATTCCCATTCACACCAAAGAATAAACCAAGGGAAAACTTAACCAGCCCATTTCTAAGTCATTCAACTATGACTGCTGGAAACAGAGCCCTTGGAAATGGCAACTTCCAATAGGACAGACATTTGAGCTGAGCCAGGACTGACATATCCATGACTTGATGCTCAGGAGACCTCTAGCTACAGCAACTTTACCATCTACTCACCACACTCTGGAAATATGAAGAACTCTTCTGTTGGGTGAATGCCAGTGGTACAATGGCCAGCAGATCCTTCATAATGTCTTCCACGATCTTCTTTAGATCTTCTGAACCAATCCACTCCATCACTGATTGATTCAGCGAATAATTCTTCACTACCATGGGCCTGGCAATATTTGGGTGTTTTGAGAGGTGCCAAATGGAATGAAGATAGATCTATGTCCCCAGACGCTTACAAAATCCTTAGATACACAGGCAAGGTCTGCGAATAGGTCTAATAACTGTGTGGATGTCAAAACCCAACACATATGGCATCTAGCACATTAGAGAGTCCCGGGCCTCATCCGCAGCACTCTCCTCCCAATTGTTTAGCCTGAACAGGTAACTTGACCTCTTCAGTCTTTAGTTTAATCATCTCACTTTGTCATTAGTTTCATCGTTAGTACCTACTTTGAGAAACTGTGATGAGCTTCTAACAAGATGTATGGATATATCACAGACATAAGCATCTCACCAAGAGCAGGAGGTCTGGATACACCAATGCTGCTTCTCAGGCCCTGTCATCTAAGATAAATAATGACTAAAAATGTCATCACAGTTTAACACGTCTCCATCTTAGAGGTCATTTCTGGGTCTCAGGGAGAAAGGTGTGTAAGATGTAAAGGCAGAGAGGTGGAAGAGAAGAATGGTCTTCTAGGAAAGGAAGTGTGGCAGAAGTATGACAGTAAAACCCATCAGACATGGTTAAAGAATAGCAATTGAAAGCCGGGAGCTTATGCCACATGCCTGTCATCCTAGCTACTCAGGGGGCTGAGATCTGAGAATCATGGTTCAAAGCCAGCCTGGGCAGGAAAGCCTAGAAGACTGTTATCTCCAATTAACCATCAAAAAGCCAGATGTGGGCTCAGGTAGTAGAGCACCAGCCTTGAGCAAAAAAGCTAAGGGACAAAACTCAGGCTCTGAGTTTGAGTCCCAGTACCAGAGCATGCATACATGCACACACACACGCGCGCACACACACACACACACACACACACACACACACACATACACACAAAAACAGCAGTTGTTGTGAACCATACCGTATTGTACTGTTCCTCTTGTACTCAATGAGGTGTTATTTTGTTGAATAAATGAATGAAGGATTGAATGAAATGCTGTATGTTAAGCAAAGTAAGAGAGGACCTATAGGCAGAGGAGAGCTGAGAGGTTGTCTGGTACCAGAAGAAGGGTCTTGACTATGGTTCTTCAAACCTGCTTCCCAAAGACAGTATATCCCTGGTTATCTTCACAGCAATCCGTGTTCCCAGCATTCCCAGTGAAATCGCTGTGAAATCCTGGGGTTGCCTCCCAAGTCATGAGCCAGGGTGAAAAATCCTACCAGCTTTCCCTTCCATGACTGTGAGCTGCGCTCAGCTGATGGGAAAGATCTGACCCGAAACCTTTCGGGGGCTTTCAGTGTGTGTGGTTGAAATCAATCGCTTCTCTGAGTTGCCACCAGAACCACGCAACCTGGAAAATACTCCGATCCTAACCCTCCTCCACATGACCTGGACAAGGGCAGGCGATGGTGTCATGAACAGAATGGGCAGAGGATAGCGCTCCTTACAAACTCTCTAGCTCTTACGGAAGTGAGACGGGGGTGGAGAAGCAGAGACACTCATTCCCCAGGACCAGAAGCGCTCCCACACGGAGCGATGCCGCACCCCTGCCCCCATCTCCAGTGCTCCTGCTGGGTGGTGAGGCGGGCCGGGCTTCCAGACACACTGTGGGTTCAGAACAAAGCACAAGCCAGCTGTAGAATCACACAGACCCCGATGTGTGGCCACATCTGTGGCTCCTTAGGCTGGCTGAGCTACTTTTCTCTGCTGAAATGAAAATCATGGAGCTATAGATTCTCCTTAACATCTCTGGTGCAGTATAAGAGTATATCTAATTCTACCCTTCATTCAGAAATGGAGGTTGTCATTAAGAGTTAGATCTTTCCCTAATCGCGTCCTTGTCTATCTTTGCTTTGACAAATGCTTCAAATGAAGAGAAACGTATCCCAAGAGAGAAAATGTAGAATGAAAAAGGTCACAGGTAAAGAGAATATTTTAGAGCTGGAGCAAAAACTATTCAAAGTGAATGTTGAAATCCTCAGAAGGCTGAGATCTGAGGATCACAGTTCAAAGCCAGCCCAGGTAGGAAAATCCATAAGATTTATCTCCAATTAAAGAGCAAAAAGCCAGAAGTGGAGCTGTGACTCAAGAGGCAGCACACTAGCCTTGTGTAAAAAAGTTCAGGGTCCGCATCCAGGCCCTCAGTTCAAGCCCCAGGACTGGCACACACATGTGTGCATACACACACATACACACACACACACACACACACACACACACACACATCACTCAATGTTATTAGGAGCAATAGTTTAAAAGACAGATGAATAGAAAACAAGGAAACAATGCAAGAGCCACAAAGAAAAGTCTGTTTTGATGTGGCTCTATTTAAGTGACAATCAGGTCCTCATTGTTTGAGAAGAAAAATGACAGGTCTGGACAAGGTGGACAGAGTTCTAAAAATGTCTTATGACAGATTTGCAAGAAGCCAAGAGGCCAGGAAAGCAAACTCCAGGCTTCAACAAAGAGGTAGAGATGGTGACAAAGCCTCAATAAACAGCCCAAGGCCATTGTCCCAGGAGATATAGAGAGACCCCCCCCCCCCCCGAACCAGAAGGCTGCTGGGAGCCAGGCTGCAACTAACAACCATGTCAAGAGCAAGTCTCTAGCCCAAGACTAGGTAAGGAAGCCTGGGGGAGGAGAGGAGAATTGGTGCTTAGGAGGATGGGTGGGATGTCCTAAGAGTTGACATTATGACCACTGGGATTTAGACAACATAACACAACATGCCACCATCCCAAGAAGTCTGAGAGAAGAAGAGACCCCAGGTCCTTCTTTCCCCCAAACCCAAACTTATCCAGCATCATTTTTAGAAACCCTAACACCAAAACGTTTCAATAGCAGAAAGGAGTCCACTTTGGGGACACGGGCCAAGCACTGAAGGTCAAAGTGAAGGGCATGGGTAAATGACATTAACCATGTTGTCTTCGTATGTACAATTCAGTGACCCCAACTTAATACACTTGCAAAATTTAGAATTCCACCCTTACAACCTCTGACCTCAGAAAAAGCCCAGGAAAAGTCTAGGGGATTGGGGAAGGGGATTCTTTCTTTTAAAAACAAAAAACAAAAAACAATCATTCCCAAAAGGGAATAAATAGGTCATCAAGGGCCCCTAGCCCTGGAGAAGGCTTTTGGTGAGGGCCCAGTAGAAGGGAGTGGAATGAGGCCGGAATTATGAACTCTGTCCATGTAAGTAAGAAGGCTGGTTTGGGAATCTCCGAGCCCACATGTTATTTCCTATTCATCCCTTGACCCTTCGACTCATCTTCACTGGGGTCACCGGTGGCCGCCTGCCCCACGGCCTAAGCATCTTCTGCTTCCCCCGGGGCCTACCTACCTTGAAGGGTCAGAATGACTCTTGAAGAGAGAGTGAGCTCCAAACCTGTCAGCAGTTTGGGGGCTGACAGCTTCTAAAATAGCCAGTGTGTTCATGGGTGCCCGTTGCCCTCTGATGGAGTTGCTGGTGTTGCAGAGGCAGCAGGATTTCTTGGCCCAACTTGCTCCCACCCGCCTCCCCATTAGGCTTTCTGCTGCCCGGGGCCAGCATTTAAACACTCTCCACGCGGCTGCCAGTGCGGCATCTGTCTCCATGACCCAGCCTGAACTGTATTTAGAAGCTCCGGCCACGGCACCACGTGCCAGCTCCTCTTGGAGTGACAGGAGATTTCCTGAGCACCTGGGCTTAGGATTCAAGCCCTCCTCCAGGCTTACGGGAGCCGGGGGTCAAAATGACCGTCCTCCAAGGGTCCGTTTTCTTCTCCTGAGGGGAGACTTCTGCCGAAACCTGTCTCCGTTGATTCTGTTGCATAATGTGCTATTTTGAAGGTTGTACTTTTTATTCAAAAGCTAATACATGCACCGCAGGGGAAAGAAAAATCATGGGGTTGGGGGAGAACCATTCTGGAAATTAGCTCAGTGCTCTGCTCATGGCCTATGAATTCACCAACATTACAGACCATGATAATGACAATTTGCCTTGGGAAGGTTAAAATGTGTTTGTGGCTTTGACTGAGTCTCGCTATCTCACAGCACTGTGAAATTTATGTATTCACTTAATCTCAATAAAAAAATTTTTTTAATTTCCCCTGAAAAGGCACCATGGAAAGCGTTCAGAATTTTCCAGATTGAATAATGAGCTTATTCGTGACTCTACTTTATAAGATGGTGATCATGGTTTACTTGGTCTTCTTGGAAGTCTCTAAGCTTACTTAAAAGTACCATAGGCCTGGGAATGTAGCTTAGTGGTGGAGTGCTCACCTAGCATGCATGAAGAACCCAGGGCTTCCTCAGTACCACATACACAGAAAAAGCCAGATGTGGGACTATGGCTCAAGTGGTAGAGTGCTAGCCTTGAGCAAAAGACACTCAGGGACAGCGCCCAGGCCCTGAGTTCAGGACTCACAAGAGACAAAAAACATTAGCCTAGAAGAGGGGATGGGTGGGGTTGGAGAGATGGGGGAGAATGGTAAAAAGAGTGACATTGTACTCATAAACATGCTGAATTGAAATCTCTTTATACAGCTACTTAAAGATAGTTCCAAAAACTGAAATAAAAGGCAAAGAAAATTCAGCCTAGTGGAGTCTCCAAGCAATTACAAGTTAACTCTGATCAATGACTAAAAGAAGAAAAGAAGGCCTCACTTATTTACATGTGAATGTAAGCACCATCCAGGGAAACACATTGGCAATTCCATACATGATCTGGATGGCTTCCAGCTTTGAACATTGCTGTACACAGAGTGATTCTAGGTTCTATCAACTCTGATAGATCACAGGAGAAAGAAGAGAGACCCCTCAACTCCCTGCCCAGTGTCCCGGACCACAGTGCCAACAGACACCCTGTCATTTAAAAGGCATCAGTACTTGGCCTCTCCTCCTTTCTGGGCAAAGACCCAGCACTCAGGGACATGGTTTTAGGATGCTGGCTTCTAATCCATGGAGGGGAGATTCCCCTCCTGCTCCGATGGGTGTGGAAATCACCACCTCCCCTTTGTTCCGTTATAAATTCAGCCCTGGCTAATTCCAAGCCTCCTATGTATCACTGACATTTAAAGATGGCATTTTGACAGCTTAGATATTTAGCCTCACTGGACCACCAGCCAGTCAAAAATTTTAAGTAGTTTTAAGAACATGTGGAAGTAATTTTTTTCCCCAAGAATTCACAAGTGTGGAGGATGAGATCTTAGGGGTGGCATGTAAGCGATGTATATATTAAAGTAATACTTTATATACTACATTCAATGTATAATCAGGATTGATTTAACATTGGGGCAGATTTTCCATACCATATGCAAGTGTTACTATTGGACACAACTTGAGAACACACCACCTCGTACCTTCCTTAGAAGCTATGAAAGTCCCAGTTCAGCGGCTCATGCCTATCATCCTTACTATCCAGGAGGCTGAGGTCTAAGGATCACAGTGCAAAGCCAGTCCAGGCAGAAAAGCCCATTTGACTCCCATCTCCAATTAACTACCAAAACACTGCAAGTGGAGCTGTGGCTCAAGCAGTAGAACAGTATTCCAGAGTTTTAAAAACAATGGCAATCTCATGAATGGCTACCAGGCCCTGAGTTCAAGCCCTGGCACCAAACAAAAGCAATCAAAGACTTGAAAAGTGTGTCCTCCAAGGTTTCCACAATTTGAAAGCTGACAACTCCTAAAATAGCTGGGAGTTACATATAAAATGTATACACAGTAAGTATATATACATATGCTTACTCATATTATTTTTACACCCTATATATAAAATTATAAGTGAATGTGCAATGTATGCCTATCAAAAATCCAAATGTTATGGGCAAGGTTATTTCATGCAAATCAAAATGATTTTGACACTGGCTGCCCCTAATGCTACAGCTATAAATCATCTCAAATGGATGCAGTGAATTTTTATGAAGAAAAAAATTATGTCATAAAGTATTAATTTCTGGGGCTGGGAAGGTGGCTCAGTGGTAGAGCGCTTGCCTTGCATGCATGAGGCCCTAGGTTCAATTCCTCAGCACCATATAAGCAAAAAGAAAAAAAAGCCAGAAGTGGCGTTATGGCTCAAGTGGTAGAGCACTAGCCTTGAGCTGAAGAGCTGGGGGACAGCGCCCAGGCCCAGAGTTCAGGCCCCATGACTGGACCCAAAAAAAAAAACCCACAACAACAAAAAATAAAATAAATAAAATATTAATTTCTGAATCAAGAGCTGGTGGCTGGTGGCTCATGCCTGTAGTCCCAGCTACTCAGGAGGCTGATATCTGAGGATTGTGGTTCAAAGCCAGCCTGCGCAGACAGATCACAGCAACTCTTATCTCCAACTAATCAGCAAAAGCCTGGACATGGTAGAGTGCCAACACAGAGTGAAAAAGCCAAGTGGGAAGACAAAGTCCTGAGTTCAAGCCCCAGTACTGGCATACAATTTTAAAAAAAAAAATGTAGGCCAGGAATGATGGCCTACATCCTCTAGATCCCAGTCCTCAAGACGGTTTACAAGTTCAAGGTCAGCCGGGTTCCTGAGATCCTGTTTCAAAAGAACAAGAACTAAAGCTGTTTTGTGCTCCCTGGTGAAGATGGTGGCCATGCTTCTCTGTGCTAGTGTGACACCTAAACGATCACCGGAGGCCAGAGTACTTTCCCTGCCTGCTTCCTTCTTTCCCGTGTGCCTTGAGGGTAACCTCGGGAGCATATAAATATTAAACAGGATTCGTGACATGCCCATGAGATCCTCTGGGAAGTCTGTGGCTGGCACGTTACATGCTAGGCATTGCCTGACTGCTTTTACCTGAGTCTTGCTCTCTGATCAGCAGCATGGACACAGACAGCTCACCAGGTTGTCTCTCCTCACGTGTGCCAAGAGCTCTCCAAGGTTACCCTTGAGGAAACACACGGTCCTGTCCCCTGGCCAGAGACAGGCTCTCTGTGTCAGTGGTCCCTCTCAGCCTCTGGGGCAGAGCCTGTACCTGGCACCAAGATGGACAGGCCATTCCCCTGAAAAGGCTGGGTGGAGCTGGCGTGCAAGGCCACAGTGCCAAGGCTTTCCCAAGGGCCACACGGTGGGGGCCAGCCAGAGGAAAGAACATTTCGGTGAGCTCACCTTATTTGCTGCTCAGAGCCTCCATCTATTTTTACCACCCTGTGACAGACAGAATAACAAACAGAAGTTACCTCTGCATTATTTGTGTGTGTGTGTGTGTGTGTGTGTGCCAATAATGAGAGAGCTTGAACTCGGGACTTTGCACTCCCACAAGCCTTTTTTATTTTTTGCTCAAGGCTGGCACTCTGTCACTTGAGCCACACCTCCATTTCTAGCTTTTTCTTGGTTTATTGGAGATAGGAGTCTCATGGATTTGTCTGTCTGGGCTGACTTCAATCCTGGATCCTCAGATCTCAACCTCCTGCATAGCTAGGATTATAGATGGGAACCACCCACCACCTGCATCTGGCCCATTTGCTGGGTCACTACTGCCTCATCTTGAAAATAAAGGTGACAGCCGTCTACTCCTGGGTGGGCAGGACCCTAGCCACACCTACCTCCCAGCATCTCATTCCATGACCTATGATTCTGTAAGATGTAAGCCAAGCTCACCAATTACAGGTGGTAAAGTGGGGACTAGAAGCCAGGTCTGCTGACTGATAGATCTTTATCATACCACAGTTCCTTTGGCCTCTGACTTACTTGACTAGCTCCATGTGCCAATTAAATGTGGCACTATAATTGGAGTCTCTCCCCTGCTAAATTTGTGGGTCGTGGGGCTTGAACTCTGGGCCTGGGAGCTGTTCCTGAGCTCTTCAGCTCAAGGCTAGTGCTTTACCACTTGAGCCACGGCTCCACTTTCGGCTTTTTCTGCTTATGTGGTACTGAGGAATCGAACCCAGGGCCTCAGGCATGCAAGGCAAGCACTCTACCACTGAGCCACCTTCCTAGCCCTCCCCTGCTAAATTTGATAAGCCTGTCTCACCATATTTTAATTTTCCATTTTTTTGTTTGTGTTGGCTCTGGGACTTGAACTCATGGCCTCACTCTCTCCCTTAGCTCTGTCACTCAAGGCTGGTGCTCTGCCACTTGAGCCATACCTCCACTTCCAGCTTGTTGCTGTTTAACTGGAGATGAGTCTCATGGATTTTTCTTCCCAGACTGGCTTCAAACCATGCTCCTCAGATCCCAGCCCCCTGAGTAGCTTGGTTTACAAGCTAAGCCACCAGCACCTAGCATCTGATTCTCTATTATGATCAACATATATAACAACTATTCACTGATTGTACACAATAGCCTATTCCACAAAGAGGGCAGACAAATGTCATCTTTGAATGATGAGCTTGCAGTTCATTCCAGGATGCTATCTCGACCATCTGCCCCTTTAGAGAGAGGTTTCCAGGATACAGGGAGAATGGTTATAGCCAAATTCCCTCACTCACTGTCAGCAACGGGAAACTTTGCTCAGTACAACGAGAAAATAATTCCAGTGCAGGCCCCATGATGAAATCAGGGCAGTGAATCTCAGGTATGGGTTGAGGTGGTGCTAATAAACCTCCTGAAGAATACTTCCTTCTTCTTGTCATAATTTATAATTTAGTCATGTGCTAAGGTGATCAGTAACAATAACAATGATAATGACAACAATTATAATTATAATAATAATACCTCTTAGGTAAGAAAAGCAAATGTATTCACCAATTCTGACTAATTGACAATGACATGGAATAGCACAAAAGTGAGATGCACAAGGCCCCACCTGAGCTCAGAAGGAAGAGTAGAGATTGATTAGTGATGTCTGCCACGAGCAAGGGAGTAGAAAATAACAGCATATGCATAAGATCTTCATCATCACCGTCCTCCTATGGCGTCTACCTAAACGCTGCCACACGTGAATTGTCACGATAGCCCTCTTACCTACTTTGAGGAAATAACTTTATTTTGTCATAGTCTGTATCTCATGTTTATCTGCCCAAGTGGTCCAGGTTTTCCAGAGGCGTCCGGCAGGCCACTGATATCTCCCCTGCAGCAATAAGGTCATCATGTTAGCAAAGTTCTGCTCTGACACAGTTGTGGATTTAATGGAGAACTAATGTCTTCATCAGTATCTGTGCTATTTCACACTTCATTTCCTCCCCAGCTCTTGGATGGAAACCATCCGGTCCTGGTGATTTACTTGGTGGGAGTTTCTTGCAAGTGAGCTTCCTTTTCTCAGGATGCCACCCAAGCATTTCCAGTGCTCCAGCTGGGGAGCACCCAGCCTTGAAACGCCAGCGCTAGGCCGGGTCATTCAAGAAAGCCAAAGGCCTTGGCAGCAGCCCGGACATGAGGCCCGTAGCAGAGGCCCTCAAACCAGAGGCTCACAGAAGCAGCTGCTGTGTATTCTGCTTCCTGGACAAGGCAGCTTTGGGGGCTCCAGGGAGTCTAGATTTCCAGAATCCTAAGAGCTGAGAGCTGGGAGGGGAGGGGAACCCCCAGATGCTCTGAACTTGTGATCCACAACTCAGGCTGACTCCAGATTTGTGGGTGTGGGTGTGCGTGTGCCAGTGCTAGAGCTTGAGCACTGTCCCTTTGCTTTTCCTTTGCTCAAGGATGGCACTCTACCATGTGAGCCACAGCTCCCCTCCTGGCTTTTTACTGGATAATTGGAGATAAAGGATGACTTTCCTGCCCAAGCTGGCTTCAAACTCATCCTCACATCTCAGCCTCCTGAGATTGCAGGCATGAACTACCAGTTACCCAGTTGTCTCCAATCTTCAAAGCAAATATTGTTTTAAAATTCTTTCTCATGACATAGCTATCACCTAAGCAGATACTCTAAGACAAGCCTAATTGTTATTTTCTGACCATAGAGAAAAATATTGATTTCAAATGTCACATCTGAACTAGGGCTATAACCCAGTAGCAGAGTGTTTGTTTAGCATGCTCAAGACCTGGGTTCAATCCCCAGAACCACAGGATTCAATAAATAAATCTCCTAACAGCTACCTTGGGAAAAAGAAAACCAAAACAGCCCTTAGCATGAATACACAATGTATCTTTAGTTTTTAACTTGAGAAAATTCTGGCTCCCCGGCACCACTCAGAGGAATGAATAGAGAAATTGAATGAAGAAGGGTTACACATTCAACCCAATTTTTATAGGACTGTTTTTTGGAGAACGTGCCCTGCCAATGCAGCAGTCCCAGGGACTGGGAGGACACGGCTTATGAAAGGGAGATTTCTCTGCTGACTCGCTGTCTGTGGCTTCATGAAAGGGCAGACCCATGTCCCACGCCTGTGTTGGAACATGACAAAGAAAAAAGGGGCAAGAAGGGCCCGAGATAGAGCCAGTCATTGAGAGCTAAGACACCGGGGTACCGATGACATCTTCTTCATACACATGATGCAATCTCAATTCTGGCCTTCCACAATAGATGACAGGCACCAGTGGCTCACACCTATAATCCTAGTTACTCAGGAGGCTGTGCTCTGAGGCTTGTGGTCTAAAGCCTGCTCAGGCAGGAAAATCTAAGAGACTCTTGTCTCCAATTAGTCACCAAAAGTTGAAAGTGTTACTGAGACTCAGCTGTGATAAAGTATCAATCTGGAGCAAGAAAAAAAAAGCTAAGAAGAATGTGATCTCCTAGTTCAAATCCAAGTACTGGCACACAAGAAAGAGACAAAGAAAGAGAGACCTGACAGGTTTGCTAATAGTAGCAGAAGAGGATATGTAAGTGCTTGGTCCCAGAGCAAACTCTAAATTCAAGGCCTTTTCACAGAAGCTGGAGGGACACCGGCCTGGACAGTGTAGTGTGTCATAAGGTTTTAATTTTAAATGAAGATTTGCTATGGGATGGATAAACTATGATGAAGATGATTTTCTCTTTACCAACAGGAAAGAGTTCAGAGACTACCATGATGGAGAAAAAAAAAAGATGTGGTGGCACACATCTATAGTCCCAGAAGTAATCAAGAAGATCTTGAATTTGAGGCCAACTCAGGCTACCTAGCGAAAAAACCAGAGCAGGGTTGAGGGTGAAGCACAGCACTTGCCTAGTATACATGAAACACTCAGTCCAACCCCCAGCACCTCAGAAAATAATGAGGAGGAGGAGGGTGCATAAAATAATAAATGGTAAAAAATAATGATGATGACGATGATGATACAGCAGACAATAATGAAGAATAAAAAAACTTTGAAGAATAAAAAACAAACAAGCTGGCATCGGTGGCTCACATCTGTCATCCTAGCTCCTCAGGAGACTGAGATCTGAGGATCACAGTTCGAAGCCAGCCTGGGTAGAAAAGTCCCCATAAAACTGTTATCTCCAATTAAACATTCAAAAATGGGAAGTGGCACTGTGGCTCAAAGTGGTAGAGCTCTAGCCTTGAGAACAGAGAGGCTCAGGGTCAGCATCTAGCACCTGAGTTCAAGCCCCACAACCAACCAAAAAAAGTAAATAGGAAAAATGACAGTTCTGATTTCTCCCAGCTCACTGCTGTTAACAGCATGACAGACGTGGCCTTTGTCCTCGCAGGAGGAGTGGTGTACACACACCTCAGCATCTGTGTGTGGACATATAACTTTTCAAGGACAATTGATGAACATTTTCCCGCTCCCTACAAAGACAGACATTACTTCAGAAGATCTTAATTGTTTCTAACTCAATAGTCTAATGGGAATGGGACCAGGAACTGGTATGAATTTTGAGTACAAATGGAGTTCATGTGAATATTCTAAGTTGTCCGTATGTCTACCTGTGTGAATTCTCCTAACCAGAACGACCATATACAGCCAAGGTTCCACGTCTCAAATTCTGTGACAAGCAGGCAGTGAGTGGAACATCTGTCCTCCTGTGGACACGTACATCATCTGATCAGGACTTTCCAGGGGGCTGCCAAGGCCCCAGCCTGCAACCAAACCGAAATGGAACAGGAAGGCTAAATGTCACACATTGAGACAGTCAGAGGCGCCTGTGGAGACTAGAGGAAGCTAAGGAGTTTCCCTCCTTGGCTTGCCAAAGTGAGGATCAAAGGAAGCTTGGAGTGGGTGCCACACCGCAGCTCTGGAACCGACATCAGGTGTTCGGCCTTTTCCTGGCTTCCAGCGATATTGAATACAACAGACAAATTAAGATCAAGGCCCAAGCACAAGCCTGGCCCCAGGAGAGCCCAGAAGCAAACAGATCATCTCCATGAGCCAGATCTGGTCCCCACTTGAAAGAACACCTGCTAATGGTGGGGTGGGGGTTACAACAGGGCACAATGATCCCCAATCAGAAGCCCAACAGTATGACCACCGCAGGGGCCAAACTCATCAAGGGCATTTCACTTGGCCAAACAAGAAATCGTAACCCAGGCACAGAGCAAGGGAGGCGGAATTCACCGTGCTGCTGCTGCCCCTGATTAAGCATCTGCGTGTGGAGCAGTGACTACCCAAAATAGCAAGAGAGCTCAAGTGCTTACAGGAAAACCTGACCCTCTCACTTCAGGCAAGCATGGCCTACCAGCAAATCTCAAAGACAGGAAATATCTCCGGGATTAACAACTCAAGCCAATATTCATTTCAGGCTGGAAGATTTCTCTCCTCTAACTGCCCCAGCTGGTGCACACAGCGCCTCAGCTGGGGGTACTGTGGGCTTCGAAAGATCTTTGCCCAGTATGGCTTTCAAGTTCTGCCTTTAAGAGGGAAAGTGCAAGACCTTGGCAGCTGAACGACAGAGAAGTCAGGGAGCTTCAGGCTTCAGGCACTGGCCAGGGGCCCAGGAAGGGAGCGTGGAGGATGCAGCAGCCATCTTTCCAGAACCCATCCATTCAAGCACAGGCAGCCTGTGTCACCTATAGGGTGTCACTTCAGAATTGCCGGGAAGGCTTCCCAGGCCCTAAATTTGCCTGCAGCCTTGTCATTCGTCCAATCCAGGCTTTTGTTTCCATTTAAAAGGGACTTCTGTCCGGGCACTGGTTGGCTGATGCCTGTCATCCTAGCTACTCAGGAGGCTGAGATTTAAGGACTGTGGTTCAAAGCTAGTCCAGGAGAAAAGTCTGTGAGACTCTTATCTCCAATTCACTACCAAAGAGCCAGAAGCCGAGGTGTGGCTCAAGCAGCCAAGTGAGATCATGGGCCTTGAGTTCAAGCCCAAGTACTGGCACAAATTTTTTTAAGTTATAAAATGTTTAATAATGGGGGGGACCATTTTATCCAAGAGCTCAGATACATTACAGAAGTCACCATGAAAGCTGGCCTAAACAAAGCTAGCGATCTAGTTCCTGCTTATCTCCATTCATGTGACAAATCTGGGAAATTAGACTTGGTTATGGAGTATAAGGACTGTCCTTGCAGTGATGAGTTAAATAAAACCATGCTGCAAATGCAACTGTGTACTTAACAATAATCAAGGATATAAAAAGGAGTGAAAAATGTGGTCAGTGTTAGACCAATCCAACGAGCAGTTCGATCTTACCCATCAGCTCAGAGTAATGTCTGGGGCCTTCCCCCACCCTAACCCCTCTGCCCTTACGGTTAGTCAGGAGATGGGCTTCTCCTACCCAGGGTCAAGACCAAGGTGAAATGAGGAAGATGCCCACTTGGAGTACAAAAAACATAAAAATTAAATAATGTTTCAATAAAGTATTCCTAAAAGTCAAGATTCACATAAAAACTTATGATGGGCAAAATCATCAAAACATGAAATAAATGATAGGAATTACAAGGGCTTTCCCCTCAAAATGTGTGTGTCAGATCCCTAACCCTCCAAGTGGCTGTTCTGGGAAAGGAGGTTTTGAGGCGGTGATCAGGGAGAGATTAAATCAGGTGCATGAGAGGCCCATCTGACTGAATTAGTGTCCTTACATGAAGACTCAGGAGAATTGGTCCCTTGTCACTCTTGATCCCATCTGAGGATATAGACAGAGGGTGGATGTCTCCAGTCAGAAAAACAAGAGTCCTTAGCAGAACCCAAGCCCTGGGCCCTGACCTGAGAACTCCACACTCCAGAACTGAAGAGTAAAGTTTTGTTGTTGCTCGGTCTGGGGCATTTGTTATGGCAGCTAGGCAAATAAAGACAGACTAAAGTAGTATGTTAATAATCAATTATGATTTTTCCTTTTATCTGAGGTTCAAGTATCATCCCAATATTTTTTTTTACCAGTCCTGGGGCTGTCCCTGACCCTCTTTTGCTCAAGGCTAGCACTCTACACTTGAGCCACAACATCACTTTCTGCTTTTTCTGTGTAGGAGGTACTGAAGAATCGAACCCAGGTCTTCATGCATGCTAGGCAAACACTCTACCAGTAAGGCACAATCCCAGCCTCATTCCAATACTTTGATAAAGTATTTAGAGAACCAAGGATTTTTATAATAATTCTGAGTTTCTAATATATTGCACTATAGCATTGTCTTCCTCATTAGTGAGGTGAATTTTGCCTTACCCTCATCCCGGCCTTGCCCTAGAAAATACAATCCAAAGCTACAGTCTGCTCTCACCTTAGTATCTTCACATGTCCCCATCTCCCACACAGGCCAAATTGCCGTGATTTCTAGCCTATGTTGTACCAATGTCTTATCTTGTGAGGTCATGCTGACGTGCTCACAAACTGCCTAGCAACTGTACCTGGGGTATCCTCTGCTTTCCAAAAGCCTGGCTCCAAAGATGGTATCTATCCAACTGCTGCCCCACTCAGGAAAAAATCAAAGATCAAGAGTGGACTAAGAACCAAGAAAGAAGATTGGCAAAGGATGGGTAGAATACCACAATAAATGGTCCAGTATTATGAGTACTAGTTAATAGGAAGTTGGTAGAGCTTGGAAAGAAGATACTTAACCAGGTATCAAATGGTGTAACATCTTCTATTAGATAACTGGAGAGATAGATGCATGAATGTGTATATGGATGGATGGGTGGGTGGATGATGGGTGGGTGGATAGGTGGATGGGTGGGTAGATGGATGAATGGATGGATGGGTGGGTGGATGGGCGGATGGATGGATGGGTAGGTAGATGGGTGGATGATGGATGGATGGATGGATGGGTGGATGGATGAGTAGATGGGTGAATGGATGGATGGATAGAGAGTAGATGGGTGAATGGATGGATGGGTGGATGGGTGGATAGGTGGATGGATGGGTGGATGGGTGGGTAGATGGGTGGATGGGTGGGTAGATGGATGAATAGATGGATAGGTGGGTGGATGGATGGGTGAGTGGATGAATGGGTGGGTAGATCGATGAATGGATGGATGGATGGATGGATGGGTGGGTGGATGGGTGGATGGGCGGATGGATGGATGGATGGACAGATGGGTGGATGGATAGATTGGAATGGATGGTTAAGTGTATTGTGATGGATGAGTGGTGGATGGATAAGTACAATATGAAGTTAAATCCATGTCATGGTCCTTCTCCTTGTGGGAGAACATAGCAGTAAACCAGATGAGGAAGGTGCCTCCTCTCTGCACCAAGACTGTGCCAGCTGCCTCCCACACTACCTCTCCATGTTCTCCCAACTCTGAAGGCTGCGGTGTGGAGGCTTTTATGCCAGAAAGCTTTCAGGCAAGCAAGAGTATGTATTTATAGACATCTGCGAGAGAAACCTCAGCTCTGCTTTGGAAGGCACAGAGCTGTGTTCTGCCAGGTGTTCAACCCTTCCATGTCTGAGCATGAAATGTACGAGGTGTCTTAGGCTGATGCTGGAGAGATGACGGTCTTGATATTTCCAGAAATCTGACCTCTGTCAGCACTGCAGGAGCTCCCATTCCTTTGCTGGAAAAAAACACACCCTCCCCACCAAACAGAGGCAGAATCTCCCCGGAGCGACTGCACTTAGCACCTGTCCCTGCCCTAGTGTGTCCCCCCCACCCTCACCCTAGCCCCTGTCTAAAATCACCTTACCACTTACACGAACAAAACAAATACAGAGCCTTTTCTTCCAGAACCATGTTAGTCATACTCCAGCTCCTAATTTGTCATTGAGTAGTGAATTAACTCAGACTTCCGAACAGCACAAGCTAGATGTAAACAGTAGAAGAAAGACTCATATCCAATGAACATGAAGAAAAACCAGAAAAAACAAACAAACAATATCTTAGTAACTTCAACATATCTGAAAACACCCTGATTGTACCCATTTCCCCTCCCCCTACAAACCCTTGGAATATGTGGCCTAGGAGAGGAGCCAGCGGGCATATTCCTGTAGTATCCACGAGAAGAGATGATGTAGAAGAGCTGCACGGACTCTCTCTGGCACTCCAAGAGAAGGCCTAGAATTTGCTAACACGAAGGCATCCCTAAAGGCTGGCTGAGGAGGCCCTGGAACTGAGTCAGTGAGGGGCGAGTACGGAGGGAGAGAGGGAGGGAGGGAGACAGACAGACACAGAGAGAGAGAAGAGAGAGAGAGAGAGAGAGGAGACCTCTCAAGACCTAGTACACGCGAGCACTCGTGCGTGCGCGCACACACACACACACACACACACACACACACACACACTCCATCTGGCAGAAGCTGGTAGTTTGCATGGGGCAGGCCAGGGACATCTGGTGATTTCTGCCTCAGCCTTGGGCGATCAAATCAACATGCTGTGTTTCTGGGCCCGATGTGCCTTTCTACCCAAATGCACTTCTCTAGCCTCACATGGGGAAACTTGCTACCTTCCTCCCAGTTCAACTTTCATCGGATTCACACCAGGAAGACAGCTCCAGTGCATTCTTGAAGGGGAATGGGAACAATGGGATGACAATCAGACGCATAGAAACACCTGCACAGCTTCCCTGCACTTTCCGCTCACCTTTGCCACCACCTAACCTTGGAGGTGACACCAGATTTGGTGATCGTCTCCCTTCGGCCACAGCTGCTGGCTTCTCGGGACCCTAGAAGAGAAGCCAGTGCTGAGAAATGCCAACGTTTGTACAACACAGTAAAGTGACCATGAGGCCGCGCCGGAGCAGGAGGGTGAGAGAAGGACAGCGAGGGAAGGCATGCCAGGCAGGAGGCGCAAGGTTGTCATTTATAGGAGATGACACAGCCTCTGAAGCAGGCTGTCGAGCACGGGGAGAAGCCCCTGAGGCTTGGAGCTCCGTGTTCTGGAGCCCAGAGGGTGTGGGACACAGGGACAAGGGCCACTCTGACTCAACCAGCCCCAGTGCTTGTTGCTCGTTGCTCATTGCTCGTTGCTTTGCAGGGAGGAGGGAGGGCAGGAACCGAAGTCTGGTCAACACAGAAGTGACTCCAAGCACCACTTAATCATCTGGACATGGCCCAACCCGTCCTCCGGGTGAGGGAAGGGAGCCATGTGTTCTTTTGGCTGTCAGCGGCTCTCACGGCCCCAGCCCGGCTGCAGTAGCAGGAAAGGTGGGATGCAGTGTTCCCCGGTGAAGGGGGTCACAGGAAGAGGGGTGGCTCGTGGGGTCCTCCTTCCTCTGGACCCCCATGCAGGAAACACCTAGTAGAGGTTCAGTAGACTGCAAAGGACTCTGGGCCCTTGCAAAGGCAAGATTGTGGTCTCTGATTCTATCCATACCCTGCCCGGATGGCTACATCACAGTTCAAGGCTTAGCCCAGGCAGGAAAGTCTATGAGACACTTACCCTCAATGAAGAGGAGCAGTGGCTCAAGGGGTAGAGCACCAGCAAAAAAGGCCAAGCAAAAGCATGAGGCCCTGAGTTCAAGCCCCAATACTGGCACATGCACAAACACATACACACACACACACACACACATATACACACACATGCACACACAATTCTAATACATGAAACCCGAAGTTTACCAAATGAAATTGCTGTCTCCTTTGATGACAGTGGTATAGAGAAGGCACATCACATTTGTTGTTGTTGTTGTTGTTGTTTTGTCAGTTGTGGGGCTTGAACACTGGGCCTGGGCGCTGTCCCTCAGCTCTTCAGCTCAAGGCGAGCGCTCTACCACTTGAGCCACAGCACCACTTCTGGTTTTCTGGTGGTTCACTGGAGATAAGGGTTTCATGGACTTTCTTGCCTGGGCTGGCTTTGAACCATGATCCTCAGATCTCAGCCTCCTGAGTAGCTGGGATGACAGGCGTGAGCCACTGGAGGCGGCCACATGTGTTTTTGTAGGACAACAAAGCACATTGTGCAAACGTCAATGAGTGCTGAGTACTGGATAAAAGCTTTGGGGGGGGGGGGGGTGAGCTGCTAATACATTTCTCAATTACAGAGGAATAAATATTATCATCTAGAAATAGTCTTGAGCTTCTATCACTTCAAATGGTGCCTGCATATCTGTAGTACACTATGACAATCAGGATGATGAAGAGTGACTGTCACCACTCCCCCAAAAGTGAACCAGACTTTCAGTCTCATCCCCAGGGCTAGAGGCAGCAATGGAGCCTCCCAAGTGAGTTCAAAAGACCATGACGCTGTGGCTCACAGGCCTCAAAATCAACTACACGGACAAGCGGAGTAACAACAGGGCTCCTTGAACTTCAAGTGTGTCTGCGTCACCATGTCCAATTAGTGTGAAATGCAATGCATCATATCAAGGGGCTTGATAAAAAGGGCGCAGGGGCTCACGCCTGTAATCCCTGCTACTCAGGATGCTGAGATCTGAGGACTGTGGTTAAAAGCCAGCCTGAGCAGGAAAGTCTCTGAGACTTTTATCTTCATTTAACCACCAAAAAAAAAAAAAAAAGGCCAGAAGTGGAGCTATGGATCAAGTGGTAAGGCACCAGCCTTAAGTGAAAAGGCTAAAGGACTGAGTTCAAGCCCACAGTACCAGCACACACACAACAATATTGCATGTTTGCTTGAATTGAACAACAACAACAACAAAGAACAGCAGCTCCAAGCACCGACCCAATTATCCTCTTTAAAATCCTTACAGCCGTGACTATGCCTTACTCTTCTACAGACTTTATGTAGAAAATAGCTCCTGAATTTCATTGAATGGACTATTTGTTTCAGGACTCGTATAAAGACAGCCAACTGCACGTGTGCACAGGTCACGGGAGGTTTAATCGCTGCAGTCAAATGCACAACCCTGCTCATAACTGCACACAGCCATTCTTTGGAGTGGGGTAGCAAGAGCCAGGCAGTGTCGCTGATCTGCCCTCTAGCCCCGGGGGTTTCCAGCAGATCCAACTCTTTCCTACTACAGGAAGGGATAAACACCCTTTGTCTATTTCCTCTCACCTCCAACAGCAAGGCAGCAGTAGCACTAATTAGTTGTAATGGGGTGTTCATTTCACACGGTCTCAGTAGGTTGCTTGCCTTTCTTTGAAATGGTCTGGAAACAGCCTTCATTGAAACATCTGAAGATAATTGAGCCAAAGTTGCACCCAAACACCCTGAGTGACATGCTTTTATTCCTCCCTCACTAATAAGAACGCTTTGCTGCCATTCCTTATTTACTACAGATCTAGACACCCTTAGGCAATGAAATCTTGCACCCCAGGACCCTAAAAGACTAAGTGGGAAGGAGGGTTAGTAATAAATGGAGGGGCAGGGAAGCTTCAGACAGAATAAAACCTGGTGTCTGCTTAAGGGACAGGAGAACGGCCCTGCAGATCCATAAACTTAAGCTTCAGAGCTGGAAAACAAAAACAAAAACAAGGGGCAGGAATTGGGGTAAGAACTGAAGGTCTATGATAAAAATCAAGTTCCAAGCCAGGCACTGGTGGCTCATGTCTATCATCTTAGCTACTCTGGAGGCTGAGAGCTGAGAATCACAGTTCAAAGCCAGTCTCAAGCAGACAAATCCGAAAGACTCTTGTCTCCAACTAACCAGCAAAAAGCCTGAAGAAGAGGTGTGCCCAAGTGACAGAGCATCAGTCTTGAGTGAAAGCCAAAGAAGAATATGAGACCCTGAGTTTATGCCCCAGTATAAGCATGCACACACACACGTGCACACGCACGCACATGCACATACACACACACGAAAAGAATCCATTTCCAAGTATTTTTCATAGACCAAGATATATTTTTCAAAGTCAGGAGAATGTTTCCTGACACGTTTTTGGCAAGCAAATGCAATGATATTAATTAACAAGCACTAAAACTGTTTTCTAACATATTGTTGGCAAGTTAATAGACAAATAGGCTTTCAAACACTGTGGCAGAAAAGTAAATTAAGCATCCTCTTTGGGAGGAACGTCCATCAACTTTTAAATGTCATAATGCTAGCTCTACAACTCTACTTAGAATTTATTGCATAAACATTATCACCAAAAAAAATGTCTGCAATTAATCAAGAAGCAAATGACTGACAACAGCCTAATGTTTCAGTAAAGTAAGTCTGATAAAAGTTACGATACATTCACCAAATACAAAACCTTTGTGAAACATGGAGGGGCGCTATTTAACAAGCTACAATGTAGTAGTTCAATGTTAAAACCATAAAATTCAAAGCACTGTATACATCATACCACAATTAGTGTCTGCATGGTAAGGGTGTGCACTCGTGCATATGTGTGCAATTACTCTTGTAGTTCATCCACATGACCCATGAGCATCTATCCACAACGATGCATTCTGGGATGCATGATTACTTCTTGGTCTATGCTCTCCACTGAGTATTCGTTGGGCTCTTGGAATTGTTTATTATGTGCACAAAATATAGATTGGGGGATATGGGGGTTACAATAACGGGTCTTGAACTCAGGGCCTGGACACTGTCTCAGGTCTTCAGCTCAAGGCTAGTGCTCTACCACAAGAGCCATAGCACCTCTTCCAGTTTTCTGGTGGTTCATTGGAGATAGGAGTCTCATGGACTTTCCTGGCAGGGCTGGCTTTGAACCGTGATCCTCAGAGCTCAGCCTCCTGTGTAGCTAGGATGACAGGTGTGAGCCACCAGAGCCCATCACTCAAGCACATTTTTAAATCTTTTACCTCCTTTTACCCAGAGTCCAGAGCACTGATCACTAATAGGGAGCAATCATACCTACCCCACACTGCTACATGTCCTGGACACACTGTCTTCACTGGTTTTCCTGTGTCTAAAATGACTACTAGTTTCATTCCTGATGGATTCAAATGTGATTCTTCACATGACTTTTTTCCTTCCTACGACAGACAGTACTTTGAAAGAATATACTGCTTTATAATGTGAAATATTATCAGTATTATACAAGTGATCTTTTTGGTCAAAAGCCAACAATTTGTCTAAATTTTCCAGCCAGCTGTTTCAGTCAACAGAGTGCATATAGCTGGGTGCCAGTGGCTCACACTTATAATCCTAACTACTCAGAAGGCTGAGATCTGAGGATCAAGTTGCAAAGCCAGCCCAGGCAGACAAATCAGAGAGTCTTATTTCCAAGAAAGCAGCAAAAATCCACTAGTGTAGCTGTGGCTCAAGTGGTAGAATGATAGAACGCTATCCTTGAACAGAAAAAGCTAAGCAAGAGGCCAAGGCCCTGAGTTCAAGTCCTAGTATCTGCGTGTGTGTGTGCGCACACGCACACACACACACACACACACACACACACACACACACACACACATAGAGCAGTGGATATAATAAAATCATAGCTCAGCACAAACAAATCTAAAATGTGATTGATTCACTTATTCTCACATATATGTATTGAAACCAAGGATGATGTAAGGTCCTGAGATATACAGACACAGAAGATTCACTCATGATGTAAAGGAATGACAAAGTTGAGGGAAGGGAGCAGAGATAAACAAGTATTCATGCTCCTGCAACACCACAGCAGTCTACCAGAGTTACGAGCACAAGCCAGAGGAGAGGAAAGGTTGAGTTGACCACATGATGCCTGCAAAACACTGACTTTCACCTACACATTCGCTAGATATCAAGATATGCAGGCAAAAAGCAATTGCTCACAACACTGCACATTTATTTGTGGAGGGATCTGCAAGTTATTAGTAGTAGTGTTTTGTAACAGGATGCTAATCAACATGCTTGTTTAGTATTGTTTCAACTTAGTCAACCATCTAATTTAATAATTCCCAAACTGAAGGACCAAAGAGACTCAATGATTGGTGGTTATTTCAGATTTCATAGTGGTTGGAACACTGGGGAAGAATTACAGAAGGGACTTGGAAGTAGCAACATTAGGAGACAATGTTTCAATCACATTGATTTTAAGTAATGTGTTTCCCATCATATCACTTCAGTGTTAAGTTTTCCAGCCTGGTGGACAAAGTTGTATCCAACAACACAACAGTTCATCTACTTACTAGGGAGTCAAATCCAACACATAAAGGAAGGAGAGAGACAAAGAGAAGATAAAATCAGCAAAGCCATGTGACAAAATACTGGAAGTCAAATGAAAAGGTTACCAAACATTTCTCTGTGTGTGTGTGTGTGTGTGTGTGTGTGTGTGTGTGTGTGTGTGTGTGTGTGTGTGTGTACCAGAATTGGAGTTTGAACTCAGGGCTTATTTTACGGTTTGAACTCAGGACTTGGACACTGTCCCTCAGCTTTCTCACTCCAGGCTGGTGTTCTGCCACTTCAGCCACAACTCCACTTTCAGCTTTTTGCTTGTTACTTGGAGGCAAGAGTCTCACAAACTTTCCTTCCCAGGCTGGTTTCAAACCTCAATTCTCAGATCTCAGCCTCCTGAGTAGCTAGGATTATAGGAGTGAGCCACCAGCACCTAGCCTACATTTCACTTTTAAACTTGTGTTTTCTCAATTCAGTGTTATGTTTGCATCTGACACATATTCTAAGAATTGCAAATATTGGGCAGAGCTTTCTGTGTTAACCCACATGAAATTAAATCTAATTCTAATATACTTCACTTCAGGAATGGTATTCTGTTTTCAGTGTTAAAACCTTGAAGGGGTTTCATCTTTCATGACCTTGATAAATCCAATTATCTTTCATGACCTTGATAAATCCACAACCAAAAACAATAACCTATAACAATAGCAATAACAATAAAACAAAAACACCATCCTGAGCCTCATTCGCCTAGGGAGGCTATAAACAGATATTACTTGCTGCCTCCCGCCTCATTATTTCAATAGCCACAAATCATTTCTGTTGCAACAAGAACCAATTCTATGTCCTTGCTACAATAATGAACGTTCTCCGTTTCGACATTTGTTTGGGTGTTGGAAGAACTGTTGTTGCCATAGCTTTAAAAATACAGATTCCAAAGCACTCAGAACACACACACACACACACACACACTTACCAGACCTTTCTCTTCCAGGCATTCCTCCCAAGATCGCTCTGTCCAGCTTCCAGCTGCCCAACAAAACCATCTAAGAACTTTCCCAAAGTAAGGACCACTACCCTTCATCTCCATCCAGGGCTCCTACAGGGAGTCTGTGAGGGAGAGGACCCTCGTGTTGAGTGTTCACACACCTGTCAGGTACGGGAACAATGACATGGTCCTGTCTTGAGTGTGAGATTGAAGTACTCTGCAGCGAGCTCAGAAGACTGGGAACATGAGAGCTTGATTGTTTCTGAACAATTCAGGGAGATTGGAGTCTAGACTGTCTAGTCAGGAAATTAGTATTCACCAGACAGCATGGCTCACACTTCTCATCATAACTACTCAGGGGGCTGAGATCTGAGGACCAAAGTGTGAAGCCAGCTCAGGCAGGAAAGTCTGGGAGACTCCAATGAACCCACAAAAGACTGAAAGTGCAGGTGTGGCTCAAGTGGAAGAGCACCAGTCTTGAGCAAGGGGGGAAAATCAAGTGAGAGTGTGAGGTCCTGAGTTCAAGCTCCATTAGTGGCTCACATATGCAGACCATGCACGTGTGCACATGCATGCACGCACACGTGCGCACACACACACACACATACAAGTAATTGAGATTAGGAAGTCATTTTTTTTTAGGTTGTCCTGGGATGGAATGGCTCTAATATCAAAATCATTGCATCAGCCGGGCGCTGGTGGCTCACGCCTGTAATCCTAGCTTCTCAGGAGGCTGAGATCTGAGGATCGCGGTTCAAAGCCAGCCCGGGCAGGAAAGACCGTGAGACTCCTATCTCCAATAAACCACCAGAAAACTGAAAGTGGCGCTGTAGCTCAAGTGGTAGAGCGCTCGCCTTGAGCTGAAGAGCTGAGGGACAGCGCCCAGGCCCAGAGTTCAAGCCCCATGACCGCCAAAAAAAAAAAAAAATCATTGCATCAGCTAGCATAGGCTATTAGCAAGTTCTGGGTTAAAGAAGAGATGCTGTTTTGCAAGTCACTAAGTCACCAAAGACAAGTGGCCAGGAGTCAGGACAACTCTCTCCTCTGAGACTCTGCCCCAAGTTCCTTAGCACTCTGGACAAATTACTCATTTCCAATACCTCATGTCACACAAGGGAAAAACACCTCCAAAATCATAGCTTCGGTTCACACCCAGCTCTTTGTGGAAACAGGCAGGAAGAGCAGGATGTCAAACTCTGTTAACCACTGGGGCTCCAATGTGGTGGTCTTATGGTGTTGCACTCGGCGGTGGCTACCCCTGACCTTATAGGCCGGACAAAGCTGAAGAGAACCTGATACTTCGGTGAAGAATTAGAAACTGGCCAGGCACCAGTGCGGCTCACGCCTGTCATCCTAGCTACTCAGGAGGCTGAGATCTGAGGATCGCAGTTCAAAGCCAGCCCATGCAGGAAAGGCTGTGAGACTCTTACCTCCAGTAACCACCAGAAAACCGGAAGTGGCGCTGTGGCTCAAGTGGTAGAGTGCTAGCCTTGAACTGAAGAGCTAAGGGACAGCGCCCAGGCCGAGAGTTCAAGCCACACTACCCACAAAATAAAAGAATTAGAAACTGAGTGCTGGTGCCTCACACCATAATCCTAGCTACTCAGGAGGCTGAGATCTGAGTTCAAAGCCAGCCTGGGCAAATGAATCTGTGAGACTCTTATCTCCAACTAACCAGCAAAACGTGGGAAATGGAAGAGTGGCAAAAGTGACTGGTAGAGCACCAGCCTTGAGCACAAAAGCTAAAGGACAGAACACTGGCCCTGAGTTCAAACCCCACTACAGCAGTATAGCCATGTGCATGAACACACGTGCACGTGCGCACACACACACACACACACACACACACACACACACACAGCCACAGCATGTGCAACGTATTATCATCAGAGATGTGAAAGCAGGACCGAATTTCAGAGGCTGCTATGACAAGAATTTAAGGAGTTGTCATGTGCTCCTAAGAGCTATTCCTGAATTGCTTTCTCTTCCTAAAGAGAAATCCAGAAATGGTACCATGTTGGGATAGTGTCCTTCCAGGAAAAACATAATAAAATAAAATCATACATATCTATTGAACAATTTGTAGAGTCCGCTGTCTATTGATGTGGAAAAGCCTACAGAGGCAGCGTGAAATGTCCTTGTGATTCAGAAGGGAAGCTACTCTGATAGAGACACACAGACTCAGCCTTTTCCTCGCGTATATATGAAATGCTGAGAAACCTCCTTCCATACTTGGCTTTCCCAGGTCCAGCAAGCTTTTTGTGGGAGTTTTGTTCTCAGGCTCCCAAAGGCCTTCACTCCACAGTGTCTAGAACACAGCCACTGGCAGCGCCACACACAGCACAGCACTGGTCAGCCTTAAGATGCCATCACCAAGGTGGCTGTGGTAGCTAAGGCCCCAACACAAGCAAGTCTGCAGAGCTTTTTGTTCTGTAGCCACTCCTGGCTCTAGGTGAGGCAGGCCAGAAGACACAAAGGCCAAAGGCAAATAGAAAATAAGACTGTTTTCCAACTTGACCATCTGATTCAGACCAAGAGTAATATTAAGGAGTACTCTGTAGGATTTTTATTATCATATCCAGTATTATCTAGTATTATTATAACCAATATTATGTATATATATGCATATACATATATATGTGTGTATATGTATATCCAATACCCAGGTTTGAACCCAGGGTTTGGGCATTGTCCCTTAGCTGCTTCTCTCAAGGTTGGTGTACCAGCACCACTTGAACCACAGCTTCAGTTCAGGATTTGGGGTGAGGAATTGGAAATAAGAGTCTCACAGACATTCTCACCTGGCCTGGATTTGAACTTCCACCTCAGATCTCAGCCTCCTGAGTAGGACTATAGGACAATAGGACTAGAGGCTTGAGACTCCAGTGCCCGGCTTGAGTACCATGCGACTTGATATGACTCAGAAAGTATCTGGCAATGTGCATCTTCCTGACTCTGTAATTCTTCTTTTTCTGAAATGCATTCTCACAGAACGGCCTCATGTGACACTGTCCCTCCAGTTCACCCAAAGATGGCCTTGTGTTCAGGGAGGTTAGCTCTCCTCCTCCTTCTCCTCTCCTGACAGCCTGCCTATCTCCCATCGGGAGCAGAGCACAGAGCTGGAGCCACCAGTCCACCCTCTCACTATTCCCCACTACTCATGGGAAAGAAAAGACAGAAGAATTTCATTCTGCTTGGGTTTGGCCCAACTCCGCTTTCTCAGGAAAACATGTGTAATCTGGGTTTCATTTAGAGATATCCTTTGCAGTTCTGTTTAACACTGGGGATTTTCAGATTTCCTTTTATTCTGTTCCTTTTCCTCCTTTTCAGGAAACAGAGGGCACTGCGAGCATCAGGGCCTGAAATAAATTGGGCGAGATCGGGGACACAGATACTCCCCTAAAGTATGATTCTGCTTCTCAATGCTAACACTTCTTTAGGCAAAGACTCCAAAAATGAACCCCATGCAGCTATCACTCAGCACCTTCCATCCACAAGAATGCCTAATGGTGTAATCAGATCATCTCTCTCCTTACTCAAACCCAGTGGTCTGATCAGAGTTGTAGATGGAGAGTGCAGGGTATAAAGAGATCAGCTGACATAGCTTGGATCAAAAGAACCTAAAGGCAACTAGCAGACCCCTTATATCAGGCCTCCAGGACCATCTAAAAGCCAAGTTATGTCAGGGCACTGGTGGCTCACATCTGTAAGGCTAGCTACTCAGGAGGCTGAGAGATGAAAATCAAAGCCATGCAGGGCAGACAAAGCAAAAGACTCTTATTGCCAATTACCTAGCAAAGTAGAGCTATGGCTCAAGTAGTAGAGCACCTGCCTTGAGCCCAAAAGCTTAATGAGAATGAAAAGCACTAAGTTCAAATTCAGTACTGGCAAGAGAGGGGGGGAGGAAGGAAGGAAGACAGGCAGGCAGGCAGGCAGGCAGAAAAAAAAGAAATTATTTGATCAAATTACTCAGTAACAACCTCCACAAAATGGAGTTTTCTACGATGGCCAAAGAGAGTTCCTGGCATGTCAGTGGCATCCCCTAGCTGGAGTCCCTTGTGAGCATACATCACAGCCGCGACCTGGCATGGTGCAGTGAGGAACTCACATGGAGGCTTGTACAAGAGGAGCACTCTACAGCCAATATCCAGTCAGGTGCCAGTTGGTAGCATTCGAGAACTTTCTTCCACAGTGGTAATACCCAAATATGTGAGCTATAGGCAAATAAATGTCGTTTCCTGGAGCCACGACAAATTAAATTTGTCACTGCAGGAAAACACCTAAGAAAAGGGACATGAAGGAGGAAATCTTTTTCTGGTACATGGTCTCAGGAGAGGGTGTGTGGGAGCAGAGCTGCTCACCTCATGGTGGCCTGGAAGCGAGACAGAGACAGAGACAGCAGACACACAGAAAAATGGGCGGACAGAGACAGAGACAGAGAGGGAGCATACCCAGTCCTCTTTCTAGATCTTCCTTATAGTACTATCGGCAGGCAACTTGGCCTTTAGCCCCTTTCCTTTAGGGGACATTTCCTACCAAACCGTACCGGTCCCCATCTTCTGCCTCCATTTTCCACACCAGCCCACATAAATAAAGGACACTAGAACATGAAGGGCTGGTTGTTTTCTAGAACATTCCATACTCATCTCCCGACAGAGGTTCCAATGCATCACAAGGCTGGTACTGAGATGACAAGATAGTAGACCAAAAAAGAAAGATAGATGGAAGGAAGGAAAGAAGGAAGGGAGGGAGGGAGGCAGGGTGGGAGGGAGAAAGGAAGGGCCTCAAAATACAGGGGAAAATATCTTAGAATGTATCTTTTTTAAACTCCTTCAAAGTCTGTACCCATACCCCTGCCCCACTATTGCCCTTGTCTAAAGTCGAGCTTGCATTCTCAGTACTCACGAGGGACAAACCACACAGCTGTGGAGGCCGCGTAATCTGGGCAGGAAAACAGACAGGCAGAGAAAAAGAAGAATGCAGTTGAGCCCCAAGAAAAAAATGTTAACATCCGAAACCAATTCACCCACACAGCCTGTAGAGTATTACCCCAGCTCTGCATGGTACCTTATCACCCCAGCACTCCCCCTACACACACATACACATGTGTGTACATGCACAGACACATGCATGTGCACACACACATGCACTCACACACACAGGGATCATTTGGTTTACAATTCGCTTCCCTAGAGCCATCAGGTTGGCCTGTGTCTGGGAAGGCACTTCTGTAGTTCCTACCACCCAGAAAGCATCTCACAGAGATGCTGTAAATCTCTGTGCTGTCACACTCTGATCTGGGTAATGCACTGAGCACCAGATGGGATCTAAGGTTCCCAGGATTTAATACTGGTCAGGGAACCAGTGTGCCAAATGCTGAAGGAAAATACAATCGTGAGGCCTGTCTGACCAGCTGTGGGTCTTGCAGAATCTCTGCTTCTCATTGGACAGGATTCGTGAATCAGATCTAGTAAATCACCCAAGACTGCATACTCTATATTTTAAGACTCTGCCATACTCTATATTTCAAGAGCTTGTCTTCAGCCAGGCTCCCATGGCTCATGCCTGTGATCCTAGCTACTCAAGAGGCTGAGACCTGAGGATCATGGTTCGAAGCCAGCCCAGGTAGAATAGTCCATGAGACTTTTATCTCTCATTCACCAGCAAAAAGCTGAAGTGGAGGAGTGGCTCAGTGGTACAGCACCATATTTGAATGAAAAAAGCTAAGGGACAGACAGTGCCCAGGCCCTGCGTTCAAACCCCCAGCACTGGCAGATTTTTTTAAAGTTTGTTCTATACATGTTCCTTGGGAAAGGAAATAGGTCTTGAGCTTCATAGCCTCTGTTGCTATACAAACAGATCAAATTCCATTCATCAGTTGGCTGATCAGTAGGAGAAAGCAAAGCTCTGAAACAGTAATAAGGGTTTACATCTTCCCCTTCCTAACTTCCAAACACCACTTTCCTATCATCTGCCACAACAGACAGAACCCTAACAGACTGTACAATTAAACGGCCAAGACACGCATTAATGATAAAAGTCCACGCTCAGAAATCAGGGGAGGTAATGGGTGTAGATTTTCTCCAAATCCCTGTTGGAGACACCAGACTTCCTAAGAGAGGAAAGTGACAGAAAGACAGCAAACAGGTGGACCAGGAGAAAAAAAAGAAAAGAAAAGAAAGAAACAAACATTGGAACTCACTGCTAAGATCTCTGCAGCTCACTCCTAACTTCTCAACTATTTGCAGCCACGGAAGGGAAATGGAGCGGTGAGAGTGTATATCGAGATGAGAGATTTCTGCAAATAACTGATTCCATACCAACAGCCTCTCTCTGAAGAGCTGTTACAGACTTAGAAGTGCCACTGCAGTCACTCAGAGGTTAAAGTCAGAGCTGTGACTGAGAGCCAGCGGACGGACAGACAGACGGATGGACAGACGGATGGACATGCTTGCTGTGGGCCTTCAAGGCAGTTTCCTAATCCCCTGGCATTAAGACAAGAAGCCACTGTGGAAGTCAGAATCTCATCCTTTCTAAACTCAATCCCTGACAAAAGGATTTCAGAGTTTACCAAGAAATCTACCAGTTGCTAGTCACTGCCACTGATACTGTTCTAAGCTGTTCCATTTTGAATCAATTACCAATGTGACTCCATCCAAGCTGTTGTGAATGGAGAAAGAAATGGAGGGGGGCAGTTTGTTTCCCCTGAATTTCCCTGCACCAGGAGACTTCAGATCAGACACAATGTGTAGCCACTGCCCTTCCCACACTGAGAGTTCTGCGCATAAAAGTCAAGCACACCAACCACCTTGGGAAGACTTCACACAACCCCGGCAAAGATTTGAACGAAGCGCAGCTCCCCTCCTCTGCTGTTCCGGGAAACACTCCTCGGCCAGCTGGGAAAGTCCAGCACTCCTGGATCAGGGCTGGAATCCCGGCTACGTAGGAATTAGAGTCCTAGATAATTGCAGTTTAAAGTCAACTAGGACAGAAAGATCCAGTAAACTCCATCTCCAAAATAACTGGCAAAGAAAAGGATTGGAGGCATGGCTCAAGTGGTAGAGCACCAGCCAAGAAACTTGAGTGAGCGCAAAGCCCCCAGTTCAAAACCTAGTACTGCTTTAAAAAAAGAGTGTTATAAAAATTAATAACAGCAAACCAAAAAGGTAGAGACCCCCAAAATGTTAGCAAGGTCTTATTTCTGATTCCCTTGTCTCCATTTGGGGAAGGGCATGAATTCCCAGCAAATCCTGAACCACCAAGGCCTGGATTTAAATTCCAGCCAGGCTACTCAAACTGAACTGGACCTGTGTGATGCTTGGCAAGTTATTCAATCTGTGGAGCCTCGATTTCCTGCTGAGCAAATTGGGGAAACAATGATCTCCCACAGAGCCCTTTGGGAGTGAATGTAATAAGAGAATTTGGGTAGAGCCACAGGCTCAGGGTCTGATGGAGTAAGTGAGTTGTAAGCACTCTGAACTCAGATGACGCTTTGCATATCAGGTCAGAAAAGCACTGGAATGTCTATGCAGTCGACGCCAGGCCAGTCTAATTGGAAGACTGAGACCTGAATGCACATAGAAAAGCGCAGGCTCATCACCAGGTGCATGGGGGCCTGAGTGGTGGGGATGAAACACTCTGGCTGACCAAGGGATGTTGAGGGAGGGTTTCCCTCTCTGTCCTTCTTGCCCCCAGACACCCACTTTCTCCCTCTGCTGCCAGTAAACAGTATAAACAAGACTACAGGGGTAACAAAAAGAAGGTTTTTAAATAGTAAATTAGCTAATTCAAGTTTCTGGGTTTTTTGAAGAGAAAAATAGACTGGGAAAACCAGGATGGCCCTGGGTTTGAACATGAGACTGGAGCTTCTGGGATTTCTTTTAAAAGATTTACCCATGAGCACTGGTGCTCATGCTTATAAACTGAGCTACGCAGAAAGGCTGAGATCTTAAGATCGAGGTTGGAAGCCAGCCCAGACAGGAAAGTCTGTGAGACTCCTCTCTCCAATGAACCAGCAAAAAGCTGGAAGTGGAGGAGTAGCTCAAGTAGTAGAGTGCCAGCCTTAAAGGTGAAAAAAGCAAGGGTCAGTGTGCCTTGAGTTCAAACCTCAGCACTGTCACAGAAAGGAAAAAAAAAAAAAAGATTAACCCAGGCGCTTCTACTCTCACATGCAGCTTAATTATAGCTTTTTCTTTAGTTTGCTATGTTTATAGCCTTTCTCTGTGTCTCTCTGTCTCCGTCTGTCTGTCTCTCTCCCATATCAACACTCCCATCTCTCACCCTCATCCTTTACTACAGTCTCAACCAACTGGTGCAAGTGTCTCTTTTTGCTCAGAATGTGGGGGTGCCATGAGACTCTATCTCTGCAAAGAAAGAATCAATCTTGTTATTTCCTGCCAGACAAAGGTGCCCTTTAGAGTGTATCTGGGATATGGGTTGAAATGTCAGCAGCTAACCAAAGATAAGCAGAAGCAGGTCCGCATGCCATGTTGCTCCCTTTCCCTGAACCCAGGCTGGCTCTCCAGCCCTCTTGGAGCTCCATCTCCCAGTCCTCACTTCTGACTCCCTGCCCTGCCCACCCCCTTCCACCCTGAATATTCCCTCTCATCCTAGCTTTTGGCCTCAGCAGCCTGAACAGCAGCAGCTACGCCAACTTAGTTCTATTTGACTTTGTCAGCTGCGTGTGCTCTGATCCCATACTGTTTCCAGCCTTGGGCGATAAACAGTGAGGGTCCTCATGTCCCAAGCACCCCCTTACAGCAAAAGAACGGGGGAGACAGCAGTGGATGCCTATAGATCACAGTCCATACCAATGGCTTATTCAAGCTGCTCATCATCAACCCAACTGTGCTAAATCCATTTTTCTGTGTGCATGCTATACCTTCTGACCTTCACATCCATTGAAGGAATATACTCAAAATTCCAGTGTCACGGCTGAAAGTACTGGGATTCGAGGAAGTTAACTTTCCCACAGTCACACATTTAGGAAGTAACAGAACCAGGGCTTGGACATGAGCAGCGAGCAGGCTTTTAATCACTGTGCTGTAGAGTGAATGTGCTTATTTCCTCAAACAGAAATAAGAATAACAAGGCAGGGACTAGTGGTTCACTCCTGTCATTCTAGCTACTCAAGAGGCTGAGATCTGAGGATCTCAGGTCAAAGCCAGCTGTGGCAGAAAAGTCCTGAGATTTGTCTCTATAATTAACCAGCAGAAAACCAGAAGTGGCTCAAGTGGAACAGCTCTAGCCTTAAGCAAAAAAAAAAAAAAAAAAAAAAAGCTCAGAGACAGTGCCTAGGCCCTGAGTTCAAGCCCTGGAACGGGCAATAATAATAATAACAATAACAATAATAATGAGTAGCTGTCTGGGCTAGGCACCAGTGGCTCATTTCTGTAATCTGAGGCTCACAGCCAGTGCAGGCAGAAAAGTCCCTGAAACCCCAACAAACAAAGCAAAAGAGCCAGAAGTGGAACTATGGCTCAAACCAGAAGAACACTAGCCTTGAGCACAAAAGCTCAGGGACAGCACCCAGGCCCTGAGTTCAACTCCCAGAACCCAAACAACAACAACAGAAAAAAGTAGCTACCTCATAACAGTTTTTGATGTATGTATCTACAACCACATATTATTAGTTTGAATGTGTCTATGTGTGTATCCTATGCACAATGGCTGGCACATAATCCATGATCAGTGAGTGTTTTGACATGTTACAACTATACATATTGTGTTATCGTTTATGATAATCTTCTTATTTATTAAATGGCTTTTACGGACCAGCCACTTGTACTAAGGGCTAGACAAAGCAATGAAGACAAAATCCCAGCCCAGGGAAGTGTACAGAATAGCAAGGACAGTCAGTAAATCCACATCCTCTGTGACTGTAGGAGACTGCAAAGAGCTGTGGAAAGCAAGAGCCTTAGATGAGGTGAGAGACACCTTGGACTACAGAAGCCTATAAGGAAATAAAGCCTCACCACACAAGAAACATGAGAAACCCTGCTTGGTATGCGCTGGGCAGAGCCTGACCCTGCTCTCCAGTTCAGAGGCTATGAATAGAGGTTTTGAATGCTAAGCTGTCTTCTGCTCTATCTTGTTGACAAGCGTTTTGCCTGTTACTAAGTCATCCTTTTAGCGATCTCACATCTCTGCCAGATCAAGATCTCGGCTTAGCAGACTAGACATAGAAAATAGTTACAGCGGTCTCAAATAGTAATGAAGAGAGGGTAACTGACTTATTTATTTATTTATTTGGCCACTAATTCAATTCACCAAGAATGATCATTTTCTCCATCATCATTTTTTTTCTCTCAACATGCAGAGTTTCTTTTGTTATTCCTGGGACTAGCAATGAATAGCATATTTCCTCTCAATTTGTGAATCTCATAGAACCCTTCCAGTATAGTTTTACAGGAAACAATGGGTTACTTCAAACACAAAAGACTGGAAATCACAGGCCCGAGATTCTCAACATGTGATCATAATATAAATCTTTTTCAAGAGCTTGATGAAAGTTGCTAACTTGAACTCTAAAGAAATATATCTATATAGGTCTTGTATTGCTATTACTGTTATTTTCCATAACTGTAAGAAAACTTCCATTATTCCAAAAAGTGAAGAAAAAGGCCAAGTATGGCCAAGGTATAGGAGAAGATGCTAAGATTTTCTGTTTGTTTTCTATGTGCTGGTACTAGCAATTGAACTCAGGGACTAGATGTTCCTCTAGTGTTATCACTGAAGGCTAGCACTCTACTTCTGGCTATTTTGCTAGTTAATTGAAAATAAGTCTTGTGGACTTTCCTACCTGGGCTGGCTTGAAATCACCACCCTCAGATCTCACCCTCCTGAGTAACTAGGATTACAGGCATGAGTCACTGGTGCCTGGCTAAATGCTGAGATTTTTTAAGCAAAAGTTAACAGCATCAGGAAATCTTATAGCTCTAGGGGCCTCATGTTTCATTTGAGCCCAGCTCCCTCGGCTCACTAGTTGAGGCCTCTCCAGTGACTATGAAACCATTTTAAAACATTTTTTCCCACATTAATATGTCTGCCTGTGTATATCCCTGGTTCCGACATGAATGCTAAAGATAGCATTTGAATCTAGGTCTTCTAATTAATGCAACCCAGCTGTGTCTTCCTACAGTAATGCATGGACTCAGTACAGAAGAGAAAGGTCTGTGGAAGAGAAGAAGAAGAAGAAGAAGAAGAAGAAGAAGAAGAAGAAGAAGAAGAAGAAGAAGAAGAAGAAGAAGAAGAAGAAGAAGAAGAAGAAGAAGAAGAAGAAGAAGAAGAAGAAGAAGAAGAAGCTTTGCAGTATAGCAAAGACAAAATAAACAGCTAAGATTTCTGAAAGGATCGATTATTCAGTTCTCCTCTGCAAGCTTCTTTATGCCTTTCATTTTTTAAAGTAATGCTTCAGGGGAAAAAGTGCATAATTACAGCTTTTCTTGGTCTTCATTGCCAAAAAAAAAAAAAAAAAGCAAATTATTAATTAAGCTCCTGTACTGAAAAACGGGAGCCCAGTAAAAACCTGGTTGCATTCAGTGCTGGCACAAAGCTTCTCGGTCCTTCCCTCTGTGAAATCGGTCATTTTTTTTCTTTTTCTTTTCCTGCTTTCTTTTGTATATACTTCGTTTTTGTATTATCTTTAAGCAGTGTGCAAACGGATTTCAATTCAACGTGTCAGCGTATGAATGCAATGCATCCTGATCAACCTTACTCCTTCCATTATTCTCCCCGTCATTCCTAGCTTACCCTCATCACCATTAATTTACCTGGCTCCCTTTTCACATAAACTAGATTGTTTTTCTAGAGCAAGAATGGAAGTTCTGCAGCACACAGCTCATCTAACAGCAGGAGAGATCTGGGCCTTCCCCTCCGAGCCAGGAGAGACTCCTTGTAGCAGGACTTGGTTTTCCCTAAGGCTGAGCTCTGAGGCAAATCCACTCCCACTGCTGATCAGTCTCAGTCTATGTGTAAAATTGAGTGGTTTCTCTTTTTTAAACAATTAGTTATTAACCAGGCAGGGTGGCTCAAGCCTGCAATCCTAGCGACTCAGGATGGGGTTGAGATCTCAGGATGGAGGTTCAAAGCCAGTCGGGGTTCGAGCAGGAAAGTCCTTGATATTCTTGTTTCTAATTAACCGGAAAAGAGCTGGTAACGGAACTGTGGCTCAAGTAGTAGAGCACCAGCCTTGAGTGGGGAAAAAAAAACACTAAGGAACAGCACCCAGGCCCTGAGTTCAAGTCCCAGTTCAGGCACATATATAAAGAAGCAAAGGAGCACTGGAGAGCGTTTCTTTGTTTAAATGGGCATGCAGGCACTGGGTTCCTTTCTGGAACCCCTCACACGGAGAACCAACAGGACAACTTTCTTTTTCTTTTCTTTTTTTCTTTTTTCTTTTTTCAACCAGACTGACTACAATATTTACGGACCCTAGAATTACCCATTTGGAAATGGTTAAGGATTAAAAGTTCTGCAGGCCGAGGGATTCTTGGTTTCTAATTGCTAATGTTTGAAGTCGGTTTGAGTCCTTGGAAATTTGCTCAGTCTGATGAAAGCAAAACTCAAAACTCCCCTCAGGGCGCGAGGTGCAAGATCCTTTTTCATTTGCTGTGTTTTCAGGGGTCTGATTGGGTTTTTTTTTGGGGGGGGGGTCTTTTACCAAGGCCCTCCCGGCTCCCCCAGGACCCTGACATATTTCTCCCCGGTGCAATTAGAGCTAAGGGACACACAGCGTGGCCCCTGTGGGACGAATCCCGCCTGCCTGCCTGCCGGGCTGAACCTCAGGGCGAGAGCTGGACCTGAGCTCTGCGCTCCCGGGCGGGCGGGAGGGAGGGCGGGCGGGCGGGCGCAGTGAGGGCAGGGAGGAAGGGGGGAGTGGAGACCCCGCGGAGACTCGGGAACTCGTGGTGGTCACTTCTCTACCTTGTAGAGGTCACCTGGTTGCTCAGTGTTCCCAGCGTGGGGTTCATACCCAGGAAGGAATATGAAGGAATATGACCCTGATTTTGTCCGAAGTGAAATGTCGCCTGATTGTTTTTAAGGGAGGAAAAGGGGACATTTTCCATATGAAGGAGGAAGAAAATCAATTCTCTCTGAGCCCATTTATTACCTGGGGCTTTGTTCCTGAATGGGAGAAAGTAGAGCGCAGGGGCAGGCACGACTAAACCAGCCCTTCCCAAGGGGAACTCAATTGCCATTAGTCCCAAGTTGCTTTTTCCTTTTGTTCTTTAAAAAAAAAAATCCTACAAAGTGTGCTGTGGGTTTTTGGGAATGGCTCATTGAATCCTCTGCAAAAATATTATAGAAAATGTAAGATCCATGAGAAACTCGCAACATGTTTTTCATACATTCCTAAATTAACTTGAAGCCCTAATTATCGTCCAGATCTCTCTCGATTACTCTATTCACTTTCGATGTGGAAAACACAAAACTACTCTTTACAACAAGAAGCCATGTTGTGGTCATTTACTAAAGCTAGCAAAAATTATTCACAGGATCAAATGCCGATGTTAAAGAAAAATTTCTCTCTCACAGTGCATTTTTTCATTGTATCTGTACAGTCTCACTCTTTCACTTAACTCAAAGAGTTAAACGAAAGCACATCAGTAGCTACAAATTTCAAATCTGAGATTCTCTAGAATTTTCCAATGATACCCCAAAATAACAAAATTTTTGGCTTTCCAAATTTTATGTTCCCAGTTTGTTACACACACACACACACACACACACACACACACACACACACACACACACAGAGCAGTTTCTTGTCACTAATGTATCATCTATATGTCATTAAGAACTCGTGGCTATAACATCACGGTATTCACATACATTTGTGTGTACATGTATTTTCAAATGCTTATTTATAAAGAGCAAAGTTAAGTAACAGGAAAGCATGTTTTTAATGCTGAATAAAATATGGTGTTTGCAATATCATGCAATATAATATAGTGTTTTCACTTCTCTCCTGAGCAAAGCCCCATGCCTCCAAGTAAAGCCATTACAGGCTCTGGTGAATTGCTGATTAGTCTAGGCCAGTTGCTTAAATCTCCCCCCTCCCCGCCCCCCCCTTCTTGGTCACAGCATGTCCTCCTTACTAAGTCTCATTTTCTACCCAATACTTAGTGCACAAGGGCCTCATCTAAATTAACTAATGATTATCCTTCTTCAAAGAAGTGTAAACAGACCCTAATATATAAATTTGCTAATTGCTGTTCCTAGAGCATACCTCCGAGTATCTCAATCATACACCCATAAAATCACAGGCTTGCCAGAACCCAGAACACAAGAAAGCAAAAATAAACCATGTGGATACAACTGAGAAAGGGTGAGAAAGCTCTTTTTTCCCCCTTCTTTTGGGAAAAAAAAAGTCAAAAGCCAAACCTCAGGTGGGATAGTTCACTCCTCTAGTCTCTATGGAACTCTTAGTGTTTCTAGAGTAATGAGTAACTATACATGGAGAATAACGGTCCCCTGGATTTGTGCATTTTGGAAAAGAGGAATGAAAGCGCCCTGCCACTGGCCACCATCAGTGGCCGATGTGCTTTGTTCTGAATGTGAAACTTCTCTGAGAAGGAACTCTCCCCCAGATCGGCCAAATAACGATTTCCTCTGAAGTCTAACCAAGTTCAACCGGAGCTCACAACCGGGCTCTGGAGGAAGAGCTCTCTCATCTCACTAATACTATAAGTTTTGTTCGGTTCGGGGTGATGGGCCTGGAATGTTCCATTCTTTCATACTAACATTGGCAGCTCTCGGGAATGCTGTGTGAACCCCATCCTTATGCCTTCTGAGTCTTTTCCCTGTGGTGGGATCGGTGATCCCATGATCAATGGCTTGTTTCCACTGGGCTCACTTCCTTCCACCCAGGCAAAGGATAGAGAGGACTCAAATCACCAATGCCCAATTCTTCTGTTTTGACTCTCAGATTCGACCCCTCCTGGCATTTCTCACTGGCTCTCCGAATGTGGCATGCATTTAAGATACTTCCAACTCAGTTTCAGGATTTAAATTGTTGGAGCGTCTGAGCTTAATATGAGGATTCCAAGTGCTGGGGAAAACGGGTAGACCTTATCAATACAATCCAGTCCTCCTCCACTTTAAGAAATTCAGCTCTGAGGTTAAGATCTGAGGACCACACTTTGAAGCCTAGGCCAAGCAAAAACGTACCTGAGACTCTTATCTCCAATGAACTACTAAAAGCTGGAAGTGAAGGTATGGCTCAAGTGGTAGAGTGCCAGCCTTGAGTGAAAAAGCTGTAAGGGACAGAGACCCATCTCTGAGTTCGAACACATGGAGTCCAATTCTTCCTCTCTACGTAAACTTAACCCCCTGAGTTTTTCTTTCTGGAAAGTTCATTTATTTTAAAAAAATCAAGAAACTCAACAAAAGCAGTGGGTGCCTACAGGTAGCGTTCACGAAGAAACAGTGTTGGGTGGGTTGAGTGGAGGCTAGAGGTTGAGCGCTAGTCTACCGAGGATCCTCGCCTTTGTGCACCCCGGAGGAGGGGAGGCGGTCCCCGAACTCTCTGTTCTCTCTCCGTGAGCCCCACGGGGCTGGCTTCTAAAGATTGGGGATAGGGGCGGCCCCGGGGTGGCGCAAACCCAGGCCAAGTCCCGCTTCCTCCATCACAGCTCTAGTTCAAGCCGCCCCACGGGTCCCGGATCGCGGCAGGTTAGAAGTTTTCCCTTTCCTCCCTTGCTTTCCCCGGGGCGGCCTCTGCTTCCAGGTCCAAGGGTTCCGTTCCCGCTGCCCTGCCCGGAGCCCCGGATCGCGGCACGAAGCGCGTCCGACCCGCACTCCAAAGGCGAGGTGAGACGACGCGCGTCCCTGCTCCCCTCGCTTCTCCTGAACACAACCGGAGAGACCTGGGGGCCTCGGATTGCTGCCCCTGAGGCGCAGGGTGGCGGCGAGTGCCGGGCACAGCCCGAGCCACCCACAATGCCTTCCACGGACTCGACCCCGGGAAACCCCCGCGTCCTAGCCGCGCGTACGCGTGGCGCCCGAGCCCCGCTCCAGCCCCACGGCGAGCACCGCCCAACCACGTTCTCTCCTCTTGCTTCCAACCCATCGCCCTCCACGTGCGTGCATGGACACTCTTGAGTCACCGCGCTCAGGTCCCTGTTGCGTGTGGAGGAGGAGAAGGGAACGGAGAGTATTTTGTTTTTTAATCCCCCTCCTCGGAGCAAACAAAATAATTACCCGGCCCCAACCATCCCCGTGGACCTGGTTATCTCAAGTCCTAGCTCTGCGTGAGCACAGGTGTGCCCGCGTGCCCCAGCCTTTTGTGCGCCCACCCTGAGTGCGCCCGCGCCCGCGGCCGCCCCCCCCCCGCCCCCGCCTGCGGATTCTGAGGCGGGAAATCCCTGCGCACCGGGTTTGAATTATTTCGCTCCGCAGGGGACCGGGCGAGCCCTGGGCCCCGAGCCCCGGCTTGGAGACGTCGGATGGTGTCCAGCCCCAGACCCACGCAGTCGGGACTTAGCGTCCCGAAAGGTATCTCCAAGGCCCCAGCAGCTGCTCTGGCCCATCCAGACCCGCAGCGGCTGCGGGTGCTTCTCCAAACGCGTGCGGGGTGCGCGACTAGGGTGGTGGTGGAAAACCAACGGGCCTCGAGTGATCGGGGCTAATCGGCTCTATGGGGTTGGGAGGGGGGGGGTTCCCGCAGCTCCCAGGCCAGACTGGCACCAACTTAAGCCAGTCTGTCCAAACGCGGGAGACATCGATAGGGTGTGCTGGCGCAAAAGGCCGAGCGGCCTTTTGGATTCAAGTTCGATCAACACGGTCAGCGTTCTGTCATTGGAGTTTTGAGTTGTTTGAGGGTCCTGGCGTTTGGGGGCGGGGGGCTGGAAGAGAGTAAGAGAGGATGAGCTGCCCCCGTCGGAGAGAAAAGGATCATTAAGTTGTCCTCAAGGCCCGCGTGCATGGGGGGGGGGGGGGGGGGGAGCCCTGCGGCACGGAGCCTGTGCATGCGTGTGCGCATGTTTCCCTCCTCTGGCCGGATGGCAGTTTCGTTTCGAGTTTTGAATGTTTACCCCGGCGTTGCACTCTCGTGTAGGCCCAAAGCTGGGGAGCCAGGCCCCCTTTCCCCCCACCACCCCGTCTCCACCCCACACCGGGGGAGAAAATACAGATGGAGCAGGTTTGAGAGGCCCAAGCCCCGAAGAAAACGCTGCTCTGGGCCCGGTGGGTGGCAGGCATTTCTCCATCCTCGGCCTGGGCCTGCAATCCCGTCTGCGGCTACATAAAACGACAACAACAACAACAAAAATCCAGTCCTCAGAAGGCCCGGCCCTGGCCCCTGGCCCAGACCCCCTGAGAGCTGCAGCTCCACGCCACGACGCTTGTTTTCGGACAGCTGTTTTCCCATACAAGGTCCACATCCCAGATTATAAGAAAGTCCTGGTCCTGGCCAGAGCTCCAATTTGGGGACTCCCGCGCACCTGGCCGGGGCCTGTGGCCTGTGCCCCAAAGCCAGGAGTGCTCTCGTTGTGGCTTCCCCCTGCCCCTGAATCCCTGCCCATAAACACAATTTGTTTTCTAGCGTCCGCTGCCCGCCTTTGGTTACTAAAACGAAGGACAGAGTAAGGGCGCGGCCCAACTCCTCAGCTGCGTCTGAACTTCCCACCTTACTCACCCCATCCCGAAGGAGCTAGGGAGCAGAATTTGGGGGTACCCCCTCCTCTCCTCGCTTCCCGCAAAAGAAAACTACGAACTAAGCGTGATTTCGAGCATACGGTTGGCCCTTTGGACCCCAAGAACCCGGACAGAACCCCAGCCCCAAACGAATGGCTCCCCAGGCCTGACCAGGCCTGCAGCCTGCAAAGTTAAACTACTTCTGCCAAGTGAAACGGCTCCCGCCCCTTTCCCCCTTCCAGACTGCAAAAGGCCCGTCTGGGAGCTTTGAGAAGGCCCTAGAAAGATTCTCGACCACGGAGAACCTTCGGTGTGGACACAGCCACGCACTCCGAGACAGATGAAATAAATCTCCTTTTAATTTCGTTTTCATCGACCCATAAACATAATTCCCCAGCACTAAACCCAAATTCCGCCACAGGCCTCAAGAACACGGAGAATTCACGAAGCTCCCCTCCCCACCCCGCTCTGCAGGTCACCCACTAATCGGGTTATTATTAGCCTCGGGAGCATGGAAATTGAACTGTCACTGTCTAAGGAGAAAATGTAAGCGACAGCTGTCTCTGCTGGGATCTGGCTGGCTTTGGGGCTCGGAATCCCCGGGCTCCAGGCCGCCCCCCCTCCCGCCCCAGTGCGTCCCTCCCCCCACCCACACTGCCCCCCACTGGGTCTCCGCCAACACTTGGGACTCCTGAACTCCGGCTTGGTTTGGGAAGTTAAGGCTGGAAAACTTCTGGATACTCGGAACGCAGTGTTGTGCGTGTGTGTGCGTGCGCACCAGGGTGCTCCAGACAACAAGTTTCCTGCCGAGCGGTGGAATTCGTGACACTGCACCCAGAACTTTCCATTGTTTCCCTCTCCTCCCTCCCTCCATCCTAGGGCTCCTGCTTGACGTACGGACCTGGCGGCGGAATGGGGCCCGAACCTGGGTCGCGGAGCACTGGACTCGGAGCCCTGACTCACGGGTTTCGGGGTCGCTGCCCCGGTCGGCCTCACTATTAACGCAAAAATCCCGCCCCATGACCGCCCCGTGCGGGACCGCGTTCGGGGAGGGTGGTTTTGCTCCCGAGATGCGCCGACGCGGGGTAGTCACGCACGGAAACCTCTCCCTCGGGGTCCCCCGAAGCTGACTCAGAGACGGGGGCGCTCGGTCCTGCACCCCACCGGGCAGAAAGACGACCGCGCCCCGCCTTCGAAAAGAAGCCAGCCGGGGAGGACTCGGGGTGAAGGCCGAGGCACGGGGAGGGAGGCGCCCCGAGGTCCAGTGGCCCGCGACCGCCCCAACCCAGCTGCTGCGCCCCTTCCGCACGGGGGGTGTCCCCAAACTCCGCTCTGCCCCCCCCCCCCAGGCGCCCCGAAGAGAAGGGAAGGCGAGCGCGCAGGCCTCCGGGCTTAGAGTGTGGCGATTGGCCTGGAAGCGGCGGGCGGCGGCCCCGGCCTGCGCCCCCCCCCCCAGCGTGCGCCCCCCGCGTGCGCCCCGCGCCCCGCTCCCCGCACTCACCCGGGTGCGGCTCCAGGCCGTGCGCCGCCGCCGCCGCCGCGTCCTCGGCGTCCCCGAGCGGGCCGGCGGGGCTCAGCGCCTCCACGGACAGGTCCAGCCCCTTCTCCTCCCAGTCTCGCAGTTTCCGCTTCTTGTTCGAGCCGATCAGGGCTTCCACCGAGAAGGCATGGGCGCGCGAGCTCAGGGCGACTGCAGCTCTTCTCCTGTCGCTCATCTTAGCCGCCCGCTCGCGGGGACCCCTCGCCTAGCTCCCCCCGCGCGCCCCGACGCGGCGTGCGCCCGCCGGGCTCGGCAGGGACAGGCGGCGGCGGAGCGGGCCGGAGCCGGGCTGGGGCCGAGGCCGGGGCTCCGCTGGTGCCTTGCGCCCTCCCCCTGCGTCCTCCCCCCGTCCGCCCTCCGTCCCGGCCCGGGCACGCGCTCCCGGCTGCCCCGGCCTCCAGCAGCTAGCGCCCGGGAACGACACCCGCTAGCTGCCGGCTCCCGGCCCGGCCTCTCCGCCCTACCCACCCGCGCCGGCCGCGCTCATAGGCTGCGCCCGCTCCCGCTCATCTTTTTTTTATTTAATTCATCCTCTCTCTCTCCTCTCTCTCTCTCTCTCTCTCTCTCTCTCTCTCTCACTCTCCCTCCCTCTCTCTCTCTTTTTCCGATCTCTCCGTCCTCCCTCTGATCCAGACTTCTGGGAAGCTGCCCCCCTCCCCCCCAAATTCCTCTCCTTCTGGAGAACTGGGGGGCAGGCCGAGCACTCTCCTGTCCGAGGGGTGCGGGAGAGGGAGGGGGAGGAAGAAGAAGACGACCGAGGGGGGGGGGGGGAAAGCCAGCCCCCAACCAATGGCAGGAAGGGAACTGGAGAAAGCCGGAAAGCCTTGGCCAATGGGAGAAAAGGAGAGACTGAGGCTCAGGCCAAGGCGAGGCGCCCGGACGTGCCCTGGACACTCATGGGACCACTTTAACCCCTGGCTCCCCGGTGCCCCGGGACCCCCTGTGGGGAGAGATGAAGTCGGGGTTCTTTAAGGCTCCTGAAAACCCCGTGTCCGCTCGTTTTCCTCCCAGGTCGCTCGGGTCTCCCCGACACTGGGCGTGAAGTCATTTCATATCTGCGCAGAGAAAACCTTAACTTGCCACCCCCGAGGAGGGGAAATGAAGGAAAAGAAAGGGAAAGGTGGTCTGGGGTCCCCCCCTCCTGCCTCCCCCGCCAGCTCCCCAGATCGCCAGTGCAGCCCCGGCTTGGCTCCCCAGTTCCCTGCGTTTTCTAACCCCCTGTGGGCATCCAGCAAAACGAAACAAACCACCAGGCCCCGTGGACTGTCTCGGGTCCCCGAACTAAAAACCCACAGCGGGTGGCTTCCTTCCTCCAGGCTTACCTGCTGGAGGAAGGCGCACCGGGCTCCTGGAGAGCCAGCGGCTGCTGGGGGAGGCCGGGCGCTCGTAGGATGGACTGCTCGCTGGACCGCGTGCACCGCAGGTCAAGCTGGCCTGGCCAACCCCGGCCTTCCTTGCGCGGTGCACACTCGGGCCTGGCCTTCGCCTATTCCAGGCTCTTACTAAGTTGGGGGGGGGGAGAAAACCCCCATGGAGCAATGCGGGGAGCAGGGCAGCTAGGAACTCTGGATTTTAACTAAGGAACTTTCTCAAAATACCCTCCCAGGCGGCCACCTCTTGGGCCTGGCTCTCTTCTCTCCCTGTCTCTTCCCCTTCCCCCACCTCACCCCTTTTCTTTTTAATCTTTAGAACTGAACATCTCAACCATCCTGGAGATTTCGTTCCTACATGCCCACCTAAATTATGCTCTGATTTAGAGTGGTAGAATATTCCAAGCGCAGGCTAGGCCTCCCAGCCTGGAAAAGCATCTCAGGTTTCCGCAGGGCAGCGGCCTACACAGCCCTGGTTTCCCCCGCAGCCCCATCGCAGTGCTGAAACGGTTCCATCCCCAAACTAAAAAGATGGGGGAAAACCCACTGGTACACAACTATCCTATGGAGCTAACTCTCCTGGACAGGCCCTGCTCTGAACCCAGAAGCTGAAGTCAGGAGTTTCCTTAGAGTGCTGGAATTCCCGGGGCACCAGCTCCCCACTGTCCTCCAAACTTCAAACTAGAAAGGAAAACCCAGTGTTCCAAGCCTGACTGACCTGGGAACCGTGGAAATCCAACCTTGGATATGTCATGAAACCGCGCTGCTGCTAGAGCGAACATCCAGTATTGAGAGCCCTGGGGGCACCTTGAAGCCCCTCTGGGGGGGGGGAATGCAGGATTTGCAGATTTCTCTTAAATCACCCCAAACCCGGACAAGAGGAAGCTGATATTACCCCACAAATACAAAAGGAATCCTGGGAAAACTCTGGATGAGTGAATGTGCCATCCCTGGCCGCCATGTGGAATCTGTGAGACTCCCGCCTGGAGACTCCTGGGCCGCACTCCTTGCTGATGGGGGGAACCCAGAGGGCCAGGTGCAGAGCCTCCTGCCTCGGTGACTTTAGCCTTGGTTTTGTAGGAGCAGCAGATGAGAAGTGGCAGCTAGTGGGCTACTTTGGGCTATATATATTAGAGAAAAGGCCAGCCACATGCAGGTCCTTCCTCTTCTCTGTGGCTCAGGCCTCCATCTAGGCTCTTGATCTGGTGTCTCCAAAACCCAGAGAAGAGAGAGGTCAGAGGAGAGGTGGAAGTGAGGATATCGGAGGCTGCCTGAGGAGGTGAGGAAGCCATCCGATCAGCCTCCAGACTTTCCTAGATCTTTCTTCCACCCTTGTGATCTGTGTCTCCACATCTCTTCTCTTCTCGGCTGATCTGCCTCTGAACTGAGAAGTGGAGACTCAACAGGCCACACACCCTTCCCAAACCCACATCCATTTCCACAATCCACTAACCAAAATGCAAGTCCAGGGGCCTGAACTACACATGGATGCCCTTGAACAGAACAGAACATACTAGAGACAAAGAGGACCTGGTCTTCAAGGTTATGCATCTGCACCCTGTCCCAAAGCTCTGCTCAGCAGAGTTCTCAATAATTTTCTACATCCCCCCAACACACAAAGAGGCACAAAGGAGGTCCTAGCCCATCCCATAATACACACCAACCTAGGTTAGCCCACTGAAGCCAACTAGACCCAAGTGGAGACAGAGTGGTTTGGAAAGTCATGAAAATGAAGGTTTCCGCTCATAAGTGGGAAGGCCAGTGAAATTTCCTGATGCTACAGAGGTTAATCTAAGTGTGCGTGTGTGCCCACTCACTGTGTGGAGAGAACCCCCTGGAGAAAAATTAAGCACAATGTTTCAATCTGTTTAATTTAGGTATATAATCTACTGTGCAGCTGCCCGGATAAGAAAGGGAGGGCTATAGGATTTGGTGTGATAGAAACATGGGATTCATTTTCTATTGATAATTCAAAGACCTTTAGAAATATCCTCTCATAGCTTGGGAGCTGGTGGCTCAGGCCTGCAATCCTACCTACTCGTAAGGTGGAGATCTGAAGATCCCAGTTTAAAGCCAGCTCATGCAGGAAGCATTCATGAAACGCTTATCTCCAATTAGGCAGCAAAAAGCCAGAAGTGGAGGGAGGGAGGGAGGGAGGGGGGAGAGAACTGTGAGAAAATGAGAGGTGACACTGTTCAAAAAGAAAAGTACTTACTACCTGACTAATGCAACTCTAACTCCTCTGTACATCATCTTTGTAATAACAATTTTTAAAAGGAAAACAAAATAAAAAATTTAAAGAAATTATGAGCCAAATAAGCCTCTTTCTTCATTAAAAAAAAGCCAGAAGTAAAGCTGTAAGCACCTTGAGAGAGAGAGAGAGAAGAAGAAAAAAAGCTAAGGGACAGCATTCTAGAAATGAGTTCAAGCCCCAGTAAGGGCACAAAAGCAAGCAAGAAAGAAAGAGTAAGAGAAAGAAAAAGAAAGAGAGAAAGAGAGGGAGGAAAGAAAGAGAACAAAGAGGGAGGAAAGATGGAAGAAAGGAAGACATAGCCTTTCTCTTTTAACCTTTAGGAAAGAGAATGGCATCTGCAGTGTAAATTTCACACCCCAGCCCTCCTCAGGCCCTCAGCCCTCAAACCTTACATTTGGCCAGGTCCCTTTCACATTTTTTTGTTTTCTGGGCCCAAAGCTAACTGAAAAGTAATAAGCCAAACACACACATACCCGAAGTCCAGCCCCTGACAGACTCCAAAGAGTGACCAGAAGGTGTTGAGCCGTGGAAAGTCACAGGAGATTCCCCAGGTGTCATTGGCAACCTGTAGGGAGGGGAGGGCAGACCTAGCCTCCCTTGGCTGGAGAAAGAGAAGGCCACATAGAAACTGCTCGCCCAACATAGTCATGTGCAAATATTCTGATCTTTCAGATACACACACACACACACACACACACCAACTGAAACAAAACAAGAGTTTACCCCGCAACACCAGAAAAAGAGTCATAAAGACAAACAAGAATCTCCAGAGAATAGAACCCCCACCTCCTCCTCATACCTGTCTTTTACCTCCCACCACCCTACACCAAGCACCACTTTCAATTCCCCAACTACTCGCATCCAGACGAAGGTGAACAGCCAGCCAGCTTTGATTTTGGAGTTGTGAGTGAGTAATTGAAAACAAAGTTAAAAATAACAGGCCAACAGGACGCGGTAGACAGCCTCCCCACCCTGAAAACACTGGGCAGGACACTCAGTGGGGGCCAGAGGATTGTAATGAATTCCACCATCAAGGTAGGTATAAAACATTATGAGCCGAAGATGGGGTGGGAAGAAGCCAGAAGGACTTTAAGACCAGGTGGAGCCTAGCAGCTCAGCCTAGTTCAGCCCCAAATTGTAGGAATTTAGGCAAATCCATTAATGGGCTGGGGGGGGGGGGGTCCTCAGTTTTCCCAGTCTTCAGCCTGGACGGATCCAAATGATTTACAACTCAACAAAACAGTGGAGACGCATCCTTCCCGAATTCTCCAGCGAGGAGGACAGAAGGGTTTTATTCTGCCTGGTTTGGAATCTTCCAGGAACAAGGAGGAGACCGACATGACTTTTTTTGCTTCACTCCGAAGTTGACTCTCTCCAAGCCACAACGCAAGCCTGAGGGGTAAGTGGGCGCTACCCCAGGGTGCAGGAGAAGAAGCAGATTTTGGAAGAAGCTGGTCCACTGTGGATTCAGTCCTGTAGGCCTCATCTATGCTTGCTGGAGCTGATGCTTCTGCCCGAGCCCCCCAAAAAAGCTGAGGGTCCATCTCCTGCATCCTGCATCTTCATTTTGACGATTCAATCACTCTTGACAAACCGAAGTCCAAGGGGGCAAAAGGCCTTTAATGCTGGGTTTGTGTTTTTGTTTGGTTGCGTTTTTGCGAAAGAAAACTCTCCTCTTGTTCTTGTTTAACCCAGCAGCGCGCCCACCTCTCCATCCATCCAGATGTTTGCAATAAAATCGCAGGTTTTGCCTTTGGGACTAGAAATAAAATTTAACGGCCTTCACCCTGTAATTATTCTCTTAGCTCGCCCTTCATAAATTTATCTGCTTTCTATCGGGGCGTTGGGGCAAGAGGCGAACGAGAAGGGGAGGGAGGGAGCCCCGGTTTTATATTGGAGACTATAAAAACGCGCCACCCGGTTTCCTCGCCCGCAGCCAGTGTGGCCGTGGCCGGGGGAAGCCGGGCCGGTGGCAACATTGCGCTATTGTTCACCAGCTCCGCTCTGCGCGGGAGCAGGGTCCGTCTACAAAGGGGGCCTTGTGTGGCCTGGCCCCGCGTGGCCGCGCCCAGAGGGGCGCGGAAATCCTGTTCCCCGCGGGCCCAGCTCCCCTTTTCCCTGCACGCCCCAGAGCGCGCCCAGCCTAGCTGGGCCAGCTTCGCACCAAGCGAAATTTCCAGCCTCAGCTGAGCTCTGGAGGGACCCGGTCCTGGGTACTGCGGTGCCGAGGTGCCGAGGACCCGCCGGCTGGGGAGGAGAGACCAAGAGGTTCCCAGGAACCCCACCCCCCCCACCCACCGCGGCGGGCCCCCAACCTTTCTCCATCCTGTCCGGCTTTGATGGATAACGGTAATCCACTCTCAGAAACTCGGGCACGCCTCGGAGAGCCAGCCAATGCTGTGCACCCCCATATAAGTATGTGCACCCGCAACTGTAAGCGCCTATGCTCAAGGAAGAGCCGTGATTGTGTCATGTGTCTGGCTGGCTGGCAGCCCGGTGTGTAAACAACCCCAGGTACCCCATCCCTTACCCATCCACAGCACCTTTCTAGAATCAAACGTGAGAACAGATAGGGCTTGGGTAAACAACCTCGCAGAGCACAGAGATGTGTGTAGAAACAGCGCGCGGCCTTTCTCATTCATGTGCCCCAAAGTCTGCCGGAATCTGCCAAAGGCCTGACACATCGCTTGACCCCTACGCCCAGCTTTATGATCAAGGTCTAGGGCCCAGTCAGAAAAGGAGAAACGAGGAGCAAGCTGCCCACTCACCTCAAGCATTCAACTCACCTCAAGCATTCAACTCACCTCAAGCATTCAACCCTTGGGGGAGTCAGCGGCTCCCCAGGAACCCTGGGCATTTAGCAAAGCCCTGGATCCCCCACAGAGAGCAGACCAGACCAGAGAAACCGGGGTGAGTCGTGAGGCTTTTGTTTCCAATCATACACAGTCCCTTCCTCCCTGGAGCTCCGGGCTGAGCCCACAGCATCAAACCCAGGAGCCCAGGCAAGTTCTACTTAGCTAATTCTTCCCATCTCCTCCTCTCCAGGCCCCCATCTCTTCCATGTTGGCCTCCTAACTATGACTCCATTTCTCCTTCCTATTCATTTTGCAGGTGTTAAAGTTCCCTTTATTTTTAAAATGAAAGACAAATGATCTAAAGTGTCTATTGAGTAAAGAGGAAGAAGCTCCATCGCAACCTCTCAGGGTTCTTCGCAGTTGCTACCCTGGTTCTGATGGCAAGCAGAGTGGGGGAAGAGGGGCGCCCATTACTAAAATCAGGTGCCCCACAAGCACCAACAGCTAAAGGCCGCCAAGTTTAGATATTAGAGTGTTGGTGTAATCGTGATTTCCTTTCTGCCACAGGTTGGATTTGTCATCATTGAAACAGACATGGAGGCCCAGTGTTGGTGGCTTACACCAGTGATCCACACTACTCAGGAGGCGGAGATCTGAGCATAATGGTTTGAAGGCAGCCCAAACAGGAAAGTCCATCCGATTCTTATCTCGTATTAACTAGCAAAACCTGGAGATAAAAGTGTGGTTCAAGTGGAAGAGCACCAGCCTCGAGCAAAAAAAAAAGGCAAAATAGTTCAAGCTGTAGCACTGGCAAAAACAAAGACACAAAAACTACCCCCCACCAACACCAGGAAACAAGCCCTCCTCAGTAGAATTGCAGGAGCCTCAACCTACGGTTATCACCCACCAAGGATGCCTGGTAGATTTTTCCAGAATCATTATGATCAAGAAATCTCTACCGGCCCATGGAGAGTGAACTGCTTCTCAAAACACTTCTCCATACTGGACAGCTACGAAGCTCCTAAGACAGACTTCTGGGTAGTTAACTCTGCAAGCCTGCCAAGGGCAAGGATGGCCAGGTTGACTGGCTGAGATGGCTGGATTTGTGTGTGTGCACGCCCACAAGTGCATGCTTCACTGTTAGACTCAATGGGAATAGGGGAGGTTGATGTGCATAAACTAGCTTAGGGGAAGTGTTTCTTTGACTTTGGCCTCCTGATTCACATGCTACTTTTTTTGGACCCCCAAATCAAATCGAAGGGGATGGAGAGGAAGCCAGATTTCTTGGGAGATATGCAAAGGTGCATAGTGTAGCTGCCAAGAAACTGGCCAGGCAAGGATATTTGCAATCACCAGAAGCCTGGAACTCCTGCTCCCCGATGAATCCTCAAATGTGGATTGCTTTTCGAATCAGGTGGGTCTTTCAGAGCAGAGACTCGCTGGCCAGAGTCTGGACGGAGGCAGGAAATCTCTGAGACCCTATTAGAATCAATTCTACTTCTCCCTGGTATCTCTCACATCAGGGGACTGATGGGTTTGAGCATGCTTCCAGGGAGACAGGGTTAGAGGCACTGGAGCAGCACCAGGGCCAGCATGAGTACCCTACTTGCTGGGCAGCCTTCAAATTGGAAGTGAGGACTTCTGACCCTGCTTGGAACACAGCAGGAGGCAGACATATTCCGGGCCATGCCTTCCAGAAAGGAAAAAAAAAAAAAGCAGAGGGAAAAGGTAAGTATTGCCACAGCTTTGCTCCCTTACCAGCAAGTATCATTCTGCATCTCCCCTCTCTCTGCTCTGCATCACAGGGAAAGCTCAAAGCTCACCGGGATGGAGCCTTTTAATCAGTGCTGCCCCGTGCTAAGTGATTTACATAGCCTAAGTCTCCCCACCCACTTTGAGTTCCCAGAGCTAGGAACCAGTGTTGCCAGCCACAGTCTACGCTGGGGGAAACCTCCGGAGGTACAAAGGAGTTCTAGGACTTGTCGGGGAGCTCAGTGTCCTACCTTGAAGGTAATCTGGTTCCAGGGCCAGAATTATTAACCCCTGTCTCCCAACCCCTCTTTGTATATTTCTACACATGCAATGTACACACCTAGGTTGTAGCAGGCTTGTAAGAGAGTCCGGGCCACAGCAAGGAAGAAATGCAAGTATTGATGAAGTCATGTTCTACAGGCTGAGAAAAAGAAATATCCGCCTGGAAACACGTATTCCCATCTGAGCACAGCACCCTTGCTTTGGTTTGGGTTTTTTTTTTTCTTTTTCACTTGTTTATATTATTCTTAAGTAGTTGTACAAAGGGTTTCAGCTCAATGCATCGTGATAAATGTTACTCCTTACAACTCCCTAAACTCCCCTAGCTCATCCATCCCTTCAAGTTACCTCCTTCCATTTCCTTTCTTCCTTCCTTTGTTCTTTCTTTTTGCCAGTCCTGGGGCTTGAGCTGTAGGCCTGGGTGCTGTCCTCGGGCTCCTTTTGCTCAAGGTGAGCACTCTACCTCTTGAGCCACAGCACCACTTCTGGCTTTTTCTGTGATTAATTGGAGATAAGAGTCTCAGGAACTTTCCTGGCCAAGCCTGCTCTGAACCATGACCCTCAGATCTCGGCATCCTGAGTAACTAGGATTACAGGTGTGAGCCACCATACCGGGCTACATGGTTCCATTTTCATACATACAAATCGAATAGAATGACTGCATTTCCCCTTCTTCAGATCTCATTTGATACCCCTTCCCATTGACCTCACCCCCAGAACGCTTCAAGTTCTAACTTCCTGGTGTTCATTTTGTTAAACTGTAAGTGGTTCAAAGGAGTTCCACCATTGGAACCCTCCCCTGAATATACCACACTTCAGTTACGTATGTATACACACATTTGGTCCTGTGTATGTTTGTTAGTTTTTATTGGTTGCGGGGCTTGAACTCCAGACCTGGTTGCTATCCCTGAACATTTTTGCTCAAGACTAGTGCTCTACCACTTTGAGCCACAGCAACCACTTCCGGTTTTCTAGCGGTTAATTGGAGATAAACAGTCTCATGGATTTTCTGTCTCAGCTGATTTGAACCATGATCCTCAGATCTCACCCTCCTGAGTAGCTAGGATTACAGGCGTGAGCCACTGTATCCAGCTTTACATGTATGTGGAAAAATTAAATGTCATTTCCAGTATCCTTACAAACAGGAGGTAAAGAGCTGGTGTCTCCCAGGGCTAAGTGGATCATTGCTTGGGCTGCAGTGCTTGTTTGGAGGCGGGGAGGGGGATTCTCTCAGCAGTTGCCTGAGGCTGAGCCCAGCAGGGTTCAGTCAAAAGAGATGGGCTGAAAACCCCCAGTTTGGTCCCCTGGCCTCCTGGCCTACCTTGTGGCCCAGGAGCCCAGCAGGATTTTATAAATGTCCCTTTCCAAGCCTGGCACCGGGCTCATGCCTGTCATCCTAGCTACTCAGCAGGCTGAGATCTGAGGATCACAGTTCAAAGCCAGCCCAGGCAGGAAAGTCTGTGAGACTCTTATCTCCAATTAACCAGAAAACTGGAAGTGGCGCTGTGGCTCAAGCGGTAGAGCGCGCTTGCCTTGAGCTGAAGAGCTGAGGGACAGCACCCAGGCCTAGAGTTCAAGCCCCGTGACTGACAAAAATAAAATAAAACAAAATATAAATAAATGTCCCCTTCCAGTGGCTCTAGCCCTTTTGAAGTCCCTGGAAGATTTCTCGATCCCAATCCCATCTGTGGCAAACTCCCCCAACACACACACTTCTTGGCTGGTAACTCTAATCAAAAGCCATCAGAAGGAAGTCTCAGTTAGGCACACCTCCTGTCTCCTCAGGAATTGGGGACTCCCAGTGCCCAGCAAACTGGCTGTGCCCCAGGTTGGGAGGTCCTGGCGGACAAGTGTGTTATCACAGCATGTTATCACAGTTTCCAAGTATTAGTGCCTAGCTCCAGGGCCTCTGATGAGATATGGCATACTTTGGGCAGTTCCGGGAATGTTTTCAAATGGGGATTCCCCCCCACCAGATACCCCTCCTCCCCCACGCTCCCAGACCCACACACTCATAGGGCTGGGCTGGGGCAGATGGAAACCAGATATTTAATTTCATCCTTAGGCCCAGATTCACTTGAAATGAACACAAAGGACCAATCTGGAGGCTCTGAGCACACTTGTTGGCGTCCAGTGTTCACCGCTTGAAGCCCAGGAAATCAGATTCATCGTGGGAGAGGAGACACAGGAATACAAATGAGAACCACCATCCTAGGGCCTTGGAGCCAAGTGTAAAGAAGTGTTCCAGTGTAAAACTTGGGGTTGAGAGAGTGTGTGACTTAATCTGGCAGAGAAGGGGAGAAAAGTCCAGTCTCGCCCCCACCAAGTCCCTCCTCATGGGCACTCCCCCCTGGCTTGTACCCAGGTCTCCACTGCCTCTGTCCCCCAAGTCTGCTACCCTCATGGCTCAGTTTGGTTCTGTTTCAAGATCTCAATAGCTTGATAGCCTCCTTTCCTTGCAGAGCCTCTGGGCCCAGCTCTCCCTTCCCCTCCCCTCCCCTCCAGCCTGGCCAAAGCCAGCCTGGACAGCTGTGGGTGCATGGAGAGCTGTGATTGAAAAAAGAGCAGACCCTGGGATCACCCGGCCTGGGCCCCCAACAGCCGCTGTGCACCCCATCCAGATGGGGAGGAAGGGGTGTCCCCTTGCCTTTTCTCTTTCTCCATTTTGGGTTCCACTTGGAATGTTGGCAGCCTCTCACCTTGGACTCTCTCCTCCTCCTCCTCCTCCTCCTCCTCCTCCTCCTCCTCCTCCTCCTCCTCTCCTGCTCCTTTCTCCCCATCCCCTGCATAGCAAATCTAGTGGACTTGTTCAAGCCATGATTAAAACTGGTGGAGGTGGAGATTCCATTTGTGCATGGGATGGGCAGGGAAGCCTCACCCCTCTCCTTCTGGTTCGTGCCCCTCCTGGGAAGCTCTGTGGAGGGAGGTGAACGTGGTTAGGTGGGAAAGGAGAGGGAAGATGTTCTGTGCTGTGCTGTGCGGTGAGGACTGACTACCTGGGCCCCAGGGCTCTATGGGCTTCCAGCTTCTGTCTCCTCAGTTCTGTCTCCTCGCTCTCTGCAGGTCCTATCCTGATCTAGTCCCATGGCAAAGCTGGTACGGGTGCCTCGTGGTGTAATGTGGTTCTATATAGTGCAGAGCAGTGCAGGTAACAGGTCCACCTCCCAATCTGACAGTGACCTCTCTTTTCTAAAGTCTTTCTCAAGGCTCTAAGAAAATAAAAGGGAAAGGAAAAGGGTTGGGAACAGATTGGAAGAGAGGAAAAGAAAAATAACACAAGCAATAAATGGAGAGAAAGAAAAATGAAAGTGGACAAGATTACTCTGTGTGTGTGTGTGTGTGTGTGTGTGTGTGTGTGTGTGTGTGTGTGTGTGTGTGTTGGATCTGCGGTTTGAATTCAGGTCTTAGAGCTAAAAGCTCTGCTCTTGCTTAGAATTCTCTCTCAAGGATGACACTCTACCACCAGAGCCCACAGCACACGTCTGGCTTTTTGCTAGTTAATTGGAAAGAAGCTCTCACTGATTGAACCAGGAGCCCCAGATAGCAGTCTCTTGAGTAACTAAGATTGCAGGCATTAGCCACCAACAAGATGGCTTTTTAATGACTGGAACCACAACCTGGCATGAAATTGGCACCTAGGCACCCCACCCATAAGCTGAGCACTTACCGGTGAGTCAGAGCTGAGGACTGAGTCACCAGTGTCCCTACCAGCCCTCAGGTCAGACATAGCAGAACCCCAGTGGGGTATGAGATCGTCTGCTAAGAATTCTTAACATCCTACCGCACCCCACTGAGACCAGACCGCTGAGGGTCCTGTCTAGTGGGCTTTGGCACCCCTTTCCCCGGCTCCAATGTGCTGGCTGCTTTGTCCTGAGGATCAACAAGAAAAAGAGAACATGAGGAGAAGGAGGAAGGTAAGGCTGAGAGACCCTCCCCCCCCAGACCCGGACAGCCAACCCCAGAAGGCTGGAAGTTGGGCCAGGTTGGCCTAGCAGAAGAGAGGTGCTGGTGGGAAGTGGGAGGTCTATGTTGGTACTTTCCTGAATAGTCTTCCAAATCTTAATCCAATCTGCTGTTATTAGGCAAAGTGCCTAGAGAGGTTGCAAGTCCATCTTATTTCAGTAAAGTCTCCAACTTTTCCTGGCAAGGTAGTTGCGAGGGGGCGGCGGCTCGAGCCTTCCCTCCTCCCCGTTCCCCTCCACTGCTGAAGACTCAGCCTAGCGCCATCCCCACCTCTGGGCACCTTCTCTCCCAAGCATTTCTTGGCCAAAGACAAAGTTCAGCTTTCTGACGGGTGAATCGGTCAGGGGAGGCAAAGAGGAACGAGCCCCAGTCCCAGTGAACACTGAGCTGGCCCGGCCTGGGAAGTTCTCTGTACCCCCGGTGGTGGCACACATGATGTGATTTCCCACACACCCTACCATCTTTTGGCACGCACACACACACACACACACACACACACACACACAAATGAAAGAAATACAAAGTTTGGTATTGGGAGATCAAAGTATCCGTTTCGATGCCTCTGGAAAACAAAGGAGGAGGAGGAGGAGGAAGAAGAAGAGGAGGAAGAAGAGGAGGAAGAAGAGGAAGAGGAGTGGCACAGTCAAGGTTACCCAAAGGCCATTCCACTGACTGAATTCTCTTTTCCTCTCCGGGTTTGCCAAGCCCAGGAGCGCAGCGCTATGCCCTCGCTTTCAGGACGCCGGGCTTTGCCTCCACTTCCCCCGCAACTCACGAGACTGGGGGCCCTGGAGCTACGGCGGAGGCGGCGCCTCGCATGGAGTGTGTGTGGGGGGGGGACGAGGGAGGGAGAGCTGATCCTAGAAGATGGAGTCCCCAAACGCAGGCCTCCAACGCCCCAACGTCGCCCGTAGCGCGTGATTCGGAGGAGCGGGGTCGGTCCCCGCTCCTGGCTGGCGTGGTGAGGCCCGGCCCGCCGCGCAGCTGCGCCAGCCAGGGGCGCAGGGCCACAGGCCCTATCCCCGGCCCGTGTGATGTGGAGGTCTCCACCCGGCACTGGCGCGCGCCGGCCAGCGGGCAGGGCATCGGGGCGCCCGCGGCGGGGAGCCACGGGAAGGGCGCGGGAAGCTTGAGAGGAGCAGACACCCCGGAAACCATCGGAGTCCCGCGCCCGCTCTTTCTGGCGCCGTCGGAGCCGGCCTGGCCGCTCGAGGCCGGGGGCGGGGGCCTGGCCGGGCGCCCCAAAAGCCGAGCGGGACGCGCAGGACGCGTTTCCCGCCCGCAGCGCGCGCGCCCTGGGCTTCGTGGCTCTCGATCTGATGGGTCCCCTCCGGGCCATTTCTGGAGTTTTCCATTTCTAGGGTGTTCACACCCCTCCCCCGCCACCCTAAGTGCGGACGCGTTTTCGGGTGCGTGTACCCACGCAGCAGCCCCTCCCCACGCGGCCCACCCGGCGCTCCCTTCGGGCACCCGAGGAGGGGCTGCGGGAGAAGACGGCGGGACCCCCCCCCCGTGAATGGGGGGCGGGGATCCCCCACGGCCCCGGCCGCAGCCCCCCTCTCCGCGCGTGGCTCCCTCCCGCTGCTCCGAGGCCCCTCGGGCGCCGCGCGTCTTACCTGAGCCCGGCAGGTGCGGGGCGGGCGGGTCGTCCGGTCGGCAGGGCAGACGCGGGGCGCCTGCGGCGGCGGCTGGGGAGGCGGAAGAGGGGGACCCGGCCCGGGAGAGTGCCGTCAGCGGGTCCGAGCCCCGCCTCCCCAGCACAGCGTCCAGGAAAGCTTGGAACGCTCCCCGTTGTCTGTCGGAGGCGCTCCGCCGGGGGGCTTCGTCCCCACCCGGACTCGATCGCGGGGGAGAGCGGGCCTGGCGGGGTGGGGCGCGCTGCAGCCCGTCCCCCCACCCGGGCCTGCCCGCTGGGGTCGGACCCAGGTTCGAGACGGAGGGTCACGAGGTCTCGGTGCCCAGTGCGCCCCGGCACGGGGACGGCGGCGCGGGCGCAGGGGGAGGGGGTCCACGCCTGTAGTAGGGGGTTCCGAACTGGGGAAGGGTTAGAGCGAGATCTTCTTGGAAGTCCTACCCATCTGCCCATCCTTAACCGCAGGCTTCCAAGAGACTCAGTTTCCCCGGATCAAGCCCCGGGAGGGGGGCGTACGCCTGCCATCCTAGCTCCTCGGGAGGCTGAGATGTGAGGATAGCGGTTCAGAGCCACCCTGGGCGAGAGATTGTGTGGGACTAACTAGCAAAAAGCTGGAAGTGGAGCTGTGGCTCAAGTGGTACAGCACCAGCCTTGTGTGAAAAAGCTAAGCTCCAGTACAGGCGCGCGCATGCACACACACACACACACACACACACACATTTTGCCTGCTACCTACAGATCCCTGTGTCCCCCCACTTTTCTGAGGCGTCCCCTACTTTTTCTGAGGTCGGTCCCTGGGGATCCAAGGACCCCGCAGATTCACGACCACCTTGGGTGAGAAACTGAGTCAGGAGCTACCTATCCCTCTTTGCACAAGGCTGCAGATGACCAGGTTCCCCATTTGTGATCTTGAGGCAATTGGGCAGCCCCCTTGGTTCCTGTCACCTGTGCGTGCATCCTAAGCATGAGGGAACTCCTAAGCATGGGCCTGGCTATACCAGGAGACACCACCTGTACGCGCGCGCGCTGTGCAGGGCCCCACCTACTTGGCCAGTCCGCCCCGCAGCTACCTCCCTGCCCTGCTGCGGGATGATTAACGACCCCAGATAGTGTGAGGAATTCGACTTCTCAAGCTCAGCATTTTCAAGGCCTTAATTCGTCCCTGGGTGACCGTTAGGGGCCGCAGCTGTAGATCACGGCCAGGTAGAGTGAACAGCTGATTCAACACTGGGACTGGGGGTTGGTTTTGTTTTTAAAGGGGTCTCGGGAGGAGGCCCAGAAGGCGGCCAGCAGGCTGCGGGCAGCCGCCTTGTCACCGCTTTCTTTATTTATAAACAGCACCGGGGGAGCAGATCGCAAAGCCCCTTCGGACTGGGGGGCTGGGGCAGGGAGCGGCCAAGTGGCCCAGGCTCCAGGCCTGGGCTCCCTGGTTTCCAGACCCTTTCTGCAGGCCGTTCTGAGTTTAGCCATTTTTCTGCTGGGATTCTCCTCTCCTCTCCTCTCCTCCCCTCCCCTCTCCTCGCCTCTCCCCTCCTGTCCTCCCCTCTCCCCTCCCCCCTCCCCTCTTCTAAGCCCCTGCCCTCCCCTCCCTTCCTCTCCCCTCTCCTCCCCTCTTTCTCTCTCTCCCTCCCCTTCCTCCTTTCTTCCTTTTCTTCCTTCTTTCTTTCTGTGTGTGCCAATATTGGGGCTTGAGCCCAGGGTCTAGGAGCTGTCTCTGGGCTTTTTTTTTTTGCTCAGGGCTAGTGCTCTACCACTTGAGCCACAGCTCCACATCTGGCTTTTTTTTTTTTTTCTGGTTAATTCAAGGTATGAGTCTCATGGACTTTCCTGCTATTTCTTTCTATTCTCAGGTCTCAGCCTCCTGAGTAGCTAGGATTACAGGTCTGAGCCACTGGTGCCTGGCTCTGTGAAGATTCTTGAATGCTCTGACCCAGGCCAACAGGGCATGTGCTTAGGTGAGAGAGTGCTCTGGGCAGGGCACCAGTTGCAGGCATGTTAGTTCCAGTTTGGGCTTGAAACAAAGAGGACATCATCAGTGCACCTGCTGTTCCCCATCATCTTCCATATCGTGTAAAGACAGGAGATGGTAGCTAGCCAATCTAGCCCATGGCTGCAAGCCCAGCTACTCAGAAAGCTGAGATTTGAGGATGATGGTTGGAAAGCAATTGGAGCAGACAAATCTGGTAGACTCTTATCTCCAACTACCCACCATAAAGCCAGCCCTGAGATGAAGCTCAGTACTGGTGCGCACACACGATTATCTCTTGACAACGTGGAGTCTGAAACATTACAGGTTGTCCTAACAGCTACTACCATCTCTTAGGCGGTTCTGAATTTATTTACAAATTTAAAAATTACCTTTAAGTAGCTGTACCAAGGGGTTTCACCTCAACATGTCAGGTTGTGAGTGCAGTGCACCCTGACCAGTCTCACCCCCCCCTCCGTCCCCCTCCATCCTCTTCCCTGCCTCTCCCAATCCTGTTGTGGATTTCAATGGAGCTTTGTTTTTTTTGGTAGGTCATGGGGCTTGAACTCCCGGGCTTGGGCGCTCTTCGGCTCAAGGCAAGCACAGTACCGCTTGAGACACAGCGCCACTTGTGGTTTTCTGGTGGTTTATTGGAGATAAAGTTTCACAGACTTTCCTGCACAGGCTGGCTTTGAACTGCGATCCTCCGATCTCAGCCTCCTGAGTAGCTAGGATGACAGGTGTGCCATGGGCATGCGTGGCCTAGATGGAGCTTTAAACATAGTCTCTCCCTGACTTCAGCTCAACTTCTCATGAATCAGACAGCCATTCTGGGGGCATGGCATTTGGAGGGACCCCCAAATGCTGGGGGGCAGGAAGTGAGAGCAGAGAGGGAGGTTAGGAAGGGAGAACCAAGGAGAAGGAAGGGAGGAGTCTCTATCCCTGTTTTCCTGGACCTTTAGGCAGGAGTTTGCTTGTTTTTCCTTGTGATTGGAGCAGTGGTAGGCATTTCCTCCCAGCTTGCTACCCATCCCTCACAAAGCAACAAGGGAAGGTGTTGGCACCCTGTGGTGTTGGCAGGCCAGGCTGCGGTTCAGAGGAACTTCACCCTCCATGGGGGGGGGGGGGAGAGAACTGGAGGTAGATCTGGGCTCTACAGCTTTCTCTTCCTTTTCTGTTTCTGGTACTGGTACTTGAACTCAGGGCCCGGGCCCTATCCCTTAGAGCTTTTTTCCACTCAAGGCTGGTAGTCTGCAAACTTGAGCCATACCTCCACTTCTGGCTTTTTGCTCGGTCACTGGGGGAAGATAAGGGCCTCATGGACTTTCCTGCCCAGGCTGGCTTCCAACTGCAATCTTCAGATCTAGGCCTCCTTAGTGGCTATGATTCTGGGAGCCCAGGAAGGGCTCTAAGTCTTGGGGCAGACTGGACTCCCTTCCCCAAAGCGGCTGGATTGTAATGTCTCCAAGCAGTTTTATTCTGCTGTGATTAAATACTTGCTTTTCTAAAACCAACCTCAAGCTGGAAGTGGGAACTGCTGTAACTGGCCTTTCTGTGGCTCACAAGTCAAAAGAGTCCAAGCCTTCCTCAGCACTCCAGTCCCTCTCTGTAAAGGCTGCAAGGCTGCGTTGTGACCCACAGGGCAAACCTTCTGGAGAGTATGCAGGCATGTGGGGCAGGGTCACAATGTAGGGGGCATGGGTGAAGTCAGCCCAGGGAGCATCGCAGAAGCATGAGTGGAAAGGGAAGGAAAGACGGGAACTCAGTCATTCGCCTCCTTTCCTTGGGTGACTCAGGCAGAGGTGGGCCTGGCAACTCTACCAAACACTGCCGACATTCCTGCCCCTGGTAGGGAGATAGAAGAACAATTTTTAAAACCCCAAACCTCCTACATTCTATGCATAGTTATTTGTTTCGTATATTATATGTGCATATACAAAAAACCCACATCGTGGTCCGAATGCACTCAGTAAACAATGATTAAATGTGTTCCATAAACAGGAAATTGTGTGAGGCTGCCCCCCTCCGTCCGTGTGTGTGTGTGTGTGTGTGTGTGTGTGTGTGTGTGTGTTAATACAAAGTGAACCTGCCCACACCAACCTAGGTTCGTGGCAGGCTTGTGAGGCACAGCTCTGGGCTGTCAGGAAGCCAGGTGTGGCTTGAGGACACACACACACACAGACACACACACATATTTTGGGTGGCTGTCAGAAGTAGTAAGGAGGCCTCTGGCACCTTGAGAGGTCTCAGGCAGAGTTCATCCTCCTCCCGTACCAGGGCAGGCAGAGGTAGAGAGGGGGCAGTGCAGCTTCAGAGCCCAGACTTCTGCCTTTGGGCTAAATCCGAGAAACAGCGTATCAAAACCCTTTCCAACAAGGCTTTTCATTCCCAGAGCCAGCTCTGTTCTTCTCAGCAACCCGTAAGAAACGGGGGGGGGGGGGGGTGCAGAGGGGAGAGAGACGAGAGACCCCAAGCCTACTGTCAACCCAGTTTTCCCCCAATGTATATGGCAGAGAGAAGGAATGGCCAATTTAAGGCTCTTTGAGAGACGGAATGGCCAAATTAAGGAAGGCTCTTTCTGCAATGATACCCGTGTACCCGTACAAACAAGCAAATAAGGGGGCAAATTCAGTTGTAGGAGTGTGATCACACCTAAAAAAGGCACACACACACACACACACACACACACACACAAATAGGAGTTTGCCCCAAGTTCAGAAACTCCAGACTTCAACTATCACTGTCTGTTGGATAGTTAAACAGACAGAAATTGCACTCTTGTTATGCAAAACATGTTTGGTAATATGTGAACATTCTGGAATGGCTAACTGGAGCTAATTTCCACAACGTGAGTCACACACCTATTTTGTGTGATGAGAACACTGTAAGCATTCCCTCTCCGTAATTTTAACCATTTTTATTGTTATTATAATGATGTGCAGAGGGGTCACAGTGACATAAGTCAGGTAAAAAGCACATTTCCTTTTGGACACTGTCACCCCTTCCCTCGCTCCCTCTCAGGGAGTTGGAAGAACAAGATACATTAACTGCAGCCACCATGTGGTACAATGGATCTTTTATACTTACTCCCCCTGATTCGACTTCATTTCAGTTTCATGGAGTTTGAGGAGTCACTTGACCTTTTCTTTTTCTCCTTTGTTCCTTCCTTCTATTCCCCCTTCTTCCCTCTCTCCCTCTTTCTTCTTTCCTCCCTCCCTTCCTCCTTTTTTCCTTCTCTCTCCCTTTTCCCTCTCTCATTCCTCCCTACCTTCTTCCTTCTTTTATCCCTTTCTCTCTCCCTCCCTCCTTCACTTCCTTCCTCCCTGTCTCCTTTTCTCTCTCCCTCCCTTCTTCCTTTCTTCCTTCTTCTCTCCCTTTTCCTTCTCTTCTTCCTCCCTGTCCTCTTCCTTTCCTTTCTCCCTCCCTCCTCTCTTTTCTGGAGCCTGGGATCTGGGGGACAGCCTTCTGAGCGGGCCCAGCTCCCACCTCCCCAGCGCGGGGATTACACGCACACCCTCCACACGCACCATCATTTGGCCTTTTTTTAAAACAATCATTTCCACGTGTTCCTTTCCTGGGAACGGGGGCGCCCCGAGCCCCCACCTGGCGCCACAGTGGGTAAAGCCAGGCGGCCTCGCCCCGATGCCCGCGGGGAGGCGGCGGGGTGGCTGCGGGGCGCACGGCGCGCGCCCCGGCCTCCACGCTCTGGGACGGCTCCTCTCTGTCCTGCCCGGCCGGGGCTGCGGGGCTGCGGGGCTGCGAGAGGCGGAGGCCCGCGCGGACCGTCCACCCGCGGCCCGGGCGGCGGGGCTCCCGTGGAGTAGAGCGGAGCTCGAGCCGCCGAGCTCCGGGTACCTCGCCGCGTCCGGAGGAAATGGTGCGGCTCGGCGGCCTCGCGCGTGCGGCCCCCTTCTGCGCCGAGCCCCTCATCCCCGTGGTTGTGGTTTCTTCTTGAACACAGCCGGTGCGGGGCGCGGCCACCGCGATCGTCTCCACCCGCGGTGACTGCGCACACTTCAGGCCGTTACGCCTCGAGGGGCCCCGGCCTCGGACGTCCTCGGCCGGCGGAGCCCGAGCGGGCCGGGCGAGCGGGGTCCGCGGACGCGATGCAGGATCCGATCGGGGTGCCGAACGCACGGACCTCGCACCCCCCCGCAAAGCACCGCCCGCACATCCCGCACCACCCGCCCGCTGCCTTTGCCCCAGGCGGGAACCGCGGCTCAGTGGCCAGGGCGCGCAGCCCGACCCCACGCTTCGTCTTCCTCCGTGGGCTGGGGCCGGGCGTCCCGCTCAGGGGGCCGCACCTCCTGCCCACCGGCCTCCAGATGTTGGCGGGGCGCGGGGCGCAGCCCTCCAAGGCGTTTCTCGTCTGTGAAAGCGTCTGGAATGGGCCTGCCAGCTTTCCCAGCCCCACAACACCAGATCCTGGGAGACGGGTCCCCGGCGCGGGGGCTGCAGCGGGCGCGGGGGCGGTCGGGGAGCCGCGCAGTCCCCGCGCCCTGCGCCTACGGCCCGGCCTTCCTCCTCCAGAGATCCCGCTTCCCGCTCCTAGAGGGGAGTCACCCCGCCGCGCCCTCGCCGGGCCCCTCAGGCTTTGCCCCAGGACCGGCCCGCACCCAGGAGCGCACTCGCCGGCCATGAGGGCCTTTCCGCGGCCGCAGCCAGACTTCCAGGGCCGGCCGGCGGCCACAGCCGAGATTTCCGGCTGTAGTCAGTGCGCACGCTCCTGCAGCCCAAGCCCTCCTTCTTCCTCCACCAACAGGCTTTGTGGGGTCGGAGCCCCGCAGGACTCCAAGCTTGTGCCTGCGATGTGGGACAACCCTGTCCTGTGAATCCATGCATCCAGCCATCCACCCACCTATCCTCCATCCAGCCATCTATCCATCCACCCACCCAAACATCCATCCACCCCCACCCATTCATCCATCCACCTATCCACCCACCCATCCATCCATCTATCCGCTCACACATCCATCCATCCACTCATCCATCCATCCATCCATCCATCCATCCATCCATCCATCCGTCCATCCATTCGAGGACGGTGGTAGAATCCCTGGGCCAGTACAAGTCTGTGTGCTCCCACCCTGCCACCTCCTCAGCCTTTTGCATTTAAAGACCCAAAGGAAAACGCTGTGACCCGTCTACGACCTCCTGCACACTCATGTACACTGCCCCAAGGCTAAGCGAGGAGTGTGTGTGTAAGGCTTAGTTTCTAAGCTACCTTCCCTCAAACTCAGGTAAAGGCATCCATTCCAGCGAAAGAAAGAAGTGGTAAAATCCACACTAGCGAGGCAGTGGATTTAACAGTCACAAGGCTGCCCCCTGGTGACAGTTTCCCGCAATAACACTCCTGGGCAACCTTAGGTTGCTTCTGATACTTTCGGGGCTAACATCATCTGTGGGTAGAAAAGTTATTGAATCCAAACGTTCCCGCAAGAAAGGGAGGAATAGCTTAGAGAAATCCCCTGCCCACAAACCCCGAGCATTTGTTCAATTTGTACTTTCGAAATGAAACTCTCCAAAAACAGACAAGGTCCCACCCGTGGACTTTCTTCTCTCCTCTGCCTTTCTTTTCTCTTTCGGAAACAATAGCTCCGGCTGTTCGAGTCAGTCTGATGATATAATTCTGAAGGCATGCACAGGCAAACCAGAGGCCAAGCCGCCAAGGGCTGCAGCAGTTTCTTTCTTTCTTCTTCTTTCTTTCTTTCTTTCCTTCTTCTTCTTCTTCTTCTTCTTCTTCTTCTTCTTCTTCTTCTTCTTCTTCTTCTTCTTCTTCTCCTCCTTCTCCTCCTCCTCCTCCTCCTCCTCCTCCTCCTCCTCCTCCTCCTCCTCCTCCTCCTCCTCCTCCTCCTCCTCCTCCCCCCCTCCTCCTTGTTCTCTTCCTCTTCTTCCTCCTCCCCCTTCTCTGCTTCCCCCTCTCCTCTTCTTTATCTGTTTACTCTTCAGGAAACTTGGTGATTATTTTTCCTCTCTCTCTCTCATGGTATTCGATCCTCTATGGACCCCTAGCATCATATGGTAGAAAGATGAAGGGATTGAATTCTGTCCCAGAATGTTCTTTTCCTGAATGGCATTGGTGTCGCTGAAGACCAGCTGAGGCCTTCTACAAGAAGGGAGCCCAGAAAAGTCCTCTAGCTTCCAGAAAGAACAGGAGTTTCTGCCACAGGCAGAGACCATGTTTCCAGAGACAGAGGAGAGAGAATTCCATTTAGACTCTCTGGGTTTGGCAGCTCACACCACCAAAATACTACATATTTGCATAACAGGATTGAAAAGACACATCAACAGGGGGAAAGAAAGATAACCAATTATTATTTTTTATTAAAGAAATCTTTGTTTCGTTTGGACACTGGTGGCTCACACCTATAATCCTAGCTACTCAGGAGGCTGAGATATGAGGATCAAGGTTCAAAGCCAGCCTGAGCAGGAAAGTCTATGAGACTTATCTCCAACTGGCCACTTGAAAACCAGAAGTGGAGCTGTGGCTCATAAGTGGTGAAGTGCTAGCCTTGATAAAAAATAAATAAAAAATCTCAGGGACAGCGCCCAGGCCTTGAGTCAAGACCCATGACCAAAAGAAAAAGAAAAGGCTGTTTAGCATACTTGGCACTGAATTGGGGGCGAGGTGGGGAGGAGATTGGGGGAAGGTGATCTTGAGTAGTCTCAATCTTTGGCATGTTGATATATTATAATGTTTGCTATGATTTTTGTACGTCACAAGCAGAACTCAATAAATATTTTGCAACTCAACCCAGCACTGATAGCTCATGCCTTTCTTCCTAGCTGCTCAGGAAGTTGAGATCTGAGGATCTGGGTTCTAAGCCAGCCTGGGCAGAAAAGTTCATGAGATTCTTATCTCCACTTAACCAGCAAAGAGCCTGAAGTGGAAGTGTGGCTTAAGTGTCAGAGCACATAGCCTTGAGCGAAAATGCTCAGGGACAGTACCCAGGCCTTGAGTCCAAGCACCAGGACTGATGCACACACATTTTCCATTGGAATGTTGGAAATGTATAAAGTGAAAATTACAAAAAAAGATGAGATGTTTGATTCTATGCACTTAAAAATCCTCCCAGGATGCATTTTAGTCTGATGGGTCTCACAAAGAAAGACCATTCATACCAGACTGTGAGGGATTGGTTGTATTTAATGAGTTAGGAGATGTGTCTCTCCTAACAAACCACATACACTGAGAACAGAGATTCAACCCGAGTGCTGTACACACCTCATCACACAGGTTGCTCAAGGGGACGAGCCGTCACCTGGGGGAATGGTGGCAGAGAAGACACAGGCTGGGTGGCACCGGCTTGTCCGTCATCTGGTGACTCAGGAGCCTGAGATTTGAGGATGAAGGTTCAAAGGCAGCCCAGGCAAGAGACTAGGCGGGACTCATCTCCAAGTAAGCAGCAAAAAGCCAAAAGTAGAGGTGTGGCTCAAGTGGTAGAACACTAGGCTTGAGCAAAACAAAAGAGTGCGAGGTCCTGAGTCCTATCTGTACTGGTGTACACACACATACACACACATACACACACACACACACACACACACACACAAGCTAGACCACATTAAGTGAAAACTGAATACATAGATGTATTCACAACAGTGGTCCAGGGGTGGGGAAATTCCATCAGCCTTGGTGGCTCAGGTCCTAGCCCCCAGGAGCTCCTCCCAGGTGGGGGCGTGCTAGGGGGCAGAGGCTTGACTATTCCCCTTGCTCGCGACATGGCTCCTGTGGCTGTGTGTAGTGCCCTGTCCTGCCTGCTTGGCTCAGTGGGTCGCATGGGTACTTATGAGATCATCTCAAAGGCTCTGTCCCCCGCACCTGAGCACTAGCTAGTTTGGTCTATCCCAAACACATCTACGATCACCTCTCCTCTATAGGCATGTCATGTGACAGGCAGGTCATGTGACTAAGGAGACCCAGAGAAGAGCCATGCTTGATGCATGCTCACAAAGTCCATATCCTTAGAAAAAGCTATGCCAATCTATAGTTTCCCATAAGAGCCACAACATAAAACTGAAATAACCATGAAGTAGAAGGTATCTTCAGGGAGCTTCCTGTACCCTCTTTTTCACTTTAAAAATTTTTATTTTTATTTGGTGCCATATTGGGGCTTGAACTTGAGCTCTTGCTTAGCTTTTGCACTCAAGGCTGGAGCTCTGCCACTTGAACCTCAGCTCCATTTCTGGATTTTTTCTGGTTAATTGGACATGAGTCTCACAGACTTTCCTGCCCCAGCTGGCTTTAAACTATGATCTGAGCTCAGATCTCAGCTTCCTGAATAGCTAGGATTATATGTGCAAGCTGTAGGCACCTGGCTTTGTTTTATATTTCATTGACTATTTCTCCTGTGGTAAACACAGGCCCTGGAGATTGGTGCTTTTCAAAGTGAAAGTCTTCCACTTTTTTGAATTGCCATCTTTCAAGCACCCTGTACATAGAAGTCAGTAATTCCCAATACAAACATGCTGACCTTTTTTATTTTTTAGCAAAAAAATGAACTATTGTTCATTGATTGCTTATAACATCTGATTTAACATGCAAAAAAGCTTCACATAACTGAATTTTATGTTGAATAAATTCAAAATCAGAGAGTACTAGGCTTAATCTTCCATTCAACAAATCAGAAGTATTTTACATTTCAGCCACACAACCTGTTTATTATCTCATAATGGTGAAGAAAAACCACCCTGCAAGGCTGGGCTTTTGCCTTTTATTAGGTAGGAGGTTTTAAAAAACTAAAAGACTGAAAGCTGAGCAGAAAGTAATGGGGCACATATACAACGCCAGGATTTATTTGAGTCTCTCGGGGAAGTTGCCCTGAGATTCTAGCTATGTCTGTGCAGACAATAGCTCAAACCATGTTTGTAATGTTTCTTCTGGAAATGACTTCATGGACTATTGAATAGCTCCATCAGAGCCTCTGCCAGGCACCAATGGCTCACCCCTGTAATCCTAGCTACTCAGGAGGCTGAGATTTGAGGATCATGTTTGAAAGTCAGCCCAGGCACAAAGGTCTGTGAGACTCTTATCTCCAATGAGCCACCAGAAAACCAAAAGTGGAGCTGTGGCTCAATGTGATAGAGAGCTAGCCTTGAGCCATGGAGCTCAGGGACAGTACCTAAGCTCTGAGTTCAAGCCCTACAACTGATAAGAGAGAGGTGGGGGGAGGCGAGAGATAGAGAGACAGAGAGACAGAGAGAGACAGAGAAAGGGATAGAGGGAGAGAGGGAGAGACTCTGAGCTGGATGCTGATTGATGGCTCATGCCTGTAACCCTAGCTACTCAGGAGACTGAGATCTGAAGATCTAAATTTGAAATCAGTCCAGGCAGGAAGCCCGTGAGAGACTCTTACCTCCAATAGTCAGAAGTAGAGATGTGGCTCAAATGGCAGAACAGAAATGAAACCGCTAAACTAGAGCACAGGCCCTGAATTCAAGTCCCACTACTGGCACCACAGACACACACAGACACACACACACACACACAGACACACACAGACAGACACACACACACACACACACAGACACACACACACACACACAGACACACACACAGACACACACACACACAGACACACACACACACACACAGACACACACACAGACACACAGACACACACAGACACAGACACACACACACACAGACACAGACACACACACACACAGACACACACAGACACACAGACACACACACACACACAGACACACACACACACACAGACACACACACACAGACACACACACACAGACACACACACACAGACACACACACAGACACACACACACACACAGACACACACACAGACACACACACACACACAGACACAGACACACACACACACAGACACACAGACACACACACACACAGACACACACACACAGACACACACACACACACAGACACACAGACACACACACACACACACACAGACACACACACACACACACACACAGACACACACAGACACACACACACAGAAGCCTTGTAAGCACTTGTGAGGAAAGTTCTTGGAGAACGAAGAGTTAGCCTGCCCACAGAGCCCAGAGACCTGGTGGGCCTGCCAGCCATGGAGGCAGATCAGAGATGTAATTCTTGTAACTCCAGTCCTTGTGGGGGCACAGGGAAGCGTGCTACAGCCCACACAGCTCAGTTTACCTTCTGTAAAAGTGCTATAAAAACCTCACCTCCAGACTGCTGATGACTTCTGATTCCAAATTACTTGGAATAGAAATCCTGACTGATAATGTGTTTTTGGAAAGAACTTAAGGCGTCCTTACAAAGAAAGGGGGAGAGGAGGAGAAAAAGTTGTCACTGTAATTTACCAAACCCCCTGGTCATGAAGTCACTATACGGTTTTTAAAACAGATGCGCCAGAGCTAAGTGAATGGCAAACAGAGTCCCAGTGGGTGGAGGAATTAAGTCATTTCTTCTAAAGATACATGTCATTCTGAGGGAGCTGGGAAGTACTGTCTTCTTTCTCTTCATTTTGATGCCCCAGGCTCCAAACACTTCTATATGTTGGTGCTACCTAAAGTTTTTACCTCATATGGCAGAGAGAGAGAGAGTCAGTTTGCTAGTTTCCTGTGTTAAGTTTCAAATTTGTGATTGTTTTCTACTCACAAAGAAGGTAGATTGACTTTGGCTTATCGTTTCAGAAGTCTGAGGAATGAGTCGTGGACTTACTGCTTTTGACAGCACATCATGGCAGATGGCTGCTGCAAAGCTCCAGCTGGGAGACAGAAGAGGAAAAGGGAAAGACTGGGCAACTCCATCCCCTTGTGAATATCCTCCTCCCCCCAATGGCCAAAAGACCTCTCATTAGGCTCCACCTCCTAAAGGTTCTGCCAGACCCAGGGGGATCTACCAGGCCTGGGAAATTCAGCCTTCAACTACTAAGTCTTCGAAGACATTTACCAAAAACCATACGATTATCTACAGATCTCAGTCATCTGAGTTTTTTTTTCCCTTGCCTTTGAGAAGACTAGCATGCTGGCATTAATCTCAAATCTTAAAACTTTCATGAATTATATCCACTGTCTCCCTCATTTCCTCTGTCCCTGTCATCCATTACCTGTAAAGTATACAGAGATTTTTGTGCAAGATACACTAAGTCCAGGAGCCTTTATTCTCACAGAGTCTACCCGTCAGTCCATCACCAAGCCTTGCACAGGTCTCAGTCTCTGTGGGGCTCGTGTTCTGAGCCCTGCAGGGGATGGGTGAGAGGTGCTGACAGAAAAGGTGGCAGCTCCTTCCCGTGACGCTGACGTCAGACACTTGCAGAAATAATTTGAACATTCCTGACGAGGGCTCGATGCCATTTTATGACTTTTTCACTCATAAATTTAATCCATGCTCAGCTGTTTTTATTTCTAGGCCATATAATGCTTTACAGGGTAATAAGTACTGTAATTTTACTGCTCACTGTGTAAAATCACTACCCCTTCTCATTTGTCTCTCTTGGCTTCAGGAAAGCCACAACAATTCTAATATTGTGATCAAGTCTCTGCTTGTTCTATTGACAAATGTAACCAATTATCTCCCCTTTTATGATGTGCATAGACCTAAAATGTCAGGCTGCCCGTAAACAATCATATCTATAAACAAAAACACCCTAAGCTCAACTACACAGAGTAACCTGATAAGAAAAGGGGAACAGACAGGTTTAACGAGGTTACGGTAACAATTATGCTTTTATGGCTGCCTCTCTTCTGTATCATGCTCTCTCCCATGACAGTTGTGGAGGAGACTCATTTTTATTCGCTTTCTCTCCCTTACCCTACCCCTCCCCTCTAGCATAGTCTTTCTTAAACATCTGGACATTTAGACCCAAGAAGCTGAGCCTACCTGTCAGTTTCTCATTGGGTAGTAGCTGGGGGGTGAGCCTGGGCATCTGCTTAGCCTTGGAGTGCCAGGTGACTGGTGCTGCCCATCTGGGCATGTCGGGGGACCCAGACCTCAGTGGGGCTAGGGTATTCGCTGGGGGAGCAGCATAAGTGGTAACTGAAAAGATGGTGCTGCCAGACCCTGTGAATGAACTTGAATCCCTAGCTCTGTATCTGTGCCTGGGACCTGAGCTGTTCTAGGACCTTGTTCTAGAAGGAAAGAGAAGATTCAGACATGGAAGGCAAGCCACCCCCCACCTGGCAGGGCCTCCTTCCAATCATCTTAAGGCAAACAGCAGGCACGGCAGGACTGGCAATGCTCTGGGCACTGTCCTCCCATGGCTGCCATGGAGAAAATCTCCTTTCTTCACCTTCACCACGTCTCTTTCTGCAGCCTGTGGGGCCAGGGCCAGGCCTGGCTTGGGAGTGCTGGGGTCTGAGAACTGAGTTTCAGCAGCTAAGATACTATAACAATGACAGCCCAAGGAAGGGAATTAAGGATGACAAAGGTCATGTATCCTAAAAAAGGCAGTGGTAGGCCAAGGCAGAAAGGCAATGCTGCTTGTCAACTCTGCAACTCTGTAACTTCCATTGATGGGCTGGAACATGCGGTTCTCGGATGTGGGGTGACGGGGAGAAGTGACTTGGACATTGTGCACATCACTTCCAAACTTATCCCACTGGCTAAGGCTGGGACGTGCAGGGTCTCCCTGGGCCCTGTGCTCTACTAAACTTCAAGGCGAGGAAGGAGCCAGGCACCAGCTACTCAGGAGGCTGAGATCTAATGATCACAGTTCAAATCAGCCCAGGCAGGAAACCATCAAAAAGCCAGAACTAAAGCTGTGGTCCTAATTGGTAGAGCTAGCCTTGAGTGAAAAAGCTAAGGGACAGTGCTCAGGTCCTGAGTTCAAGCTCCAGTACCAACACATAACAAATAAGTAAATAAAAACCAGAAAGAAAGAAAAGAAAGAAAGAGAGAAAGAGAGAAAGAGAGAAAGAAAGAAAGAAAGAAAGAAAGAAAGAAAGAAAGAAAGAAAGAAAGAAAGAAAGAAAGAAAGAAAGAAAGAAAGAAAGAAAGAAAGAGAGAAAGAAAAAAAGCAAAAGCAAATTCTTTCCTAGATACATTTCAGGAGGTTATCGAGAGAAGTTGAGCTAACTGTAAAACCAAACAAACAAAAAAAGTGCTTGTTACACTCAGCATTCGGGGGCTCTTGGACTGTACAATAAGTATATGAAGTTGAAATTGTTCTGTGCTTTCAGAAGATGAACCTCGCCTGTACGTCTGAATTAAAGAACACAAGTATTTCCTGCAACCATCAGGGTTCCAAGAGGCCACTCCCAGCAAACACGTGGAGCAGGAGTGGAGGCACACTTTGTACCAAGCAGCCCACTGCTGTGAGGAACATGCACCCAATCAACAGGCATTCCGAGAATAAGCCTGACTCCCTCACCCTTTGTCCCCTTCATCGCCCTCCATCTTCCTCCCCAGAAGCTGGGATGACAGGCAGGCACCACCATACAGGGGCTTGAACTCAAAAGTGTCAAACCTGCTCAGCTCACTTGTGTACAGCTGGTGCTCGACCACTTGAGCCAGGCCTCCAGCCTGGCTTTGTGCTGGTTAATTAGAACTAAGACTCTCTCTGGGACTTTTCTGCCCAAGCTGGCTTTACACTTTGATCCCCTCAGATCCCAGCCTCCTGAGTAACTAGGATGATGAATGCGAGCCATCAATGACCATCGGTGACATTCATGAAGCGAATGCCTGCTAGCAGTTGGCGTGTAGGCACCCACACCCCGCACCACCGCCCAGTCCCACCAGCGTGGATCGCTGTGCACCCTCGTGTGCTGCCAGCAGTTGGGAGATCCACACCTTCTTTCACTGGGTCATTATTCTATTTCAAGGCTACAAAACAATATTCCTCAAAGGAAGCTAAGAATCAACTGTATAAATTTCCCCACATCATAATTCTGTCTGGAGGGTGACTGCCTGTGTCCTAGCGCATGCCCAGCCGCTTCTTCACCTCCTGGCACACTGGGTATGCTAACTCTTTAGCTTTGGCAGCCCCGGCTGTTAAAACCTTCTGTAAATAGTCCGGGTCTGCTTTCAGTTTCTCGATCTCCCTCTTCACTGGGGCGAACTTCTCAATCACGGCCTCCGCCACCTGCAGCTTGTAGTGGGCCGTGTCCAGGCCTGTGCTCCGGCTGACCACCTCCTCCACCGGGAGCCCGCTCACCGCCGCATGGATGGCCACCAGGTTGGAGACACCCGCTCGGCCCACAGGGTCATAGGTGACTTCTGATGTGAAGTCTGTCACCGCCTTGCGGAACTTCTGCACTATCTCCTCCGGGCTGTCTGTTATTCTGACCGTGGCCAGTTTGTCGGGGTCGGATTTGGACATTTTAGACGAAGGATCACGAAGAGATTTCACTTTCTTCATGGAGGCTGAGTGGAAACAGCAATGCGCACACACACGCCAAAACAAACAAGTCACCATGAGTATTATTGTGTGTAAACATATGCTAGTACTGGGGCTTGAACTCAAGGCCTGGGTGCTGTCCCTTAGCTTTATCAAAAAAGCTCAAGGCTGGCTTTCCACCATTTGAGCCACGGCTCCACTTTCAGCTTTTTGCTGGCTAATTGGAGATAAGACTTTTCAGCCCCAGCTGGCTTCAAACCCTGATTCTCAGATCTCAGCTTCCTGAGTAGCTAGGATGACAGGCGTGAACCACCAGTAGCCAGCCTATCACTTCCCTTTCATTTTATCTGGATTAAGATCCAGTAATCCCCACGCAAGCCTTTTCTTTTTCTTTTTTCTTTTTAATTTTTTATTGTGAAAATACCATACAGAGAGGTTACAATTACATGGGAAGGCTTTCACTATATTTGATGTCAGTATAACATGTGGAGGAGATGGGGACAAACAAGTCGTTTAAGGATTCAGGTGGACCTGTTGCAACAATGAGAAGTACAAAATGTCATGTCAAGACCAGCTTTACAATGTCGGTGTGGGGGTGGGGGAGGGGGGGGGTATGATTGGGTCGGGGGGGGGGGGGGGGGGGGAGGAGGGAGGCTGGGAAGGGAGGTGAAGGGTAAACAAAGGAGGAGGCTGCAATGCTTGGTAAGAAATGTATGTATTATCCTGCCCATGTAATTGTAACCCCTCTGTACAGTATGTTCTCAAATAAAATAAAATAAAATTTAAAAAAAAACAAAAACAAAAACAACAATTACATGGGAAGGGTAATGAGTACATTTCTTATCAAGCATAGTTGCCTCCTCCTTTGTTTCCCCTTCCCATCTCCTCTCTGCCCCCACCAGCCTTTTCTTTTTATCATGAGTATTCAGAAATGCAAGTTACACTGGTTTTGACCTCAGAAGGGGTCATAAGCCAGCTCTGCCACCAGCTAGGCACTCAACTGACACAAAGCCAAGTTTGCCAACCAAGTGCCACAGGCCCACGCCTGTGATCCTAACTACTCGGGAGGAGAGTCCAGGCAACCCAGGCAAAAATGTTCATGAGTTCCCCATCTCCACAGAAAAATCTGAGTGTGGTGGTGTGTACCTGTCATACCAGCCATGTGAGAAGCACAAATGGGAAGATCACACAGTCCAGGTCAGGCTGGGCAAAAATTGAAACCCAATCTCAAAATTAGCCAGAGCAAAGAAAGGGTTGGAGAGGTGTAGAGCAAGTTGTAGGGCAAGCAGGAAGCCCTAGGATTAAACCCCAGAATCCCCTCCTGTTCAAGCCCACAGAACCCACAGTGAGCCTTGACAAGACTTAATTTCCTTAGGGAAATATAGGAGAAAGATATTTTCCTTATAGTAAAAAAAAAAAAAAAAAAAAAAAAAAAATACAAGGGGCTCACACCTGTAATCCTAACTACTCAGGAGGCTGAGATCTGAGGATGGCAGTTTGAAGCCAGCCCAGGCAGGAAAGAAAGTCCATAAGACTCTTATCTCCAATAAACTACCCAAAAAAGGCTGGAAGTGGCACTGTGCACAAGTGGCAGAGTGCCAGCCTTGAGCCAAAGATGCTCAGGTACAGTGCCCGGGCCCTGAGTGCAAGCCCAGTACACACACACAAATATATATATATATACACATATATATATAGATAGATACAGATATAGATATAAATTTAACATCTGTAAAATAAGAAAAGTTATTTGTTGTGCCAATGTATTGTTATAAAATACTTCCATTATAACTTGAAATTCTTTAGTTTCTCCCATGTTTTTCAAATATTTTAGATATCTTTTCCAAAATAATCTAATATGCAATCCCAGTCCTGAAGGACAGAGAAAAAAAAAGGATTTTACAACATATTCTTGCTAGGCACTGGTGGCTCACGCCTGTAATTCTAGCTACTCAGGAGGCTGAGATCTGAGGATCGCGGTTCAAAGCCAGCCGGGGCAGGAAAGTCTATGAGACTCTTATCTCCAATTAACCACCAGAAAACCAGAAGTGGCGCTGTGGCTCAAGCAGTAGAGCACTTGCCTTGAGCTGAAGAGTGCAGGGACAGCGCCTAAGCCCAGAGTTCAAGCCCCATGACGGACAAAAAAAACCCAAAACAAACAAATATATTCTGCAGCCTGTCCAAGTTCCGTTCCACAGAGGCTCCAATGCTCACCTTGCTAACCAGTCATCCCAGTGCCCGCCCCGCCCACCCATTGTGTCCCCTGACCAGTCATCCCAGTGCCTGGTCCACCTGTTGTTTCTCCTGATGAGCCACCCCAGTGCACAGTCCATTTCTTACTTACTTAGAATAGATTGGGGCACTGGAAAGAACTCCCCATACTTCTTGTTGAAACCCCGTGCGAGGTCCTGGACTAGTTCCATGTGCTGGACTTGGTCCTCTCCGACAGGGACGTGCGTGGACCTTTAATAAAAGACAGACCCACAGATTCAGTCAGGAAGGCAAGTCGTTAGCGGGGATCCGTAGTGCAAGTGCCTGTATTTCTTGTTTTCTTCACTGTTGATGCTCAGTGAATGTGTGTCAGGTATGGAGGGGAGGGGACGTGGCGAGCCTAGTCTTTATCATCTTTATCCCTGCATCAGACATCCCAAGACCCTGCTTGTCTCCGGGCTGCAGGGTTTTCCCCAGAGGGAGAATGCAGCCATCGTGGCAGTGTGACCTGGCCTGGCCTGGCCGGGAGGGGAGGCCCTCCTAGCACTCACTCTGCACACAACAGGGCTGTCCCACCACTCGCCCTCAGTCAGTCAGAGTGCAAAAGGACAGCCCTAGCCAGATGCTTTGAGTCGCCCTACTCCACTGTGCAAACCCAACACTTGTGGAAAAGCTCTCCAGGCTGGAGTTTTTCCCTCTCATCGCATGGCAAGTGATTCAAGATCTTTCGGGACTAGGCATCTTTGCTTGCAAGTACATTGCAATGGCAGGATAATCAATCTGCTGCAGGGAGCTTAAATGAGAGATAGCTCTCTAAGTGTAACACAGCCAAATCTCAAAGAGGAAAAGCAACTTGCAACACAACGTGTAGAGCCCACGGACACGGATGTCAACTGGAAAAGCACACATGCACATATTACCTATTGTTTATAGATGCATAGATTTGCAGTTATAAATATAAAAGCATCCCAAAGGCTGGGTGCTGTACAGAGAAACTGCCTGCTATGTGCAAGTTAGGCTCAGTGTCAAATCCCTACCACTGCAAATGGAATAAAAGAAAACAAGAACAAAAATAACAGCCAGGTGCCCTGGCTCACACCTATAATCCTAGCTGCTTGGGAGGCTGAGATTGGAAGAATTGAGGTTTGAGGCCAACCTAGGCAAAAAGTGAAGGAGACCCCCATTTGAACTAATGAAAAGCTGGGCACAGTGGCACATGCCTGTCATTCCAGCTATGTGGGAATTACAAATAGCAGGATTGTTGTGCAGCTCAGATGGAGAGGAGGGAGCAAAACCCTATTTGAAAAAAATAACAAAAGCAAAAAGGGATGGAGGCGTGGCTCAAGTGGTAGAGTGCCTACCTAGAAAACACAGGTCCTGGGATCAAACCTCAATGCTGAAAAAGAAATATTGAAAGCATTTCCCCAAATGCGTGATTACAATTATGACTCCTTCTAAAATAGGAGGAAAGGAAATAAATAGCTCTGAAGAAAGAAACAAAGGAGATCTGAATTTGATCTATAACATTCTATTTCATTAAAAAAAATGAAGATTTGGCTGAGCTCAAGGACATGTGTCTCCTAGTCCAGCTATGAGGGGGAAATACAAAGGCTGGGCACAGCAGTGCCATAGACACAGGGAGGCACAAGGAAGAGAATCACAGTCCAGGCATTAGCCTAGAACTCTACCTCAAAACCCACCAATGCAAAAAGGGGCTGGAGGCATGGCTCAAGTGGAAGAACGCCAGACTTGAGTGAACAAGCTAAGGAACAGAAAACCCAGACCCTGAGTTCAAGCTCTAGTATAGGAAGAAAAAAGATCCTATGAAAGACCTTGGTGTAAGATATGTGCGGCTTTTTCTCCTGTAAGATTATTTTCCTTTTTGATTGCTGTCTAGCCCAATAAAACAGAAAAATGTCAATGTATAATCAATCCCAGGGCTGGTCCAGACCCGACAGCAGTGCTGAGCTGGGACCAGAATACACCTGAGACCAATACTAACTCACACAGTACATCAGGTGATCCCCAAACATAAGGCTGTATTGCAGGAATTCTGGAGCTTGAACTCAGCTGGTCCCTAAGCTTTTCTGTTCAAGGCTGGTGCTCTACCACTTGAGCCACAGCACCACTTCCAGCTTTTTTGGTATATAACTGGAGATAAGAGTCTCATGGACTTTCCTGCCCGGGCTGGCTTCAAACCTCGATCCTCAGATCTCAGCCTTCTGCATGGCTAGGATTACAGATGTGAGCCACTCTGATGACTCTTTCTAAAAATTATTAGTTCCAAACAACTTTTCACGTTTTCCTACGGGCATATAATCTGCTTTGACTACATTCTCCCACCATTGCCTCCCTGTCCTCATCTCTCTCCCTGACCTTGATCTTCCTTTTCTCCCATCTTTCTGTTTAAATCTAGATTCCATGTAGGTGAGAAAAACACACGCCGTTTATCTTTTATTATTTCGCATAATACGATGATCTCCATTTCCATCCATTTTCCTGTACAAAACAATCTCATTCTTCCTTTTCTTAATGCTATGAAGTTTAAGTAGTTGTACAAAGGGTCGAGTTTCAATTCAGCACGTCAGGTTCCGAGTACAATGCATCTTGATCCTGTTCTCCATTCCCTCCCCCTCCCCAGCCCAATCTCATTTTTCTTTATAGCTGAGTAATACTCCCTCACATAGACAGATCACATTTCTCCACTTCCATCTCTAGGTCACTGTGGCCAGGGCCACGTAGCTAGGGGTATGTGGGTGTCTCTTTTCTTACTGACTTGGATTCCTTTGGGCATGCGCCCAGGAGTGGTAGAGCAGAACCACAGGAACGCTCTTAAGGAAGACGGAGTCAGAGCGAAATACAAAGACCAAGACTGGGGACTGACAGTGTCCCTCCCTTCTCCTAAGGCCAGTACCTCAGTGGAGAAAACTCTAAGACAACCATAAGGGCCAACCACAGAGCCCAGAATGGCAAGCTGGCTCAGTGCCCAGAAAACGTGAGAACACCCCCTTTTTCAAGCCCCCCACACCACCTCCTTGCCCTGAGCAGAGGGGCACCAGGCTCAGCATCGCCTGCTCCTTTGTCAGCTTCTCATCCCGGGCTGGACTTGGCTGCGGCCGGGTAATGTCACTGAGGCTGATGTACAGAAGTCGCCTGGACTCCCCAAACCAAATTAGCCAGCAGGGCAGCTTAAAAAGCAGTTACAGTAGCCCAAAGGAAATCACCACGGACTGCAACGAACACAGAGAAAACAATTACCATAATCAATACACTTTAAGCACATCAAAATGAATATTTCCACATGTCAAAATAGTTCCAGATTCACCAGGCGACCGAGAGAAACAGAAAACACATTGGGGTTTGCACAATGGCGCAGAATACATTTTTGCCTTCTGTCCATTCTTGCTGCTGCTTCCTTTTTCTTTTCTTCTTCTTTTTCTCCTTCTCCTTCTCCTTCCTCTTCTTCTTCCTCTTCTTCTTCTTCTTCTTCTTCTTCTTCTTCTTCTTCTTCTTCTTCTTCTTCTTCTTCTTCTTCTTCTTCTTCTTCTTCTTCTTCTTCTTCTTCCTCTTCTTCTTCCTCCTCCTCCTCCTCCTCCTCTCCTCCTCCTCCTCTTCCTCCTCTTCCTCCTCCCCCCCCTCTTTCCCCCCCTCTCCTCCTCCTCCTCTTTCATCTTCTTCGTCTTCTTCTTCGTCTTCTTCTTCTTCTTACAGTTCTGGGGAATGGATTCTTTTCTTTCTTTAAAGGATTAGAACATGTTAATTTTTTGCACCTGTGCTGTTGTTCCACGTGGCTGTGTGCATCTGACTTCAGTTTGTTTGTTTCGGGTCTTTGCTCCCTCTGTGTCCCCCCTCCTTGCCCCCCTCCTTTCACCTCCTATAATTTATCCTGGCCTTTAACTTTTCAGCCACGGAGTTTACACTTGCCATTAATTCAGCCCGTCTTTGATCCACTCACTTGCGGGGCTGATTCTCTGCACGCCTCCAGCCCCCCTCCTCCGGCTCCTCCCGCTCCTCCTTTCCTTTGGATAATTTAGTGCTGCTCTGTGAAAATTTATGCCCTGCATAATGATAGCCATATTAATACAGCCACCCTTTCCCCCTTTTCTTTCTTTCTTTCTTTTTCTTTTTTTTGCCTCTTACCCTGGCCGTGCTTTCTTCAACACAACATAAAACAAGTCTTTCATAATTTTGATTGTTATAACTTCTGTCACATAATAATGCCTCTGATCTTCTTCTTTAGTGGCTAAACCATTTTTCTTTTTTCATGCAATTCCTCCTTGCAGCCATTCCTTGGGACTCACTCCACCCCTCCGGCAGGATTAGTGTCCAGATAAAGAACCAGAACCTCCTGGCAGATTTGTCTCTTTTTTCTTTTTCTCCCTCCTTCCCTCTCTTCTCTCCTTTCCCTCTCTTTCCCCCCCTCCTCTCCTCTTCCCACCCTCCAAATTCTTTGGCTATGTTTTTAAATTTTCATTCTATTGTGTGGGAAAGGGGCTTGGCACTGTCTATACAAAAAAGGATGCGTTCTCCTATCTCTGGCAGTTACTGGATATGCTATGCCTGCCTGCCTGCCTTCCTTCCTTCCTTCCTTCCTTCCTTCCTTCCTTCCTTCCTTCCCTTCTCTATTCTCTCCTCTTCTCTTCCTTCCCTCTTCTGTTCTTTCCCTTCCTTCCTTCCTTTCTTCCTCCGTCCCTCCCTCTCTCCCTTCCTTCCTTCCTTCTTTCCTTCCTTCCTTCCTCCTTCTTCCCTTTCCTTTCTTCCTCCTTCCTCCCTCCCTTCCTCTCTTCTTCCTTCCCTCCTTTCCTCCCTCCCTCCCTTCTTTCCTTTCTCCCATTTGTGCCCCCCAGTACAGGACTTGAACTCTGGGCCTGAGTGCTGTCCTTTAGCTTTTTCTGCTCAAGGCTGGTGCTGTATCACTTGAGCCACACCTGTAATTCCAGCTTCCTTTTGGTGAGTAATCAGAGATAGGAGCCTCCCAGACTTTCTCATCCAGGTTAGATCTCAGATCTCAAGTTAGATCTTAGATCTCAGATCTCAGCCCCCTGAGTAGCTAGGATTATAAGCATGATGTAAGATTACAGGCTGTGCCTAGCTAGGAAAATCATTCGAATCTATTTTTCTGAACAAACCAAAACACCAGGATGCAGATGAAGACAGGTGAGACCCTCCCTCAATTCTCCTCTTTTTAGAAGAAGAGAATGTTCTTTTAATAACCAGATCAGTAAAAGTTAAGTGTGCGAGCTGAGAAGGTGCCTTGGTGGTAGAGTGCTTGCCTAGCATGCATGAAGCCCTGGGTTCAATTCCTCAGTATCACATACGCAGAAAAAGCCGCAAGTAGCACTGTGGCTCAAGTGGTAGAGTGCTAGCATTGAGCAAAAGAAGCTCATGGACAGTGCCAAGGCCCTGAGTTCAAGCCCCAGGACTAGCCAAAAACAACAACAACAAAAACAGTTAAGTGCTCCTAAGGTAGGCTGGGAGTTAACTGATAACTGAGATCTCCATGGCTAGAAGCATGCCATGTTTTTATGTGATGTCGAAGGGGCAGGCAGACAGACAAGAAGCCATCAGGATACTCTTAAGGTTTACCTTCCATGTCTGAAATACTTATGGTTTTTGTATAAGATAAAAGGATTTTTAAAACCTCAGGCTCAGCTTTAAAAAGGGCAGCACATAAAACAGGTTTTGCGATCCTAAGAAGCTGTTTTTGCCAATATCAGCATTTTAAAAGCTTCCTTTCATATCTTAAATTTTTTTAAGTGAGTTTATCCCAGGTGATATCAATTAATATATAAATTGCTTAATACCCTCTCCCCTGAGTTAGAATGTATATGTTCACATTATAGACAAAGAGAATGATAGTATCTTTTAGCATTCTGCCAATTTATCCAGTTTTAATTTCTGAAGTTTTATTTACTTGGGGATCAACTGTGATATAAAAATAAAAACGTTAAGTAGAAAATTTCAGAAATAAACAATTGTAACAGTTTAATGTCAGTGGTATTCTATAATTCCCTCCCTGACCCGCCCCCTACCTGTCCTGGCCAGTCCAGGAATCACCCCTCTGCCTGGCATTTGCATGTTGTACACAAAACCAACCGGTTCTTCACTTGGTAGTGGTCTGAGTTATCAGATAGACAGGTGTGTGGCTATTCTACTTAATAATGGCCCCAAAGCTTGCATGGAGTGATGCTGGAAATTCTCACATGCCACAGAGGAGCATTCTGCAACAACAACAACAACAACAACATGTGAAAGTTTTCCATCTTAAGAAACGGAAAAAAAAACCTCATGAGTTGCTAAGCTCTACAGTAAAAACCAATCTTCTATCTGAGAAATTATGCAGAAGGAAAAAGCACTTTGTGTAAGTTTTGCTGTTGTGATTTAAAGTGGTGGTACTGGTGTCCCACGCCTGTCATCCTAGCTACTCAAGAGACTGAGATCTGAGGATCACAAGTCAAAGCAAGATCAGGCAGGAAAATCCGTAAGATTATTATCTCCAATTAACCACCAAAAAGCCAGAAGTGGTAGAGCACCAGCCTTGAGCAAAGGAGCTAGACAACTTCCCAACCCTGAGTTTAAGCCCTAGAACTGGTGCATATGTGTGTGCACGTGAACGCACGCGCGTACACACACACAGTAGGGTTTGAAAAAGAAAATCAGACACAATAATCAACATTATCAATCACATGATTAACCACAAACAGGTAACATTTCCCAGTCACCATGCTGTGTGCATCATATTTCATTTTTAATCTTCTAATAACCCTTGTACTGAATAATGAGTCATATTTTACAGGTTAAAAAAAGTCAACATTCTTTATGGAATCTTTCTACCCTACTTCTCTAGGAACATATTATGATATTTTTGTCTTGCTACTTATTAGAGAAAAGCAATCTAGACTTCCCAAGAGAAGTAGAAAGTGTATTTAGACATATTAAATATTATCAAGATTCCAGCACTTAAGTGAACACAAGACACCCTATGCATACCTATGCTCAGAAGCTCAGCAGCCTCTCCTCGGGATGATTCCTTCACAAGGGTCTAAGGACTTTGGAGTCCTGTTTTGAAGGTACCAGATAACATCTCCAAGCTATTGGACTTAGAGGTAAAGAGCTCTAGCTCACCTGGGGAAGAATCAGAGCCCAGCACTGGGAGAAAGGGGTGGGAAAGTACTCGTGGAGAATCCATGAGCTCTCCAGCCATAGGAATAAATGGAGGTAAAGTACTGCAAATTATCAAATTGATTTTTCTCAGTTCAGCTTCTTAGAAAAAATTCTCAGGAAGCTGAGATCCAGAGGATAATGGTTTGGAGCCAGTCCAGACAAAAAAGTCTATGAGATTCTATCTCCAAAATAACCAGTAAAATGTTGGGCAAAAGCCATGGCTCAAGTAGTAGAGGATCAGCTAAACAGGAAAGTTCGGCATAACTGAGGCCCTGAGTTCAAATCCTGGTACTGGAAGGCAAACAAACAAGCAGCCCCACATAAAAAACATGTTATGAGCCTGGGTAGGCTCTCCCCTTACCTGTAGGACAGAATGTCTGCAGCCTGGAGCACTGGGTAGGTTAGCAGACCCATCGTTCCTTCCTGCTGCTGCTTGGCACTCTTAGTCTATGGGAGTTGAGAAGAGGGGGAAGACCTGATTTGAACCTAATTATATGAGTCAAGACATTTTATTTTTACTTATTCATTTTTTTATTTTTTTAGTCCTGGGTCTTGAACTCTGGGCCTGGGCGCTGACCCTTAACTTTTTTCACTCAAAGCCAATACTCTGCCACTTGAGTTACAACTCCATTTCTACCTTTTTGCTGGTTAATGGGAGATAAGAGTCTCATAGACTTTTCTGCAGAGCTGGCTTTGAACGGTGATCCTCAGATCTCAGTCTCCTGAGTAGCTAGGATTATGGGTATGAGCCAGCTGCCTTTATCTTGTTGATTTAATTTGTATTTGGTGTTGGAGACTGAGCCTAGGGCCTCCCTCATAACTCATAGTAAGCACGTATTATATACCACCCAGCTACACTCCAGGCCACTATTGGTTCTTTATTTCGTTAAAGACAAAGACATGTACCAGGCTTCAAAGTCAGATACATTTTGGGTTTTATAAATAAGATCAGAAATGATCATGAAATTAAATCTCCAGAAGTAGGGTAAATTAGCATGCCCTGCTGCAGTGTCCCTGATAAGGTTTCCTTGCATCACTTGGGAAAAATCATGAGCTTTTAACTTAGAAACCAGAAAAGAGGAAAACAACTCAATTTTGTGGAGTCATGGTGATTTATGTGTGTAATCCTAGCTACCCAGGAGGCTGAGACCTTGGGTTGAGGTTTGAAGCCAGCCTGGACAGGAAAGTCATCCATGAGACTCTTATCTCCAATTGACCACCGAAAAGCTGGAAATGAGGATATGGCTCAAGTAGGAGAGTGCCAGTCTTGAGTGGAAAAGTGAATGAGAAGGCAAGGTTCAATTAAAAAAAAAGGAATGCAATCACATGATTGGAACTGGAAATCCTCATGTTAAGTGAAAGAAGCCAAGTTTACAAGGACAAAGATCATATGATTTCTCTTATAGGTAAAATCTAGACCTAAAACCTACATATATGTATATGATGCATGCATGCATACACACACACACACACACACACACACACACACACCCAACATGATTGTAACTGTGAGACTGGGAAGAAAATGGGGAAGCGTGAGGGGAAAAAGAACTACGGGGAAGGGGAGGGGGGATAGCTGAAATTCATTGAGTCTGTGTATGCAGTTGGTTTAATGAAACTTTCAGAAACCTGTAGAAAAATAGTGGGGTTGCCAGAATGGGGAAAGAGGAAGTAACAGAGGGGTTAATTTGCTCCGAGTACAATGTATGCATGTGTGAAATACCACACTGAACCCTCGCTGTACAATTAATATATAGTCATGAAAACATCTGCTACTTTCTGCAGGGCCTGTGAAGGCTTTGAAGGCCAACAGGAGTGGAAATCAATAGCCCTGAAAACAGCCTCAAAAGAGGTTTGAAAATGAAATGAGTGTTGACGTCGGTGGGGGCTGCTGACCTTCGAGTTATCCAATTGCAGGAAGAAATGGAAGTAAAGTACTGCAAATTATCCAATTTATCTTTCTCAGTTCAACTTCTTAGAAGAGGGACAGCCTTAATTTTTTTTTCTCCCTGTGGGTTTGAATAGTTGCCTGAGCTCAACTTGTTTAAATGTTAAATTTAAGATGTTGTCTCTTTTGCCAGTTTGTTGGAAGGCCTAGTCATTCAGAAATGGTGCTCCTTTTTGTCAATTACCATGTGGTAAGTTCAAAATCATGATCAAGCCTAGCCAACACAGAAGAAAATGAGTGGGAGTTGTAGGTCAGGAGGCATCTTGATGAGCCCTTTCTCTTTCCATTTAATACCCTGAGCAGAGAGATAAAAGATGCCAATGGCAGGTACCAGACAGGGAGGATTCTGGTTATCAAAAACACTGTGTGGGCCTCTACCTTCCACTGGTGTAAATGTTGTAATCGAGGCAGTCTGACCATGCAGGTTAGGATCCAACTTAATTGCGTGTGCTCAGACACCTGTGGGAATAAAAGATCATTAGCAAAGATGACTCATATTTTCTAAGAGACAGCAAATATTATCTTAAATGATTGAAAATACCTCCAGATTTTTAAAAAAAGGTACAAGGGGCTAGGTTGTTATTCAGGATGCATTCAGGGCCTTGGGTGAAGAAGAAATAATAAAAGCCAACTGATACAAATACACACAGAGTTGATTTTTTTGGTATCATGATGGGGCTTGAACTCAGGACTTATTACTCTCAGTTCTCTTGTTCAAGGCTGGCATTCTACAACTTGAGCCACACCAACAGGCCAGTATTTTGCTAGTTAACTAGAGTCTCATGAACTTTCTGCTCAGGTCAGTTTCAAATTTTGATCTTCCAGGTCTCAGCCTCCTTGAGTGGCTAGTAGCTATTACAGACGTGAGCCACTAGCACCAGCAAATGTAATGTTCTAAGTCCTCCTCATTAACATCCTGAGCTAAGAGTGACCAGAGCCTTCAACATCTTTACTGATAAAGTTTCTTCCTGTCCTGCACTCCCATTCCAGCCCCCACACCTTCCCTGCCTGTTTCCTCACTCAGGTACTGGGCTTAAACTCAGGGCCTAAGTTTTGTGCTTAAGGCTGGTGCTATACCACTTGAATCACACTTGGAGTTTCAGGTTTTTTGCTAGTTAATTGGAGATAGGAGTCTCACGAACTTTTCTGCTTTTCTGCCAGGGCTGACTTTCAACCCTGATCCTCAGATCTCAGCTTCCTGAGTGGATAGAATTAATAGGCATGAGCCAGAGCCTAACTCTCTCTCTCTCTCTCTCTCTCTCTCATGTGCACACACAGGTCTCAAGTGCTTTCTGAATCACTTAAACAGCTATAATATCTTACATGTGAGCAGTAGAAAAAGGCACTGAACATCATAAAGCTTAAATTCTCTGCATTAAGAATGATCTAGAAATTAGGAATCATTTTATCTTCCGACCATCCAAAGGGTAATTTTATAGTTGCTAGTTCCTTCTCTTCCTCCATCTCCTTTCTTTTCCTCTTACCCCCTACTTTCCCCCTCATTCCCCCTTCTCCTTTCTTTTCCTTTCCTTCTTCCCTCTTCCTCCTTTTCTCTTTTCCTCCCTCTTTCTCTTATCCTCTAAAGAAGAGGTCCAGTCAACAAGCTTCCCTCAATTTGCTTTCGTGTGAATCAAATCTAATCAAGTAACCAAACTTGGTAAAATTGGGAATAATCTTGGGCCCAGGCCACATTCTAACTGATGACCTAAATTTCAGTCCTCTGCATCCCACTCTGAGCCCTGGGGTTCCCAGCCCTTCATCAGCTGTGGCTTCTTTGTGTCCATATGATTCCCTTAAAACGCAGAGACGGTTGCCAACTCCACAGAGTGGCCCCAAATGTGTTTTTTGTGGGTTTTGCAAAAGGAACATAAAGGAATGGAGCTGAACCAACCCAAGCCTATTTTGCTAGCAAAGAATTGCCATCTGGTGTGAGATTCTCTCTCTCTCTCTCTCTCTCTCTCTTTCTCTCTCTCTCCCTCTCCCCTTTTTCTCCCTCAAGTTAGAGAAAGGGAAGAGTTGTTTTTCATGCATTTGACAAGGAATCACTTTTAATGCCTTGCAAGTCACCGGGTCAAATCTCCCATCTTTTGTTCAAGATGTATTTGGTTTCATTGAAGACAACGGATTTGACAATACTGTACAAGAAAATTGCCTATTTCTGCTATCCATAAACAGTTATCAGACACAAACAAGTCACCCGGGACATGAGCAAGGGGATTAGAGTTGCTTTCAATTATGAGGCAAAATCCATTCCCAGTAGAATGAATACAGAGCTGGGTTTGGGCATGAAGAAGTGTGAAAGAATGCTTCTTCTTCTTTCCTGAGTTGGAGGAATGGAATGAAAACACAGAACGACCACGGACATGTGGAAAGAGACAAGACACCTCCCTCTCGAAACTCTGCTGCAAATGCTTGGCTTTGGTGCTACGCAAAAGCTAGCTCCATGTCGCCATAACTCAAGCATTTCCCTTGGAGTAGCTTTTTGTTTGGACATGTGAAATGAAACCTCATATTCGGCCCAGATACTCCTGGTGTTTCCAGATTAGAAAGCATCAAATTAATTCAAATTATCATCATATGGGGAAAGTAGGTAGTGGGTCAAAGACAATTGATCTCCCCCCACCCCACAATTCATCTTTAATAATTCCATAAGAAAGGTACTATTTCAGGATTTCTCTTCATATTCTTGACAAGTACATAGAAGGATTGAGACTTCTGGAAGAAAGAGCAAGTGTTAGACATGCCGGGCGCCAGCAGCTCACATCCATCATCCTAGCTACTCAGGAACCTGAGATCTGAGGATCGAGATTTGAAGCCAGCCTGGGCAGTAAAAGTGCATGAGATAATTACCTATGATTAACCAGCAAAGAGCCAGAGTGGAGGTGTAGCTCAAGTGGTAGAGCACCAGCCTGGACTGAAAAAGTGAAGGGGCAGTGCCCAGGTCCTGTGTTCAAGCCCAAGTACTGCCACAAAACATGCTAGATATTTAAAAATAATATTTTCCTATGTCGTGAAATTACAGACAAAACAAGCATTGGAAACAGAAGGGAGGTGACAACCAGCTGCCCACTACCCTCCACAAACAGCTTGGTGGTGGCGGTAAGCAGAAAGGAGCTAGTAATGAGTGAAGACGTGTGTTGCTTTGTTTGCTTGGGGTTTAAACTCAGGGACTGGGCACTGTCCATGAGCTCTTGTGCTTAAGGCTCCATTTCTGGCCTAGATGTGTTCCTCCTTACTGAAGTTTTCTCTGTCTTGTTTGTTCCAGTAGAGCACAATCTGGGACACCACACGCCCTCAGAAAGTGTTTGATAAGGGAGGAACTCTGACAAAGGCTGCATGCAGAAAGAGACAGGTAGAACTGGCAACTGACCCCGACCGACCAAAGCAATTTCAAGTGATTGGAACAGAAGCTAAATTTACAAAGAGACGAAGAGCCAGACTTGGAGGCAGGATATGAAGCCAAACAGACAACGGGCTAAGCAGAGTGGTATCTTGGGATGGAGGTTGGTAGGATCTGAATGCTAGTTCTGCCACTTATTAGCTAAGGAACCCAGAGTAAATGACTTAACCTTTCTGTGTCTCAGATTTCAAGCAATACGATGAGATTAACCACAGTGCTGAGCATGGTACCTAACACACAGTAAACAGTCAGTACTTACTGACACTTTTAAGGAATACTTTTAACTCTTTTGTTTTGAAGTAATTGTAGATTCACCTATAACTGTAAGAAATAACACTGGGAATTCGTACATCCTTCATTCTGTTTCCCCCTTGTCAATGTCTTGCGTAACCACATACTACAGTTTAATATTATAACCAGGATATTATTCTGCATCTCATATTTCAATTTCTCCAGTTTTGCATGCACTCATTATGCAGAAATGTTTGGCTTTGTGCAGTTTAGTCACATGTGTAAAACATTTGTTTTTTAAGAATAGAGATGGGATAACGGGAAGGGGCTATAGAGTGAAAAAAGTTTAAGGTAGGCTTAGTGCCACAGGCACTAAGCAGGAGAAGAATCACTGACTATAGAGCAGAATGGAAAACTCAGTGTTCAATATTCCTGAAGGAAGAACAGGAATGCACCCCACACAGGAAAGAGAAGAGATGACTGAGCCAGGCACTGGTGGCTCACACCTGTAATCCTAGCTAGTCAGGAGTCTAAGATAGGGAGGATCGAGACTCACTTCTAGCCTGGGAAGAAATGCCTTCAAGAGTGCATCTCCAATTGATCAGCAGAATGCTGGATGGGAGGAATGGCACAAGTGGTTGAGTACCAACTGTGAGCAAGAAAGCTAAGAATGGCCCTGAGTTCGAGCCCTGACATTGGTGTACCCACACAAAACAAAAATGGGGTAAGAAACATACCACATAGAGCTTTTGGGTTTGACAAGGGGTCCACAAAGCTGGTGTTCTGTGGATATCTTAGCGACACCAGTTGGTACTGCCCAGGACCCCCAATATTTACCTTACTACACCAAAGCCCAGGCCACACCATCCTGTCCAACCTGGATTTTCCCATGTGCTTTACCACCTGTTCATATGCTTCATGTTTTTGCTCTTTAATGATGAGTGCAAAATACGAGTATATGTAGATATAAAGCACAAGTTAGGTTGATTCATATCAAACCCAAGGGTTTGGTTGCCTAGGGTTAGCCTAGGGTCAGAGGAAATGGAAGCAAGGAAGATAAAGGAGAGATAAAGGCTCTAGGCAATGCCAAGGATTAAGCCATCTTCACCTGCAGTTTCTTTCTTTCTTTTTTTTTTTAAAATAAGGAAGTTGAAGCAAATATGACAAGATATTCACATATTCATCCTTGGCGTTGGGAACACGAATGTGTATTATGTCATTACCTGTATTATTTTTTCCAAAAAAGATTTTTAATTCAAAAAAGGAGTCCAGGCAACTGTGATTCCAAGATACATAGCTGCTAGCCATGCGGCCCACGGAGACCGGTTCAATGAATGGCTGGATTGAATCTCTAAGGTACTTGCAATGTCTTCTAGGACCTCACTATTGCCAGCACCCACACTATCTTCCCAGAAATCAGGTCCTGTAAGCTTTAGTTAAGACACTGGGAAGGCTCTTCAGACTTACAAGTTTCCCTTTATTGCTTCCGCTAGGAAACGAGCAATTTCATGCTGAGTTATTTTTATTAGGATCATATCATCCCCATGACAAATCCTTTAACAAGAACCTTGTTTGGGGATCTGATTTTAATTAAAAGAGATTCTGTATCAATGATACACTCTCACTCTCCTGGACTGGCTTGTCTCCTATCAAGGCGTGTAGGCCAGTGAATGTCTGCCTGGACACAACTAGAGTTCCCTAAAGTCTTTATCCAATGCTTCCAAAGTCGAGCTAGCTCCAGACTTTTAAGTTACCTCCACCTGAGTTCTATAGCTTACATGAGGTGTCAGGGTCTGCATTCTTTGTTACTTATACCGATATACCCATCAGCTTTTGTTAAGCCATACTGGGTAACAAATAGCCCAAGATGTAAGTGGTTGAAGGAACCTGTTTCTTTTCTAGTCACACTCCATATTAATCTACAGATTAGCTTTCCCTTGTATTTACCTATCTTTTCATTCCAGCACCCAAAATGAAGAAGTAGCCCCCTTTCTGGTGTACTCCATTTTCATGACAAAGGAAAAAGCACAAGAGCACTGAAACAAACATGGAATGGCCTTTTAAATATTATTCACATTGATATAAAAAATAAAGTAGATACAAAAATGATAAGGACCTGAATTTGGCACGACAGAAACCATTGAATTACCAGTCAGTGGCTCACACCTGTAATCCTAGCTACTCAGGAAGCTGAGATGTGAGGATTATGGTTTGAAGCCAGCTCAAGCAGGAAAATCTGTGAGACTCTCAGCTCTAATTAACTACCAAAAAGCCAGGAGAAGGAGTGTGTCTCAAGCAGTAAAACACTAGCCTCAAGGAAAAAAAGCAAAGCTCAGGGACAGTGCCCCAGACCTGAGTTCAAACCTCAGAGTTGGCACAAAAAGCAAGCAAGCAAGCAAGCAGTGAATCATTGCAGTAGACACCAAGAGAGAAAGAAAACAAAGGAACTACAAAGCATTCAAAAGACAAATAACTAAATGGCAGCATAGGTCTGTCCCTATCTACCAATCCTAATCTTGAATGTAAATGACTCAATTCTCCAATCAAAAGACAGAATGGCTGAATGGATTTAAAAATAAAAAAATGTAAATGACTCATTCTCTAATCAAAAGACAGAATGGCTGAATGGATTTAAAAATAAAAATAAAAAGTAAGATCCAACTATATACTGCCAACAGGAGACCCACATTGGCTTTAAGGATTCATCCAGCCTGAAAGTGGAAAAATCAGAAGCTGTTCCATGCAAAGGGTAGCTCAAAAGAGCAGGCAGGGTGTACTTCTCAGACAATAACTTTCAATGTCATCAGGGCCCTTGCTTCCCGTTGGCTAAGGGAGTCTGTGGGTCATCCTCATATTGGTGGGAGGGGTGCCCTGTCAGTCACCTGGCACAGGGGACACTCCTACACGGTGCAGGTCAGCAACTCTGGCCCAGGGACTGTTTCTCAAAATGGTGCTTACATTTCACAAAGGCAGTCAAATTACAAACAGAAGGAGAAGGAAGAAGGGGAACAGAATAAAGGTTTAAGAAGAAAGAGAAGGGAAGTTTTTTTTTTTTTAAATGGGAGAAGAAATCTGGGTATCAATGGCTCACCCCTGTAATCCTATCTATTCAGAAGAATGAGATCTGAGGATCACAGTTAGAAGCCAAAAAAGTCCATGAGACTCTTACGTCCAACTAGCCCGCAGAAAGCTGGAAGTGGAGGTGTGGTTCAAGTGGTAGAGCACCAGCCTTGAGCAAAAGTAGCTGAGATCCTAAGGCTCTGAACTCAAGCTCAAGTACCAAAACATACACACAAAAAAAATCATGCCAAAGAAACAATACATATTATTTATAGCCATATCATCTGTAATAAAGATTTAAACACATATGTAGGAATGATAAATATCAAATAGATACAGAGGTTATACCCTTTGGAGAACAGAGAGTAGAGTGGAAATTGAGTGAGCAATACAGAAAGTTTCTATTATATTTGTTATGTTTTATTTCCATTTTTTAAAAAAACATAAGAAAGTACTGCCAAAAGGTTAGCATTTCAAAAGTCAGTCATCCATCTTCATACTTTTCTGAGTGGTTGCAATATTCCTTAAAAAGCCTCACCCTGCCTTTGCAAAAAAAAAAAAAAAAAAAGGAAAGAAATAAGAAACTCTCCTGAAAATATTTTATTATTGAGGATAAAAAGAAGTAGTATCTTAAACCTACTATTTGTCTTCTAATCCTACTTTACCCTTATATAAATCCTTTATAATGTCAAGGAACATGTGGGAGGAGGAGGAATATATATATATATATAGTGGGGTACAATGAACTTACTATTTTGCCAAATATGGCATATCATTTTATTTAAATAAAATGGGAATTTATGTTCCTCTTTGTAAGACCAGATGCTGGTGCCTCATGCCTGTAATCCTAGCTACTCAGGAAGGAGGCTGGGATCTGAGGATTGAGGTTTGAAGCCAGCCCAGGGCTGATAAATCCATGAGACTCTTATCTCCAATCAACCAGCAAAAGCCAGACATGAAGCTGTGTCTCATGTGGTAAAGCACCAGCACTCAGACACATGCATGCACACACACACACATCCATACTCAAGTATGTTTCCAAAAGTACCAGGATAAAGGAAGGCAAAAGAGACTTCTGATTTTAAACCTTGTTTTCACACCTCTAAGAAAGGGACAAGGGGATCCAGGCTTTTGTTGGTGCACTGTGAACCAAGATTCATATGGTCAGTTCCTCTGGCCTTTATTCAGAAACACATTCCCCTAGGGTCCTCTTTTATTTATTATCATTGATTTCAGTTTCCTGGGCAACAAAACAAAACTCTGATCAGAGAGCAAGTCCTCATCCCAAAACTGCAGATTCCATTCTGCTCCCTTGACTTCCCCTGGCCCGCTCTGGACCTCTTGCAATTCCACGTCTGACGCTTTAAACTGTCCTCGCTTTCCTGGCCTCGGCAGAGAGCCAGTGCTGAAGGCTGTGTATCCCCCTCTACTTCCCATCTGCAGGGCGATTAGGTTGCAGGGAAAGCAACAAGGGAAGATGCGGGGACCTGGGCCTCAGAGACATCTCTGGGTCTCACGCCTAATCTGCACTTAGGCGCTCTGGAAATAAAAGACCATTGACTTTGGCACTCAGATGAAAACCTATGCCAAATACACACACAGGGGTACTCTCTCTCACACACGTGTATGCATGTACACACATACACACACACACACATACACACACACCTTTCAGAAGCAAGGAGCTGGAAAATTCCCCACATATGGCAAACATATTTTCAAGGAAGCACCATGTCTACAGACCAGTGGGAGAGAAAGAAAAAGAAAATAATAAGGAAAAAAAAACACTTCCATTGCTCCAAACCGCCGAGAAAGAATGTAAAAGATTGGAGATGAAAATTATTGGTAAAAATCAGTGTCAGGAGATAGCTAAATTCTTTTTCCCTACTTCAACTCATTCCTAGGAGTTGGTTTTTTTTTTTTTCCTGATGTACAATGATAACTCATGGGAAAACTATCTTCATACTTTAGCAGAAGGACATATTTATAAAAAGAATAGTTTTCTCTAGCTGACAATTTCAAAAATTCTTAATTTTACTTCTTTTGCTGTCTGTTTGGTTTTTGTTTGTTTTTGTGCTGGTACTGTAGTTGGGTCCTCACATTCCACTTGGCTTTCTTTCTCACAGCTGGAGCTCTACCATTTCAGCTACATGTCCACTTGTGGGATTTTGGTGGTTAATTAGAGATAATCTCTCTGACTTTTTCCTCTCAGGATGGCTTCAAACCAAGATCCTCAGATCTCAGCCTCCTGAGTAGTTAGGATGAGAGTCCTGAGCCGGGCGAAATGATCTGTCCTGTAAGTTAATAATAGATTTATCAAACTTTGTCAAAATAAAACTAGAAGATGTTTCTCAGCAAAGAGGCAAAGAGTAATTGGTAAGAGCAAATCAAATCATGTGATCATAAAAAAAAATTAATGCTGAGTCTCAAGAGTTTCACCAAATAGTGAAAGAAACACTGGCCTGAGCCCTCCAGGGCCTCATAGTTGAGGCTTTCCAAGGCCTAAGCTAAACTGAGGTTGGACTTTTTACCAGAGGGCAAAAACCAGGTGCTGATGTAGATTTCATCTAAGAGGACTGTGATGGGGAAAGGCACCTGAGCCACCACCCTGTGAAAGGAGGAATGGAGTGAATGGTAACAGGATGGTCCAGGCAAGAGAGAATGAGGGCACTGAGCATGCTCCAGCTCCCATTGCCCTGAGGCAGCAGCTCTTGAGCCAACAGCATGAGAAGGGTGAGCAGGTAGGAGGAGAATTAAGTCTCTTACCCCAAAGGCAGCAAAAGTGGTGCTGGGGGGTAGGATGGAGTGAATGAACAGATGGACAGATGGCTTTTCACCTATCCTAAGTAGCTAAAATTATAGGTATGGGCCATTAGTACCCAGCTTGAAGATATGTGTGTGTGTGTGTGTGTGTGTGTGTGTGTGTGTGTGTGTGTGTGTGTGTGTGTGTGTGTGTGTTGTTCTTTTTTCTTTGTGGCATTGAGGCCTTACACATACTCATAAATACTCCACCACTGAACTACACTTCCAGCTCAATTGTATATTTTTGTTTGTTTATTTGTGTGCTTTTGTGCCAGCACTGGGTCTTGAACTCAAGGTCTGGGCACTATTCCTCCCTTAGCTTTTCACTCAAAGCTGGTGCTCTACCAGCTTTACTTCCTGCTTTTTGCTGTTTAATTGGAGATAAAAGTCTTAGGGACTTTCTTGCCCAAGCTGGCTTCAATCTCAGCCTCCTAGGTAGCTAAAATTACAGGCGTAGCTACCAGTGCCAGCCTACTATATATGTTTTGATTCTGTGTGAATCATTATGTTAAGTTCTGTAGGTATCAAAACATTTATTAATATCATCATGAAAGTTTATGACCAAAGAAACATCATTAATTGGTTGGATTTTTGCTGTAGGTTAAAGCATACAACAAAGGCATGGCCATGTCAGAATTTTTATCTTCTTTGCCTTGTCTCTGTGCCAGGCTATCTGCTAATCAAGGAATAGACCAATGTATCCATAGTGAAGCTAAGACTCAACTATCCTGGCTTTGTTCTGAGCCTTTCTTGGCTTGGAAATATGACACTGGGATTTTGTCTTCCAATTTCCCATCTTGTTTTATCAAGTCTTCTCAAAAGCTATTATATAAAGAATGAACAATGGGAATTATTCGGTAGGCCTTCCAAATGCAGGAGCCAAGAAAGCAACAATGGAATTACACAAAACCACTGGTAAGAAAATGTGATCCTTGCTCTCTGGGAGATGACTCAATAGTACGAACTCGTCTGTTCGCATGTAATCCAGCAGAGAAAAACAAGTCCCAGGCCAGAATTATTGATGAGATATGACTTTTTTGGTAAATGAGAGACTACAAATCTACCTCATGGGAGAGAAGTTGAAAAATAGGATTGAAATATAGGGACACTTAAGGATAAGAATATAGGCAAAACAGCTGGGCGCCAGTGGCTCACACCTGTAACCCTAGCTACACAGGAGGCTGAAATCTGAGGATCACAGTTCAAAGCCAGCCTGGACAGGAACGTCTGTGAGACTCTTATCTCCAATTAACCCCCAAAAGGCTAGAAGGGGAGCTGTGGCTTAAGTGGCAGAGTGCTAGCCCCAGGACACATGGACACACACACACACACACACACACACACACACACACACACACACATACACACACACACACACACACACACACACACAGAATAAAGGCAAAACATTAAACTAAAGCAGTTGTATTTGACCAAGTCATTCTTGGAAAAAAAAAAAAAATATATATATATATATATATAATATCACCAGCGGAGCTTTAGGAACTATTAAAATCTTTGCCCAAATACTCTGAAAATAAAAGTATTCTCAGTTGTAATCTAGACCTAGTGATACCAACATAGCACCCCATGATTTCATCATAGATTTTGAGTTTATAATTTGTTATACAGGAAGTGGAACTGTGACTTAAGTAGGGGAGCACTAGCCCTGACCAAAAGAAACTCAGGGACAAGTGCCTAAGCCCCGAGTTCAAGCCCCAGGGCTGGCACAAAACTAACAAACAAACAAAAATATCAAATAGTTATTTGTACATAGTGGTTTCAATTCGGCATGTCAGGTTATGAATACAGTGCATCTTAATCCACGTGGCCTCTTCAATTGTTCTCCCCCTCCCTCCCAACCCTGGTTCCATTTTCACACCCCTACCCTTCCTCCCTCCATTCCTCTGTCCCCTCCCTTCCCCTTGACCTTCCTCCTGCCCAACACGCGTTTCAGCTCCTCAGCATTCGTTTTGTTCAACGACCAGCTAGTTTGTTCAAAGGAGTCACACATTCTCTGAATTACGGGAAAAGAACAGTGGTTGTAATGGGAGAATCTGACCTGAGACTGCTGGAAAAGAATGCTTTTCTCAGGGTTGATGCCACAGGCAAGAAGGGCTGCGGTCATGTCCAGGACACTCTGCCGGAGGACGACAGGGTCCTGGGGGACGGTGATGGAGTGCAGGTCGACGATGCTGTACAACACCGATTCATACTGGTCCTGTAGCTTCACCCAGCTTTCAATAGCACCCAGGTAATTTCCCAGGTGAGGAATTCCTGTCGGCTGAATGCCCGAAAAGACTCGCTTTACGCTGTCATTCTGGAAGGAAGAAAAACAAACATGTCGGTCTTTGAGGCAGGGCCCATGATTCTCCTCTCCCGTGGAGCTCTCTAGAGTAGCTAGTTCTATTCCTGTAAACTGTACTCTTTTAGCCAGCCATCATCACACACGTTTGTTTTGTGCTTACTCTGTGCCAAGCCAGGCGCTGTGCCCGGGCCTGACACGTGTTACCCGATTTTATCCTCACAAAACCCACTATGGGAGGCACACTCCGCATCTCCTCGGTCTTAATCCATTATTTCTCATGGTCACACAGCCAGGCCATGGTGGGGGATTTGAACTCGAGTAGCAGGGTGCTTGCCTGGTTAAGCTCAGGGCAGTGAGTTCAAACCCCAGGATCGCCAAAACAAACAACGAGATGAAGTTGAGAGGAGAAGAGCAGGTGATCAGGGTACAGAGTAGGGAGAGAACAAGATGGGGAAGAATTCATCAACAGGTGTTATGTCATCATCTCATAGCCACCTTCTGGTGTGTTTCTGCACACTGGGTGACTATTGAGAATAAGAAGGTGCACCTCAAAAAGCTGTAACAAAAGGAGTGTGATGGGGGCTGGGAAGGTGGCTCAGTGGTAGAGCGCTTGCCTTGCATGCATGAGGCCCTGGGTTCCATTCCTCAGCACCACATAAGCAGAAAAAGCCGGAAGTGGCGCTGTGGCTCAAGTGGTAGAGCACTAGCCTTGAGCTGAAGTGCTGAGGGACAGCACCCAGGCCCAGAGTTCAGGCCCCACAACTGACCAAAAAAAAAAAAAAGTGTGATGGCCTTCACATGAGGAAATGGATAAATGCTTGAGGAGACTGACATGCTCTATCCACTTGGAGGGTTTTTTTTTTTTTTTTGCTGGTTAATTGGAAATCACAGTCTCTGAGATTTCTCTGTCCTGACTTTGCAATTGGTAAGAGCAAATCAAATCATGAGATCATAAAAAAATTAAGGGTAAGCAGTTACAATAGCTTTACAGAACGGTGAAAGAAATCTCCATCCTCACAGCTCAGCTAAGGTTTGGATTTTTTGCATACAGAATGAAGCAGGCGTTCACTTTCCCTACATGATATCTGAGGACTGCTTCCTTCTGTTGCTCTGACGTGCTGTCTCTGCGCTCACAGAACCCGGCGAGAAGAAGCTGGAAAGAATCTTATCTGTTGTTGTTGTTGTTCGGTCTGAGACTGGGACTTGAACTTGGTGCCCCATGCATTTGCTCACTGTCTTAGCACTCTACCAACAGAGACATGCATCCAACCCCTAAAAGGTTGGTTATTTCTTTTTTCTTTCTTCCTTTTTTTTTTTAAGGTCTGAGACTAGGACTCAAACTTGGAAAGTGTATTATAATTTGCTTTAATTTGTGTGTGTGTGTGTGTGTGTGTGTGTGTGTGTGTGTGTGTGAGTTCAAGCTCCAGAGCTTGAACTCAGGGCCTGAGTATATACTATATCTGAACTTCTAAGATCAAAGCCAGCATACTAGCACTTGCACCACAGCACCACTTCCTGGTCTTTTCCTATTAGCCCAATTGTGTATGTATCCTTACCTGTGCTAGTGTCACATTGTTTTGTAAATGAACGTCAGGACCAGACAGATCAAGTCAATCCATCTTTATGTGTGTGCTGGTGCTGGTGCTTGAGCTCAGGCCTCCCACAGGCACTTTGCCTTTTCACTGAAGACTGGCACTCTGCCATGGATCCACACTCCACTTCTGGTTTTTTGCTGGCTAATTGGGCATAACTGTCTCTTGGATTTGTTTGTCCAGGCTGGCTTCATAATCCTCAGATCTCAGCCTCCTGAGTAGCTAGGATTACAGGAGTACCCGGCAGATCTTTTTTTTTTTTTTCTTTTAAAAGTATCTTACCCAACAAGGAAACCTGTGGTGGGCAATATTTCTTATAAGTTATGGCACGGGGAGTATGAGGGAGGGGGGGGAACTGACTGAAATATAAACAATGAAATTATTCCCCCCCCCCCATATAATGTGTATAAACCAATATGAAAAAAAGAAAAGTATAAGAACAATTAAAAAAACAGTATCTTACTCATCCTGGTCTTTCATATTTCTCAATACATTTTAGAATTACCTAGTCAAGTCTCAAGGGTAGGGGTCTTATCATTGTAAATAACATAAGTGTCTATCATATTGGACTGTCTCTTCCAGGAAACCATACCGCATATTAAGGCTTTAGTCCTTTTATCTGACACTGGGGTCTACTAACCTACTTTAAACAAGTGAGTGTCAGGGCTACTTAAATGTTTTTCTAAATTCTACAAATACTACAAACAACAGCTTATTTCTTTTCTCTACTCCTAAGATAACAGGTCTAAAGTAGAATACCACATCCTAGTTCTAAGGGTACTAATTGAACTGGATCCAAGTCCTCAGGAAGAAATCCAAAAGACTTATAGCTCTGAGGGTATGAAAAATACCACTCAAGTATCTGAGAACAGCTGGGCGCCAGTGGCTCACACCTGTAATCCTAGCTACTCAAGAGGCTGAGATTTCAAGGACTGTGGTTCAAAGCCAGGCCAGACAGGAAAGTCTGTGACATTCTTATCTCCAAGAAACTACCCAAAAAGCCAGAAGTAAAGCTGTGGATCAAGTGGTAGAAAGCTAGCCTTGAGCCAAAGAAGCTGAGGGTCAGCACCCATTCCCTAAGTTCAAGTCCCAGGACCGGAACAAAAAACCCAAGAAAGAGTAACTGACAACAAACATAATCTAACCACACAGACATACACATGCACACGTGTGTGCACATACATACACACTCATACTCAGCCTTTAACTCTTCATAGTTTAGAAGTAATGTTTTAAAATAGTTTCCATTTGAAGTTTGGAGAAAAACAGAGTAAGAGAAAGAACCAAAGAGAGAGAGCCAGAGAATGAGTACATCCTACTTTAGTAAGGTTTCCTCTAGTACTGATTTACACCAACCCTGGATTCCTGATATGGGAATAAGCAAAATAATTTTCAGTACAGTAGAAAATGATTAATGGCTTTTAGGGCTGATTGATGAAGAGAGAAAGCAAAGCAGAAAAACAAACTCAACTTAATAAATGGAAAGGAAGGAAAAAAATCCATCTAGAAATACCTGCTCTAGAAAGATGAGAGGATATTTCTGGTAATGTAAAGGATTATGAAGACCAAGAAAACTGAGCTGAAAAAAAGAAAAAAAAGAATAGGAATATGCCTACATAAATTCCCCTATGGTCACACAAAGAAGTTATTCCCCAGGAGAAATGGAGAAAACAAATTCTTGAGAAAACTAGGAGAGAAACACACCAGAGGAGAGACTGTGGGAAGAAAAGGCCTGTGAGCGGCATGAGAGGGCTGGGCATGATCTAATAAATCTCCATTCCCCAGTTCCTGAGTTTCTGTCCATCCATGCAGAGGGAAGTGCAGCATCAAGAAATACCCCAACAAGACATGTTTTGTTCACTTTGCAGGAGCTAGTTAAGAAAAAAAAAATACAGCCTCAAAACTAGGACCCGGATCCCTGGTCTTAAAAATATACAGAGAGCAACCCGCTTCACGGCAGTGAATTTATGTTCCTGTCTGTATTCTCTCGCAAGAGTTGGCGGGTGGCCTCTCGGCATGGCAGGGGAGACACGCCTGGTACCATGAGATCATGGGGCTGGAATGTGGACTTTGGGTGGTGGGAGGATGGGGGTCCTGAGTTCAAAAGCACCAGAGATGGTGAAAAATGAAAATGAAAAAAAGCCCAACGTCCCAATGGACAGGAGGCCAACCACAAAGCAAATAGCTTTGAGACTCACCACAGGCATGGACCAGGGGAGGGAGTGCTTGCTTATAATGCCCAGGGGCAGACAGGCGGGGGGGGGGGGGGGGGGGGGGGGTGACAGGGAGGGGGGACAGCGAGTGTCAACAGGTCTTTGTATCAGGGGCACATTTCCCTAACAAACGCCATGTCCAACCAATGCACAGACTGGCTCATTTGAGAACCAGCTCTGCCCGTGGGTGGTTTGAGACCTGAGACTCAATAAATTCCAAGAGAGGATGAGTGTTCGAATCCATTAACTTACCAATTTCACCAACACAGTGGAAACTCTACCTGGGTAAGGGACATTATCTAAAAAAAACTTTTTGTTCTTGTTCTTTATGTGCCAGTACTAGGGCTTGAACTCGGAGCCAGGGGCTGTCCCTTAGCCTTTTTTGCTCAAAGCTAGCATTCTGTCACTTGAGTCACAGTGCCACCTCCAGCTTTTTGGTAGACAAGTGGAGGTAAGAGTTTCAAGGGCTTTCCTGCCTGGGCTGGCTTTGAACCTTTGATCCTCAGATCTCAGCCTCCTGAGTAGCTAGGATAACAGGCGTAAGCCACCAGCATCCAGTTTAAAAAGAACAAAAAACACTACAGTCAAAAGTGAACCAAAAACATGGCTGACAACCACCATGTCTTCTTGGTTCCAAGAATGGTATTTTATCCCAAACTGCAATCAAGAAAGTAAGCAATAAAGTTATTGCTTAAAATAGACATCTCCACAGGTCCCTTTACTTTTTTAAATTGTACATAAAATAAATTTACCATATCAAAATCATCACTGCTTAGCTCTTTACCAGTAATTCTCACACAGGCCAAGCCTCAGGTACCTGAAATACATCTTCAGCATTTTATTGAAAATACCTGTATTACCAATTCAGGATTGAAGAGCTGGAACTAGGAGGATCAGTGCAGGAAAACAGCATGTTAATCCTGGTGGGAGGAGATGCTCCCTGGAATACCCTGGTCACGGCTCAGCCTTGTTCTGTCCCCCTGAAAGTATGCAGACAGCCATGGTCTGCTAAGAAATGTTCCTGAGCACCAAGAAAAGTGGGCTCATGACTGCTTGGATAGAAACAGACGCTCGGGCCTGGGAATCGAAACAGTGAGTACTGATTGACTAAGAGGGAAAGTAGGTCTTCTATCACTCCTGAATGAGGAACAATATGCGGGTCAGAACTGTTTTTAATTGCTTGCAAAAAGGAAGAAAAATAAGACACTAAACCATTAGATTGTGAGTTCATTGCAAATATCGATGAAAAGGACTTAACATATTTTGTTAGTTCTGGGAAGAGGAGAGGGAGGGAGAAAGGAGGGGAAGGGAAAGAGGGAGGAAAAGGAGGAGGAGGAAGAGGAAGAGAAAGAGGAGGCAGCGGCGGCAGTGGCACAGGAACAGCAACCACCCCTGGATGCTAGTGGCTCACTCCTGTAATCCTATTCAGGAGACTGAGATCTATTTAGGAGGCTGAGATCTGAGGATCATGGTTTGAATCCAGCTCAGGCTGGAAAGCCCAGGAGGCTGTCATCTCCAACTAACCAGCAAAAAGCTGGAAGTAGAAGTATGGCTCCAGTGGTAGAGCACCAGTCCTGACTGTAAAAAGCTAAAGGAGAAGTACCATGACCCCAAGTTCAAGTTTGTTTGAGCACTTCCCAATCTCAAGTGTTGGGCGTGTGTGCTGGGTGCTATATGTGCTCTGCGCTATATGTGCTGTGTGCTGTAGGTACTGTACACTGTATGTGTTGTGCGTTGTAAGTACTGTGCACTGTATGTGCTGTGAGCTGTAGGTACTGTGAGCTGTAGGTATTGTGCACTGTATGTGCGGGGCGCTGTAGGTACTATGTGCTGTAGGCACTGTGTGTTGTAGGTACTGTGAGCTGTAGGTACTGTGTGCTGTAGGTACTGTGAGTTGTAGGTACTGTGCACTGTAGGTATTATGCACTGTGTGTGTGGGGTGCCGTACGTACTGTGTGCTGTAGGTGCTGTGCACTGTATGTGTTGTGCACTGTAGGTACTGTGCGCTGTAGGTGCTGTGTGCTGTAGGTACTGTGTGCTGTAGGTGCTGTGAGCTGTAGGTACTGTGTGCTGTAGGTACTGTGTGCTGTAGGTGCTGTGAGCTGTAGGTACTGTGCACTGTAGATATTGTGCACTGTGTGTGTGGGGTGCTGTATGTACTGTGCATTGTAGGTGCTGTGCACTATAGGTACTGGGTGTTGTATGTACTATGTGCTGTAGGTACTGTGTTCTGTAGGTGCTGTGCACTGTAGGTACTGTGCACTGTAGGTGCTGTGTGCTGTAGGTACTGTGTTCTAATCCTTCATGGCGTCAGCATGTGACTGCACACCATCCTCCTTCTTGGGATAAAATCCACCTCTCAAAAGCATGCCCTACACTCTCCTGGCCCTTCTCTTGTTGGATAGCAGAGGCACTGGCGCCATGGTCCAGCAGGCTCTTGTTCTTGCAGGCTGGAAGTCCAAGGTGCAGGAACCAAACCCTGCCTAGGGAGGCTCGCTTGCTTGCTCTCTTGGCCTCTGACAGCCCACGGCTCCCTCCTCAGGAGGGAGTTGTCCATCTTCACACAGCCCTTCATAAAGACTTTCACCAAGTCACTTCAACAAAGCCAATCCCCCACTCCCCTCTCTCTGCTAGTACCAGTACTGGGCTTGAACTCAGGGCCTCGTGATCTTGATTGGCTTTTTTTTTTTTTTTTTTTTACTGAAGGCCGGAGATCTACAACTTGAGCCACACTTCTACTTCAAGTTTTCTGCAGGTTGATTGGAAAGAGTCTCACTGGCTTGAATGCCTGGGCTGGCTTTGACCCGTGATCCTCAGATCTCAGCCTTCCCAGTAGCTAGACGTGAACCACTGGCTCTCCCTCTCTTCTACTGATCCTTCCCTGTGCATTCAACCCCCAACCATCTCTCTCTGATCCTACACCCCTTAAATACCACCCTTTTTTCCATACCAAGTGCACACACACGTGCACCTCACCCCACCAGCAACCCCCACAAACACAGAACAGATCCTGCTTTTATCCGGTTTTTTTTTTCTTTCTTGTACCTATCACACTGGTAACTTGGTAAATATTTTCTTATTTGCTTAGTAAATATTTTTCCACCTAGATGCTGAGTCCCTCTAGGGCTTTTCATCTTTATATCCCAGTGAGTAGCATGGTGGCAGCTCCGTGGTGGGGCCCTAATAAACGCTGGCTGAATACATCTTTCCTCCCCCACTGGGGCTCCAAGTGAAAAAGGACAAAATAACCACAGACAAAGTGAACTAGAGGCTCCACGGAGAGGCAGTTGCTAAACAAATGCTATTCTGAGATTGTGTTGGCTTGCTGAAACTCTGAAACTTCATTCTTTAAATCAGGGCACATGGAAACTGCGTCAAGCACGCCATACCCCCAGAGACCGGTGCTAACAGCAGGTTTTCCCTGTACCTGGACAGTCATAAAACTGGTGAGACGTTGAACCCAAAATCCGAGTTCCACACTGGGACAGGAGAAATGGAGATAGCCTTGGCTCCAGGTCTGAAGTAAAAGGGACTGACAGGGAACGATTTTGTATGAGAAGAGTTTGCTTGGGCAGAAAGAATAAAAGGTTCATTAGACTGATTACTGGCGTAGGGAAGTAAGAGTCTCCGCCAGCATCTACCGTCTTGTACTGATGGAAGCAGAGGCTCTGAGTGAACAAAAGGAAGATGGAGATGAGATCAGGGGTCTATGAGTATATTTCCTGTGCCAGCAATGTCACCGTGATGTGGGTCCACTCCTGAACGTACTAACTCAGGAGTGTTAGCAGTGAAAGAAAGGCGTGAACTTCCAGACCTACAGTTTTCAATCCTGGCTGCACAGTAACCCAGAGCTTTTTTTTTTTTTTAAAGTCCCCTCTCTAGGTCCCACCACCCAGGTTTGATTTAATCCATGGATTTGTCACAAACACAGAGAGGCTTAAGGGTGCCTCAGTGATTCCAACACAAGGCCCGAATGGAAAGACTAGAACTCAAAGTGGACTGCTACATCGTTATTCTCCAAAGTTTCCCATCCAGGAAACATGGAGTCGTCTCCCCCCCCCCCCCCACATACACAACAAAAAGACTAACAAAAAGATCATAGATATAAGTTCACTCTTTTATATTTTGCATTTCAATCTCTGAGACAGTCATTCATTAGTGTCTAGGGAGAGGCCATGTTGGCTCAAGGATGTTCAGATACCACACTATTCCAAGACTATAGAAGGACACTAAGCAGCTAGGAGGGGCGGTTTCTACTTGGTAATAGACCAAACCCCAGACTAATAACACGTGGCTTGGGCAAGTGAAGCCAACACGCCTAACATTCTTACACAAAATATGTCAAATGAGAGCATGACTATCTCTGAATCTTTGGGAGAGAGACAATGTGAGAAAAATATTTGAAAGATACTTTTACTAGCATGAAGATAGTTAACTAAAAAGGGATCTCTGTATCCATATACACTTCTACCAGCAGAAGTCAGTCTCTCCTACTTTCCTCTCTCCCTCTTCCTTCCTGTGTTCATCCCGTGGCTTGAACAGAGGACCCAGGGCCTGTGCACCATCCCTGAGATTCTCACAATCAAGACTAGCACTCTACCACTCGAGCCATAGCTCCACTTCTGGAATTTTGTGGTTAACTAGAGATAAGAGTTTCACAGACTTTTCCTGCATGAGCTGGCTTTGAACCGTGCTCCCCAGATGTCAACCTCCTGACTAGCTAGGATTATAGGAGTGAGTCAACCACTCCCTCTCAGGTCCCTCTCCGCTGCCATCCCTCACCCTGGCTTAGTCTCAGACTGAGGTTGGGACCATCCTCAGGGTGATTCTTCATCCTTTGCATTCATGTGTGTCCAGGCCCTCCTGTCAGCTCAGACTTAACTTTAGAGTGAGTCACAAGAACGACAGGTAGGCAGGAAAATATGACCGTGACGACTAGTGTGGCGATTAGCCGTGGTCGGGAAGCGCAACCCAGCGCCCCACTGCCTGGATGCAAGTCCTCGCTCTGTTACTTGAGTGTTCTTGAGCATGTCCGAAACAGGGATGCACAGGAGGACCGCAGGAGTTGAAGTGCACTGGGCTCGGCAGGCAGGAAGTGCTTCGTTATGATCTAGCCCTTTGTGGGAGACAGCAAGTTAAGTGGTCTGTTTTGGAGCAGCCATTCAACCTGGAAGTGTGTCCTACAGAGCTCTTCGCCCAAGAATATTAGGCTAGATAGTGTCCCCAGAGGACCAATTCCACTTCAAAAGAATGACAAGCAAGTCTTGGTATATTTAATCTAGGAGAGCTTTCCTTTTGAACAGCAGAATACTACTGAGCAGGCAAGAAGGATGTGAAGAACCAGTTGAAAGAGAAACTTGACTTAGGAGCCAGCTGTGCTGTGCACCTGCTCTGTGTTCTTGTGCCAATCAAACAACCTGCTCTAGATCTGCAAAACAGGAAGATTAACAGGAATTTCCCAAAGGACCCCTGACACTGCCCACCCATGGAGTTTTTCTGTAAGTATGTGTAAACAGCTCACACTGACAACGGTGGAAGGATACACAACAACTGAACTATTCAGCCTGTACCTTACTTTTTGACACTGTACAGGGTCATTTGTTTCTCCAGTGTGTAAACATTTCAGTCACCAAATTTTTAAAACTGGCCTACTTTTTCTGTATAAGGCTTATTAAATTAACTTGCATGTAACTATAAGAGTCTTCTGTTAACTGAAATGTTACGGATTACCATGTTCATTTTACCTAAAAGCAAATAAAGACCAAAATATTTATAAAGCTTGCATGTGACTATTTAGTTATCTTTTTGTGTGCCAGCATTGAATTCAGAGCCTTATACTCTCATTTGGCTTTTTTGTTCAAGGTTAGTGCTCTACCACTTGAGCCATAACTCCACTTCCTCCTTGTTGCTAGTTAATTGAAGGTAAGAGTTTCATGGGCTTTTCTGCTCAGGCCGGCTTTGAACTTTGATCCTCAGATCTCACCACTTGAGTAGCTAGGATTAGGTGTGATAGGAAAAAGTCTTATTTATTTGTTTATTCATTTTCTAATTTTTCTGGAAATAATGTAGTATAATATAAAGGATATAGGCTTCATGGGCTCACAGGACATTAATTCAAATTCCTTTTACTTTGTTCACATACATTTATTTGTTGATCGTCTGCTGAGCTGACTACTTAGGAAGCCTTACCATCAGAGAAGTCTTTGTAAAACTCTAGCAGCAGCGTTCTTGTTTCACAAATGAGAAGACTGAGGCACCAAGGGGTTCAGTAAGTACCACATGAGTGGTAATTAGAGGAGGAAAAAGTCAAACCACTGGGCGCTGGTAGTTTACCCACATAATCCTAGCTACTGAGAAGGCTGAGATCTGAGGACTGAGGTTCAAAGCCAGCCCAGACAAGAAAATCTGTTAGACTCTTTCTTATCTCCAATTAATCAGCAAAAAGCCTGAAGTGGAGCTGTGGCTCCAATAGTAAAACACTAGCCCTGAACAAGGAAGCTAAGGAACAGCACCCAAGCCGTGAGTTCAAGCCCCAGTATAGGCACAAAAGTAATAATAAAGAGTTAAACCCAAGTAGATCAACATAGCCCCATGGTGCACAAAGGTGATCAGGAGAAGTAGAGTCCTAGCACTCAAGACACTATTTTCTTTTACCTCTTTGATCCACTAAGTGACAACTACCTTCCAGCAGGTATGATCTGAAATGGACTTAAATTTTATGTGCTGATAATTCCACAGCAGTGTATGACTCTCTCTCTCCCTCCCGCACGGCTTCTACTGAGAGTAATGGCTTGATGTGCTGTTTCCATTGAGAAGTGGTAGGCCATACCAGAGCAGGTGACAGGGACAGTGGTTCTTATTCATCTGGGCAGCAGCTTCAGTGCTAATTCTAAACACAGGTGGTGAGAGAGACAGCCAACAGGAAGGGGGAAGGAATGGCGGCTGACACGAGCAAGGAGGAAGATTGATGGTTTCCCTTTCTCTCTTTCCCCAGTGCACCAGCCTGGGGGGGCAGAGATGTAGGAGCCGCTGTGCTGGGGACAGTAAAATACACAGCACAGTGTCTATCTCACTGCAAGGCTGATTAATGAGGCCAAAATGACACCGAACACAGCCAGTGCTGCGGGTGGAGAATTCACAGGCTTTTCTTTCTTTAATGATTTCAACAAAAGCAGTTCCCATCAACTGCCAGGTTTGAAGTGGAATTACCCTGTGGTCACAGCAACGCAGGAGTGCCTCTGGTAGGAAGTGGAAAATAGAAAGGAGGAGAGCTGTAATAAATTCGCTGATGGTCATCTGGTTACAAACCGGTCAGGAATCCTTCTCTCTCTGATTGGCTGGAAGATCTCACAGATAACGACTGCATTCACTTCCCTAATTAATGGACAAAGAACCCGGGAATGCATCATCATCTTTTAGAAGAACTCTTCTTTTTAGAACTAGAAGACCAACAGCATTACTAACTGTTCATGTTCCATTGTACTTCCATAGTGTATACATTAAAAAAAAGGACACAGAAAACATGAATGTTAACACAAAAAAATGTTTCACAGCTCTATGGTGAGGTGACCATCTCCATTTAGATCTCCATTTAGACTTCCCACCATCAGTTCCAATACGACATCCAGACCCAACGGCCAGGTGAGCTCTTCCCATGTGCACCCTCCCCCTGGATTCCCAGTCTGGGGTGACTTGAGCAGCCAGCCTCCTCCCCAGAGCTTTCTCCACTACCCCATTCTATGGGGTCATACCCAGGATCCACCAATCATGAGCTATGGGATCTTGTTTTATTTTGTTTTGTTTTTGGTCGGTTGTGGGGCTTGAACTCTGGGTCTGGGCAGTCCCTCAGCTCTTCAGCTCAAGGCTAGCACTCTACCACTTGAGTCACAGCACCACTTCTGGTTTTCTGGTGGTTCACTGGAGATAAGAGTCTCACGGACTTTCCTGCCCAGGCTGGCTTTGAACCGAGATCCTCAGATCTCACCTCCTGAGTAGCTAGGATTACAGGTGTGAGCCACTGGTGCCCAGCTGAGCTATGAGATCTTTACAGTTATTTGGCTCTTGACTTCCTCATCTGCAATTAAAAGTTAAATAATATTATTTTATGGGCTATAAGTATGTAACAAGGCTTCAAAATAGACCCTACATGGGAAATGCTCAAGAAATATTAGCTATTATTACATCCATCGTGTAATCAGTTACGAAGCCTAGGGGCATGGCTTCCCTACCCCATCTGTCAAAATGTCTGAACCTATCACCCACCTGGGCTGTGTCAATAGTGCTGGCCTCTTTAGCAGCAGCACAACTATCTCCTCAAAGTAAGACGTCTCCACGGGTTCCTCCTCTCCTATAGGTTTAAGTCCAGCCTCTCATTGATTGTATAAATCCCTCACAATCTGATTTCCCACATTACTAAAACATGGCAGAGGCCAAGTGTCTCCACAATTGATGTTACTTAAGCAAGTAAAAAAGTCTCAGGGGAAATAGATGCTTTACTGTTTTTACATACTGTTTTTGTGCCTGTACTGGGGTTTGAATTCAGGGCCTTGTGCTCTCACTTGGCTTCTTATGCTCCAGGTGGGTATGCTAGCACTTGAGTCCACATCTCTAGTTCTGGCTCTTCTCTGGTTACCTGGAGTTAAGAGTCTCACAAACTTTTCTACCCAGGCTAGTTTTGAACCATGATCTTCAAATTTCAGCCTCCTGAGCAGCCAGGATTACAGGCATGAGCCACAGTGCCTGGCTGTTTTTACATTTTTATACGTTTGTACTAGGTTCATATCATGTTCAGAAACACCCTAAGAACAATCAGTTATCCTTAGGACTGGAGACTAAATGTCCCAAATGAAAATAAAACAGTTTATTTTTTTCCTAAGTAAGATTAAAATGTAAAATGTTTCTATTGCTTTGTGTAGTGTCTTAATTATGTATACACATACTCCCCAAATTAACATCTTCCTGAACATTAGAACGTGACCTTATTTATAAAGAGGGCCTTTGACGATGTAATCAGTTATAATGGGATATTGGATTCAGTTATAATGTGACATTGGATTAGAGTGAGCCTTAAATTCAGTGATTAGTTTCTTTATAAGAATTGACAAGGTGGGGGGAAGAAGAGGGAGGAGATGGGAAGGGATGGGAAGGGGAAACAAAGGAGGAGGCAACAATGCTTGATAAGAAACGTACTGATTATTTTGCCCATGTAATTGTAACCCCTCTGTATGGTATTTTCACAATAAATAAATATATAAATAAGGAAACACACACACACACACACACACACACACACACACACACATACACACACGTACACACAAAGAAGTGCTACACAGGGAAGAAGGCCATGGGGGGCGGGGTGTACGCAGGGTGGTGGAGGAAGAGATTGGATGATACAAATTAAAGAATGGCAAGTACTGCCAGGAGCTACCAGAAGTTAGGAGCAGGCAGGGAATGATTCTTCGGTAGGGCCTTCCGAGGGGCCGACGCCCTGACTTCAGATTCCTACATTCCAAACTGTGACAACATGAACTTCTGTCACCTTAAGCCAACCAGTCTGAGGTCCTTCTTGTTATGGCAGCCTTTGGAAACTAATACACTTGGCTAATAACGAGAACTGACATGGGGGTGTTAGAAGATCTATAGCCAAGCTACTACCAATCATTCCTGCTGGACAGTCCTCGGCCAGGCCACAGAGCTCTGTTCCAGTGGGCTCAAGCCCATGTTGGACAATGCAGAGTAGAACACAGACTCTGCACCAATCACTGTGCTTGGTAGAAAGCACAGCTGCCCATGGGTACTGTGCTGAGCGGCAGGAAGCATTACTGGTTAGACCAAAGCAAACCAACCAACAGTCCAGATCAGCAAAGGGGCAATCGTAAAGACAGTTCTGTGATTTCATTCTGGGATCCATTCAAAGGTCTAGGGCCATATCTTCAATGATTCAATGGTTGTTTATTTTTACCAACTGAAATATCCATTTCACCAAAATCCAGGAGAAATGCAAATGTAGACCTAGCAAATACCATTTCCTATGGTGAAGAAATACTGAGCATATAACATTTTTTTCCTAATAGCATAACATGCAGTGTTTGCACTACCACAATCTATTGTTCTTCTCTGGGTGGATGCTTTTTAAAAATTAATTTATTTTATTTTTCATTTTATTATTCTTGTTTTTGTGGTACCAAGGAATAGAACCCAGGGCCTTATGCATGCTAGACAAGCACTCTACCACTAAGCCACATCCCAGCCCAACACTGGTCTTTAATAAACACTATTTCATATTTTATTGAACAGGACAGCATTTGCCATATGTTCTATAATACAATCTTTAAAAAAACATATATTTCCTATTGCCATTGTAAAGGTGATGTATAGAAGGGTTAAAGTCAACAAATGAATACATTTCTTTTTGAAGTGTTACCTTTTCTCATTTTTCCCTCCAGATTTTCCCTCCCGAACTCCCTGCCTCACAAGTTGTATAATTTATTTTCAACATAGTGTCTTTAGTGAGTGTCACTGCTGCATTTGTTCAGCTTTTTTTTTAATCTTTGAAATTTTAACGGGTTGTATTTCAGCATTACCACCGTAGCCTAATTGGTTTGAAAATATGTTTTCTAAGAAAATAAACAGTGAAGCATTTCTATTACATTTGAGAAGCAAGTACACATGTCTATAATTTTTCCTTGAAGCTCTTTTGAAAGGTTTCTTAAGAACACAGTATGTAATTAATAAACTTTGGAAGAAAAAAAATCAAATTTGCAAATGAGCGCCAGCTGATCATCAGTTCCCACCCCTTCTTCATGTTCAAAGGAATAGGTCAACAGTCTCTGGGGGCTCTCAATGACAGCCCCTAACGTTAAGAGAATAGTTCAATGGATCTTTGACATGCCAGATCACTTCCTGAAGGTCACATCTTTGGATCCCCGATAAAAGTTTTGAGACAATAAAACCAGGCACTCTATGCACAGATGAAGGGAGGCTGTTATCAAAGAAGTGTCAGGATCGGACACATTGCAGAGTTTTTGGCTCCTCAGATTTACTAATAAACCTTAGAACATTACATATGCAAGTATTTAGCTCTTCCTCTAAAATTCTGCCCACACCCTCCTGGTGCTCAGCGGCACCACTAATTTTAATCTGCATTCACCCTGGGAGTGTGCCTGCAAAGGAAGGAGTGGGGAAACTCCAGCCATGGTCTATAGAGACCCCAGAAATCACTGGGTTCACAACGGGACAGACATATATACTTCTTTTACACTTCTTGTGGCCCACCTGCCTGCATTCATAATTGTGTATAGATGTTATAAATAGCCAAATGGTCACTGGCAGATAAAAGGTTCCCTACCCTTGCCAGTCTTTACTGGGCCAAATAGAATTGTACAGTTTTCTTTAGACAGTCTTTCCTTTACCAATAGTTGACCTAAACAAAGGCTTTTTTTTTCCTCTTTTTCTCTTGTGTCCAGTACTGGGGCTTAAACTCAAGGTGTGGGTGCTATCCCTTAGCTTTTAGGTTCCAGGCTGGTGCTCTACCACTTGAGCTACAGCTTCACTTCCAGCTGTGTAGTGGTTTATTGGCATTGATGAAAGTCTCACTGACTTTTCTGTCAGATCTCAGCCTCCTGAGTAGCTAGGCTGACAGGTGTGAGCCATCAACACCTGGCTGGCTACCTTTATACCTCTCTTGTGAAGTTACTCCACTCTCCTGGGTAATCCTATTTAAGGTTCCATTTTCACATTTGCATATTGAATGAATTATGTGATTTTTAAGGACCTTCCTTGCTGTAACCTTTCCCACTGGCTACTCCTTAGAATTCTCTCAGGAGCACTCCAGATTTCTTCCTCTATAATAATTAAGGAAAAGTTGGGGATATCCTGCTCAATAAGGTAAGAGTAAATTAACATATGACTGCCTGCTTTTTGTTATTGGGACGAAGATTCCCTTTTTAGGGGACAGGACCAATGCTCACCTGAGGTTCCTTGTGGCTCTGGGCCTCTGGTAACCTGGTACATCACGGAGGGTGTGACTCTCTGTTCTAGATCAGGAGCCAAGGATGGGAAGCGCAGGGCAGGGTGGGCTGAGTCTCAGAGACCCTCCAAGGGCATGTGCTATGTGGCATGTCTTTTAGTTCCTTGACCAGAGTTCAACACCAGCTTCCCCAGCCTCCTCAGTGGGATTTGGCGATCGCCATCTGGGCTGCAGCTTGAGGACCAATCACGGTGATGAGAATGTACTGCTCCTGGGTAGTTTGGCAGCTTTTCCTGCTATCTCCTTTCTAGTACGAGTGACACAACGTAATCCTCAACCATTGCACCGGCCGTCAAAGCTGTACAGTCCCTGCTAAGTACATCCTGCAAGGACCCCAACCAAGGCCTGCTTCATCAGGGCTCAGAGTTAGATGGCCCCCAGCTACCTTAAAATGCAGCCATATGCGCCTTGACATTACAAGTCCTATTATGCAAGTCTCCCCAATCCCAGAGGAGATGAGAGGACATGCCACTGCTGTTACTTCCTACCCTCATTTTAAAGAAACAGAAGAAGGAGGAGGAGGGGAAAAAAATCCAGCCACAATTGGCTCCAGTTGGTGTGAATAATGGGATTCAGTTGTCAGATTCCTGGAATACTGCCAGTGTGGTTATTAGCGGTCCAGATTCTAGACCCACTTATACAGAGGACAATGAATACCAATTTGAATTAGGACAGTATTAAGAAGATATAAAATTGGGTACTTGGGTGTGGAATGTGACAATCCACAAAATAAAATGATACTTGCAGTAAGTCCTGTCCATAAGCAAGGAGGCAGACCGGGATGACCTTGGTCCAATTATAATTTAGGGCTTTTTTGAAGTCTCTGATGGAAGAATCCTAGCTTTGACAAGTTGGCAGTAACCCTTGTGATCTATTTTACTGGGATCTATATTGTCACTGCAAGAAAATAAAATACAATCAAACCTAAGTACAAAACTGGAGAGTGGAGCAGACCTGGCCTGTGATCATTAGACAGACTGGCCGAGGGCCTCAAGCCTTTGATGCCCTGACATATTATTTTCTGGATAGTGTCCAGCAACCCAATGCAGAATAACTTTTTCTCTAATGTATCCAGATGGCAAATGGAAGAGATCAAATTCAACAGTTTCGGGGTTGACCTTAATGGATGTGAAAGGCTGGCTTCTCTCCTAGCTTTTTTAGGGCTCTCCAATACAAAAAGAAAAAAAAAAGGTCTTTGAACTGAGACAAATAATTGTGTATGTGTGTGTGTGTGTGTCTCTCTCTCCTGTCTCTCTCTGCCTCTCTCTCATCTCTACAAAACTAAACAATGGATATGTCAATCTGGTTCCGATCCATCTTCTGTTTGAAAAAGACAGCCAAGTATCTGATCCCTCGTAATCACTGACAATCATGAGATACCTTCTGTGAAGCTCAGTTGGATGTTACTATTAATATTCTAGAAAGCCTTTTTTGTTTTAAATTCCCTCAGGCAAATCTGTTTACGTTTTCTCCATTTCCTTCAGAACTTTAGTCAAATATGCATGCAAATGAGCACGTGTGTGTACCACTAAAGGTTGACAGCACCTACAATCGCTAGTAAGATTCTCACACTGAGGGCTGAGCTTCAGCATTGGCTAAGGTGAGCGTGAGACACTGGGGCTATTGTACAGGCAGACCCCAGGCAGCTCGCTGTGAAGCCATTTGTATATGGAGGAATGTGAGGGGAAGGCCTGTCTCGCTCCCTAGAGAAGAGGATTTACTTACTGAGTATCTATCTCATCACTCACAAGCAAGTCCTGTAGGACCAATCATATGGCCAGCTTCTGAGTTAGCAAGAGCAAGAGAGAACCATGAGCAGGAGGGGCTGCTATTTCAAAGAGGAATACCTTCACCTCCTGTGAAGTATTCCATAAAACAGAGACGTACGTGTGTGTGTGTGTGTGTGTGTGTGTGTGTGTGTGTGTGTGTGTGTGTGTGTGTGTGCCTGCACATGCATGTACATGTTGTGCCAGTAGTGGGGCTTGAACTCAAGACCTAGTGCCCTCATTTGGCTTTTTTACTCAAGGCTGACACTCTACCACTTTAGTCATACCTCCACACCCAGCTTTTGGCTGGCTAACTGGAGATAAGACTCTCTCAGATTTGTCTGCCTATGTTGGCTTTGAACCTCAATCCTGAGATCTCAGCCTCCTGATTAGCTAGGATTACAGGTCTGAGCCACTGGTGCCCAGCTAAAGCAGTAGTTCTTCCCCTGGGTTTGCAGACTTGTGAACATGGTACGCAAAGCACTGAGAACGCATGTCCACATTTCCAAGGTAGAAGATGCACATTTAATCAAGGGATAGAGGGACCACCTCTGTCATCAAACCAAGAACTCCGAGGTCATGACTTCACAGAAACCAGGTTAGCTGGGTGCCAGGTGCAGGTGACTGTTATTTCCTATTAATCAGCAAAAAGCTGGAAGTGAAGGTGGCTCAAGTGGCAGAGTGCCAGTCTTGAGTGAAAAAGACATATGACAGCACAAGTTCCTAAGTTCAAGTCCAGGGACCAAAAACAAAAACAAAAAAAAGAGGACAGGAAGACAGGCCTTTAAGCATGCTGGTCTACCTGCTGGTCCTCAGACATGCCACGTGTCTCTAAGTGTGGCCCTTCCTTCCTTCTCTCCTTTCCCAGGATGCTTTCCCCCCAGATACTGCCACATGCAAATCCACACCATCTTCTGGTCTCTCCTCAAAAATCACCTTCTAAGTTGGGTGCCGGTGGCTCACACCTGTAATCCTAGCTACTCAGGAGGCTGAGATCTGAGGATCGCAGTTCAAAGCCAGCTTAGGCAGCAAAGTCCATGAGACTCCTAAATCCAATAAACCACCAGAAAACCAGAAGTGGCACTGTGGCTCAACTGGTAGAGCACTACCAGCTTTGAGCCGAAGAGCTGAATGACAGCACCCAGGCCCAGAGTTCAAGCCCCATGACCGACCAAAAAAAGAAAAAAAAAGGAAAAAAGAAAAAGAAAAAAAGTCACCTTCTAGAAAGCTTTTACTGACCACTGAAATTAAAACTGCATTATTCCATGAAATATCTGAATTCTGGCCTCATTTAATTTTCTCTATGTTGCTTACTCCATTGAACACACTCTGTATTTTAATTGCTTGCTCACTGTTATTCTCAACTAGTGGAATGGAAGCTTCTGCCTGTGTTTTCTACTTGCCTTGCTCAACTTGTACACAGCAAGAGCACATAAGTAGCTAATAAATGCACCAATGCTTGTATAATATTCATGATCTCACTACTTCCATGAAGTACATATAAAAATCTACCAAGTGACATGTCCAAATAATAATCCACTAAACAGGGTCTCTCAGTAGTTCAGACATGGAGTACACATGGCCCAAAATATACTACATAACTATATAAAAGAGCAGAAATTTATACATACTCACCTCTAGAATATTCTCTTACTTTAATTCAAGGTTTTAGGAAGTTATCTTTCTACTCCAAATTCTATTATCCAAGAGAATTCAATTATCAGGGATACCACCCATCCAATATACATTCAATAAGTATATTTATCAGATATTTTCAGCTTCGACCAGTTATTCTCTTGTCATGCCCTGCAATGTTATCAAAAAGAACTTGTTGGGCTGGGATGGTGGCTTGCCTAGCACACATGAAGCTGTGGGTTCAATTCCCCAGTACTACATACACAGAAAAAGCCGGAAGTGATGCTGTGCTCAAGCGGTGGAGTGCTAGCCTTGAGCAGAAGCAGCTCAGGTTCAGTGCCCAGGCCCTGAATTCAAGCCCCAGGACTGACAAAAAACAAACAAACAAAAAAACATTAAAAAACTTGTTTTTTTCCTTTTAACTTAATGAGAAAGTTGAAGACTTTGTGTCTTTTTAGATGGTCTTCCTATAGAAGACCCAAATTTCAGAGCTACTCAACCTAGCAGTGATCTTGATTTTGTTACTCTATTTTGAAGATTCACTCCTCTCTCTCCTCATTCCTTCTAACAACATTCTAACATTCCAGTAGAAACCAGATAACTCTATTTTTCACATGGTTGATCTAAAGATGGATATGTGCCTTTTAAGACAAGAATCATGGAAACTTAATTTAAAAAAAGTTTTCCTGTAAGACAAGAAGAAAAAAAAGTACAAGCTGTGTCTCTATTTGAGCCATAGATATGTTAATATATTCCCAATCAAAATTAAGGACACATGGTCCACCAAAGAATTTCTGCTCCATTTTAGAATGTGAAAAACAGTGTTAAATGTCATATAGATGCTGAAACACTGGAATTTCCAACGTGTTTTAGAAGATTTATGGGAACTGGTCCTAGATTTTATAAGATACTTGTCTACTGAAGTCATAGACTGAAAGCGAAAATGTTTGTGTGTCCCTCTCCAATTCCTATATTGAATACCCCAATATGATCATATTTGGAAGTGTGACTTTGGGAGGTGATCAGGTTAATATCAAGAGTAAGAGCTCTGGTAAATGATTCTGAGTGCTCTCTTGCCTGTTCCACTATGTGAGATTGCAGGGAGAAGTTCGTGCATGTGCACAAACTAGGGAGGAGGCCCTCACCAGACAAAGAATTTGCAGGCACTAATAGGTGCTGGTGGATCACGCCTGTCATCCTAGCTACTCAGGAGGCTGAGATCTGAGGACTGCGGTTCGAAGCCAGCTTGGGCAGCAAAGTCCGTGAGACCCTTATCTCCAATTAACCACCAGAAAACCAGAAGTGGCGCCATGGCTCAAGGTGGCAGAGTGCTAGCCTTGAGTGAAAAAGCTCAGAGACGGCACCCAGGTCCTGAATATAAGTCTCATGACCGACCCCCCCCCAAAAAAAAGAAATTGCAACAACCTAGATCTTGGATTTCTTAGTCTCCAGAACTGTGAAAAACACGTATTTGTGGTTTAAGCTTCCCAGACAAGGATATTTATTATAGGATCCCAAATAGATCAGGAAAGAGATTTATCATGAAGAAACTACAATCTATTCTATCAGGTACAATATTCCACAATAATTCTATTACCCTAGGATGATTTAAGCTTATATTAAATATTTAAATGATACCACATGAGTAAGCAAGCATAGCAATAAAGCTTCCCTGAGCAACTAAGAATGTGCCAATAGTGGCTTAATAAGAAAGTTTGTTTTGTTTTTTGTCCTCAGGCTAGAATTCAAGGTCAGTGTGGTTTCTTACTGTTGTCTATAATATTGAAGAAATTGTCTCATCAAGCAGGGAATTCTCCCTCCCAGGTGCCAAGCACTGGCAAAGAGATTCTATTTGTATGGGAGGATGTGAAGTCTACATAAAATGCTAATAATGCAAATATTAACACTTCACTGATGAAAAAACTTCTTCACACAGTTTAACATATAACAGATATCTTACCCAAATAACCATGCACCTTCTGTATCATACACTCCCTCTTCCTGAGGAGCCAGGGGACTAAAGACGCTGGTGTGTCTGTCTGTATGCATGTCTATCCTCTACATGCTTGCTACTCAAAGGCACTGTGCTAGGCAGCACAAAGTGGTTGAAAACTTGCTAGCCACTAAAGCAGAAAACATTGTTTGCAGAAAGGGCATTTTCCTTCTCCACCAAACTGGCCAGGTAATCTGTATGCACAGGGAACACACCTGTCTCTGCAGGACTGACAGAGCCACACTGTCTTGGCCTTCGTGTCTCTCTTGTGAATCCACCTTTGAACTACATATCTACCCCCAAGAGGTCTTTTCTCTTTTCCAAAGATGTTTTTGTGCTGAGTGTTGATGGTTCATATCTGTAATTCTACATACTACAGGCTGAGATCTGAAGATCAAGGTTCAAAGCCAGCCTGAGCAGAAAATCCATGAGATTCTTCAATTAAACAGTAAAAGCCAGAATACAGGTACAGATCAAGTGGTAGAGCACTAGTTTTGAGCTTTGTAAAAAGTTAAAGAACAGCACCCAGGCTCCGAGTTCAAGCCCCAGTCCCAGCAAACACACACACACACACACACACACACACACACACACACACACACACACACACACACACGCATGTACACATACAATATTTTGAACTGCCAGTTTAGATCATTCTTCCCAGAGGGAGAACAGGAATTCAAATCAGGACCTTGAGCAAACACTTCCATTTCCCTTCACTATTCTATCTTCAAGCTTTGTAAAACAGGTGCAAAGTACCACAGGGAGTGAAGTGTGGGCCTGAGTGAGAAATGGTCCATCTAGTATCTTCATAAAGAGCCCTTTGCTTGATGGATAAAATTAACTCTGCTCACTTTAATACTCTATAATTAGTGAATTACAGACCTCTTTCAAATGAAAATCCTTGAGAATAAAATTCTTCCTTAACTGGGTGCCTGAGACTCATGCCTGTAATTCTCAATACTCAGGAAGCTGAGATCTGAGAAATGTGGTTCAAAGCCAGCTCAGGTGGACAAATCTAAGACTTTTATCTCCAATTAATGAGCAAAAAGTGGAGGTGTGGCTCAAGTAGTAGAGCACCAGCCTTAAGAGATTGGGAGGAAAAAAACTGAGAGAGAGCAAGGGAAAGGGTGACATTGTCCAAAAAGCCTGACTTATGTAACTGTAACCCCTCTGTACATCACCTTTACAATAACCATGACAAATTTTTAAAGATAAGCTAAGGGAGCACAAAAGGCCCTGAGTTCAAGGCCTACTACTGGCACATGCACACATACAAACACATCTTACTGTTATAAAAATGGCTCACAGCACTAATTACTTTCCTACCTCACACCTTCCCACGTGGTGTCTACTACTTCTTGAAAATCTTTGAGCCTTGGGGCTGGGAAGGTGACTCAGTGGTAGAGCGCTTGCCTTGCAATGCATGAGGCCCTGGGTTTGATTCCTCAGCACCACATAAGCAAAAAGAAAAAAGCCGGAAGTGGCGCTGCGGCTCAAGTGGTAGAGCGCTAGCCTTGAGCTGAAGAGCTGAGGGACAGCGCCCAGGCCCAGAGCTCAGGCCCCACAACCAGACCCTCAAAAAAAAAAAACAAAGAAAATCTTTGAGCCACAAATCGCAAGAAGACCCTAGGTAGTGGCGCCTTGGCCACCCATCAGGTGAAGTTCCACCGCCTCTCCCCTCACCCATGGGGGCTGGGTGGACCTTTCAGCTCTGTGCGGTGTGTACATAAACCTTCCTACAGTCACCTGGGACCCAAGTATTTATTATTTTGACTTTGCATGTCACCATGGCAAGATATGGAAATGGCTTTTGGGGGTTGATTTAAAAGTTGCAGGGTTTTAAATAGGGATACAGGTGGGCCCATTGCAACGAGATGTACAAGTCGTTATGTCGAAAAACGAACTTTACAACTTTGGTGGCAGGGGAGGATCGAGTAGGGGGGAACAAAGAGGGATATGGGATGGGAAGGGGAAACAAAGAAGGAGGCAGCAATGCTTGATAAGAAATGTACTCATTATCTTGCCCATGTAATTGTAACCCCTCTGTATGGTATTTTCACAATAAAAAATTTTTATTAAACCTTACAAGAAACCAAAAAAAAAAAGTTGCAGGGTGGTCATCATAGTAACATATCTAATTTGTTTCAGAACTTACCACTATTTGATCGTTAGTGTACAGGATTCAGAATAAGAATACCTGAGTTTAGACTCCATTTTGTGTGTGAGTGTGTGTGTTGTGTGTGTGTGCGTGCGTGCGCGTACCTGAGCACTGATCCTAGGGCTTGAACTCAGGGCCTGAGTGCTGTCCCTTAGCTTGTTTCCTCAATGGTGGTGCTCTACTACTTGAGTCACAGCTCCACTTCTGGCTTTTTGCTGGTAAGTTGGCTGGAGGTCAGGCGACATGCGGCATTTGAGAATGAACACATAGCATGTCTCTGTACACCAACACCAGAATGGTGTATGGAAATAAGTGGACAGAAAGGAAGAGAGACAGAAGAAAAGGGCTAGTGGGGTGAGCTATTATTTCATGTGCATATGTAGCTGAAGATAAATTGCACATTACATGTTAAGTTACAACATGCATACACAGCAGAGGTGTGTCAATGGTAGAGTGCCAGCCTTATGTGAGGGAAAACAAACAAACAAACCAACAACCAACAAGCCAGGCGCCGGTGGATTACATGCCTGTAATCCTAGCTACTCAGGAGGCTGAGATTTGGGGATCACGGTTCAAATCCATCTGGGCAGGAAAGACCATGAGACTCTTATTTCCAGTAAATGACTAGAAAACCGGAAGTGGTGCTGTGGCTTAGGTGGTAGGGCACCCGCCTTGAGCTGAAGAGCATAGGGACAGTGGCCAGGCCCAGAGTTCAAGCCCCACGACCAACAACAACAACAAAAAACCATCAAAAGGAAGCTAGAAGTAGAGCTATGGCTCAAGTAATAGAATGCTAACCATGAGTGAAAAAGCTAAGGGATGGTGCCTAGGCCCCAAGTTCAAGCCACTATACCAGCATGCATGTGGGCACACACACACACACACACACACACACACACACAGAAAAAACATCATAAATTGGAGAACACACAGTAACTGAATGGAATGTGATATTCTGGCTTTAATGCTACACAGGAAAGTGGATAGACGAAAAACTCGTGCAATGTGAACTAATTCTACAATACTAACAGTACTACACACATATTTTTGTTGTTGCAGTACTAGGAATGAAACCTAGGGCCTCATATATTGTAGGCAAGTGCTCTATCAGTGAGCTATATCCCCAGCCCCAATTATTGGTTTTGATAACTCAGTTATGAATCCATAGGACAACATTTGGTGAGGTTACATACAAATTCCCTGGACTAATTTCATAATTTTGAAGTTATCTGAAAATAAAACATTAAAAACTCTTCTACTGAAAACTATATACAGGATTAAAAACTTAATACAATGGCCACTATTGTTTATTTACTATATTTATTATTCTTTCATCTAGTGTCTATCTTAGTGATTATTAGCAGCAGAAATAGAACATAATATTAGCCAAACCTATGCTGAGTGGTGAATAATGAAGCATGTTGTTCAACTGCATTGAAGTGTCCACATTTTTACATTCAACTGTGTAACAATAAATATTCTTGCTAAATATCCTTGCAGAAGTCTGACCAACACTATTTCACTCTTTGTGCGATACAATCCTGAATTCTGTATTTTAGTCAATGATGACAGGCTTAAATTTACTTAATACTATCAGCATTTAAACAATAACATCTCAGACTTTCATTCCTTTGACTCTGTGACTACTCGCATCTCATCAGACTTCAACAGTTTTCTGTCAAACAACACCTGGCAAAATAAACCAGCTTCACACAAATTGCAGACATCCACAATGAGTATAATGTGAAGTCTTGCCATGCCGGTTCCTGCCCTTCTCAACCAGATTGCACCAAGGGCCTCCCCACCCCACACAAGTGCTCTACCACTGGAATACACCCCTAAAACTTTCTCTATTTTGATCTTAAGTTTACAACTAACCTTGAGGGGCAAAACACAGCATCTGAGATAACTAAGGATTCCCAATGATTAAAAAAAGAAATCTTGCAAGCATTAAAACAACATGGGCATTAAGTTCTCTATCAGTCACAGCTCCTAACAGAGACTTGCTCTGGTTCATCCACTCCTTCCACTTTTCCTTTCGCCTCAGAGGCCAAGTACACAGCCAGAACCAGTAACAAGAAACTTCAGCTATTTCTTGGTTATGATAAAAATCATCCATATGATAAATATACATTTCTTTCTATTTTAATACATTCTTATAAAATAATTTTTGTGTTCTACAAAGGTTATGAGATATCATAAAAATGTCTAATGCATCTGGAGTAGGAATCTAATTCTTCCTTCACATATTTCTGCATCTGTTCACAAAATCCCTTTGACTTCAAAGGAAGCTTTTCAAGAGAAAGAGAAGATACATATAGGAAAAATGGCCATAAATTTTTAGTAGTCCTTCTAAGGTCATTTTAATAATAGCAATATAGGACAAGTATCTCTTGCAGAGACCTAAAATGCCACAAATAATATCAATGACTTCAGGTTTGTATGGAGATTTATGATTTCTTTTTTACTGGTTATAAAAGTGATATATCTTCTATTTAAAACTTGTGAAAAATAATGCTCAAAGAAAACTTAAATTGCTTTTAATCCGCAACTTAGAAAATACAAAGTCCCACAAAAAAGAATAGTTCTTTCATTCCAGGCTTTGTTTCCTGTGTATATAAATAAATAAATAATATTGTAATCATCAATCATACATTTTTATATCCTTTTCTCTAAATCTTTAATAAGAATTTATTAGTCTTTCAAGCCTTCATTTTAATGACTAAAAGAGTATGGAATTTTATACCTGGGGGTGGGGGGAAGTCTCACAGTTGGGTGCTGGTGGCTCACCTCTGTAATATTAGCTACTTAGGAGGATGAGATCTGAGGATCATGGTTAGAAGCCAGCCCCAGAATACAAATCCAAGAGACTTTTTAATCTCCAGTTAACCAGCAAAAAGTCAGAAGTAAAGGTATATGGTTCAAACAGCAGAATGCAATCCTTGAACGAAAATGCCAAGCAAGACTGTGAAGCCCTGAATTCAAGCCCCAGCACTGGCACTGGCATGCATGTATGTGCGTGCACACACACAAGAATTTCACGTGTAATTCTTACTCTACTAGGAGCTAAATTTTGGATTTTGAAATAGTAACCCATTCTAGAAATCCTTGAAATTCTAGAAATCCTTTAAACAATCTACAATAACCAATGACATTTGAAGTTCAACTTTAAAAATAACTTAAAACAAAAAAATAGCATTCATATATGCCATTGAACACTAGAGATTTAGGAATTTTTTTCATTATAATGATTTTTCCCCCATTTATAGTGATTTAGTGTTGCAATCATCCCTGGGCAGTCATTAGCGGGCTCTACTTTGGTTTTTCTGTTTCTTTATTGTCTTATTGTGTATTCTGGCATCAGGAATTCTTTGAAATGAAGTATGTGTTTAAGGCTTAATCATTTTGGTAGTTCATACTTTAATATGCTATTCTATAAATGTAATTCTGGTTTTCAAGAATCAAACCTATAAGCTTCAGAGTATTTGATGATATAAATTGGAGTCAATTCTTATCTAACATTATTTCTTTAAATGTAAAATAGCATTTGAATAGCTGTATGTTGAGCAAGAGACTTCTGGAATATTGCACTTTATGCTGTGAGAGCCCGATGAGATGGCTCATGCCTGAAATCCTACTTCATGGGAGTCCAAGGCAGAGAGGATCAAAGTTGAGACCAACCTGGGCAAAAAGTTCAGGAGATCTCATTTCAACCAATAAAACAAGGGTTAGATCCTGGCACCTGTCATCTTAGCTATGGGAAAAGCCAATATAGGAAGATGTCAGTCTAGGATAAGGGCTTAAAAAAGGACTCTTAAAAAAAAGGGGGGGGGGGGGGTAGGGGAGTCTAGGGCATGGCTCCAGTAGTAGAACACACATATTCACAAGGCCCTCACTTCAAATCCCAATACTGGCAAGAAACACACACACACACACAAACCAAACTTGTGAGAATCACATGAATAAGTCCAGAAAAGCTAGTCCTTGATGGGATGGCTGGGAAATCAGTGACACTTACATTTTGGCTCTCCAACACTCTCACTGGCTACTCTGCCTTCCTAATCACGGGGTTGTAAATTTCCCGAAGTTTGAAAGCACACTGCGTGCTAAAATTACACTCTTTCCACGTAGCCTGCTACAGGCAGGAAGCCCAGAGAGTTTGTGACCTGTCGTATAACACAGCTAGCATGGCGGAAAAGGCCCTGGCCCTCGGAACCCGGTGTGGCAAGCCCCGCATCCACCACCACGAATAAGCACGGTGTCCCGAGCCCACAGAGGAGCCGCAGGGCCTCCCCTCTGCGCTGGGCCTCCCCCCGCCCTCCCCTGCCTCCCCCCTGCGTTGGGCCGCAGGGCCGCCTTCTCCACCGCGCTGGGTCTCCTCCCCGCTGGGCCGCAGAAGCCACCGACCCGGGCCGGTCCCGCCCAAGGGCGCACCGGGAAACAGCACCGGGGAAACCTTCGGGAAAGCCCCAGGGCCCGAGTCTGACTCCCCCGCCCGTGTGGTCATGACCTCGGGGAAGGCCCGGACCGCCGGACCCGACCGCTCCGCCCCTGCAACGCCCCTGCTCGCCCTCCGCGGGCCGTGAGGGGAAGGAGGGAAAATGACCCAGCCAGCGCCCGGGAGCGGCGCCCCGCGTTGCCCAGCAACCGCGCTGACCCGGAAACAGATACCCGGAGCGCGCTCCTTGGACGTCATCACGCACAACGTCCCCACCGCACTCCGGGGTAAGAGGTCAATCAAAGACGATCAGACCTCGGGAGGGACAGCTCTCTCAAGGAAGCAGGAGGAGAGACACGAAGGGAGGGACGGGGGTGAGGACGAGCTCGCGGGACGGGAAGCCACCGGGAGAAGGGCCGGCTTCTCTTACCTGGGGGACTGCAGCAGCTTCGGGCCCTTTGTGAAGTGCCCGGATGAAGCGCCAGCATCCTGGAGCCTTCCGCCTTGAGTGCAGCGCCATGTTGAGAGGGGCGGAGCCGTCTGGCCTCCGATGACGTCAGCGGGGCTCTGGGTCCCGCCTTTCGCTTGCTGCGCGTGCGCGCGTTATCACTTCCCAGACGCGGGGAGCCTGGGTGCGGCCGCGCTTTGCCTTCTCTCCATTCGCCATCTCGGTGCAGGTTTTCTTTCTTTTTACATTACCATTATTTTCCTCCCCCCCCCCCCCCCAAAGATATCTTTCCGCAAAGGTGAAAAGAAAACAGGCTGTGTACGTATAGCCCGCTGGGCCGCAGACAACATCCGCGACGGGCGGGCTGGCGAGTCTGGCGGGCCCGCGCTTCGGGGGGGAAGGGCTGGCCCCGTGTCCACAGGTTGAGAGCCCAGTGCAGCCCTGCCTGTCCGTCCTGTTGCCGCTTGGAAGCTCCACCCGGGCGCCGCGTCACACACCTCTGACCCCAGGAGGCTGAGGCTGTGATTTAAAGCCCAGCCCTGCCAAGAGTGAGCGAGCTCCCCGTGTCCACCCCGGCCCAAGCGTGGCGGTGTGCACTTCTCTGGTCCTAGCTATGCAGGACATATCTGGGTAGGTCGGGTCCGTGTTGCGACGCTCCCCTGGACAAGACGCTGAAAAATCACTTAAAAAGAAAGCAGGCTGCACGTGTGGTTAAACTACAGAATGCCTGCCTGCCTGCCTTCTAGATGGGGCCACGAGTTCAAACCCCATTACCACCTCAAAGAGAGAGCGAGAGAAACCTTTGGTAAAAGATAAGCGAAAAGGATTTATCACAATTCCTTCGCTTTCTACATTACATTGGTCCAAGGAGCGCATATTGGAAATTAGGTCGAGATGGTGGAGATGAAAGAAGTCTACTATTAACTGAAATGTACAAAAACCACACAATTTCTCCCGAGTACAAAAATATCGGTGATGTTGGCGCACAACTGAGGTGAATGGAAGTAAGCAGAAATAGAATTATACATAAGGAGGGAAAGCAAAGGAAATCGAGTTGGGTTTTGTTTTTGTGGCTTCCAAATGGGATGCCCATTAGATATATACCTGAGTGGAGGTGGGAGAGAGAGGTTTGGACGACAAAACATGGCAGTGGTAGCCAAGGAAACCTATGGGACCACCAGAAAGACTTTGTGGGCTAAAAGGGCTCAGATGACAGTGGTAAAGTGGCCCAAAACTGAAATAGTGTGCAGCCCAGAGTGTTGATTCCTGAGGCCAAAGGAGTATAGCTTTCCAGGGGAAGGAGAATGCAGTGTCCACTGTAAAAGGCGGTGTTTACTGCTCCTACGCAAACAAAGCGTTTTCAACCAGACTCTTATGACCCAGAGAGTTAGTATAACAGGACAGACATCCAAAATGCAAGATAATACCTAGCATGAAGCCAGAGACGCGGTTCAAATGGGAGAGTGCCTGCCACCAAGCTCAAAGCCCAGATGTCAAAAGCCAATTCTGAAAAGCAAAAGAACTGGTATGCAGCTGGACCAGTGCATCTGAAGCAAAGGTGTGTCCCATTGGTTTCCCCAAGCAGCTCCTCATAGGAGATATGTCCTTGACACAGTTCCACTAAAAAAGGTTCATCAGAACACTTCTCATCACCTCAATATGATTTTTAAATACAATTAATTGCAAACTTTAAGGCACTGAGAGAATTAAATGGTGTTTTTTCACACCAGGGTGGTCATTGAGTGGCCTTTGAGTGTTGTTCCTTGGCTGGATTGTTTCCTAGAGAAGGACCATGCAGGTTTTAAGTTGTATACAAATTACGTAATTCTTCACACTTCTCTTAGCTTATAGAACAGCCCCTTGCACTGAGTAAGTGCATCTTTTAAATCAAAAATTGATTTTAACCAATTATGCAACTTAGGTAGACACACATTGTAAGAACAAATAAATGGCAGAAGAGAAAACCATGACCTGTTAAGAATCAGCTCCTTACATCCTTTTTACAATAGTACTGAGGAGAAACATGACAAAGAAGCCACTATCTTCTTATACATTTTCTAACAGGCAGTATGCAGTTCTTCAGCGTATTTTTCTTTTAATAATAGTAATCATGAGTCTTCTGAAAGATTGTATTAGTCTGCATTGTGAAAGAACAAAAACTGTTACAGTTTTGAAATGCAGCTGCTATTTTAAATTTTATATTCTACAGTGGTAAGCTTGATTGTGGGGAAAATGCACCAGTGAAATAACTCATCTTCCAAAAGGATTGTTTAAGTGGCACATTACTGTGTTCAATAACAAGATTTGACCCTTCCTATCATCTGGGTAAGCTAAAGAATTTGAGTAGAATGAGTTAGAAGTGTTATCTTAAAAGCAGTCTTTATCTATATTAAAGACAAAAACTTTTATAGTCCTTCACTTAATACCTTGCACTGTTTTAGAACATATGTCCATGCTTACGATTCTGAGCGTTCATTCAAAACTTGAATCCTCATCAACACTTTTATAGTAAGTTCAGGTAATTTTGCTCTCTTCTTAACATTCTCTGCAAATCCTCTCTTGCTAGAAGCAACAGATTAAAACCAGACTGGCAGCTGAAGAACGGTTTCTATTGCAACCATGTGTGTCAGAAAAAAAGTATTATGTTTCTCCGTGTGAGGACATCAAGGGGAACCTCCCCGTCTGTGCACACACCTCCACTCCTCAGTAATGGAGAGCTTACACCTAGTTAGATTTAAATGGGATAAGGGAAGAGTTTAAATCCACCCTTAGCTCCAGTAAGATAATCAGCCCTCAAGTCTCAAAAGTATCCAATTTTGTTTCTCTAATTTAATTCTAAGTGTCAGGTTGGTATTAGACGCTGATCAAGGTAATGGAGAGTTGCCCTACACATTTATTCACTTAAAGAAGAATTTTACAGGAAAAAAAAAACCAACCTAGATGGCAATTGTGTTCAAAACGTTTTTGAAGCACAGTCCGTTCACCCCTGACCTGTCATGTATGTTGAATATATTTTTCTAGTGGCAAGGAGGAGATTCCATGATAGAAGCAAACATTTCTCTGGATGATTATGGGGGTCCAGCTCCAGTTCTTTGGTTGTGTCATGTTAGGCTAAAAGAGGGAGAAGGACCCACAGTGAGATAGTAACCAGTGGGACCCCACCCCTGTGTGACACATTGTCTAGGAGTCCCTAAGCGTGAAGGAAGTTGTAAGAATGATTTGGTGATGGTTCTTAGCTTTAGCTTACCTCTGGTTCTCTCATTCCTTTTATTCCTGGTGAAACTGCAGTTACTAGAACAACAGTACCTTATCCAAAACCACATGATAAATAGGAGCAACAGCAAAACCCAATCTCCAGATGAGTGCTCTATTTTAAGTGGGGCCTTTATGAAGCCAAAGAAGACAAGGGGAGGTCAAGAGGGACCACGTGGGGAGAGATCTCATGCAAAGCCCCATCCTTGGGCTGGACTCCAAGCCAGAACAAGTGATTGTCTGATTTTTAAAAGTGATGCTTGGGCTGGGAAGGTGGCTCAGTGGTAGAGTGCTTGCCTAGCATGCATGAAGCCCTGGACTCGATTCCTCAGTACCACATGCACAGAAAAATCCAGAAGTGGTGTTGTGGCTCCAGTGGTAGAGAGCCAGTCTTGAGCAAAAGAAGCTCAGGACAATGCCCAGGCCCTGAGTTCAAGCCCCAAGACTGGCAAAAGATAAATAATTTAAAGCAATGCTGTTTGGGCGAGAGATGTTATCTCAGTGAGAGAACAATACTCAGAGCCTGGTCTTCTTTTTTGGAAGTTTGCTTAGCACTTCTAAGAGAGGCACCACCATCCTTTTCAAGAAGATGTCATCCAACAGAAGAAGCAAGGGACAAACTAAGGGATGTGAACAGTGAACGGAGATTTGGTTCTCAAAATAATTTCTTAGAGTGAAAATATGAAGCAATGGTTCTCATGGATGAAGGGTCCTTGGATGGGTGAGAGGTAACTGGGAGGGGTGGAGGAATGGGGTGACTGAGGGGTGAGGTTGGGAGGGGTGGAGAAGCAGGAGGCACCTGGATCAGGGTGCATTGTATCTATAAACTGACATGATGAATTGAACCCCTTTATACAACTATTTAAAGCTAACTAAAAAAGATTCTTGATTCCTTCTCTACAAAAAGGTGTGTGTGTGTATGTGTGTGTGCATGTGTGTACATGTGTGTGGAGTGTGTGTGGGGGTGTGCATATGGCATGTGTGTGAGTGTACGTGTGTGCATGTGCATGTGTGTGCATATGTGTGCATGTGTGTGCATATGTGTGCATGTGTGTGCATATGTATGCATGTGTGTGCCTGTAGGGGGTGTGTGTGCGTGTGTGCATGTGTGTGTGTGTGTGTGTACATGTCTGTGAGTGCTGGGGCTTAAACCTGGCCTCACAGGCTCACTTGGCTCTTTCACTCAAGGCTGGTGCTCTGAACTACACCTCTGCTTCTGGCTTTCTAGTAGTTAATTGGAGATAAGGGTATCTGAAGCTTTTTTGTCCACACTGAGTTTGAACTTTGATCCTCAGATCTCAGCCTCCTGAGTAGCTAGGATGACAGGCGTGAGCCACTGGTGCCTCGCTAAAGGCGTCATTTGACTTGGGGTTAACAGGAGACAGGGCAGGGGAGGAGCAAGGGAGCACACTGAGTCATGGGATTTTCAGAAAGCAGACTCAGTGTGTGCTGGGCAGCACCAGTAGGAAGAAAGATGACGCAGCAGCGTGGAAGGCTCCAGGCTCACTCTGTACTCTAAGCCCACCACAGCACATCTTTAAAGGAAATAAAAAACTGCACCTGTAACTGTGGGAGAACCTTGGGGGGGGATGTGTTTCTGTGTCCCCCCTCTTCTACTGGGGCCTCTTCCACCTTGGGACACTTGTTCCAACTCTGAAATGAACCACGATCAACTTTTGTGAGAATATTTCACTTTTTCCCCCCATGCGTGGAGTATTTCCCCCAGATGTGCACACAGCCCTAAAGACAAGATCTATGTGTTCCTCTCGGACATTCTGATATTAAATCATCCTGGGAGAAGGATGGGAGGGGTGACATGGATCAGGATGCGTTGTCCTCATAAACTGACACATTCATTGAATTGAAGCCCCTTTAGACTCTTCTTAAAGATACATTTTTAAACTATTAAAATATAAGGAAATGATCATCCTTAGCTCCCTGCTACTTTATTACTGAGATAAACAGGCTTTCCACTTCCAAGTGTAGGTTTTACAGAGAAGAAAGACTTAAGCAAGGGCTCCAAAGTGTTCCCCAGAGAGGCTTTTATTTAAGCTCTTTTCTATCACCCGTATTCAAACCCCTACCTATCCGATGTGGTCTTAGCAGCCTGCCTGTGACTACTGGAAGTCATACACAATGCTTAGATCTCTATCTTTCTAAAAAGAAGATCAAACGATATTTTGATCCTGCTAAAAATAGGGTATTAATTTCACTGTCTCAGTAAATTCCATTTCAGCCAGCCACAATCCTTTGGACTTCTCAACCACTGAGAATTACAATCAGCTATGTGTTTTTTTTCTCTCACTCCCTTCCCTTCTCCTCCCCCCCCCCCCCCCCCGAATAAATAGAACTTAGCATGAACTTGGAGAAAATCTACACGTTGAACTAGCCCCATAAATGGTCTCAATAAACTCCTCAACCTTCAAGGTCTTCGTTTCATTACCTGTACAGCAAGTGAGTGTAGATGAAGAGGGGATGTTATAATTTTTGTGCTTCTTTTTCTTTTCAAGTTCTACATTATATATTCGGGGTAATTTGTTATTTCAAATTTAGAATTATTATAGCCTCTTAACCATTTATTATTTTTTATTATCTCTAAGTAGTTGTACAAAGGAGTTGCCATTTAACAAAACAGTCTGTGAATATAGTACATCTTGATCAGTGCCAACCCTTTCAGTATTCTCTCTCCCCCCCACCCCCCCCCCCACACCACTTCAACCTACAATTTCCCTTATTTTTCTTAATTTCATGAATTCTTGACTGCACTCTTGTGTCTCTAGTCCCTGGGTCATCTCCCAAGGCAGATAATTAAGAAATACAGACACAGGGCTTATAGTCCACATTCACACACTGTGCATACGTGCGGTCCATACCCACGGAAGACACTCCCACACAGATGGAGAAGGGACCTCAAGCGTTTTTTTTTTCTCAAAACTACTCCAGACAGATGTGCTCAACCAAACAAAATTGCTTTACCTACCTTTATGTGGCAAATATAGGATTAGGAGGGATAGAGAATATCGAAGCTGTCAGCCAATGGTAAATACTAAGCATTGTTCTACGAATCTCTTTTCTAAGGGTCAGCAAGAACACCTTGATCCAGCTTCATTCTGGGGTTACACATACACACACGCGCACACACACACAGAGACATTTAATTTTTATTTTTTGTGCCAACCTTGGACTTGAACTCAAGGCCTGCGCTTTGTCCCTAAATTTCTTTTGCTCAAGGCTGGCACAGCTCCACTTCTGGCTTTTTGGTGGTTACTTGGAGATAAGACTCTCACGGGCTTTCCTACCCAGGCTGGTTTCAAACCACAATCCTCACATCTCAGCCTCTAGAGTAGCTAGGAGTACAGGCGTGAACCACTAGTGCCTTGCTTACATATACTTCTGTTTGTTTTGAGACAAGGTCTCACTAGGAGGCTTCAGATTGTGCTCCTCTGGCCTCAGCCTCCCAAGGGTGGGAATCACAGGTGTGCACCATCACTTCCTGCCCTGGTCTTCTTGTCTTCTGTCTAACGACTTGCGATCGAAGTTCCCTTAGATTCCCAAATGTTTTGCTTTCTGTTCTTGTTGCAGGTGTATTTTTTAGGGGAAGGAGTAAAAAATATACTATTATTTGGTTACTATAGATCACTATAATGTGTATGGCAGCTGCTAGCCTAAGAGCGAGCTAATTAGCCAATCAGTACCCACCCACAGGTGGGGAGCAAGGTGCGGGTGTGGCAGGGAAAGATAATTATCCTCCCTCCTCTCACCGCTCTGAGATTTAATAGCATGTGTCCTGTGTTGCCACTCCAGCTAATGGAATACGATTTATCTGGCAAAAAGGTCAACTTCCTCCCCTCCCACACCCTGAGACCAAAGGCACAGAACAGGAAGAAAACAGTCAATAGTGGGTAGAAAATGTCTAATGGAAACTCTCAATTCAGAGCTAGAAATGTAACTGCACAACTGTGGGAAAGAGCTAGCAATGTAAGTGTAACATTGTGTGTGTGCAGGAGGTGGAGGGGGGGGATGATAAATCCTCAGATAACTTCTAACCAGGCATTCACCTTCTAGAAGGTAAGCTCAGCATCTTAGAGCTGTGAGAGCATCTGTCATGTGGAAGATAAGCTCAATCTATATCTGCACATTGGTTAAATGAACACAGGAACACAAGAGAGAGTTGTGGGGTGGGTATTTTAAAGATATACAGTGTAGGGAATTGGAGGGGAAAGAGGAGGGATTTTTGTGAGCCTAAGATAAACCCTGGGAACATTTCCCAGTTCTCTGATACATGCTCACTTTCTTGTGGTTTGCTCTTTCCTTTAAAAGCCAGAGTGCATAGACTATTCTGGTTTTGTGGAGCTATTCCTGGGGTTCCAGCTAATGCTTCTCTGTGGCTGCGCTTCCTCCATGTTCTCTTGCTTTCCATGTGGCTGAATCCCCAGAGGAGTACAGACCATTCTGGGGAAGGGAGACACCATTTCTATGGAAATGGATGGAAATCCAGTTTCTGTAAACAAGAAGATAGAATGTATTTCTGGATTCCGCCTGATGTTTACATCATCTACCTACTGTCAAGTCTCTCTCTCTCTCCCTCTCTCTCTCTCTGCGAGTGTGCACATGAGTGTGTGCTAGGACTGGAGTTTGAACCCAAAGCTTCACACTCCGCCTTAACTTTTTTGCTCTACCACTTGAGTCACACCTCCACTTCTGGCTTTTTGGTGGTTAATTGAACTTTTCTGTTTGAGCTGACTTCAACCGTGATCCTCAGATCTCAGTCTCCTAAGGAGCTAGGATTACAGGCGTGAGTCACCAGTGCCCGGCCAGGAACATTTTTCAAGACCTCCTTTGAGGCAGACCTGGAGATAAGAGAGGAGTCTTGAACTACACACACAGAGAATTCCCCGACCAGAAGTGTTCTAAGAAGAGAAGTAAGCTTCAGGGGCATGGGAGTCAGTGTGGAGCACAGAATCCCAAAGAAGCAGCTCCATGGAGCTGTCTGGTCCCTAGCACGGTTTGGGCCTTGGACGCCCAACCAGAGCCAGCTGTGTTAGCAGCCCTTCCGCCAGTCTGTCACTGCCTCTCACGCCCTGGCTTGACACAGGCCTTTTTTCAGCTCTCTCCCAGGAGTCTATTTAGAGGCAGCATCCTGTGTAGTTCAGCAGGAGATCAGAGCAGGAGTGGGGCAGATCACACCATAGACATGGACAAAGGCAAGGCAGAGAACACGCATGTGGCTATGGGTTTTTCCCTAACAGGATACTCACACACACGTCTCCCAACCCAACCCAAACACTTAAAGCCACCCGAGATGCAGGCTTCTCCCAGGCCCCTGGGCAACCACCCTTCCAGCTTTCACCCCCCACCCTACCCCCCAACGCTGAGCTTTTCCACTGACCCCCGTCCTAGCCTGACCCTGTCCTCCACCATCATCAGGACCCCAGTTGCTCAGGAAATCCCGGATCAAACTGAGTACAAGGGAAACCCTGCCAGCGCACATTTGGGCAAATTTTGAACCATCTGAAGTCCAGCTCTCATTTTGAAAATAGTTTTTTTATGTTAATTGTTTACTTAGAAAAATAATCCCTGAAAATGTTGCTGCAGTTCTTAAATAAATATTCACCACTGATGTTTCCAGCTGGATTGTGATAGGCCAGAAGGGCTCCAGTTAAGTCTGTCACAAAACCTTAATTAGAGTAGACTGATGTGTTGGAGTTTATCGCAGCCCGGGCACTCCGTCGTTTCCCTGCTGAAATGAGTCAAGAGAGTGGTAGCATCAGTAATGCAAGAGTTCAGCAAATCTTTGGACAGTACCCACTTTGGAGAGTGGCTCTTAATTTTCTTTTAAATAGTAAGTCAAATGCCAGGTGCCAGTGGCTCACACATGTAATCCTAGCTACTCAAGAAGGCTGAGATCTGAGGATTGTGATTTGAAGTCAGCCCAGGCAGGAAAAGACTCTGTGAAACTCTTATTTCCAGTTAACCACGCAAAAAAAAAAAACCAACTGGAAGTGGAGCTGTGGCTCAAGTGGTAGAATGTTAGCCTTGAGCACAAAGAGGCTCAGGGAAAGCACCCAGGCTCTGAGTTCAAGACCCACAGTTAACAAGAACAGCAACAACAAAAGTAAGTCAAGCAAGTGACAATGGTTTGATGCTGGAGGGCAGACCTCTGCAGTGTACGCAGCCGAGCAGACACTTACACCTAGCCCTTCCCTACTGTCCCTTGACCAATGGTCTTCTATTCTGGGCTTTTATTTTACAAATGAATGTTCTTTTCAAAGCCATAGCAAACCAGGTGCTGGTGACTCACATCTGTTATCCTAGCTGCTCTGGAGGCTGAGATCTGAGGATCTTTGTTTGAAGCCAGCCCAGGCAGATAAATCCAAGAGAGTCTTATCTCCAATTAATAAGTAAAAAGCTGGAAGCAAAGCTGTGTTTCAAATGGCAGAGTGCTAGTCTTTAGTGAAAAAAGAGACAGCAGCCCAGAGCTTGAGTTTAAGCTCCAGCATATATATGTGTGTGTATATATATATATATAAATATATATATGTGTATATATATATATGTATATATATATATATGCACACACACAAATTAGAGGAAATAAAAAGACATGGAAACTGAAGTCATGCAACACATAACCTTGGCATTTACTGTGATTGAAATAAATATCAGGAAAAAGAATGTACTAGATGGATTAAGGAAACTTCAGTGTATATATAGCATGTTAGGTAATGTTCATGTATGGGTCTTTAATTGGGTATGATAACAGAGACACAAAAAAGTAATCTTTTAATTGTTCAGACACACGTTGAAGTACTTACAGCTGAAATGTCCTGATATGTGTAACTTATGTATGGCTCAGCAAACAAACAACCTCTGATGTTTTACGATTTTAGGTTTTTCATGCGGATGTAAAATCCATATTGAGTTAATTTTTGGCATATGGTGTGGAGTTATGCACTAAAAGTTCACTTTTTTTTGCAAATGAATGTAAATTGTTCACATATCATTGAGCGAAAGACCATCCTTTCTGTACTTCATAATCTTCACTCCTTTGTCAAAGTCAGTTGACCATGTGTCCATTTCTAGACTCCCATGCTCTAAACACCTATTACTCTTTTTTTTTTTTACACCAATAGTACACTCTCTTATTGTAGCTTTACAATGTGCCTTAAAAATGTCAGGAGTGTGAGTTCTTCCACATTGTCCTGCTTTTCCACAGTGATTCTGAGTATTTTAAGGCCTTTGCTTTGTCATATGAAATTGATTTGTCAATTTCTCTAACCAGAAGCCTGTGGGGACAGGGATGGGCATCCTTTGCGTGCATGATTAACTGTTTTTTGTTTGTTTGGCACTGGGACTTAAACTCATAGCCACCACTTGAGCCACAGCTGTACTTCCAGCTCTATACTGGTTAATTGGAGATAAGATCCTCATGGATTTTCCTACCCAGGCTGGTTTTGAACCCAGATCTGCAGATCTTGGCTAGGATTCTAGACATGGGGTCACCAGTACCTGGCTCTCTTTTTCTATTCTTGACTTCCCTTCTTCCCAGTCCCTCCCCAGTACTTTTCCCATCCTTAGAAGTCCCTCTTAATTTCTGTCTGTCCCCTCCTTCTTGACCTTCCCCATCTCTACTGATCATTATCCCATCCAGCACTTCTGCAAGGCTAGTCTACCTAAGTTTGTGATGATTGATAATTTTGCCTATACTTGTGGACCCTTATGTGTTATCTTCTTTTAGGAAGTGTCTATTCAGAGCCCCTGCCCACTTTAATTACACTTTGTTTTACCATATATATATATGTATATATATATATATCCCATATATATATAATCCCTTAACAAATTTATGAGGGTCAAATTTAATTCTTCTGCTAGTGAATCAGTCATTTTTCTAGCACCATGTACTAAAAAGAATATCTTTTCTCCATTGTTCTTGCTTGGCATCTTTGTTGAAAACCAATCAGCCATAAAACAGATGAATTTATTTCTGGGCTCTCTGTTGTTCCTTGGGTGGAAAGTAGAAAATGACCATGCAACCAGCAGGTGGCTCCTGCTTGACCAGAAGGCAGACATCATGTTTTGGGGGTTGTGGCTGAGCCTAGGGCAGGAGCAGGGGACCTAGCCCAGATGGCCCTTGTAGGGGAGACAAGCCGGGGGCCGTGGACAGCACCAAGTTTCTGGGACTCACCCCCAGACTTGGGCAAGTTTGGGAATAAGCATTTTTGTGTGTGCACAAGAGCTTTCAGTCATCAATCATTTAACTCTTGTGTCCCATGAGATCTTTGTAGATGGGAAAGACATATGCAAGCCTTACTCTGTAGTTGGACATACAGAAGCAGTGTCATCTGGGGCTGTTACACTCTAAAGAGCTAAAAGCAAATATTAGAATTTGGAGAGCTAGGCCAGAAATTGGATGAATTTCTGTCCTACCACAGAAGTGATATGTTGAGTTTTAACCCAAAATAGACTTACTTTTTTGTTTTGTTTTGAAAGCAAGATGAAAGGTGCTGAGGTAGTAAAGAAAACAAATAAAAATAAAAAGTTTTGTTTTTTTTTTTAAAGCTGGTCATTGGTGGCTCATGCCTATAATCCTAGCTACTCAGGAGGCTAAGTTCTGAGGATCAAAGTTTAAAGCCAACCTGGAGAAGAAATATCCATAAGACTCTTATCTCCAGTGAACTATTAACAAGGCAGAAGTGAAGCTGTGGCTCAAGTGGTAGAATGCCAGCCTGGAGTGAAAAAGCCTCAGAGCGTGCAATTCTGAGTTCAAGCTTGAATAATGGCACAAAAAAATAAATTAAAAAGCCTCATCTCCTTATGTGATTATAGTCAGAAAATTCTCTATAAGTAGTGTGTGTGTGTGTGTGTGTGTGCACACGCGCGCGCACGCGCACATGCAGGTGTGTGTACAGGTACTGGGGCTTGAATTCAGGGTCTGGGCACCGACCCTTAGCTTATTCACTCAAGGCTGTCACTCTACCATTTGAGCCACACCTACACTTTGGTTACAAGTTGAAATCTAAATGTGCACCTAAGTAGTACAAGATTTTACAAAAACTAGGAAAAATTTATATTAAGTGAAGTAAGCCAGGCCCAAAGAAACATAAGTCCCATAGTTTCCCTTACTTGCAATAACTAGTGTATGTCTGGGTCAAGCAGAAAAGGTCAGATAAGTTGATGTTAGGCAAAATGAATCCCAAGATAAGGACTCAAATGTTTTTTCTTTCTTGCGATTGTTTCTAACATATTTATAAGATGATTTCTTTGTTGCTTTGTATGTCCCTCCCCCATGGTATAACGCCTGCTTTCACTGTATTTGATATTGGTATAATTTGTGGAGGGGAATAAAATAAGGATACAGGTGGACCCATTGCAACAATGAGATGTACAAGTTGTTATATAGAAAAACGAACTTTACAACTTTGGCGAGGTGGGGGTGGGGGGTTGGGGAGGAGGGGGAGAGATTGGAAGCGGAAACAAAGGAGGAGGCAACAATGCTTGGTAAGAAATGTATTCATTATCTTGCCCATGTAATTGTAACTCCTCTATATGGTATTTTCACACAAAAAAAATACAAATGATAAGGTCTATGTAACTTTTCTACAACTAACTTCTGGCTCTGTGACTTTGTTGTTGCTTGTTTATTTCAGTGCTGGTATTTAGGGCTTGGACTCAGAGCCTTGAGCTATGGCTTGGCTTTTTTTTGCTCAAGACTGGGATTCTACCACCAGAGCCACACCTTCACTTCTGGCTTTTTTTTTGCTAGCTCATTGGATATACGAGTCTCATGGAATTTTCTGTTTGTGCTGACTGCAAACTGGAATCTTCAGATCTCAGCCTCCTGAGTAGCCAGGACTTCAGACTTAAGTCACCAGTGACTGGATCTGAATTTCAAATCTTTTTTCCCATCCTCTCCCCTCCTAATTTCAGAGGTTGGCATGGTACCATACGTTCACACTCTAATATTGTGTATCTTTGGTCCCCCAACTCATCAGGGGAGCAGCCAGTGATAACCAGCTACAGACATATAGATGTGTGATGAGTAATCGACTCTGCAGAGAAGCGATCTAATTCATTCTGCTCCACTCCATTCTACACCACGGGGGAAATGTGGCAGGGGAAATTCAGGGCTGCGTCACCTCACTGGTGTCCAACACTTTAATTTTATAACTACACAAAACATACCACCCCCGGCACACCCAGGGGCTCAGAAGGAAGTGTGAAAGTCAACTGCCTCTCCACATCTATTCCTGTGCTGAGCCTATCCTTCTCAATTCCTGCTCAGAGTGAACAGGTGAAGTCTGGGTCTCAGCTCAGAGACTTCCCAAATGTAGTTAGAGGGGAGGCAGTGTCCCTCAGCAGTACTAATCTTTTCTTTTCTTTCCTTTTCTTTTCTTTCAGGCCTGGGACTGGGACTTGAACTCTGTAACTACCACTTTTGCTCATTTGGCTTGTGTTCTACCAACTGAGCCATGCCTCCCACCCCAGAGGTACTGAATCTAAATGAGACTGATTTCTATGCATTTGATGATTTCTTTTTTTTTTGGTCCGGTTGTGGGGCCTGAACTCTGGGCCTGAGCCCTGTCCCTCAGCTCTTCAGCTCAAGGCTAGTGCCCTACCACTTGAGCCACAGCGCCACATCTGGCCTTTTTCTTTTTGCTTATGTGGTGCTGAGGAGTCGAACCCAGGGCCTCAGGCATGCAAGGAAAGTGGTCTACCACTGAGCCAACTTCCCAGCCCCCGCATTTGATGATTTCTAAGGAAAAAGACTTGCCTTTTGTGGTGTGTGTGTGTGTGTGTGTGTGTGTGTGTGTGTGTGTGTGTGTGTGTGTGTGTGTGTGTGTGTGTGTGTGTGTGTGTGTGTGTGTGTGTGTGTGTGTTGCTATTCTCTTCCCTGAAGCACTGGTTTCTCTGTGAAAAATGCCTTGATATACCTGACTCCAAACTCTTTCATCTTTTCATCAGGAAAAAACCTTTAGTTGGAGGAGTAGACCCCCCCCTCCTCCCTGCCCCCCACTCTACCCCCACAATGGGGATGGCAGAGGTCAGCTGGTAGACTCATCACACCCGCCCCAGGGCCTCTCCACGCAATCCTGGGAAGAGACACTTTCGGGGGGCCAGAAAGAGTTGGGAAAGCAGGGCTCATGGGGTGGTGGTCATTCCAGAAATGTAACCCCTCAGAATCATGCCGCCCAGACTCTGGGAGAATGGGCAAAGCAAATAAAGCTGCCGCCTATTTGAAACATGCCGGCTGCCTCCACATCTGCAGGACATTTAGCTTCTTGCATCTGGTAGTGTTTGTGCAAATATAATTCCATATTCACTAATAATTCCTGGGGCTAAAGGCCCCCCCCTCGGGTAACCTTGTTAATATTCTCTCAAGGCCTGGTGTGAACGCTTCATAGCATTTTGATTAGAATTCAATCTTGTGTTTTTCTCCCCCCCGCCCCGTCTCTTTCTCCCTCTCTCCTCTCCTGCTTTTCTGGCCCCCTGGTTTCCTGGCCACCCACACGAGGAGACCTTCTCCCTCCCTTCCACTCTCCATTCTCAGTTTCAAGGAATTTCCTTGTGTCAAAGGCAAAGTGTGATTGACATATTTTTTTCTCTCTCTTAAGAGTATTCATCTCAGGATTGGAGTTAACCACCTCCTTATGGGCTCTCCCCATCGTTACCTGGTAAGATGGCCCTGCTGCGCACACTCAGACCCCGCTCCACACATAGCTCAGCCATTTTACACCCTGCTCTCCTTCTCTCCATTTCTCTTTTCTTTTGAAGGAGAGGGAGAAGGTGTTAGCATGTACCAATATCCCCTGGAAAGTTGTAAAAACTTGAGATTTCAAGAACTTCAATAATACACTAGCAGGTAGATCAGTTGTCTTCTCCCAGAGGCCCTGGGAGAAGGGAGATCTGCTATTCTTCAGACCTGAGGGTAAAAAGTGGATACAGAATGAGGTCTCAAGTTTTGAGTTCACATCTCTGGGAAATTTTGAGCATCTTTGGTTCTTAAATTTGTGTGTGTGTGTGTGTGTGTGTGTGTGTGTGTGTGTGTGTGTGTGTGTGTGTGCGCGCGTATGCACCTTTACTAGTTTTTAACTCAAACTCAGAAGCAGGGCACTGTCCCTTAGGGTTTTCTTTTCTTTTTTTGCTCAAAGCTAGTGCTCTACCACTTGAACCACACCTCCACTTCTGGCATTTTGTTGTTAATTGGAGATAAGAATCTCACAGACTTTCCTGCCTGGGTTGGCTTAGCACTTAATCTGCAAATCTCAGACGCCTGAGTAGCTAGGATGACAGGTGTAAGCTACCAGTACCACGCTCCTTAGTCTTCTTAACTGGTTCCTTGGTCTCTCAGAAGAAACTAGAAAAAACAAAATGAATGCAAGCCAGCTATAACCTGCAATGTTTCTGTGTCTGGTGTGGAGTGGAGTGCTGGTGAATGTATGCTTCTTTCTGTCTCAGTGTCTCCAGGACAGGCTGCCTACTCCTCCTCCTTGGATTACCCAGAATTCCAAGGGCACCTACCTGAAGCAAAGTAACCACATGACCTTGGAAGGTCACTAGGAGCTTTTGAATTCAGTGGCCTTTCCCTTCTTTGCCATCAAGGGCCACATTTCTCACAGTTGGAGCTGATGGTTTTGAGGGAATTGCTCAGATTTTTCCAGAAGCAGCCCACAGGAGGCCCAGCCATTTCCCAGGCATAAGTCATGCCTCCTGTTGTTGACTATGACATATGCCTGTTCTTGGCAGCTTTAGGGACTGTTTGTGGTTCCCCCATCCCCACAAATCTCCTGTTTTAGAAGAACCCAAAGCACTAGAAAATAGAGGCTTGAGTCAGGTGCCAGTGACTCACACCTGTCATCCTAGCTACTCAGGATGCTGAGATCTGAGGATCACAGTTTGAAGCCCACTTGGGCATGAAAAGTCCATGAGATTCTTATCTCCAATGAACCACCAAGAAGGCAGAAGTGGAGCTGAGGCTCAAGTGGTAGAGCTCCAACCTTATGTGAAAAAACTAAAACAAAAGCAAAACCTAAGGAAGAGCACCCAGGCCTGAGTTCAAGCTCTGGTGCTGGCACACACACACACACACACACACACACACACACACACACACACACACACACATACACACACACCTGCAGTCTTTTCCAGGCCTCATTATACACAGCTATCCAGCAAGGCTTTGGATATGGCTAAATGATGAATGTCTTCTCAGACCCCCACATATCATCCTCATTGGGTGCCCATGGAGACGGAAGAAAAAGCAAGTGTCTACTCAGATTCATGAGAGCTTCAGTCCAAGGAGTGGAAAAAGAAGCTTAAGCCCAGAGAAGAAGCTGTGGATGAGACCTTGCCTCCCAGCAGCTGATCTGAGCTCCTCTTCGAAGGCAAAGGCGATCTAGGCTGTTATCCAAGGAACAAGACATCCCTGGCTTCAGACAGACAGACAGACAGATGAGAGGCAGACACAACAAGTCTTTTTGTTTGGAGATCTCTCCTTTTGTTTATCTTTTGCCATTTTCATTTTATTTTATTTCATTTCATTTTTAAAAATTTCATTTCATTTTACTTATTTTTGCCCCTCTCTTCAGCTGCTCCTCTCCCTTCCTGGCATTTGAACTTGTCGAGTTACTTGTATATGCTAACCGCAAGCCGGCCATACTGTCAGTTAGCCAACGGACGCACGGAGGGTTTCTCATCTTTCTGAACAAACCAGTCTTTCCCCTCTATTTAATCATTCTGGCGGTTCTTTTCTGACTGTTACCCAATTTTCACATAAGCTAAATTCCTTTTAAAATCCCCTGTGGATTTAAAAGTAGGGTGTTACAAACCCACACAGACAGCCAGCTCTAGAGGCAAGACATCCTGATGTATTCTTCTCTCCATTCTGTTTTCCTAAGCAATGTGGACTGCCCAAGGCGGGGGAAGTAGGAAGATGGGAAATAATTGGCTACCAGCACACAGATCATAGTGATTTGAGGGGTTTTCTTATAATTTTTATTATTGATACTGAGAGTTATGTCTGGTTGAGAACTCAGAAGGTACAAAAGCAGATATAGTGGGCAGAAAGTATGGCTGCTACTCCTATTACCCAGCTCACACCATACTAGGAAGCAACCAACTTCACTTCCTTCTAAACATATTGTTCCAGAGTTTATGTAGCCCAGTATGTATCTATCTGTGTTCATATGTGTAATCCTGCCTTCATTTTATACACATGGTGATATATGTATATCACATGTGTATGTATACACATATGGGTGCACTTTGTGTGTAAATGTACACGCATCATATACATCACATGCACATTCATCATATACATCACATGCACATTCATCATATACATGCACTCATCTACATCATATAAATACTCTGGTGTACAACTATATCTACCTATAGATGCACATATACTCACATACACATACACTGATAAATATTAGAAATATACATATATACATAGCTTCCCTCCTTGCTTTTTCTGTTTGCAATGTATTCTGGAGATGTGGAAATTAATCTATGACCACTTCTTTGTACATTTTGTGGCTTGTGGTATAAAGGTAGTATGATTTTATAGCTTCTCAATTCATGAGCACTTAGGATCTTCCCTGGTTCACAGTCACTACTAAGAAGCAGCATATAGTAGGGAAAACTCTCCCCATTATAGAGCTCAGCTTCCCTGTGAGTCTAGGGCTGATTCACTGTGGCTGGTGGAAGGGGAAGCATTCCTGACTTCCTGGGAGCCACTGCCTGTAGTCCTTTCAAGCCCACACCTTGTCCCTTGTCGTCCTGGACTTCTACCCCACTGCCTCTGGTTATGGAGGCCCCTGGTTCCTGCTGGCTTCCCCTTCCTTGTGCTGTGTCCTGAGTCTCCCCCAGGTGCAGGCCTTGGGGGCACATTATTTGTTTCCTGGCTTTCAAGATTCACTCTCATTGTGTTTAATGTTTAAAAAAAATTTTTTTTTGGTAGCAATACTGTGGCTCGAACTCAGGGCATAGGTGCTATCCCTTCGCTTTTCCACTCAAGGCTAGAGTACTACCACTTGAACCACAGCTCCACTTCTGGCTTTCTGCTGGTTAATTGGAGATAAGAGATTCCTGGACTTTCCTGGACTTTCCTGCCTAGGCTGACTTCACACCACAGTCCTCAAATCTCAGCCTCCTGAGTAGCTAGGATTACAGCACCTGACTTGGAAGGGTTAAGAAAGCAAAGAGTAAATGCAGCTTTTTCCCAAGTAGTGGTTGGACACAGAAGAAATCCAGTCTAAGTTCTGTGTTTCCAAGCTATTTTAAAGCTGGCCATTTAGATTTGGATAAAGACCACCTTGAATCCAAAGAAAGACGGGCAGGATAACAACACAGCATCTATGGCAGAAGTCAAAAGAACTGTTCAGATATTGATTTATTCCTAGGTAGAATTGGGAGAGGTGGGAGAGAATTATGATTGATTAAAAAGCAAACTAGAGCCGGGTCCTGGTGGCTCATGCCTGTAATCCTAGCTACTCAGGAGGCTGAGCTCTGAGGATCACAATTCGAAGCCAGTTTGAGGAGAAAATTCTGTGAGATGCTTATCTCATTAATCACCAAGGAGCTGGAAACAGAGCTGTGGTTCAAGAAATAGAGCACTAGCCTTGGGCAAAACCTCTGAGGGACAGGACTCAAGCTCTGAGTTCAAATCCCAGTACTGGCGTGAATGCACACATGCACACACATGCACGCACGTGCGCACACACGTATCTGTCTCTTGGATTTATATTTGAACAACATGTGGCATAGATGACACAATAACTTTACCCCAAAATATATCAAGACAGTTTCTAATGGCTTTAAGGGCCACGTTCATTGTTTAGATAGGATGACATGTTCCCAACATTCAATGCAGCATCTATACAAAGGGCACTTACATGTTGAGAAATCAGAATTCACTTACACATCTTAGATCTGAGACTGACGAGAACTCTTCTAGGCCATGTAGATTCACTTAGAACCTACTTCCTCCTTTTAAAACATTATTTTATTTTAAGAGGAGCAAGGCTTGAAACACTTTAACATTCCCTTAGAGACAGTTTGGCCATTACACAGACCATAAAAAGCAATATTTGGATGATTTAAGGGGAAATGAATCAGAAATTTAAAGGTTCCTTCTATATAACCCAAGTTGTGTCCCCACCCCCAGAGTCAGTACGAATGGCCCTTTGGGTAAAACACATCTTGGATTTTATTGAAACAAAAAATATTATTTATTCATGTGGATATAGTAATGCCTATTTAAAAAATATTTTCATTTAAAACATTTAAACACTCCATCTTACATTGTTTCATGGGAGTTAGCCGTTCTCCTGGTATCTGCCGAAAGCTCTCTTCTTCATCAAACTTGGTGGGTTACATTTTTGCATTTCAAGGCAGGGTGGAAATTCTATCTCAGTTCCCCCGGGAATGTGTCCATGGTTTCTCTCTAAAGCTATTTTAGACTTCTCACTTACCCACCCAACGGATGATGATGGTGGCGTAGTTCAGAGTATTCCTGAAGTTGCCTGGCCATGTTCTCACCGTCACAATTTCTCATGGATTTAACATTTAACTCTTACCATAACCAGATTTTTAATTTAGACATTGGACTGGTGTGACAGGTACATTTCTTAGATAAGCTAATAAATGACTTAAGCTTCCAGTGCTGCTGAGGAAATGGGGGTCAGCAAATCTGATGTTCTCTCCTGGTCCTGTAGTTACACCCCTGGCAGACAAAGCAACATGTCATGTGTCCAGGTCCCAATATCATCCATGAATGATGGCACCTCTGTACACTGCAGGTGCATGGACAGTGTTACCAGTGACTCAAGAGTTATTCATGACATGGGAATTCTATTTTCAATCCCATGGCCTTCTCATAAGGATTTGGAGACAGGAGTGAGCATCCCAAAGATACAAAATATTCATATAGGCCAAAGTAACAGGAATACAATAGGGGTGTTATACAGGAGAAAAATTTAATTTTCTCATATCTTCCTTCCCAGTTAGCTAACTCAGTTTCTTAAGAGAAAATAGCTGACCCCAGGCAGCCAAGACCAAGAAAGTAATCCAAATAATTATAAACAATGAACTTAGACTGTGAGCTGCATGGATTTACCTGGACAACTTGTAGAACATTTAGCTTATAACTCACCTTCTAAGCTCAGTCCTTTCATCAGTTCTACTCTATTGGTGGTAACTGTCATTTTTGTGAAGGAACTTGATTTATAGTCAGTACTGGGATATTTTGGTTTTAGATTTTTTTTCTGGGATATTCCATGCTCCAACATCTTGGCTAATTACTAATAATCTTTGTTGTTTTTTTTTAAAAAAAAACTATGTAAATATATTCCAGATGTGAACATGGCATTGTAGAGACTAGATTTTGCTTCAAAACTCTCGGGCTTTTGTCTGGCCTCACTAATTTCTTATTATCTCAATTTCTTCATCGACAAAGTGGGAACAAAAGTAATACTATGGTACACAGTGTTGTGTATTTGTATGTGTGTGTGTGTGTGTGTGTGAGAGAGAGAGAGAGGAAGAGGAGGAGGAGAAGGAGGAAGAGGAGGACTGGGGCTTGAACCCAGGACCTTGTGCTCCTGCTTGGCTTTTCCACTCAAGGCTGCTGCTCTACCACTTCCAGCCTTTTTCTGGTGAATTGGAGATAAGAATCTCTCTGATTTTTCTGCCTGTCTTTGAGCTGTGATCTACAAATCTCAGCCCCCAGAGTAGCTAGGATTGTAGGAATGAGCCACTGGCTTATGCACAGTTCTTTGTTGTAAACAGTAGAATCCACTTTAACTAGTTTAAACAGAAATATAACTTAAAAAAATATGAAGCAAGTCACAGAATCCTCTGGAGGGCAAGAGAAGCAGACTTAGGAATGATGAGGCCAGAAATAACACCCAACCATACCACAATTTGCTCCAGAGAAAACACCTCTGCTGCCAGGGCTCGGCAAACACTCTGCTCCTTGCAGAGATGCTGTAGCCTCAACTGCATTGCTTGCTTCTGGTGCCAGGAGCTCAGCCATTCAGCCCTCTGGCCGCATTCATTTGAGGTGGATGTTGCTGACACCCAGCTCCTTCCAAGCCGAGGGCTCACAGGGGCACCTCTGACTGCCAAAGCTTGCTTTGTGATGCCAGCAGCAAAGCATCTAAGGATAGCCTACCTTGGGAGGTACTGTGGATGAGACGCTCTGACCTCAGAAAGGGTGTTCAGAGGGCTGCCTGCACATACCCCCGAGATGAGAATCCATCTGCATCCCGATAAAATCCTCCATAAGATATGAATGATAACTGTCACTTTCCAAACGTACTTTAATACTCAAAGAAAATCAAGGTGCATGAAGCTTATAAATGAAACTTGACAGGAAATCTAGGCAAATGTGCTTTAAAATGTTCAAATATGTATGTTACATACAGGATTATAAAGTATGTTCCCATGATCAAAAAAAATAAGTATGGCCAGGTACCAGTGATTCAGACTATAATCCAAGCTGAAATCTAAGGATCCTGGTTCAAAGCTGTCCTGGGCAGGAAAGTCCATGAGACTCTTATTTCCAATTAATCTCACACACACACACACACACACACACACACACACACACACGCCAGAAGTAGAACTGTGGCTCAAGTGGTAGAGCACTAGCCTTGAATGAAAAACTGAAGGGACAGTGCCCAGGACTGGCACACACATGTACAAAAATTTAAGCTCCTGGGGGGCGGGGGAGGATGGGAAGGCATGAGAAGGGGAAACAAAGGAGGAGCTACAATGCTTGATAAGAAATGTACTCATTATCTTGCCCATGTAATTGTAACCCCTCTGTACAGTATTTTCACAATTAAAAAAAAAACACAGAAAGAAAGATTAAAAAAAAAAAATCTAAGCTCCTTACCCTGGCCAATCCACACTTCATTTAATGACCTTGTCTTTTTCTTCTTCTCTGTCTTGCACCTTAGTCCCTGTGACCTCCGCTCCGGGCACACACTCTGCCAAGCGACTTACTCCCACAAGCACCAGCTTTTCTAGTCTCTGTTTATTCTCTCACTGTGGTGATTTTAATGTGGTGATTTCTAGTAGGGGTCCCTCTGTGACCATTCACCTCTCTTTCCTTTCTTAGCACTTAAAGCATGTATAGTGTGCATATGTGTGAACGTGTTCCTTAATAGCTGCTTCTTAGCTCTAAGAATAGCTGTGTTGTTCATTTCTTTGTTTAGTGTAATATCTTGCACACCAAGAGTTGCATGTCAATATTGAATGAATGAATAAATGACTCCCAATCGCCTGGTGGAGGCAGGAATACCATAGTAAGTGAGAAGTAAAGCCAAGGTAGATGTGTGCCAAGAGACATTGGGATACAGTGGAGAAAGGCTTTGCTTGTGTCTCAGAGTTGCCATTTGGGTGGCACTGTGTTACTGGAATTCCTTCTAGTTGCCTGGAAGAACAGCTCCAATGATGCCCCAGGAGTCCAGATGTGTCTTCTCCATCTGTTAGTGAACTGAATGGCAAGACAGTGCCTCGGATAAACAGTACATTCATTTGGAAGTGAAAAGAGAGCTATGGGGAAAGAAAGTAACAAGACCCTTTCCTTGGAGAAGGACCTCAAAGATGAGTCCAATGGTGTCTCTCTTTCTGGTATATAAAGTGTAGTATAAAGCACATAGTTTATAGCGTGGGGCTTCTCCCCCGGCCTTTGCACTGATTGATTAATTGCTTGTGTATCTGCTGCCCCAGCTCTGTCATCAATTAATTGGGGCACCCCAGGGCATTATGGGAAGAAGCAATGGAGCAGGAGCCCAGGGCATTATGGAAAAAAGCGCCGTGATGGGCCATGCAATACCTGCCATGTGTTATGGCTGCCACTGTGTACCTCTGTCTCCTTAACAGTTCCCCTTTCTTTCCCTCATTGCCGTTTAACATACAGCAAAGGAGCTGGCTCCATCCCCACTGTGAGACACACAAGTCACAGGCACGCAGAGACCACAGCTGGAGTTCTCAGCTCACCCACAGAGCACCACAGCAGCTCTGAAGGGAAAGACATACCTTGCAACCACAAACCCTGTTTATTTTCTCCTGCAGAGGAGGGGGGACACAGGTCAGCTGGAAAGGAGCATCTTGATGAATATTTATTGACCCAAAATGTCATGTTGACAGACACGTGGACGGGCAGACAAAGCATTCTGTTACAGAGGCCCCGTTGGCTCATGGTTCTGACAGCCTGGCATTTCCCTGCACGGGTCCTGACTTCTCCAGCTGTTCCTGGGCACATCAGTGTCTCTGACACCAAACCATGGTCTTTCCTGAGGACCGACACCTGGCCAGGCCTGTACCAAATGATGAGGTCAGGTGTTCATTTCCAGTTCCTTCCACCAGCCCCCACACTGTCCACTTGCTGATCTTAAGCCCAGGTTTTTCTCCATGTCTATCACAGAATTTGCACAATTAATTGTGCCTTTTAAAATTGTTATTGTAAAGGTGCTGTACATTACTCAGGTAATGAGTACATTACTTTTTTGGACAGTGTCACCTCTTCCCTCATTTTCTCCCAGTTTTTCCCTCACCCCCAACAAGTTGTATAGTTAATTCTCAACATGATGTCTAGTAAGTATCACTGGTGCATTTGTTGACCCTCTGTCCCTCCATTTCTGTGCTCCCCCTCGCCCTCCGCTAAACAGATAAACTTACATATGAGACAAAAGTTACAAAAGTCAAAGCACAGCAACAGAGGAGGGAATGGGGAGCAAAATAACAAAAAGAAATCTCGTTTCCATTTCTTGGAGTTCATTTCCCTCAACATCATTTTCTATGATCATATGCACAGAACTATTGAGTCTTTGCGATCCTTTCCTAAGACTATTCCTCCTTTGGTCTCTCTGCGTGAATTATGTGTGTGTGTGTGTGTGTGTTAGTACTGTGGCTTGAACCCAGGGCCTCACATTCCCCCTAGGCTTTTTTGCTCAAGGGTCTACTACTAGAAGTACACCTCCACTTCCTCCTTTTGCTAGCTAACTGAAGATAAGAGTTTCTTGGATTTATCTCCAGGGTCTGGTTTTGAAACATGGTCCTCAGATGTCAGCCTCCCAAGTAGCTAGGATGACAGGAGCAAGCCACCAGCACGCAGCTCATTCTTAAACACTATTTTCATTTTGTCCCCTTTGATTCTCTTTTAATCAATAGGATTCTCCTCCATTTCTACTTTTCCTTAGAGTTTATTTACTTGAAGAAATCAAATCACTTCTCTATAGACAACAAGTTCTGCACCTTGCTTGCCCTGTGCCTTTAGCTGCCTACACCAGGGTTTTGCGTGATGGACTTGGTTTCTGGTTTTGCTTTAGTTTTTGCACCCTGTGGGGGAGGTACTTTTTCCTCAGGGGAACACATGTTCCAAAGACCATTTTGTGATGTTACTAGTCAATGATTCTCAACACCCTCTCCCTAAGCTCTTTAGGATTGCATTGATAGTCCAATTCTATTGTTCTTTCGTCATAAATTTGTTGAAATCTACCCATGTGGTTTTTGTTTTTCCTGTGGTACACTGTGCATAGCAAACGCAGGTTAATAACAAAAGTTGAATTTTTAAATACTTTTAATTTAAAAAAATAGTTCCCTAGATTATGTGTGTGTGTGTGTGTGTGTGTGTGTGTGTGTGTGTGTGTGTGTGTGTATTGTTGTTGTTGTATGCCAGTACTGGGGCTTGAACTCAGTGGCTCATGCTCTTGCTTGGCTTTTTTATTTTTGCTTCAGGCTAGCGCTGTACCATTTGGGCCACAGCTCCACATTCGGCATTTTGATGCTTAGCTGAAGATAAGAGTCTCCCAGATTTTCCTGGCCGGGCTGGCTTTGAACTAGATCCTTAGATCTCTGCCTCCTGAGTAGCTCGGATTACAGGTGTGACCCACCAGGCTTGGCTTGGGAGGCTATCCTATTCCACACACTAATGTTATTTCTGGAGGCAGCAAGTAAAGTTCATTCATCATCCACTGCTCGGCGGGTATGATTGCTTTCAATCTACTCATATTGAACTTCTGGCACCTTCGCAAGGATGGTCAGTTCTTTTTTTAGTCAGCAGTCAATTAGTTCTCCATTGCTGGTTTCAGTTTCCTACTTGATAAGCTAAGGTTTTGAATCCATCTTGATTAAAGCATCAAGGCCCCAACTCCATCCTGCCCGCTCCCTTTGAAGTTCCTGTACACTCTGTATTCAGATCAGCTGTCGAGGGCACAGAGAAAGATGAGCTATGAACTGTGACAATGTGAGGGCACCAGGCCAGATGCGGCAGGCATTCGGCCTCCTTCTGGGAGTGGATCGCGGGAGGGTTTCATCTCTCTGGAATGGTTTAGGTGGGGTTGGGGGGTTGGGGGGAGGGAGCACACAAGAGAAAAAACCCAGAAGCTCTCTTCATTCTTGTTCAGCCACTTATATCAAACCACGCTGTCCAAATCTCCCCGAAAGGGGGGTGGCAGTCTTTCTGATCCTCAGGCTTACCAAAAACTGGGCTTTTCAATGGAGATGTTCCATTTTTGTTACAGGGCTTCTTCACTATGAAAAGAATGTCAAGAAAAGAGAGCAAAGGATGCTGCTACACATACTCGGGATTCTTTTTTTGTATGTGTGCACTAAGCAGTCTGCCTCTTGGCACTTGTGTGAGTCTGTGTGCTTTTTCCCTTTCTCTCCCTCTCTGTCTCTCCCTCTCTGTCTCTCTCTTCCTGTTGCCCCTCCCACTAAACTTTCCTCTCTATAAACATTTTGAAGCACAAGTTATGTTTTGATACAAACATGACTTTTTCCCCCCTTTGTTCATCTTTGGATGCTGATACTGGAGCTTGTGTTCAGGGCCTTGAGCTCTTGCTTGGCTTCTTCTGCTCAAGACTGGTGCTCTTCCACTTGAGCCACACCCCCACTTTCAGCATTTTACTGGTAAAGTAGAGATAAAGACCTCCAAATCTCCCTGGTCTGGCTTTGAGCCACAATCCTCAGACATCAGCCTCCTGTGTAGTCAGGATTACAGGTGTGAGCCACCAGCACACCACCTGACACATTGTATGACACATTTCTTTTTTGGACAATAAACACACTTTAAATAAACCACTTGCATTCTTTCTACAATACAGTGATCTAGTTTTTTCTAATGAGAAAACTCTATGATTCTTTGAAATACTTGATCTGCTTAAAAACTTCAGCTTTCTTCTCAGCCTCTTAAAAAACCTGTGAAAAGTCACTGTCGTTACTGAAGAACCATGTGGTAGCTCACCCCTATGTTCTCTCCCTTTGGGAACATTTTAATCTGAATCCATGTTAGGAAGTCAAACATAGTCGTGAACATGCTCCCCCTGTCCCAGAGCCTAAGAATTACAGTGCTGGCATTCCACACCACAGCTTCAGAAACGTCATTCGAATCAGAATTAAGTATCCAGACAGGGTGCTAGTGACTCATGCCTGTAATCCTAGACACCCAGCATTCTGAAATCTGAAGATCTCAGCTCAAAGCCAGCTGGGGCAGACAAATCTGAGAGATTCATCTCTGAAGAACGCTCATCAAAAAAGCCAGAAGTGAAGATATGGCTCAAGGGGTAGAGCACCAGACTTGAGAGAAAAAGAAAAGCCAAGAGTGCAAGGCCCTGAGTTAAAGCCACGGGACCACCACCTCTCCAAAGAAATTCACTATCTGGGAAGAAAAGCTAACAAACAGGAGAAAGCTGGAAATCATAGTTTTAAAAACAGAAGATCTGTGCTCTCCCGATGCCTACATGCTCTACTATCTCTATTTTTTAATGTTATTTCTCAGAAAAATCTAACTAGGGCACCTCCCGCCCCCTAAAAGGAGGAATGATTTTAATTTTCCATATGGTACGTGCTAGAAATCCTGGCATTTGACTGCGCTTATGTAAACATGCGAAGATACCTATAAATTATTGGGCTGAGCCCAGTTTGAGTTTCCAGCTATGTTCTATAATCATGACAGCTGTTCTTACTTTAGCCTCGGAAGATATTTTTGTCCATTTATATGGCTGATTAGTCATTTAATCTGTAGACTACATTTATAGCATTGTTTGGAGATGGGGAACAGAATAAATATTCACCAGAGGCCCTAAGGTTCTACCCTTTTGAAGCCAAGAGCTCTTTAAAGTGTTGGAGCACTCATGTCCCAAATGCCAACTGGACATCTGTCCCCCACAGCCTCTGTGGGCTTTGATAGGGAACACAGGCAATCCATCAGAGTGTATGAAGGAGACTGGAGGCCAGGAGAACTAATACCTCGCTTGGAAAAATCTGGGCCATACCCCAAAGATCTGGGACTTTATGCAGGTTGGGTTGGGAAGGAATCCTGGCGTGTCTTAATAATAATAATGCTGGAGGAATCTTGGCGGTAGACACTGAAATGTGCTGCCTCATTTTCCTGCTCATCCTCCCTGCAGATTTCATGGCCCACCCCTGGTCCCTTGAAGGTCACCTTGGGGTGGGCCATCCTGAGTCTAGGCTGGAGCCAACATCAGGGCCGACCTGCAGGAGGTGCGTTCACTCAACAGCTGCTTCCTGGAGTTGTTCTGCTCTGGTACTTCAATGTGCTCTACCCCTATGCATTATAATTTATAATTAACTACACTGCTCACACAGCCTCTTTAAGCATTCAAGCAGCGTTAAATGGTTATTTGGTTGTTGCTGCTGTTGAAATCCCTCAGTCCCATGCCCTGTGCAGAGAGGTGAATGGCTTTGTTTTTTAGGCAGGAATCGGCATGAGAAAGATGCAGAGACACAGGATGATCTCCCAAGGAGATCATCTCCATTTCTTGGCCTGCTATGTCTCACCACAGCAGGGCTTTACAACAAGGATAATGATAAACAGAAAACACTTCCATTGTCTCTTTTATTTGCATTCTCCTCTTTAAAATGTTGACGGGCTTTATTTATGTCCGTTCTCCTGAGGTTAGTTTCTATGAAATTCTAGTACATCACTGGCTGCCCTCCATGTTCAAACAACATGGAGTCACATCTCAGGCCTTGTTCTGATTTATTCAGCAGGCAGAGAGTTATGATCAATATTTCTTCAGAGCTTGAGGGGCGGTGGTGGCGGATATTTTTGGATGATAAAGTTCATTTCCATTTATCATCATTGTATCCCCAGATCTGAGTTTGGCATCTTTGATTTTCGTTGTTTGCATGTGAACTTGGCTTATTTCTGAGCCAGGAGGATGGAGACCAGCATGCAATATGTGTGTGTGTGTCGGCGGTGGGGGAGGGGGATGGCTTTTGGCAACTTGGTGGAAATTTTCACTTAAAAAGCAGCCAGTGTTGGGTTAGATCTGGATTCTGACCCCTTCAGACAGAGCTGGGAGATGTCAGACACACAAAGAATAGACCAGATTTACTCGGGAGAAAACCTATGGAGGAGCACCTCCGGCCAAATCTAGGAGGTCACTGTACCTTACAGGTGGAGTTACAGTGGGTTTGTGGGAATGCTCGTGGGATTGGGTAGGGGTTGATAAGAAAGTGTCTGATGGTGAAGCATAGATGATGTGGAAAATGGGTCAGAGCCTGAGGACCAGAGGGCCCCGGTGAGGGAATCTGTCATCTAAAGCAGCCGTAAGTCCTGGTGTAGTGCCAGCCACACGGTCAAGAAGAGCAGGAGGGTAGGAGTGTTTGTAAACCAAGGCCCTGGCTATGCCCACGGAATAGAAGAGGTCATGGAAAACACAGACCGATTCTGGCTCAAGGCACTTTGTTTCCACTGAAGCAGAAAATGAGACCCAGAGAAGGGAAGAGAGCGGTGGGGATCACACAGCTTCTGAGCATGGGATCTGAGGCAGGTCTGAGACACAGTGAAAAACATAGGTTTTTCCTAGACCAAAGAGGGCTCACGGTGGAGAATGCAGAGGAGCTCCGGGTGACTCATTCAATTGGGCAAAAAAACACAGGGGGCCATGGCAGTGGTGAGAAACCCCAGAGGACTCTGCAGACAAGAGGAGAAATCTCCACCCCACCCCACCCCCGCCAGTTGTGCTCCAAGGAGCAAGGATCAGGTCTCCTGGGGTATCTACACTGAAAAATTCGCTCTGAGAAAAATCTAGAACTCAGGCAGGCATTGCTGAAATGGTCACTGGCCACCCATCTAATTGGTGTTCAAAGTATGGTTGTCTCTGACATCCAGCAACTCAACTGTATAACTTTAACCCTGTAGACACTATAGTGTTTAGAGGACAAACCTTCAGTAGCATTCTAGAAAGTATACTAATTTGGTTGCAAGGTCATTGGCACAAACAGGTATATGATTTCATAAGGTAGAATAATTGTAGTTGTAGGTACCATGGTATAGGAGTAAGGCATATAGACCCCACCTGGGGTACACATGCAATTCAACATTAAAAGGCAAAAGTGTTTTCATTAGTTAGTTCTGACAGAGAAGTTTGTGGAGAGGATGTGTTCTGTCAATAACACATATCAAGATGGTGGTTGAGGTTTTGCGCAAGAAGATGAATATCAGGGTTATCATTGACTTGGAAAATACACACATAAATGTTTAGAATGATGCCTGTTTCTTTTTTAATCAAATAACAGTAAAACCAAAAAGAACTTTGATCTGTGCATCTACAAATATTTGGATTTTTAAAATGTGATTCTGTGCACTAAACTTGTAACTTTTTGTGTAAAAAAATAAAATGGGCCATTTAAAAAGAAATATAAAAGGATAATAAGGGAAGATGATGCCAAGCACAGTGGCTCACACCTGTCATCCCAGCTACAGAGGAGGCTGACATCTGCAGTTCAAAGCCAGACTGAGGAAGAAAAGACCATGGAAATCTTACCTCCAATTAACCAGCAAAGTCCAAGAAGTGGAGGTGTGGCTCAAGTGATAGAGTGCTAGCTTTGAGCAAAACAAAACCTCAGAGGTAGCATCTACACCCTGAGTTCAAACCTCAGGAGAAAAGAAAGAAAAAGAAAGAAAGAAAGAAAGAAAGGAAGGAAGAAAGAAAGAGAGAAAGAAAGAGGGAGAGGAAGGGAGGGAGGGAGGGAGGGAAGGAAGGAGAAGGGAGGGAGGGGGAGGGAGAGGAAGGAGGGAGGGAGGGAGGGAGGGAGGGAAAGAGGGAGAAAGAAAGAAAGAAAAAAAAGAAAGGAAGGAAGGAAGGAAGGAATAAGAAAGGAGAGAGGGAGGGAGAGAGGGAAAGGAAAGAAGGAAGGAAGCAAGCAAGGAAGGAAGGAAGCTAGGAAGGAAGGAAAAGAAAAGAAAAGAAAAATAGAAAGATCCATAGGGCCTTAGTTTTTTCTTTATTTTCTATGGTAACCTCAAAACAGATCATGGAAAAGCATTCCTAGCAAACCACAAGAAAATGTAAAAGATGGGGGGGGGGGGACTAGCCCATACTTTGGAGGCAGAAGTCAGAGAGGGAACTTGGGCCCAGCAGAGGGAACTTTGTGTTATTATTGGTGGTTTGGAAATGGGAAGGGAGAGACAGATAGATGCACAGATGAGTTTCTGTGGATCAGACCTCAGACTTGGGCTTGGGAGGCTGAGCCTGGGTTACAGGGAAGGCCGAATCCCTGCTGCTATGCCAAGCAGCACCTCTGTCCTCTCCCTGGGGGAAGGAGCCGTGGAGGAGGAAGCAAAAGGTCCTCAGGATTTGGTGTCTTGAAGGAATCAATGGAATTAGAAATGAGACATTAGCTTTAATCCGTTACATATGCCTGGTCCTTTGCCCCCAGGAAAAAGAATGTGGGACTGTGGCTTCTCTGGAGCAGAGAAAACGCATCCCAGGAAGGTGGCTGTGTGTGGCTCTCATCCATCCTCCAGCAGATTGAGGGAGATGTCCCCAGCGCACTGGTCAGCTACCTGGTCTGATCTGTGTAGCCAGGTTCTGACCGAGCCTCCCGGTGGGGGGGGGGGGGGGGGGGGAGGGAGTTGTGGCACATCTGTGGATTTCACCACACAGGCAGAATTGATGAGCAGAGCCGAGAGTTGGAGGGTGGATGAGAGGCCTTCCCCGACCCTGAACTCTGCCTTCTGAGCTTGTTCCTGAGATCTGGGCTATTTAGAAAATCAGACACCACTTGAGGTTTGCTTTTATTATCGTTTTATTTGATAAATCTAAATCTACCTGCTGGGCGTGGGTAGCTGAAGCCTATAATCCTAGCTCCTCAAGAGGCTGAGCTCTGAGGATCACCACTAGAAACCAGCCCTGACAGGAAAGTCCATGAGACTTGTATCTACAGTTAACTACCAGAAAGTGGGAAGTGGCACTTAGGACAGTGCCAAGGTCCTGAGTTCAAGCTCTAGGACTGACCCAAATGCACACACACACACAAATCACTAAATCTGCTAACTAATCTGCAAGGTGTATACTCTCACTTGGCTTTTTCACTCCAGGATGGTGCTCTACCCCTTGAGCCACAGCTGCTCTTCTGGCTTTTTGCTGGTTAATTGGGAATAAGAGTTTCACAGACTTTCCTGTCCAGCCAGACTGGCTTTAAACCACATTCCTCAGATTTCAGCTTGCTGGGTAGCTACGATTACAGGTGTGAGCCACCAATTCTCAGCTTTCAGCTCCTTTCATTTTTCTAGAAAAATCTTTCCACTCAGCCACTAGGCATGAGACTTATTCCAACTCAACAGACCTGCAATAAAAACAAAATCTCATATTACAGTTCTTGCTAGCTTTGTATGCTTAACTATAATTTATGATTCACACTGAATGTTGATTTTATAGCTCAGGGCCTACACACTACTAGAAATGCTCTTAGTGGATTATTTGTTTATAGGAAATGAGTGTGAATACATGTATACACAAAAAATATACTAGTAGAACTTCTATTTTATTATTTTATTTTGGATGCTAGTTCTAGATGCTGGCCCTGGGTTCTGTCCCTGAGCTTCTTTTCTCAGCTAGCACTTTACCACTTGAGCCACAGCTCCACATCTGGCTTGATTTTTTTGTTTTGTTTTGTTGTTTTTGGTGATTAATTGAAGATAAGAGTCTCATGGACTTTCCTGCCCAGACTGGCTTCAAACCATAATCCTCAGAACTCAGCTTTCCAAGTAGCTAGGATTACAGGCATAAGCTACCAGGCCCCGGCAACTACTAGAACTTTTACACATCTATGTTTCAGGATCTGAAAGGAAGCAGAGAGAGTCTAACTCCTAGGTCTAATCTCATTGTAATTTTATGAATCTAATTCACATCATTTAAAAGGAAAGGAATGGTAGCTGCTGATGGCTCATACTTGTAATCTTGGCTGCTTGGGAGCCTGAGATCTGAGGACCCCAGTTCGAAGCCAGCTAAGGTAGACAAATCCCTAAGACTCTCACGTCCAATTAACCACCAAAAGCCAGAAGTGGAAGTGTGGCTCAAGTGATAGAGTGCCAGCCTTGCAGGAAAAAGCCCAGTGAGAACATAGAGCCCTGAGTTCCAACCCCAGAATTGGCACTGGAAAAAACAAAACAAAACAAACAAACAAAAAAAAACAAAAGGAAAGGCAAGGAAAGGAGGTATGGAAACAAGGAAGTCTGAACAGGACAGAAAGCTAGTGCTGGCAGCCAAAAGTGGTAGTAAAGCGACAGAATCCTGGCCAGGTAAGAGATTAGCCCAGTACTGTCTGTTCCTTGAGATCACCGCGTCTCTCCCCTACATCCTGGTGTCCCTAGATCCTTCTGCAACGTTTGTACATAGTTGGTGCTCAGCTTTGGTGAGTGAGCAGCGAATGCCACTCCTCAGCTCCTCGGAAGCTACCTTGTCAAGTGAGTGCAGCCTGGCAAGGGGCATAGCCGGCACAGCTGGTTCCCCCCCCCCCCCACACACACACAGCCTTCTGCTCCCCACCACCATGCTTGCCCACCCTGGGGGAAGACCCCTGGCAGGCCTTGCTGTGCTCTGGACCTCAGGGGAAGGCTGTGGTCGCTCTTGGCTCAGCCCCTAGGGGTCAGCAGAGTGCACAGGTGCGCACACTAGCTCTCTTATTGTCCATTCATTTACTAATGCAGGGCTCTCTCTACAACTTCCCCCTGATTTTTTGGGAAGCCCAGAAGCCATTTCCCTTTCAGGAATTAACCCTCTCCTCTCCAATATATCCAGAATGCTGTTCTGCAAGAAATCACCAACACTTGGCCTCCTCTGAAGGTCGGGGACGACGCCTTCTTTGAGACTGCCATGTAAGGAAGCCCTAAGAGTTACAACCCGTGTAGAAGTGATATTTTGGGCACACACTTTTTCAATTATGGGCAGCTCAAATCCAGTATTGGGCCTCATCCATCTCAATCTGAAGGCTGGTAGGGGAGGCTGCTCTTAAACATCTTTGCACACTTAATCTCAAACCCCACTCCTGCAGCGTCTCACTTTCTAAAAAATTAATCAAATCGAAGTCATATAAAGCACACACTTTGATGTCTATGGGTTTTGGCAAATAGGCACACAGAGCAAAAATCCTGTTAGTTGGATCCGACAATGTTGGGGGGCTGGGGGCCAGCAAAGGCTAGCACTGCCTCCCTGAGTGCTGGCGGCTCCCAGCATCCAGTAGGATAGGAGCCTGTAGAATCCATGATAAGGACGGATGTTCTCCTGTCTTAGGATTTGTTTTACAAGCCCTGGTCCCACGAAACACAACCCCAGGAAATCCATTCTTGGGAGAAATGGCTTTAACTGTGCACAGGTGCTGTCATGAAGAAAGGGAAGGGAATGTGGAGGCATCCCTCTGGCTCAAGATCTCCTCTTCTAGAAAGACAGCCAGCTACCCACCAGCCACATCCCTCTGGCTCAAGATCTCCTCTTCTAGAAAGACAGCCAGCTACCCACCAGCCACAGGCACAAGATGGCAGTGAAGCCAGGTGCTGATGGCTCACACCTGTAATCCTAGCTACTCAGGAGGCTAAGACCTGAGGATTGTGGTCAAAGCCAAATCGGGGCAGGAAAGTCTGTGAGACTCTTATCTCCAATAAACCACCAGAAAACTGGAAGTGGCTCAAGTGGTAGAGTACTCGCCTTGAGCTAAAGAGTTGAGGGACAGCGCCCAGGCCCAGAGTTCAAGACCCACCACCGACAAAAGAAAGAAAGAAAGAAAGAAAAATGGCAATGAAGTCAGACTTGATTCAAGCCCTTTTGATATAGTATAGCTCCAACAGTGTGACTCCTTTTAACCACCTAGAGTCCAATGCAATGAATACCAGGAAGCTGGAACTGGAGGTGTTGATAAGGAGTGAGGCCAAAGGGAGGAGGGTGAGTAAATGGAGAAGGGAGGAGGAGTAAATGGAGAAGGGAGGAGGGTGAGTAAATGGAGAAGAGAGGAGGAGGAGTAAATGGAGAAGGGAGGAGGGTGAGTAAATGGAGATGGAAGGGTGGGCTCATTCAGTCTTCGTAGTCAACCTCCATCTGTGAACACAGAAGTGGGTACTATGGGAGGGAAGGGCAGGGCTAGAGAGTTAGGGGAGAATAATGGAAGGGGTGGCATTGATCAGGATGTACTGTACCCAGGAATTCACATATTGAATTGAAACTCCTTTGAACAACCCTTTAAGGGTAATCATAAAGGAAGAGGAAAAACAAGCCCTGGTTATTGCTCAAGGCCGACCACCACTATGAATCAGCGTGGCAGAAATCGGTATAGGATGGTCATGCATATAGTTAGGCCTGGCCCAGGTTCACGGATCTGGGGTACTCTTTCAGGGTTTGCATTCCCCTGCAGCAAATTAACCTTGGCTTTGACCTAAGTCTGCAGCAAACTGCAAAGTTGTCTTCAGAGCGCCTTAGCAGCGTCCTATCCCAAGTCTTGTCTTGTTACACAGGCGTCATCTGTAGGGTGGTGGTAGATACTGAAGGTACAGAGGTGACAAGATGCTCTTTCTACCAGCCTGTAGTTGCTGGGGTGTAAAGAAGCGTGAGCACACTCCCAAGGAAGCGCAGAGGAGGGGATGGATAATTCTCCTCCCGAGAGCCAGAGAGGAAGGGATGCCAGAGGAAGCATCGGTGGACAAGACCCTCCGAAGGTTCCCAGGACTTCACTAGCTGGAGAAGAAAGGCTCCTCACAACGGGAAAAGTTGAGAGGTACCGCGGATGCACGGGAGTGCGTGGTGTGTTTCACAATGAATGGGCTGCTGGACAGCGAGTGTGGAATCTAACTGAGGGCTTCAACCTGCCACCCGAGAGTTTCTCCACATTGTCTGGTGCAGTAGTCGGGACTGGATGGGGAGCCCAGAAAATAAAAGGAGCAATTGCCTCCTGAAACAACCACCACAGAATTTAATTATCATCTGCTGTGTGCATTGACAAGCATAACAGATTTTAAATCAGAGGCCCTGGATTTGAAACTTACATGTGTTTACTGATAGGCACGGGGGACCTTGACCCATTTATTTAACTATAAAAGGAAGTTTACTGGGTGCCAGTGGCTCACACCTGTAGTCCTAACTACTCAGGAGGCTGAGATCTAAAGATCATGGTTAGAAACCAGCCTGGGCAGGAAAGTCCGTGAGAATCTTTATCTCCAATTAACTGCCAGAAAAGCTGGAAGTAGAGCTGTGGATCAAATGGGAGCATGCCAGCCTCGGCAAAGCAGCTCAGCGACAGCTCCCAGGCCCTGAGTTCAAGCCCAAGACCAGCAAAAAGAAAAAATAAAGAAAGAAAGTAAGTATAGCAGTAAGTATAGCAATCTCATGGAGTTGTTAGAAGAACTGAAGAAGACATTATTAGTGAAAAATGTGTTATAAAGTACTACGAAAATGTTAATTGCTAATATTGCTATTTGATACCAAATAAAGTAAATGTTTGTTGTGTCAGTTTATTTTTCTCCCTCCTTTTTTAGTAGTTCAAATGCCAAGGATTTGCTTTTCACAGGCCATAAAGACACTTCTACATTAGTCCACAGCTTAGCATTTACAAAAACAAAAGACAATTAGCATCCATAAAAGTGATTTCAACTGGGTGCCAGTAGCTCATGTCTATCATCCAGTTACTCAGGAGGCTGAGATCTGAGGACCATAGGTTGAAGGCAGCTCAGGTAGGAAAGTCCATGAGACTCTTATCTCCAATTACCGCCAAAAAGCCAAAAGTGGAGCTGTGGCTCGAGTGGTAGAGTTCCGGTCTTGAGCACAAAAGCTAAGGAAGAGCGCACAAGGCTCTGAGTTCAAGCTCCAGCTACCAGCACAAAAATACAGAGAAAAGTAGATTTTTTTTCCTTGGAATTAGCAAAAAAGCAGTAGCAGATTACATATTTCCCTAGAGGAGAGGTACAAGTGTACCTGTCAAAGGAGGAAATCTTCACAAAAAAGACAATAAAGGGTCCCTTTTAAAACCGTGTATGCTGGGCTGGGAAGGTGGCTCAGTGGTAGACTGCCTGCCTTGCATGCATGAGGCCCTGGGTTCGATTCCTTAGCACCATATAAGCAAAAAGACAAAAGCCGGAAGTGGCGCTGTGGCTCACGAGGTAGAGCGCTAGCCTTGAGCTGAAGAGCTGAGGGACAGTGCCCAGGCCCAGAGTTCAGGCCCCACAACTGGACCCCCCCAAAAAATAAAAATAAAATAAAATAAAACAGTGTATGCAAGAGTAGAAAAGACCTTTTAAAGGTGTAACTCATCTGTGTGTGTGTGTGTGTGTGTGTGTGTGTGTGCTAGTACCCAGGCTTGAACTCAGGACCTGAGTGTTGTCTCTTAGCTTTTTTTGCTCAAGGCCAGTGCTCTACTATTTGAGCCAGCACTCCACCTCCAGCATTTTGGTGGCTCATTGAAGACAAGAGTCTCACAGACTTTCTGTCTGGGCTGGCACGGAAACTGGATCCTCAGATCTCAGCCTCCTGAGTGGCTAGGATGACAGGTGTGAGCCACGATTATCAGCACGTGGCTCAGCTCTATGAAGTTTCATTTGGGAAGGATCAAGTGTCATCAGTATCCAAGGGAACAAAGTCACCTTCACCAGAATCACTTAGGAAAGGAGCCCTGAGCTGTGCTGCGCTGAGCTGAGCTACACTGAGCAAGTGGCCAGATATGGACGGTGTCACATAAGATGGGGGTGAGGAGGAGGTTGATTGGGAGCAGGAAGGAAAGGACACCTTGCCATTGCTTCATCCAACTGCAAATGGCTTTGGAAGGGAGGACCCCACTAGAGACCCTTTAGAGCATGGAAAAGTGTGGAAGCAATCATGCTGTGGATGGGGGGGGAGCGGTATCCCAAGCCCAGGGCAGGATTAAATGGAAGAATGAACCCGGCCTCAGACTTCTCCAGAGAGAGAGGAAGGGAAACAGCTGTGAGCATCCTTGGACGGAACAAACACAATCTACACCCATGGGGCAGGGGGAGGGGGGACAGGAAGCAGCACATTCCCATTCATTTCAGTTTTGAAAATGTGATCATTTTGTCAACCACAATTCAGGAACTGGTTCACATGGTAGGAGAAGGTGTTATCTAAGAATGAGCAAGGATGGGAGGCTGTGTCTTCAAACACAGAACTCCCCATCTCTGTTACTCCCCCACCCATCAGGCTGGGGGGTCCCAGGATGCAACCTTGAGGCTTGGGCTGCAAGGCTGTAGACTCCGGCTCCAGACTCACTGAGTTTCCCTGGAGTTCACTTCAGCAGCGGAGGACCTGGACAGACGCCTCCAACGATGGAAACAGAGTCCGTGTTCTCATCTTCCTTGGTGGGGGCTGGATGGTTGAAGGCCAGTCAAGCTATCAAGATAGTAGAAGAGCTGGGTACCAAGCTAGTGGCTCACCCCTGTAATCCTAGCTTCTTGCAGGGCTAAGGATCATGGTTGGAAGGCTGCCCCAGGTAGAAAAGAATCTTATCTCTAGTTAACCACCAAAAAGCTAGAAGAGGAGGTAGAACGCCAGCCTTTGGGGGGAAAGCTAAGAGGGAAAATGAAGCTCTAAGTTCAAGCCCCAGTACTGGCATACAACAGTAACAGTAATTAACTCTACTGGGGCCTGTCTCCCTAAACTTGAACGTTCACTACTTTGGAGCATCAAATGCAGGCCCCGGGATTTAAATTTTGCTGCTCTCCAAAATGCAGTTCTTCTATAGATGTCCACGCCCCACGCATTCCATGGCCAGGATACATGGATGCATCGGCGATTAGGAGAGGTGACGTGTGCCTTCTTGGGCATTGGCCAAGTGTATGAGCACTTCAGCTGGAGCTCACCAGGGACAAGCCTCACCTCCATCACAGATGCTAATGTGATGGTTGATTACTTCCTTCCAGGGTTTTCTGCATCCACCCCTCTGTGTCCCGCCACACCGGGTCTCTTGGTGCATCGATGTTCCCCTACCTCCTGCCTGAAGCCTTTCTTATTCTAGATCTGCTGCCAGATCCATTTTCCCAAGATATCCTTTTACAAATGTCAACTCTCATTCAGGAAACTTCCATTGCTACAAGGCCGCATTTGGGCCAAGACTGGGAAAGTCCACCGAGCTATGTTGGAAAAAAATATTCAGAGTATGTTATGAAAAACATTTCTTTGAACCCAGCAGGCTACAACATACATATAGTGTTAATATCGGTGATCTATGTGCATTAGAGCTATAGATGCTTTATCTCCCTTTTCTTAGATTAGTTCCTTTTTTTGCAATAAATTATTCTCATAGGATAAAATATAGAAGCAGTGCTACGTTTTAAACTCAGGACTGAGTGCTTACTAAGCAAGCACTTCACTATCTGAATCATGTGCTCAGCTGAAACAGTAAATTTGTTTATGACTTGAGCCAGACACTGGTGGCTCGCGCCTATATTCCTAGCTACTCAGGAGGCTGAGATCTGAGGATCACGGTTCAAAGCCATCCTGGGCAGAAAAGTCCTTGAGACTCATCTCCAATAAACCACTCAGAAAACTGGAAGTGATGCTGTGGCTCAAGTGGTAGAGCACTTGCCTTGAGCTGAAGAGCTGAGGGACAGACCCCAGGCCCAGAGTTCAAGCCCCACAACCAACCAAAAAATTTTTTGTTTATAACTTGTTTTTATTAAAAAAAAAAAACCCTCCCTGTGGCTCCTATTGGCCTGCAAGATAGAATCTAAACTACCTAGCTTGACCATAAGGATCCTGTGCTCATCCTTATGCTTCCTGACTGAGACTCAACCTATTTTGAGAAGAGCTTCATGCTTACCTCTCGTCTCCATTTTGTACTGAAGGAGATGAGGACACATGACCATTCAGTGCTCGTTTGTCCTTGGTCTCCTGTGAGGTGTCATCCCAGTGGCCTTCTCTCCCGTAGCTTCACACGCTCCTTTCCTAGGCCACACCAGGCCCATGGAGTGAAGGCAGTGCATAACCAGCTGCCATCCCTTACCATGGGATGGCACTCCTCTGGGGCACCACCACCAGATAAGGTAGCAAGAGCCCCCTAGAGTGACCTTCAGGTCCCGGCAGCTGCAAGACCCCGTATCTACTACCTGGGCAGCAGCCATCAGTCCCAGCCACCATGATGAAGGCCCTGGGCCCCCGTCCTCACCAGGGCCACCGCCTCCTAAACCTGTAGGCTGTAAAAGGTCACCTCACCTGGTGTGAGACGGGGTCTTGCCCGTCCCTTTGCTGACAACAGACCTTTCCTTTGTTCTTTATATCGGGATGTCTGCGTGGTTTTCTGGCAAAGTCTAATGAACTCTCACTGGTGGTCTTTGAACTTGGGACCCGCTAGCTTGCTGTGTTCCCACACAAAGCTGATGTCCCCCTGCCCACCCCCGCCCAGGACTTGGGAATATGCAGCTTTGTCTTCGTTCATGCTATTTTCCTTTCCTGTGATGCTTTGAACAATGCCTGTGTCTTCATGAGCCTTTGCCACAGCCCCAGTCTTGGTGGATCGTCCTGAAAAAAGTTACTTACCAAAACACGGGAGAGAACGTTTTCCCAGATGCCCAGCCCGTGCTCTCTGCCCTGCTTTGTGCAGTTGAAGGTCTGCACAAACATGGCCTGGCCACCATTGAGACTCCTCAGTGTGTCATCTGCAAGAAATGGAGCCAGTTGAGGGCAGTCTCAAGACATTCGCACTGTGTGTGTGTGTGTGTGTGTGTGTGTGTGCGTGTGCACGCAGGCGTATGCGTGCCAGTCCTAGGGCTTGAACTCAAGGTCTGGGCACTGTCCCTGAGCTTTTTTTCTTTCCTCCAGGCTAGAACTCTGCTACTTGAGCCACTGCTCCACCACTGGCTTTTAGCAGTTAAATGGAAATAAGAGTCTCACAGACATTCCTGCCCAGGTTGGTTTTGTACTACAATCCTCAGCTCTTAGCCTCTTGAGTCACTAGGATGACAGGCTTGAGCCACCAGTTTAATATATTCTTGCAATGTAAAAACACTCATTTTTCCAAAGTAGGGGTTGGCAGAGAATATCTAGTGTATGACTGATATGTCCATACTTTCCTCTTAATAATTCTCTTTCTTTTTTGTTCCATTTCTTCTCTCTCTCCTCTCTTTGCATTCTGGCCTGAGCAATTTTCTTTCTCTCCTTCTTTCTTCTCACCTTGGCCACAGGCAGAAGATGAGGCTGTCTCTGACTTGGGGTCTCTTCTCCATGGAAAGGCTTCTCCATGCTTGGGGAGCTTTTCTGGCCCCCAGCTCAGGGTTTCTACCCTCCACCCCGCAGATCAGGCAGCCTCACAAAGGAAGCCGTGTCAGGCAGCAGAGAACTCTTCAACATCTGCACCACACATTTGGGTCTCTCCCAACCCCACCCCCATTCCCACCCCCCCCCCTCAAATTCTCCAGACTGATTCTTGTGGTAAAAACTCACACATTTTCTCAATCTATATGCAAACCAGGTAAGATTGACAGCTGAGGAAAGCTGCACATGGCCTGGGCTTAAAGTTATCTGTTCTCCCTCTGGGAGATGGGGGGGTTCTTTGAGCTCTGTGACAGTGCCTCCAAGCCATGGCCCTTGTCCTAGACAGCCCTGGCCCGGGCGAGCACTGACCCCTGCTAATGTACAGGACCTTTAGCAGAAGCGGGTGTGTGTGGGGTGGGGGTGGGGGGTGTAACCAGAGCCTGCAGGCATGCCAGTGATTCATGATCTCTGAAAGGATCAGAGCGTTACTAGAAACCTGGCCTGCCAAACACAGGGCAAATGTAACCAATTTATTAATGCTGAGAAGCCAATGTGTGAAATTGGATCAAGAGGGGAGGGGCCCACGTGCCCCCTCAACCCACTTCCTGCTCGCTGCCCGTGGTAAAGGGCCATGAGGTACAAAGGGTTCTGTCTTCTGCAGAAGAAGGTTGCATCCCAATCCCATGTATAGTGACGACAAATATTCCTGGCTGGAGCTTCAAAGGCTGGGAGATAATTGTCTCCACCATCTCCAGCCAGCTGCCGGCCTCAGCCTGCAGCCTGGAGGCCAGGAAAGTGGGAGTTTGGTCTCCTTCAGGCCAGGTGAGAAAGAAGTAAGGGCGTCTGTTGGTGGCTGCCGTGCCCTTACTGTCAATGGCTGCTGTGCCCTTAATGTCAATAGCTACTGTGTCCTTTTTCATCTGCTGATGGCTTAAATGCATTCTTAAAAATGGTTTTAAATTTTTTTCTGTTTCTCCATGTTTTTCTGGTTGTTGGCAGTTTCTCAGCAGAAGGGAGGAGAGTCCTTCAGAGTAGCATACATTTCTAGAGACCTCCTTGTCTCTGAGTTGACCTGTTAAAGGTGATGGCTTACTTGAAAAAGATACTTCAGCCACCATTAAAAAAGAAAATTCAGGCTGGGAAGGTGGCTCAGTGGCAAAGTGCTTGCCTAGCATTCGTGAAGCCATGGGTTCAATTCCTTAGTACCACATACACGAAAAGTCAGAAGTGGTACAGTGGTTCAAGTGGTAGAGTGCTAGCCTTAAGCAAAAGAAGCTCAGGGACAGTGCTCAGGCCCTGAGTTCAAGCCCCAGGACTGGAAAAAAAATAAAATAAAGATGATTAGATGTCCTTATTCAACATTGTCTCTCTTAATACCCACACCATACCAGCATGAGGTGTGTTATGCTTTGTTTTCATTTGAAGACACTGAGTTCAGTATGTTGACTAGCTTGCCCAAGATTGTAGGTTTTAGTGCTTGGGATTCCAGCTCAGGTCTGGTTAACCATGTACCCCTACAGAGAGGGCTAAGGAGTAGAACCCTGCCCCCCCCCCAAATCCTGGGTATTCTGGTAGGGTTATTAAGAAGGACATGCAGGTAATTTTCTTGTTAAGGCTGCATTGGGAAGTTCTGTAGTTCAGACTGTCAGTTTCCCACTGAAGGCTTTCAGCACAGATTTTACGTAGGATAAATGATTCGAATGAATTTTAGAATCAAGTTTGTTTGACAATGTTGATTCATTGTCATTATGTAAGACTATGGGGTAAGAGCCAAGATGTCACTATTTAGAAATCCTATATTCTTAATGAATATAACTTATCCTGTGACACGTCACTATTTCATTCCCAATAATAAAGGCAGAGTGTTATCAACCAGGAAAGTTGGGATAGTGAGTTCTCAATCTAGCAGCACACTGCTGGCTCATCTGTGTAGTTCTAACTACACAAATTGCTCAAGTGGTAGAATACCAGCCTTGACCAAGAAAGCTGAGGGAGAAAGCAGAGTAAGAACAAAATATCCTGAGTTCAAGACCCAATTCGAGCACAACACACAGAAGAATCTAGATAAATTTATTTGTTTGGGGGAGAGGACCAAGAAAAAGAGCCAATACCTGTTAACTCAAGGTAGCTTTTTTAGGTGATTATGGATATGATTATTTGAAGATGTTGAAGATGTCCCTGTTCCTGGATGCTGTTAAACTCACAAGTTTATCTCTTCTTGATGTTCTGCAATGAGGATGTCTGCTCTCAAGGTGACCTTATGAGGGGCAGAGCTGCCTTCCATTCTCTGGAGAGTAGTCTTCTCTCCATTTGGAAGAGATATGGGTTCATTCAGCATGGCTGAGATGCAGAAAAAGGGAAACCATTTTGCTGTTCCTTAATATTATGGTGGCAGAACCGAGATGGTCTCTAGAAGCCAAATTAGTAAGCCTTGCTTTCAAAGTGGTCTGGCAACCAGCATAAGAATAATGATGAGCCTGAAGGCCTGGCTTCGATGGTAGAGTGCCAGGCAGTGAGCAGAGCCTTCAGACCCCGAGTTCAAGTTGCTAGGCACCAGTGGCTCCTTTCTATAGTCCTAGCTACTCAGGAGGCTGAGATCTGAGGTTTGCAGTTTGAAATCAGCTCCTACGGACAAATCTGAGAGACCCATATCTTTAGTTAAGCAGCAAAAAGCTGAACATGGAAGTGTGGCTCCAGTAGTAGAGCACCAGCTTTGAGGGAAAAAGCCAAGGGACAGTGCCTGGGTCCTGAGTTCAAGCCCCAGTACCAACATAGCACGCGCATGCGTGCACACACACAGAGAATTGATTAAACAGAGATACCTTTACAAGCCAGTAAGAATGCCTATATGTTATTTATAACATCAAGTTAATAGGGAGACAATGAATACATCTTGTCTATTCTCCTGATGACTTGTAGTCATTAACAAGAAAGAGGTAGATGTGCATACAGTACATGGAAATGAATAGAGTGTGCCACATGTGATGAGTTACAGCAACACACAAAGCTGCCATATTAAGTGATATAACTCTGTACATCTGTGCCCAGAACCCTCCTCAGGCACCAATGTCTAATGTGGGATAACCTTTACTGGTGTTCTGGTTGGTTGGTTGGTTTGGTTTATTTATGTGGTGCTGGGGTTTAAATGCAGGGTCTTAGGGTGACTACTCTTGTATTTATCACTTGGGCCACATTCCCAGCCCTTTTGGCTTCTGTTTATTTTTCTGGAAGGGTCTTCAAACCATAATCCCCCTACCTTCCCCTGGGACTAGCCCCAAACCTTAATCTTTCCTTCCCCTGGGGTTAGCCTCATACCTTAATCCTCCTTCCTTCCCCTGGGGCTAGCCTCAAACCATAATCCTCCTACCTTCACCTCCCTCATTGCTAGAATTACAAAGGTTTGTCACACACCTAGTCCTTTATTGATTTTTACAATTAGTTTCCTTTTAACATTTACACAGATGCATTCAGTATATTTTAATCATCCTCCCTCTCCCATCACTTTCCTGTGCTTCCCTAACCCCATTCCTCTCCATTCCTCCCCACTAAAACAGTCTTCCACTTAGGTCCTGCTATATAGGAATCCAATCGCGAGGAACAGAGAAGCCACATTTTGAGAGGTTGAGTCAGGAGTCTTCATTGGAAAGCCAGCGACTAACAGGCAAACACGTGCCCCCAGCCTGGAATCCACCTAACACTGTAAAAAAACAGCCATGAGAGTAGGAGAGGAAAGGAGGAGCAGAAAAACAATCAGAGACTAACAAACGGGATCAACTCCCACGGATTGCTGAAGTGGGACACCACGGTGACCTGAGGATGTCGGCAGACTAGATAGGGTCCTGGTCAGGGGGCAGGGTCACAGGACCGGCTGGTTCACCAACCTATCATCCAAGTCCCTGCCCCTGCCTCTAGGAATTCTGGCATGCCCCTCACCTGGGGTGGGACTTCACCTTCAGCCATCAGGAAGACAAGATGGCGCCAGACAGACACAGTATCCTCACTTCAGCTCTTTTTTCTTTTTTTCTTCTTTGGTCAGTCATGGAATTTGAACTCAGGGCCTTTTTTGCTCAAGGCTAGCACTCTACCACTTTCAGCCACAGCACTGCTTTGGGTATTTGAGTGGTTCATTGGAGATAAGAGTCTCACAAGGACTTTTCTGCCCTGGCTGGCTTCGAAATGTGACCCTCAGATCTCAGCCACCTCAGTAGCTAGGAAAATAGGTATGAGTCACAAAAATGCTCAGCTTAGGATTTTTTTAAAAATATCTTTTTGTTTGTTTGCTTATTTGTGTTTTTGAATGTATGTGTAGATTCTGCAGATGAGAGAAAACATGGTATTTATGTTTATGAGTCTGGTTTATTTCACATAACCTGATACATCAGTTCCATCCATTTTCCTGCAAAAGATGTATTTTGTTATTCTTTACGGCTACATAATATTCCATTACATACATATGCTACATTTTCTTTATCTGTTCATTAGAGGCTGAGAACTTACATAGGAGGACTCCATGAATTGGCGCTTGTAAATTGTGAACAAGCCTATTTGTTTTTTTGTTTTTTGTTTTGTTTTTGCATTGGCTTCCAGAATGTGTGGGAGTTGGGTATAATGAAGACAATCCTTCTACTTCATATGTGTTGAAGTTACTTGAACTTCATATTATATGAGAAATATATTATATATAATGTGAAAAATAGAATTAACTCTCCCAATACAAAGAGATGCTACAGCACTGATTTCAGCATCCCGTGCTTTACTCCAGTACTCACACTGCGCCCTGTTTGTACAATTATTATATGTCCTTTTAATATAGGTTGCTGACAAATATACAATTAACAGTTAAAAGGAGAGCATTAACTCAATAACTAAGCCAGATAAAGTAAAATGTAATTAAAGAACTAACACTGAAAGAAGGAGGAGGACAAAGAATGGAGTGTGGGCACAGAGGATGGAAAATTGTACTCCTAAGGTCTCTGTCAGTGGAGTTGCACAGTGTGTGTGTATGTGTGTGTGTGTGTGTGTGTGTGTGTGTGTGTGTGTGTGTGTGTATGACAGGCGGGAGGGGGGAGAGTTCTAGGCTTTCACTCAGAGCCTCATAACTCTCCCTCAGCTTTTTTCACTCAAGTCAGCAGCTCTACCACTTGAGCCATATCTCCATACTAGCTTTTTGTTAGTTAACTGGAAATTAAGAGCCCAGGCTGGCTTTGAACTTTGATCCTCAGTCTCAGCGTCCTAAGCAGTTAGGATGACAGGCGTGAGCCATAGCACCTGGCTTCACTTTCTTTTAAAGTATGTCATGGAGATTAGAGACACGGCTTGGTGCAGTGAGGGCCTTTATTCTTGCCATGTTTCTCAATGAGGAGAGGGGTGAGATGTGTGCAATGGTGAAGGAGATGCAGAAGAGATACGGCTTCTCCCCAGACCAGAAGTGAAACACAACCTCAATTAAGTTAAGAAATCCTCAATTACGATGCCTAGCCCTCAGCCCTGACACCTTTTTGAAGCTGTGTCAGAATCTCAAAATCCAGACCAGAAGTATGTTGGAATAAAACTCCTCTGACACTTGCACTGGCCTGTGGCTCTTAGAACAAGAAAAGTTGTTTTCCCTGTAATTCCAATTCTAAGATTTCTTTCTTCTCAAATGCTAGAGGGAAATAAAATGCAGTATATAAAGAAAAAAATTCTGGCTTTTTTTTTTTTTCTGCCAGTCATGGGGCTTGAACTCTGGGCCTGAGCACTATCCCTCAGCTCTTCAGCTCAAGGCAAGTACTCTACCACTTGAGCCACAGCGCCACTTTCAGTTTTCTGGTGGTTTATAGGAGATAGGGGTCTCACAAACTTTTCTGCCTGGGCTGGCTTTGAACAATGATCCTCAGATCTCAGCCTCATGAGTAGCCAAGATTACAGGTGTGAGCCACTGGTACCGGGCAAAATTTTCATCCTGATTGTGGAGTATCAGAAGCAAATGTTATATTTGAAGTAAGTCCACATTTTTCAAGAATGTAATCACAATGGATTCTGTGTTACTGGTTTGTGGAGGATGGTAAAGGAAAACATAAACACATTTTTGTGGCTGGGAATGTGGTTTAGTGGTAGAGTGCTTGCCCTGAGCTGAAGAGCTGAGGGACAAGTGCCCAGGCCCAGAGTTCAAGCCCCACAACTGCAAATAAATAAATAAATTTATTTCAGCAAAATGTGTAATATTCATCTTATCAGAAATTATTCATTGATTGTTTCTAAACTTTTGCAAGGAAAGATAGCTTTTCTCTGTGAACATAATTAAATGTATTTAGTCCCCCACTAGAATTTCTTACATAAGTTTGCTGTGTTAGAAACAATAATTCATATTCATATTTTATAATTTATGTGAGTAGGCTTTTTATATTTATGTTTTTGTCAGTATGTTTATTTATGTGAGTATTTTTATATGCATTTATGTATCTATCTGTCCATCTGACTTCCAAGAGGGAAGGTAGATGAATAACATTGTCTGCTCTTGTTTTCGTTTTTATTTTTGATTTTTATTGTTATTATATAGGTGATGTACAGAGGGGTTACAGTTACATAAGTCAGGTAATGAGCACATTTCTTTTTGGACAATGTCACCCCTTCCCTCGTTCTTTCTCAGTTTTTCCCTTTTGTCCCCATCCACAAGATGTATAGTTCATTCCATTGTCTGGTTTTGATGGAGACATATTCGGACCAACAAATGGGCAAAACCTGACCTGAGTCCTATTCTATAAGAGCCCAACTGGAGAAATCCCAAATCATAGAGTGATCCACCTAAGAGCCATAAACCCTTACAGAACAAGTGTAAGGTGCTCAGAAATCCAGCTATGTGTGCAAGGCATCCTGATTGGGCTTTCCCGGGACCACCCACCCTGGAACATGAGGAGGACGACTTACTTTCCTCCAACAACTTCAGAACTATGATTATTCATGTAAACGTTAGTTCACTGATTTATCACACCAATTAAAACAAATCAAGTAGGCGTTTGTTTTAAATATAGATTTTATTTATATACTTATAACTATATATACTTATATATATGTAGACATATATAGTATATATACTTAATACGTGCTATATATATTCTACAGTCTGAGAATGAAGGTATAATACATTCTCTGTCATCAAAGCACTGAAAGACAGGGAGAGACAGGTGATGTTTAACAAATAATCAAAATGTAAGTTCTATAGCATACACAGTATGGTGGGGACAATGGAGTGATTCTTTAGCTTCCTGGAGGAGTGTGATAGAGCTTCATAGAAAGCAGTACCATAGTCACGTGGCTCGAACCTGTCATCCTAACTACTCAGGAGGCTGAGATGTGCAGGTCACAGTTAGAAACCAGCCTGGGGAGGAAAGTCTGTGGGACTCTTATCACCCATTAAACACACAAAAGCTGGAAGCAGAGCTGTGACTCAAGTGGTAGAGCGTCAGCCTTGAGTGGAAAAAGCTAAGGGGCAGTGCCTAGGCCCTGAGTTCAAGCCCCAGGACAGGCATGAAAAAAGAAGAAGAAAAGATTTCTTGGATTTCTCTCTCATCTCTGTGATGGGCACATTACAGGCCTCCTCTTACCCATTACATGATACCAGGGTGGGGTTCTCTTTATCCACTGCACAGCCGGATCACACACGGCCACGAAGTGGCAGAGTCAGGACTCAAACCAAGGCCTGCCAGATACCACAGCCCACACTGTCTTGCTACTCAGAATAGAAGGACTTAGTGAATGATTAAACCCTTCCTCCCATCAGGGCTCCAATTCTTCATTCCTCACTTTTCTTTTAAAAAAATTTTTTACCAGTCCTGGGGCTTGAACTCAGGGCCTGGGCATTGCTCCTGAGCTTCTTTTGCCCCAGGCTAGCACTCTACCAATTGAGCCACAGCACTACTTCTGACTTTTTCTGTGTATGTGGTACCGAAGAATTGAACTCAGGACATCATGCATGCTAGACAAGCACTCTACCACTGAGCCACCTTCCTAGCCTAGTTTCTCGCTTTTCTAAGCAGTTTGTGAGCTCCTAGCCTCCAGCCACCCTGGGCAAGATGACTTGGGCAGGCAGCGTCTGTGCTGAGGGAAGAAGAGTTTGTCTGGCTGGCCACAAGCCTGTGTTCACGCCGCGTGGGTCGGTCGCTGCTGTAACAAGCTGCATGAACTTGGTGCCTTAAAACCCTACACATTTGTGATCCTACTGGTGTGTAAATTCTGAGTCTCACGGGGGTCTCACTGGGCTGAGATCAAGGTATCTACACACCTGAATTCCCTTCTGCAGACCTTTTATGGGAGAACTCACTCTTTGACCTTTCCAGTTTCTAGAAGCTTCTCTATCTAGCTTATGACCTGCCTCCCCCTTTCTCCACCGATGGCAGGTGGCGTCCCTGGGAGATCATATCCCCGTGACCTCCACTCTGCCGCCCTCTGCCACTTTTAGGGAGCCTTGTGTCCCTCCTGGGCCCTTGTGGGAGGGGCTCCCTTGTTGTGAGGGCTGGTGCTCAGCAGCTTTAATCCCATCTGCAACCCCAATCCCCCCCTTCACGGGGAAGAGAACGTCTGCCCCTTCTGTCTTCCACGGGCCTCCTCGCACAGCTGCGTTTCAGGTTTGCCTTTGGTGCTGCTAGTTCTGGAAGTGTACGCGAAGAGAGGCCGAGGAGCAGCTGTGAGTAAAGAGTTAAGGAGCCATGCGAGACACACAATGGCCTCTCCCGTGGGTGCTGTGGAGTGGGGGGAGGTGTGCTTAGACCCTTGGGCCCAGAGCTAGGAGGTTGGGGGAGGGAGGGGGAGGCAGAGATGCTCGGTGAGGCCATGACCAGCAGGAGGCAGGCCGGCAGTCACCTGGGAAACCAAGTCCACATAAACACACAGCCATCCATCACTGCCATCTGGAAGAAATCGGGCGGCGAGGGTCTTCCTGTTGGGCCCAGCTCCAGTGTTTATTTGTGGAGCTGGGGACGGCAGACGGGCCTTTCTGTCAGTGATAGCTTGGTGGAGGGCCCAGGATTGAGTCTCAACCTGGAATTCAAACATCCCACCCCTCCCCGTGTCTACGAATGTAAATACGTAAACAGCACCAGCAGACACAGGTCACCCACCTCCCCAAATAGCTGTTCATGTTATTTCCCAGTCTACCCACCTCTGAGCTCAGACAATACCCCTAGACAAAGTCTGGGTTCTCTGTGAATGTGGCAAGTGTTCTGGCGATGTCCAGCAACGTTTGTTATCCCAGCTGGATGCTGGTCAATGCCTTTGAGAAAGACAGGCAAAGGAGCGCCGGCTGGAATGGGTCTCCTGCACGAAGCGCCACGCTTCCTTCCCTGCAAGCCTTGGCTGTTCTTCCAGAATGTGTTTGCAGCTGCTGCTTGTGAGTTGGTGGTGGCAGATTTGCTCTGTGCCCCCAAGTGAGTCAAATCATACAGACAAGGCAGCTGCCCAGGGCTGGAGGGGACCAGATCACAGCCGAGGGAAGGGAACTCATACAAGGACCAAATGGACGACCTCAGTCCACCAACCACCATCTGTCCACAGACTCAGCTAACGAGGCTGCCCAGCAAGCAGGACAGACACTTCGATCACACTTGACTTGTTGTGTTCTCTTACTAAAAGCTGGGCCTGGGGACCCCTCAGAGGGTGACACAGAAGGTACCTGAGTCAATCTGGCTCTCCACGGCCTCAGGACTTGCACCCACTCATCCTGAGCCATGGCTGTAAGGACAACTCCCTGAACCATGGCTATAAAGACAACTCCCTCCCTTGGGGACCTAGACTCTACGGTTACCATCTGTGCCACAGACAGGCCTTGGCATGAACAAAACTAGGTTAGCAAAATGAATTTAAAAATAATGAAGTTGGGCACCAGTGTCTCACATTTGTCATCCCAGCTACTCACGAGGCTGAGGTCTGAGGATCATGGTTCGAGGCCAGTCGAGACAGGAAAGTCTGACACTCTTTATCTCCAATTAACCAGCAAAAAGCCCGAAGTGGAGCAGTGGCTCAAGTGATAGAGCCATGGAAGGAAAAGGCTAAAGACAGTACCAAGCCCTGAATTGAAGCCCCAGGGCTGGCCCCCAATTGGAGTAAATCTTTGTAAGTTAAGCAAGATTTGTTAGCCTAACCTGTAAATGAGAAAAACAGGCGAATAGGATTTCATCGAAATCAAAGGTCTCTCACATGGGCATGTACATCTAAGAATATATAAATATATTTTTTCTAGTTTCCAGACATAGACTAGAAAAAGTAATTTCAAAACACAGATCTGGAAAATGAACAGTATCCAAAATATATACACAACCCTCACAATGCAAGGATAGGAAAACCCAACAGGTCAAATTTGAACCCAGGAAAAACATGCAAAACAACACCTCATTAACAAGAACACAGGGGTGATAGAAGAGAGAAAGAGGGGTGGATGGGCACCCAGACACATCCGTGAGTACAGAAATGCAGATGGCAGCCAGGTGCTGTGGCTGACATCTTAATCCTGGTGATTCAGGAGGCTGAGATCTGAGGATCATGTAATTGAGTTACATGACATTTTGGAAACAAAAACAAATGAATGGCTGTTTCTGGGCTTGGTGTTTAGGGCAGAACTTCACAATAAAAGAGTGTGAGGAAAATATGGGGGGAGGAAAACGTTTAATACTTTGATTGTGGTGCTCAACTGTATCTCGGTGTCAGTCATTACACATACAAAGGAAAGATTTTGCAGCATCATGCTATTATTTCCCAAATAACTTACCCGGCTTTTCTTCTTTCCCTTTCCTTCCCCTTTCTTTTCTTTCCTCCCTGAATGGTATAATTCCTCCCTTCCTTCCTATTTTCCTTCCTCCTCTCTTCTTTCTCCTCCTTACCTCCCTGCCTTTCTCTTCCCCTCCCCCTTCTTGTGGTGGGAAATAAATCTGACTTAATACAAAGATAAAAAGATTCTTTGACAAAGGCAGTTTTTCTTTATTAGGCTGAAGAAGACACAGATCTAACCTCATTCTTCCTGTATGACCTCTTGATAGGAAACAGAAATGGTGAAATAGATATTTGCTGAATAGAAAAATAAAACATGAGGTTAGTTTAAGTGTAGAAAATTAAGTATAAGTTTCAGGTAATGAACTATGGGTGCATTGTGATAACTGAATTATGGGTTATGACAAGGGAATGCAGAGGGAGACTTGAGAAGTGTTTGCAAGTGTTCTCTTTGAGTATGGAATTACCAGGAATCCTAACTTCAGAACGAAAATTCACAGAACTGGCCTTTAAACAGTTTTTTAAAAAATTGGATTTTGAGTCCGTATCTTTTTCTTTTGGCAAAAAAAAAAAAAAAAAAAAGCCTGCATCTAGGTTTCACATAAAGGTACTTTTCAAGTGGTGTAAACTAATTCACTTATAATTTGAATATAATCACCACTTTCAGATATCTCTTTATTAGTAAAGACATAAATGAAAGACTTTCAAAAATATCCAGGATGTGTGATTTTATGATGACAGGGAATTCAAACATATTTTAACGGATAGATAATAATATCTGGGAAAGTTAGAAATTCTTCAGAAGATCACATTTTACAATTGATCAAACTTAAAAAACAAACACTGGTGGTACTGGAGTTTGAACTCAGTGTCTCCTGCTTGCTGGACAGATACTCCACCATGGGACCTGCAATATAACCCCAGCCCTTTGGCTGGAACTGCTCTGCAGGGAGAGTCTTGGCATGGCATTTTAGCCCAGGTTGGTCTGGATCCTGTCCCTGCCTCCTGGGTAGCAAGGATCACATGCTCACAGCTCCATGACGGCTGATTGGTGGATAGGAGGTCTTGCCTGGGCTGTCCCTTAGCTGCAGTACCCCTGATCTCTGCCTCCCAAGCAGCTGGGGTTACAGGCATGTGCTACCATTGCACCTTGCTATAAAATAGTTTACAAGGTCTTGTAATTTATTGATTTGTTTTCCCCATAATGGGGTTTGAATTCAGAGATTCATACAGGCTGAAACTGTTTGCTTGGTGAGTGTGACCACTTCAGCCTTACATCCAGCCTGGATTTTTGCTAGTTCTTTTAGAGATGGAATCTTTTCTGCTTGGCCCGGCTTTTAACTGAGATCCTCCAGATCTCAGCCTCCTGAATAACTAAGATTACCAGGCCTGAGTGGCTGGCACTCAGCTTTATTGTTTAAATTTTTAAAAAGTTGGAGTCAAACAGATAATATCTGAAAATAGAAATAAATTTCATGCAGGCATTATTTAGATAAGCAATAAATATAATACAGAATATTTTAAAAAAGAATTTTAGAAATTTAAATTTGGTCAGGGCCCTGAAATTTTCTCAAGTTGCCTATTTGGTTTCATGTCAAAGCAAAGTCAAGTGTTATTGTTAAAATAAATGTGTTCCTGCCAAAGATTCCACACACAGCCAGCTGAATAGACAGAGATCTCATGGCTGAGCTGCTTGTGAGTATAGGAGTTTGTCTCTCTTTAGAGCCAGAGCACACCATACACAAATGCACTCACCACTGAGAATCCCTTGAAGCCTCCAGGTCCAGAGACGTTGCTCGTGTTTCATGACACACACAGGATTGGTTTGATCATTGACAACTCATCGAACTTAGTCTCCAACTTTGTCCCCAGAGATTTAGCTGACTCAAGGTAATTCTTCTAATTACCTTTCTCTTTCCATAGACTATAACCCATTCTGAAGCCTCATTAATACAACAAAGAAATTTGTGGTGCTCACAGGAAATTGCAAGGGGACGAAGAACCAGATAGAGGTTTTCAAAAAAGATTATCTAGATTGAATATCACTAATCTATAGAAATAATTTTTAGAATAGAAGCAATTACAGAAGACTTTTATTATCATGAAATAGGAAAAAAGTGTTGTACCTATGCAATTAGTAATAAGAAACAAGAAGCCAGAAATTTATAGTACATGCTTATAATCCTAGCTGTGTGGGAGTCTGAGATAGGATTGTAGCACCAGGCTAGTCTAGCTGGAAAGTTCATGAGGCCTTGTCTCAGAAATCATCACTACCACCGCCAGGGTGCTGGTGGCTCATGCCTGTAATCCTAGCTACTCAAGAGGTTGAGATCTGAGGACGGTGGTTCAAAGCCAGCTTGGGTAGGAAAATCTGCCAAACTCTTATCTCCAATTAACCATCAGGAAACTGGAAGTGGAATTGTGGCTCAAAGTGGCAGAGCATGAGCCTTGAGCAAACGAACTCAGGGACTACGTCCAGGCTCTGAGTTCAAGCCTCACCACCAACAAAACAAAAAGCCACCACCACCAACAACGACAGAAAAATAGCTGGAGGTAGAGCTGAAGTGGTGGAGCCTAGCAAATGTAAGGGCCTGGGTTCCAAAACAGAAAAGACAAAGAAGTGAAGAAAAGATAGAAAACAAAAGCAATAGAAGAGATGACAACAAGGAAAAGCAATATGGTATCTGGCTAAGGAATGCGATTACTGGGGCATACTTTACCTCCGTCCACACAATCTCGTTACTAACTGGAACTGCGAAGGAAAGCTAGTTTCTGCCCCACCTGTGGAAAGGATTGGAAGCTGGGAGAAACCAACAGATTAGCACAAATGAGAGTTCACCACTTTAGTAAAGGATCCTGGATAGAAGGTATCAACAAGGGGGAAAAAAAGGCATGTCCTTATATAAAGCCATGAACGTGTAACTGTCTTTTCTTTTTCTTTTTATTTATCCTTTTTATTATTATCTCGAAGTAGTTGTGCAGAGGACTTGCCACATGACAAAGCAGTTTCTCAATGCAACACTTCTTGATCTATTTACCCCTGTCAGCTTTCTCACTCATTCCTCCCCAAGCCACCCCTTCCCTTGCTCTTCTTAATTTTGTAGGCTGTACGTTTGGATTCTTGATGGCATTTTCGCTTCTTCTCCTCTGCCTTCATCCTAACATTCTCTTTTATACTGAGAAAAGAAAAAACCTGCAAGCCCAACCCCTCTTCAGATCCTTGAAACATCTAGAGTACATCTGGAAGAATCACACCAGAGAAGCAGAGCACAGAAGATGTGTGTGCTATGAGAATTCTTGTACCCCATTGGCTGACATGACTGTAGGACTGGATGAACAAAGCTCAGCTCCAATTGGCTGAAGAAACCACAGATATGATTGGCCAGAGATACTCTGCTTGTGTAAACAAACTCATCCACTAGTCAACTCAGGAGTGATTACTGCGTGTAGAAAACCGATGTGCGATTTCAGAGATTCAAGGATGATCGACAAAATTTTTTCGCCTCCACGGTAAGTGCTAGAAGCATCAGGCAGGCCCTTTTGTCCCCCGTGGTAACCACACAATAGTAGGTCAATAAACCTGGTGAGGGACATCACCGCAGTCTGGCCGGAGGAGGAAGCAGTTGCACAGAGTGGGATGGAGAGAAGGGAGGACAGGAAAGTTATCAGAGTTATTTAGACCATGCTGATGGTCACTGAGCTGTGCTCACATTCTCAGCCCTGGACTGTGTGTCACAGAGCTTTCTGCTTTGCCGTGTCTGCCTGCCTGGGTGTCTTTTACCTGGATGATCATGTGGTCCTACCCTCACCTCCATACCTCAGAGAGTTTCAGCCCAGCCAGAGGCCAGGGCTGGCTGGACACCATGTCCAGCACGTGGCCCAGGTGCCCTGGGCAGTGGCTTCTTCTCCTCATCTCAGCTTGGCCCTTTCATCTCCTTCCTAAGAAGACGTCATGTTAATTACCCGCCTCCCCCAACCTGGCTCTCCATCTTTTTAAGTTTTCCCTCCTTCAATCGTGTCAAGTCAACAGTCACGTGGGCTAGCCCTCTCTATACTCTTCAGTAGCACAAGCATCTCTTTGCTTTCAAAGGTGATTAAGTGGGGCTGGAAAGGTGGCTCAATGGTAGAGCGCTTGCCTTGCATGCATGAGGCCCTGGATTCAATTCCTCAGCACCACATAAGCAGAAAAACCCAGAAGTGGTGCTGTGGCTCAAGTGGTAGAGTGCTAGTCTTGAGCTGAAGAGCTGAGGGACAGCGCCCAGGCCCAGAGTTCAGGCCCCACGACCAACCCCTCCCCCCCTCCCAAAAAAAGTGATTAAGTAGCCAGGCGCTGGTGGCTCATGCCTGTCATCCTAGTTACTACTCAAGAGGCAGAGATCTGAGGATATCGCAGTTCCAAGCTAGGCTGGGCAGGAAAGTCCGTGAGACTCTTGTCGCCAATAAACTACTGAGAAAAAGCCAGAAGTGGTGCTGTGGCTCAAGTGGTAGAGCACTAGCATGGAGCACAGAGAGGCTCAGGGACAGCGCTCAGGCCAGGAAGGGCAGTGCTGTGCAGTTGAGGGTGGTGTTCTGATAAGATAAACTTTGTAAGCACGGACCAATTTTTGGCTCAATAAAAGCAGGTCATAAAAGTCAATGAATGATGCACAATGAATGGAGCTTGGTCTTAGTATTAGCTGCGTGTCTGATAGACTGTGATGTGTGAGGGATAGTAGACAGTGTCCGTGTTTCCTCTAAGAGTGTGGCCAGTGGCAGAAAGCACAGTGGGCTGGCCATGAAGTCATGGTTCCTGGGTAACGGAGCTGTGTCACTTCCCATGGTGGCCTCTCCTCATGCTGTGTTCTTCACGCAGGCTGCATGCTGGATGCGGCAGAGTCCGTGATCATCAATCAGTGATGGGAGAAGGCACCAACACCCAAGGAACTTCATATGTTGGTAGAGGAAAATCTCAGCCTCCTAGTATTATTATTCCTATTATTATTATTATTATTATTATTAATCTCAGAGTGTTTATGTGAGGGAAAGAAAGGGGAGCTGTTAAGTAGGTAACGATAACAGGTGGCAGACATAACATGTGGTAGATAACACCTGGCCTACCATGGTACTTCATGTTCCCATAGAGCCTCAGGCTCATACTCCACCTCTTCTTCCCATAATGCCCTGGGTGCCTGCTCAACCAATGAGGAGAGCTGGGCAGTATTTGCACAAGCCACAAAGCAATCAGTGCAAGGCTCAGGGGCCCCCAGGCCAGCATAACTGCCCTTCCAGGGGACCACTGGACTCCTCCTTGGGGGCCTCTCTGTGGAAACTCTAACTACTTTTCCTTTTGTGGTTTCCTTTCTCTTTCCAATAAACTCGCTCTGTGCGCTTACAAACACTTCCCTGCCTTTTTGTTGTTGTTGTTGGTGGTGGTGGTGGTGGTGGAACCTGAACTCTGGGTTTGGGCACTGTCCCTCAGCTCTTCAGCTCAAGGCTAGCGCTCTACCACTTGAGCCACAGTGCTACTGCCCACTTTTTCTGCTTATGTGGTGCTGCATACAAGGGCCTCATGCATACAAGGCAAGCACTCTACCACTGAGCCACCTTCCCAGCCCACAAACACTTCCCTCCCTTTAATTCTTTAATGGGTAGAGAATGCAAACCCCGTCCCTAAAGTGTGTCATGTGTGGGACCACAGCATTGAAGATGCTTTAAGCATGCCCCATATTCAGCACAGAGAAGGCACTTCTGCCAATCACGTTCTCTCAAGATCTGGGCTCTGTTGTTACTGATCCATCTCTCCAGTGGACCATTGCACATTGCTCTAAGGGTCCAGGGACTCCAAGCCCACCAGCTTATGTCTCTGCTGAGCGAGCCAGAAATACAAAGACTGAAGGATTCTAAGATGTTCATTCCAGGGGAGAAATACACAGCGAGGTAACTCGTTTTTAATAACAGTCTGAGAATTATGAATTAAAGCATTAACTAACACCCTGTGGTCTCTTGGAATGTGACCGTGAAAAAAAAACAAACCAAAAAACCACCACCACCACCAACAACAAAAAGAGCGCATTGCCACAGGGCCAGGTCTGGGTTGGTCCAACAGCTTTCAAACGCCGGCTGGACTACAGGAAGAGTTTGTTGCATTAAGTAATTTATGGGGTGCTAAGAAGTTCCTTAAGCTATTATTAAAAACATGCAAACCCCTCCCTGGTTAGACCTCTAGTAAGTCAGACTTCTAACTAAGCAGAACTGATAGGCCGGTCTTTTGATGTTTAATGAATTCTGTTGCACATGTGAGATGTGACAGGCAGGGCTAGGGTGGCGATTTACTGGTCATGAAACAGAATGATGAGATCCCTCCCTTGAAAAAAAAAGAAAAAAAGAAAATGTTGCCAAAAGACAGGTCCTGTTGCCCCCTTCTCCTCCGTGCCTCCCCCCTCCCCCCTTCCTCTCCCACCAAACCCTTCCCCTTTCTTCTTCGTGCATATGTTTTTGATTTCCTCAGCCCTCGTGCCTCTCAGTACTGGGATCGCTTCCATTCAGGCGCACACAGAACACTACCAACTAATTAGCCTTGGATCCAGCCACAGGAAGTCAGGCTGCCAAATCCTCTTTCCCCCATAATTCCTCAACTTTCTCAGCCTGCCTCAGGCCTGCGGCCTTGTACTGGGCCTCTCTGTATAAGTTGCCAGTTCTAATTTTGCAATTTCCCTTCTCCTTATCAAATATGCCCCAAGCCTGCCAGTGCGTGGAATGGGAAGGCTTTGGAGTCCGTCTTCCTTCTCCCCTGGAACTTTTTCCCCCTCTGGCTCCATCTCTGCTTTCTGATCATTATAAGGGGGTCTTGCTTGGATACAGTTTCAGTGTTGACTTGTTCATCTGACCTTGGTTAATGCTTTCTAAAGGAGCAGATGGCCACAAAATCCAAGAAGCTCCCAGCTCAACCACCTCCTACCTCCACCTCATCTCAAAGGTTAACACTTTTTCCCCACCAGCAGTAGGTGTCAACTCTTCCCCAAGCTATTTTGACTGAGATGGAGAGGTGTTAGACCAACTCTGAGATTCAGGCAGGGGAAGCACAGGAGAGGCTCCTCAGGATCTCCACACTGGGGCTGGAGTTCAAGTGGTGGAGCACCAGCCTTGAGCAAGAAAGCAAAGGGACAGAGCCCAGGCCTTGTTCAAGTCCAAATATACATACACATACACACACACACACACAGCAAATAATTTTCTATTTTGGTGGCTCAGATATGGCCTGAGAGCTTTAGTGTTCTGCTTCTGCTTTCACTGAAGAGTCACCTGCCAACCTCTTGTTGGTTAACTGGAGATGAGTCTCATGGACTTTCATGCTGGGGGCTGGCTTTGAGCCATGATCCTCAGATCTCAGCTTCCTGAATAGCTACTGTTACACACACAAGCCACTGGCCATTCTTGATTCATGTCTCATAGTCATTCCCAAAACATCTCTGTGAAATGCCTTGAGCTCCATAGTGCATAGCTCAGGAGAAGCCAGTAGAAGGAATGGCCCTCCACTGTCCCTTCCTGGGAAGTGTCGAGGGAGTTCATACAGGCAGCAGGAATCTAGACATCTCAAAGGTACAAAGAGGAATAGTACCATCAGCAACTCCAGTCAGCTAGCTGCCAATCATCAGAGCGACCCTGGGGATGGGGTGAGGGGCAGGAAAGCCCGCCTCAACAGAAAACCCCACCCCTCCTCTGCAGCCCCACCTGGCACTCATTACATGCGCAACATCGCCCGCACCACTAGGTGGCACCAAGATCTTACCAAAGGAAGAGGGCTGAGTTCTCCGGGAGCACTAGCAGTGTTTGCAGAATGGAGTCTCTTGGTAGATTAATTCAAACAAAACCAAAGCCCGGTCCTGGTGTCTCACCGTTGCAATCCCAGGTACTTAGGAGGCTGAGATCTGACTATCGTGCTTCAAAGTCAGCCTGGACCAAAAACAAAGTGAAACTCATCTCCAGTTAACCATCAACAAGCTGGAAATGGAGTGGTGGCTCAAGTGGTACAGTGCCAGCCTTGAGTGGAAAGGCTCAGAGACAGTGCTCAGGCCCTGAGTTCAAGTTCCAGGACTGACACAGTAGCTAGCTAGCTAGCTAACTAAATGTCACTGGTGATTTCAATGCCAGAGTTACAATTAAGGATTTTATTTCAAATATTATTTTGCATATGCTTCCAAAGAAAATGTGAAGGAGCTGGTGGATGAGCACCTGGCTGTTCATAGCGGGCTCGGAGCGTTTGTCAACATCCCCAGGGGCAGTGAGAATTCACTTGGTGCCAGGCTGGCTCAGAGCGCAGCAGCATCTGCCGTAATCTCTCGTTCTGAATCAGGCCCTTGCTGAAAGTCTGCACAGATTCTTCCGGCCTCATCCGTCCCGCAGGCGCTGAGCTGTGGGACTCTGCTCTGGCCCAACCCCCCCCCCCCCCCCCCCCCCCCCCGCTCATGATTCCAAATTGGGATGACGCACCACACCAAAGGCATGGGCTTGGTTTCCTCTGGGGATACCCTAAGGGTCAGGTCTCACAACCCACAAGAGTTGGGGAATTGCTTCCCACAGGCAGAGCTCAAACAAATTGGATACAGAGGATGGGAGGGAAGCCAGAAGATGGATTCCCTCTCTACTTCCCACTTTAATGGTCTCAGCCACAGCGTGCTTCGCTGCACCTGCGCGCTGAGCCAGCTCCAACCCGTCACGCGTGTGCCTTCATAATACAACACTTCGAATGCGCTCGCCCATTTGTCCCATCTCACTCTCTATCCTGGGACTGAACCACTTAATAAATCATTAGCACTCAAATCTTGCTGTGGATGCTCCGAGAAAACCTTCCCTCCCTCTCCCCTTTCCTTTCCTCTCTCCTCCCTCTCCCCCTCAAAGCTGATGCTCTACCACTTGAGTCACATCTTCAGCCCCACAATGCATTGCTTTTCCAATTCATTCCTTTGTGCAACAAAGGTTTTCCATGGCTTTATTTCTGTCCAACCCCAGGAAAAGCAGTCAGCCTGCTGGGCGCCAGTGACTCACGCCAGTCATCCTAGTTACTCAGGAGGCTGAGATCTGAGGATCATGGTTTGAAGCCAACCCCAGGCAGAAAAGTCCCCATGAGATTCTTATCCCCAGTTAAGCATTCAAAAACTGGAAATGGCACTGTGGCTCAAAGTGGTAGAACACTAACCTTGAGTGGAAATTCAAGTCCCATGACTGACCAAAAAAAAAAAAAAAAAAAAAAAGCTCACCCCCTCCCTAGGATCAGGGACTTCCAAGACTTCCAAGTCAGATGATCAATCATTGCTGGGGGGTGGGGAAACGAAGGGGAGACCATGCAGTGGACTGGGAAGGGCAGCTGGAGGAGGAGGCTAACATGTCATGCAGGGGAGAGCCACCTGAATGAGGGGCTAGACAAGCCCACAGCAAACTGTAGGTGCACAGATCACAGTAAGAACCCTGATTCTACCTTGTGGTCAACAGGACCCAGAGAAAATCAGAGGCACATTCTGGAAATGGTGCTTTGGCTCTTCAGCAAAGTGTGACAACCTGGCTTTGTTTATTGCTTTTCTTGGGAGGGGTTTATATTGTGTGTGTGCCCATGCATGCGCGTGCACACGCTCAGGTACTAGGGTTTGAACTCAGAGCCTGGGCACTATCCCTTAGTTTTCTGTTCAAGGATGGCACTCTACCACTTGAGCCACACCTCCACTTCCAGTTTTTTGGTGGTTAATTGGAGATGAGGGTCTCATGGACTCTTTTTCCCAGGCTGGCTTCAAACCTCAACCTTCAGATCTCAGCCTCCTGAGAATCCAGGATTACAGTCACTGGGTTTTTACTCTAATAGGAATTAGGAGAAAATTAGTGAGCGTTCAGTATTAAATTCAGGAGTTGTAGTACAAGAGAAGGATATGGAGGGAAGGCAGATGGAAAGTGCACAGGCACTGAAATCACACAAGCAGATGGCTCAACATTGGGTTTCATTCTTCCTGTGCCCACCACCCTGTCCTGTTCTCCAAAGGAAAGTAAGTCCCTGAAGCCCAGCCTGCCTGGGGTCCCACCCCATGGGCCAGGGCTTTCTGAAGAGAGCAAAGCCTGAGAGCAGGAGTACAGCCCCTTCCCTGCCTTTGATGTGTGGTCAGGACTGGTCTGATTATCAGCCACGTGCTGTCTTCCATTGGACCTGAGAGTAAGCTTGCTGGAGGCCAGGGCAGCTGTTCTGTTTTGACCTGGCTATAAGCGGGTTTACATTACTAGACAAATCAAGAGGATCCCAGCTTTCTTTCCCATTTAGAACATTGTACAGGGAAAGAAAGACACGGGAGGGCACCCTTCCTTGGTCTGTGCAGCCATGTTCAGCTCTGGCTGAACTTTCTGCCCAAACCATCCCGATTTTGCATGGTAAACTCACATGCTTTCCTCCTATCCAATTTTGGGGCCTCAAATAGGTACAGGAGGGGACCAGTTTGGGTTTGAAATATGCTGCTTTCAGCTGAAAGACACTCTGCTTCCTCAAAAACCAGGTGGGCAGCCCTAGCCCATGCAAGGCCATGGGTTGCCCTTTCCCTGGCCAAGTAAGATAAGCTGGCAATGCTTCGAGAATGCAGAGCACACACGCCAATTAGCCTGTTTCCAGAAAAAAAAGAAATTTTCTTGTACAGTACTAGGGTTTGAACTCAGGTCCTTTGAGCTCTCATTTGACCTTTTTACTCAGTGATGGTGTTCTACTTGTTAACCACGTCTTTACTTGTGGCTTTTTATTGGTTCATTGACGGTAAGAGTCTCATGGACTTTTCTGCCTGGGCTGGTTTAGAACTGTGATCCCCAGATTTCAGCCTCCCAAGTAGCTAGGATGACAGGCATGAGCCACCAGTGCCTGGCTTTTCCAGAAAAAAATTAACTTTAACCATAAACCTTCTCCCATGTGCAAAGGAAGTGGTTTAAGCTGTGCAAACACCCCGAGGACTGCGCTTCCAGTTCATCTTGATGTCAGGCTGTGTTCCAAGCTGGCTTCAGGGAGATTCTTCCGGGGGAATTTCCAGAGCTCCACCTGAGCCCTCCGCTCACCTCCCAGGCGGACTTCAGGCTCAGCTCAGGCCAACCCCCATGTTTACCTCCACTGCAGTATACCCACCTCCTCTTCCACGGGGAAGGGTGGGAGTGTGGGAGTGACCCTTGACCCCACTTGGGTACCCCAATCAGGTTCCTGAACCCATTAGGAAAGAAACCCATTGTCATCTGGGAGGTAAAAAGGGCAGAGTACCCTGTGGACGTTCTCATCATTATGTCATAAGTTTCCATACTTGGAGAATGCATCTTCTTTGTGTGCTTAGGAATGCTTAAAGTCTCCATCTGATCCCAGACAGCTGGTCCTTCTGCCCAACACTCCTTCATGAGTCCCAGGGCTGAGCCATTTTCTTTTCCACCTTCATTGGCTGTGAGCGCTTTGAACAGACCTCAGAACTCTCACTCCTGCTGGTGAAGAGCAACGCACAGGACCTTACATTACCACTGCCCCCAGAAAGCCAGGTAAGAGATGACTTGCACACGCCTGTCATCCTAGCAACTCAGGAGACTGAGATCTGAGGATTGTGGATCAAAGCCAGGCCTGCTAGAAAAGTCCATGAGATTCTCGTCCTCAGGCAGCCCCCTATCCTTGTGTGTGAACTTTCTGCAGAGCACTGTGGAAGGATTCAGTGAAGGGCAGCACTGTCAGCTTCCTTCCTCTCCTCCAGGAAAGGGGGATTGATGAAACTGAAAAATGGTCTCCTTTGGATAAATATAGCAGAGAGGAAGTTGTCATTGTCTTAGCTGTTTGTTCCAAATGGAGAAATGGAGAAATTAAGACAAACCACAAAAATGTTCAAGTAAGTAGCAGATGGTAGATGCTTCAAGTTTTATAAGTCCGAGTTTATAAAATAGTAAAAATTGGCATGTAATTGTGATTGAAAAAAAACTGATCTAAGGTTTTTCCTAAGGTCAAAATTAATACACTGGCGTAAAACTATTGTCACTAATACCTTTGTTCCCTGAGTGTAAGCCTTGGATACAAAGCTGGCAATACACCAAACATACCGGAGTCCATGTGTTCCTCATTGTAATCAAGAAAACTCAATACTGCCAATCTTAATTAGTACGCAATAGAAATAACTAAAACGCTTAATCAGTTGTTGTTTCAAAACTTCCAACATGGCGTCTCTTTTCAGTCTTGTGGCACTAAAGATTCAACCCTCTGTAGCATTCGAGTCAGACCCACAGAGAGACTCCTGAGCAATCACACATGGCTTGGCTACCTCCTGGCCAGCAACCCGGGAGCAGGGCAAAGCCTGGATTCTGCTCCAAAGTCTGAGACTTGAGTCTGAGAGTATCCTCCTCTGTCACCCCAATTCAGCAGGGAGAAGCCAAAGAAGACAGCAGTGCCCCTTCCCCTTGTTTTCTTACCCTTTTCCAGAGTCAGGCATGGTGGAAAGTGACTTCACCTCAAGCATTCACCGATCAGGTGACAGCTTGCTGCAGATCCCCTAAACCACCTCCTCCTCCCCAAACCCCTAAAGCCATTCGCTGGTGGTCTTGGATGAGAACCTGGGACTGAGGCCACGTCTAGTGCTCCTGGTGGACACATTCCACAGTCCTAGTCCATCCCCTCCATCAAACCCCAGTCCCTCCTACTGCCTAAGATTAAAGGGACCCTGGTTGTAAGGTGGGAGTCTGGGGGGAGGATGCGCCATTTCCCCTTCAGCCAGGCTGCAGGAGCTGTGGTTGCCCCTCCCAAGATTCACTCCTGAAAGAAGCCTGTTGGTCTGTTGAGTTTGCCCTTTCTGCTCATATTTTTTTCCTTACAAAGGGCGCCTGGGTCGAGCACCAGGGCTTAGAGGTTTTGGGCTCTGCACCAAGCCAGGTGCTGGGAAGGCAGTTTCCCCCCCCCCCCCCCCCACACACCCTTCAGCTCACCCTCTCTAGCCCTGCGGACTGACCACTTCCTTATTGATGACGAACAAGTGTTTCTCCTACTGACTTTATGACCATTTAGATCAGGGAAAGGCCGCAGACGTGAAATCCTGGAGAAATCTGAGCTTTAAAAAAAAAATTAATACATGATAGACCTAGCAAAGGATCGCTCAATAGCTATGTACATATGACCATATAAAATGATGTTAGGGCTGGGAAGGTGGCTCAGTGGTAGAGCTCTTGCCTTGCATGCCTGAGGCCCTGGGTTCGATTCCTCAACTCCACATAAGCAAAAAGAAAAAAGCCGAAGTGGTGCTGTGGCTCAAGTGGTAGAGCACTAGCCTTGAGCTGAAGAGCTGAGGGACAGCGCCCAGGCCCAGAGTTCAAGCCTCATGACCGGACCCAAAAAATAAAAAATAAAAAATAAATTTAAAAAATGATGTTAATCAAAATAAACTCCAAGACACAGAAACAAGAGGTATTTTTTAAAAATTATTTTTAATGTATTGTGTGAAGTTGTGATTTTTTTCTTTCATTTTCCCCTGTATTTTATCCCCTGTGGTCACTGTTTTTGATTTTGGTACCCTGTGTCTTGTATATACATTTATCTGATTTGGGGAAGGGAAAAGGGACAACTACATGGTGAGACAAAGGACAAAGGGTAGACCAATGCAACAGCAATACTCACTAGATACCATGTTGGAAATGAACTTTACCCACTTGGGGGTGGGGAGGGGAGGAGAATCAGGGAGGAGGGCAAGTGGGAGAAAACAAGGGAGAGAGGAACACTGTTCCACAAGAAATGTACTCATTATCTTACATATGTACCTGTAAATGCTCTGTTTGTCATGCTTACAATAAAATAAAATGTTTTAAAAAAGAAGCCTTTCTCCATTTCTTTCTTTCATCATTCTTCAGATATGCTGGTCTAAGCCTGGGCCATGTGGGGAAAACATAGAAGAAAATGAAGGCACCCCACCCCTTGCCAGCCTACCTGTTTCCAGCCAACAACCAGATCCACGAGTGCCTACCTGCATCAGCTACCTCGAGCACAGCTGTCTTTTCTGTCTCCCAGATGACTGACACTCCAGATGATGTTCTTCAAAGCAGACGAATCGCCCACTGAGCAAGTCATCCTGGAGCAGATGAATCAGTAAAGCCATCGTTTTCAGTCACTACGTGTTGGCTCATTGGTTACTAAAGTGGAGAAGACAAGCACAAAATGAGTTAACAATGAGAGAGTGGTACAATGAGGTGGAAGTACAATGAGATGGTAGCACAAAGTACAATGAGGTGGTAGTACAATGAAGTGGTAATACAATAAGATGGTAGTACAATTACATGGTAGTACAATGAGATGTGGTACAATGAGATGGTAGTACAATGAGGTGGTAGAACAATAAGATGGTAGTACAATGAGATGGTGGAACAATGAGGTAATAGAACAATGAGATGGTAGTACAATGACACAGTGGTACAATGAGATGTAGAACAATGACATGGTAGTACAATGAGATGTGGTATAATGAGATGTAGTACAATAAGGTGGTAATACAATGAGGTGGTAGTACAATAAGGTGGTAGTACAATGAGGTGGTGATACAATGAGATGGTAGAACAGTGAGATGAGCGTGCATGCATCCTGGAAGATGAGCATGTGCTCCTGAGGTGAGATCTGGACCAGAGGAAATGGGCTCCTGGACAGGGGCAGGAGCACATGTGTGAGCTGTTGAGGGAACCAGCCTGACTTTAGCCACCTTGATCTTCAAGGAGGAGTTGGCCTGGGACGGGTGGAGGGCAGGGGAAGTCATTAGAAATGCAGGGCGGCCTCTGGAGTTCAGGTGAGCCTAAGAGAAGTGCATCTCTGATCCTGCCACTTTCCTGCAGCATAAGCCTATGCGAAGTTCCTCAGTAGAGGAGTGGGAAAACAAAAGTCTGTGGAGGGCGTGAGACCTCAGTGTGGCTGGAGGGGCATGTGGCACCTGTGTTCCTGGCCAGGGAAAGCTCTGGTCCCCTGGCTGGGCTGCCTTTGAGTTAGCTAAGGAGCAGGATGTGCTGATGGGCTCCACACAGTGTCTTCTGCCAGCCTCCTTCATGGACTGGTAGAGCTCCAGCTCCGGCAGTCCAAGCTGTGGATCAATGTACCCTGCCATGCACCGACCCCTGCTGTCTCTCAGTACAGGCCATGCCTCTGGGCCAAGCCCATTTTTGGACTTTCCTCCTCCCCCCCTCCGCCCCCGCCCCCCCCAGTCTCCAGAGGAGCCAGGAGCTGTCTATGCCCTGGCCAGAGAGAAGAAATAGAGACAAACCCAAGGACACTGGAAAACCAGGGCAGGAAGCTATCAGATGAGATGCAGCCTGGCAAAAATACAGACTGCTACATCTGGCAGAGAAAGCAAGATATTACCAGCAACCCCAACCCCCCTCCCCCACAGCCATTATGTGAATATATTAGAGCATGGGCCTGGAAACAGGTTACTGCCATGCCAAGATCTTGCTGAAGCCTCGGAAGAGCCTAGAGCAGGTGCTGTTTATGTTTCTATAAATTCACAAAGGTAAGCTATTGTTTTCCCTATCAAAACTTCAAGTCATAGAAGCAATCAAAATTACATTGAGATTCCGCCTCACCCTAGTTAGAATGGCCATTATCAAGAAAGCTCACAATCACAGATGCCAGTGGGGATGTGGCCAAAAGAGAACGCTACTACACTGTTGGTGGGAATGTAAACCGGTTCAGCCACTCTGGAAAGCAGTATGGAGGTTCCTCAAAAGACTAAACATAGGGCTGGGAAGGTGGCTTAGTGGTAGAGTGCTTGCCTTGCATGCATGAGGCCCTGGGTTAGATTCCTCAGCACCACATAAGTAGAAAAGGCCGGAGGTGGCGCTGTGGCTCATAGTAGAGCGCTAGCCTTGAGCTGAAGAGCTGAGGGACAATGCCCAAGCCCGGAGTTCAGGCCCACAACTGACAACAACAACAACAAAAAAGACTAAACATAGACCTTCCCTATGACCCAGCAATCCCACTCCTTGGCATTTATCCAAATGACCACAAACAAGGCCACACTAAAGCTACAGAACAACCATGTTCATTGCAGCATTTCTTACTATAGCTAAGATATGGAGCCAACCCAGCTGCCCCTCAGTAGATGAATGGATCAAGAAAATGTGGTATATATACACAATGCAGTTCTATGCTTCCATCAGAAAGAATGACATCACCTCATTCATAAGGAAATGGAAAGACTTGGGAAAAAAATCATATTAAGTGAAGTAAGCCAGACCTAAAGAAATATAGGCGCCATAGTTTTCCTCATTTGTAATAATTAGTAGATGCCTAGGATAGTCCTAGCAGAGGTTCACAATAGCCCAATAGCTATGTACATATGACCACCTAAAATGGTGCTACTCAAAATGATCTCCATGATATGGAAGTGAGAGTGATTTGTGTGTGTGTGTGTGTGTGTGTGTGTGTGTGTGTGTGTGTGTGTGTGTGTGTTTGGTATACCGTTTGCAGTTATTTTATCTTTTGTTCTGTGTTGTTGTTGTTGTTATTTTCTCCTCTGTTTTTTTTCCCCATGGTGACCGTTTCTGATTTTGGTACCTTTGTCTTGTACGTAAGTTTATCTGATTTGGGGAAGGGGAAGGGAATCTCAGAAATGGTGGGATATAGGGTGAACCAATGCAACAGTGACACTCACTAGACACTATGGTGGAAATGAACTTTACAACTTGGGGGGAGGGGAGTGGGAGGGAGGGAAAGTGGGAGAAAATGAGGGAAGGATAACAATGTTCAACAAGAAATGTATTCATTACTTACGTACCTGTAACCCCTCTGTACATCACCTTTGCAAGAAAATGAAATTTTAAAAAATTTCAATGTCATTTTATTTATTTTCTATTATTTTCTTTACGTAGTTATACAAAAGAGTTGTCATGTGATGAAGCACTTTATGAATACAATGCAAATGATCAGAGTGATGCCTTTTCATCATTCTCTACACCCCTTCCATGCCCACCTCATCTCTCACTCTTCTGGATTTTGTAGGATAAATACAGCCTAGGGATACCTTGGCAGAAGACTTCAGAAACACCATGACTGATTCCATGTCTTAGGTGCGGCTCCCCGCCCTGATCGACCTGCCCCCAGCCACCAGGATCCTCGCTTCCTAGGTCTGCAGAACAAGTGGAGGCCCTGACAGTGGACGAGCCCGGTGCATCTTGGGAGAACAGATTTACTAATGTCAAAGGCACCCCAAAGGCTTGGTAAGTACCGGTTGTAATTCCGGATGGGATTCATCACAACGTGAAGAGTGAGGCTGGAAGGGGGCCGCCCTGAAGCGCACCCCCCCCACTGCTCTAACAGTTAAACGATGTGAACTGCAGCCCCATTTCCCGAGCTGCTGAGCAAGAGAGACAAAGAGAAGAAGCAGTTCACTTACAAGTGAGCTGTGTCTAGGCAGAGCCTTAGCACACGGGGCCAGCCTGTCAAGGAGTCACTGCCAGCTGCCACAGCCTCACCCCTGCCACAGCCTCACCCCTGCCACAGCCTCACCCTTGTAACAGCCTCACCCCTGCCACAGCCTCACCCCTGCCACAGCCTCACCCCTGCCACAGTCTCACCCTTGTAACAGCCTCACCCCTGCCACAGCCTCACCCCTGCCACAGCCTCACCCTTGTAACAGCCTCCACCCTCTATAATACCCTCCACCCCTTGTAGCAGCCTCCACCTCCTGTAACACCCTCCACCCCTTCTAGCAGCCTCCTGGGGTGGGTACAGTCGCTTGGCATGTGTGGAGTCCTCTGTTTCCTAGCTTGAGCTGAAACTGATTTATTCTGAAATCTGTTCTGTATTTGGGCTGTGTCACGGCCCTGGATGCTGCGTTTCAGGGCTATTCCAGTAACTTGTACAATTAATTACATTTATATAGGGCTGTTAGGACCTGAGCCTTGGGAAATGTGAAATGTGTGTGTCAAGCAGGAGCAGTATGCAGATGGCGTGTAATAGCAGAGCCAATAGCTAAGCACTTGCCAGCCGGCTGTGGCTGGCTGAGCTGTGCCCGGCGAGTTCTCGCGCGGGCTCCACAGCCATGCCCTCCAGACAGGGGCAGAGCCAAGGAAAAGAAGAGTGCTCTCCTTGCACCACCGCCCAGTGTGGAACCTGGAGAGCCTGAAAGTGGCCGAGTGGAGCTTGAGCCGCAGTGCTCCACAGAAGAAATCCCACGCTGAAAACTGCCCTCGATTTTTGTTTTTGTTTTTTTTTAATTTCCTATCATTAGTCTGCATTTACTTTTTATTTAAGGCCCTTTATGAAAGTGCAAGTGACACACAATAAACTGCACATACTTACAGCGCACAACTTGATACGTTTTGACATATGTGTACAGCCATGAAATCAACACTATAATTAAGATAATGAACATATACCCTTCAACCCCAAAGCTCCCTCCAGTCTTTTGTTTTGTTTTGTTTTCAAATCTTTCCTCCTTGTTCCTCCCTATCTTCCACACACAAGCATTGATCTGCTCGGTGTTTTTCTGTCTTGGTTTGATTTCACGGCATTTTATATCGATGGAATTAGACAGTATGTGCTCTTTTGACAAGTCATTTTTATTTCTCACTCAACATAAGATGGCAGAACACTAAAGCACATGTCCGAAGCCTGTTCCCTCGTGCTGTAGGATGAAATTCCATTCAGGGACCTGTTTATCCATTGACTTGTTCCTTTCTGTTTAGGTGGTTTTCAGGTTTTGGCTGTTCCAATAGGACGTTCCTATGGAAGTTTTCATAAAGACAAAGGCTTTCATAAAGACAAAGGCCTAGAAGGTTGACATTGTGCCTTAGGTATGTGCTGATTTTTTTCTTTTTCTTTTTTCTTTCTTTCTTTTTTTTTTTTTTGCCATTCCTGGGGCTTGAACTCAGGGCCTGGGCACTGTCCCTGAGCTTCTTTTGCTTAAGGCTAGCACTCTACCACTTGAAACACAGCGCCACTTCTGGCTTTTTCTGTATATGTGGTACTGAGGATTCAAACCCAGGGCTTCATGCACACTAGGCAAGCACTCTACCACTGAGCCGCCTTCCCAGCCCTATGCTGAAATTTTTATAAAATTCTCCATTGTAACAGGACACCAGTGGCTCACACCTATAATTCTAGCTACTCAGGAGGCTGAGATCTAAGGATTGAGGTTTGAAGCCAGCCCCGATAGGGAAGTCTGTGAGATTCTTACCTTTAAGAATGGTGCTGTGGCTCAAGTGGTAGAGCACCAGCCTTGAGCAAAAAATCTCAGGACAGTGCCCACACCCTAAGTCCAAGTTCCAGGCCCCACACATGTGCCTGTACTTACCCCGCCCCCCCCCCCCCCCCACACACACACACTTCCCAACTGTATTTCAAAGAAGCTGTTCCTTAGTACATTCCACCACTAAGGTCCATCCTTCTGAGACGAAAAATCCCACCCAAACTGGCTGGCTCATGCACAATAGCAATTTATTAGTACAAATAACTGAACGATACAAATGCCAAGGCCTCAAGCCGGGCTAGTTCAGGAGAGAGTGCCATCTCTGCCTCCCTGCCTGTCTCTCTGTCTCTCAGTCTTCTCCTACTTGCCCTCCTCCCCTCCCATCATCCCTCCTCTGTCAGCTATAGGATTTTCCATGCAATTTCCTCTGACATTCCTTGTACAACTTGGTAATCCCTGTAGGAAGAAAGCATCTCCCTTATTGCACTGGCTCTGGTTTTGAGGGGAAGAATCTCAGATGTGGGCCCCACTGGGCTCATCACCACCAGACGAAAGCCCTGTGGGTGTGGAGTCTGGACACAATGCCCCTGCAGCCCGGGTCCTGAAGCTGGGCAGGCTGGAAGGAGAGACAGGTGGCCTGGGGAGGGGTGAGTGGAATGGGTGCATCATTGCCCCTTCCTCTCCGGATGACCGGCGGGGGGAGGAGGGGCAGGCTCAGCAGTTGCTCTGTGTTTCCTCTCAGAGTGCTCTGTCCAAGCTGCTCCTGCCTTTTTGAAGCGACATCTTGAGCCCCTGTTTCTTCCTCCTGGGCCTCGGCATCCAGGCACCTCTAGTCCATCCTCCCCTTCCTTCTGCTTTGCTGCTGTCACCAGCTGTGACTGCAGCTGCCTTCATGAATCTCATCCACACGCAGTTATCACCTCTCTCCACATGATACAGATATCAGCCCTAACCCCAGCCTCCAAAGAGGATGGCAGCAGAGGCTCCTTCACAGGGAGCCAATTCTTGGAAGAAGACTTGGGGAAGGAAAACAGAAGGGACCTCCAGTCCCAACCTACACACTCTCAAACACCCTAAAAGCAGACCAGAGGGGAGAGGAGACATTAGAGTGTAGAAACTCAAAGCTAGAAAAGAGGGCTGGGAATGGGGCTTAGTGGTAGAGAGCTTGTCTTGCATGCATGAAGCCCTGGGTTTGATTCCTCAGTACCACATACACAGAAAAAGCTGGAAGTGGTGCTGTGGATCAAGTGGCAGAGTGCTAGTCTTGAGCAAAAGAAGCTCATGGACAGTGCCCAGACCCTGAGTTTAAAAAAAAAAAAACCTAGAAAAGGGAGTCTCAGCATCTGTTTTCAGTCAGTTAACTATGAATGAATCACACAAGTTTGATCTCGATGTCTCTCGCTTTTGCTTTGTGTTTTCCACTCAAGGCTGGTGCTCTACCACTTGAACCACAGCTCCATTTCCAGCTTGAGTTCTTGGAGAGAAGAGTCTCATGGACTTCCTTGGCTGGACCTCAAGCCTCAGTCTCTTGAGTAACTGGAAGTATTGGCATAAGCCTATACTTTTTTTTCTTATGAGTTTTTTTTCCTCCAGTATTTGTTACTAGTGCAGTGTGCTATGGTGAACATTTTGGGATGAATGGAGTGTGTGTGTGTGTGTGTGTGTGTGTGTGTGTGTGTGTGTGTGTGTGTAGGGCAGGCAGGACATGTAGGCAGGAAAGGATTGATAACAGTAGGAATAGGTGAATCAAACAAGTTCAATCTTTAATTTTAGACGTAAGTTGTTACAATAAGTATGACAGCTTCAGTTTGAGCTGGGGGAAGTAGAGTTGAAACTCAAGTAGAGAGTCAGCCTTGATCTAGGAATTGAGGCCCTGAGTTTATGTCCTACTGGTAGCACGTGCGTGTGTGCGCGTGCGCACACACACACACCACAAATTTGAACTAGGAATTTTAGCTATCATATATAGTCAAGAAATATATTGAGATATTTGTAGAACTTGAATACTTCCTAGGTCTTTGGAAAGTGATGTGTTTCGATGCTTACTTCCTTTCTTCAACGTTATCTGTCCTAGTAAAGTTGGTTTTCCACCAGTGGAACACGGAGTTTTTATGATAAGCCTCGGGTGGGTTATTCGGCTGCAGACCGTCCTGAACAGAGGGCCATGCTATGCCTTTACTACCCTCTGCTGATGGAGTCATTAATCGCAGGGACTTTTAAAATTGATTTTTAAAAAAAAATTTTAAGTAGTTTTACGCAGGTACTTTGATGCAGGGTGTCAGTTTTTGAGTGCAGTGCCTCTTGATCAGTATCACCTCTTCCCACACACCCCTCCTAACCCTTCCAGTTACCTGGTTCCATGTTTACTCATGTACATGGAATATCATGACTGCATCGCCCACCACGCCTCTCTCCAGTGAATGGACTTAAAAAATGGGCAGGAGGCTGGTGTGGTGGCTCATGTATGCCATAAGCTACACAGAAAGCAGAAACCAGGAGTGTTGAGGTTCAAGGCCAGCCTGGGTAAACGTTAGTGGAATCCCAGCTCCATAGGAGGTGTAAGTAGGAAGATCAGGGTTTGAGAGCAGTCTAGGCAATAAAACAAGAGTCCTAGCTGAAAAAATAACCTAAAGCAACAAGGTGTGCAGGTATGGTTCAAGTGGCAGAACGTTTGCCTGAGTTCAAATCCTAGTACCCCCCTCTCCAAATGCAAGGATTTTTTTTTTAGAATGGCAAATGAAATACCCTTCCCCCCCCCCATTTCCTTATCTTCTATTCAATCCTTCCTTTGCCTTCCTTTGTTTTAATCAGCTTTCCTTTTCTCACCTTTATCTCAGATACAGAAAATTGTTATAGTCAATAACTGTATCACCGAGGTACTGAACGTACCCAGCACATCCCTGAGGGGAAAAGAAGTTGGTTGCTAAGTCTGCCAGACGCCTAGAGCCAGAATTTCAGTTTTCCAAATTTGTGTAGCAAGAGGTCCTCCAGAATGTTCACTCACTCAGCTAACATTGACACACATCCTCCTATATGTCAGACAGGATGTCAGCTGCTGAGACAAAAACTACAGTCCTTGCTGCCAAGAAATTTTCTAGGTTATAAGGGACTTTTAAAAAGTGCAGCCAGGTGCAGTGACTCACTCCTGTAATCTCAGCTACTTAAGAGATGGATCTCAGAAGCATGTCGGTTCAAGGGCAGACTCCTAGCTACCACCTTAGACACACATTTCTAAAGTGAGAATTTCAGGCACCTAGACAAATTGGGGAGGAAACCTGGCCTCTTTCTTTCCTTTTTCTTTTCTTTTTCTCTCTCTTTTTTTTTTTTTTTGGTTGATCATGGGGCTTGAACTCTAGACCTGGACGCTGTCCCTCAGCTCAAGGCTAGCAGTCTACCACTTGAACCACAGCGCCACTTGGTTTTCTGGTGGTTAATTGGAGCTAAGACAGCATTATTTACCATAGCTAAGATATGGAACCAACCCAGATGCCCCTCAGTAGATGAATGGATCAAGAAAATGTGGTATATATACACAATGGAATTCTATGCCTCCATCAGAAAGAACGACATTTCCCCATTTGTTAGAAAATGGAAAGGCTTGGAAAAAATTATATTAAGTTAAGTAAGCCAGGTCCAAAGAAACATAGGTCCCATGGTTTCCCTTATTTGCAATATCTAGTATATGTATGACTCAAGCGGAAAAGGTCAGATAATGTGATGTTAGGAAAATGAACCCTTAAATATGTATTTTAATGTTTTTTTTCTTTCATGCATGTGTTTCTAACGCATTTATAAGATTATTTCTTTGTTGCTTTGTATGTCCCTCCCCCACAGTGTAACCCCCGCTTTCACTATATTTGATGTCAGTATAACTTGTGGAGGAGATGGGGACAAACAAGTCGTTTAAGGATTCAGGTGGACCTGTTGCAACAATGAGAAGTACAAGTTGTCATGTCGAAAACGAGCTTTACAACGTTGGTGCAGGGGAGGGGGGGATTGGGTGGGGGGGTGGGGGGGGAGGCTGGGAAGGGAGGTGAAGGGTAAACAAAGGAGGAGGCTGCAATGCTTGGTAAGAAATGTATGCATTATCCTGCCCATGTAATTGTAACCCCTCTGTACAGTATGTTCTCAAATAAAAAAAAAAAAGAGTCTCATGAAGTTTCCTGCTCAGGCTGTCTTTGAACCATGATCCTCAGATCTCAGCCTCCTGAATAGCAGGCATGAGCCACTGGTACCCGACTGCCTAGCCTCTTTCTAATTCTCAATTCCTGTCTCACCTCTTACTAGCAGGCAGACAAAGCGAAATTGGGTTGTGCCCTGTTCAGGAGGCTTCAGCTTCTCTCTTTCAGCTCTGAGTTTGAACTGGACCTGCAGTCCGGACACACACACATTCAGGTAGGAATAACAAGCATATGGCGTGAACTACTGGTGAAAGGTCGTACCCTGCTGGGTGCCGGGTGCTCATGCCTGGAACCCTAGCTACTCAGGAAGCTAAGATGTAAGGGTCAAGGGTCAAAGCCAGCCTAGGCAGGAAAGTCTGTGAGACACTTACCTCCAATGAGCCACCAAAAAAAAAAAAAAAAACCAGACATGGAGCTGTGGCTCAAGTAGTAGAGTGCCAGCTTCTAGCAAAAATGACTTGTGAGCGCTCGAGGCCCTGAGTTCAAGCCCCAGTACCAGTACAAAAACAAACAAACAAATAAATAAACAAATACATGCATTTCTTAGGATGTGAAACTATGAGAACAGAAGTTTCTTTCTATATAGGTCTTAAAACCCCTGGGAGTTGAACTCGCGGTATGAATATACAGAGGTTCTCAGATTGACTACAGAGTGCTTTTAGAAACCAACAGTGTGCTAATTCATCTGGGAAAACTCCACATGTTTTGTTTTTTTTTTTTTAATGCTGTAAATTTGCATGTCGTTTCACTAACCAATGCTTAGCACACTTAAATACAAATTAGAACACTGAGCAGCAGGGCGGGACAATCTGATTTCTTGAGCCCTGGGGGATTCTGGTGTGTACTGCTGTGGATGAGAAAGCAAGCTGCCTGCAGGGCCGACTCAGGACTGGGGAGGGCTAGCCTCTGGCATTAGGCCAGAAGAGGACGTGCTGGAAGGGGTGGTATGAAGATGAGCTCTTCTTCCTCACTGTCATGTCCTTCGGCACGTAGGTCCGAGGGTTACATCAGCTGACTCCGGAGAGCCTTGGGCGGGGTTGGCTCTGCTGTTGCGGGTCTTTTCCCCCCCAGACAGGAGTCTGGGCCTAGGGGAGGCTGGAGACAAAGGCCAGAGCCTCCTTCTTGGCTGAAGTGAGTCAGAAGTGAAGCAGGGAAAAAAAGGGTGAAGTGGAAGCCGTGGCCAGAAGATGGCTCCACACTGGGCCTGTCCAGTTAGTCTGGGGGGGTGGGGTGGGAGGAGGGGGAGGAAGGGAGTCAGGAGGAAGCAGAAAGGAAGGTGGGAGGATGGGAAAGCAGACCCTGAAGCAAAATCTGCGGGGAACGCAGCTCATCAACTTGGACAATAACCAGAATTTATTTATTTTATTTTTTTCTAGTTTTTTTCTTCTTCTGGGAAAGGAAACAAGAGATACCACTTGCTGGGAAAGTTATGTGAGGGGAGAATGAGTCCCCCTCCCCAGAGGGCTAAATAGAACCATATTGGGCCCTCCCCGGCCACTCAGGGGAGCCGCTTTGCAAGAGAGTGAAATGTTTTATTGAAGCAGCTCCAAGGCGGAGGATGGATGCCTGAGAGAGAGGCAGCCTGACAGGCCAGCAGATGGAAACGGCCGGCTCCGCGCATGTGGTGGAAAGCTGAAGGGCAACTGCTCTGAAGGTAGACGGGTTCACAGATCTGTGAACGCCTTTCATCTGAGCACCCAGGGCTCTGGACGGAAGGGAGCTGGGAGAAACCTCAGCCAACGTGCCAAGCACAGGGTCGACTGAGCCAGTGGGGTGGAGCCTTGGAATTGGTAAACTGGAACCCTCTATCCAATTGTTTTCTTGAATTTTTAAAAAGAGTTTCAATTCCTCTATTCAATTCTGCCGCAGCTATAAAAGAAATATCTTTGATGGGCACTGGTGGCTCATGACTGACTTTAGCTGCTCAGGAGGCTGAGATCTGAGGATCATGGTTCAAATCTAGCCTGAGCAGGAAAATTCATGACACGCTGATCTCCAATTAACCAGCAAAAAGCCAGAAGTGGAGGGTTGGCTCAAGTGGTAGAATGCCAGCCTTGAGTGGAAAAGCCAAGTGAGAACGTGAGTTCCTGAGTTCAAGCCCCAGTACCAGTACACACACACACACACACACACACACACACACACACACACACACAGAGTTATCATTCACTCTTTCTTTGGGCAGTTGTGAGGAAGTAAACTTATGTATGGGAACTGCTTGGTTTTTTAATGAGTAGTTAACAAGCACCTCTCCACAGAAGTGATCAATGCTACACATTCAACAAATGGCCTGCTGCTCATTGTATGCCTTGGCTTAGTTTTCTCAAGTGAAAACCCAAAAAAATAATGATACCCTCTTCCCTGGGACAAATATGAATTACTATCTCAATTTAAGAGATGTTATTGGTTAGGAGTAGCTTCATTTTGGATAAAGGTCCCCAATCACCATATTGCTACTCTAAGAACATTGACAAAAATTAGGTTCAGGTCTCTTTTCATTTCCATTTGCATAATGAAAGGTGTAGCTATTTTAGTTCTCCTGGTCTGGAAGTGGAGGAGGTGTGGCTCAAGTGATAGAGCACCAGCCTTGAGCAAAATAAGCCATGTGCCATGTGGGAGTGAAATGCCCTGATTTCAAGCCCCAATATTGACAGGAAACACACAAACAAGAGGAAATCCTCCCCTTTCTCAGGTATCACCGTTCTCACATTCACAGTCCCGTCTCAGCCAAGCTGCAAATGTCTGGACATTTTCCGTTTGATGGGGAGATAAAGGTAGACTGCATTGCCAACCGGTCACCTCAACTTATGGACCTCAGAAACACCTTTCCCACGGGGCTCGGGAGCAGTCAACTTTCTCCAAGAGAAGAGTCTGGTTCCATGTTCCAATTCAACCCGATAAAGGTGCTCTTTGGTCCCGTCTTGATTATCTTGCTTCTGATGTCCATCTCGGCCGTGCCTGTCTCTCTCACCTTCCCCAGGGCTGGTGTGGCAGGGAGGCCAGTGGCTCTTTGCTGGCTCGTTTCTAGCTCTTTGCTGGCTTGTTTCTAGCGTCACATCTCACACTCATCCTTGGGCTCTTCTTCAGTTTCAACTCTTGCTCATGTGAGATCTTCCCTTGGGGTTGATTCACCACCCTTCGCTCCCTTCTTCCCTGGGTGGATCCCATTCTGTCCCTCTGGATCTAATCAACCCCATGTGCTGATGACATCAGCAAAGTCAGAGGTAGTGACATTGTGCCTCTGCCTTTATTTCCTGTCCTCTGTAGCCAGGCCCTTCCTGGGCCATAAAACCAATTCTGCACAGGAAATGTGAGCAGACGTGACGTGTCACCCCCAGGCTCAAGGAACAAATAGTCCCCATGTGATTCTTGAGCCTCTCTCTGCTCCTGCTCAGGGCACCCAGAACAGTGCGGTGCATGTTGAAGTTACAAGATGGCGCTGCTTGTCAGCGTGGGTCTCCGGGTGATGGCGTGGAACAGAGTGCCCCCTGGAGCCGTGCTGCACTGCGCATGTGGTGTGAGGGAGGGAAATGCTGTCCTGTGCCGCTGAGATTCGGGATACTCTGAGACTCTAGTTATAGAACCTACCTTTTCTTGAGTTCTGAGCCTAGTAGCACATTGATCATCCTCCAGTAGTTAATAAGCAAATTATTCTTTGCCTTCTTTCTTGTTTTTGTTTGTGTGTATGTGCTGGTACCGAGGCTTGAATCCGGGCCTTCCACTCTCACTTGGATTTTTCACTCAAGGCAAAGCACTCTACCACCTGAACCACAGCTCCACTTCTGGCTTTTTGCTGGCTCCTTGGAGATAAGAGTCTCATGAACTTTCCTGCCCAGCCTGGTTTTGAACCTTGATCCTCAGATCTCAGCCTCCTGAGTAATTAGGATTATAGGTTTGAGCCACCAATGCCCAATTGATAAATTCTCCCTTAAAAAAAAGTCAAATCAAACTGGGAGAGATAGAGGGAAGGGATGGCATTGTCCTAAAAGAAATGGACTCTTTACCTGACTTATGTACCTACAATCCCTTGGTACACCACCTTTATAATCACAACACAAAAATTAAAAGAAAATCAAACCAGTAATTCTAGCCTAGCTTCTTCCCCGAGTCTGGCGCTTACCACTCCCGAGTGTTCCTACACAAACCCACCGCTGAGAGCTGCCACTCCCCTAGCCCCCACCCCCCATCAGCTCCACACAGGAACCACAGCCTCACCCACTCCACAGCAGCCTGGACAATCATTACGTGCATACAGAAATTCCTTCTAAATCTCAATCCAGCTGCCTCCTCCGCTCTACACTCACTTGCCTGGAGAGCTGGACCCAGACTCCTCTGATCTCTGTCCTGCCCCCACCCTCAAACCCATCCTCTAACTTACCCTGTGACCACACTCAAAGCCCTGTAGTGCTCTCCATTTCCCTTGGCATCAGGCCCCAGGGACCTGGGCTGGTCGCGGAGGCGTCCTGCACCCTCAATTTGCACCTCTGTGCGTCTCCAGCCCCATCCCTCACCAGCCAGTGTGGCCTGGTGCTCCATGGCCTCGCTAGATCTCAGTGCCCGTGAATGTCAGCTCCACCAAAAGGCCTTTGTCCTCACCACTGCATCCCCACGGCTCACCCAGGAGAGAGGGCATTGGCATACATGAATGTCACGCGGAATTCATGCTACTCAAAGGCCTGGCTGTGACTCTTTCAGGATGTGTTTCCTCTGAGGATTATTTGGCTCTGGACTGCTATCCAGTTCCCTTGCCCAGGTTCCAGAATTATCTAAGTGGGGGATACTCAGCAAGAAGTCTCTCTCCCTCCTTCCCTCCCTCCCTCTCCCTTCCTCCTTCCCTTCCTCCCTCCCTCCCTTCCTTCCTTCCTTCTTCCCTCCCTCCCTCCCTTTTTCCCTCCATTCCTTCCTTCTTTGCCCTTTGTTTCTTTCTCCTTTCCCCTCTCTCTCCCACTCCCTGCTCTCTCTCCCTTCCTTTCTTCCCTTCCCCTTCCCTCTTTCCCTCCTTTCTTCATTCCCTTTGATCACAATGACTGGGTGTAAATGCAAGTTGCATTCTTAATAGCTCTGTGGCCATGGCAAACCTTCTTAACTTCTCAGAGCCACATTTTCCCATTTAAAAAAAGAGGTCAGCTATCTTCTCCATTGAGATGTTTATGTCACTGAAACGTGATAAAGATTCATGTAAACACATAAAGTACAACAATGCCTGGCATGAAGCCAGCATCCAAATAAATATTTACTCATATTGTTGCTTTCCTTGAAACGCCCAATGAACTAGATTGTAATCTACCTTTAATAGCAATCCCTGGCCTAGAATGCACGGAAACTGACTGCTGTCTTGGATTGGGGCCCATCCCCCATACACGTGCCCAAAGCCTTCTGTCTGCACCCTGCATTCCATACCGGAGTTTTCGTCTTTTGACTTAAGACTTGTTCTCCTTTCAAGCACAAATACCACATAAAGTCTTATCAATCATTTATAATGCCCTCATTGAAGTAGTCCAAGACAACCCCAGCTGGAAATAATAATAAGTCATATTTGTACGGCTCTTTACAGTTTACAAAGCACCCTCACATACACTCTGCCTTGATCCTCACCACAGTGCTCAGGGTTCAGGGCTGACAGGTTACGAGCCGTGTGTAACCCTGACACTCACAGAATTTAGGCACCCAAGCTCCCTGGAGGGAACACCACAGAAACCTGGACTCATTGTCCAATTCTGTGGCTCCTGGGCACAAGTTCCACGGGCTCTGTCTACTTCTAGAACATCTGAAACTCAAGCAGCACTGTGGCATTCAAGAAACAAGCTGTAGAGAGATCATGCCTCGCTCTGTCACTGGATGATTCATCCTGGGAAAGCCTACAACTTGTGTGCACTTTAATTTTCCCACCTAGGAAGCAGAGTGGATAGCACGGTTGGGAGATCAAATGTGACTCGATGTTCACAGTTAATGGCTAATCAAGGATGACCATCATTGCTAACATTACCGTGTAATTATAAACCGTGACAGTGGAAAACCTGGAGTAGCTCCTTGTTCTGCAACAAGCTTTTAAATGAAGATCACAGGGTATTGAACAGTCAGTAGAAGGAAATACTGATGGTGAATAGATGCCAGGAAACTGAAAGGAGACTTCAAAACAATGCACAAGACTGGCCTTACTGGGCTCATCCAAAGAGATGGGTGAGTGGAAAAGGGGTAGACATGGGGCAAGCTTTGACTTCTTCTTCCAGAAGGTTCTTCAAGAGACTGACAGCTGACTGGCAGGCCAATATCTGACAGGTTGTCTAAATAGGGATTTCTGTAGATTCAGAATTAGCATGTGGGGAGTGGAAGTATGGCTCAAGTGGTAGAGCACCAGCCCTGAATAAAAAAGCTGAGAGTTGAGAGTCCCTGAGTTCGAGCCTCAGTACTGGTAGATTCCTCAGCCATCGCCCTTCCTTCAACCCCATCTTGCCTGCAGTGAGCACCAGAAAGGGACTTCCTCGGCAGGACCACTGCCCAGTGGCCCTGTCCCCCCAAGTCCCACTGTTACTTCTGCCTCTTGCTCAGGGCAACCTGATGTAGACATCCTAGGAGGAGTTCACCCAAACTTCCCTGCTTCCTTTCACCCCGCCCCCCCCCCCCCACCTCCACCCAAGTAGCAGGAAAGAAGACGAGAGCTGAATACTAAAAAGCTCTAAGGTTGCAGGACTCTTCTCCCAGTCCCGAGCCCCAGAACTTCAAAGTGAAAGGAAGCAGTGTGTCAGCTCTGCCTGGGGGTGGGGACCCCTCGAAGCTGCTAACAATCCTGTGCCTGGCTCGTCCAGGTGTTCATAGCCACACACCCCCCTTACACACACCAGGTGTCCAAGGCTGGTCCTCCCCCCACTCCTCTCTCTCCAGCCCAGGCTTTCATGTGGATCAAGGCCCAGAAGATGACAAGCCTCCTGATGGATAGATACATGGAGACTTCGCTGGTGATTTATTGGCTTTCTGCACCTGACGAGAACTGCTAGGCCTATCTGAGGAGGGAAATGTATGTGCTCTCCTGACTCCAAGTGGCAGCCCTGAGTGAGCACACGAAGTCAAGCTGGGCCCAGGAAAGCAGAGCCGAGCACCAGCCTGTGTTTTCTAAGTGAGTCCAGGTCATAAAAGTGTCAGCACACGATATATTTTGTGCAAGGGATCCTCTGTGGGCCCTGGCTAGCACCGTCCCTCCCCGTCTGACAGCCAAGCCCTGGCTGATGTTGGCAGTGCCCCGAGGTTGAATCTCCTCCCTATCTCCCTTCCAGGGATGGTGCCTGACTGTCTTGTCCATCCTAGAGTCTTTCTGGTCACACCTGATCCTGGGCACGGGGTAACACAACAGGGATAACTGCTCAGATCCTGGGACCAGGCAGCCTGAATGGCAAGTCATATTCGATGGGGTAGATGAGAGAATTTTTTTTGTGTGCATGTGTGCCAGAAATGGAAATGGAACTCAGGGCCTGGGTGCTGTCTTGAGCTTTGTTGCTCAAGGCTGGGGCTCTATCACTTGAGCCACATCTCCATATCCAGCTTTCTGATGGTTAATTGGAGCTAAGAGTCATATGAACTTTTCTGCCTGGGCTGGCCTCTTGAGTAGCTAGGATTACAAGCATGAACCACTGGCATCTTGAGTTACTTCATCCTCCTGTGAACCTGGAATGCCAACAGAACACAATGAATGTGGTGATGGTGGCAGATTTAGGGGCAGATGTTTCAGCCCTGTCTAGAAAGAGGCAGTTACTGGGAAGCCACTAGGAAACAGGGCAGGAAGCATATGGACTAGACCATGGAAAATGAGCAGGATAGTGTTGGAGATGAAGCTGGAGTCTGAAGTCTAAATTGTGCCATGGCAAAGAATTAAAGGTCTCCTGTAGAAGGTGCTTGTCCAAGAGTGAAGTGGTTGTTCTAGGAGCAGGCTTCTGTATATACGTAGCAGGAACTCTGGAGACAAGCAGGAGATTTACTTCCTCTTATGTCTGTCTACAAGTAGGTTTCCAGATCATCTAGAAGAATTTATTGTGGTCTAGGCTCATGATCCCAGCTTAGAGCTAGAGCTAACACGATTGAGACGATGGGTAGCGTTGACGTGGGATGCATGACGGGTACCACCTGCAACTCCAGGACCACCTGCTCTGACACAATTGTGTGCGTGAGGGAGAAGGGATGCTGAGCATGGAAAACATGACCAGGACAGGCACGTGGGGGACCCCTCGTACCTTTCCTCCAGCTGAACCTCCATGTCAGATTCTAATCTGCACAGAATCAGGGTTCAACACCATCAGCAAGGGACAAGGCCCAAGTCTCTCAGACACACTCTGGTCTGATAACCTTTTACCTATAAGGTCTCAGCATTCTCACACATTTGGGTATGAGGAAGACAGGGGCAAAAGGAAGACCTGGAGGAGGTAGGAAGGGCACTGAAAAGAGAGAGTGAACCACACTTATAAACCAAGTTGGTGTAAAAGGTTCTTGCTTCTGACCGGATCCACTGGTTTTATCGTGAATTGTTTCAATGTCAGAGTTGAGTACTAGTACTAAGGCCACAACACTTAAGAGACATTTGCTGCTCTCCTGGAAATTCCATTCTGCCACAACATTGGGAAATGGGATCGCTTTCCATTTTGTTTGCAACCATTTTACACATCTAACTAGACAAAGCACTTCACTTGGCTTTCATCTGCCTTTCTTTTTCTCTCACCGTCAGTCATGGTCTTGGCAAAGATCTTCTATGGGTGTGTTCTCTCCTATTGGAGCCAAATGAAGAGACTGAGGGATTCACCCAGGGCCAGCTGACTGGCGCTCCTAGCACAAGGGAGCACAAGGCTTCTCCCTACCAACAACAGCCTAGCAACTTCATGGAGTAGAACGCTGTGGACGTGGCCTGTCTTGTGAGACTAACAGAATCAAAGGCACCTTCTACAAGAAACTCAACATCTCTGAGCTTTGTGCTTCACCCATTTACCTACTCAAAAGTCTGAAAGCACCATCCAAATAGCTACCTTCTTACCTAAATGATAATATGGAATGTATATTGCCTAATGTTTCTTTCCCTAGGATATTTTTTATATTGTTGCAATAGCCTAAACATTTGTTTTAAAAGGCCTATATCTGGGGGGGAGGGGCAGAAATCAACAAAGAAATACATGAACACTTGTAAACTTTATAATAAGTGAGCAGATTTGTATGGGTTTCACTGACAGCTGCTAAGAGTCCAAGTCTGGCATTGCATTCAGTCACTGAGTCAAAAAGATGGACATATACTGCTGCTCCTTGCTTTCCACAAAACACTATGGAGATAAGGTTTCAAGACATTCATCCTTCTTTGCTCTCTGTCATAGACATTTAGTATTTTAGACACTTTACACCAGGGGGTAGGAATCACAAAGATTAAAAATATTGCAAACAAAAGCGCTTTCTAATGAGAAGGCCAGTTTGTGGTTTGGATCTTGAGGCCGAAATCTGAGATGACTTCCTATTTGACCATAGATTCTCGACTTGGAAATGGGGGAAACCTTTTGTAGCAGGGCAATTTTTTAAAAACTGAAATCATTTATCTGGATGGCAGAAATAAATTGGAGGTGAGCACGATTCTGGCATTCGAGGTGGAAACAGATACAATAGAACAAAGGTAACAAACAATTGGAAATCACTGAGCAGAGCAGGGGCAGTACTTTTTCTACAAAAACAAATTGTGAATCATTTAGCAGTTGTTAGCAATGCAGCCTGTGTTTCAACTGCTTCATCCTATCTCTAAGCACACCAGCGGCCACCACTCTCCAGCAAATGGATGTTCCAATAAAACTTTATTTACAAGAATAGGTGACAGACTCGATTTGGCTCCCAGGCTAGAGTTTGCTGACACCCCTTGTTCCCCTAAATCCTAAGCATTTTCACCTGGGTCTACGAGTAGTTCCAACGATCTATCCACCTGAGTCTCTGGCCAGCTCCCGGCAAGGGGTGGTAGAGGCCAAGGGTCAAAGGTCAACATAGTAAACCTGGGGCGCTGCACCTGGCCTTATGAGTGTCATGCTATTTCCTGGCTACTAAATAACTCCGGTGGACCATACTGGTCTGTAGGCATATGAGTTGGTGGTTTCTCTGTTGTGGTTTCTTTGGATCTCCGGGTTCATCATCAGGCTCAATGACAAAGCCACCTTCCGTCTGATTTGCCAAAGTCAGGAGTGGCTTTAGCAATAAAAGAGTGAGCAGGTTGTGCACACTCACACCTGTTTCCCGCAGCAGGAAATGCCCAGAGTGAGGGCATTTTTCCCGGAACAGAAGGGAAGACAGACCTCAGGCTTCCAGGTTGACCTTAACTTTCCCTGACCTAGAGGAGATTCGGGACACTGTCTCCACTGGGACTCTTCAGGACAGCAGTGTGGCGAGTGTGCGTCTGCATAGTGGCGACTGTGGGCCTCCTAGGCCGCGTTCCCCTGGCCTGGGCTCCCTGCCCACTGGGCAGTCCCCACACTATGGGCAGTGGGGCTGGTGCTCGAGGCTCACCTGGACAGCTGCTAGTTGCTGCAGGGCTGGGTAGAGAGGCTGGGAGACAGCCTGATGGATCATCTCATAAACGCAGCCCGCAGGAAGGAAAGAGAAAATGATGCCAGCAGAATGCACTTAGGAGAAATAGATACGTGCGGTGCGGGGAGAAATGCTTTGATATTAAAATGGCTTTTTTTGGGGGGGGGTAACTTAAAAAGGCATGAAAAATGATACCGACCACTCACTAATCAACATTCCTCTGCAAATGCAGCTTCAGCTCCTAACCAAAAACACATCCCCACTATTGTCTTGTCTGGGTCCAGATGCAAACATGATTAATTAAGTTTCAGATGAGGAGGAGCTGGGGGAGGGTCAGGACAATGGCTCTCTGAGGAGCTTTTTTTTGTTTCCAGGCCAGAGAGACTCTCCACGCGTAGGCACCTATTTCCCCCCCGGCAGCCATCGCATGCCACGAGTCCCAGATAGAGAGCATAGGGCAGCAGGCCAGCACAGGGAAAACACAGACCTCCATCTCCCCTAGCCATGGCCCAGCCCGGCCCTAGCCCGGCCCCAGCACACAGGGGGTCACTTGTTGGGAGGCCTGTGTGTCCTCCATACTGCTATCAAGTGTCCTGGGACCTCTAGCAAGCTGACTCCCTCCGTTTCACACTTGTGAAGGAAGGACTGGACTATTAGTTCTATAATAAAAGTCTCTCCCACTTCTGACTGGATGCCAATACCTGAGGTCCTGCCCACATCACAGGTGCCATGATAGAACCAACTCCTGGACCTGGATGGTTATGGTAGTCGGCCCTGAGCCACTTTGGGGGATGGTGGGCAGGGACATACCCCTCCGCATCCCATCAGGAGGCAGGGACCCCAAGCCCAATGCTGGCTCTGGCCCGCGGAATCCAGGGCGACGGATGAAGACCTGCCCGTGCAGTGGAGGCTCAGAAGATTGTTTATTACATAGTTAATATTTCGGTTTACACCATGGAGTGACAAATGAGTTTCGCCCACAGTTCTTTCGCCAAGTACAATGCCAAGAGCTTCGCATCAGATTTTCAAACTCCTGTGTGGGGTAGCACCAATGCAAAGGTTTAATGAGTTATTATTATTATTATTTGCCAGTCCTGGGGCTTGAACTCAGGGCCTGGGCATTGTTCCTGAGCTTCTTTTGCTCAAGGCTAGCACCCTACCATTTGAGCCACAGCACTACTTCTGGCTTTTTCTGTGTATGTGGTACTGAGGAATCGAACCAGGGCTTCATGCATGCTAGGTGAGCACTCTACAACTAAGCCACACTCCCGGCCCCAGATAGAAATTGTTCTTAGACCACTAGCTGTCCCCTCTCAAACACTGGAAAAACAAATTGCCTGGTTCAGGTTCTTTAATTCTTCTCCGTTCCAGAGGAGAGAATGACTTGTCCGCATGTGTGATTCTGTTGCTGAGAGTATCTATGAAATATGCAGCATCCTCTCCCTGAGCCAGAACTGCTTTAGAAATATCCTCTCCAATCCATCTTTGTGTTTTCAAGGGGGAGTTCATTCTGCCACCTCCCAGATGGAGTAACTGAGATCAGAGTCTGGAGGCCTCTGGCTTGGGGACCCAGAACCACATGGGTTGGCCGTGGAGCCAAAAATCATGTATTTCCTGCTTTCCCTGGACCCTGCCACCCTGGGCTGACCTTTCTGGGCAGTATCATACACAGGAACATGTGGAAATGGGCAGTTTAGATAGATTAAAACACGTGTCACTGTTATGAAATGCATCCTAAGAGTCGTTTGCTCCTTTGAATGTAGTGTGGGGTGAAGCTGATCTTCCATGGAGACTCGGGGGAGCCCCACTCCACGGACAGCGTCATTCCACTCACATCAAGGAAGACTGGACCCCTACAATGTGCAGGGACCTGAGAGGAGAAGCCCTTTCCCTTGGAGGAGCCCAGAGAAGGAAGGATGTGAAGGAGGGGAATCAGTCCTGCAGATGGGTGGGCTCCATGCTCCAGCTGGCCAATCGGGAAGCACCCTGTGGGGCCTCCTTGCCTCACCCGAGGGTGGCTTTCACTCCTCATTCTTCAGGGGATTTGTCCTGGATGCTGGCACTTTGGCTCCTTCCGCCCAGGGGCCATCCCTCCGGAATCCCAACAATCTCCAACCTAATTCCCTCTGCGTCCCCCCCCCCCCCCCCCCCCGGCCCCCTCTGCCACCCAAGCTGTAGCCCAGAGCTGTGCAGCTACACCTCCAGGCCTGCGCCCTGGAAGGAACCGGCAGGCTGGCCTGAGCACTTGCCTCTCCCTGCAGAGAAAGGAGCCAAAAGCCAGGGCCCCTCTTTTGCTCATCTCCCTGACTCAAGATCCTCATAGCCCTGGAGGGGTCCCAGAGTCACTGTATCTCTCCCTCCACCCATGCCGGGGTCTGGACAGGCTCTGGGAGGCCCCTGCCCACTGTGTGCAGCAGGCCTTTCATGTCTCCAGCATTGGGTCTGCTCTGGGGATCAGTTGAGGATGTCATCCTCAGGCTGGCATGCTGAGAAGCAAGCAATGTGCTGACGACTTTTCTGTACCATCCTGAGCACTAGGCAACATGGTGGCACAGCAGGCACAGCGCCTGGGTTGTGGAAGAGAAAACAGATTTCCCAGAGCAGCCCGTGCAAACCCAGATCCCTCGGACCCTCGGTGATGACTGGCAAGGGGGCTCATGCTGCCCCACCCAGCTGCAGACTTCTGTGGACGAGGGTCAGATAAGAACGCTCATTTCAGGCCTAGGAAGATGGCCTAATGGTAGAGTGCTTGCCTCGCTTGCATGAAGCCCTGGGTTCGATTCCTTAGTACCACATACACAGAAAACGCTGGAAGTGGCGCTGTGGCTCAAGTGGTAGAGCTCTAGCCTTCAGCAAAAGCAGCTCAGGGTCAGCCCCCAGACCCTGAGTTCAAGCCCCACGACTGGCAAAAAAAAAAAAAAAAAAAGAACGCTCACCTCACCAACCTGCAGCTCACATCAGCATCTGCCAAAAAAGTTTTTTTTTAAGTATAGGTTTCCCAAGCCAAATCCATCACATATCCATTTTGTGGTTATTTCTGTTACTTAAACCCACTTATAAACTGCAACTCCTCTGTATGACATTTTTATAATAACAATAATAATTTTTAAAAATTAAAAAAAAATTAAGCCCCACACTTGGTTCTTAGACAGGCTTGCTGTTCTAAAAGAACAAATGCAAGATTCGGGCTTAGGACTGACCCCAGGACAGAGTGATACATCAGGACATGAATTGCAGGTCTACGCCAGAGGCCACACACCATGATGGCCGAGGTACCAAGTGATAGTGACTTCTGAATGTGTTTTTGGCCTTGTGATAAGAACCCACTGAGGGAGGGAGAACCATGGAAGGGTGACTCTGACCAAGCATGGAACACAACAATGGGCATGTTAACTAGTGACCTCTGCTTGTACAAGCATTTGAAGATTAAAGCAATTAAAAACATAAAATAATAGAACATAATCAGTACAAGTTCCTATCAAATGTAGCATTGCAGCTGGGTGCAGACGGCTCACACCTGTTATCTGGGCTGCTCAAGAGGCTGCGATCTAAGGATCACGGTTCAAAGTCAGCCCAGGGAGATAGGTTCCTGAGACTCTTATCTTCAATTAACCGCCAAAAAGCTGGATGTGTAGAAATGGCTCAAGTGGCAGAGTATTAGCCTTAAGCAAAACAGCTCTTGGATTGTACTCAGGCCCTGAGTTTAAGCCCCAGAACCAGCACCAAAATCCATAGTATTTCTCTCTCTCTCTCTCTCTCTCTCTCTCTCTTATTTACTCCCCCCCCCACACTGGTATTGGCATTTGAACTCAGTCTTGCACATGTTCAGTTTGCTTGTTCTGCTGGTGCTCTATCACTTGAATCATGTCCCCAGCCCTGCTTTTTGATGGTTATTTTGGAGATGCAGCCTCACAGACTTTTCTACCTGAGCTAGCCTTGAACCCTGGCAGGCTTATGTTGTTTTCTGTAAAACAGTTTATGAGGGCCCTTCAAATACACTGTTGGATGTGAGTGAGTGGTGTTACAAAACTGCTCTATTTCAAAATTTAGTAAATAATTCTGATAATGCATTAAAATATATACATAAAACACAGTATTTAACTTTTGTATTTAAGAGAAATATGAAAATATATTTCAAAACTGTATTATTAAAAATAGTAACCATCAAAATATCATTGAAAATGTCCCTAGAACAGGGCAACATCTACCTGATTGCTATTATGTCGGCATTTGTTCAGTAGAATAGTAACTTTTGGTCTCTGCTTACTAAACAAGGCTTCCCTGATCAACTAGAAAGATGAATTATAAAGAAAGATGAAAACAGATGATCAGTTCCTCCATTTTTTCTTTTTGGGGGTGCTGGGGTTTGAACTCGGGGCTTTGCACTTGCAAGGTTGATACCCTTACCACTTAAGCCATACCTTCAGGTCTGCTTTTTTGTTCTGTATCTTTGAAGATAAGCATCTACTGAACTTTTCTACTCTGACTGGCTTCAAGCTATGATTATTGGATCTCAGCCTCCTGAGTAGCCAAGATTACAGGTGTGAGCCACCAGCATCTGGCCCGAGACTGATCCCAAGTTCCTATATTTCTTTCCCTTAAAACTCAGCACAATCTATCAGACACAAGTTGAGTGTCAAACAGAGGCAAGGCAGCTGTACAGGATTTGCACATCATTCACAACGAGGACAGATCGCTGCTGTTTTCAAGAAACTCACCATTTCATACAGAGCAATGGAGATGAACTGAGTGGGTTTCTTTTTTAAAAAATGGAAGAAAAGATCTTTTTGGCCAAAATACATTTTGATATTGGCAGAAACTTACTCAGATTCTTTCTGAAGTAACTGCTTTGGTTGAAGATAGATTTAAAAGAGGGTAAAGGTATAGTAATTATTTGATGGATTTAATTCCATGATGGACAGAATGAAAACCTTTAGAGATTTTGATGTTTGCTTACCCTTCTGATGCATGATCCAGAAAACTCTCTAAATGGGGGAGTAGAGGATCAAGACACTCCTGGAGAAATAGAGGGTTTATATGGGTATTGGCCACTTTGGAATATCATAACAAATGCTGTATACTAGGTAACTACACAACAGAAGATGCTGCCTCATGGCGGGCATGAAGCCTGTCACCAGGGACCCTTTCAGACTTCACTTTTATTTCATTATATCCCAAAGGCTCCACCTTCAAATGCTACCACATTGGGGATGCCAAGTTCTCACATGACAGAGTTCAGTCCATAGAAGCCATCAGAGCTAAAGTCTCTAAGATTCTAGCAGGACTTCGAATAGCGAATCAAATCCCTTGTTTCTAATCTGAAATAACAAAATCTCAGCTCAAAAGGTACAAGATCACATAGGAATGAGGAACTGTGTGGACTCCACCAATGCCATCTCACACCAAGGCCAAAGCTGCTTCCCCGCAGTCCACCGATGCCTTCTTAGAACACACAAACTCCTCTCATGGATTACTGGACTTAGTACAAAGACCAACCAAACCCACAGGCAGCAATAGTGAGCTGGGTGTGGAACGGCTGAAGGACTTGTTTCCCACACATCTTTGCACACATCATCCACTTGTCCTCTGCCCTGTAGCTGCCTACAATCTACAGACTTCAGGAAGGGAGCAAAGGCATCAACTCTTTGACTTTAGAAAGCCCTTTCCAGGAAGAACACAGGACACACGTGAAGGTGCTGAGAGTCATGTTTTCCCTTTCCCTGTGCCCTTTCCAACTCCCCAGTGGCCTGCAGAAAGGAGAGTTAGAGAAGCAGCAAGGAAGTCAAGTGTGGGGTACTGTTGGGCTTCCTTCCATTCTCTCACAATCATCAAAATCACAGATGTTCCTGTGTTCATCGGGAGGATACAAAGGACCCCTTTTAAACCGGGACATCTGAACATGGCTCTGCATCTTACTTTATACATGAAGTCTGCAGGGATGCCAGCCAGGCCTGTTAGTATACGTGGGTGGGTAAAGATGGTGGCTGAGTATAATGGAGCCAGAGACCATCCTGAGTTTCTGTAGGTTGAAGGTATGCCAAGTTCTGCCAGAAAAACAAAGGCTCCCTGGGAGAGAGTCAGCCCACAGAGCCTTGGGGCCAGGACTGGGCACACTGGGTCCTAGGGATGGAGCCCAGGCACAGGAAGTTCTGTGGAAGTTCTGAGAGGTCACAGCTGCCTACTGGAGGTTGGCTGTCTTGTAGGAGGACATCCATCTACACTCAGGACTGGGTATATCTGAAGCTGCTTATTCATGGAGCCCAATGCTCCTCTCCCACACAATACTACGTCTGAATGTATAGGAGTAGACAGGCATTCATGGATGAACAGTGTTCTTTTTTAGGCGGGGGGGGGGGGGGGGATGGTCTGGTTGTGGGGCTTGAACTCTGGGCCTGGGTGCTGTCCCTCAGCTCTTCAGCTCAAGGCTAGCGCTCTACCACTTGAGCCACAGCGCCACTTCCAGCTATTTTTTTCTTTTTCTTTTTGCTTATGTGGTGCTGAGGAATCGAACCCAGGGCCTAATGCATACAAGGCAAGTGCTCTACCACTGAGTCAACTTCCCAGCCCACAGTGTTCTTTTTATTGGAAGAGGCAGTAAGTAAAGATAGGAGAAAGCAGGAGATGGTCTTGATCTCAAGTTGGTTATAAAATGTCCTATAGTGGCTTCTAAGTCCATGGATATAAATGAGTTTGCTCAAAAGCCATTGCATGCAGCTAGGCACCAGTGGCTCACACCTAGAATCCTAGTTACCCTTGAGGCTGAGAGCTGAGGATGACAGTTCAAAGCCAGTCCTGGCAGAAAAGTCCATGAGCGACTCAACTCCAATTGACCAGCAAAAAACCAGAAGAGGAAATGTGGTCCAAGTGACCGAGTTCTAATCTTGAGCAGAAACAAAAACAAAGAAGAGCACAAGGCCCTGAGTGCAAACCCCAGTAACAGCAAAAAAGTAATCATACAAATGTTTCGGTATCAATTTAAATGAACATCCAAGGTAAAAAGTAGGGGCAGATGTAAGAAGAATAAAGAAAGGTACCCCTTGTCTGGGTTTTGTAAAATGAATAGTTGTTACTATAGTTGGCTATTGTTTATCAAGTGCCATCTTTATACCAAGTACTTTATATATATCATCTCATCTAATCATAACCTTTTGATGTATATAACTACTGGCGCCATTCTATGAAAACAGGGCGATTGAATTTCCTATGAATCATAACCTCCTAATCATTAGGAAAGCCAGAATTTGTATCTCTATTTCTCTGGATCAAAAAAAAAAAATCAGAGAAAACAATTTATCTAGTACATTGTTGTTACCTATATAACAATACATATAGCTCGTTTTTTTTTTAAATGACAAAATATGCATCTCCCTAGCTTGGCTGTGCAAACGGCACATCAACATTGAATAAACCCTGAAGTCCTTTCCCGTGCCCTCTTTCTAGGGCTCCATGAAGCTCTGACCCTGTGCTTCGCTTTCCCAGAAACAAGCAGGTGGTGTAGGAGGCAGTGCCCTGAGCTGAGAACACAAACCCACCCAACCCTGAGGCTCCTGCCTAAGCAGACTTTGTTTCCATGGCCTTTAGCTAGGTCATTGTGGCGCTCTGTGCAAAGATAACCAATCCTTTGGGCTCAGTTTTTCTTCTCCAGTTATTTTATTTATTTGTTTGTTTGTTTCGGTTGTTGGGCCTGAACTCTGGGCCTGGGCTTTGTCCCTCAGCTCTTCAGCTCAAGGCTAGTGTTCTACCACTTGAGCCACAGCGCCCACTTCTGGTTTTTTCTGCTTAGGTGGTGCTGAGGAATCGAACCCAGGGCCTCATGCATGCAAGGCAAGCCCTCTACCACTGAGCCACCTTCCCAGCCTGTAGTTTTTTTTTTTTTTTTTTTTAACAGCTTTGTGGGAATCCATTCTCCCTGGGCCCTCCGCTCCACCACTCTGAGTTCAGTCTCTGACTTTGATTCCCCCTTTTCTTTAGAATAATTTCATTTTCAAGGACTCTATAGATAATTTTCCCTACTGCTGGACTAGGGGCAACCTCCAGTGGGGAGTGACTTTGATCCACAGGAGCCGCTCATCAGAGACCCCTCCCCCCAATTAAAAAACTCAAGAAAATGCAGAACCAAGATCAGAACTACCATTTTTAAGTTTTCTGTCCAGTATTCTTGACATTGAAACCATAGTGACCCTTAAACCATTCTAAGGAAGCCCAATAAGTACCTATGCTCTTTGTCCTATAAAATTTGACAAAAAGAAAAGAGCAGAAGGGCTGGGAAGTTGGTTCAGTGGTAGAGCACTTGCCTTGCATGCTTGAGGCCCTGGGTTCGATTCCTCAGCACTACATAAGCAGAAGAAGAAAAAAGCCGGAAATGGTGCTGTAGCTCAAGTGATAGAGCGCTAGCCTTGAGCTGAAGAGCTGAGGGACAGCGCTCAGGCCCAGAGTTCAGGCCTCCCAACCAGACGTGCCCCCCCCCCCCCCAAAAAAAGAGCAGAATTGGCAAGTAGAGAATGAAAGATACCCTTTGTTTCTGAATGAGGCTGAGTTAGCTATCTATCTGTCAGGAAATCTGCCAACCCTAGAACGGAATAAAGATTAAAAAAAGAAAAGAAAACCTTTCCCTTGGAGACAAAAGAAGAATAATCTATGCTGGGCACACCACATATCCCAGAGGAAGAAGCCAGACAACTAAATTGCAACTTTAACCAAAAAGAAACATCATGAAGGAAGTAAAAATGTGCCTATAATGTGTCATATTTATTTACTATCAATCTAAATTAGGCTTCATCCCACCTACTCTATTTACATACACCCAGGTAGCTGTGTCTCCTGTTGCTCTGTGAACAAAGGGAGAGGTAATTTTTCAATCCCTAAACTATGACAAGAGGTGAGGCAGAGTATGATGGCGTGTTTACCAAGCAATCCTGAAATCCCACCAGACATGCAGTGACTACTTCTGCTCTATATAAAGTTGACCTGGTGCACTCTGACATAAGAAAAGTGGCTCTGTGCTTACCAGTTTATTAACTAGTAAGAGATTGTGTTATTTCTAATAAAGACAATTGTAATTTTAATGAACTCAGTGTTCCCTGAAACTTCATCTGCTTGAAATATATGGATCTCAACTATGTTGCCATTCTAGCATTTTTCCATTGGATTAACAGGTCCTGCTGCCTGTTTGCTTTCTGCAGCCATTGTACAATTGATAGATGGATTCTCCCAACTGATTGGCAAAGCCTTTTATGAAGTAGGTGGAAGGCAGGAATGGTCCTCATCATTCCCCGTCTCCACCATCTTGATTCATCTACAGTGAAAAAGAAGGAGGGTGTGGGTGCGGAAATGTGTATGTGTGCCTGTGTGTTTCTGTGTTTCAAATTGCATTTTTTGGCTACATCTCCAATGAGATGATTAAAGAACTCTAGCTCTTTGCAACTAGCTCAGCCAAAAGTTTGACTATGCCTCACTTTCTCAATATGGTTCTCATTTGCTTTCAACCTCATTCATGTCTTATTTGTCTTTCAGAGAAAAAGGCAGTAACAAAAATCAACCTTGGGCTGCGTTAATTAAGGCCTGCATTCTTGCTGGTATATTTCGGGATGACAATCGGTAACATTTACCTCACTCTCTAGAAAGCTTATAATGTGGTTCTATTCATTCATCAGGGCTCCAAGTACAGCTCTGAGGCCCATCTCCGTTTGGGGGTCTTTAAGTTTTCATAAGATCTTGTAGACATTGTTTCACTTTAGAAAACTTTTGTTTCTCTCTGCAGAGATCCTGGAAGCAACAGCTAGGATAGCTCTATAGCTCTTCCTTTGGGAAGAAGACAAAAAATAAGGATTTTAGCTGACCTTTGTGATTTTTATAACTAAAAGAAAGAAAGAAGGATGGAAAAGCTAGATTGTTTTCCCACCCCTCACTCCCAAATACCAAGCATTCTGATTCTCCTTCCCTTGTTTACTTGGGACATTCTGACATTCTGACCCACAGAAGTTCAGTCCGTGTGTTCACCATAGACAAAATAAAAGCATTGAATTTCAGGGTATTTTTTTCCTCCAAAATGTGGGACTATATTTAGTCAGAAAGAGAAGGCCTATGTCTACCTTTTGGCTTCTTTTCCTCTTAACATTTATGCCTCTGAAAAAAAAGGGTGGTGTTGTTCGGAAGTCATTTTACTCTAGACCACATTGTCATTCCTACCGAAAAAACACCCAGGCTGAGATGTCAAAAAACAGATCTCTAAGGAAAGTTCCCCATCTGCTATTCAACTCCTCTGCTGAAGGTGCTAGTGAAAACCCTGGGGTGGTGGCTCACACCTGTAATCCCAGCTACCCAGAAGGCTGAGATCTGCGGACCACAGTCCAAAGCCAGCCTAGACAGGGAAGGTGCTATAGGGACAGGAAGATGATCTTTCTCTCCACACCAGAGGACTCCACCCAGGACAGGCAAAGACAGATGTGGAACAGAAAAGGGAGAAAGAGTGAGAATGGAGAGGAACTCTGCCCCTCATGGTGCTGAGGTGCTAGTGTATTGGTTTGGCTGGCTCTTGCTCCACATGACTTGTCCTCAACAATTTGTCCTCTAGCACAGTTGCCAGATGAAACTCAGTCCATGCAAAGAGCCCCGAAGAGGACCAAGCACCTGAGGACATGTGTGGGGCAGGTCTGTGGTCTGTCCCGTCCTGCCCATTTGGACTAGGTATTGGGATAATGATGATCAACGTGGCTTGAGTGACCAGAAACATCTAATTCCTATTAGCTGAGATGAAGAAACTCATCCTGAGGGTACTCCAAAAGGAAGGAACATGAAGATGGAACTGCCCATGAGACTGAGAAGCAGCAGCAAGTAAGATGAGAGATGAACTGACAGAAATAGGTCCTAAAGGCCAACTAGAGAAAGATTTCCCTACCAGGTAGTGAATCTGATTTCATGTGCTATTGACAGCTCAAGATGAGAATGGAGAATTCAATCCTGGATTTAGGGGCGGCTTCCACTTACATGAATAGAAACAACTTGATTGAATAGCTTTGGGAGGCAACGATTACAGACGCTTCTCATCTGAAAAGGGTCTTGGAAATAAAGTCAAGAACGATTTCAGCATCTGGAAGGTTAAGTGATCAGTTATCTGATCCTTTGCCTCCTTCTGGCACCATTGATTCTCAGTTTTCTAGAATAAAAGCTAATGTTGATGAAGCTCTGACTCAGTGCCAGTACTTTTTATTTTTAATGTATTTGGTCTTAATCTAGGGGTAGGGAAGCCTTTCTTTTTCTGCCATGGTCCATTCAGAAATTTATAACAGCATTCCTGGGCCATACAAAATCATCCATGCAGATGGATGGGCTGAGGGCAGCTGACAGGAAGCAGTCAGGTCGCTGACAGGAAGCAGGAAGTGTCTGGACGTTATTCACTTCTGCAAGATGATTGCTGCAGAGAGCTTCAGCAATGTGGCCAAGACAGCCCAGCTGGAAGAGCAGAAGGCTGAATTCGCACGGTTGTCCTTCACCCACACTCTCACCCACGCAGAACGCTGTGTCGGTTCTTGGGTTGTACTAGCCTGTGGGTCTTTCCCAGAAACTCTTTTCCTCCAGTGGCTGTTCTGCTGGGCACCACTCAGTTCCAGTCATGGCCACAGTGGGAAGCAGAGGAACTGGGAAGCTCACCGGAGCGCAGCTCTCTCTGTTCTCAACCCTTGCACAGATTTGCCTGCCATGAGCTTCTGTTTCTGATCTCTCTTGGTAAACCTTCCAGACCCCACCACTTCTGCCCGAGATAACTACACACTGGTGTGATGGTGGTGATGGAAGCTGAGGGGCCCCGGTGAGCTAAAGGCAACAACAGGTGTGGGAGAGAGAAACGGCCCCAGTGGATCCTCATATCTCTGACAAGGCTCAGTGTTGGAGCCAAGACTAGGCTCTGAGGCTGCTGCGGCTCCTGTCCTTCCTGTTGTACTCTTTTCAACAAACAGCATCTCCCAAGAGCCCACATTCTGTATGTCTGTGTCCCCGTCTTTCACATCCCTGGTACCTTACTGTACCAACCCAGCTGCCTTCAGTCAAAATCATAGACAACCAGACTCCATTGGATTTAAAAGAGATTGTATTACATTATAGATAGAGCCACAGGTCCCAAAGGACAACGTCCCCAGGACTAACTATATCTCCTTGGTGACACTGTCTGTCAAGGGCCTAAGGCTTCCTGACTCTGTTCTAGGCCATCCTCACATGTGGGCACATGCCAAGACAACTTTCCTCTCCAGCACTGGGTGTATCCAGGGGTGGCTTGTTATGAACCTGAGGTGCTCTCCCTTCCCCCACCAAAAAAAGGCTCATGTTTCAAGGCATGGGACTTTGGGAATGATGGGATCATGTTGTGCTAACTTCATCAATGGGTTAACCCGTTGGTAAGTGTGATGGCTCATCTTCCCTGCCAACTTGACTGAATCAAATGATGCCTAGGGATTAGTAAAGCATAATTCTTGGGTGTGTCTGTAATAGCGTTTCTAGACAATGTGGTCATAAGGGCTCTGGTCTAATGATGAATTCATAATATGATGGTACTGGGCTGGGAATGTGGCTTAGTGGTACAGTGCTCGCCTAGCATGCACAAAGCCCTGGGTTCAATTCCTCAGCATCATATACACAGAAAAAGTCAGAAGTGGTGCTGTGGCTCAAGTGGTAGAGCGCTAGTCTTGAGCAAAAAGAAGCTTGGGGATGGTGCCCAGGCCCTGAGTTCAAGCTCCAAGACTGGCAAAAAATAATAATAATATGATGCTACTATGATGTTACTATTTGGAGATGGTAAAGGCAGGAGGTAGGGCCTCTTTGAAGAAAGTAGGTCACTAGGGGTGTGCCCTTGGGGCTATGTCCTGCCCTGGCCACTTCCTATATTCCTTCTACTTCCTGTTTGCCATGATGTACACTGTTCACCATGATTCCTCTTCCACAATGGACAGTACCCCCTGAAACTATGAGCCACACTAAGTAATCCCTCCCCTGTGTCTCTCAGGAATCTGGTCACAACAGCAATCAAATTAATATGGGCCAGTTCGTATCTGGACAGAGGTGGGAATCCAGAGGAAGCAGGCAGCGCGAGGCTGGTTCTGACTTGTCTGTGGAAGCGCCCTCCCTCTGTGGCTGTGGTGGTCCCCCGTGGAAACTCAGGCTCACCACTGCTCAGAACAGTGGAGCCACGGATTGAAACCTCTGAAATGGAGCCAAAACAAATCTGTCCTTCCCTGTGTATTACAGTGATGGCAATGTGGTAACACACAGTACTAAGAATGAGAAGAAAGATCTCTTCACAGGCTCCCCAAAACCCCTTGCCTACACCATCCAGAATCAAGTACCCTGTCCCTTCTCAACCACTTCCTGCTCCTACAAAATAAACGGACTTCCCATGGTCAGACAAATCAGCCTTTAACAAGAATAAAATCTTATTCTGCTACTGCAGGCCAAGAAATTAAGGCTCAGAGAAGTTGGTAATATGCCAAGCATTACATAGCTCGTGAGTAGCACAGAGAACTATGCTGGCTGAAGACAATGGGTCCAACCTTCCCATAATGTCCAAGTCTTCAGACACTCCATCAAGATCCTTGTATAAAATGGCATATAAGTCTGCATATAACCTACATACATGCCCCTCTATCCCTTAAATCATTTCTAGCTTACAATACCGGATACAAGAAAAATGCCAAAGAAGTGTTATACTGTACAGTTGAGGCAAAAATGACCAAAAGAGTATCTGTACACGTTCCATTCAGAAGCAATTATTTTAAATTATTTTCAGTCCGAAGCTGTTTTAATCCATGCGTGTAGACCACCAGAAAGAGTATTTACACATCTAGCACAAGACTTGACACTTAAAAGGTTCTGATTAAGGCTTTTGTCTTATACTCTATCTGTCTGATCACTAGTGAAGCCACCTACCACAGATTGGCTTAAATGGAAACTGTTAAAATGTAAAAGCCTGTTCCTCAGCCACAGGGGCCACATTTCAAGCATCAGTTGACACATGTCCCTAAGGATGTGGGGGTTCTCAGAGCATCTTTGCACTTCTGTTGGGCAGCACAGCGCTCTCTTATTCAGAGGTGACTTTGCATCCTCTTGTATTATTTTCAGGATCCGGGAAACCCAGAGGAGACAGATGCCCGCTTCTAGGAAGTGCTCTTCTTCCTTTTTTTCCATTCTGCTAAGCAAAGCCCAAGGTGAAAGTAGGTCTCTGCAGAGAGGGAGCTTTCCCCGATCGTGGGGCCAGAGAGGACTGCTTCCCAGGAGGGAGTTAGAACCAGAGGGTCCCTGCTTCCTGTCACTAGGAGCTCAGTCCCCAGCTCCTGTGCAGGGCTCCTGCTTGCTCTGGGGGCTCAGAGTGAATGGCAGTGATGAAGTGTTTAATGAAAGGTAAATATTTATGGCCAGTCTCCAGCAGAGGTGCTTGGTGGGTGGGTGGGTAGGTGAGGGAGCACAGGCCTGGGAGCCATGGCTGCTGTGGATCTCACCTGAGCCACTGCTGTGCCTACACTTAGCGTTATTCTCAAATCAGAGCAGGCAGGGATCAGGGGATCAAGGGACTCTTCCCAGCCCTCCAGTTCCAGAAAGATGGCAGTGTGCCTGCAGCCGGAGCAGTTTCCCTGTGCTGTCTTTGGAAAAGTCCGAGAGGCACAGAACAGCCTGGTGGGCAGTGTCCTGGAGGCACTACTGGCCTCTAGTGTAGAGACAGGGAATTGCAGGATGCTCCGTGCCAAAGCAGGGGCCCAGCCACACCTCTCTTAGCACTGGGAGGGGGCCTCCTGGACTCCTCATCAATGAGAGGGGAGGCAGCAGGCCGAGGACCCCTACAAATGAAAAGCTGTTTCTCCAGCTCCTCAGACAACATCCACACCATTGGCTGACAACGCCACCAGACCCATGTGCTTACCTTCTATAATAAACAACTAGTGATCACCCATGACCATCCTGACATTAAATCATACGGACATTTAAAACCCACCTATGCATATTAACGTCTAAACGTCATCGCAATGGCAATAGAAACAGGAAACCATAGAACTATCTGACAAATAAATAAATATATTTCAGCGTATGTATGTTCATCCACAGACCAGAACACATCATCAGATCACATGCTTGCATCTACATAGATTTGTTGTTTGAATTTAAGAGAAGGAAGAGTATCAGTAAGAAGTAGAAATATACGAGAAGTCTAAGAAAATAAAAGAGCAGAATATATACCAGCCTGACTTTGTGGGATAAGAAATGAAAAGGAAATATCTAAAAGAAGAAATGTGATGTTTTACATTTGGGTGAATGGAAATTGGAAATAAGAAAACAAAGGAGCCAAGACACAAAGGGAGACCAAGAATTCAGAAATGGGAAGTTAAGAAATAAGTAAGAATTGATGGACATACAGAGAGAAAAGGAAGGAAATCTCAACGTAAGATGGCAGCTGGAGAGTCAGGCTCTGGTGGCTCACACCTGTATCCTAGCTACTCTGGAGGCTGAGATCTGAGCATCACAGTTCAAAGCCAGCCCAGGAAAGTCCATGAGACCCTTATCTCTAACAAACCACCAGAAAACCAGAAGTGGTTCTGTGGCTCAAGTGGTAGAGCAGTCACCTTGAGCTGAAGAGCTGAGGGACAGGCCCAGAGTTCAAGCCCACTACCAAAAAAAAAAAAAAAAAAAAAAAGATGGCAGCTGGAGCTAGTTTACTTGCTACTGACTGTTGAAGAGAAGACAGGGGTGGCTCAGCAGCCAAATGCTGCTAACATGTACAGGGTTCAATCTTGTACAGGTTCAATCTTGTACCACCATCAAAATTAGAAAAAAAAAATTTGAACTCAATACTACAATAGTCAGCCAATCCATAAAAACATGGAAGAAGACTATAATCTGAGGGCAAGACTCATGAAAGACTGTCATTTCAGTGATGAGTCTCAGCCTAGCGGGTGCTGCTGTCTATGTGAGTACTATCAGCAGGATATACCAGGCACCTGGCTCCCAGCAGATGTTCAGTGAAGGTCTGCTGGTGACTTTGTCACTGGTCACCGTGGGCCTCCTGTGACTCTGGAATCCGCAGAAACATCCCTGTACTGCAGTTCTGTAGGACAGCCAAGCACGCAGGTGCAGGTGATATGCCATCTTCCTGGACCTCCACCAGATTCTTGGAAACTCAGACATAGGCTTGCTCCTACGAAGTGTTCACCCTTTCTTTTTCCATTCTGCCAAACAAAATCCGAGATGAAGAAGGTGGTTCTCAGGAAATAGAGCCTTCTGGGCTCCGAACAACTGGGATAACTTATATGAAAGCACTACCATGTTGATGCTTTCAACTTCACCAATTGTGAGGGTGCTTTACACTCCTCACCTGAATTCACTCTCACAACAACCTTGAGTGATGCGCATCTGATTTGCATTTCACAGGGAGGGAAGCCCAGGTATGGGAAGTGCACATTAGGCTAGGCACTTAGTAGAATGCAGACCCAACCTATGGCATCCAAGTCCTGTAGCCACCTGAGTAAGAAGGCGAGCAGAATCAGGACTTGGTTTGCTTTTGGTTTTCCCCTTTTCTTCCCCCTTTTTGCCAAGGTTTGAACTCAGGGCTTGGCCCTTGCTAGGCAGGCCTCTGGCCCCCTTCGGTGTTGAGTCATGCAAGGCCAAAGGCAGCAATGTGACTGGTTGAATGTAGTACAGCTGGCATGCAACAGCGCTCTTTAAAAACAAACATTTTAATTGACACAAAATAATTGTTTACATTTGGGAGGACCAGTGCGATATTTTCAGACACTCATACAAAGAGTCCTGAGGAAGCTGCGTGATTAGCATACCCTTCACCCCAAACATTTATGCAGTGTCTCCTTACTGACTATAAGATCCCTATCTCCTCAGCATTAACCTCATTGCTCGAGATATTTACATCCTATTTTGTTCCAGGGAATTTTAGAAATCAGCTACAATCCTAAGCAAATTAAATTAAACTCTCCTGGCAGGATATGAACATGGTAATTTATCAATTGTTTCATAATAGAGACCAGAAATTGAAATGTCACTTAGGGCATTTAGTTAAGATCTCTGCTCAACATGGGAACAATTAGCAACAGACTGCAAATAAATTCCTTGATTGCATTTGGGGATGGGAAAGTGACTTGTCACAAAGGATAAGCTGGTGATCGGGCTTGAACATCTGTCATCAGATTGGCTTTGGGTTTGATCGTTCAGGGCGGGCTGGCTGCACTGCCTTCCACCTGCATTGTTGCCTGAACAACATTCCTAAATTTGCATTCTGAGTCAAAGGTACCGAGAGTGGAAAGCTTTCTCCCATCAAGGGTATCAGAGTGTGAACCTCTCTGGAGAACAGAAATCTGTTTCCAAGAATCAGTTTTACAGTTGAGTGAATAGTTCTCTCTCATTAGTGACGGTGATTGATTAGTACAGTAAAAATGACCCTACTTTTCATACTCTGGGAGTGGGACTGTAAACTACTTTGGAGGACTTTTTTCTTATAAAGTTGAACATATGCTTAGATGTTACTCAGATATTTCACTCCTGGGCATTTATCCATGAGAACTGAAACTACAAAAAAAAAAATAAAATTGTGTAAGAATTTTCCTAGTGGTTTGTTTCTAATAGCCACCCAAGCCAGAAACAGCACAAATGTCCACCCAAAGGCAAATGGACAGATTTATATTATGTGCATACAGTAGAGCAACATTATGCAGTATAAAAACACTCATAAGACAACTTAGGGCTGGATGCTGGTGGCTCACACCTGCGATTGTAGCTACTGAGGAATCTGAGATCCAAAGGATCATGGTTTGAAGTTGGCCTAGGCAGAAAAGTTTGCTAGACCCCCCATCTTCAGAATAACCAGCAAGAAGCATGGCTCAAGTGGTTGTTAGTAAAATTAAATAAAGGGGCTGGGAAAGTGGCTCAGTGGTAGAACGCTTGCCTTGCGTGCATGAGGCCCTGGGTTCGATTCCTCAGTACCATATAAGCAAAAAGAAAAAAGCCGGAAGTGGCACTGTGGCTCAAGTGGTAGAGTGCTAGCCTTGAGCTGAAGAGCTGAGGGACAGCATCCAGGCCCTGAGTTCAGGCCCCACGACCGGACCCCCCCCCCAAAAAAGTAAAATTAAATAAAGCTCTGTATAAATTGTGTTAAGGTCCTGACAGGACTCTCATTTTTACATTTAAAAAAATACCTGATTCTATCCCTGAGATGGGAAGATGTAATACATATGTTAAGTCTAAATAGGCTTCACGTATCTGCTATGTAAAATCGATACCATGTGCCTAGGTTACTTAAGCGTTTATTGCTAGTGCAACTTGGATTCCAGAGCCAACTCCGTGAAGAAGGAACCAACCACTGCACAACATCTCGGTATAGTTGAGCTTGCGTCCTGATGCAAGTAAGGGTGATAGGTAAGAGTTTTAACCCATTTTTCCAGGGGCTTCTTAGCACAAGTGCCAAAGTCATCTTAAGCATACAATGGTTCCTTTCACGCTTTCCATGTCACATGTGATCTCTACCATACTCCAAGCACCTGGAAATCTCACCCACAGTCTTTGAACTGAAAGCAGATTCATGATCACTTTGGCTAGACTGTGGAAATCCAGTCCTGAAGATAACTGTCTTTAAAAATCCTTTTATAATTTCGCTGGCTTCTCCTGCTCTGCAATATCCATCTAATAGAAATATCTACAAAACTCTGGAGGTATTTAAATGTCCTGGGGCAGTGCATGACTGTAAAATCCCACAGGGTGTCCAGGGAGAGAAGTCTCATTGGTGGCACCCATTTTGTAACTGATCCCTTAATTAGGAGATCGAAGAGTCCAGAAAGGTTTGCTACCTGTAGTAAGTTTAGTCACTGATGATAATTCTCAAAGTGGTGTCTTCTTGGGCAAAGAAAACAAGCTTTTCCCAAAGAAAGCTTTTACTGGAGAGAGATGGTACACATTCATCTTGGAAAGACTGGTTGTCACGTGTAGAAATGAGTATGTTTCTAAGCTCGCTCACCTTGAAGTCATGCGTCCTATATTACGTGTTCTTTAAATGACAGGTGGAAATGGCTCTGGGTAGAGAATTTAGTATTCTGATGAACAAGGTTTCTTCCAGGTCCCATAATAGGGATTGGTCAGAGTGACTCATCAATGTGGGCTGGTTTCCTTTCCCATTGCTCTGCAAGGCCTTTTCTGAAACACAACAAAGCAGTTATTTCAAGGGACAGCAGCTTTGTATCTGAAAGTATAGGTCGCCACTTCCACAAGAGCCTGCCTAGGGTCTGCCTTACGGGCTCTTCAGGAAGCATTGGCCAGTACTACACACAATGCCAGGCCATTGAAGGCTTTGCAATGAGGCACGCTGACGATGCCACGGAGTCACAGGAAGCATTCCACTGCTGCTCAGAGAGGTAACTTTGTCTCCTGCTCCAGCCATGTCCCTTTGCCACATAATTTGCATATTACTTAAGTTTGATCTTAGATTAAAAAAAAAAATCTCTCTAAAAATGCAAAACATCCCCAAGATACCAATGTCTTTCTTTCTTTCTTCCTTTCCTTCCTTCCTTTCCTTCCTTCCTTCCTTCCTTTCTTTCTTTCTTTCTTTCTCTTTCTTTCTTTCTTTCTTTCTCTCTCTCTCTTTCTTTCTTTCTTGGTCATGGGGCTTGGGCGCTGTCCCTCAGCTCTTCAGCTCAAGGTGAGTGCTCTACCTCTTGAGCCACAGCACCACTTCTGGTTTTCTGAGTGGTTTATTGCTGATAAGAGTTTCACAGACTTTCCTGCCTGAGCTGGCTTTGAACCATGATCCCCAGATTTCAGCCTCCAGAGTAGCTAAGATTACAGGCATGAGCCACTGGCACCTGGCTACCAACATCTTTCATACACTGGCAGCTGTGGAACCACATTGTCTTGTGGATAGACACCTATGCTTATGATTAGAGATCATAATCACCTGGTTCTCTAGATGGTGCCTGACGTTCTCTATAATCCTGGGATGGTTCAATCCCCATGCTTGCTACATGATGCACTCCCAAAGCCGAAACTCCACCTGCTCTCAGACCCACATAGCAAACTCCACAGCTGGAGGTGCCTTCACATTTTAGATCCCAACAATCCATGACCAAAGCCCTGCCCCATATCCAGGATCTCCAGCAAGCCCTCCTTAGGTCTTTTCCGTCATCATTCTTGTTGTCCCATCTACAGTGCAGTTACGAGGCACTCATAGCTCAGACAGGGCTCAGTGGCCACAGAAAATGCAAGCTATCCTTGATTGCACTTGGCCCTGTCTGTGGCTCATTTCAACATCCTAAGGGAAATATTAACCTGATTGACTCCAAAGGGTAAAGAACTTTATGCCTGATAGCTTGAACACATACTGAGGAAGCATCTAACCTCATTTTGACCTGCAGAGGTATCTCCAGTGTAACACATGGCAGAGCAAGAGGAGAGAGAGATCAAGAGCATCAGAGCCCCTTACAGCTCTGCATTCTGGAGGATTCTACCATTCTCTTCTGCTCACACAACTGCATTTGGCCCACAAGGCTGGGTCATGATTACTCAGGATGGCCTGATATTTCTCATGGTGTTCATCTTGTAATATGTCCCATGGCCACCTGAATAAAACCAACCATTCTTCCCAGCCTTTCTTGAGCATGCTGCATCCTGATGTTGCTGCTGCCATGGACATAAATGGGTCAAGGCTGGCTTATTGCACCCAGAGCCCACTTGATTCCATCTAGAGGTCTCGAGTTCTTTCTTTCCACCAAATAAATAAATGTGTGTAGGCAGGAGAAAGAAGTGGGAGCAAAGATAAAGTTTATTTGAAAGTAAAAGTAAGATGCCAGGGAAACTGAGGTAAGCCTCTTGGCTACTGGCAGGCTGGTACAAATCCCTAACCAGGATTTCCAGCTGGGAGGGCCACCTGCTTTCTAGGTGATGAGAAGGAGGAGGAGGTAAGAGGATTTGGGGGCCTGGTGTAGGCTCGTGGCTCTTGCATAGCCCTGCAGGGTAGGTCTCAGCTGCTGCCGCATTGGGGTCAATGCCATTGCTCAGGTCTGCTCCAAGGTCATCAGGAGCTTCCTTTTCCTCCAAACCAGTATCTCAGCCTCCCAGCATCTGTAGGATGAGGAGGGGGTGTTCTTTCCACAGGGTTCCATCCCCGCTTTCCCAGAGGAGGCTGTGTTATCTCCACCAGGTGTCTTAGCTTCCGGAGACTCCAGGAAGAGGAGAAGGTGTTATTTCCACTGGGTCTCTGTCTGTTGCTATCTGCCTAAGTACTCCCCTTCTGCCTCTCCCTTGCATCCTCTGGTACTGAGGAGACCTTTGATAGCAAAGAGCCCCAGATTAACCTCTTAGGTTGAAACACGAGGGCTAAAATGTGTCACCTTGAAAGAGGGAGTGGTACCTTAGCTCAGGGCAGCAGTCAGACTCAAAAACTGCCCTGGGTGGCAATTAATTTGAACCTGAGAATCTCTACTGCTGTCTCTACTTGTCTACACCTGTATGGGCTAACTCCTTTACTTCTTATTCTAGCAAAAGCAACATTGTGAGGAAATGAGAAATTAAGACATAAATGTGGGTTGGAAGCAGCAGCTTGAACTGCCTCTCAGGAGGGTCCAAGATCAGAAAACACACGGTACACATAGATCAAGGGACTTTGGGCAGCCAGGTGATATGAGAATGGACCATCGGCACAGTCCAGAGACTTCTTACAGACTGGTGAAATCAGCCCTGGAAACACAACTCCCCCTCTCCTCCCACCGCCCCCTCCACTCACACAACCACTCTGAAGGCATTGTTGAGGTCATGTCGCCCTCTGGTGGTAAGAAGACAGTTAGCACGTTCCCCCCAGGGTGCTTTTGGTGGCCACCGGGCTGAGTTCAAATGCTAACGAGGCTCAGTATGGTGGAAGGCCTCAGGTGAATCAGCCTCATTCCCTTTTTTGGGTGGTGGGTGGGAGACATAACCCATATATCTGCTGAGAAAATAGTACATGCAATGTGCCTAGTGTGCCAGACACACATACTGGCTGCGGCACAACAGACAAAACTAGGACAGGAGAAGAAGAAAACATCCTGGGGAAAAAAATGGAAATTAATTAGCAATCTTCAGTGATACCCCATCCTCCAACTCTCCACCCAGCATCCCAGGACCATGAGTGTGATTACCATCCTTTTTCTTTTTCTTTCTTCAGTGTGCACATATCAGCCTGTGTCCTACATCGCCAAATCATGTCTCCACTCAAAAACGTTAATGACTCTTCCTCCTCTCTGACTGCATCCTCTCCAGTGTACCTGGCTGGCTGTAGAGGAGTATGCCACAGACAGACCTGTCAGGGCCTCGCTGGTGACCTGCTCAGGCCTCCGGAGCTGTGTCTGCTCTTCCCCAAATCCTCACCTCCCCCTAGGAATGCTGCTCCATTGCCTTTCTCATTCTCTACCTGAAACCACCCATTTCCATGTCTACCTGCTGACTACTCTTTGATAAGTGAGCAAGACTGTGTGGCTTAAACATGGAGAATGACTGTAGGGGGTATTTGGTCACCAGTTGAAGAACTTTGGTGTCAGAGAAACTAAAGATAGAGACGGTTCAGTCTAGAAGAGTTAATCCTGAGAATAACATGACAGAACACATAATGCACATCTGTGGGAGCAAAAAATGAGTCCAAATGTTTGTTTGAAAAGATTCTGAAAATCTAAAAGACACCCTCCTCACCCTTAGTGATCTATACATTAATTCCCTGAACCACTGCTTCCTGGACACAAACCAGTGGGGACCAAAGAAGAGCAGAGATGTTAGTAGTTATCAATTTGAAGTTTCTCTGGGGATATTTTTCTTATTTGGAACTAGGTAAAGATCACTTTGGAGGAACAAAAACAGTCATCAAAACAGGGTGGTGCTGGTATAAAGGCAGATAACAGATGAATGGTACCAAATGTGGAAATGGGACCAAAGAGGGAAGAAAAGTTTCTTATAATCTTCTGCTTCCTCCCAGAAAGGAAAGTTTCCAAAGTCTTCACTCTGAACCACTTCGAGAGTCTGCATTTACGAGAGCCTTCCGTTCTCATGAAGTCCCAAGACAGAGAGTGATGTCCTCATTTTACAGATGGCTGAGAATTGCAGCTCACACAAATGAACATCATGTGTGTGTACCAGCCGAGAGGCCACAGGAAATACTCAACTCTCCCCAGGAAACATGCCTGTTCTACTCAGTCCTGTCAACCAAGCTATTGATTACCTTTGACTGTCAGCTTCTAGAGAGGAGACCAGTAAGATGCAGGGCTTTGGTCTCATCCCTAGGATATAGCAGAGGCCTACAGGCAGTAGACAGCTAGATTAGGCCATGCTGTAGTAGAAAAGAAACTCTGCAACCCTGGCAGGTTAACATATAGCTAACATCCAGGGCTACTCCTTCCCCAATGGTGATCTGGGAGCTCAAACCATCTTTGCCTCAAATCTGTGCTGAGGCTCATCTGGCCCTCAAATCTTGTCCAAGAACAAGCACTTGCCTCTCCCATACCCAGCACCTCAGTCAGAACTGGTTGTGTGACCCTGTCTGCCTTTAACCAAATGGGAAACACTGGAAGCCTGGAGGCTGACTCCCTGCCTCCACCATGCTGAGGGAGAACACTTATTTATGACATTTACTTAGATAAATGTTTGGGCAAATCTGACACTTGGGCCTGAATTATTCTATTGTCAACTTATTAAAATCATGCTGCAGCTTTCAGAGACTCAGATGGAAATGAATCCATGATCAGGAAGAATGATAAAGGGTCTGCCATTTCTTTGACAATCTATCTTACATATGGCATAGAACCATTACCTAGAAACATTATACGACTATCAGGGGACTATGGAATATGTTCTCCTTCCAGAAATTATTTGTTAGTGGAATCATCATCTGGAAGATTTGAGTCTGTGATCACCAAATCACAAAGCTTAAGAGGGTCAATTTTCTCCACTCCAAGGTCTCCCTTCACCATTCCTGCTTTTTGGAGCATGTGTCGATGGACAGAAATGACTTCAGAAATTCACTGGGACCTGGCCATAATCAGAGACACCAGGAGGAAGGCAGAGAGACATGGTTTCCCTGATAACCTATCTGTTCCTTTCTTGTCTCTCCTGCTACTGACCTGATTAGTGCTGCTAGATCAAGCTTCAGCTATAAGATCTGACATTAGTAGAGGTATTCAAACTACTTAAGACCAGACATATGGGGATTTCTGATTCTTTCCGATTTGAGAGTATGTGTAGATGCATAATGAGTCGGAGTGTACACGATGCCCATATCGACAACCAACTAAGTTTTGTACCTATATGCCTTATACATATAGCCTAGAGGTAATTTTATGTAGCTAAAAATGCACTTTTAGCATTTTGTCCACAGTCTACTACCCTAAGTCAGGGGTGGAATTTTCCATTTGGAGTATTATTGACACTCAACACTTCTAAATTTTTCAACTGGGTTTGAACTCAGGGTCAGGGCATTCTGTCTTAACTTTTTTGTTCAAGGGTAGCGATCTACTATTGAGCCACAGCTCTACTTTGGGTTTTTTAGTGGTTAATTGGAAATAAGTCACACAGATTTTCCTGCCTGTGTTGACTTTGAACCTTTATCCTTAGATTTCAGCCTCCTGACTGGCTAGGATTAGAAGGGCCTGAGCCACCAACGCCTGGCAAATGCCCTAGATTTTGGAGCACTTTGGACTTTGGACAATTTGTAATAAAAAGAATGGAGTTCCGGGACTGTGTGTAATTTCTGGTATCTATTTGCACATTCAACTCTAAGCAAATAACAGGGTGAGGGATTCAGTGTCTCACAGGGTGCACAACTCAGTGGCCTTGGTTTCAGGAGCCTGGATCTGGCACACATTGGCAGCTCTTCCTACCACAGCAGAGAACACACCGATCTCACATTGCTGTCCGAGTGAGTCGGGATGCCAGGTCAGACCTCAGCTGGACTAATTTACTTGGATTGTCTCAGTTTTCATTATTATATCGATAAAGTGATTGAACTGTTTACCTTTTAAGTTCACTTGATTCTTGTGAGCAAATGGACTTTCATGCGAAACAATGTTTGGTCAGCAGTTAAGAACAATATTTAAGAGGTTATTATTTAATGACAAGATAAACAAGATGGGATTTTTTTTTTTGGTATTGGTTTTGTTTTTTTACTTTCTGATTGAGTTGTGATTTTGTTGAAGGAAGAGAAAAGCTGCATGTGACGGTGACATTCCAAACCTCTGAGGTGCTTGGCAAATCTGTTATACACTCTTCTGTCATAGCACCCAGTTAGTTTGTTTTTTATAATGCCTAACAGATACATTACTGTGTGATACTGAGCAAATTATGTAAACCCCAATTTCATCTGTGAATGTGAGATAATAAGATTTATGTTTGGGGATTACAACAAGGGTTAAAACATTAGTTTTAAGGGAAAGGATAAATGTTTGTGATTTTATTGTCATTATTATTAGCCATAGAAAGATGTCTTTATGCTGTCTTTAAGATTCTTTGCATAACAGAAACATCTCTCTGCTTAAGAGAATCAGAAAATGTCCAACGCTTCCGAACACAGTAGGACTGCTGGCTTCCATGCCTCCTTGTGTCCGACACTCTAGAGAACGCACAGAACTTACATGTTCCAGGCCTCAGATTATACTGGGACATCATTTGTTTGGACCTCAGAACATGGTTTCCCATGCTGTTAAAATTGTGGCAGCATTCCTAGGCAAGACACAATCGCTTCAGAGTGCTAGAAAACTGGCACACTTAACACAAATGTCCAAGGCAAATTGCCATTACCTCACACTGAAGACCACAAAAATTATGTGGTTGTTTATTTTCCATCTCATGAATGAGGGAGACTAGCAATCTTAATAAGACCAAAAGAGTTCTGTGGACTGGGGCTGGGAAGGTGGCTCAGTGGTAGAGCGCTTGCCTTGCATGCCTAAGGCCCTAGGTTCGATTCCCCAGCACCACATAAGCAAAAAGAAAAAAGCCGGAAGTAGCGCTATGGCTCAAGTGGTAGAGCGCTAGCCTTGAGCTGAAGAGCTGAGGGACAGCACCCAGGCCCAGAGTTCAGGCCCCACGACCGGACCCAAAAAAAAAAAGAGTTCTGTGGACATACAAGTAAATCCTCAGCTGCCTCTGAGTGAGCTTTCCTTCCTTTCATGGTATTTCCTCGGTGTCATGTGACTAATTGTTCTTGTTGCTCTTGACATAACACACTATGTAGCAAATGTTTTACAAATAGAGAGGGAAGGGAATGGGAGAAATTAGGGAAAGGAGAGAAGGAGTGGGAAAGATTTCCCTGACAAAAATCGGTCAGCAGTTTAGACACTGCAGCTGGGGAAGAGGCCTCGTGTGTGTGTGTGTGTGTGTGTGTGTGTGTGTGAGAGAGAGAGAGAGAGAGAGAGAGAGAGAGAGAGAGACTGCATTGTGACTGGCTAGGCTGCTAGCACGGCCAGCGGGTGCTCTAAGAACACTTGTTCTCTGATTAAAGGGAAATAGGGATGTGGCTTTTCCAACAGTTCCTACTCAGGCCGAGGTAGCAGCCCAGAGCAAGAAGAGCTTAAAAGAAGACTCCCAGGCTGTGGAATTACCAAGGCAGGCTGAGGCACCCAGCCAGTGGTTGGCAACTAACCTTAAATGCACTGGTTACAAAGCATGTAACTCCCCTGCTGAGACTACAGACTACAGAGACTACAGGTTCATTTCTTGTGGCTTTCAACTTGCATGTGGATTACATGGAAATGAGGAAGACCTGTAGCTTTTCTAATGAGATGGAGCTTGTCCCTGCCAATGTAACTAGTAAGTGCCAGTCTCTCTTCCACCCCTGACTCTGGCAGCCACAAGTACCCGTTCACAGGTGGAACAGAGGGAGTATTTTCTGTACATCCACCTTCAAGCTCAGGCCCTTTGCTGATTGTGACAAAGCAGAGTTCAAAGCCCCACGGGAGGGTTTAACAATGAAATGCAGCATAGAAAAGCCGTGTCTCTAGACATCTCAGGCCTTTGCTAAGAAGCTTGCTCTCGAGCCAGGAGCAGCTCATTCCCATTACATTGCCAGCCTACCACAGTAACCGTGAGGGTTGCATGCCCTTTTAGAAAGACCTTGGAGTCTGGAGGCCAGGAGCTGGTTCATGTGTTCATTCTGCCATCAAACTCAGGCCACGCTCCCTGTGTCTCATGTAATCAACTTGAGCGTTGAATGGTGTTCCAGTCCTGACAGAGGCTCTGTGGTCATGGTGGCCTGAGGAGCCAGGAGAATGAGCACTACCAGCCTCTGCAGATCACAGTAGTGCCAGGATGAGTGTTCTAGAACCACGGTGCACAGGCTCCTCCCCGAGGAGAAATGCTGCATCCACCTCTTACCACCAAACCAGCAGTTCTGAGGGACCCAAACATGAAGTTGGGTACAGTGGCTCACACCTTTAATCCTAGCTACTATAATCCTAGCCACCAAGTTCAGAAGGATCTGCCTGCGCAAAAAAAAAAAAAAAAAAAAAAAAAGTTCCTGAGACACCATCTCAACAGAAAACGCTGTGTGTGGTGGTGGCACCTGTCATCTTAGCTACCATGGGAAGTATAAATAGGAGGATCATGGGCCAGGGAGGGGGTCAGGGGGAGTGAAAGCCTATCTGAAAAATAACCAGGGGTTAAAAAGGGCTGGAGGGGTGGTGATTCAAGGGTAGAGCACCTGCCTAGCAACAAGAAGCCCCTGAGCTCAATACCCAATATCACACACACACACACACACACACACACACACACACACACAGAGAGAAAGAAGGCTCAAGCCAGAGACCAGAGTTGATCCTGGGCTGAAAGAATCAAGAATCAGTTCTCACACCTTTGAGTGTGGGGGGAGGGAGGGAGGGGGGTCATGGGGCTTGAACTCTGGGCCTGGGTGCTGTCCCTCAGCTCTTCAGCTCAAGTCTAGTGTTCTACTGTTTGAGCCACAGTGCCACTTGTGATTTTCTGGTGGTTCATTGGAGATAAGAGTCTCATGGACTTCCCTGCCCTGGCTAGCTTTGAACCACAATTCTCAGATCTCAGCCTCCCAAGCAGCTAGGATGACAGGTGTAAGCCACGGGCGCCCAACTTCTCACAGATTTCAACTGGGCACTTGCAGCATCTGCCAGACCCACACTCTCAAAAATAAAAAAGTAACCCTTGGTTTCTTTGGCCACCCCAAAGTCAGAACACCCTGGTCCCACTTTTACTCTCAGGACTGAGCCGGGAAGCCAGGTCCACCACTTCCCTTCCCTCGTCCCCCTAGTTTTGGGTCTCCCTGGGAGTCCCCATCTCACTGTGGCTCGTGTGGCAGCTCACAAGGACACTGAAGCAACGAGCCCCTTCTCCTCCCAGCCGGCACCGCAGCCATTGCCAAAGCCCCCTGTTCCAATCGCTTCTCCGATAAGCTGCCCTTGCTCTGCCATGGCTTGACCACCTGCAGCCACTATCTCTCCAAGTGCACGAGAGCTGTCATAATAGAAGGATTTAAGAAGGCTTTTTCAGCCAACCTTGAACAGTCTAATCTCTCAAACTGGGCCTCAGTATTATCTCTGATATTCCATGGAGAAACTTGATGCTTTTACAAGCCAAGCCAGAAGGTCTTGAAGGACACATCCCATAACTTTAAACAACGGCATCTTTAGATGGCATCAGAGGGAGGGAGACCTTGTCATCCTGTGTCCCCTGACATTTCCCACAGGATATCTCCAAGGTCATCCTACAAATACACTCTGAGAGCCCAGCGTTACTCAAGTGATACCAGCTTGCATCACAAGAAATTTTCAAAAGAAAATGACTAGATGTCTAACCTCAGCAACCGGGACTGAGGACCACAGTGCAATCTCCTGCAAAATGCCTGTCTGCTCTTTCTGAGGCCTCAGCCATGGACACTTTGGGATCTCAGATTACTAACAGGCCACAGGGATGGTTTAACATACGTAAGTCAATAAATACAATCCAACATATCAACAGAGCCAAGGTCAAGAATCACATGATTATCGCCACAGATGCAGAAAAGGCCTTTGATAAAATTCAACATTCATTCATGCTAAAAGCTCTGGAGAAAATAGGAATAGAAGGAACATTTCTTAAAACAATAAAAGCCATTTATGACAGACCAATAGCCAATATTATACTTAATGGGGAAAAGCTACAACCAATTCTCCTAAAATCAGGAACAAGGCAAGGATGCCCACTGTCTCCACTCCTCTTCAATATAGTCTTAGAACCCTTAGCCAGGGCAATAAGGCAAGAAAAAGACATTAAAGGGATCCGCATAGGGAAAGAAGAAGTTAAACTATCCCTTTTTGCAGACAACATGATACTATACCTCCACGATCCCAAAAACTCCATCCCCAAACTCTTAGAAATCATAAATCACTTCGGCAAAATAGCAGGATACAAAATAAACCCACAAAAATCAGTTGCCTTCCTATACACTGATAACGCACAGGAAGAGAGGGAAATAAAGGGAGCAACCCCATTCACAATAACCTCCCAAAAAATGAAATATTTAGGAATTAACCTAACCAAAGAGGTAAAAGAACTATTTAATGAGAACTATAAAAAGTTAAAGAAAGAAATTGCAGAAGACACTAGGAAATGGAAAGACCTCCCATGCTCCTGGATAGGCCGACTTAATATAGTAAAGATGGTAATACTTCCAAAACTAATATACAAATTCAATGCAATTCCTATTAAAATCCCAATGATGTACATCACTGAAATACAGAAAACAGTCCAAAAATTTATATGGAACAACAAAAGACCTAGAATAGCCAAAACAATTCTAGGGGATAAAGACAATATGGGAGGGCTATCCATGCCGAACTTCAAACTCTACTACAGAGCTATAATAACAAAGACAGCATGGTACTGGCACAAAAACAGACCCGAAGACCAATGGAACAGAATAGAAGATCCAGAAATAAATCCACAGGCCTACAGCCAGCTGATATTCAACAAAGGAGCCAAAGACATACAATGGAAGAAACACAGCCTCTTCAACCGCTGGTGCTGGGAAAACTGGGCAGCCACATGCAGAAAACTAAAAGTGGACCCCAGCCTATCACCATGCACCAACATCAACTCAAAATGGATTAAAGACCTTAACATTAAACTTGAATCTCTGAAACTACTGCAGGACAGAGTAGGAGAGGCACTTGAACTAATAGGCACAGGAAGGAACTTCCTGAACAGAGTCCCAGGGTCACAAGTTGGAGAGAGACTCGACAAATGGGACTACCTTAAAATAAAAAGCTTCTGCACAGCTAAATCTATCGCAACTAAGCTAGAAAGACAACCAACGAATTGGGAAAAAATATTTACCAGCAATATATCAGACAAGGGGTTAACATCCTTTATATACAGGGAACTCAAGAAACTAATCCCTCCCAAACCTAACAAATCAATTACTAAATGGGCAAGGGAACTAAAGAGGGACTTCTCAAATGAAGAAATAAAAATGGCAAAGAAACACATGAGGAAATGTTCATCATCCCTGGTGGTGAAGGAAATGCAAATAAAGACAACCCTGAGATACCACCTTACCCCAATCAGAATGTCCCACATCCACAAATCAGCCAACGACAAATGCTGGAGGGGATGTGGAGAAAGAGGAACCCTATTACACTGCTGGTGGGAATGTACACTTATACAACCACTTTGGAAAGCAGTCTAGAGGGTCCTTAGAAAGCTAAAGATTGACCTCCCTTACGACCCAGTCATACCACTTCTAGGCATCTACCCTGAACAACAGGGACCAATGCACAAGGACATGTGCACCTCCATGTTTATTGCAGCACTGTTCACAATAGCTAGGATATGGAAACAACCTAGATGCCCCACCACAGATGAATGGATCCAAAAATTGTGGTATCTATACACAATGGAATATTATGCAGCCATTAGAAATGACAAAATAATGGCATTTGCAGGGAAATGGATGGAGCTAGAAGGAATCATGTTGAGCGAGGTTAGCCAAGAACGAAGAGACAAACAGTACATGGTCTCCCTGATAAGTGGATGCTAAATCCAAAATGTTAGGTGATATGACAAAACTAACAGGACTTAAGAAACAAAGAACTCCCACTTATCTGGTTGAACCACTACTAAATATCCCCATGCTGCTGATCACATATATGGTATATAACATGTGAACACCGTTATATATTACAGACTGATAGACAATTTGCTCCAGGAAAGTTAGAATGAACTTGTGACTTTAAATGAGCATCATTATTCCACAATACTGTGAATTTCCGGAAATTATGTAATCACTTAATCACAATCAAAAAAAAAAAAAAAAAGAACCTCGGGGAAGGGAGGGAGGGAGGGGATGGTAGGGGGAAAACAATGGAGGGGGTAACAATGTTCAAGAGGAAGTGTACTCATTACCTCACTCGTGCAACTGTAACCCTCTGTATAGTATCTTTACAATAAAAAAAAAAAGACAAAACAAGCTATATTAGGAAAATAAAACCTAAAGAATGAAAACAAACAGAAAAAAAAAAAAAGATTACTAACAGGCTCTCCCAAATACCTTTGCTCTTGGATTTTTGCTCTCTTCTCATTGGCTTGTTAATTGTCCTTGTCCACTTAACCTTAAAACAAAAAGCCTGAAGAGGTTCAATGAGCTAATTCCTAAAATAATATGATCTAGCACTTAGTGTACAAACTTAATTACTTTCTCATCTTCCTCTTAGACAGAGTAGTAAAGATGAAGATAAAAATACAGAAACAAATGAAATAAAATGAGAATATATAAGAGCGTATTATTATAGGATCTTCCCTCCAAACATTAGGAAGAGCTTTAAACAATATAGAGTTCCTCTTCAACTCTAAGTTTTATATTGTTCCTTTACTTAGAATCATTGACAAAGTATTCTAAGTACTCTACTTACGTTGTAAAAATGCACAATGGCATTTTTTTTTGCCAGTCGTGGGGCTTGAACTCAGGGTCTAGGCACTGTCCCTGAGCTTCTTTTGCTCAAGGCTAGCACTCTACCCCTTGAGCCACAGCACTAGTTCTGGCTTTTTCTGTGTATGTGGTACTGAGGAATCAAACCCAGGGCTTCACGCATGCTAGGCAAGCACTCTACCACTGAGCCACCTTCCCAGCCCCACAATGGTATTTTAATCTTAAAAAATTCTTTAAAATATAACATGCAATTTACATGAACTATCTATTTGGCTATTTACTATTAAACTGAAAGTGGAAAACATACCTATTTAGAGGCTATAAAATACCGCTCTAGAACCATCCCTGTAACAATTCTTAAAACCATCCCTGTAATAATTTACAGATCTAGAATCATCTGTGTGATCATTTACTTTTTCATCTTTCACAAACTGTTTATTTCCTAGGCCTCATTTATTTCAAGTGCAAAGTACAGAGATTAATACCCCATTAACTCAAATATCTCCATTTCACAGGAAAACAAAAGATTTTTTTAAGTATACAAGTGAGCTATTTTGCTTTATTTAAGGATTTTGAGATGGATGTTTCATTAGCAAGCAGCTTTCCAATTATGCAATTCACACTATTCTAGGCAGATAATCATGAATGAGACTAAGCCATAAATTTCATACTAGACAGCACTAGTAATTTCTCTGCTAGAAATATACAGAAGAGCATTTCTGCAAGTGTGTAACCTGTGCCTAATGGAGGACTCTCATCCCCTGTGTCAGAGAGAATGTTAAATCCAAGCACGTAGGAACAGCAATTCTGTGTCACATGCTATCTTGAAGCTCAGGGTGCAAAGCAGCTTTGATACTTCACTAAGAAAATTCACAGTTCTCAGTGGAGAGTTAGGATTTAATAGGGTGGAGAGATGCAAGGCCAGACTAGCAATGGGAGAAAGGCTAAGGGGCAAGATCTGTAGGAGACAAGGTAGAAGAGTCCTCCCCCACAAGGACCGTTCATTTCTCCCTGTGTGGAGATGTGCCAACATGCACAAAGATATCTACAGAGAAGCTCATTCATGCCTCAAGGTTAAGAGACTTGTGCTGAAGGACAGTCATCAAATCACCCTTTGTAACACAATCTTACCCCCAGAGGAAAGCAGATGCTGAGTACAAATCAGGAAATAGTTGGAGTTTGGCTGAAATCTACATTTTTTTTAAGAGACAGACCAAGGTCTGACCTTAAAGGCAGGTCTTTCAGAAAATAATATTCTCAGATTTTACTGTATTAACCCTTTTATGTATGCAGATTTATAAGTAAGAAATTGCCATGACTCATTAATTGGAACCATCCAGTGACCCTTCAAAGGTTGTGTAAGAATCAATTACATTAGGTCTGACTGCCATACTCTGTCAGATCCAGACTCAGTCATTTCTTGCCCATCCTGAACATGGTTCTTGTGAGTTCTGTGACTATGGTCCAAACGCCCCCTCCTCCCCTCCCTCCAGACCCCACACATCCTCTCGCTCTGCGGTCTTTCTTTGCGCCCCTTAGATGGGATCCTGGGCTACTTACTGTACAGCCTCACCAGATTCCAGCTTGACTCTGAATGCTAGTTCTACCCCATCTCTTCCCCAGCCAAGATTCCAGCAGCCTCCATATCATTTGGCCCTTCTGCCTCCTTGACCATTAGACAAGCCAAACCCCATAGCCTACCCTCAGAAGAAGAGCGCCAAAAAGAGAAAAACACTTTTCTACTAGAAGAGCAGATGAGCTATTTAAGAGGCTGAGATCCAAGGGACATAGTTCAAAGCCTACGCTGACAGACAAGTCCTCTAAACTCTTATCTCCATATAAGTAGCAAAGCTTGAACTGCAGACCTGGGTTGAGGGGTAAGAATGCCAGGCATGCAGGGGAAACCTGAGCAAGAATGCCAGACCCAAGTACCAGTGTGTATGTGTGTGTGTGTGTACACATATGTGTGTATATATGTGTGTATATATGTGTATACACACACACACACATACACAGAAAGTTACTTCATTTCTTCTGACTTGGGCTGATTTTCACACGGCTGCCTCCTCTCCAAGTTGGCTACAACTATGAACTTTTGACAGCCTTTCTGCATGCTGTGACTGAATCTAACCAGTTGCTACAGCTTTCTCAGAGCAGCTGATCTCACTGTTCTTGCTCCAACTGGGGAAACATATTGGTGACCCCAAGCTTTGTCCTCTTTCCTATTTCTGGGGGCAGTTGTATCAGAAGCTTCGAGCTCAAGACCTACTGAGCTCAGATTGTGGACGGGAACAAATGCGAGTAACATATTCTGTTTTCTTGGTCTCAAAAATAGCTGATATTACAAAGACATAGGTGAGGGTAATTGGGCCCCCTAATTACATTAAGCAACCTGCCCAAAGGGCCATCCAAGGACTGACAAAATGTCACCTACCCCCTACCATGTCACCTCCAGCCCAGGTACTTCAGGCATCCAGAGGGTCCCGGGAAGTCTTGCTAGGATCAGTTCTGGTCCCAGTTTTCCACATGGTGACTTGAATGACCACTCCAAGGAAATGCCACCAAATGTGAAGCCAGGGAAGCAGGTCCCCAAGGCTACAAGTGAGAAATGGTCACATGGAAGGACTAAGGGTATCCACAGGCTGATATCTTAGGAAGAACTCAGGCAGCTGGAAAAGAGGAGGCAGGAAGTGAATATGGAGGCTAGAGACAACAATGCCTTTTCTGGTAATCATCTCTTAAGAGGAGGCAGGGCTCAACTATATTGGTGGCAACGTGTGCAGAGCAGAGGGTGGGGTAGGCGACACTCCAAAGACCCAAAGGTGACAATTTAGGAATGGAGCATGAGAACGCAGAACTCCGGACTTGGGGATCAGCATCTTATGGGTAGCACCATTACCTTAAAGAACACCTGTGGCTGAGAGCTGCAGCCAAACAACTTGGAATGAGGCACCCTCCCACTTCCTCTCAAGTCTGCATCTGAAATCTTCTTCCTGGGCTTTGTTTTCGAAGGTCCGGAAATGCCCCTGGTGTGTCTGACTGACTTTCAGGCACAAGCCCGGGAGCAGCTGCCGAAGTCGTCCTGGGATTTTATTGAAGGAGCTGCGGATGAAGGCATCACCATGCAAGACAACATAGCAGCATTTAAAAAGCTCGGTCTTCTATATCCTTTGTATTGTCAAGCCAACATGCATTGTTTGTCCTTGTTTCTGCCTCTGAAGAGTACAGAATGCTCTAGATGCGATAATGGAGGTCCCTCCTTTTATCTTGGAGGGATACTAGTGAGGGAGTGGACAGACAATGGACAGAGATAATTCATCTTAGAAGCATTCCAGAAACTTTGCAATGAAAGGTGGGGGGGGGAAGAGAGGGAGAGAGAGAGAGTGGGAAAGAGAGAGAGAGTGAGAAGGAGGGAGGTGGAGAGGGAGAGAGAGAGAAGAGTTCCAGGAAGACCTGTGACTAGACACACAAAAGAAGCTTGGTACATATGCCCAACTCTCCTAAGCTCCTGCCTGGGAAGAAAAAATGTAAGCTAAGAGAGAGGACTTGGGTTTAGAGACAATATGAAGTTGATAGAAGATTGATTCAAGGAAATAAAAGCAGGGATAGAGCCAGGCACTGCTGGTTGACACCTGCAATCCTAGCTATCTAGGAGGCTGAGATGTGAGGATCATGGTTCAAAGCCAGACCAGGCAGGAAACTCTGTGAGATTCTTATCTCAGTTAACCACCAAAAAACCAGAAATGGAGCTCAGTGGTAGAATGCTAGCCTTGAGCAAGAAAGTTAAGGGACAGTGCCCAAACCAAGTTGCCAAGTCTGGCGCGCGCGCGCGCACACACACACACACACACACACACACACACACACACACACACACACACGGGATAGAGCATAGGTCAGGCCAACCATAGCTATGGATCACCTCTAACCAATTACCTAAATTTTATATAGGGCACATGCCATGGATGGATTGTTATTTTTAAATGGTCATTGTAAAAAGTAAAAAAAAAGAAAAAGAAAAAAGGATTAAAAAAATAGTCATGTCCTTGGTGTCTACAGCTCATGCTTATAATCCTAACTACTTAGGAGCCTGAGATCTGAGAAGAAAGGTTCAAAGCCTGCCTGGGAAAACAAATCTTAGAGACTATTATCTCCACTGAACTAGCAAAAAAAAAAAAAAGGAAGAAGCCGTCAGAGGCATGGCTTAGGTGGTAGAGCACCAGCTGTTAACAACAGCAACAACAAACAGAAAAAAAGATTGAGAGGTCCTGAGTTTAAACTCCAGTACTGGCCAAAATAATTAATGAAATTATTAATTAGTCGTGTATCACTCAGTGACCAGTATATGTTCTGGGAATTGCACTGATAGAGAATGCTATAATTGTGTGAACCAAAAGTATGGACAAGTTAGGAAGGCTACACATTATCACTGGATGATAGACTCTCATGGAACCATCTATGTCATCTGCTGACTGACTTACCATTACATGCACAAGACTAATATATGAGCGGTGAATTTCAGTATCTAGACAAAAAGTGTTATCAGAGCACAACCACTTAGTCACTTACTTTTGCTATGCTGCTTTTATGTTACAGACTGTAAGACTGTGTGATCCACAGTGCTTGGTCCTTCACATACAAAGTTTACTGACCGATGAAGAAGCCAGGAGAAAATGGAAAACTGGGTCCCCAAAGGCACAAGTCACTGTGTGCCTTCCTGTCTTAAATGCTTTATCACAGTTGTCTTCAAAACACTTGGAAAAACTGCACTTCTCTCAGCTCACTCCTAAGCTCATTTATTCGTTCATTTATTCTCATTTGCAGAAACTCTGAATTTATGTACAGAAATTGCATTTTATGCAAGTGTTTTTGGATTTTGAGGCTCAGTGTTCATTTGACTTAAAAATCGTACTGCACACACTGACTGTGAACTCGCCTTCCTGTTTCTAAGGCATTATTTAAATGACCACCGGGAAAAAACAAACAAACAAACAAAAAACCAACCATGGGCATTTTCTGGGATTTGTTCTCTTTGGGTGACCTTCCCTTACTTTCTGGGCACCAGGGAGCAAAAGGGCCTATACTTTCTGCCTACCTTTCCTTTCTAGTCCTTGTTTTGACTCCTCAATCAAGGTGTCTAAGGGAGGAAAACAGCACTCAAAGACATGAACTCCTTTTGCCAGATGAGGCCTAGGGTGGGCGCTGGCTGCTCAGAGGGCACAGCTCCTGGGAACAGCATCTTCTGCTGGGCCTACACTCCCTATGTCAGCCAACCGTGCTTTCACAGGACCAGCCAGGCCTTTGAAACCCATCCGTAGAAACACTAATCGTAGTGTAGACCTGTACCAGGAATTGGGGGTCCCTAGCTCTAAGACTACACTGCCGTGATGGGAAGCAAACTCTTCTGACAGAACTTCTTGTCTCGTGCAGAATCCGTCTCCGTCCCAGGTACCTGAGAGATGTGTCAGAGGTGGACACCAGGACCACCATCCAGGGGGAAGAGATCAGCGCCCCCATTTGCATCTCACCCACAGCCTTCCACTGTATCGCCTGGCATGATGGAGAAGTGAGCACAGCCCGAGGTAGGGCAAGGATGCCGGATCTCCCTCGGGGCAGCAGCAGAAGCTCCAAAATTTCTTTCTCAGGAGCCTAGTGGGAGCCTAGAAAGCAAAGTGGGAAAGAGAAAGCTTCCAGCACTCTTCTAATCCCGTCTGCTTATTCTACCCACTGGAATGACACTCCCCCTCCTCTAATTCCCCTGTGTTTCCCTAAGGAATGCCTAAGTTGGCTTTCCTGTCTGAACCTGACCTCGTCTAGGGAATTACATGGAGAGCATTTTTTTTTATTGTGAAAATACCATACAGAGGGGTTACAATTACATGGGCAAGATAATGAGTACATTTCTTATCAAGCATGGTTGCCTCCTCCTTTGTTTCCCCTTCCCATCCCTTCCCATCTCCCAACCATCCCCCACACTGCCCCTCCCCAAAGTTGTAAAGTTTGTTTTTCGACATAAGGACTTGTACATCTCATTGTTGCAATGGGTCCACCTGTAACCCTATTTAAACGATTTGTTTTTTCCCTTCCCCTCCACAAATTATACCAACATCAAATATACTGTGAAAGCAGGGGTTATACCGTGGGGGAGGGACATGCAAAGCAACAAGAAATCATCTTATAAATATGTTAGAAACAATCACCTGAAAGAAAAAAACATTTGAATACTTATCTTGGAGTTCATTTCACCTAACATCAGCTTATCTGACCTTTTCTGCTTGTCTCAGACAAGGCTTGTAAGGCAGGGGAGAGAGAAGGGGCCCTGAACAGCTTCTCCGGCTCACTGAGTCATCTCCGGCCTCTGCCCCACGGGAGGGAAGCTCCATCTGCGCCTGCACAGCACAGGCGCACAGCACAGGCTCCTCAAAGCCGCTCAGCCCCTACGCCTCTGCCCTTCACCCTGAGAGAGGCCTGTCCTTTGCCTTGCAGCCGCCCAGGCAGCCAACATCTGCTATGTCACCAGCACCTACTCCAGCCACACTATGGAAGACATTGTGGCTGCTGCTCCCAGAGGACTACGGTGGTTCCAACTCTCTGTGCAATCAGACTGGCAGCTGAACAGACAGCTGGTCCAGAGGGCAGAATCTCTAGGCTTCAAAGCTTTGGTGGTCACTGTGGATAGCCCCATCCTTGGCAAAAGGCGCCAAGACCTGAGAAACCAAATACATTTGAGGGGGAACTTAACGCCAAAGAATTTCCAATCTCCTGATAAGGTAGGAAGTACACTAGACTCAAGAGCAGGCGCTAAGGAAGGCAAATTCTTTCCCCTTCCTTTCCTTGCTCATGTCCACAGGTACTTAGTGAATATCTACCCCTTCCAGACACTGGGCATGGAGCAGTTCAAAAAGCAGATCTGGGGCTGGGAAGGTGGCTCAGTGGTAGAGCACTTGCCTTGCATGCATGAGGCCCTGGGTTCGATTCCTCAGCACCACATAAGCAAAAAGAAAAAAGCCGGAAGTGGTGCTGTGGCTCAAGTGGTAGGGCGCTAGACTTGAGCTGAAGAGCTGAGGGACAGCGCCCAGGCCCAGAGTTCAGTACCCACAACCGGACCCCCCCCCAAAAAAAGCAGGTCTGGTTCCTGGGCCCCCCATAAGTAGAATTTAATCTTGTCACCCGTGGATCTGCCCAACCTGTCACCAAGGGTGTTTGGGCCACACACTGAGAAAAGGGAAAAGTCTGGGGAGTAAACGAAATACATTTTCTTCTTAGCTTTTCCCCTTAGAGGCATATTTACAGAGCGATCATGTCGAAGGGGCACACATGCATCACCGGCTGGCAAAGAGGAGCTCCCAGCCCAGCCCAGGTGTGTGGCAAGTCAAGCCAATCACCCAGGCCCGGCCCTGTGTCCCTGAAAACCAAGCGATCAACATTGCTGTGCCCTTAAAACTCAGCCCTGGAAACACAAGAGAGCCACAGCACATCTCTTTTGAAGGAAGTAACTACTCCTTTAAAATGCTAAGGTTGAAAGGAGTGGCGTGCCCCAGAGAGGATGCCAGGGTAGCGTAGAGATCCCTAAGCTTCAATAGAGATAGAGGTGACAATGTTTTCAGCCATTGGGCAACTGTGGGGTCTCTGGCAAGATACTCAACAGCTCTTCACCACCGACTGGTCTCCATCATGTTCCTCCAGCTTCCAGGGGCTGAGTGACTGCAAGGCTCATGCCGTGCCCTTTGTGAACCAATGGTATATATTTGATAATATATGGGTTACAATTCTTGAAGTATTGTGTAGGTCTTACTAGCCTGTGCATATCTCAACCAGACCAGGTCAATAGACAGGCCATAAATAGACATACACAATCAAACTGACTAAATGATGATGGTACCTGTAGAAGCAAGATTCCCAAGGTAGAACTCTTTTGAACACTTAACAGGCAGTGCAGTTAAACAAAATGAAAGCAGGAAGTTGAAAGATAGGACTTACTAAGGCAGTCGGGAAAGAGGCAGATGAATAAGAAGAGTGGAGGTAGAGAAATATAATCGTAATATTCAATGTATGTATGTGTGTCTATGTATATTATTACATGATGATGGAAGCCCTGTACACATGAGTTGGCTTATTAAACTGAAAGTCCTTTGTATACTTGATTAAACAAAAAACAAAGTGTGGTAAAAATTTTTAAATGAGCCAAGTGCCGTGGCTTACACCTGTAATCCTAGCTACTCAGGAGGCTGAGATCTGAGGCTTGAAGTTCAAAGCCAACCCAGGCAGAAAAGTCCCTATGAGACTTTATCTCCAATTAGCCACTCAAAAGCCAGAAGTAGAGCTGTGGCTCAAAGTAGTAAAGTGCTAGCCTTGAACAAAAGAGCTCAGGGACAGAGCCCAGGCCCTAAGTTCAAGGCCCACAACAGACAAAAACAACTTAAAAAAACCCTTTTAAATGGCCTATGAATACTTTTGTTTATTCATCTCACATACTAAACTCCAAATTCTTCTAAATTATAGATTCTGTTGTACCCATCTTTGTACCTCTAGATTTTGGCATAATTATGGAGCAAGGATATGATTATAAACAAATATTAACGATAGTAGGAATTCCTTTATACAGATTTTTCCCAGGATGTAGTGTTTGATTTTGTTTCACTTTGTGTGTGTGTGTGTGTGTGTGTGTGTGTGTGTGCGCGCGTGCGCACACGTGCGCGCACACTGCTACTGGAGCTTAAATCCAAGGCCTCATGCTCTTCCCTAGCTTATTTGCTCACTTTGGTGCTATACCACCTGAGTCTCACCTCCACTTCTAGCATTTTGCTGGTTAACTGGAAAAGAGTCTTTTAGATTTATCTGCCCAGGCTAGCTTTGAACCAGCATCCTCAGATCTCAGCCTTCCTGAGTAGATAGGATTACAGGCATGAGCCACCAATTCTTGATTTTTTTTTCCAGTTGTGGGGCTTGAACTGGGTGCTGTCCCTCAGCTCTTCAGCTCAAGGCTAGCTCTCTACCACATGAGCCACAGTGCCATTTCTGGTTTTTCTGATGGTTTATTGGAGATTAGAATCTCACCTACTTTCCTGCCCTGGCTGGCTTTGAACTGTGATCCTCAGATCTCAGCCTCCTGAGTAGCTAGGATGACAGGCTTGAGCCACAGGCACCCAGCTTTGTTCTCTTCATTTTAAGCTGATAAGTAACATCCCAGAATGTATCTCATCTTTGCAATGGGCCAAGTAGTCCTAAGAGTTACCTTCTTATTTCCCACAGACAAACCCTAAGTCTTCCGCTCTGCTGACGTCCATGAGCACACGCTTCTGCTGGGATCAAATCCTTTGGCTTCAGAATATCACTCGACTACCCATCATCCTTAAAGGGATCCTGACAAGAGAGGATGCGGAGTTAGCAGTGGAGCACAAGGTCCAAGGCATCTTTGTTTCCAATCACGGAGGGAGGCAGCTTGATGAAGTTCCTGCTTCAGTAAGTGGTGGGGCTCAGAGGGGAGAGGCCAGGAGTGCAGTGTGTCCACACCCTAGTGCCTTGCGGGATCTTCTCTCCAGCACCACCGGCTGCCTCTGGGGACAGTCAGTCGTGGAGAATAGGCCAGGGTGCACCGGGCTATCTGTGTCTCACCCCTCCATCTGAGCCAAATGGGGAGGCTGGGGCTCAGGCTGAGGTCAAGTAACTTGTCCACATTCACAATAGATAATAAGAGGTCGAGGTAGAACAGAAGCCTCAGGCCCTGCCCAGCTCCAGTGGAGGCCTGCTTCAATCGCTGGAACCTCATGTAACCTTCTGACTGGTGCCAGAAAGAAGCAGGGCTTCACTTTGCTAATGAATAACTCATTCAAGGGGGAACCAGAGATGCTAATGAATCTGTAACAACTTATATATCATTTGCTTCCCTAACTCATAAATTTATATTCACTTCAGATAAATTATAAAATACACATAAGCAAAAAGGTAAAAAAAAAAATCACTCCCTAATCTCATCACTATCACAAATGTCAATATATCGGTATTTGTTAATCCAAACATAACCTTTTCCCACTTAAAAAACTATGGGTAGTTATTTTAGAATTCCCTTCTTTTTCATTTAAAAATGTATTAGGAATATCTTTTTGCTTCAACATGTGCCTCTTTTAGCTTTAATGATGTGTCTTATGAGTGGACAATTTATATCAACTTCCTGTTGTTAGATAGCTGCATTCCTCTGGTCTTTCGCTCTGTTTCTTTCCCTCCTTCCTTGCCTCCACCCTTTCTCTCCAAGGTATTGCTCTGTAAGCCAGGATGGTCTCAAATTTTCAATCCTTCTTCCTTTGCCTCTTGGGATACAGATATATGCCACTACACCTGGCTTTTTCTTTTACTATTTTCAACAGTATTTCAGTGACTATTCTTATAAAGTTAAAAATCCTTAGTACATTCCCAATCACCTATTGAAGACAACTCTTCCAAAGCAGTTGGAATGCTACAGTAGCCCACGGGGACATTCCCCAGCCTGTGACACTTAGCGATGACCACTGCTCTCCTCCTCCCATGCACTTGCTAGTGGAGAAAAGGTGAAGTGAACAGCAGGCCATGCGGAGAGCCGTGGACATCCTTACCGTCTCTCCCTGGCAAGGGCTGGATTGAAGGGAATGGTTAGGCTGCCCATTTCCCATCCCCACACATGTCCCATGACTGGAGATGAGGGAAAGCGGCTGAAAGATGCTCACCATGTCCTTTCCCATACACCCAATAACAGGCAGATCAGAGAAGGCAAAACTGCTGGGCCAGCTGTGAGTGGTCCCAAAGCACTCACCAGATAGGAACAGAAAGCAGCAATCACAGTAGAAGAAAGGCTTTTGGAAGAAAACCAAGATCAAGACTATATAATAAGCATCAAGCTGCCATTTGTCAATTTAGCAGGGCCTGCTTCCTTAGGATGTTTGAATAATATGTGGAGAAAGAGGCAGGCGAATTCTCCTAATGAGAGCAACAAGCAGTAGGTTCCTCTCCAGGAGCCAAGTTATTTGGGAAAGGATAAGGATTAGTCTAAAGCTAATGAGGTATACTGCCAAAAAGCCAGGAGCCAATGACTCACACCTGTCTTCCTAGCTACTCAGGAGGCTGAGATCTAAGGATCTCAGTCCGAAGCCAGCCTAGACAAGAAAGTTCGTGAGACTCTTTTTTTTGGGGGGGGGGGGGGGATCCAGTCATGGGGCCTGAACTCTGGGCCTGGGTGCTGTCCCTCAGCTCTTTAGCTCAAGGCTAGCACCCTACCACTTGAGCCACAGCACCACTTCCGGCTTTTTTCTTTTTGCTTATATGGTGCTGAGGAATCGAATCCAGGGCTTCAGGCATGCAAGGCAAGTGCTCTACCACTGAGCCACCTTCCCAGCCCCGTTCGTAAGACTCTTATCTCCAATGAACCACCAAAATAGTCCAGAAGTGGAATTATGGCTCAAGTGGTAGAACACCAGCCTTGAGTCGAAAAGCGAAGGGACAGTGCCCAGGGCGAATTCAAGCCCTAGTACCGACACACACACACACACACACACACACACACACACGCACACGCACACGCACACACACACACACAGAGGAAGAAGGCTCCAAGGGTTCAATTTCCACTGTTCTCCAGTGCCTTCCTCAGAGCATTCCAGAAGACTGAGGCAGTTCATAACTCCCTGCTGAAACTCCTGCCTCCAAGGCCCCCCCCACCCCAGAGGCTCCTGTCACCTACTTTAAAGTGTCAAGATAATGGTGTGGAAGCAGCTGCCTTGGAAGAGTCAAGGCCACTCGGCCTCAGTTCCCAAATCCAAGCCAAAGCAATCATCAACTGCTTTGATTTTTGTCCTTGAAAGGCTTAGATTCCACTTTCACAATGCTGTTGCCACATTCCTATCTCCATTTCAGGAACTAACTGGTCACTGGAGGTAGGGTAAGGAATAACGTGTGGCCTAGTTCCTCAAGATGGCCCTGGCTGCCATACTTCTTTTGCTAAAAGGGAGACAAAAAGAAAAGAAAAGAAACTTTGAGAGCCCAAGTAGGGAGGAAATTTCTAACTATGCCACCCTAGAAACAGAAATAGTAGAAGAAAATTAAAGGCCAACATGTTCTTTCCTATTAAAATGAGCATTATAGATGGAAAATATTTCTATCAGGATAGCAGAGAAATCAAGCATTTCTTCAGAAAGAAACTTAAAAGGCTTTAAAAGTCAGCAAAGGGACTAGTGAGTCATGCCTGTAATCCTTGCTACAGGAGGCTGAGATCTGAGCCTGGTTGGGAAAATCCCATGAGACCCTTATCCCTAATTCACCCGAAGAAAGCCAGAAATGGACCTGTGACTTAAGCACTAGCCTTGAATGAAAAAGGCAAGGACAGTGCCCAGGCCCCGAGATTAAGCCCCCAGTACTGGCACATACACACTGAAATACAAGTCAGCAAGAATCTGGACTGGAGGTGAAGCTGAAAATGGCAGGAGGTGGAGTCCAGAGACTCTCCTGGGCCTCAGGACTGAGGTTTCTGCCTTGATGAGCTGCAGCAGCCTTGGGCCTAGCCTTGGCCCATACTTCCTCTCCCACTTTCTCAGGCCCTCGCACCAGAGTCAACATATCATACCTGGTGGCTGCACACCTCTCTCTCTTTCAGATTGACGCCCTGGCAGAAGTGGCAGCCGCTGTCAAAGGGAGAGTGGAAGTATACCTGGACGGTGGAGTTCGAACTGGCAACGATGTGTTGAAAGCCCTGGCCCTTGGGGCTAAGTGCATTTTTCTTGGGAGGCCGATCCTGTGGGGCCTTGCCTGCAAGGTGAGAGGGGCTGAGTGGGGATAGATGGCAAGATCTCCAGCTTCTCCTTTGTTCCAGGCTTTTCTGTGGTTCACCCTCCAATGTAGCCATTTTTTCCCCCAAGGTACCTGAAGGATAATTACTCCCACCACAGCTCCTCTCTCTTGACCCACAAACATTCCACAGCTCTCACCCTTACCTTTTTCTTTGCTTTTCTTTCTTCCCAATGGAACTGATTTTTTTTTTTTTTTTTTGTCGGTCATGGGGCCAGAACTCTGGGCCTGGGCGCTGTCCCTCAGCTCTTCAGCTCAAGGCGAGCGCTCTACCACTTGAGCCACAGCGCCACTTCTGGCTTTTTCTGCTTATGTGGTACTGCGGAATTGAACCCAGGGCCTCATGCATGCAAGGCAAGCACTCCTACCACAGGGCCACTTCTGGTTTTGAGTGGTTTATTGAAGAGTCTCACAGACTTTTCCTGCCCAGGCTGGCTGAACCGTGATCCTCAGATCTCTGCCTCCTGAGTAGCTAGGGTTACAGGCGTGAGCCACCGGTGCCTGGCTTCCAACGGAACTGCTTTTTGTAGATCTCTGGCCTCCCTATCACAGCACTCTCTCCCTCTCTCTCATATATATATATATATTCATATTTGACAAATAATCAGAATGTGCCTTCAAGACTTTTGTTTGTTTTTTCCTTCCCTTACGCATTTTCTGTCTTGAGAGCAGGGTGAAAAAGGTGTTGCAGAAGTTTTGAATATTTTAAAAGATGAGTTCCACACGTCTATGGCCCTTACAGGTAAGTTCTTAATTTTTTCCTGAGTGAGAGCTTCCAAGGAAGCAGCCCTTCCATCCAACCAGCCTTTACCTGGCCTAGTGGCCATCCCCAAAACAGGGAAGAAAGGTCCCAGACAAAGATCAAGCAGTATTCTCTGCCAATGGAAACTCAAAACTTGCCTCAAAAATCACTGCTGTGGGCGGGGAATGTGGCTTAGTGGTAGAGTGCTTGCCTCACATGCATGAAGCACTGGGTTCAATTCCTCAGTACCACATACACAGAAAAAGCTGAAGTGGCACTGTGGCTCAAGTGGTAGAGTGCTAGCCTTGATCAAAAGAAGCTCAGGGACAGTGCCCAGGCCCTGAGTTCAAGCCTTACGACTGGCAAAATAAATAAATAAACACTGCCATTTCTTGGAAAAATCAACCCTTGCTCTCAATTCCTGTTTCTTCTAAGTGACTTTGAATTATAGACTGTCTCCCTTTCTGCCTTCCTATTCATTCCAGTTCAAGTTATTTTTAAGAAAGGACTTTCAGCTAGAACCTTGGTGAAGAATACACTTTGTTAATATTATGTTATTAAGGTCCCTGCATTGTAGAAACGGAAAGACCTTCCAGTTCAATATCACACAGCTTGTTTCTATGTTGTTTTATCCTTATCCCTGAGGACAGCACACAGTCTTCTGGGATCTACAACTCTCCAGCCCCATACTCTGCTTTCTCCTGGCTCATTTCTTGTCTGCTGTGACTCTTCAATCTCTGCTACAGACTTAGCTTTGTGTCTTATTTAAGATCTCCTAGCAAAGAAGGATCATTTCCTCTGGCAGAACTTGCCAGAGGCAGTTGCTGAATGGAGTGTTCACACTATCTCCTGTGCCACCCTTGAACCCATTTCTCCCTAGCAGATGCTTTCCATTGGCCCTGTTCCTTATCAGAATGGAGCTAAAGGTCAAGGATTACTAAAGCACGTAGAAGTTGGTTGTTAAAAATGCTAAGGAATTTTTTTTATGTTTCTACTCTGACATTTTGAGATAACTGGATTAAAATGTGATGTAGACATAGGGCCTTAAAATAATTCCCAATACAATCAGGACAAAATTATTCACCCTGGTCTTGCATTTTATCAGATAAGCACCAAGATCAAAGGCTTGTTTTTAACTGCATGGTGCTAGGAAATGGGGAAAATGAGCCTTTTAACTCAGTGGCTGTTTTAGGCTGCCGATCAGTTGCTGAGATCAACCGGGACCTGATTCAGCTCTCCAAGTTGTAAGAAATCCACAATATGATACATGATGCTGGCCTGCTGAACCCCATCCTATCAAGAGCACAGTCCCTGCACCCTTCACTCTCTACATCCTATGCCAGCCGCTCTCCCAACGCTCGCTGTCCTCAGTGCACCCCTTCTTTCTGGCCTTGCTTCCTTGTGTATGATTTGTCTTGCCTAAAGCTCTACTCCAAAATAAAAGATCACAAAAAGTTCACAGAATGATTGACAAATGGTTTTTGTTTGTTTGTTTTGCAAATCCTATACATCTCTGTATAAGAACTAATGGTGAGACTTTCCTCTGGAGAGAAGAGCTGGACATACATTTTACAACAAAAATCATAGTCATTATAAAAAAAAAATAGAGAAACAGGGTAATTCAGGACATAGGCTTTGGAGGTATATAGATGGGTGTGACTGTTGAGACTGTAGCTGATATGCTGTGTGACTAGGTTATTAACCTTTATGGTTGTTTTAAATCTCTTTGCATTTCTGGATATTGTGTGGTTTTGTTTTGAATTTTTTATGTTTTGGTTGGTTATGGGGCACTGTCCCTGAGCTTTTGAATTCAAGGCTAACTCTACCACTCTGAGCCACAGCACCACTTCTGGTTCATTGGAGATAAAGAGTTTCATGGCCTTTCCTGCCAGGGCTGCTTTTGAACCAAGATCCTGAGATCTAGTCTTTTGAGTAGCTAGGATTACAGGCATGAGTCACCAGTACCTGGTTCTCTTTGCATATGTATGTCCTGATCCAAGAGGTGAGGATTACACTATCTTGCCAAGTAGGCTGGGAGAAAGATTAAGTAAGATAATATGAATATAAAGTTTCAGATTGCAATGCTAAGCCCTAGAGAAAGTTTTAGCAATAGTAGCTATTATTATTTGGCAAATGTCACTGAATCCTACCTTGGTTATCTCCTCTATCTCCACTGTACACATTCCCCTATTTCAACCTTTACAGCAAGGTACCCTATTTATTATGTCCCCAAATAGACTACGAGTGGCTCTAAGGACAAAAACAAACAAACAAACTAGATGTCTGGTACTTGACTTGACAAATAATAGTCTTTTAATAAACTTTGTGGGATGGATGAATGGATGATGGATGGATGACAGATGAATAAATGAGAAAGAAAATGAATGGTCATACTACCAAGCTTTAGAGTCCTCCTAAGCCCTCAGTCATCTAAAACTGATTTCTAAGGCAGAAGCACCCTTGAAATAAAACCCAATGCATAAAGAATGAGAATCTTTGCCCTCAATAAATAGTCCCTGAACTGCTTTCCTGCCTTTCTTGCTGTGTGTTATATTCTGTTACCCCACAGAGCAGCATAATACATTCCTATGTCTTACTATCAAATCTCTTCATGGCTCCTCATTTCATTTAGCATTACCTCTAAAATGATCACTAGCTCCCAGCACACTGCATTATCTGCTGATCCTTTCAATTCATTCCCTGTCCACTCTCTGCTCCAGGGCTATCTAGCCAGATTGACCTATTTCCCATTCCTTAAGCAAGAAAAACCTGTTTGCCTCACATCTATTGTTGCCCATACAAAAAGTGCAATTCACATCCCCTCCATGTAGTAGAGGTGTAAATCTGTCAAATGCCACCTCCTCAACAAGGTGAGATAACCTGACCATCCAACCTCAAACACACTACACTTAACTCACCAAATTACCCTATTTTCACCTCCACAGGGTCCCAGCACTTACCACAACCTTCAAGTAGCCTAATCCTTGTTTACCTGTTTGTCTGTAACAGCACAAAGACTTCAATTAGTCTTTCCCTAGAGGACATTCCCAGGAGCCTAGAGTGCAGATCAGATGAATTAAGTTAGGAAAGCAAAGATGGATCCAACTCTATTGTTATAGCTAGAGAAATATAGCTATCCCAGAGGGAAATGAGTTAGGATGGAACCAAGAAAAATGGACCACACTCCAAGCCATCAAACACAAATGCACCCATTATTCCTAGACTCTAATCTCTTCTGAAGGAAGCCACGCCACAGTACAATTCCAAGTCTATCCCATACAACTGAGGGCTGGTTATGGAATGTTACAAGTCCCACTAGAAAAAATGTAGAGGAAATACTTTAGAACATTGGTGTTAGGTGTTTTGTTTTTTCTTTTAAATAGTAGCATAGACAAGTCGTTATGTCGAAAAATGAACTTTACAACTTTGGTGCGGGGGTGGGGGGGAGGGAGTAGCGGGGAGGATGGGGGGGGTGGGGGGGGAGGTTGGGAAGGGATGGGAAGGGGAAACAAAGGAGGAGGCTACAATGCTTGATAAGAAATGTACTCATTATCTTGCCCATGTAATTGTAATCCCTCTGTACAGTATTTTCACAATAAAAAAATAAAAATAAATAAATAGTAGCACAGACAGCAAAACAAAAAAAAAGACAAATGGAGTTACATAAAACTTCTGAAGAGAAAATAAAATGATAAACAGTGAAGAGAGAACCTAAGGAATAGGTGAGTATATTTTCAAACTGCTCATCTGACAAAGGATTGATTTCCAGAAAATATATAGAGAACTCAAATAAATAGTAATAATGATAAATAATTCAATTTAAATATGGATAAGTGACCAGAACATTTGTTCAAAGAGGGTACTGTGTATCTGTGTGTGTGTGTGTGCGCGCGCGCGCGCACACACACACACACACACACACACCATTCCTAGAGCTTGAACTCAGAGCCTGGGCTCTGTTCCTGAGCTTCTTTTGTTTGAAGCTAGTGCTCTACCATTTGAGCCAAGGCACCACTTCTAGCTTTTTCTAAGTAACTTATGGAGATAAGTCTCATAAACTTTCCTGCCTGAACTGGCTCTGAATCACGATCCTCAGATCTCAGCCTCCTTAGTAGCTAGAATGACAGGTGTGGGTCATCAGCACATGACAAAAGAGAGTACATTTTTTCAAATGGCCATAAAGTACCTAAAGAAATGCTCAACATCACTATCCATCAGGGAAATGTAGATCCAATCCACAGTAAGATTTCATCTCATCCCAGTTAGAATAGAAGACAAAAAAATAGCCAGGCACCAGTACCTCATGCTTGCAATCCTAGCTACTCAGGAGGCTGAGACCTGAGGATCACAATCCAAAGTCAGCCCAGTCAGGAAAGTCCATGAGACTCTCATTTCCAATAAACTACCAGAATTTTGGAAATGGGGCTCTAGCTCAAGTGGTAGAGCACTAGCCTTGAGCTGAAGAACTCGGGGACAGTGCCCAGGCCCAGAGTTCAAGCCCCACAACCAAAAAAAAAAGACAAAAAATAATGAATACTGACAAAGATGCTAAGAAAGTTGTTGAATTCTCCTACATCAGTGAAGAGAATGTAAATTAGAACACCCATTATAAGAAATGGCAGAGAAGTCCCTCACCAAAAATAAAACAAAACACTGAGACTAGAACTCCGAATCTAACAGTCCCAATAATGGTTATCTATCACCACAGGAACTGCAATCAGTATACTGAAGACATCTGCATTTGCTTATTTGTTGTAGCACTTTTACAGAATCAATCCCGGTGTCCACAGAGGCATAAATGGATAAAGAAAACATGACATATATACACAAAATAAATTAACACTATCATTTATAGGAACATGAATGGAAATGGAGACTGTTTTGTTACATGAAATAAGTCAGGCACAGAAAGCCAGGTATCACATGAGGTCCCTTATATGTGGAAGGTGGAAAGATGACATCAGAGAAGTGGAGAACGTGATAGTGGTTATTAGAGGCTGGCAAACATGTAAGAGCACGGTTAACAGGTCAATTGGTGTGGAAGCCTAGAACCCCACGGGGACCATGACAGGTTGCAGGAGACTGCACTGTGTGCTTGAAGAAGGAATGAGACCAGGGGGAAACCAGTGGCTGGAAGACACGGCATTCAGAGTACTTGACCTTCTGCATTCATTCCTGTTGAGAGACACAGACCCTGGATACACTTATCTTAGTGAGGAAACTTCTGGATCCCTTATCAAAACTGTGTCAATGCTTCCTAACTTTTTGTTATCTCCTCCTTGAAATGTGCCCTTTTGTCTGTTTTCCTGTCACATTCTTTTTTTTTTTTGGGGGGGGGTCCAGTTGTGGGGCCTGAACTCTGGGCCTGGGCGCTGTCCCTCAGCTCTTCAGCTCAAGGCAAATGCTCTACCACTTGAGTCACAGCGCCACTTCCGGCTTTTTTTTCTTTTTGCTTATGTGGTGCTGAGGAATCGAACCCAGGGCCTCAGGCATGCAAGGCAAGCGCTCTACCACTGAGCCACCTTCCCAGCCCCTTCTGTCACATTCTTAAGTTTGCCCTAATTTGAACCTATAATAGTAGAGGTTGGGCTAGGAATGTGGCTTAGTGTTTGAGTGCTTGCCTAGCATGCATGAAGCCCTGGGTTTGATTCCTTAGTACCATGTAAACAGAAAAAGCCAGAAGTGGTGCTGTGGTTCAAGTGGTAGAGTGCTAGCCTTGAGCAAAAGCAGCTCAGGGACAGTGCTCAGGCCCTGAATTCAAGCCCCAGGACTGGCAAAACAAAACAGAACAATAAAAAAAAAAAAAAAAACAGAAGTAAATCGTGGAGGCTCAGGGAACAAACTGGGGCTTAGCTATGACCTTGGGTTAAACTCATTCTTCACCTCATGGTAGTAACTGGAATATTAATTACTTAATAAACAATATTCTGAGATATCACTGCATGGGTACCTCTTGACAGTCAGGAGCAGTAGAGTGGCACATGGGGCAGGGGGAATCACTTCTACTATTCCACAGCATGGGTGGATAACTACAGTTGACAATAATTCTCTGCATATTTTAAAATAGTAGAAAGGATTTTAAATGTTCTTAACACAAAAGTAATTAATACTTGGAATTGAGAGATACACTTGATGATAGAGAATACTTGGAACTAATATGTACATTTGATTGAGACACAATACTTGGATCTGATAGATACACTGGTTGCCCCATGAAATACTTTGTTAAATATTACACTGTACCCTACAGGTAAATACAGTTGACATGTCAATAAAAGTGTAATTTTAAGCAGGAATATGGGACAAGGGTTACCTGAGTGTAACCTAATCATACATGGTGAAATGGTGAAAGGGACTTTGGAATTTTGTTTTCATTCTGACTCACAGAGTCAAAGCCAGAGATATAAAAAAATATAAGGGAGATAAGAAATGTACTCATTATCTTGCCCATGTAATTGTAACCCCTCTGTACAGTATTTTCACAATAAGATATATATATATATATATATATATATATATATATATATATATATATATATAAAAGAATAAGGGAGCAAATGAAAATCTAAAGTATTTGTGATCATGACCTTGAATACTACCCAATCTTCTGATCTGGGGTCCAATGTCTATTCTTTGCAGTACAATGACCTCCAAAAAGAACAGGGCTAAAAGAGAATTTTATGACAAAATATTCAGAGACACTAGAAAACATATTAAATTTAACCAGTAAAGGAGAAAGAAAATACCTTATTTTGGTTCTATTGAGAAAGTACATAGTGTTAAAACTATAAGTGCATAGTGTTAAACTAATTCTCAATAATTGCATAGTGTTAAACTAATTGTGTGGATTAAAGCAGGACAAATATCATTACCCAGAATTCCCCCAAAACCATAAGTCTCTGACAGTGGGCAGAGAGCACCTTCTCCCCTCTTACTTCCTAGAGCAGATGGCCATACTTAGGTTTTGCTCTTCTCTGCCTGCTCCCAGACCTACACACTCCTCTGCGCCACACACAGTGAAGCTTGACATACTCTCTAAACCTTTCCACATCACAAATGTCTAGGTTAGACATCAGTCACTTCAGTATCCTTCCATTTCTAAGTCCATAACTTTGTGTCCATGCCTTTTCTCATATCTAAAACAAGATGACATCATCTCAGGGCCAAATTGTCCTTGGTGGTTAAAGAAAAAGAGTAAGCAAACCATCTGACAAATAAGGCCTGAAACCAGAGAAAACTTTACCTAGATAGCACCATCCAGACACTTCATCACTCTCTCTCTCTCTCTCTCTCACACACACACACACACACACACACACACACACACCACAACCATTACATTTTTTTCACATTCTCACCCTGACCAGCGGATATGGTATGAAATCTCTCCACATTTTGCTGTGGTAACAGATTATAAGAGCTTCAAAGCAGGTGTCATGGCAAGATCATCTCTTCAGACTACAACCTATCTAGCTGCAGAGTTGGCTGGGTAATTTCAGATGGCTTTTTATTTCTAAGAGTGAAACAAATCATAATAGCAGAGGCTGTCCATGCAATCTGGTGTACAGACAGTAAAGCCATGTGACATTACAAGGGCCTACCATGTAAATCCTCCTTTTATACATCTACCTGAGTTACAAGTGCACTCTTTTTAGGTCCTGGATCTAGAAAAAAAATTATAATATTTTTACTAGCTTAAATTACAAGGTTTCATTGTAACGTTTCCATGCTCACATATAATGTACCCCTATCCTCCCTCTCCATCCTCCCCCCCGCTCCCCAGCCGCCATCCTCCTTCCCTCTTAAAACAATGTCAACAGATTGCACTGTTCTGTTTTCATTCCGATATGTAAAGTGCTTCAACCACATTCACCCTCATTCACCCTTCGCATCACCTACCCGCTCTGGCAGGCTCACTTTCAAACATAGCCTATCTCTTGGCTTTCTTGTCATGCTTCGTGTACCATGACTGTACACAGGTGTTCGCCGTGATATTCACACATACATGTGGACTGCAGTCAAATGAGCCTTCACCGCTCACTCATTCCCTGCCTCCACTGGTCCCCTAGTGTTCAATAACTCTCAGGGAGTTGTTCTCAAAAAAGCCCGAGTAAGAATTTTTATAACAGCTTTAATCATAATTGCCCAAAATTGGATGTGGCCAAGTTGCTCTTCAGTAGGCTGACCATTAAACTTTGGTATATCTGGACAGTGGAATAGTGGTCTTTTGCTAAAATAATAAGTTTTTGCTTTTTGCTAAACACAAGAGTATGATGGTCTGAGTTCAAGTCCCAGTATCAGCATACGCATACACACACACACACACACACACACACACACACACACACACACACACCACAGAGTTTATTTATAAAATTAAATGAGATAGGTAAACACCTATTACATAATAAATGAATCAATAAATAGGAAATTTTTCAGAGCTATTGTATAGAGCTTCCCATGTGCAAGCTGTCTTACATAACACCTTCCTTCCCCCCGCCATACTACGGTTGGATCTCAGGACATTGTACTCACTGGGCTTTCTTGTTCAGCTGGTACTCTACCACTTGAGGCACACATCCAGACAGGCTTTTTGATAGTTACTTTAGAGATACAATCTCTCAGACTTTTCTGCTCAGGGCTAGTCTCAAACTTTGATTCCCCAGATCTCAATCCTCTGAGTAGCTAGGATGACTGGTGTGAGCCACATGCATCCAGTCCATGTGATTTTTAATTGGATCTTAACTGGGTTGGGAGGGAGAGGTTGTTTGGGGTTTTTGTTTTTTTTGCATTTTTAAAACAGGTTCTTAAGATGTAGCCAAGGCTGGCTTCAAACTCACAATCCTCCTACTTCCGTATCCTGTATACTGGGATTACAGTGTGTGCCAACAGACAGAGCCTAACTTTTCCTTCCTTAAAATAAATTTCTGACCAGCTGTGAGTGCCAATGTTTAAACTGACCTATCAGATAGTCATCAGAAATTTGCATTGATTTCCATTTCCACAAATGGCATGCCAGAATTCTCACATCTTCACTGACACCTGGGACCTAGTTGTTCAATCATTTGCAAAATCTGAGCTTGTGTTTGGCAGTTCAATTTGAATGTTCTTGGTAACTCAAGAGAAATCCCCAAGAGCATTTAAAAAGAATGAAGCTTCATACTCACTGATCTCTAACAATTAGGGTTGAGCTGGTGTTCAGGGTTGAGCTGGTGTTCACGTGGAGTCCTGACACAGAAACAGAAACAGCAGAGTCGGGCTAGGACATAATGGGGTGACAAACTGTAAAACATACAGAGTTTTTGTCTTATTGGCAGTGTTGAGGATTAAACCTAGAGTCTCACAAAATTCTAAACAAGTGCTAGGCCATAGCATCAGACATTTTGATGGCCAAATAGAGAGAAAAGGAATGACAAAAAAAAAAAAACCCTCGCATTTGAAGGAAAGAAATATGTTTATCTTGAAAGTTGAAGTAGCCATAGTTACTCCTCCCTAATAACTATGTTCACAGCAAAGGCCATTTTGCTGGAATGTGGCCAGGTGAGGCTGTTCCTGGAATGTAGGTTTGGGGCAGTGTGGGTGCGGTATCTGAACTGACAGCTGGAAGCCCACAGGCATTATTTTAAGCAATAGGGTAGTGACTGGATGTCAGGATTTCTGCATGATGAGAATGCGCCCAAAGGATCAGAAGTTGATGTCAGCCCACCTGACCTTTTGTATATCCAATTTATGCCTATTTTGTGTGTAACCATCTTGTATAAAACCCAGGGTGTCCCTCCTTCAGGATCCGAACTTATTCCTGGCACTGGTTCAGTTGCTGGAAATACATTCCTTTATCCTCTCTAAAAAGTTGTCTTGAATGTACAAGTCGTTATGTCAAAAAAACGAACTTTACAACTTTGGTGGGGGTTTAGGGGGGTCGGGGGGGAGGATGCGAAGAGATGGGAAGGGGAAACAAAGGAGGAGGCTACAACGCTTGATAAGAAATGTACTCATTATCTTGTCCATGTAATTGTAACCCCTCTGTACCGTATTTTCACAATAAAAACTACGTTTATAAAAAAAAAAAAGTTGTCTTGATCTTTGCTGATGTGCGTGGCCATCACAGGATGAAGAAAAATCCTATTGTGAAAAATGATGCCACAGACAACTTATCTTGGGAACATCAGACAGTAGAAGGCCAAGGACAAATAATCAGCAGGCAATCAAAAGAACATTTAGATAACTGAGTTTCTAAGGTCCCAATCAGTTATGGTTCAAAGCTTTTAAGTAAACACAAAAGGACTTGATGGTTGCAAATGAAATATACACGCAAGAATTCTTCCACAGACATGTGATCCACTATAAATACCAACTCTGCATGTCAGTTGTGTCAAAACCATGTGTCCTCCATGGGACACCAGATAAAGCACTGGATTGGGTTGTAGCTGAGGCCCAGAGAACAGCGTCAAACTCTCATAACCCCTGCCCATCCGCTTAGCAACAACAATGAAGCACACAGTTCTACTCTTCTGGAAGAGGACAGATGTCAAATGGCTTTATAATCTTCTTCTAGGAAATGTACAGCTTATCCACTGCTATGGCTTGAATGTGCTCTCAAAACATGGGTGCTGGAAACTTTATCCCCTTTCCTACAGCCTTGGGAAGTGGTGCCTAGTGAGAGATGATTAAGCCTTGACAGCGCTGCCCTTGTAGAAAGATCAATATCATGCCTTTGGATGTGGGTTCACACTAGAGGTTCCTTACAAAGGCTGGAATCTGGTTGCTCTAGCCCTAGTGTCTGTTTATGGTTCTCTGTGTTCTCATCGGAAGAGGCACTAAGAAAGCCACGGCCAGGTGCAGCCTTTGTCCATCACTTTTCAGTCCCCAGACCGCTTATAAGTCAATATTTCTGTTCACTATAAATCATCGTGTCTCTGGAATTCTTGTTATTGCAGCCCAGAACAAGCTAATGCACCCTAGCACGCAGATGTGGTGTTCTACATTTGTTCTTCACCATTCATGTTTCAGTAGAGACAACAAATACGAAAGCTCTATGATCCAAGCATGAGAAGACGAAGATAAATTTTATTTCTTGAAAAAACAAAAGAAAAGAAAAGAGAAGATTAAGGTCAATGTTTACTGGGGGCTGACCAGACAATCACAAGTTACGAAGCCATTCAGAAGCTGGTGTGGGTAACTCAACATTATGTCAAAAGAGAGACCCTGGGAAGACATAGGACATGTTGAGTTCATTTGTCCACTTCATCCTCTGGCATGCACCGAGCTCCTTACTAATTGTTTCATATTTTAGATACTTACATGTATCTTTTCCTGTGTAGTGTCACAAAATCCTTAACTTAAAGGGGTTTAGTGACATACCTATGAGCACATCAAAACTAATAAGAAAATTAAGACCTGAACCCTGACTAATTCCTGATGAGGGTTTCATTCCGGATGTCTCCAAAAGAGGACAAACGACTGTGACTGTGTGTGACTCAACGGAGACCCTTGGGATGCTGGGTGCTGCTTGTGCTCAGTCAACATCCCACCCATGACTAAGACTCCTTCTGCATTACTTTTCTATGGCTGCGTAACAATCTGCTCCAATCCAGCAGCTCAAACCAATCGAAAGCCCTTATTTCACATCCATTGAGCATCAGAATCCCAGGCTTGACTTAGCTGACTCCTTTGCTTAACATTTACCACGAGGCTGGAAACCCAGGACTTGTATAAAAGAAGGTATATTCTCAAGCTTACCAAAACGGTTGCTGGGAGATTCAGTTCCTTGAAGGTTACTGAGTGCCGGTCAAAGGCTACCCTCAGTTCCTTTCCCACATGGAAAGTTGCTTCATCAAAGCTGATGGTAGAAAGGGCATCCATTAGCATCATTGTTTCTCATTCATTTGGGAATGAGCGTGGTACTGCATCCTATTTGACATAGTATATTGGTTAGGAATAAGGTTCAGTCCACCCTCGAGAGGAAAGGATCATACAAGGGTATGAATAGCAGGGGCAGTAATGAGGAATACTTTAGGAGATGGGTGCCACATAACTACTGTTAGACCTTAGAACAGTCATTTCCCACTAGCCTTCAGAGGATTAGGCACATCACAGATCCCAGTGAGTCTGTGGCTGCCTCTCCTCAGAAGAGAAAAAACACATTCCATGACTGCCAAAGACTCGAGGCTGGAAGCTGATTTTCCCAGGTAACACCTGTGAACACTAAATCCAGACTGTCTGGCTCCAACAGCCCACATTCCTCCATTGATCAGCTTGTAGCTTCCTTGATAAGCAAATGTGGTAAAGGAGGCTAGTATCCCCTATACTGGAATGCTAACTCACGCTGTGAACCCACAAATTACCTGAGCACGTCTGTATCACATAGCACAGGAAGATGAGGGGAGTCCTATCTTTCATTCTTTTGCCGACTGTGGCCTTGGTACGTTTTCCTGACACAGTGTTTAATTAACCCATGTGAGTAATCCATAGGTCATAGTAAGGAAATGTTCTCAAACTCTCATGTCAACTAGTGGTACCCCATGAGCCTCGCCTTACATGGTATGTCTTGACCATCCCTGATCACTGGTGCCATCCAGGTGTTCCAGCATTGTTTGTGTAAACACTTTCCTTTCCCTTTGTTGAAGTGATCCTGTGAGTTCAGACAATTAACTCACACATGTGTAACATTTGCTTCAAATGGATTCTGGTCCTAAATGTAAGAGCTAAAAACCACACATGCAAGAGCTAAATATCTCTTACAAGACAATATAGATGAAAAATCTCTATGACCTTCAACTAGGAAAAAACAGAGTGACAAGTAAAAGAAAAAGAAATTGAAATGTTTCTGTATAAGAAGATATTATTTTAAAAATTAAAAGATAGTAAGACTCTCAGTGCAATCTCCTTTCCCTGCAGATATACTAAAGAAAAATTACTTTCATATTATATACCTGATAAAATATTTTTATCTAGACTATAAAATATATACTCAGGAAGCTGAGATCTGAGGATCATGGTTCAAAGCCAGCCCAGGCAGGAAAGTCCATGAGATTCTTATCTGCAATAAACCATTAGAAAACTGGAAGTGGCACTGTGACTCAAGTGGTAGAGAGCTCACCTTGAGCTGAAAAACTGAGGGACAGCACCCAGGCCCAGAGTTCAAGCCCCACAACCAACGACAAAAAAAATATATAACTCAAGAGTGAAAACATAACAAACACAATTTTAAATTGAGCAAAGGCATTTCAATTTTCTTTAAACCATTTGAATACTCTACCAAAAAGGTGTATGAATGCCTAGTAAACAAATGAAAAGATAATGTACACCACAGGCAACACAATTTCTGACCCCTAGAACAGCTCTAATAAAAAGACAGTCCCTACCAATCAGAGGATGAGAAGAAACACTGAGTCAGAAAACCAGAATTCTTCATGCGTTGTTGATGGGAAACAACCACTTTGGAAAAAGGTTTGGGGATTTCTTTAAAAGTTAAAAATGAATTGAGGGTATAATCTATTTATTTCTCTTCTAGTTTTCCACTCAAGGTGAATAAAAACATGTACTCATATACAAATGTCTGCATATAAATATTCATGGCAGCTTTCTTCAGAATACCACCTAAAAGGAAAACACAAAAATATCTACCAACTGATGAATGAAAAACAAATATTGCTTACTGATTAGTGAGCAATGGTATGGTGTTCATCACCTAAAGGGAATGAAGTACTGACACGTGCTAACCCAGAAGAATCGCTAAGATAATATCATGTCAAGTAAAAGAAGACAGGTACATAAGACCATGTGTTACATGAATCTATTAATCCAGAATCCAGAAAAGGCAAACTTTAGAAAAACAACACTAAAGAAAAGTTGTCTAGATCTGGAATTGAGAATAAGGTCGATGTGGATAATAGATTATTTGGGGAATAATAAAGGTCCCCAAACAGCCTTATGACTGTCTCAACAGTCCAAACTTCATTAAAAATAACTGGACATTTAAATAAGTATATTATACACTTCAGTGAATCTCTGTAAAAATCAAAGCAGGGCACTGGTGGTTCCAATCTGCAATCCTGAGCTGAGATCTGAGGATAGCAGTTTGAAGTCAGACTGGACAGGAAAATCTGAGACTCTTATCTCCCATCAACTAGCAAAGAGCAAGAAGTGGAGCTGTGACCCAAAAGGCAGAGGAGCAGCTTTAACCAAAACAGTATCCACAGCATCCTATATCTACTTAGTGCAGGAACAATGATGAGCATGGCTAAGTCACAAAACTGCAACATCCTGTGACCAGATCATAAATTAGCTAGTTGATTACAGGCTAGCATCCTTTCAGTACTGCTCTTCACCTAGGAATACAAACATCTTTGGGAGGAACAAAAATTGAGGTTTAGAATAAACTGAGAGGGAAAGAAACTCACCCCACATACAACTTTCTCAGTGGAGCTGTCACTATTGCAAATTTAGTTTAATTTTGCAAGATAGCAGCTATGTAGCAAATGACATTCATTGTCAGGTGACAATGGGCTAAATAAAGCAAAATTCCTGCCAGATATATACACGGCAGAACAAAAAAAACTCTCTGGGATTTAACCCTTTTCACTTAAGTACACAGGCTGTGAATCCCAGACAGTATGTAAGAACTGACAGGTTTCTTCATGCAAGATCTACATCACTAACTTATCACAGCCTTGAGGCTACCTCCTCTTCCTCTGCCAGAGAAGTACTTAAGAGATTGAGACATGATTTCATGGTAATCAGTCCTTGGGGAGGAGGGATTCTGGAGACAGAGTGAGCAATGACCACACAGCAAGAATTCAAGGTGATAAGGCTGAATCAGATGCTACAGTATATAAAGCTCCAGGATGAGGAGACCAGCGGCCAGACCACTGCCTGACTGCCTCTATCAGTCTCACTGGTGAGCACTGTCCAAATTGTTCCACCTCTCCTAGGACTGGTTAAGTAGGTCTAGGGACTTGGGGTTTTATTTTGGGGGGTTTTCGTTGGCAAAAATGGAATGGAGTGGACATGGGGCGTTTCTGAGACCCTGTACTCATTCAACTTGTACCCTATTTTCAGCTTTCTCCACGGCCGCTTGCCGTCCCACGTGCTTCTTGGGGTGTTCTGACTCCCGAACTGCCTGCTATGGCTGCATGGAGCTGTCTGGTGACGGGAGCTGGGGGTTTTCTAGGCCAGAAGATCATCAGCTTCTTGATGGAGGAGAAGGACCTGCAAGAGATCAGGGCCCTGGACAAAAACTTCAGACCAGACACCAGAGAAGAATTTTCTAGTAAGTAAGCAAGCAAAAGGCTTCAGGGTATGGCTCCATTGTGAATCCTGGGTTTGTGAGAACGGGGTCCAGGCTGGAAGTGGAAGGATGCGTGGTCCCTCAGGTTCCCCTTACGTGGACCCACTCATCAGTAGTCAGGAAGGACAGAGCCAAGTGGGACAGCCCAAGTAGGCAGTGAGCTGTGCATAGCTGTTGGGAGAGTGGATTACGGCCTGCCGGGACGTGCAAAAAGCAGACACAGGCAGTTGCTGAGATGCCAGGCCTCTCTTCTTTTGTAGAAATCACTCATCAGCTCTCCCCCTATGCTCAAGCTCTTTTATTCTTTCTTTTTCCTTTGTCAGTTGTGGGACTGGGAGCTGTCCCTTAGCACTTCAGCTCAAGGTGAGCGCTCTACCATTGAGCCACAGCGCCACTTGCAGCTTTCTGGTGGTTTATTGGAGATAAGAGTCTCATGGACTTTACTGCCCAGGCTAGCTTTGAACCGCAATTGTCACATCTCAGCCTCCTGAGTAGCTAGGATGACAGGCATGAGCCACCGGTGCTGGGCTTAGGCTCCAGCTCTTTAAAGTACTGAGGGCTTAGGCTTATCCCCTACTGATTGCCAAAGACTAGTTGTTTGTTTTTTGGTTTTGCTTTTGTTTTACTTTTATTTTTAAATTTTATTTTATTGTAAAGATGCTGTACAGAGGGGTTACAGTTATGGGCTTTTTGGTTGCTTGCTGGTGGTTGTTGAGTTTTAAATAGTCTACTCAGATTATTGGGTGAAATAAAATACAGGTCATTTTAGTCGGTTACATTTTTGTGTCAAAGTTAAGAAAAAATAGAACATAAATGTGAGTACATACATGCATAAATGCATAATACATAATACTGTGTATAAATACATAATACAGGGGGCTGGGAAGGTAGCTCAGTGGTAGAGCACTTGACATGCATGAGACCCTGGGTTCAATTCCTCAGCACCACATAAGCAAAAAGAAAAAAGCTGGAAGTGGTGCTGTGGCTCAAGTGGTAGAGTGCTAGCCTTGAGCTGAAGAGCTGAGGGACAGCACCCAGGCCAGGAGTTCAGGCCCCACGACTGGACCAAAAAAAAAAAAAAAAACATAATACATAAATGCATAAGCAGGGCGACACACCCTGATTCTTCTACAGCTTACCCCCCAGGCCCCTCTCTTCCTCAGCCCCACTAAGAAACACGTATAGAATGTTCTGGAAAGTCTGTTGTTCTTTTCCAAAACTGCTGCCTGTGAAGCAAACACAGCAGCTAGACAGCCAGTGCTTTGCCATGTGCTTCCTCCTCAGATCCTGTAGGGAGGGTAGGAAAAGCGGCTCAGCCATCAGATGGCCAGGCCTTTAAGATCTGATAGCTGGAGAGCAGAGCTCTCTCCCTGAACACACTGCCTGTTCCCTTGCTCCAGCCAGTCTCACGGGGCGGGGCTGTCCAAAGAGGTACCAGATAAATGTCTGGGCTCCCTGCTCTGAGATCCGTAATCAGGTGAGAGTTGGCCATCTAGTGGTGCTTAGGGGTACGGACATGTTTCCTAGTCAGAAGGAAAGAGCAGGGAAAGTAGGCTATGTGCGGAAGGGTCTTCATTATCCAGAGAATATGTTTTCATCTTCACTTCTGTGCAACCTACTTGAATCTTCTGGAGCTCAATTCTATAGTTCTCCTTAGCGAGAAAGACTAAGAGCTAATGACTGAGGTGATAGCCTTATCCCTGACACGACCTCTTCAGTTGGTCTCTGACTCTTGGTCCAGAGAATGCTCAATCAGTTTTGCTGTCCAACTGTGTGCTCAGCAGTTTCGCACACCCTACTCCAGGCCGGGAGTAAGCCATGTCTACCCTGGCTATCTGCTTGGCACACAGGACATTCCACAGCTCTCATCTTCTTGTCTGCTTCTCTCTGGACACTCCAAATTTCCAGCTTACTCCTTAGGAATAAAAGTTGTCACAGGATCAGTACCAATTATAATCCTAGTAGACTCAAGCACGAACCTAATGCCAGGCAGGGAAGAAGAGACACCCCAGGGAAGAACTGGTGGCTGCCGTGCATGGGACAGGCAGCAGAAGGGAAGGAAATGGGGACCCCTTTGTCCTCCCTGCACCAGAATCTGTGTACCTTGTTTGTTGTGATAGCCCTTGGCTCTGGGCTGCTCTTGTCTGGTCTCCTTATCTTCTCTGAGCCAGTCTGTCTGAAGACACCAGTATGAGAGAAGGGAAGGGAAGGGAGGCACAGCCCAATGAAGCAGAATCAGAGAAGTCCACTCTCAGGTACACATCTTAATCCAGCAGTCTGTCCTGTCTCCCTCTTCATCCACCAGAGAGCCTTCCTAGGATGGCCTGCCAAAGAAAGGGGCCTGGTGTAGCCAGCACTGAGAAGAGGATTAAGAAATAGAATAGTCCACCGGGCACCGGTGGCTCACGCCTGCTATCCTAGCTACTAAGGAGGCTGAGATACGACGATCGCGGTTTTAAGCCAGACCAGGCAGGAAAGTCTGTGAGCTTCTTATCTCCAATAAACCACTAGAAAACCAGAAGTGGCGCTGTGGCTCAAGTGGTAGAGCACTAGCCTTGAGCTGAAGAACTGAGGGACAGCCCCCAGGCCCAGAGTTCAAGCCCCATGACTGGCAAAAAAAAAAAAAAAAATAGGAAGGAAGGAAGGAAGGAAGCAAGCAAGCAAGCAAGCAAGGAAGGAAGGAAGGAGGGAGGGAGGGAGGAAGAAGGGAGGGAGGGAGGAAGGAAGGGAGGGGAGGGAGGGAAGGAGGGAGAGAAAGTAGTCCTACTTCACTGTCAAATTCAGTTCAATTGATTCATCCTTTTTCTGCCTCCAAAGTTGGTTGTAAGCCACTAGACCTACCTTTGGGCTAGAGGGGTAAGAGAGCAAGGTCTAGAAGCAGGGTGTTCTGGGTTGGCATCTACACTGGAAGTGTGTCCTGAGCTGCTGTGGTCCCACATGCCTCACCTATACTTCAGCCGTCAGAAATCAGTAGGAAAAGAAACTACATGTGTGTGTAAATCATGGAGTACAGCATTCACACAGACTACGTGAAGCCCTGTGTTTGTTTTGGCAGCCATAATGGTGGTGTCCTGACAAGCAATGCTGTCTAGAGTTGTTTTCAGGAAAGAGCACACTGGCATGTTCCTACTGCCCTGGGATGGCTGGCTGGCTATAGAAGCAGTGCCTTTGACACTGACTGGTTTGCTACAGTGATGTCAGCTCTCAGAGTATCTAGTTTCTTAGCGATTTGGTGGAGTCTACCACTAGAGCCATTCTAAATTCCTCATCAATGGCTACGCCCTACCTCTACTCACTCAAGCATGGACCGAGAGGGCTGACAGGAACTTGCCTATTGTGCTATACCCAGACAGTAACTACCAAGTCCTATCAGGGAAAGGAAGTATTCTTCATTGTTACATTTCCCTCCTCCAATCACTCTCTAGAACCTAGCTCCACCTCCTCAGAGCTCAGTCACAATTGTGCTAATCTACCCATCACATAGCTCTCTATTTCAAGCTTAATCTGATGCCATTGTTAGCTTTCTAAACTACAGCTCTGAAACTGTCTCTCTGTCAACGCCAAACCCACATACAAATATCTTTTCCCCACAAAGCTAGGGAAAACAGTGTTCCCTCTTATACCCGACCCTCACAACCTCTCCCTCGGATCTTGCTATTACCAGCTTCTCTTTGTGAAATGAATCTTATGTTCTAAGCACACAGTTCAGATGCATTTCAATAGACAGGATGCCATGGAAAGGGTTTTGTTGTTGTTCCCACTAAGAGCTACAGATGTTCATTCCTGTGTCTTTTTAGCTAGTCCATTAACTGAATGCCCTGCCTCTCCCAACATGATCACATTAAGATTGTAATTGAACACCAAGGTAATGGGCACCTGCAGGAGGAACTCTTGTGATCCATCAAGAAAACCTCCCAGTGCCCAGTCTCCTGTTCCCACAGAGCTGCAGACAAAGGCCAAGGTGACAGTGCTGGAAGGGGACATTCTGGATGCCCAGTGTCTGAGGAGAGCCTGCCAGGGAGTCTCAGTCGTCATCCACACCGCTGCTCTGATTGACGTCAATGGTATCAATCCCAGACAGACCATCATGGACATCAACCTCACAGGTACAGTACCTTGGGGAGAGGGGGGACAAATGGCAACACGGATGAAAACACAGATGACAAAAGGGAGAAAATAAGCCATTATAACAGCTCCTGCCTGCGCCGGATCTGCTGCTGCCTAAGTTCAACAGTCCCAGCCCAGAGAACTCAGGGCTGTGGTTTCAGTGTTTTCTATGAGAAAGCAAGGCTGAGAAGGGGCAAGAATGTGGAATGCCTCACAGGGTGAGCAGAGATTTAAAGACACCTGTATTGTCTCCAGCTGCTAGAAGACCTCTTCCTTCTGTTTATACATTCCAACCTCAACCAGACTCGGACCCCAAATCCCTGATATCGATTCACCCTGCCTCCTCACCAGGCGCTTAACACCCCCATTCAGAGCTCACTTGAAGTCAGGATTCCCCTAGAGAGGGTAGCAAAGCCACCCCACAGAGCTCTGCTAGGAAACATGTTCAGAACTCGCCTTTCCCGAACACCTCTCCTGCTCTCCATGACAGCCTCTCAGCTCACCATGGGACTGGTCTTGGGGAGCTGGTCCTAGCCAGATGCAGAGTCACCCCTCAGCTGCTCATCCCTCCATGACTGGTAGCTCTTTCTGAAATGTAGGTTCTTAATCTAGCACAAATCTAAACACATTCCCTCAAAGAGGCCTGCCTTGTCTTTGTTTTGAAGTCCCTCTGACCCCTAAGAGCCATTCTTTGCAGCCCCGGTGCATCCTGGTCCTTTCCCTCTCATCTCCTGTCTTTCGATATCACCACTCAGTGGCTCCTCTTCTAAAGTCACCAGTTGGTTTTGGATTTCCAGCAGTATCTCAGAAGTGGCCCATTCTAGTGTCAAATTCACCACACCCCTCTCTATCTACCATGGGGGATGGTGTCTCAAGGACTCCGTTCTGGTCTCTGCTTTTAAGGACTACCTGGTTCATTTTCCAACAGGAGAGGTGGAAGACAAAAGGGACCGTGTTACAGGTGGGACCTTCACTAAACACTGTCACAGGTTAAGAAAATGCTTCACAATAATGATTATTTTTATTCTGCTGAAATTAAGTCCATATTACTTGGCCACCATATTTATCTTAGCTATTTTTTTTTTTGGTTGGTCATAGGGCTTGAACTCTGGGCGCTGGGTGCTGTCCCTCAGCTCTTCAGCTCAAGGCGAGTGCTCTACCACTTGAGCCACAGCGCCACTTCTACCATATTTATCTTAAAACAAAATGAGATTAGAAGTCCTGAAGATAAAATTACAGTAAGACTCTTCAATACATATAAATCTAACACTCAATTCAATATATTGCCTTTGCTAGGATAGTCTTTCCTTCGATTAGAGAAGATACTCTGCCTCTCCACCATGAACAAAACACTTTAGTGACACAGGAGCCCACCAAGCTCTACAGTGTGCATGTTCCCAGCCGAGGGCACATTTCGCTCATTAGTTCTCCACCACGCTCAATAGAAAAGACCAGTGCAGAACCAGAGAACACAATTCATTTCTGGGTCAATGAAGTTAGAGAAAGACCTAGAAGTGGCTTCACAGGGAACACAAAACCCACAACAGCAGCTGGGTATCTAACATCTACCAGCTAGATAACAACTTGCCCATTGAGGCACAGAATAATCATGTGACAAAGATTTATTGACATATATTAAAAAGCATAAACAACAGAATAATGTACATTTACATTATTTGCTTGGGTGAATTCCCACTTATCTAAAAAAAAACAACTATGGGCTCCTGAGATTATGCACTTAAAATAACTGTTTTTTTTATGAAATGATGTCTATAAAAAATTAACTTAAGCCACTATACTGGAAAGGAAAAAAATGACAAAGAATATGTTTATAATCACAAACACATACTCATAAATACATCTATTCATACACAGACACATGGGATTATGGTCCCACAAGTCAGCATCTGTTGCTTTGGGCATTATTCCTGTACCTATGGCTATCACTTCCATATTTGACTCTTGGTCTGATAAAAGCCCGCTAATATCTATGGTTCCTCCAATTGGGTACAGGACAGAGATGACCTTTGAAGCGATGGCAAACCCTCTACTTCATTTCCTCACGTTGATGCCGTATTTGCCATTGGCAGGTACCCAGCTCCTGTTGGAAGCCTGTGTCCACGCAAGTGTACCCATCTTCATCTATACCAGCACAGTGGAGATAGCGTTGCCCAACAACTACAATGAGATCATCCACAATGCCCAGGAGGAAGAGAATCATGAATGCATATCGACTGACCCATACCCACACAGCAAAAAGCTGGCTGAGAAAGCTGTGCTGGCAGCCAACGGGTGCACCCTTAAAAACGGTGGCACTTTGCATACTTGTTCCTTGAGGCCTATGTACATCTATGGGGAGGGAAACAAATTGCTTCTTCCCATTGTGATGACAGCCCTTAGAACCAATGGTGTACTTAGAAAAACAGGCCCATTGTCTCTGGTCAACCCCGTCTATGTGGGCAACGTGGCTTGGGCCCACATTCTGGCCTGCAGAGGCCTGAGGGACCCCAAGAAGGCACCAAACATCCAAGGGCAGTTCTACTACATCTCAGATGACACACCTCACCAAAGCTATGATGACTTAAATTACATAATGTGCAAAGAATGGGGCTTCTGCCTTGATCCTAAGCCCACCCCTCCTCTCTTCCTGCTGTACTGGCTGGCTTTCCTGCTGGAAGCAGTGAGCTTCCTGCTGCGTCCTATCTACGAGTACCGACCCTCCTTTACCAGACACTTAGTGGTACTCACAAACAGCGTGTACACCTTCTCCTACAAGAAAGCACAGCGAGATCTTGGGTATGAGCCACGCTTCAGCTGGGAGGAAGCCAAGCAGAAAACCACCGAGTGGATCGGCTCACTCGTGAAGCTGCACAAGGGGACGCTGAAGTCAAAAGCTCAGTGAGGTGACAGATGGGGAGCTGAGTGTTGTCAGGAGGGTTGTCCCCATTTTCCCCTGGTCACCTCCAGAAAGGGACTGGGGCACAGGCCCTGATCCCCTCTTCCCTCTGACACCAGGGCCAATGATGGTCACCCTGGGCCACCAGGAGCCTTCCCAGCCTGAGACCCATCCAGAAGCTTCCACCCTAACCCCGACACCCCGGTACACAGAGGAGCTGCTGAGTCTCACCTGCAGTGCCCAGCTCCAGTAGCTGCTCTGAGCCACTTGGGCTCTTTGTGACTTGGAGCTTCGATTCTTTGGTTCTTCTTCCTGGCTCAAAGGCTAGAGCATTTCTTTCTTTGTTAAATTCCCATTCCTAATGAAAGTCAATGGAGAGAACAACAAAGATCTTATGTTGGACACGGACAAAGAGTCTATCTGTGAACATGCTTTACCAGTTTTCTTTCTTTAACCTGCAGTTGGCCCACTACAAAAAGCAGCCTGGAACCAGGAGGAGGATGGTGGACATTTCAGGAAGGGAGCAGTACACCACAGCTACCCTTGCTCAGACATGTACCACAAGACAGGCAGAGAGTCCCCCAAAAGGTGCCTGTTTCTCTCCTATCCATGGGCCTTAGACTCAAAACAATCTATCACATAAACACGTACAAGGGCATATGCATACACACACTGCAAGATGACTGTAGTATATTCCAGACTGAAACTCCAGAAAGTAAACCCTTTTAACAATGAACAGTTTGCAAAATAAATAACAGGATGCTGAAAAGGTTTGATGCTTCAAGAACTTGGGTGACCCCAGATTTGTGATTATCTTCCTCCAGGACAAATACCCAGCATTCCCATAATCCTAAGGGCTCACTACAATGCAAACAAGGAGGCAGGTATGATCACTAAGAGGCGAAAGGTTCTGTTTACAGGTCTTCTTACCTGCTAACTCCATGTTTCTGTGGAATGCAGAGAGACCATGCAAAGTACGATTTGTCAAAGTCCACGGCAGATGACAAGCATTCCCCATAACCATCAAGATAAAATATGCAGAAATGGTTAATGGGTAATTCTTTACGTTTTTTGTTTTTTTTGTTTTTGGGTCTGTTCATGGGGCCTGAACTCTGGGCCTGGGCACTGTCCCTCAGCTCTTCAGCTCAAGGCTAGCACTCTACCACTTGAGCCACAGCACCATTTCTGGCTTTTTTCTTTTTGCTTATGTGGTGCTGAGGAATCGAACCCAGGGCCTCAGGCATGTAAGGCAAGCACTCTACCACTGAGCCACCTTCCCAGCCCCTTCTTTACATATTTAAAAATTGAGAGCATCTTATTTTTCTTTTCTTTTGGGTCCAGTCATGGGGCCTGAACTCTGGGCCTGGGTGCTGTCCCTCAGCTCTTCAGCTCAAGGCTAGTGCTCTACCACTTGAGCCACAGCACCACTTCTGGCTTTTTTCTTTTTGCTTATGTGGTGCTGAGGAATTGAACCCAGGGCCTCAGGCATGCAAGGCAAGTGCTCTACCATTGAGCCACCTTCCCAGCCCCCTGAGCATCTTATTTTTCAAGAGTAGAGAATGTCCCATTTTCCATAATTACCTGTCCAATGACTTCGCCTCAATTCCACCACTCCCACACTGATAAGGAATGTACACACATGTATTTGGAAACAGATACTAGTGGTACATTATTAACACATTTACAAATACAAAAGCAGTGTTATCCTAGGAAGCACCTGTAATGTGCATACAACAAGAATCAAAGGTTATTACATTCAGAGGTCAGCATATAAAGCTCCAGCCCCACTGTAACAGGTGAGGAAAGAACACAGGCTCTTAGGGACGATCTACCTTTCAACAGTGGAACAGGTTAGAACTTTTCATTTTCTTCATTTCTTCTGGTGGCGGTGGATGCAGGGACTTTGTCATGATGGGGCAGAGAGAAGAAGAGGGATATGATATTGTGATATGTACTTCTTGGGCTTACGACCAGAGTTGTTCCCCTATCCCTCCCTAAGGCAGGCTGTGGTGGCCCCTGGCCTTGATCTTTCAAGGAAGGTGTACAACAGCCAAACACACAACTTTCCCCTTTCATACTCTTAGCACTGAGGCATTTACTTGGCGTCCAATCATATTTCATTCTGCCTGTTCTTCACGCTTCAACCATAGCTATAGGGTGACTGTACCCAGAGTGACATTAGGCTAGGGTCCTAAACTGAAGATTACACCTGTCACACCTGGCCACTCATTCCACTGTAGACTGTAAGGAGATCTGAATTGTTGAAAGGCAAGGGAAGATTTAGTAATAGGTCTGCACATGGAAGGAGAGAGAAAGAAATTCAGCCAGTCTTCCAGATAAGAGATCTGAGCTTTAGGGTTAGATGAAGGAAGAATACAAGCAGGAATGCATGCTTAAGTCCCTTGTTGAGGTCAAATGTGAGGTCTATGATCAAAAGGGTAACCAGATGGTCAAGTGGATGATTAGCTAAGGAGTGGACAGCTAGAGCCTTGTCAAGAGCTGTTGTTTTTGAGAAGCACTGACAAGTTTGGATTCTTCCATGGATTCTGACATTCCTGAAACGCAAGGTGACTGCAAAAGCATTTCAGGTGAACGGAGACATGTGAAAAAATGCAGGCAGGGCATTTGCTAGCCCAAGTGAAAGGTCATGCTATCTGCACTGGCCTCAGTTCCTCAGTTACCCATTGTATGAAGGCACTTTTGAAAGTGGAGATAAAGCAAAAGGAGTTGAGAACCACTGTTAAGCAGATTTCAACCAAGCTCACAGCTGAACGTTACCCCTGGGCTGCAGATGCCTCTACCTCACCTCCATAGGAGCTGATCTTAGAACTTTGTTATTTCTGTCAACATATGTATACCCAGGGAGCTCATTTTCAGGACTGCTTGAATCTGTTTTTCTGGACATCAACTTAAACACACACACACACACACACACACACACACACTTGGTTATTCTCTGCCATGTAGCTTTTAATCTCAGTTGACTTAAATAGTGCAGAGTTGGGGTCAGTGGAATGGAATTTACTAGAATGATGCTGAATCTCAGCAATGAGTCCTGGGAACCCACTAGGTTATGTATGGTGGCCCTCTGCTGCACTGAAAGCCACTGGAAATATAAGGGGCAGAAATAAAAGCTTACAAGGAAAAAGTGAAATGTTGGATCTTTTTTTTTTTTTTTAATCGGTCATGGGGCCTGAACTCTGGGCCTGGGCCATGTCCCTTAGCTCTTCAGCTCAAGGATAGCACTCTACCACTTGAGCCACAGTGCAACTTCTGGCTTTTCGGCTTATGTGCTGCTGAGGAATCGAACCCAGGGCCTCATGCATGCAAGGCAAGTGCTCTACCACTAAGCCATCTTCCTAGCCCTGGGATCATTTTTATTAAATGTAAGATAGGTGAAAGGGACAGACTGCTTCCTGATTGTCTGAACTTAAACCAACTTCCTTACAGCTCCAGCCAAGATTAAAACTGTGCAAGTTATCACAAACTAAGACCTTTGGTCTACAATGTGGTCTATTGTTCAGGTTAAGGGTAATTCTAAGAAACTACAGAAGCCAGAGAGATTGCTGTAAAGGAATTGTCTCATTTATTTCACTCAAATGGATTGTGAGAGAACCTAATTAGATCAGCAGGTCTGTTTTTTTTTCAGTTCTGCACAGTGGAAGAAGATATTTGAGTTGCTAAAGGACCTACAGTTTCAGATAGATCCATTGTTGCAAATCAATATTAGTTTATTCCTAAGGGAATGTATCTCTGGTGGTTCAATGGGTAGAAGATTCTGGAAGGTATCTTTTGTGTGAGAAGTGGGGCTTTCAGAGGAGTCTGAAATGCTAACTTCCAGATGAAGTAATGGTTATGCCTCTTTTGCAAGCCATATGTGACCAGATGACCAGACTACGACCTACAGACTATACCTATCACTCAGGTCTTGGCAGGTAGGTCCAATTTCTATAATGATTTCCTCTAACTTTACTAATATAAAATGTAGATCTGATCAGAAAGGTCAAATTTACTGTCTCAGTTTCCCATGGTGGATTGTACACATGCTAGTAATAATGTAATAATAATTAAGAAGAGAACAGGAAAGGCAAAAGAGAGAATCATAAGATTCATTTCACAAAGGTGGATGTTTTTAAAAAGATGAGTTACAAATAATGTAAATGCAAAAAATATTTTTAGAAATAGTCATTGGCTCATGCCTGTAATCCTAGCTACTCAGGAGGCAAGTCCATGAGACTCTTAATCTCCAATTATTCAGCAAAGAAAGTCACAAGTGGAGCTGTGGCTCACACTAGCCTTGAACAAAAAGGCTCAAGGACAGCACCCAAGTACTGAGTTCAAGCCACAGAGCCATTTTCTTCTTAAGTGAAAACAAAATTTTGAAAACTAGGAAAGTCTGAAATATAAGGGTGTGCTGAGCCATCCCTTACTAGAAGGGACCAGGACTGAGTCCTGAGCAAGACCCCATAGCTAGTAGCAACAAAAGTAAGTGTAACCAGTTGGCTGCATTCACCAAAACTTTAGGTGAGAAAGGTGCAAGATTTGGAGTCAGGAGAATAATGTAGTGGCTTTTGTAACTGTTAGCGATTCAGATCATTGGGTCTGAAGCCAGAAGCCTCTTAGACTCATGAAAGAATTCAAGGACAGACCTGGAAACCTGAACAGCACTGGTATTTGTGCGAAGGAAAGTGCATGCACACACTCAGATAGGAGAGCAGACAGACTTGAGAATGAATGACTCCCGTGCAGAGACCCAAAAGTCAAGCTTTTTAACAGGGCCTCCCAATAAGGGAGTAGTTGTTCTTGAAAAGTATAATTACATGGAGTAAACTCCTCCCACAGGTAGGATGGATAATTGAACCTAGACTCCCAGTTTCCCTGTGGAGTGAGGCCACAGCCCTGGCCAGGGTCATGAGTCATTTATTTAACGTCAGCAGGCCAGGATGGGATTTGTTATCAACATTCTAGCTATTACTTCCAGTCATCAGAAACCAAATGCTAGGAGCCCTGCAGATTACCTCCCTTCTTCAATCCCCCCACCCCCCCACCACCAAACTTTTGAGAGGATTCATCAAGTGCTGTGGAATGTGGAGACGTGTTGTCTAGCAGGCTCCGCCTGAATAGTGCCCTTTATCTTACCTTCATCTTTTTCTGGACTATTCTCAAAAACACTGGTTTGTGTGAAGAAGGCAAAAAGAGGGTCTCAGGACTCCATAGCAAATAGAAATCTTCAATGTTCTACATAATGGAATGAATACAATTGAAGGGAACAGGCTTCTAGTAAATAATTCCCTTAATTCATCTTAAAGATTTCAATGCCTCTTTCCTCCAGGGTGGATGAGAGGAACCCTTTCCCTCAACATGGGAACAAGCGCCAAACAAGTTTCTGCATTGATTTCAGCAGGGAGAACTTGGAAGAGCCAGGGAGCACAGGTTACAAGCAATCTGATATGAAACTGCCTAAATCAAGAGTCAGGCGCAGGAATCTAGATAAAGACCGTCTGGGGTCCTGACTGTTACACCCCCCCCTCATCGCAGGACCCCCACCAAGAAGACCACCGAGAGTCAGATGTTCCGAAATGCAAATGCAAGGCTTTATTCAGGCGGGCTGCAGCTCGGGCCTCGTCCTACACACTGACTCAGCGGAGCTTAGGAGGAGAGCCCCCGAGCTGAAATGTCACAGGGTTTATAAAGGCAAAAACTACAAAGTTACAAAAGGAGAAGGAGAGAAAAAAAAATCACTGACAAATTTACAGCAACTAGAGGTGTCAGCAGGGCATTCCAAGGTGATAAGAGGTAGTAGGAAGTTATCAAACTGGCTGGGTCTCAATGGGCCATCTGGACATTCCAGAGCAGTTAAAGCTTAGCAGGGAGTAATTGGTGGTCTGTTTATCTTGGGCCAGCTTGGTCATCTCCTGAAGTTTGTGGGGACCCAAGGCCAGCTATAGTACAAAGTGGGGCCTGACTTCAGAGTAGCTTTGTTCAAGTAATCTATGGTTTTAGCAGTTTCAGCACAAACAAGACCGTTTCTGAAATTCAGGTGGGTCCAAGGTTAATATGAGCAACAGAAGGGTTACTGCTTCGAAACGAAGCCACTTTTAACTCTTCACTGACGGTAATCCCAGTTTAGGTCAGAGTTCCCAGGGTCTATGCTTCACCCTGTCTGGCAACACTGGAGTGAATCATCAGTATAGTTCTAGTAGTTGCTGGTCCAACCAACAGAGAACCTATACCAGAATGGAAGCAGTCTGAAAGGAGGTCTTGCAGGGCTGGTAGCTTACAAATGTGCCTGTTTGGAGATTAATGCATTGAAATGAAGGAATACATGGGGAAATCCAACAATACCTTAACACTTGCAAATCTCTCAGAGAAAAGCACTATCCATCATACTGGATTCATTGTACCAGAGCACCGAGGTCAAGTTCTATGTTTGCTGTGAACTTATGGGCTTTGAGTATGAGACAAGCTGGAAGGGAATCGGACCCCTAGGAGTCTCACCCTGGGAAATACATTCCTTAATTGGGTTCATTATTAAATGTCAGACTGGGTTTTTTTAAATGAGGCTGATTATTTGTATATTCATTTTTCTATGTCTGAAAAACAGGATATATAGTTTCTGGTAGTATAATGTAAATCTTACGGTTTCCATTCCCATTTCCTGAGTTATATCCTCCCTGGGAAAAAGATCACAGCAACTAAGTTACAACAGCTCTCCATCAGTGTGTTAAATGACTTTGAATAAATGCCTTAAAGGGGGTGGGGTGGTGATTCATTTCAGCTCACAGTTTCAAAGCTTTCAGTCCTTGGGCACTTAACCCCATGAGCTAGCTCTGGCTTACAGTGAGCCACAACACCATGACCAAGAGTACAAAGTAGAGCAATGCTGCTCACAACATGGGAGCCAGGAAGTGCAAGAGACAATGAGGAAATGGCCCCACAGCCCCTCCCTTGGCATATATCCAGAGACACTTCCTTCTGGTAGAACCCACCTCCTAATGGCTGTTCTACCCAACACTGCCTCAGGCAGGTAACCAAGATGGCAGCATTTGGCCTTTGAACACACAGAGGTTGCTGTATAAACCTTCTCCCTCTTCCTCACTGCTCACCCTGTGCAAAAAAAAAAAAGAAAAGAAAAGAAAAACATCTTTTCATCAGTATCTTTTATGCTTTTTCTTCTAATTTGCTTTACCCTTTTGTCTTCTAGAATAGTCCCGCTCAGACTATTCTTCAAAGGAGGACTGCTGTGGACTCTAGGCAGACAGACCTTGTTAGGTTTCCACATCTGATCTCTCAGCACTGCTGTGTGCCAAGCTTATTTCAACTCCACTGTCCTTCTTCATTAGCCCCTACACGGGAAGTCTACGAAAGGGCAGGGTGCAAAGAGCTTCAGATAGACATGGCCGTTTTCCTAGAGGTTGGTGGGCCCAACAAGGGCATATAAGGATTATTCTCCTTCCTCCATTCCTGGCGTTATGCTGTCCTTCATCTCTGTCCTCTGAAGTATCTCAGTATAATAAACCAACAAGTGTAAGTAAACATGTATCTAAGTTCTATAGATGACTCAAGCTACTTAATGGAATGTGAATAGGCATTTGTCATACAAATCTCTGATTTTTTTTTAACTGATTGCTGAGAAGCACAGGGAATGAACTCATATATCATCTAGCTGTATCAGGGCAACAAGCAGTGTACTGACACAAATTATTAGAATTTTCTCTTTGTGTGTGTGTGTGTGTGTGTGTGTGTGCGTGTGTGCACACACACATGTGTGCCAGTACAGGGACTCAAACTCAGGGTCTGAGTACTGTCCCTTAGCTTTTTCCGCTCAGGACTTTTTGGTGTTTTATTTGAGATAAGCATCTGATAACTCTCCTGTCTGGACTGGCTTTGAGCGGGGATCTTCAGATCTCAGCCTCCTGCGTAGTTAGTATTACACACCAGCGCCCAGCTCAACTGTTAGAACTGAACTGGATGGGAGGCTACCTAGCTGTATCTACTAAAGAATCACTTCCCTGCTATCCCTAGGATAAACTCTTCACATAATTTTAGAGCATAGCACGATTTACACCTCAGGAAAGTAAGAGGATAAGTGGTTTCTGTTGGGTTTTCTCTCCACGCCATTACCACTGGGAACTAAAAGTCTGTGCTCACTGGTTGCTTTCTAATCCTTTCCAGGGTTATACTGCCTTCTTCTTGCTGTGTTCTACTGCTGCACTGGTCATGACTGGGTGGAGATGCCTGGTGACAGGAGCAGGAGGGTTTCTGGGCCAGAGGATCATCAGCTTGTTGACAGAAGAAAATAAGCTACAGGAGATCAGAGCCTTGTACAGAACCTTAAGACCAGAACACAAGGAGCTGTTATCTAGTGAGTTACCGGATTGAGCATTTGGCTCTAAAGTAAAGCTAGGTATGGGGGAAAGGGAGCCTTGTCTTACAAAAATAGTAAATAAATTAAAAGGCTGTGCAGCTTCTCCCATAGCTCAGCCCATTAGGGGGAGTGGAGAATGGTACAGGAAAGTCAGCAATGAACTGATGTTTGGGGAACATGTTCTGCACTCTTGATGCTTGTGGAGCAGGTGGACAGAGAGAGCCTGTTCACATGGTACACTTCACCCCAGACCCTCGGTGACCCTGTGCACAGGGTGGGAGCCTGGCCTACTCATCTGGCAGTGAGGGTTACAGAGAAAAGGCAATAGTCCCCAGGTCATGGGAGCAATGGAGAGCAGAGGTCTGGAGATAGTCAACCCTTAAGTCCCTTTCTTTTATTCCTGTGTACCCCTGAATGGCTATCTCTTTGGGGGGGGGTCAGTGGCTGTGGCTATACAGGCTTAGTTTGGTCAAAAGTGTGAGCAGGTAAAGTGGTGGCTACTTGTCTCTCAAAAGCCAATAATCAGGAGATAAGAAGTGGGTTGAAGGCAGTTATCTAGAGGAGATAGACATGTTATTAACCCCAGAGGGCCATCTTGTGGGGTTTGGGGTAAATGTGGAGCTCAGACATAGCAGAGAGTTATATTACAGAGGCTGTGTGCTAAGGGGGTCTTCTTCATCCAAGGTATTTCCTCTGGCTAACCTCTGTCAATGTCTTGGGGACAGTGCCTGCCGTTCTCTTTAGACAAAACTGAAGATGAGGATGAGGCTTTACAAAGGACATCAGATGCCCTGGGTTCTGTAACTCTAAGTCAACAGTTAACATCTTAACCATTTACTACAGCTTCGTTTTAAAACTTAGAGTACTGAGAAAATGGAAAGGGACATAGAATTTGCGAAAGGACTGGGTGGGTAGAATGTCAAAGGGAGGTCAGGCAAATGTAACTCTATCAAGAGGCATGGTGGTGTGAACCTGAAATATCTGCTATGGTAAGAAGAAATACAAAAATTACAGTCTGACCAGGCAGAAGACCCCAGCTGAAAAAAAAAACTATAGGAAAAAGACTTGCAGGGGGAGAAGGTTATAGGAGATAATTGGTTTGCCTACCAAGTTAGAGATCCTGAATCCAATCTCTAGTAGCAAAAAATAAAATAAATATTAAAAGAGTAAGTCAGTCAAGAACAACTTAATATCAAAAAGAAAAGGGTGTGATAGAAAGAATGCTTATATGTGTTTTTTTTACAGTAGTTAATTTAATCTGCATGCTCTACCAATCCTTAGTCTTTCTTCCTGACCCTGATTTCCTCTCTAACTTTTCACATTTCCTGATTCTCGGGTCATCCAGTTCTTGTCTATCCTGCCTCAATATCTGCCCCAAATAATAATTTAACATTAGAATAATGACTGAAAATACAAAGCGCTATTCATCTGATTTATTATATAACTTTTGAATATGAATTAATAGTACCCTTATGTAATTATAGCTTAATTTCTACCTCATCAGTTTTCATGATGACTTAGGAAATCTGAAGGCTAGCTCTAGACCAAAATGACTTAACTTATAAAGCAATCCAAAAGTTTAACATTTGAGTTAAATATGTTCCTTATTGAATAAAACAAAAACAATTACAAAGACACAAAGCACAAGAAATGATAGAATTGTGGTTTTCAGCTAAGTTACCTGAAATTTTTAAGAAACAGAAATTATACCTCACAATTTTTAAATAGGCACACAAGACCCAAATAGCAGAGACAGAGGAAGTCAAGTGTGCATTTAGGTGTAACTAGAGATAATTATGCCATCTCTAAAAAGTTTTTAAAGCTCATTTTTTTTAAACTTTAATAACATGCTATCTTCAACCATATTGGATTTTTTTCTTCTGCTCAACATTGGACCAAAAAAAATTTACTATGGATTTCCTGGTGAAATGTAGTATAGATAAGAAAAATTCTTTTTTTTTCTGGCTCAAGTTCTCAGGCTTGAAATCAGGGCCTCTGCACTGTCCTTTGGCTTTTTAGGTCCAAGCTACAGCTCTAGCACTTAAGCCACACTTCCACTTCCAGCTTTTTGTCTGGTTATTTGGACACAAGAGTCTCACAGACTTTTCTGCCCAGGCTGGCTTCAAACTAATATCCTCAGACCTCAGCCAACTGAGTAGCTAGGATTACAGAGTTGAGTACTGGCTTAAGAAAAAAAAAAAAGCTTTTTTGACATCTGTCAAGGATACTACTATTAAAATTATACCATCAGACGATAATCCTTGCCAGGCATCAGCAAGTCACTTTATCTGTAATCCTAGCTACTCAGGAGGCTGAAATCTGAGGATCCCAATTTGAGGCCAGCCTGGGAAGGAAAGTCTATGAAATTCTTATCTCAAATTAATTACTCACACACACACACACACACAAAAGCACCAAACTTGAAATGGAGTTGTGGCTCAAGCGGTAGAGTGCTAGCCTTGAACAAAACAAACAATTTAAAAAACCCTCAGGGACAGCACCCAAGTCCTAAGTTTAAGTCCCAGGAGTAGCATTTTTAAAAAGTCATGTCTCAAGCAAAAATATATATAACCATACAGACAGAAGTACAAATAGATTCAAGCTCCATGCTGTATCTGTGATTTCAAATTGTATACACCTAATTAAATAACCTGTTACTTAAAAATTAAAACTCGTTCATAGGAAATATTTTAATACTGTTCATAACATTTCTTAAAAATGTTTTCTAGGGGCTGGGAAGGTGGCTCAGTGGTAGAGCACTTGCCTTGCATGCATGAGGCCCTGGGTTTGATTCCTCAGCACCACATAAGTGAAAAGAGAAAAGCCGGAAGTGGCGCTGTGGCTTAAGTGGTAGAGCGTTAGCCTTGAGCTGAAGAGCTGAGGGACAGCGCCCAGGCCCAGAGTTCAGGTCCCACAACTGGACCCTCCCCCCACTCCAAAAAATGTTCTCTAATCTGCTCAGACAAGAACTTAAAAGATATGACCAAAAAAAGACAGTCCTGCCTGTTTCTCTCTCAACTTCAAATCTATCTCCATCATTCATTCCCTACAGAACTAAATTCTAAATTCTTCCTCTTACAGCCAGCTCTTCACAATCTTTCCATTTTCTGTAATGAATTTGATGAACTTCCCACAGCACTCCTTAAAAATTATATTCGAAACACAGAGATCTGACTGTTCAGATTTCTATTCTGCAAGTGGATGTGTTTGAAGCACATGTTGTGGTCTTCCAATAACTGCTACAAATTCGTATCTCTATGCCTTTGTTTAACGCACCACCTCCTCACAACATTTCCCCTCTAGGACTGCCCCTGGGCACCCAGGTAAGTGTTACCCAATCAGGAACCTTCACAGCCCGTCCAGAAAGCTCCCCCTGTGCCCGGTCTCCTGTCCCCACAGAGCTGCAGACAAATGCTAAGGTGACAGTGCTGGAAGGGAACATTCTGGATGCCCAGTGTTTGTGGAGAGCCTGCCAGGGAGTCTCAGTCGTAATCCATACCACTGCTCTCATTGACGCCACTGGTGTCATTCCCAGACAGACCATCATTGATGTCAATCTCCAAGGTATAGTACCTCAGGGAGAGATGGGTCTCCAGCAGCATCTCAAAGACCTTATTTAGTGTCTCAGGGCACAATTGCAGAAGTGGGGGTAGGGGGAAGAAGGAGGAGGAGGAGTAGATGAAGAGGAAAGAAATGGGAAGGAGGAAGAAGTAGAGCAGAAGATGGAAGAGGAAGAGGAGGAGGAGGAGGAGGAAGGGGAGGAGGAGGAGGAGGAAGAGGAGGAGGAGGAGGAGCAGGAGGAGGAGGAGAAGGAGGTGGAGGAGGAGGAAGATGAGGAGAGGAAGCAGCAGCAGCTGTTGTATGATTAAATAAGTAGTGAAAGGTAATAGTGATGGCAAATTTGTAGCCATGCAAAAGTAGTTTCCAACTTTGCAAGTGTTTTACATAAAACAACACAGTTCTCCATGTTAGAGATGGGTGAAATATATTTGTAACAGGACAGTGGAAAGCATGTGTTAACCAAAATTTCAATAGGGTAAATACAAGGCAAAACTGAGAGTCAGATTATATCAAATCAAGGATTTCTCTTCTATGGAGAAACCTATAGACAACATAATAAATGAGTAATAGATATCCAAATCCAACTTGATATCCAAAAAATTGCAGGAAGCTGAACAGAAAAGGAACTATCAGTTCACACATACACACCACAACACACACATACCAAATAGCTAAAAAATTTATAAGAAGAAATGCAGTTACATATGTAGTTTTATTAAAATAAAACTTTAAGGAAAAAAAGAGGAAAGAAAGAATACACCTGTCTCTAGAATACACCCTAGGTGAGGATGGAGGTAAACCCGAATCTGTGACCATTGCAGATAGTCTTGATTATTCCTTAACGGTGACACTGTGATCTCCACTGGCAGGTACCCAGCGTCTGTTGGAAGCCTGCATCCAAGCTAGTGTGCAAACCTTCATCTACACCAGTTCAACTGCAGTTTCCGGGCCCAACTTCTACAAGGAGACCATCCAGAATGCCCAGGAAGAAGAGAATCATGAATGCACATCGACTGACCCATACTCACACAGCAAAAAGCTGGCTGAGAAAGCTGTGCTGGCAGCCAATGGGTGCACCCTTAAAAATGGTGGCACCTTGCATACTTGCTCCTTGAGGCCTCCATTTATCTATGGGGAGGGAAGCAAACATCTTTCTGACATAGTAAATCGTGCTCTACAGAACAATGGAAACCTTGTAAAATTAGGTCCCCACTCTCTGGTTAACCCTGTCTATGTGGGCAACGTGGCTTGGGCCCACATTCTGGCCTGCAGAGGCCTGAGGGACCCCAAGAAGGCACCAAACATCCAAGGGCAGTTCTACTACATCTCAGATGACACACCTCACCAAAGCTATGATGACTTAAATTACATAATGTGCAAAGAATGGGGCTTCTGCCTTGATCCTAAGCCCACCCTTCCTCTCTTCCTGCTGTACTGGCTGGCTTTCCTGCTGGAAGCAGTGAGCTTCCTGCTGCGTCCTATCTACGAGTACCGACCCTCCTTTACCAGACACTTAGTGGTACTCACAAACAGCGTGTACACCTTCTCCTACAAGAAAGCACAGCGAGATCTTGGGTATGAGCCACGCTTCAGCTGGGAGGAAGCCAAGCAGAAAACCACCGAGTGGATCGGCTCACTCGTGAAGCTGCACAAGGGGACGCTGAAGTCAAAAGCTCAGTGAGGTGACAGATGGGGAGCTGAGTGTTGTCAGGAGGGTTGTCCCCATTTTCCCCTGGTCACCTCCAGAAAGGGACTGGGGCACAGGCCCTGATCCCCTCTTCCCTCTGACACCAGGGCCAATGAGGGTCACCCTGGGCCACCAGGAGCCTTCCCAGCCTGAGACCCATCCAAAAGCTTCCACCCTAACCCCGACACCCCGGTACACAGAGGAGCTGCTGAGTCTCACCTGCAGTGCCCGGCTCCAGTAGCTGCTCTGAGCCACTCAGGGTCTTTGTGATTTGGAGCTTCGATTCTTTGGTTCTTCTTCCTGGCTCAAAGGCTAGAGCATTTCTTTCTTTGTTAAATTCCCATTCCTAATAAAAGTAAGTGAAAGTGCACTAAATGCTTATAGGGCCTCATCTGGACAAGGCATGCTTCTGGTAACACACTTACCAGCTTTCCTTTCCCCATCCACTATGGTCCTCTGTGGGTCAGAAAAGCAGGGAGGTTCCAGGAGGGGAGAAGGGCGGTGGGTAGCTCCAGGAGAAGAGCAGACAGACATTTCAGGCAACTACTAGAAGATAGGCATAGGAACCCACATTTCCTCCTCACCAGATCAGGGGGACAGGAATTGCTGTCCCTGTGTCATGGATGAGGAAACTTGTATCCCTCTCTGTTTTTGGAACTTGTAAGACAGGTTCAGCAGGGAGCCGGATACCAAAGCTCTCATCTTCCCATTCATTCCCAGACCACTGGTTTGTCATGGGACAAAGAGCACTAGGACACTGGGTGGTATTTCCTGACAGAGCCTCAGCTGTCTACTTGCCACTCCCCGCCCCCCCCACATACACACCTTTGCCATAAGCTCTCTAGAACTGGAAGAACCTGAGGGGAACATGGGAAATCTCTCATGCTAACTAACGGTCCTGATCAGGATTCTCCTACACACTACCTCCAAAGACAATATTCTCGAAGATTCTAGAAAACTGGATATTTGAGTCTTGAGGTTTTGGATATTCTCAATTTCAAATGTCCACCATCCAGTTCATAGAATGAAAACACGCCATGGATTCTGGGAAAAGAGAAACATGACTGAAGTCTCACATATATCCCACAGATATTGAAATTTAAAAATCTGTCCTTACCTCCAGATTGATCTGCCTCTCCCCACCTCCACCCTCATCTCCCGGTCTCCCTTATGTCCCATTAGCTGTCTTCATCCTCCCATCTCCTTAGCCTCTAAACCAAAGTGGGTAGGTGATTCAGTATGGGGAAGAAAAAGCCATTTCCTACTATATCTGTGTTGCCTCCTGTCTTCCCACCAACAGCAGCACAACCCCTCACCCAGACTCCAGATCTCTTATCTCAGCTATTTTCAAATATGTTAATAGGACACATTGGTTTGTACTGAGTTCTGTCCTAGGCCTAAGGTACCAAACTAAAGGGGAGGGGGGGAGTTTCTTTCGTCTTGAATTTCCATACCCAAAAGCTAAACATCAGGCCCTTATCTGATCTCCAAGATTTCAAGACAGAATGTCCACATTATCAAGCCAGTATGTCACTGTCATTATGAGAAGGAAGTCTCTTATGCTATACAGTAAAGGGGGTGGAGGGGTCAGCTTGTCTAGTTCTGCTGTCTACAGCCCTCTTCCGTCTACAAAGCCAGTGCCTCCGTTTGGCTCACTGAGCACAATTCTATGATACAAAAGAGGAACTGCCCAAGTCCAGACCCATAATTGTTGATGAAAACCTTACTTTGTATGTGTATGTTGACACAATTTACAGATCATTAATTCAGTTGATTTGGACTACCTTCAAGTGTTAGCTGACTATTCACTCTGTAGGGGAAAGGAAAAAACAACATTTGAGGTACCCAACTGGGTTTGAACTGGCCACAGAGTGGAGAGGACCCACACTCTGGCATATGACAACTAGAGTTCCTTCTTGGTTATCCAAGGCACAGTGGCAGCACCTGCCCATGTCTGGTGAGGCTGCACAGCTCCCAGGCCCAAAGCAAGGGGGCAGGGGTGGGGCAGGGGGGGGCGGGGTGCCAGGTCCCTGGGGGAATATGGGAAGGGCCTCCACTCTCCTCTGAAGCCTAGTGAAATTCCTCATTAAATATCTAGGACAATTCTCACAGGGAAGGGATAGAAGCTTGTCTCCCCAAGGGAAAAGAGGGGATGAGTACAGAAAGAGAAAAGGGGAGTGGGTGGGTATGCCAACTGAATAACCATAGGCCTTAGAATGCTCTGGCTAATACCCATTTTTCCCTTACTTAAACTGTGGCAGAGGCAGAGCACTTGCTTCCCAGCCAGTACACAACGTGCCAGTCACCACAAGGGGAAGCAAAGACAGGAGGGAGAATGTCAGCAGCCCCAGCCTGCGGGCCCTCCTCCCTTCCCTCTGTCTGGGGAACCTTCCATCTATGTAAAAGAAAACACAGTTCAGGGCACAGCCACTGACTTAAATGCAATATACATAGGAATTTATAGGATTAAGCTGAGCCAAAAGTGCTCAACTCCAACTACTCACCTCTGCTGATGCAACCCAAGCTCACCATTAACTAGAATACGCAAACATGGCTACATGGGTCAAACTGTATTCCCATAAAATCTTATTTACAGAGTCAACTCCTGTTTTTCTAGAACATACAAGCTGACCTGAATGACATTTAATGGGGAACAAATAAAGCAAGAAGAACATAGTAAAAGACTGATATGGATTTAATGAGACATATTCCATATTGGTTATTGAATACCAGGAGGCTGTCCAAGGAACCATCATTAAATAACATAATCCCAAAACAATGCAACTCTCACATACACAAGCATACTCACACAAAATGTTACTCTTTGAATCATTAAGTTAATCCCTATCTTTACAAACAGATGTAAAATATTACAGTGAAAAAAATACATGCACAGATTTCAGAAACACAATTGGGATTGTCTATGGACACAGATAAACGTACTCTTTTCAGATACATACGGCCTCATGATTGCCAAGACCACATGGCTCAAGGGGTAACTTCTCATCCTCCTCCACGTCAGAACTGGAGATTTAATCAAGCCATTTAACCTTTTAAATGGTTGCAGTTTTTGCTTAGAGAAGGGCAGCCTGCTCTTGATCAAAGTACAGGAATCTTTAGATGAATATATCCCAGGGTCAACTCCCACAGTCAATAGGAGAAAACCGTCATTCCAAGACTGAAGACAACGAACGACCTTCTGATGCAAGTGTGTTCCTTAAAGAGGTGCCAGAAAAAATGGAATCACATTTGAAATACACCTGTGTGGGGTACATGGGTGGGTGGATGAGTGGTTGAAGAGCTTTCTTCTGCTAAGGGGTTTGCTCACCGAAGAGATAGTAGCTGTGTCTTATGATGAGAGATAAAACCAGAGGCAAATGAAGTGTTAAGATTTCCACTACTATTATTTTCCATTTGCTTCAACACCCCCCCCCCCCACTGAACCCTCTTTCTAAAGTTGCAGATAATGACACACATCTGATGCTGGCTAGACCATGTGTAAATAACCCATAAAGTAGAAAAACAATCATGGGTAACAAAAAGTAGGATATTTCACAGGCAGAGACATGTGAGAAATTAAAACATCTGGCAGAGGTAGATGAGCATGCGAAAAACACGCGTACGCACACACACAGAACAAGACTCCCTAAATTTACTACGTTATTTTTCTGTAGGTCTTTATAATACTTGGAATTCAGACAAGAGTCAGAATAAATAACTTTGCTTGCATAACTCTTGTCTAAAAAGAAAATAAGTATCCCTAATAGGACCATCTATTATTTTCATTTGTGAATAGCAGTACTTGATGAAGAGGACAAGATCAACAGGCAATATACAAGCCCACATTATTCCATATTCTCATGTTCTTGTAACAAAAACATGCTTTCCTTTCCAATAGTCCCCAAAGAGGTTTGCTGCTAAAATACAAATGATTAAATATAAATTAATAGCAATCACAGAAATGTATACAGCTTTAGAATTGTAAGAACAATCTTGTATGGTGTCCAATGATTTGTGATAATGCTTCCATGAATCATACTGGGTATTAATGTTAAGGAAATAGTAGTGCTTTCCACAATTCTAACTTCTAGAGGCTAACCTATGGGAGGAATTTTCAGCATCGGGAACTGGAATCTATACAAGAGTCATCTAATTACAGCTCCCTACTAGAAATGGAACATAGCGAGGACACTTGAATAAGGTGACAAAGGCCAGCTTTGTCAATAAGGACACCTTTGGCCCTTCTGGGCTAGCTCTGAGTTCCCCCATCAAGTATAAGAATATCTCAGTGTCCCTATTTGTTATATAAATCCTAACAGATAAGTCTTCACCCTAGCAGGGGAGCTGGAAAACACACCTAATTCACAGTCCTCGGCCTTGCTTAGGACACCTCGCCACACTACCTCTAGGCCTTTTCTAAGACAGAGGTGATCATCCTGTTTCACCACACAAAGACATGAGAAACTAACCATCATTAAAAAGCATAAAGCACTCTGCAACTGCAAAAAGTGCTATTTTGGCATCAATGTAACAACTAGAAAACATTCATGACTTGTGCTATTTGGCAATTTTGCATTTACACTTCTCCCTGACTGTGCCTTCTTGTGTAGTCTTGATATGTTTACAGGGCCTCTACACACAGGGGGCAGGAAATCCTGCTTTGACTAGATCTCTCATTGACACAGACAGAGTTGGGGGTTAGTGGGGTTGGGGTACACACATGCAAAGTGGAGACAAATGAGACAAAGGACCTTTTCATCCCAACAAGCCACCTCTGCCTTCCTGGATTGCTCCCAGACCAAGCGAGAACTATTGCATTTCCCGCCCACTGACAAGGTGACAGATGAGACTGTCAGGGAATTCTGGGCCCGGCACACGTTTGACCTTGGAGGGAAGGGGCAGAGGTCACCCAACCTGGACCCCGCAGGAAGCTGGGGTGCCAGAAGTGGCAGCTCTGCATTTCCCAAGGAAGCTGCGAGCTGATGACGAGCGGTTTCCTAACTCGCAGAGGTCGCCCCTTTAAAAGGCGGCCATGTGGGGTGGGGTTTGTTTTTTCTGCTCAGTTTTCCCCTAGATGTATCAAAACAGCAGCTAACCTGTGACTCACAGACAGGGGGACAGGGGGATCCCCTCTGACTGCACTAAGGTTCTCGTTCTCCCCCTATAACTGCGAGGGGGGTTCAAGGCGGACACTGCTCCGACCATGGAGGGGGGGTACCGGACAGAACCTTTAGCACCTGCTTGATGTCTGTCCCCTTCTTCTTCCTAGATTCCGGCCGATCACAGCCGCACATCCCTATCTCCCTGCCCGCCCTGCGGTTCTGTGCCTCCCCAGACCCCCGATCCCTCCGAACCCCTTCCTCACGGGCCCTCAAAACCGGCCTCTGAGCCCCGCTCCCGCCTGCACCTGCGGCATCCCCAGGGAACTCACCCACATCTCATGGGAAGCTCATCCGCCAGAAGGAGGTAGGCAAAAATCATTAGCACCCCAAAAGTAAGTGGCTCCAGGGCATCCCAAGCGGCTTCCCAGGGTGTCCCCCGCAGGCCCCGGGTGTCCCCCGCAAGCCCCAGATGTCCACCTGCAGGGGCAGGCCCCGGATGTCCTCCCAGGCAGCCCTGCCCCCCCCCACCCCCCCCCCCCCCCCCCCCGTCACCTAGCACAGGTGCAGCTTGTGGTGCTGCGCCAGGTGTGTCTTGTAGCGGAAGGCCTTGCCGCAGGCGGCGCAGCGGTGCGGCCGGTGCCCGGTGTGGATGCGGCGGTGGCGGATGAGGTGCGAGCTCTGGATGAAGCTCTTGCCGCACTCGGCGCAGGCGTAGGGCTTCTCGCCCGTGTGCGTGCGCTGGTGCTGCGTGAGCGTGGAGAAGTCGCCGAAGCGCTTGGGGCACTGGCCGCAGCCGAAGGGCTTCTCGCCGGTGTGCACACGCAGGTGGTTGACCAGGTGCGAGTTGCGGCCGAAGGCCTTGCCGCACTCGCCGCATGTGTAGGGGCGCTCGCCCGAGTGCGTGCGCTTGTGCGTGAAGAGGTGTGAGCTGACGCTGAAGGCCTCGCCGCACTCGGAGCACAGGTAGGGCTTCTCGCCTGTGTGCACGCGCTGGTGCTTCACTAGGTCCGAGCGCCAGCTGAAGCGCTTGCCGCACTCGCCGCAGCCGTGTGGCTTCTCGCCCGTGTGCACGCGCTGGTGGTTGGCCAGGTGCGAGCGGCGCGCGAAGCCCTTGCCACACTCGCCGCAAGCGAAGGGCCGCGCGGCCGCCGTGCCCGCGCCCGCTCCCGCCGTGCCCGCGCCCGCCGCGTGCGCCCGCCGGTGGCTCAGCAGGTGCGAGCTGAGGCTGAAGGCCTGGCCGCACTCCGGGCACGGGTAGGGCTTCTCGCCGGTGTGCAGCCGCCGGTGCTTGAGCAGGTCGGCGCGCCAGCTGAAGCTCTTGCCGCAGTCGGTGCACAGGTTGGGCCGCTCGCCCGCGTGCAGGCGCAGGTGGTTGGCCAGGTAGGTGTTGCGGCTGAAGCCCTTGCCACACTCACCACAGTGGAAGGGCTTCTCCCGTGGGGGTCGCGCGCGCGCCGGCGCCGCTGGCGCCACACTGCCGGCCACGCCCACCAGCGCGGCACCGGCCACGCCCAGCGCCGCCTCGGCCACGCCCACCGCCAGACTGGTCACGCCCACCGCCACACTGGTCACGCCCACCGCCGCGCCGCACTCCCCCGCCAGGCTGAAGCGCCCCAGGCCGGCCTCCCCCTCCTCCTCCTCCGCCGCCGCCGCCGCCGCCGCCGCCTCGGCAAGCTGGTGCGTGCGCTCGTGCTGCGCGAAGGCCGCGCCCGGGCTGAAGCTCTCCCCGCAGTCCGGGCAGATGGTGGGGGCGTCCAGGATGCCGGCTACCAGGCCGTCCAGCTCCCCGAGGTCCACCACGGCCGGCGGCAGCTGCGGCCGCTGGAAGCGGCGCGGGCCCGGCCGGTCGCCCCGCAGCCGACTGGACAGCTGGCGCCGCCAGGGGAGTACGGGCGGTGGCCGGGCCTCCTCCTCCTCCTCCTCCGCCCCCGGGCTCCGGGGCGGGCGGGCGGGCCTCCACGGTCCCGGAGGCGTCCTCGGGGCCCCTAGGCGCTCTTCCCGCTGGCGCCTCCCTGCAACGGAAGAGAGGCGGGAGGAGACCGCACCTCCGGGCGGGCGCCCCCAGCCCTCGGGGTACCCCCGGTCCCCCCCCCCCCGGCTTCCCCCCCCCCCCCCGCTTCCAAGGAACCTCTCCCTAGGCCCCCCCCCTCCCCCCCCCCGTCTCCCTCCCCCGTCCCAGTCCTCCTCCCGCCAGTCTAAGAATCTAGAAAGGCCTGGAAGCAGATGCCCGGCTCAGGCCTACCAGTTTTTCTCCTACCCCAGGCACTAGCCAGAGACGGCCAATTCTATATCTTATCTCCATCTCGCCCTAGCTGCTGATGCCCTCCTATCCTCATCACCTCCGCCATCACCGTCTTTAGTTGCACCAAGGGGTGTCAATTCCACAAGTCAGATTGTGAGTACCATGCACCTCGAGCCTTGTCATCTCTTCCATCGCAGCTAATCCCACTCACACCCTCAGATTACACGGTTTTAGCCTCATATAGGTACTGTGCTAATGCCTTTTACGGCTCTGGGCCTCCAAAGTCAAGATCATTCTAACCTCAAAACAGCATCAACAAGGAGCACATCGCTTAACCAGATCTTGGACACACTTTTTAAAATACATTGGGACAGGTGCTGGTGGCTCTCACTTGTCATCCTAGCTACTCAGGAGGCTGAGATCTGAGGATTGTAGACACAAGCCAGTCCAGGCAGGAAAGTCTTCTCTCCAATTAACCAACAACAAAACAAAAACAGGCAAGGCCATGGCTCCTATAGTAGAGCCTCAGCCTTGAGCTCAAAATCCAAGCCAGAGCCCAAGGCCCTGAGTTCAAGCCCCAGTACCAGCACAATAATAAATATATTTGGTCTATCTGAAAAGGCTTACAATGACACAATAATTTAAACCCAGACAAGATAAAGATTTGACTGATGGAGAAGGGGATGGAAAGAAGGCTCAGTGCCTAGGGCTGAGTCCAGGCTCCTGTCCAGGACACAATCTGTGGATTCCTGCTGGTTTATTCTCCCAAGCCCAGGACCCTCACAGAAGTCACAGCCATACACAAGGCTGCATGTTTGTGCGTACTTTGGGGAAGAAAGGCAGGGTGCCTGGTACTTGGTCGTGGGAAAAAGGAATGTAACCTCACAGTTGTGGCCATGAAGTATTTCAGCTCATTTCTGTCCCTAGGGCATGCACTGAGCCAGGATAAAGCAGTGAATGCCCAAAGATGGAAACAAGGAAGTGGACAGAGGCCCAGCATTTAATTTTTCAGGTCAGAAATAACCAGGGAGATAATCAGCGGACGTGGGGGCAACTTGAGAATCCACACAGTGACCCACACAGGTCACTTACCACTGATAGGAGAAAATGACTTCACGTCTCGATACTTTACACATTACTGCACTAATTCTTCAAACACAGCACCCCATTTAACTCTCCCCACCCCCTGTAAGGCAGGTCCTAATGTTTCCTCTATAATTCTGCTGTGCTGCTGTTACAAGCAGTTCATTTACAGCAGTTCTCTTTGGGGTAGTCTGCTGGGCAAATGCATACTAACACAGCCTTGATGAGGACCAACACTGGAAAGGCTCAGGAAGGGTAAGTTGGTACAGAGCCCTACTTAATGATCTCCTCTAGAGAACTACCCCTGAAAAGATGCTGCCCCTGGTTATAATTCTAGAGGGGCTAGATGTAAGAGGGCAGGGCAGATTCCACAGAAATTCCAGCCTCTTACCTGTCCAGTTGTCAGGCACTAGTTCTTCCTCCAGAGCTTCCTGCAGTAGGTTTGAGGCCATCTCTGGCTGTAGGTGGTCTCTCTCCTTGGAATCCCATGCATTAGAGTCCATGCTTATTTCTTCTGGGTCTCCTTCCCTGTCCTCAGAATTCTCAAAATCAGAGCCCATTCCGTGAATTTCTGAGTCCTGATGCTCACACACACCCTGATTATCTTCTTGTTCCATCCAAAAAGAAAAGGCCAGGGGAGGCGACCAGGGGCGCCTGCTCTAGATAAAACACAGAAAGGCCACATCAGCCTGGATGCACAGCCTCCTCATGTCCGATTTCCACATCCAATAAAGTATCTAGAGATCCAAGCTCCACATGGCAAGTCTACTCCTAACCACATGTACCATTTAAAGTCAGTTTCAGCTGGGTGCAGAGGAGGGTGTTTGAAGGCGCAGCTATGACCTAACTGTAAGGTCACTTGACAGCACCGCACCCAAGCTGCATCTGCTCCTATCTATGAAATGGTTGTCCACTGGGGTGTGCTTACAGCTTAACACTGACGTAGGTACCCCCAGTTTTACAGCTGAGAAAACAAGGAGGCTCGAAAAGAAATAGACACCAGACACCAGTGACTCATGCTGGTAATCCTAGCTACTCAGGAGGCTGAAATTCAGAGGACCTTGGTTCAAAGCTGACCCAGGCAGAAAACTCCATGAAGATTCTTATCTCCAACTGGCCAGCAAAATGCTGGAAGCAGAGGTATGGTTCAGGTGATACAAGCAAGCAAGCCTAGCTAGCACAATGTCCTTAGTTAACTTGAATACACACACACACACACACACACACACACACACACACACACACACACACACACACACACACACACACACACACACACACACACACACACACACACACACACACACACACACACACAAAATCCCATAACTTAAGAAACAGCTTAAGAGACTTAAGAGACTGATGCTGCTGTCTCAAGTTCTTTCTTTACTGTTCTTATTAAGATTGCCCTCCACAATCTTCATTACAATTTGCAATTTTTTTTGGTAATTATGAGTGCCTTTACAGAGCTAGAAGACAAATACATTCAACACACAGGAGGAACCAGGCATACCAATATGTAAACTTCTTATCTAAGGTCAACAGTAGCACCATCAGCCTCCCTGAGTGTATGTGTATGTGTGTGTGTGCATGCATGTGTGCACACTAGTACTGGGGCCTGAACTGAGGGCCTCGTGTTCTTACTTAGCTTTTTCACTCTATCACTTAAGCCACTGCTCTACTTCTAGCTTGTTGGTAGTAAATTAGAAGATAAGAGTCTCACAGAATTTCCTGCCCAAGCTGGCTTTGAACTTCAGTCCTCAGATCTCAGCCTCCTGAGTAGCTGGGATGAGAGGTATAAGCCACTGGCACCCAACTGAGCATCCCTTTTGCAGCCATATCTGCTGAGTACCTGGGACAGGTAACCCAAGACGATGTAAGCCCCAACAGGTCTGACAGAGGTGGGGGGTAGGCTAGAGAAAGGGATACAGAGGGCCTACTATCTTGAAGCCATCTCTAGAGCTCTAATTATAATGTTTGCAATATCCAAATTATAGAGAAATTCTAGGAGGACCACACACACCAGAGACAATGGGTAACTTTTATACAGAAAAGGCCAACAGGTGATTTCTAAATGGCATGTTGAATGGAAATCCTTTTTGTACCTTCAAGGTAATGAAGAAATTAATGATTATTACAAAAAATAACAGATGATAGGAGAAAACTCTCATTAAAGCCATAAACCTTTCCAGAAGTACGTCCTTTAACAAGTTATTGTCCCTTGTCACTTCTGCCTGACATCGCTTTGCCTCCCAGAAGCCCCAGCAAATTTCCTGAGTATGTACATGTAATGTCCCTGAAGGTGGGGGCGGGCAGGCTGTAGTAGGTTCATCAGTGATGGAGGACAGCAGAGGGGTAAACAGTAGAACCAACCATTGGTTTATGCCAATGTAACTCCAGCAAGAACATCATATCCCAGCTAAGGGTGTGGCTCAAGTGGTAGAGCACCTTCCTAAGAAGCACTAAGTTCTCAATTCAGATCCCATTACCACCTTTAAAAAAAAAAATCAGTGGGATGCCAGTGGCTCACGCCTGTAATCCTAACTACTAATGAGGCTGAGATCTGAGGATCATGGTTTCAAAGCCAACCCAGGCAGGAAAAGTCCATGGGACTCTATCTCCAATTAAACGCCAGAAGACCAGAAGTAGCGCTTTGGCTCAAGGGGTAAAGTGCTAGCCTTAAACTAAAGAGCTGAAAGATAACACCAAGGCCCAGAGTTCAAGTCCCACAAATGAAAAAAAAAAAAAAGATTCAAAAACCCCAGCTTCTCACCTATAATGGAATCAAATAAGCATACCATCAGAAACTCCTAGAACTAAAGTGGTTGGTGCCTAGCATGGTACAGAGGTGGACTGCAGGTCTTGGTCCAACTTGAAAAGCAAGGAGCAGTGAGAGAGAGAGAGAGAGAGAGAGAGAGAGAATATATATAGGTGTGTTGTGTTGGTCCTGAGGCCTGAATGAACTTGGGGCTTCATACTTGCTCAACTTTTTTGCTTGTGGCTAGCAGTCTACGTTTTGAGCCATACTTCCAGTCTAGGATTTTACTGGCTAACTGGTGGAGGAGTCCTGCAGACTTCTCTGCCTGGGCTGGCCTTGAACCTCTGATCTTCCATGTCTCAACTTAGCCCTGAGTAGACTGGACTGCAGATATGAACCAGCAGTGCCCCGCTGATTTACAACTTTAACTCATTTAATCTTAACCAAAACTCAATGAAGGAGAATATTTCCAACTTAAAAGCCTGGTGAGTTCAAAGCAGCATTCACATTGAGAGTTCAGATCCAGCCCACGTTTCCAAGCAGCTTCTAATGAGGAGAGTCTCTTCCCTTGTCTATTTTTCACAATAAACATATTTGTGTGTATGTGTGTGCATATGCATGCACACACATGAACGCACCAATACTAAATTAAGGTCTGAAAGTTCCTTAATCTCTCAAGGCTGGCTCTTGAGTTACAACTCCACTTCCAGCTTTCTGCTAGTTAACTGGAGATGAGAGTCTCTCAGATTTGTCTGCCCAGCCTGGCTTTGAACTACAGTCCTCAGCTCTCACTTCCTAAATAGCTAGGATTACAGGTGTGAACCACTTAGTAATAAACTTGTATTTAACCAGGCAAAAGGCTAGCTTTGTTGTTAACATGGGTGTTTTTTTTTTTACTCTGTTATAGAAAAACTTTTAATTTTAGAAAACAAGAGCAGGAGTTTCAATTGCTTCAATCTAGAAGACTTATTTTGGGAACACATTGTGTTCCAACTCCATTCCCACTCATTCTCAAAATAAAAACTAGCAATATGCTTTCTCAAGCAGAAAACAGCCAGGGGCTGGATAATGAATAGGTAGTAGGGCCGTTGTGATGGCTTTATGGCTAGATTGACAAGATGTAAGTAAGGTCTTTCCTCTTTGTTAGCTACTTGACCTTATACAAGTTACAGGACCTTCTTCTGAATCCATTAAAAAAGAAGAATGCTGCCACTTCCTTGCAGGATCTAGAAGCATATTCATGTTCATTAAAAAAACAAAAAGCACCTTAGAGACATAAGAAACGTTAAAGCTACTCAATTATGAAACTTCAGCCAACTTTTTGATTTAAAAAAAATGCACAATAAAGTTAGATGCTAGTGGCTCATGCCTGTAATCCTAGCTTCTCAAAGGGCTGGGATCTGAGGTTCAAAGCCAGCCTGAGCAGGAAAGTCCATGAGATTCTTATTAAACAGCAAAAAGCCAAAAGTGAAGGTATGGCTCAAGTGGTAGAGCAAGCACCAGCCGTGAGTGAAAAAGCTAATGGACAGCATCCAAGTCCTGAGTTCAAGACCCAACATGGGAAAAAAAGGACAGAGAGATACCCTCCTGGCAAACCTCTAGTCCTTGGAGGGGCACTCTGGACCCCACACCTCCACCAGTTGCCTAGGGGAGACCAAAATGGTCGGTCCCCACTGGAACAGTGTCCCATTTAGATACATCCAAGCCACGCACACTGCTCCGATCAGATGGGCCAAATCTCCCTCCACACATATTACACATGGGAAAACTAGCAGGTGGCTGTCTCCTGAGGCCACATCTGGAATCAAACTGCCTCGCAGCTCCCTGGTGGTGTTCTTTTCCCTCTCCCTGCCCCCCACCCCACCAGGGCCCTTGCCCCCTCTGGTGGGGGTCTGGAAAGAGGCAGACCACCCACATGGAAAGGATCCCAGGAGGCTGGACCTGGCACAGAGGTGGCCAGCAGGGGTGGAGGCTAACCTGAGAGCAGCCAGTGGGAGGGAGCCCAGCGCTGAGCTGTCCCGTGGGGGGAGGGAAGCCAAAGCTCCCTCTCCGCCACCTCCAGACCACAGCCCCCTTCCCCAGCCTTACCTCTGGTAGGAGACACAGCCGCTTCCCACGCCCCTGCCCTGCGTGCTCTCCAGAGGGAACACTTTCCACGCTAGAGGCCAGGCAGGGCTGGGCAGGGCTGGAAAAACAATCTCAGCCTGCGGTTCAAAAGGCTGAACTCATGACCAGAACTGGGGTCTAATGGAGGACTCCAGGCGTTAATCATTTGTCGTCCTATGGCGTTAACAGTCCACCAGAGCTCAGGCAGCCACAGGGAGCGTCTAGACAGAAAGGACCCCTGCTTCTCTCTCTCTCTCTCTCTCTCTCTCTCTCTCTCTCACACACACACACACACACACACACACACATACTCAGCAAAAGAACCTCTAGTATTTTCAGGGGATGCCTCCACCTATTCCTGATGAGAAAGTTCCACCTGTTCCTTTTAGAGCTTTGCTTTTTATTTTTGTCCCCTGTGCTTGGCACTGTACCACCACCACCGCCTTGATGCACCTGCTTTTTAGACTTTTGTTTCTGTTGTTGTGTTCTTATTCTAGAAGAGTGAAGCCTGATCAGCCTCCATGAGTTCAAACCTAGGAGCAGCACAAAAAGGAGCAGAATGAGTGTGCACATACATTCAAGCTCTCTCACTCTCTTGCTCATGATCTTTCTCTCTCCTCTCTGTCCTCTGTCTCTCTTTCTCTGTCTTTCTATCTCTCTAACTCATGCACTCTGTCTCCTGTTTCTGTCTTTCTGTTTCTCTGTCTTTCTCTCTGTCTCTGTCTCTGTCTTTATGTCTTTCTCTATCTCCCTCCCTCACCCCTCCAGTCACAGACTACATAACCCCAATTCCCAGCCTTTCTGGTGGTATGCTGCCATGTGAGGAGAGAACTGGTTCAGACAGGAATGTCAAAGACCGCCACAGCTAAATGCTAACCACTCTCCAGACGAGAAAAGCTAAAATAATATGGTTTCTGCCTGGTGGTTATTGCTTTCTTACCTGGACCTAGAGAAGACAAAGGTGGGTTTTTTTTGGGGGGGGGGAGGAGGAAGGTGCTTGTCTAGTGAGCACCTGACACTGGATTCAGAAAGGGAGAGGGAGAGGGAGAGGAGGAGGGAGAGGGAGAGGGAAAGGGAGGGGAGAAAGGAGGAGAGAGGAGAAGAACAAAGAACAGAGAAATCAATCTACAATTCCATAGTTCAGCAGTGGTCTGAGACTCATTTTAGTCATTGTGATCAGTAGCACAATCTGATAGGGCACTGGTGCCTATAATTGTAGCTACTCAGGAGGCTGAGACCTGAGGATCACAGTTCAAAGCCAGCCAGGGCAGGAATGTTCATGAGACTCTTATTTCCAACAAACCACCAGAAAACCAGAAGTAATGCTATGGCTCAAGTGGTAGAGTGCTGAAGAGCTGAGGGGCAGCACCCAGGCCCAGGGTTCAAGACCCATGACCGATCAAAAAAAAAAAAAGTGAAGAAGGATGAACAAATACAACTGTGATATTGACTAGACACCATGTGAAAAGTGAGCTGGAAATGTAACAGTGATATTCACTAGACACTATGTGGAAAGTGAGCTGGAAATACAACCATGATATTTACTAGACACCACCTGGAAAGAGAACTGGAAATATAACCATGATATTCACAGACCTACGTAGAAAGTGAGCTGGAAATACAACAGTGATATTCACTAGACACCATGTGGAGAGTGAGCTGGAAATACAACAGTGATATTCACTAGACACTATGTGGAAAGTGAGCTGGAAATATAACAGTGATACTCACTAGACACTATGTGGAAAGTGAGCTGGAAATACAACCGTGATATTCACTAGACACTATGTGGAAAATGAGCTGGGTATCTTGTGGGTGGGGTCAGGAAAGAGCACCAAAAGGGGAGACACGATTCAAAAAGAAGTGTACTCATTACCTGATCCATGTAACTGTAACCTCTCGTTATATCAATTCTACAATAATAACTTATTTTATTTTATTTTATTTTTTGCTTATGTGGTGCTGAGAAAGCGAACCCAGTGCCTCAGGCATGCAAGGCAAGCACTCTACCACTGAGCCACCTTCCCAGCCCCAATAATAACTTTTTTAAAGCACCTTATTTTTTCCATGGAAGTCACTATATTCCAATACTTGGATGGAGTTTCAGTGTTTATACGCTGAATAGACACTGGAGAACAGCCAAGATCCAAGATCCATCTCTAAGACACACCCAGACATACCCTATTTCTTTTCAGGATGACAGTGACGGTGGTTTGTGGGAGGCAAGAGTGAACAGGCGGTAACAGCCAGCCTGTTCTGGGACAGTTGCTGCAGGAATCCGGGTGAAGAATGCCAGAAGGGATCAGGTGGCTTTAGGACATCTTTCCCAACCCAGATGATTCTGTGATCTTATTTCCACTGGAATAAACTTTGCTTATGGCAAATAAGGAGAGAGGAGAAAGGAGGCCCAAAGATTCAAGGCACACAGTCACCCAGCTTCCCACAACAGATTCAACACGGGAAACTCCTCCCCTGCTCTGCCGAAAATAACTGTGTGGTGTGACTGACAGGAATGGCTGGCATTCCAGCCGGTAAGTGACACTTTGGCATGTGAACTGCCAAGGTATCTTCCAACAAAGACAGAGCCAGAAAGAAAATGTAATGCTGCCAGATGGCTGAATCTTCCTGCCTAACCAAGTTTTAAACTCCACAGCTAGACTGTTTTCAACACAAACTATTTGTATATGCTTTTAAAATACCTCCTCAAAAATTACATATTTTTTTGCTCTTCTTAAAAATTCACAAATTATGAACAAAACATATCATAGGAAAATATAACAAAAATAATTCATTTTCTTCTTCAACAACACAACAATGACACATGATCAAAAGAAAGGAAAGACGGGCATCGGTGGCTCACACCTGTAATCCTAGCTACTCAGGAGGCTGAGATCGGAGGATCGTGGTTCAAAGCCAGCCCAGACAAGAAACACCATGAGACTCTTATCTCCATTAAACCATCAGAAAGCCAGAAATAGTGCTGTAGCTCAAGTAGTATAGCGCCAGCCTTGAGCTGAAGTGCTGAGGGACAGCGCCCAGGCCTAGAGTTCAAGCCCCATGACGAACAAAAAGAAAAAAAAAAAGGAGAGAAAAGGTGTAGGGAAAGGAAACATTAGAAGGGAGGAAAATCTATAAATCAAAAAACAAGTGATGTATGAGGTGATTCCAAAGTATAAACCTTATATGAATTTCAAATTAACTACAAAACAAATCATAGTCAGGTGGGCTGGGAAGTTGGCTCAGTGGTAGAATGCCTTCCTCAAATGCATGAGGCCCTGGGTTCAATTCCTCAGCACCACATAAGCAGAAAAAGCTGGAAGTGGCACTATGTCTCAAGTGGTAGAGCGCTAGCCTTGAGCTGAAGAGCTGAGGGACAGCACCCAGGCCCAGAGTTCAGGCCCACGACTGGACCCAAAAAGAAAAAAAGAGCCTCACAGACTTTCCTGCCTGGGCTGGCTTTGAATTGTGATCTTCAGCACTCAGCCTCCTGAGTAGGTAGGATTATAGCAATGAGCCAATGGCACCTGACTCTTAGATCTTTAACATATGAAATATTCACAGGTGAAATGGTATGTCTAGAATTTGCATCAACATAATCCCACGGCAAAGAGCAATCACAACCGGCCATGTATTGACTGACCTCTTTTAAAGCTAAATGGTGATATGTACACATATCTTATAATTACGTACTTTTACATTCACTCTAGGAAACATACTAACAAAAAAGGTTTACCAAAAAAAAAAAAGGTTTACAATGAAAAATAAATTCTATTTTCTTCCAAAATGGTGCGGGGGAGGGGGGGGGAATCCATTATATTAACTCCAGCTGAACCTCATAAAGCTCAGTAAAGTCCATAAAAGGAATAGCCTGCTTTTATACACCATGCCAAATAAGGAGTAGTTACTATGCTTAATACTGAATAAAGCTCATAGAAATTGGGAAGAAGCAGGTAAAAAATGGAAATAAAAGAATTCTAAGTTTGATGCTGTCTGGTGTTTTTTTTAACCTTTTTATGAGAATAGCTATTATATCCAAAATAGAATCAGAATCCCATTTCCCACTTCCATCTCCTTTTATATCTTCGAAGAACTCAAAGGAAGATGCTGTCAGTTGCTTCTTATTCACTTGCACCATTAACTCAGTAACTCACCACTCAAAACCAAGGGGAAATACATTAAACTAGGGGTCCAAGCTGGGAAAAATGACAAGGGAAACGCTTTAATCCCAGTCAAACTGAAGAAATGTTCGAGGGAGGAAAAAAGGGTAATGGTTAGGTAAATTGGGACAGGAAATGGTGGACATAACACAAGCAGTCAATGCCGTGGCTCATCCTGGCACTTTTTCTACCCATGATGCCCTGGTTCCATGCTTGAAATGGCACTTCTTCCCATCATACCCTAGATTCCCACTCAAAATCCTACCCATAGTGAGGTAATACCTCAAGCACAATTGGTCACAACCAATCAGATCCACTTCCCTATGCATACATGATCAGGCATGACCAATCAACCTTATGCCCATGGACGTCCCTAACGGCAGAGACCAATGAGGGACCACAGTGGACACGTGGGCTCTCACTGACCAGTCCTGCCGAGTCTAACAGGATGGTCATCTTCAGAATGACCTGTAAAGTGATAAGAAATGTAGACAAAACGGAGGATGTCCAAAAAAGTAATTTACAAAGATGAGATCTCCATGAGATCTACCTTCCCACAAGAGAATTACTCTGTTATCCAAAGCTGAGCATTCTGAATGAAGAAGCCCAGAGGATGCCATTCCACTTCTATCACAAGAGAAGCAGCTAAAGCTCATGGTTTTGCTTTTTCCATCTCAGTCAAAGGTAGACAGAACTAGCCAGAGGGCATGGCTGGCCTCCATCCAGGAAGTGATACGCCTGGCTAAAGAGCAAGGCTGTAAGTGCCCAGGGATCATTTGTAACCTGAATACCACAGTCAGGAAGTCATCCTCCATAGAGTTCAGTCCCTTCCATCCCTCTTATGTCTAGTTCTGACATTTCTCAAAGAAATGTGCTGTCAGACTGCACAAACTTGTAAACAGAAAAACAATTTTTTTTTTCTTCAGCATTAGTACAGGTTCTCTAAGCCTAGGTTCTAAGCCTTCAGAGTCAAACCTACTTCCCAAAACCTTATTACTGGGTGTGTGGCCACGTCCTTCTAATGAGAAGGCCCATTTCAGACAGGATCCAGAAGTAAATACTGGCAGTAAATCCAAAACCAGTGACACAGACAGAACAGAAACATCTGCAAATTCAAGTCCGGATAAAGATTCAAATTCCAGGGATCTAGCAGATACAACTATGTCCTGCAGTTTGGTGATGTCATCCAGCACATATTTTGTGGGATGAGTCAGGGAACAGCACTCCAGAAAGAAGAAGGGAATTACCCACGCTACAGCAGACACGAGCCTCAGTCACTGGTATTCAACTTTGTTCCTTTCATATACCACCACCACTGCCCCCCTATACCTCACAGCCAAGCATGCTTGGCTATCTTCAGTGGCACAGTGGGCCTTCCACCATCATCCACCTGCTTTTTATTTGAGTCATGTGCATTACAGGGCAGGTTCACTAACAGCGGTAAGTCATTCCTTATAGATCCTTTCAGATGCTTTCATTAATCAAGCCATAACCTACTCAGCACACAAAATGCTTCACAGCTAACCATCTGCCCACAGGAAAAAGAATGACCCTGTGGCCAAAATCACAAACACATCCCTAACAAATCTTTAGATTGTTAGCAAAGTCATCTTACCTGCAAATAACAGTATGGAAACACTCAGATCAAGAAGGAGATTTCAGGAGTACAACTCTGTCAGAAAAGGAGATGAAGTTTACACTCAACACCAAAAAAAGATACAAACTGGTGGCACACATCTGTATGATCCTAGCTACCCAAGAAGGTAAGCTCTTAGGAGTCTAGGTTCAAAGCTAGCCCAGGCAGATAAATGTATCTCCAAACAACCAGCAAAACCTGGAATTGGAGGTGCTGTATAGCTCAAGTGGTAGAGCATCAACTATGAACAAAGCATGAGGCCCTGAGTTCAAGCCCCAGTTCAGCACACCCATGCACACGCGTACACACACACATATACATACTACACAAAAACCTAGCCTGCCCAACATAACCCATTACAATAAGTTCAACGCCTGTCATCTTTCTCCTCCTGTCTAGTAGCTTTGCACTCCTGCGTGGAAGGGTATGTGTCAGTAGGCCATGTGGCAGAGGCAGACCACAAAAGTTTGCTGAAGAGAATAGATCTGCAGATGTCAAGGAAGCTATTTTATTTTCTATTGAAATTTCACTTAAATGACTCCTCATTTTCCCAATTGGAAAAAGGAGGATCAAAGAACTCATCAATGTAGCCAGTTGGTGGAGAACTAAGCATGGCATTATTTCTTTGTTCTTTTTTTTTTTTGTCGGTCATGGGGCTTGAACTCTGGGCCTGGGCGCTGTCCCTCAGCTCTTCAGCTCAAGGCGAGCACTCTACCACTTGAGCTACAGCGCCACTTCCGGTTTTCTGGTGGTTTATTGGAGATAGGAGTCTCACGGTCTCTCCTGCCCAGGCTGGCTTTGAACACCGATCCTCAGATCTCAGCCTCCTGAGTAGCTAGGATTACAGGCGTGAGCCACCAGTGCCCGGCTATTTCTTTGTTCTTATTAGGCTCAAAACCCTGGAGTCTACTTTGACATGTCTCTCACCTCTTTAAATCAAAGCAGCTACCAGTTCCCTTGACATTTCTCTTCTCTTCCTTTCTCAGTGGCTTCTCGTGCTAGCCACAGGCAACCGCACGTCCGGCAGCCAACAGCTTCTGGAGTTACCGCTCCAAACAACAGCGAGCCTGAAGGCACAGTGCCAGCCCTCAGCCATGCAGCCAAGGGGCTCTCAACCTCCACATCACCCCCAGACAAAAAGAGGCTGCATTCCCCACACCCCATGCTGTCCCTGCTCAAGAAACATGGTATAAACTGGGCACCAGTGGCTCACACCTGTAATCCTCGCTACTCAGGAGGCTGAGATCTGAGGATCATGGTTCAAAGCCAGCCCAGGCAGAAAAGTCTGTGAGAATCTTATCTCCAATAAACCACTAGAAAACCAGAAGTGGCGCTGAGGTTCAAGGGGTAGAGTGCTTGCCTTGAGCTGAAGAGCACAGGGACAGCACCAAAGCCCAGAGTTCAAGCCCCATGACAGATCAAAAAAGAAAAAGAAAAAGAAACATGGCATCTCACTCTGAGCCACTCTGGGGCCATGCCACTGGTGGTGAATCAGCCTCTAGCCGGCCACCTTAAGCTCACTCTTGCTTTCTTTTTAATAATTTTCTATTGAGATTAGATGATTGCACAAATTTCACAATATTGTGGAATAGTGATACTTAAAAGGTACACACACATTTTAACCTTCATGAGGCAAATTATCAATATCACGGTCTATAAAGTTTATGAATTCTATGAGCTTTGACAATACAACTATTTCTTCCACATCAGGTAGTATTTACATTTCTTTGCTTAGTGTCAGCTGTTCCCTCTTTCCCTCTCCTTCCCTCCCATCGCTGCCTTTGAGTTCCTTAGTTCATTTTCATCCATGTCCAGTGCAATTGATAGGCCCCTCTGTTGTGTGTTTTCCCATTTCCCTCTGATTCTGTTTCCTCCTCCTTAAGCTTATTCTTTCTATCCCTTCTTTCCTTCCTTCACTTCCTGCTCCTTCCTCCCATCTCTCCCTCCCATCTCCCCATCTCTCCCTCTTTCCCCTCCTTCTCTCCCTCCTTCCCTCTTTGCATTCCCTTTCCCCCCTTCTTTCTCTCTCCCCATTCCTACTTTCCCTCTCTCCCTCTCCTCCTTCCTCCCTTTTCTTCCTTCACACACACTAGGCAGGCTCTGTCTATCTCTGAGGAATAGTCCAGCCCCATTCAAGTTCTCACTGAGCCTACATTTTTCACCTGAAAGATGGAAAGAACGGAGCCTTACAGGGTTAAATGTTCAGACGGAATTATTTTATTTCATTCTGGACTCTTAGTAGTGCTATTCCCCATCCTATGCAGCTGAGTGTTGTTAGATATTCTCTCATGGCTAATAATTCACCTCTCATCACTGGTTCTCCTCCTCTCTCCCATCCCCCACCACCTCTCAGCTCTGAATTGTATTTTATCCACTTGGTGACCCAGACTCTTAAGTATTTCTTGAAATGGAGAAAATCACATCAGTATTCTCTCTGCCTCAAAAGAAAAACAAAACTAGAGACAGGAATCTGGCAAGATGCTATCAGGTAAGGCTGAGCCTTGGAAACAGCCTGGCTCCCTTAACAGGATCCAATCACCTGTCAACAGCAGGAGCCTTCAAGCATGCTTAATAATCCTGCCAAAGACAGTGGCAACCAGCCTCAAACATTAGTCAGATCATTCTCCAATCTGTAACCCTGGGTCAAGTGTGAGCACCCCCTTGTGTATCCAGTGTGGTTCTTTAACCAGGCCTTGCTTTTAATCCTTGATTCATTTGGGCAAAGAATGGAGAGGGCCCAGGATCCTTTGTATTTGTAGTGGGAATTGTTCCTACACTGCCCCATTAGGTTGTCCGCTCTTCTTCCACTCTAGAAAATACAGGACTAGCAATAACAGAAATTAAACTATGAATGAGGAAAGACCACACTTGACCTTTTCAAAGTAATTATGAGACTAAAGAAGTTGCTGGAGAGAGGGAGGACAGGCGGCACTTTGAAATACAGGAGGAAATGTATATTGTGCATTGAGAAGTCTAGTCAGACTTAAGTTTACTCTCTGCCAGATTTCATCTTTTTTTTTTTTTTCAGTATAACTCAGAAGGCATAGCTTTCTTGATTTCTTGTCTCATCTGCATACAACAACCTAGAAACCCTTAAGGGTCCAGAATTAAGCTGTAGCAGAAGAGATGCTTGTGGTGATAAACAAATGTTTTACATCTCGATGGCATTAACATTAAGGTCTCTGATAATAAGCTAAGAGGAAAACACAGGCACTCAAGGATGCTTGTAAAGATACATGCCAGTAGAAAGTGGTAACCAGAAATAGCCATCAAACCACTAATTGAATCAACAAACCCAAAAACTCAAGGAGGAGGAGAGAAATAGAAACAAAGGATTCCTACCATATGTGTCCTAAGCTAGTTCCGGGCTAGTTTTGTTCCACTTAATTGACATTTACTTTTGTAAAAGTTTTTCTTCAAGTCTATTTTCATGCTTTCTCATTTCTAGGGTAAACTGCTTTGGGGTTAAAACAAATCTAGCATGTGTACACCTAGAAAAGACAAAGATTTGAAAGTGGAGGTGTGGTTCAAATGGTAGAACCTTAGCTTTGAGCAAAAGAAGCTCAGTGAGAGTACCATGCCCTGAGTTCAAATCTCAGAACCACAAATTTAAAAAGAAAGGGGGAAAGGTCACATGTAGTCAAAAATATGCCAAGCCAATAAGAAGCCATAAATTGGCTTGCAAACAGATTTATCTGATAAGAGACTGTCACTCCAGCCAGCACCCGTGTCTTAGGCCTGTAATCCTAGCTACTCATGAGACTGAGATCTGAAGATTTAAATTTGAAGCCAGCACAGGCAGAAAAGCCCAGTTAAACAACAAAAACAGGTCCCACCTTATGACAAGTGACTGCCTCTTCTGTCCAAAGAGAAGCAGTGGCTGGCTCACAGTTTACCAGTCCCCAACCATCCACGAGACAATCCAAAACCACACCCACACGACTACTCTCTCACTGCTGATCAACCTAAGAGAAGACAATGACATTCTTAACTCACTCAACCTTTCTCTTTTTTAATTTTCACCCATACCTGCATCAGGAAATCCCTGTGATTTTTCTCAAATGTCCAGCAAAAAAGTTTTGTCCTAGAAGATTTCACAGGGGAGGGGACAGGGTAATGATGCCAGTGGCTCCGCCCACAGTACCTAAAATCATCAAACACAAAAAAACCCATTCAGCACTGGTGCTGTGACAGCCCAGGAAACTCAGCACCCATGAGAGCTGCTCTGGCCTGCTTGCCCTGGGTGCTTACTTCTTCCATGTCCCGTGCATTAACTGAGAAAATCATTACCCTCTCTTCTGATCCCACTTCTATAAGAGGAGCACATTGTTGGTGTGAAAATGTTTCTGGCACTATTAATGTGTCTGCATTTTTTTACTCATAACCAAATTCATCTTTTACTGGTGTCTATAAGTCTACCATATGTCACAGGTTTTGGGCATAGTGAAGGCCCTGGGGGAGGGAGGAGGGGCATGTCACTCAAGTTTTTCATTAACAAAACATAGAATCCCAGAGACTATAGGGGAATGGTTGGAGAAGCTAAGATGGCCTTCAAGCCAGAGTACTGCGCACTGCGCATGCACACACATACACACACACACTCTAATAGTAATAACAATACAGTACCATGAGGATAAAACTAGTTTTAAGTAGGCTCTTAAGTAGATATTTCTATAGAAGTTGATCATTTGGGCTAGGACTTAAGACAAAAGGCCCAGTAAGGAATGTCTAACAGGCATGTGGCCCAACCTGAATGACAGAGGCTGAAGAATATCTGTCCCATCTTGGAATGAGACCTGCTTGCTGCAAGATGGGTGGATAACAGAGTAACTCAGGTCCAATGAAGACGGAAATAGGACAGAATTGTAAAGGTTGTAAATACCAAAATCAGGAGTTACCTTTGCAAATCATGTTAACATTAAACACTGTCCGACCCAGAAGCCTGTTCAGAGGCAAAGAAAAGAGAAGACAGGATCTTAGAAAGAAAATCCCCCACTGGACCCCGGCGGCTCCACCTGTCATCCTAGCTGCACAGGCAGAAAAGTTTCTGAGACTCTTAGCTCCAAAAACCCCACTGCATCAGCTGGGTTTTTCTCATTTCTACCCACTTACCCCTTAAACCTATAGTTTTCAAACCCCATCTTGTTTTCCTTTTACAGAAAGCTTCCATCTCCTATCTTCTTAATCTCTCTTGGCTTGGCTGAACTTGAGATAGGAACTTTCTGAAACAATCCCACCTCCAACACACACACACACACACACACACACACACACACACACACACAATGGATGCCAACCAGACAACCAGACACCCTCATTTCACCTTCCTTCTGCACCCCTGTCCCTGTCCCGTCCCTGCCCCCCCAACCTCTCCCCCCCAACCTCCCCCCCCCCCCCGCCCCTCGCCACCCCGGCAAATTCTCTCTGAGAATGAATGGTCTCATCCTAGAGAAGCCAGGGAATCCCGGCCAGTGTGTGCTCCAATACCCCTATCTTACGATCACTGCCTGGTTTACCAAGAGACCTTTTGTAAAGGTACAAAACTGGGCCCTGGTGGCTCACGCCTGTCATCCCAGCTAACCAAAAGGCTGAGATCCGAGGTTCGCAGTTCAAAGCCAGCCGGGTGGGAAAGTCAGTGAGACTCTTATCTCCAATTATCCAGCGAAAACAAAGCCTGGAGCGGAGATGTGGTTCAAGTGGTAGAGTGCCAGCTCTGAGTGAAAAGGGCTAGTGCCCAGGCCTTGAATTCAAGCCCTACTCCTGCACATACACACGTATACACACGTACGTACGTCCATGGGGCCACCGTGTGACGTCTCCTCTGGAGAAGGAGGAGAATACCCGGAGACGGGCGGGAGGGGCGCTGGGTGAGTGACTGTCCCCCTGGCGGTGTCCAGGCCCCCCATCCATCACAGATCTAAAAGACCATCAAACCCTCTCGGTTCAGGAAGCCGGAGTATGAGGATCATGGTTCAAAGCCAGCCGGAGAAGATGCTTTGTCTCCAATTCATCAGCAAAAAGCTGGAGGTAGAGGCGTGGCTTGAGCGGTAGCACCAAAAGAAGCCAATAAGCAAGAGCAGGAAGCGCCGGGTTCAAGGCCAGGCAGCATCCACAGTCGCTACCCGGTCCCGCTGCCACCCCGGCACCGCAGGGGACAGGCCGGCCTGCCGCGGGCAGGGCCCCAACACCTCTCGGCCAGGTGCTCGTGGAGCAGGGCTGGGTGATCCCCGGTAAGAGGACGGGAGGTGCGGAAGGCCCCGGGGACAGCGGTCATCTCACCGCAGGCCTGGCCGCGGCGGGGCGCACGGCAGCCTGGGTCCGCCACGGGTCTCGAACCTCGAGCCTCGCGCGTCCCCAGGCGGGCCACCACCGCGCCCGCCCCACGCGGGGCCGCGCGCCCGGTCCGATCGCGGCCCGCAGGGCGCCCGTCGGGGTCGAGAGGGAAGCAAAGGAGCGGGGCCGGCGCGGGCAGCGCGCGGGGCGGGCGGGGGCGCGCAGTCGTCCGGGCCGCACAAAGCCTCCGCCTTCCCCCGGCCTTCCAAGCCGCTCCCCGAAGCCGGACCGCCGAGGGGCCCGGCGGGGCCTCCGCCCCCTGCGCCCGCTCCCCAGGACCCCCCCGCCCCGCCCCGAGGCGCCCCATCCTGGGCGCCGGCGCGCACGGCCCCGGCCCGGCCCGCTCACCTGCGCTGGCCGGGCGCACCGGCCCCGCCGCGCCCCGGCCCGGGCGCCCAGCCGCGCACACCTCCGCCCCGCCCGGCCCCGCCCCGCCCCGTCCCGCATCCCGGCCCCTCCGCGCGCACCCCCCCGCCCCGCCCCGTCCTGCCCCGCCCCGCCCCGCCCCCGCGGCCCGGTCCGCTCACCGGCGCCCGCCGGGCGCCCGGCCCCGCCCCGAGCGCCGGTGCCGGCCCTGGCCCGGGCCGCCGGGCCGGCTCCTCGCCGGGCTTCCTGTGGAGCCGGACAAAGGACATTTCCTGGGAGGAGCGGACTGTTCCCAGCATGCCTCGAGTTGTAGTTCCCGTGGACTTCCTGCCGCCGCGGCCGGACGGGGAACCCGGGCTGGGAGGAGGGACGGGGGAACCCCGCGGGCGGCCGCCCCGGAGCTGCCGCCCTGGCTGTAGCCATCGGGACGCGTGCGCGTGTGCGTGTGTGTGCGCGTGTGTGTGTGCAGCGTCTGTGTGTGTGCGTGCATGTGTGTGCGTGCATGCGTGTGCGCACGTGTGTATGCATGTGTGTGCGCGCGTGTGTGTGCGTGTGTGTGCGTGCATGCGTGTGTGTGCCTGCATGTGTTCGCACGCGTGTGTGCATGCATGTGCGTGTGTGCGCGCGCCTGTGTGTGTGCGTGCATGCGTGTGTGTGTGTGTGTGTGTGCGCGCGCGCGCGTGCAGGGGGGCCCCCCCCGGGAGCCGCCCCGAAGCTCCTGGAGCTCGGACCGCACCGCCCACGCTGGCTGGGGGTGGGGGGTTGGTTGGAGGCAAGTGGGGGTGCTGTCTGCCCCGCTGGCTTTGAACCTGCAGCCTCGGACCTCAGGAGCCGGGTTTGAGGAGGGTCGTGGTCGTTGTTTTCCTCTTTGTCCTGTGGCCGAGGATCAGCGGAGAGAATCCGATCGCTCACCGGGCATCCAGACTCCCGAGGATCTCAGGGAGCTGATGGTTTCCAGACCCCCCTCCCACGCTGGCCTGGGTCCAGCAACTATTCATCTGGTCGTATAATACTAATTGAAACGAACTCCAGGAATGGAAACATGAGGGTTGCTTTTTATTTTTCCTTCGTTGCTTTCTTTCCTCTTCTTTGATCTGCTGTCTTTGGGAGGGGAAGGGAGCACAGACATGGAGGGACAGAGGACGAATGATCGCAGCAGAGGTCCTCACTAGACACTGTTGAAAATTAACTCTACAACCTGTGGGTGGGGATGGGAGGGAAAACTGGGAGAGAGCCTGGGAAGGGGTGACAACGTTGGAAAAGACTTACGGGACTGAAACTTCTGCGTACATCACCTTTATAATAACAGTAAAACAAAAATTTTAAGTTTTAAAACTTCTTTAAAAGAGAGTCAGCGGGTGTCAGTGGATGACATTTATAATCCTAGCCCTTCCAGAGGCTGAGATCTGAAAATCGCAGCTAGAAGCCATCCCTGGTGGGAAAATCCATGAGCTTCTTCCTAGATTGAAGCCCGTTTGTATGGTGTTGCCAGCACCAAGCCCTCCCCCACTTTCCCTCTTACATTTCTGACTTCTGCTCAGGATACTTAAAAGTTTTACTCAGTAGTCAGAAGTCAGTGGCCCACCCCTGTAATGCTTAGATCTGAGATCTGAGAGTCACAGAAGCCAGCCCTGGCAGGAAAGGTCATGAGACTTTCATTGCCAATTAACCAGCAAAAGATTATGAGTGCAGGTGTGGCTCAGGTGATAGAATGCCAGCCAGCCTTAAGCAAAAAAGCTAATCCACAGCACCCAGCCCCAGGACCCTGCATGCACACACATATCGCCCACTATTCTTAACCCTCTCTGTTCCCAAGAGGGGAGGGCATGGGGGTAGAGAGACAGAATGCAGATGGTAGAGGCACACTTAAGGTGTGGAATTGGTTGTGATGGGTAACTGGAAAGGACTGTTTTTCTTTAAGACCAGAGATCTTGGGACATTCAAATGTCCACTGGGGAAATCAAGAAGAGAGAGACTGATGGTAAAGACAGAAGGACATGGGGCTGGGAAGGTGGCTCAGTGGTTGAGTGCTTGCCTTGCATGCATGAGGCCCTGGGTTTGATTCCTCAGCACCACATAAACAGAAAAAGCCAGATGTGGCGCTGTGGCTCAAATGCTAGAGCACTAGCCTTGAGGTGAAGAGCTGAGGGACTGGCAGACGTTGAGACTCCAGTAGATTAACTACCCAAGGGCAGCTGAGATAAATGGCTTTCTTCCCTCCCACATCCTTCACCTTCCCCTGCTCTTGTCCCTGTTCCTCCTTCCCAAAACAACTTCAACTTTTCATTGTTCTGTTGTCATGGTTGTGAACAATCTGCCTGAACTCTACTCACCCATTCTCTTTCGCCCTCCCTTTTAGCCAACTCCCTCCCTCTGTGGCTCCCCTATTCTCTTTCTCCACCTCCTCTTAATTTTCTTTTTACATTAAACAAGCATTTTGTCCATGTCCTTTTTCCTTTTTTTCATTTTTGTTCTACCCTTTGAAGTAGGATCGCTAATGATTCTCATCTGCACCTTGAAAGAAGGGATTGAACCGCAAGAGATTTGACAACCTGGTTTTTTTTTTTTTAAGTGTTTGATGTAACTCTGATCAAATAATATTTAAAAAAATGAACTCCAGGAAAAGGAAGTCCAGGAAATGGAAATGAAATTTTTCTTTGTTTTGTTTCTATTTTTCTTTTTGTCTTATTTGTTCATTTATCTGTCTTTAGGAGGGTAAGGGGGAGAGGGCATAGAAATGGAGGGACAAAGAGTGAACAAATGCAGCAGTGGTACTCACTAGACACTATGAACTCTTCAACTTGCGAGTGGGGATGGGAAGGAAAAACTAGAAGAGAGCAAAAGAAGGGGTGACACTGTCCAAACAGAAATGTAGTCTCTACCTGACTTGTGCAACTATACATCTGTAAGGTTGGGTCTGGGACGGCAGGGAGGGTCCTCCTCCTCTTGGCTAAGTCTCTGCCCTGTACCTGTGTCACCTAGGTCACTGGCACACCTGGAGGTCACATCCTGGGCCATCTCTCCTTGCTTCCCATTGGACCAGGGGAGGGTCCCAGGTCCTGAGGTCACATCTGCATCCAGTGCGGCCACACCTGGCCACACCTTCTCCCCAACCCCTTCTCTAACTAAACTCGGATCAGACCACAGCCCACCCCTTTTTGGCTGGGGGGGAGGGGGTGGGGCGGCAGCAATTCTGAAAATAAATAAACTTCTTTTCCCGCCTGAATACTCTTTATCAGCTACCAAATTAAACTTAGCATCTTTAATTTACCCTACAACATCATCTTTTTTTTTCTTGTTCTTTTTCTTCTTTTGGTCAGTCGTGGGGCTTGAACTCTGAGCCTGGGTACTGTCCCTCAGCACTTCAGCTCCAAGGCTAGTGCTCTACCACTTGAGCCACAGCGCCACTTCTGGTTTTCTGGTGGTTTGTTGGAGATAAGAGTTTCATGGACTTTTCCGCTGGGCTGGCTTTGAACCGCAATCCCCAGATCTCAGCCTCCTGAGTAGTTAGGATTACAGGCGTGAGCCACCACGCTGGCTACATTACCTTTATAATAACAAAAAATAAAAATAAGACATTTAGTAAAACAGTTCTAAGTTTATTAGGACTATTTTAGCATTATATTACTAATATAAGTATTAATTCTATTATAATTATCACTTAAACTAATTAATGATGTTAATATTAATATATTTAATATTATTGGTGATATGTTTAATATTAATATTATTTTAGATGGACCAGACGTAGGGTTTATTGGTGGGTATTCTTACAGAGGGGCTACTTTGGTAGCAACTTTCGCTGTCCTGGGACCACTGTATGGGGTGCATCACATGGTGACATCCAGCTTCTTCAAGATGTGGAGCTGCTGGTGGCCACGGAACTGAACTAGACTCTGCGTAGCGTCAACCATAATAAGCTCCTCATTTTGCTCCTTGTTCTTTTAAAAAAAATTTGAAGCAGTTGTACATAGGGTAAGTCAGGTTACACGAGCATTGTTTCTTGTTTCTTCTTGGTGTCTAGTTCCTAGTCCATGACCTCTTAAGTGATTTTCATTCTCTGACAGCTTATGGCTAAACTACGAATCAGATCAAACCCACACTGTCAGTGTAAAAATGGTGGCAGGGAGAAACAGAGAAAGCCCCACATGAAAGCAAAAGAGAGGGTTAAAAAATTAGCATGGCCGGGTGCCAGTGGCTCATACCTGTAATCCTAGCTACTCAGGAGGCTGAGATCTGAAGATCAGGATTCAAAGCCAGCCCCAGCAGGAAAGTCCATGAGACTCATCTCCAATAAACCACTAGAAAACGGGAACTGACACTGTGGTAGAGCACTTGCCTTGAGCTGAAGAGCGCAGGGACAGTGCCCAAGCCCAGAGTTCAAGCCACACAACCAACCAAAAACAAAAAAATTAGCATGGAAACCAATCTCCCCAAAAATAATGCATTCTGCTCATTAAAAAGAGCAAGAATGAATGACTCCAAAGGCCAATTTGCTTTCAGTTTTACACTTAGGAAGGACTTTGACTCTCTTCCTTCTGACAATGGCTGCGATGGAAACTGAGGCAGTCCCCCTTTCTTAGGCCTGAACTGTTTTCAGCCCTCACTTGCCTGTGCTATGTTTCAGAAGTATGGAGCTGGCATATGCTTTACACCTTGGTCTTTTTAAGGAAAGGCTCAGGATCTATTCGCCAATCTTAGATGATGGTGGTTGTTGTGGCCTCTGCCAGGGTCCATTTGAAATAATCGTCTGGGGTGAGGAGAACTAACAGATTTGCGTTTTTTGGTGTGTGGGACTGGGGTTTGAACTCAGGGCCTCGTGCTTGCTAGGTTGGCACTCTACCACTTGAACTATGCGTCCAGCCCAACACTTAGCTTCTTGATTATCCTAGTAAGCAATTCTTTGTTTTTTGTTTTTGTCGGTCATGGGGCATGAACTCTGGGCCTGAGTGCTGTCCCTCAGCTCTTCAGCTCAAGGCAAGCTACCACTCAAGCTACAGCGCCACTTTCGGTTTTCTGGTGATTAATTGGAGATAAGAGTCTCATGGACTTTCCTGCCTGGGCTGGCTTTGAACCATGATCCTCAGATCTCAGCCTCCTGAGTAGCTAGGATTACAAGCGTGAGCCACCGGTGCCCAGCTCCTAGTAAGCAATTCTTTTCATTAGGAGGATCTCTTTAGACCTGAGATCTAAGTAGAATTATTATTAATAGCACTTCCAGTCAACATTGTCCCACTTTGGATAATAAATTATATGGTGGTATAATGTACGGTAAGGGGCGGCCTTCCTACGCAGCCACCCCTGATAAAGGAAAAGAAGATAAAGAGAGAAATGTATTTGAGCTCTTCAATTCAAATTCCTAATCTTCCCCTGTAGTTTTTTTTTTTTTAGTCTTATGAGTCATTAAATTCCCTTCCTTTGCCATTTTGTTTATCTAATTTGGGTTGGATTTCTGCCATTTTCAACAAATCATTCTGAGTCAGCTCAGAGTATTTGAATGTTTTTAAACATTTTTCTTTGTGAAATGACGCAGGAAAGACGGGAGAACAAGGCTGGGCCCAGGGTTGATTTGCAGGAACAACCAAGAGTCCTTTTCCCTGGTAGGCCTAGTCCTTTCCTTTGCCAGCTCTGGATCCGTGGTCTACAACTAGAGGGCTGTAGATGTGCAGTAAACCAACCAATTGATTGTTTTCTGATCTCAATAATATAGTCCTGGCCATCTGACTTAGTGTCCTACATCTCTAAGCCATTGCCCTGTCCAGGAACACTTGGCCCTTTCAGAAGATATGAACCATAGGCCAAGAAAAGTGTTTGGCAGAAAAAAAAAAAATCAATGAGTGCTGTAAGTCAGGATTTTCTTAACAATCTGATCTCTTTCCTTTGTTGACCATACACAGCCAACATTGCAAACATCTTGTCACCTGAATTATCTTAAACAACATGTGGCCCTAGGATGGGACCATTCACGGATGCACCAGAACTTTGCTAAGTCTAATGGGAGACCCAATGCTATGGCTTTCCAGTTTCCACCGGTGCTCCCAGTATCTGTAATGAAACGTCACTTGGCCTCCTCTCCCTTTCTGGCCTGGGATAGAAATGTGGAAATGAAAAGAAAAGAAAAGGGGCTGGGAAGGTGGCTCAGTGGTAGAGCGCTTGCCTTGCATGCCTGAGGCCCTGGGTTCAATTCCTCAGCACCACATAAGCAAAAAGAAAAAAGCCAGAAGTGGCGCTGTGGCTCAAGTGGTAGAGCGCTAGCCTTGAGCTGGAGAGCTGAGGGACAAAGCCCAGGCCCAGAGTTCAGACCCCATGACCGGACCCCCCCCCAAAAAAAAGAAAAGAAAAGAAAAATTCTTCTTATACAATCATAAAAGAAAGCTATGCCAAATATGCCGAAGAGGCTTAAAGCAGTAAGTAGCTTCCCTTCTCTTGCACCTGAGGCTAAGAAAAAGAGTTCAGGAGCTCCACCTGCTGAACAGGGGGAATGGACCTGTCTGTATAGGGGCTTTGGAATGGAAGGGCACCCCTAATGCAGCTTTTTCAGAACACACAAGAGCCTTGTTTATTTCACCCTATCAACTAGGATTAAGCAAATGAGAAAGGACCCCCTGGGAGCAGTTTACATTCCTGTGCCAGGGGCTCTCCCTCACTCCCTGCTCCCTGCCCTGCTTACCAAGGCCACTATTTGCATGTATGCAAGGATCTTCCTATGTAATCTAGGCTGGCCACTAACATAAAATCCTCTTGCCTCAGCCTCCTACGTGCTAGGATTACAGGTATATGCCAGGATGCCCAGCACCAACATGTCACTTCTTTTTTGTTGTTGCTGCCAGTTGTGGGGCCTGAACTCTGGGTGTGGGCGCTGTCCCTCAACTCTTCAGCTCAAAGCTAGCGCTCTACCACTTGAACTACAGCTCCACTTCCAGCTTTTTCTGCTTCTGTGGTGCTGAACCCAGGGCTTCATGCATGCAAGGCAAGCACTCTACCAGTGAGCCACCTTCCTAGCCCAACATGTCACTTCTTTAGCTGTTGAGTGAAATTTGTTGTCTCTAGAACCCCTGGGCTATGTTCTGGAGCATTTGGTGTTACCCCAGGAGCACTGGAAGAACAAAGGTAAGGAATATGCAGTCCATGTCAGAGAAGGAAAATCTAGCTCTAATTCCCTAGGGTAAAACCTCTGTAAATTGGACATTTGGTTCTCTCTCAATGATACATGGTACATCAAGAACAAAACCAAGGTTGTGGTAGGAAATATTTAACTCAAGAAAACAGATAGGGGCTAGGGTATAGTTCAGTGACAGAGTGCATACCTGGCTTTGTGCAAAGCCCTGAGTTTAATCTCCAGCATAAAGAGGAAAGGAAGGAAAGGAGGGAGAACGGAAGGAAGGAAGGAAGAAAGAAAGAAAGAAAGAAAGGAAAGAAAGAAGAAAGGAAGAAAAGGAGGGAGGAAGGGAGGGAGGAAGGGAATGGAAAAAAATGTATTTGGAACAGATTAAAGTATAAATCCTAAGTAGTCTTACTTGTTCTTTAGACAGTTCTCAAAATCAGCTCCTACTTATTCTATAAACAGAAATATTTTTTGAACTAAACTAGAATAATTACTCCAAAAACAAGCTAATGGAAACAATTTGTGTTCCATTATATCTAGCACTATCTTTTCCCCTTTTTGTTAGAATATCTGACTACTTTCATTGTTTAAATTATGTAGATTATTGAACAAAATAGTGGATTTCATCATGACATCACCTTTACTTAAACTAAAATCTAGCTTGTGCATGGTGGTATGCCAGAGGCTGAATGAAGAAGGTCATGGATCCGTGATTGCCTTAAGCTACATAGATAGTGTAGTGGGGAGGTGCAGTGAGACCACTCAGTCTACAGTGAAAATGTAAAAGATTTCATTGAGTGAAAAGTGCTGATGCTCCAGGACCGCACCTGGAGTTGGGATCCCAGGAAATGCCCTGAGTGCCAGCCCATAGGGGCTTCTAAGCATTTGGGGCTAGGGCGGGGAAAGTGGGAGGCTGGGTGTTGGTTTTAGCCAATGATTGTTACAAGAAATGCACATCTTAAGTTTAAATTTCCAGCCAAGGTTTTGCTTGTGGGATGCAGGGGAATAGAACAAAGGATGGTGATGGTTCTGCTGGGTTAGGGCTCCCATTGCTCAGAAAACAGCAGAAGCAGAGTTACAGAGTTATGGAGTTACAGAGTTACAATTACAGTTACTAGCTAAAGTAATGAGTTACCAGGGAAGTCTTATCCACAGCACACTTACATTTATATCTTAAAAATTATTCATTATCCATTTTACACAATCCAAGTCAAATATCATATTCATCTTTATGTCCTCCACCATATCAATAGAACCTGTCATAAATAAAGAAATATATAAGTAAATAAACCCTCGTGTTTAGTGTCAGTACCAAAGTATCCCTTTAGTGAACACTTGACAATGCCCTGCTCATTATACTTTCAGTTTATTTTATTTTTGTTGAAGAACACATTCACCTCAAACAGTTCTAAAGACCATTTTTCTAAGACCATCACAGTGCTGAGTGTCACATTATTCAGCTTTATCTAATGGCAATGAGGCTCACAAGAGAATGTGTTGTCAGCTTAGTACATACTTCTTTCTCTTTGTCATTAGAATAAGAATTGTCTCTCCTTAGAATGCATCATTGGAAAGAATTAAGCCTTCTACCAAGTCTGGAGATGTCTCCTGATGGATTGCTATCTATTGGGGCTACTAAACATTTATTTGTAGTGACTATGCAATTACCTCCTTTGATGATGATTTGTGATAACCTTATCATATGACTGACTCCCCGAGAGCCTGCCCTTTATGCAAGTGAGCTGATGTCAAAAGCCAGCAGATGAGGCACATTGGCTGGAATGAGTCAGGTCTTGCAGATTTTTGTCCCATTCTATTTATGGGATGTTGATTTTGTATGTGTCGAACTATCCTTGAATCCCTGGAATGAAACTAACTTCATATGTTGTTGAATTTGGTTTGCAAGTATTTTGTTGAGCATTTTTGCCTGTGTGCCCAAGAAAATTAGTCTACAGTTTCCGTTTACGTTGTATTCCTATTCAGTTTTGGTATCAGGTTAATACTGGCTTTGTATAATGAGTCTGGAAGTATTTTTCTCTTTCATTTTATAGAATAGTTTTAAGTTCTTTAAGGTTCTAGTAGAACTCAGTGGTGAATATATCCAGTGTGGAGTTTTTCTTTGTTGGAAGCCTATTTCTGCTTAAATCTCATGGTTCACTATAGATCTATTTATGTTGTTTAATTTTGGTAGATCATATGTTTCATCTAGATTTTCCAATTTTTTGAAAGTAAGTTTTCAAAATATTATCTAATAAATACCTGGATTTCAGTGGTATCTTTTTTTAAAAAAATTTACTTTATTATTGTTTTAGAGGTGACATACAGTGGGGTTACTTTTACGTATGTCAGGTAATAAGTACATTTCCTTTTGCAGTGTCTTCTGTTCCCTCCTCTCCTACTCCCTCCCTCCCAGCTCTACCCACAAGTTGCCTAGTTCATTCATGTTCACCAGTGTGTCTGGTGTAGTCAGTGCTAAACTTTTTCACCCTTTTTCCTCTGATTCTATGCCCTCTTCCCCCCCTCCCACAGATGTGCACATGAATACACTGTATATAAGTTAAGGAATATAGAGGCATCCAAAGAAGAAAAATCAAATTAAGAAAATTTTGTCCTTTGTTTCCCTGCCGGAGCCTGCTGGTAATGAAAGGGAATCCTGAGTTAGGGGGCAAGGATGAGAAATAAGAGACAAGACAAAGGATGGGGGTCGGGAGGCCTGCAGCTCAAGACTGCAGCACTGTTTATTTTTAACTTTCCCTAATATATACCGTAGGAGTCAAGAGGTAGCATAAGGTTACTATAGTCCAGAAAAACAAGGAAAATTTCAGTAAAAACAGAGTCTTTCAAGTAAGCCAGTTTCTTGTACATGCCTCCAAACCAGAATAGGGGTCAAGATGACCTTTGAGCTTTACTGTCAGCGCCCAACATTTCCCTATCTCTGGAGTTCATTTCAGTATGCATATTATTTTATATACATAGGAAGAGGCACTTGGGCATTGCACCTTAGTGGTTCTCTCCTAAGACCACCTTCTTTTGGCCTCACTGTATGTGAATATCTACAATCCTGTGTAAATTGTCATATCTCAATGCATTTTAGATCTAACTTCTGCATATCATGGAGAACATGCACTGTTTGTCTCTCTGATTTTGGCTTACATCACTTAACATGATTTGTTCTAGTTCCATCCATTTCCCTGCAAATGACATTATTCTTTCTAATGGCTATGTAAAATTCCACTGTGTATAGCTATCACATCTTTTGGATCCACTCATCTATTGTGGGGCAAATGGGCTGTTTCCATATCTTGGCTATTGTGAATAGTACAGCAATGAGCATGGATGTGCAGGTGTCCTTATCATATCCTGGCTCATGATGTTCAGGGTGGATGCCCACAGTAGTATGGCTGGGTTATAGGGAAGGTCTATTTTTAGTTTTTTGAGGAACCTCCAGACTGCTTTCCAGAGTGGTTGTACCAGCAGTGCAATAGGGTTCCTTTCCCCCACATCCCCACCAGTATTTGGTTGTTAGAATTCAAAATGATGGCCAATTTAACTGGGGTGAGATGGCATCTCAGGGCTGTTTTGATTTGTATTTCCTTCATGGCCAGGGATGATGAGCATTTCCTCCTGTGTTTCTTTGCCATTCTTACCTCTTCTGAGAAGTCTCTCCTTAGCTCCCTTTCCCATTTAGTAATTGGTGTATTAAGTTTGGGAGGAGTTCGTTTCTTGAGTTCCCTGTGTATATTGGATATTAGTCTTTGATGTATTGCTGATAAATATTTTTTCCCCAGTTGGTTAGCTGTCTTTCTCATTTACTATGTCCTTAGCTGTGCAGAAACTTTTTATTTAATGTAGTCCCATTTGTAGAGTCTTTCTCCTACCTGTTGTGCTCCTGGGACTCTATTCAAGAGGTCCTCCCTGTACCTGTAAGTTCAATGTCTCCCCTACTCTCTTTTGAAGTAGTTTCAGAGTTTTGGATCTGATGTTGAGGTCTTTGATTCACTTTCACCATGTTAGGCATGGTGACAGGCTGCGATCCACTTTGAATTTTCTGCATCTGGCTGCCCAGTTTTCCCAACACCAAAGTTGAAGAGGCTATGTTTTTTCCACTGTATGTCTTTGGCTCCTTTGTTGAATATCAGATGACTGTAAATATGTGGCTTTATTTCTGGGTCTTTTAATCTATCCCATTGATGTTCAGGTCTTTTTTGTGCAATACGAAGCTCTTTTTGTTATTATGGCTCTGTGGTAGAGTTTGAAATCTGTGATACCACCAGCATTGCTTTCATTTTGCCTATAATTACTTTGACTATTCTAGGTCTTTTGTTGTTCCCTATGAATTTTTAGATTGTTTTCTCCATCTCAGTAAAGAATATCATTGGGATTTTGATGGGGATGGCATTGAATCTGTCTATCATTTTTGGCAGTCTGGCCATTTTCACAATATTGTTTCTACCTAGCTATCCATGGACATCGAAGGCCTTTCCATTTCCTGGTGTCCTCCTTGATTTCTTTCTTTATATTTTTATATTTTTTGCTATAAAGATCTTTCACATCTTTGGTTAGGTTGTGTGTGTGTGTGTGTGTGTGTATTGCAAATGGGGTTGTTTTCTTGATTTCCCTTTCTGCTTGTCTGGTGGCACCATGGAAACTCTTTGGGTATGGGTGCTGAGATGCCTGGCCCAGGCTCTCTGTCTCTCTGGGCTGCAGGAGTTTTCTGAGTATGGGTGTTGTCGTTCTCTGGTAGGTCCTAGAGTCCTGCTGCTTCATGGCTCCTGGCACAGGATGGATGGGGAAGGGATTTTTGTGATTTTTCCATACTTGTGTGTACAAAGTATGAGTTTTTTTTCCATTCCTGTGATTTTTCTCCTTGCTCATGTATTTGCTGTTGTCGATCTCTAGGGGAGAAGTGTGTATCAGGGCTCCACATCTCTGTTTGGTTAATGAGAGCTAGGATGATTCCCTATTGTTTCGTCACCATCTTCTTTCCCTTCTTCCAGTGGTATCTTTTGTAATATTCTACTTTTTATGCCTAATTTTAGTAATTTGTTTTCTTTATTAAATTAGCTAAAAGTTTATCAATCCTGTTTATCTTCCCAACTCTTTGGCTTATCGATTCTTTTGATTATTCTTTTGGCCTTAACCTCACTAATTTCCACCTTGGTGTGATTTCTTCCCATCCACCTACTAATTTTGTGTATACTTCGTTCTTATTTTCTAAGACCTTGAGGTCCAGGGAACGGCCTAGCTCCTTAGTTGCTCACAGGCTGGTGTGCTCATGTGAACCCATTCACCAAATCCCAGCACTGCCAAAAGATGAATCCTGATGTGAGAAGCCAGTCGTTGCACCTATTTCCTCTCCTGTTAAGGTCCTGCGTCTCAGCTGGGATGGAGAATGCATAGGCAACCCTATGGGAATAGGTTGTCATCCATGTCAGCACCATTATACCTGTCACCATGCTCAGTAAAATATACAATACCTCCATGAATTAGACACAAAGGAAGGAGAAGGAGAGCACCAAACGCAAGATGCTGTCCACACATGGATGTCAATATAGATCCTATGTTTAAATTATGAGTTTATGACTATCCTAGCCCTCCCAGGGGCTCGATGTCAGGTCCTGGGAACAGCCTAGCTCCTTAGTTGCTCACAGGCTGGTGTCCTCACCTTGACCCTTTTGCCAATTGGGCCTGCTAGGCTCTGAGTTAAAATCCCAGCACTGCCAAAAGATGAATCCTGACGTAAGAAGCCAATCAATCCACCTGTTTTCCTGTCCTGTGAAAGTCCTGGGTCTCGGCTAGGATGGAAAATGCATAGGCAACTCTATAGATATGGGAATAGGTTGTCATCCATGTCAGCACAGTTATATCTGTCATCATAATCAATAAAATACAAAATACATCCATGACTAAGACACACAATAAAAAGAATAACTACACTGAACACAAGATGCATTCCACACATATGTAAATAAGGATCCTATGTTTAAAATAGGTGGGCATGTTATTTTGTACAGTGCTGGGGCTTCAATTCTGGCCCTGGGACCAGGCCTGAAATTCTAGTCTTTAAAGATGGTGAGCTTCCCCTTCCCCCACAGTGCAACAGAGTTACCCAGACCTGAGTTCAAATCCCAGCTCTGGCAGAAAAATTGTGTGAATTCTGAGCCAGGGTGCTTCATTAATCACTTATTATTTTTTTTTTGGCAGGCCTGGGGCTTGAACTCAAGTTGTGGCAACTGTGCCTCAGCTGTGATCACCCTAGGCTACAGGCTCTGGACCCACTGCCCATCCTCTGACCTTAGGACCCTAAAGCTTACAGGAAAAAAGAAAAAGCCCTGGGTGGGGAAAAAGCAGCCGGAAGTTCCACCTGGTACTTTTACATTTATTTTCCTTTGCACGGTGAACATCCTGGGTCCCAACCTCATGGCCTGCAGAGAGAAGGTGACCTGGCGTGGCTGAAGGCCTGCTAGCTATTGGGGAAGTCACAGGCTGACCCTGCAACAGAGGCCCCAAGTTCAAATCCCAGTCAGACCCCTTCAATGGAATGGCCAGAGATCCTGAGATACTCATTTCCAGACCTAGGAAGAGCCCTGGAATGCGATCAATCTCATCCTTGAATGAATAGTTCGTGCATGATGTGAGTAGGAAATGGGGCATCGATTATTTTTAATGAAGAGTTGATGAAGTGTGACAGTAATAATCACATTCATGAAATGGAGGCACCAGGAAAGATCCAAGAATCGGTAGTCACACAGTAGATTGGATTCCATCCAAGGTCTCCATCTCTCCTACTTTATACAAACATGTATTTATTTGCATACTACCTTCAGCTTATGAATGGATGACTGCTGTGTTCCCCCCTCCCGCCCCCAGAGGGGCTCGATCTCAGGTCCTGAGAATGGCTTAGCTCCTTAGTGGCTCACAGGCTGGTGTGCTCATGTAGACCCATTTACCAATTGGGCCTGCTGGGCCCTGAGTTGAAATCCCAGCACTGCCAAAAGATTCATCCTGATGTCAGAAGCCAATTGTTGTACCTGTTTTCCTGTCCTGTGCAAGTCCTGGGTCTCAGCTAGGATGGAGAATGCATAGGCAACCCTAGAGCCATGGCAATAGGTTGTCAGCCATGTCAGCATGGTTATATCTGTCATCGTATACACAAGCCAATACATAATACCTCAATGAATAACACATGAAATAAAGAGAATAACTACACTAAATGCATGATGCAGTCCACACATGGATGTGAATATATATCCCATGTTTAAATTATGCATTGATGACTATCATGGTCCCGCCCAAGGCTTGATCTCAGGTCCTGGTAATGGCCTAGCTCCTCAGTGGCTCACAGGCTGGTGTGCTCATGTGGGCCCATTTGCCAGTTGGACCTGCTAGGCCCCGAGTTCAAATCTCAGCACTACCAACAATTGGATCCTTGAGTAAGAAGCCAAGTGTGACACTTGTTTTCTTTTCTCTGAGAGTCCTGGGTGTCAGGCATGATGGAGAACACATCTACAAATCTAGATGCCATGTGATAGGATGTCATCACTGTAATAAATGGAATGTGTGTCATTATAGACAACAAAATAACTGGTAAATTAATGAATAAAACAAAAAAATTCAAGGAATAACCACACCAAACATGATATGAGCTGAACATCAATAGATAAGTAAAAATCTGATCTTACAATGTATATAAATACTATGTTTTCCAGGGCTGAGGCTTGAATTCAGGCCTAGGGACCAGGCCTGACTTTCCTGTCTTCACACCTGGTGAGCTTCCCCTTTGCCTACACTGTTGAATATTTACCTAGATCCTGAGTTCAAATCCAAAGGCTGGCAGAAAAATGGAGCAAATTGCAAGCCAGGGAGCTAATTTTTTAAATTTAGTTTATTTATTTATTTATTTTGCCAAGCCCAGGGCTTGAATTCAGGTCGTGGCAACTCTGGCTCAGCTTGATCACCCTAGGCTTGGGTGCAGCCACTGGACCCACAACCTACCCTGGGATCCTAGGCCCCAAGGCTTTGCAGGAAAAAAAATGCACAGAAAAAAAGTGGGAAGAGGATATTTTTACATTTTCTTCCTTTGCATGGTGACCATCTGGGTCTGAATGACATGGCTGCCAAGGGTACTTCACCTTGCATTGCCGAAGGCTGGCGAGCTATCAGGGAAGCCTTAGGCCACTTGGCAACGTAGCCCCTGATTTAGGGTCCTGACACGTACCAATGGTGGGAGATCCTAAGAGACTTGTTCCCATCCATAGGAATAACGATGGAATGTTATCAATGTCACAGTTGAATGAGTTGTGAATGATAATCCTATAAAATTAGACAGCGTGATTGCAGGAGGCTGATTGACTTTAATTAACATTTTATGAAGCATTAAAAGAATGCTATTACTTACATGGACGCAATAATTTCAGGATACCGGTTGATTTCATTAATAGTTTATTAAAGATGAAAACAATAACATTAATTACATGGAGGCATAATAAATAACCAAGAATTGGTAGGAATGTAGTCTATATAACTGAATAATGTATAGACACCTCTGGCACTCTATAAAGATATATATTTATTAGCATTCTACCATCTGCGTGTCACTCTGTTCTTATTTTGTCAACACCTGGGGCTCAATCTCAGGTCCTGGGAACTGCCTGTCAGTTCAATTTGCCCCAGGATGGTGTGCTGACACTCATTCATTCATTAATTAGGCCTTGTAGGCCATGAGTTCAAATGCCAGCACTACCTAAAAATGAATCGTGGGGTAAGAAGCTGATGGTGACATGTTTCCCTTTTCTGTGAAAGTCCTGGGTGTCAGGTATGAAGTGGAATATATATGCAGACCTATATCCTATGTAATCAATGTAATAAATGTTCTGTGCATCATAATAGTCAATAAAATAAATGATCAATACATGAATAAAACAAAAAATAAAATGAATAACTACACTGAGTGCAATATGGAGTCAACATATGTATGTAAATGTAAAGCATATATTTAAAATGTACATGAATAGGATGTTTTCTAGTGCTAGGGCTCGATTTCAGGCCTAGGGAACAGACCTGAAGTTTTTGACTTCAAGGAGGTGAGCTTCCCCTTCCCACACAGTGCAACAGAGTTACCCAGACCATGAGTTCAAATCCCAGGCCTGGTAGAAAAAAATGGCACCTCTATACTATGTGACGCCAAATTCTTAGGTATTTTATTATTCTTCCATTTAATGAATGTGATTGTTTAAATACTTAATAAAGTATTAATTAAAATCGATCGGTGTCCTATCATATAACTGTGTATAATTTTATACTAGAATGATTTGAGAACTGCTCATTCAATCATGTCATTGATCCCATTCCATTGGTATTTATATGGATAGGAACAAGTTTCCTAGGCTTTCCTACCATTTGAAGGTGGCAGGACCAGGATTCGAACTGTGGGTTCCAGCTCCCACCACTTAAACCTGAGGACAGGTAACTTGCCGGTCTGTCCGAGAACATCAGCAAGAGCAATGATTAGGCAGGCACCAGTGGCTCTCAGCAGTCCTCCTTGATACTTACAAGGCTGTGATAGGAGGATCATGGTCAAAGTCACCCTGGGCAGGAAAGTCCTTGAGACCTGTGTCCAACTTCAGTGCCAACAAAGCCAGAAGTAGTGCTGTGTGGCTCCAGTGGTAGAGGGCTAGCCTTGAGCAAAAGCAGTTCACAGACTGTGCCCAGATCCCGAGTTCAAGGTCCGGGACTGGCAACAAACAGACAAACACAAAAATCTGTGCAGCCATCCAGCTAAAGCAGGTCACCCTCCTGTGCCCATCTGAACTGGACAGAGTTCCTTGGGAAAGGGTCTGGGGGAGCCACTGTCATCTTGACTCCACCCATTCTTCCTGCATCACAGGATTCCAGCCACACCCCCATTCTTTCATGGTTCTTTCTGACCAATGGAATACAAGAACTGTGGCCACACCCACATTCCATTCTGCCTGGTAGCACCAGGATTCCCTCTGTTGGTTGACACCACTACAAGCAGTTGAGGAAGGTAGAGATGGCTGAGTGGTGAGCAAGAGACTCGAGGCCACTTTGGAGTAAAGTAGGAAATTGATGGCCTAGTGAGTGGGAGAATACAGGATTTCCCAGAGCCTGGGAATGTGGCCAGCCCATCTTTCCCATCCCAGCGCTCAGATGTCTGAAACAACAAGACTTCGTGAGAGAGCTGCGGGCAAGAAACTACTGCCAGAACACCAGCAGAAGAATCCTCCCAACAGACCTGCAACATTCAAGAAAACAAAGAACACGAAAAAGTGAAGGATCCCCAAGACAAACACCACCAGGGAGCGTGATTCAACGGAGGGTCCGGCCAAAGGTGATGCCGACTGCGGGCCTCCCCTGCCTTTGGATACAGTCACAGCCACCAGGGTCCAAAGTGTCAGTGGTCCTGATACCACCAAGGATCTGCAGAGGTGCTACCGACCTGTGGTGCCCACCCTGGACAGCAGCAAAAGAAGAAACCAGGCGCTCTGTGCCAAGATCCAACCACTGAAGTAGGAAAAGACAGACCTGCAGGATCGACGAGAGAAAGAGAGGGAGAAGATAGCCCAGGTGCACGCAGCACCAAAAACGGAGCTAGAGATCCACAAGGCACCCACACAGAGGTTGGTTTTGGCAGAAAGCAATTTACAATCGGCACTGGCCCATGTGCGACCGGCAGCCGATGACAGAGAAAGGGAGCATGAAGCTCTCAAAAGCCGCCTGCAGGCCGCAGAGTGGCGTGTGGTGGAGCTGGAGATGGCAGCTTCTGCGGTCACTGCTGCACAGAAGGAGATCGAAATGTTCTTCGAACAGCTGAATGATGGACCCTTCAGTTTGAGGAAAAGACTAGAAGCTTCGATGACCTGGAGCAAGTGAACACGGAGTTGCAGGAGAAGCTGGAAGTGCTCTGGACACAGAGGAGCAACAAGAAGAACAGAATCTCCAAGTTCTAACAAACGCTGGTGGGGCATTAGGTACTGAAGAGACTACTGGACAACCTGAGCTGGATGGTGACCGCAGCAAATCTGGAGAGAGACACCTTCACGGAGGACCTGAGCATTGAGAGGTCCACGTGGAACGAGGAGGCCCGGCAGCTGACCCAGCGGGTGAACCAACTGACAGAGGAGAAGAAGTGAGGGGCAAGGCAGGTGCTGGACCTAGAGAACGAGCTGGGGAAACTGAGAAGGAAGCTGGCAGAGCCATGGGCCCCTGCGGGACCATTTCAGGCCGAGCGGCAGCTGCAGGCCCAGGCCTACAGCATGCAGATGCCCCACATCCAGAGCCGCCCACAGCTCTCAGGCTCGGGTGAGGAGCACTCCCTCCCTTTCTTCTGCAGACTGATACGGATGATGACTATGTGACATACTGACTCTCCAAAGCCTCTGCAGCCACCACAAGTAGGTGGCCGGGTGGCCTTCTCTCAGGCCATCTGCCGGGTGATGGGAAGGGTAAACTGCAGGCCGGGTAGGGCAGAGGCTGACAGGAGGTGGCCCACATTCAAAGGACATCTAATAGCCCATTGGTGGCCAGGGAAGAGGCCCATGTTATGCTTATCAAAAAGAAAAAATTGTTTTCAAAGGGGAAAAAAAGGCCTCCAACAAAGATTTGTTCTTCCAGTCCTGGCGCTTAAACTCAGGGCCCTGCCACTGTCCCTGAGCTGTTTTTGCTCAAGGCTGGTGCTCTACCAGTTGAGCCCCAGCACCACTTCTGGCTTTTTCTGTGTGGAATCGAACCCAGGGCTTCAGACATGCTAGGCGACATCTCTACCACTGAGCCACATTCTCAGCTAGGATGATCCCCTGCCCCCAAACCCATATGGCCATTCTTCAGATAAATAGGAAATATGGGGCTAGGATGAATAAGAAGCACAAGTCTGGTTCACACAGAAATACTCCCCTGCCTCCTCTTCCCACATCCTTAGTTGAAGTTTCTCTTCTACCATTAAGGGATGAGAAAGGGAGAGAGGAGTCCTGATAAAGGAGTACCAAGAACAGAGGCCCCCTGAGCCCCACAGCCTCCTCCATACAAGTGGTCCTCCAGATTCTGATCTTACCTGACTCAATGTGGAGTCTACACTGTCTCCCCACCCCTGCAAGGCTCCAGGTGATAAAGGTCAGCCCTGGCCTCAGCCCATACCCAGGTTGGAAGCTCCAATCCCAGACTGACTTCCGCCTCTGACTGTCCCGAGTTAGGCCAGACCCACCACTTATCATGAAGGTGATGACCTCATGGATGGATTCCAGGAAGAAGGTCTATGGCAAAGAGCAGAAGCAGCAGGGTGAGCAGGGTGGAAGGAGGTGAGGCGATTGCTCTGGGATCTTCCTCCTTGGAGCCTTCCTGTCCAACCAGGGCCATCCTGACCCGCAGCCAGGCCAAGGCCAGGGGGTGAGATGAGATGGGGGAGCTTTATCTTAGCGCACTTGAAAATTCCAATTATATTTGGCCCATGCCTACCCCAAAGCCAATGCAATGCCTCTCCTTCTTGTTATTGGCCGTGAGCGCTGTCCCTGAGCTCTTTTCCTCATGGCTGGCGCTCTACCACTTGAACCACAGGACCTTTTCTAGGGGTTCATTGAGGATAAGAGTCTCGCACACTTTCCTGCCCAAGAGGGCTTGGAATTGTAATCCTCCAGATCTCAGCTTCCTGAGTAGCTAGGATGACACGCGTGGGCCACCAGTGTCCAGCATGGGATGTTTTTTGAAGACATCTTGGCAAGTCTGTAAAAGGAGCCCCAAAGGGCCTGGAGAGGCCACGACCCAATCAAGGAGCTAGCTACCCAATCAAGGTAGGCTAGTGCTCTGCCACTTGAGCCACAGCTCCACTTCTGCCTTTTCGGTGGTTAATTGTAGGTAAGGGTCTCAAGGCCTTTCCTGTCCGGGGTGGCTTTGAACATGATGGGAGCCCCAAGGAAGCAAGAGTAAACACAGCTTGCAGAGGCAAGCCCTACAGTGGGGCGACTGCTTTCCCCTGGTGGCCAGACTCAGGACATGCAGTCCCGTGCCTCTGTGGGGGACTATTGCCCTCTAGAGTTCTATTTGGGGAAGTGACCGGTGCCAAGCTGACTTGCTCACCCTGAGGGCTGATTCCAAAACAGGTCTGTTCCATCCAGGTGGCGGCGGAGAGAGCTCCAGGAGGCCGGCTCCCAGGGGCACAAGGAAGGGAGAGGTCAGCTCCAGGCCGAGCTCAGAGGCTTCCCCCCCCAACCCCGGATGCCCCGACCTGTCAAATAAACACACCCAAAACCAAAGGCGGAGCTGTGGCTCAACATGGTGAGCCAAAGAGCCCAGGGACTACTCCCCCCAGTTGTGAATTCAAGCCCCACAGCTGACCCTCCGCCATAGAACACAGAAGAGCAAAGTGTAAGCCTGTGCCATTTGTGAAGTGCTACTGAAAGAACGGTGATACTGAAGAAAGCACCCTAAACAGTTCTGTATGCTGAGCCCTTCCACAGGGTGCTATGTGCTGAGTCCTTGAGAAGAGTAGGACAGGCTGAGTTTTCAAAGGGTGCTGTGTGCCCAGTCCTTTACCCAGGGTGCTTTGTGCCAAGTCCCTCAAAGGGAGCTGTTTGCTAAGTCATCCCAAAGGGTGTTATGTTTTCAGTCCTTGAGAAGAGAGGGACAAAGTGAGCTTTTCAAAGGGCACATTGTGCTGAGTCCTTTACACAGGGTACTTTGTGCTGAGTCTGGCAAAAGGTTCTGTGTGCTGAGCCATCCCAAAGGGTGTTATGCGCTGAGTCCTTGAGAAGAGTGGGGCGTGCTGTGTGCTGAGTCATCCCAAAGGGTGGTATGTGCTGAGTCCTTTAGATGAGTGGGCCATGCTGAGTTTTTCAAAGGGGGCTGTGCCAAGTCCTTTACACAGGGTGCTTTATGTTGAGTCCTTTAAAGGAGCTGTGTGTTGAGACGTCCCAAAGATTTCTATGTGCTGAGTCCATGAGGAGGGACCAGCAGAGTTTTTCAAAGGGTGCTGTGTGCTGAGTCCTTTACACTGGGTGCTTTGTGTTTAGTTCTTCAGAGGGAGCTGTGTGCTGTCATTCCAAAGGGTGCTATGTTCTGAATCCTTGAGAAGAGTGGGATGTCCTGGATTTTGCAAAGGCTTCTGTGTGCTGAGTCCTTTACACAGGGTACTTTGTGCTGAATCCTTCAGCGGGTGTTCTGTGCTGAGTCATCGCACAGGCCACTATGTTCTGAGTGACAATAGTAGTATGTGCTGGGTTGTTCAAAGAGTGCTGTGTTCTGAGTTCTTCACACAGGGAGCTGTGAGCTGTCATCTACCTAGGGTGCTGTGTGCAGAGTACTCTACACAGGGTACTTTATGCCAAGTCCTTCAAAGGGCACACTGTGTTGAGTCCTTTACACAGGGTGTTTTGTGCTGTTTTTTAAAGTGTGCTGTGTGCTGAGTTGAGAGGTAGGTGTCCCTGACAATCACACGTGCACACACAGGGGTCTCAGTACGCGGGCTTGGTGTGTGGGGTGGAGGTGGATGGAGGAGAGTCTCCCGCAGCGGTGCGGCTGCGGGCAGATTCCATCCCCGGCAGGTGCTGGGGTTGGGGGCGCTGGGCTGTGGTGAGGCTGCTTCTGCCTTGGCTTGGAAGCCTTCGGGCGGAGTCGGTCGGAGCGCGAGGGGGCGGGGCCGAGGGAGGAGAGGCGAGGCCGAGGGGAGGAGGGGCGGGGCCGAGGCGGTGGCCCTGGAGGGCGGGTGCGCATGCGCGGCAGGGCGCCCAGGAGCAGAGGCGGGGCGGAGGGAGAGCGAGGCAAGCACTCCCATGTGGGGCGGCCGGCGGGTCAGAGCGGGGTCCCGGCGGGAGCGCGGAGGGGCGCGGGGGCACATCTAGCATGGCCCCGAGTCCCGGCGGGGGGAGCGCGACGGCGGCGGCGAGGTCGGCCGCGCTCAGCCCCGCCCCGGCCCACCCCGGCGCCCCGCGGCCCCGCGTGGCGATCATAGCGCTGCCGGCTCGGACGCGCGGAGCCTCCCGGCGGAGGTGGCGCCCGGCCCGCCCGCGGCCCCGACTCCGGGCTCGCGCGCCCGCCATGACGGCCCGGCGCCCGCTGCCGCCGCCACTGCTCGCCGCGCCCCAGCCGCCGTCTCTCCACACCTTCCCGCGGGAGCGCGCGGGAGCAGCCGCCCGGCACCCGCCCCGGGAGCCGTCCCCCGAGACCCCGCCCCGGGACCCCGCCACAGCCCCGGGACCCGCCCCCCGCGACCCCGCTCCCGGCACCCGTCCCCGAGACCCCGCCACAGCCCCGAGACCCGCCCCCGCGACCTCGCCCCGGGACCCGTCCCCCGAGACTCCGCCACAGCCCCGGGACCCGCCCCCGCGACCTCGCCCCGGGACCCCGCCACAGCCCCGGGACCCGCCCCCGCGACCTCGCCACAGCCCCGGGACCCGCCCCCGAGACCCCGCCCCGGGACCCCGCCACAGCCCCGGGACCCGCCCCCGCGACCTCGCCCCGGGACCCCGCCCCCAGCCACCCGTCCCCCGAGACCCCGCCACAGCCCCGGGACCCGCCCCCGCGACCCCGCCCCCGGGACCCGCCCCCGAGACCCCGCCCCGGGACCCCGCCCCCAGCACCCGTCCCCCGAGACCCCGCCACAGCCCCGGGACCCCCCCCCCCCAGACCCCGCCACAGCCCCGGGACCCGCCCCCGAGACCCCGCCCCCCCAAATACCTACCCACCCACCCCCAACCTCGACCCCGACCCTGCCTCCCGCGATCCTCCCCGACCTGGACCCTTGCCTCTTCCCGGGCGTGGACGAGGCGGGGTGGGGCGGGCGGGGCGCCGAGTCTGTGGGCTGCGTCCCCCCCCCCCTCTGCCCCAGCCGCCAGTGTCCGGGAAGGGGAGAGGCGGGGCTGGGGGAGGGCGCCCCAGAGCCCGGCCTGAGCCGCACACCACACCAGTCCTTTCCTTGGTGGGAGCCCAGAGCCATAGTCAGGGCTACGCCCGCAGCCAACGCCTCGGGCTCTGCCTTTTGACTGGGGGGAAGAGGGGGGCTGGACGCAGAGACAGGCCCCAGCTGCGGGACCCTCATCCTCGGTGTCGGCCACCCTTTCCCCGAGGAGCCCAGAAGACCCCAGTGCGGAGGGGAGGGCGCTGGGGTCCAAGCAGAGGTGAGAATCTGGGAGGAACCCCCACCGGGCCTGTCCCCAGCTGCCCACAGTTCCCACAGGGTGTCACTTTTCCCAGCTGTGACACACACACACACACACACACACACACACCCGGCCTATCCCCCAGCTGTCCACAGTTCTCACAGGGTGTCATGTTTCCCAGCTCCACCAGCTTCTCCTGGTGCTCCTGGTCCATCTGGGCTCCTCGTTCTCCCTAAGAGTCCCCAGAGTCGCCCAGATGCATCTAGGAAGGAAGTGGGGAGTCCGTCCATGGATCCTTTAGGACCCCATCCGTTTCCCCAGCACGGGAGACCCACGGTCACACGTGGGTGCTCAGACGCCCCTCCGAGGGCACAATGACTGCCTGCTTGTTTTCTGTCCCTGGTTCAGAGCAGCCACCTGTCTCAGGACGACTCCTCCAGCCAGCATCCTGGCCTAGGGTTCTGGCAAATGGGGAGTCAAGGCTGATTGTTCCCAAGGGGAAGGGTCTGGCTCTGGCGAAGGGCAGAGATGGGGTTCTGTGTCCTTAGAGCGGTGCTCCCCTTGGGTGGGAGCCCCAGCTCTGCCAAGGGAACAGGGAATGGGAACCTTTGTGTTCCAGCTTGTAGATTCTCCCAGATGAGGAGCAAACTAACTCAGACACTTCTCTGTGTGCGTTCTGTTGTGGTCTTTGTCTTCATCTTTATTCCTCAAAGCCAAGTAGGAACCAAGCCACAATTTTTGTTTTCTCCTTCACCGTTTCATGGCTCCTTTCCACCTCTTTCCACCTCTCTCTTCCTCCTTTCCTGTAGCCCACAGTAGCTGCTGGGCCTGCGTAGTTCTCTCCTAGGAGGCCTGTGTGAACCCCGGGAGGGGACACCTGCATTACCTCAGAAGCCCTGGTTATGCCAATGCCTGACAGGGGGACTGGAACTCAGAAAGAGGGAAAAATGCCAAAAGCCCACTGCTACTGGAGGAAGGCCTGGAGGCATACGGCTCTGTCAGACGTGTAGCTGCCCTACCAAGGGCCAAGGGGGCCCAGGAAGAAGGGGGCAGGAGAGGCTAGAAACCTAAGTGTTTGGGAAGGAGAATAGGCCGAGTATGTGGGAGGTGGGTGAAGGCCCCTGGGCTGTCACCTTTCCCCCTTTGGGCCTCAGAGGAGGGTCCTCGTACAGATGCCAGGGCCATCGGCAGGAGGTGGGCCACGGTACTGGCAGAAGATTTAGAGTTCTCTAGATTGTGCTGTGAATCCCCTTCTGAGACATGCGCGATCCACCTTCAGCCGATAGGGTGGGTGCCGCTCCAGGCTGGGTAGCCCTGGCTTCTGCCTCGAAACCCCACCCCCATCACAGCTTCCACCCTCCTGAGCACCCAGGACCTCATATCTCAACATCTGCGCTCCGTGAATTCAGGGCCTTTTATTCTAAGCTTTTGGGGTCTTCTCAGCAGCAGGGGCAGCCAGAATGAGTGAAGATGAAGAACCATACAGCCTCTGGGCCGTACAGCCGTGCGGTGCCTCCCCAGGCCCTACACCACCAGCTCTCAGGTGAGGGAGAATGAAGAATCCGGCCTGGGGTGGAGGCCCAGTAACAGGGTAGTCCTCTGCATGTGGAGGCCAGAGGGAAGGACCACTGAGCAAGGTGGACCTCTGGACCACAGCTATGGCCCTACTAACTTGAACACAGTGCTGAGGACCAGGCCTGGGCCCGGCCTGACCCAGATTTGTCTGGCTACTTTTCTGTACCATGCTTGGGTATCTTCATCTAATTGTACTGTGGCAGGCACAGGAACAGGTATACAAACCTGTTTGAGGTGCCCGGTACCCGTAGCCCTGAGCTCTGACATCTCAGCCACTCTTGCCCTAGAGGTTCTGCTCAATTATGTGATGCCTTCTCCTGCAGACCGTGATCTCTGAGCAGCAGGGCCGAGTCTGCCCCATCTCCACACGTAGCAGGTCCAGTGACAGATGTGGCACAGACGGGTACACAGCTGTGCTCTCAAGGACACTCTGCCCAGAGACTTCAATAGTAGAGGCCACTAGAACCAGGGCCAAAAGATGGACAGGGTTCACTAGGTGCCGTCACTTGTCATCCTAGCTCTAGCTACTCAGGAGGCTCAGATCTGAGATCTGAGGATGGCAGTTCAAAGCCAGCCTAGGTAGGAGAGTACGTGAGACTCTTATCTCCAATGAACCACCAGAAAACCATGGCTCAAGTGGTAGAGCACTCACCTGGACCTGAAGAGCTGAGGGACAGTGCTCAGGCCCAGAGTTCAAGCCCCATTACTGACAAAAAGAAACCAGCTCTTGTGGCTAGAGAACTCAGGAGCCATAAGGAGACAGCAGGCTTCGGAGGGCAGTGGTGAGCTATCGGCACTTCTGGGGAGAGACACAGTAATTTGTGAGGATCTATCCTTAGCCAGGGAGAATGACACTGATTTGTAGAGGGCAACCCCGCCAACCATCCTTTCAGCAGGAGATGCTGTAGTGTAAGGAGTTCCACGGAGAAGCCTCTGGGGCTATCTGAGCAGGCCTCCTCTCAGATCAGGACGACATTCTCCCAGCAAACTGGAATCATCTGTGGGTAGGGTGGGATGAGGGCAAGAGAGGCCTTGAACCAACCAGTAAAGGCAATAAGAAGGGTGAGCCATGGGGCAGCAGCCTCCCTCATCTTCTGGTCTTCCTGTATCCCTCAGAGACTGGCCAATGCTATGGAGAACTTCCAGAAAGCCCATCACTGGCAGGACTACATCAAGGTAAAAACCATAAGCACCTTCCACAGCACCCTGAGATAGGGTAGTTTGGGGGAGATGGGGGGAGAAAGAAATCACACTGTCTGGAAAACATGGAGGGACACGAGGGGTCCTAGACTAGAGTGGAAGCCTTTCTCCAGTGTTCAGCAGTAAAGGGAGCCTATGGGCCATGCTTTTAATCCTATTCAGGACTGAGATCTGAAGGTTGTGGTTCAAAGCCAGCCCAAACAGTGAGGCTCTTAGGTCCAATTAACCACCAAAAAAGCCAGAAGTGGTGCCCCTAGTCTTAAGCAAAAGCTCAGGGACAGTGCTCAGGCCCTGAATTCAAGCTCCAGGACTGTCTGTCTCTCCCTCTCTCTCCATCTCCCTCCTTCCTTCCTCCTTTCCTCTCCCTCCCTCCCCCCCCCCCCAGTCTCTCTTTCTCACACACAAATCCTAGGCTCTCCTGAAGTGCTGGGACCTGCAGTTATAGATAGGAGCCCCCTGAATCCCTATCACTCCATATGAATCCCTGGGTGTCCAGTGAATGCACAGGCTGCTTTAAAGTAGCCTTCTCCAAAGAAAGCACTCTAGTTCTTTGAATCAAAGAACCTCTCTTGACCTCAGGACTCTGAGACTTCAATGCTGTTACCTGGAAGAGACCCTGAGAAAAGGTGTTTTTTGTTGTTGTTGTTGTTCTATATTCTCTTCCCTGAACTGAGCAGCAGCCTGTACTTCCAAGAAGCCCCCTCAGGCCACAATTACAGAAGCTTCTCCTTCTACCAGGAGAAGCTCCAAATGACTCAGAAATCGTGGAGCCGAGTACAAAGTACTAAGAGTAGAGTGTCCAGAACGGACATGAAGGAAGAGAAAGCCCACTAGCTAGTTTCTGGCTGGGGCTGGACATACCTGACCCTTCCTGTCCTAGTAGTGTCCTGTTGAAGCCAAGCAGGTCCCAGAGAAGATGGAAATCGGGGACCATGCCAACTCTCATAGGGCTCCTTATGTCAAGCCCCATAACCAGGCCCCCCGCCCCCCACAAAGCAGGTTGAGTCATTATTCCAACTGAATTGAGGAAATGGGCATAGAGTGGGTAGAGTTTCCTTTTCTTACCAGAAATTCATAGTTGGCTAACAGATGTCAAGGGGTTCCCATCTATGATCGAAGCTTCTAAGTTTGTCTGCCTAACGCTTCCCCATTCTCCCTACCCTGGTCCCTCCATGTGTCTGCCTGTTTGTCAGGCCCACTGCCTGAGATCCTCAAGTGGGGGGTTGTGGCCTCCTTCTTCAGTTCCTCCTGACTGCAGGGTCACAGGAAGCTATGGTGCTGCTGCCCTGACTCCCAGGCTGTAAGGCATCAGTGCTAATGGCAGCCCATCAGCCCACACGCCAGCCAGGCTGCCAGGCTGCCAGGTATTGCTGGCGAGCAGAACTCCTGGCAAGGTCTGTCCATGCCAGCGGGGGCCAGGACTGAGGCTTGGGAAGGGCTGGTGTCTTCTTTCCCAGTGACCTTCAGAAGGTGACAGACAAGGAGCCACATTTTCCTTCACTTGGGAGAGAGAGACACTTGGCTTTTGCCATAATCCCAGCCTCAAACTCAGGCCCTTCCCAAGCCAGCCTTCTCCCAAGAATATTCTGTACCCATTACAGCAAAGAGAGGACTCCCCTTTCCGGTCTCAACTTTAAGATTGGCCCTCATTGTCAACAGACTCCCTGCTTTGGCACCTCATCTGTCTGCCCTACTCACAACTCCTCTAAACCAGGAGCGATCAGGCCTGAACCAGTGCCAGCCAATGCCAGCCTGTGAGCCCAGACCAGTACACCGGTGGCAGAAATGACCAGGAAAGATCATCTCACCTCTAAGAGAACAAGAGTGGCAACCAGAAGTTTGGGGCACAGAGGGCTGCTTGGACCATGGGACCAGTGTGGGATCCTGCGCAGGTCAGGGGCGTGGCCCTCCCTGTACAGTCACTACACTGGGGGTGGGCACACGGACCTCCTAGGGAGGCAGTGGTGCTACCCACTGATACCATCCAGCAACTGAGGATCCCAAAGTCTTCAGGGCCTGGGCCATGAAAGGCACACCAACTCACGACACTGATCACAACCAGTGGAGAAGAAGGCGAGAATGGCCACACACGGCACTTGGGAGGCAGCGGCCCAGGAACGTGGTTTCCAAGAGGGACACAGACACAGACACAGAGCATAGCTGGGAAGCATGAGCCCAGGGAACTAAGTGCCTGGGAGATCTGGGAACTCCCTGACGGGAACGGGAAAAGAGCACACCTAAAGTGAGGAGGAAGACAAATACTAAAGGCCACAATGGGAGGGCAACAGGATCCCCACCTGCCACACCACGGGGCAGGAGGGGGCGGGGTCTATGTTCACCGTACAACTCCGTGCCATGGGCAAGGACTGAGGCTCAGATTGAGCAGAGTGGACCCCCGAGGCCAGGGTGGCCCACCCTCCTCAGGCCATCACTCAGGCTCTGGTTCGGACAACCTCGACCCCCTATCAATGTCTCAGAGACGACCACCCTCGCTAAAGCCCCACCAACAAGGACGACTGGGCAGGGTGTGGGGGTCTGAGGTCACGGGACACCGAATCCAGTACCATGGGCAAGGGTCGAGGCTCATATAGAGCAGAGTGGGAACCCAGGCTGACAGGGCATGGGTGGGAGGGACAGCACCCCTACCCCTACTTGAGTGCCAAAGGCAGGAAGCCCACGTGGGCCTATGTGTCATAGTCAGGCCCAAGGCCCTCCTGAGGCATGAGAGGGCAGGGATGGGGAGACTCATCCGCAGGCCCTTCCCCTGACAGAGCCCCCACACTGAGGGGTGCGGGGGGATGGGCTCCAGGCGATGGCAACACAGGGAGTGGGGAAGAGGCATGAGAGGGCAGGGAAGCCTGGGCACATGACATCCGAGAGGGCCCTCCCAGAACCTGCTGGGGGGCCACGGAGACAGGACCCGTCAACACCCTCCTGCAGGCCCAATAAGCACACGTCGCACCAGGAAAAGCGGCATGTCGGCCACAGGGGGACAAGTGTCCACCACCCCCTGACAACCCAGAACCCGATGGGGGGGATGCCCGTCTCCCACAGTTCCCCATCAGAGGCAGACTCAGAACTCGTGGGAGGGGCCGGCTGACCACATGAGGAGACCGGCTGAGGGTGAGACCAGGTCATGCGTGGGGTCGCAGCATCCACCAGGAGTGTCATGGAGGCCCAATGCCTCAACTCCTGGCCCTCACCCAGCAAGGCCCTGGGTGAAATCTACAGAGTGGGAATGGGTCTGGAAGAGAAAAGGGAAGGTGAAAGAGGACATGCTACTCTGCCAGACAGGGACTGGGCCCACCTATTTATTTCCAGGCCTCCCAGAAGAATAAGCTCTTGAGAACCCCGATCCCCTAGTCCACCTGCCCTACCTGTCTTGTCCACACAGCGGGAACCATCTGGCTCCTAGAATGTCTGACTCCTCTAAAGTCCCCTAGGCCTGGAAAAAGAAAGGAGCTGAGAAGATCCAGCTTCTGGGTTCCAATAATAAGCCCCCTAGCTTTCTTCCCTGTCACCTTTCTTTCTAGAATCACGGCACAATCTAGAGAACTCTAAATCCTCCGCTGGCACTGTGGCCCACCTCCTGCCGATGGCCCTGGCATCGGTACGGGGAACCTCCTCTGAGGCCCAAAGGGGGAAAAGTGACAGCCTGGGGGCCTTCACTCACCTCCCACATATTTGGTCTATTCTCCTTCTCAAACACCTGGGTTCTAGCCTCTCCCACCTGCTTCTTCCTGGCCCCCCTGGGCCCCTGACAGGGCAGCTACACGTCTGACAGAACCATCTGCCTCCAGGCCTTCCTCCAGTAGCAGTGGGCTTTTGGCACTTTCCCTCTTTCTGATGGGCACAGCCAGGGCTTCTTACGTAAGGCAGGTGAGTGGCCTGGTCCAGACTTAGAAAAGGGAGGCGAGTCAGGCCCCAGCGGCTCACATCTGCCATCCCAGCCATTCAGGCTGGGATCTGAGTGTCTCACGCAGTCCAACATTAGCCCTGGTGGGAAAGTCCACAAGACCCTTATCTCCAACGAACCCACCAAAAAGCTAGACATGGAGCTGTAGCTCAAACGGGTAGGTCACTAGCCTGGACAACAAATGCTCAAGGACAGTGTCCAGGCACTAAGTTCAAGCCCCAGGACAACAAAGGAGGAAGGGAGGGAGGAAGGGAGGGAGGGAGGGAGGGAGAGAGTGGAAGGCCATTATTAGCCCTGCACCCTCTTCCACAGTGTAGCTGGGCTGGGGGCAGGGCGGGAGCCAGTCCTCCTAGAACTGGCCTCCTCCAGGGTGGATGAGAATAGGCTGAGTGGGTGGCCGGCCCACAGCTGGAGTGGAGAGGCTTTGGTTAGAGGAGAAAAGCATGCTGAAATAGCAGAGTAGAAAGAGCAAAGTGGAGCCACACTGGGCCGGGGGGTTGGGGGGGAGGCACTGAGGGGAGACTGTCAGTGAGCAGTGAGGGGCTAAGGCTGTGGCATTGAGCTCATGGGTGTTCATGTGCTGTCCTGGCTATCCCTGCTTCCCAGAGGCCACCCTTACCTGGTGATCCTCTCCTCTCAAGAGGATGCTACTATCTGTTGGGGAAACTGAGCAAGGCTGTCCCAATGGAGAGGGTCAGCTCTGGATCTGACCATGTAAGTAAGACTCACACCTAACACCCAACATGTCTCTAAAGTTCCTCCTCCCAGGAGGGACAGTGTCTACCGTCCACACCAGGGCACCGAGAGCCAGCAGTGCCACCCCTCATGCATGCAAGCTGAGGGGAGAAGGGAACCAACACTGACCTCCACTCACTCACTCTAATGGGGGGAAAACTTCACTCCAGGATCAGTCTCTCCTTGCGGATGTCATCTATAGCCAAATAATCTGGAGGGAGACATGCTCTCCCAGTCTAAGGGGACTCATCTTAATATGAGCTCCTCCCTCCCCACTTTCCAGGGTTTACTTGGCATAGCCAGCCAGGGTAAAGTGTCCAATAAAGGCAAAGTCCAAAGCAGGGACAAGCAGGCAAAGGGCATTTCTTCCCATCCTCAACACCAGAGGCTTGTGAGTACCCAGCAGCGCTGCCCTGCTATGGCTAAAGCTTCAGCAGATCATCGGAAAGATGGGGGGGACCCACACGTATGAGGTCGCCTCCCTGCCACAGGGGGAGAGCTTGAGGATGTAGACATGAGAGCTCAGAGGCCCAGATGGACACCCGTCATTTGCCATTCACCTCTGCCTGACTTATGGGCGCCCCATGATGGACCTTTATCAGGGGCGTCCATTCAGGAGTAACATTCCTCACCCCTCCCTTCTCCATACCTGGCCAAGGAGGAATGAGGGGCCCCTTGTGGAGCAAAACTGGCCTAAGAGGGAGACAGACAGGTAGCTCCACCCAGTGCTAGGCTAGTGATCATAGGACAGAGCTCAGAGACCCAACACAGAGGACAAAAGAGGCAGGCAGGCACATAGATGTGAGGTGTAAAAGATGTGGCCAATATATATGCACACACAGTACATATATACACCTATATGCATAGACATATATGTCTATGTATATATGTATATACATAGACATATATGTATATCTCTGTCTATGTAGACATACGCACATATGTGCTTATGTGTGCATGAAGATGAAGAGATCCAAAGAAGGGGAGACAGGGAAAATGAGAAGACTCAGGTGGAAAACGGAGAAGGCGGGGGATGTCTCGGCCTGTAGTACGGATCTGATCACTAAGGTCAGAAAGCAGGTGAGAACCAGTCTGTTCTGAGCCTACCCCCAGACACGCGAGTGTGCTTACACATGCTTACGAGAGACATATGTATGGCCTTCCCGTTGTCTGAAACCCTGACCCAAACCCTGATGGGAAAAGGGAGTTGTTCAGCCACTAGCCTCAAAACTGAAGCATGTGGGCTAGGAAGGTGGCTCAGTGGTAGAGCGCTTGCCTTGCCTGCATGAGGCCCTGGGTTCGATTCCACAGCACCACATAAGCAGAAAAAAAAAGCCGGAAGTGGTGCTGTGGCTCAAGTGGTAGAGCTCTAGCCTTAAGCTGAAGAGCTGAGGGACAGCGTCCAGGCCCAGAGTTCAGGTTCCAAGACTGAAAAAAAACAAAAACAAAAACCTGAAGAATGAGTCCTCTGTCCTTCTCAATCTGAGGAGGGCCTAGGTTTCTCACGAGGTAGGCCGGGAGACACCCCCACTGCCATGGGGATTTCAGAAATCACAGCTGCTTAAGCTTGCACTTGCTTAAAACCAGCCACTGGAGGAGCCAGGACCCTTCCCACTGGCTGACGGTCATGAGGTCATGACTCGATCCTCAAAGGGGTCTTGTCCTCCTCTTTCCCCTTGGCGACTGCCACCCCGATGCCTTGAAGCACAGTTCCAATGTTGACTTTAGAAACCTACCTGCATTGGAGGGACCAGGGCAGCTGAAAGGCACTGGCTGTCGTGTTGAACCATCTGCCATGTCACCCCGTTCGCCACTGCCTCCAAAGACCCTCATAGCTTCACAGCCCCTGTCCTAATTCCCTAATTATGGTTTGGCAGACACGTTCCCAACCCTTGAATTAGCTCCAACTCTACAGATGAAAGCAGAGTGTCTGGCTGGAAGCTTGTGGCTGTGGTCACACCCACCTCATCAGCCTGAGGGGACAGAAGGACAGGTGTCCACTCTGGTCTGGGGTTCACACAGGCCTCCTAGGGGAGACCCACACAGGCCTGTGGCTACTGGGGGCTACAGGAAAGGGGAAAGAGATGTGGAAAGAGGTGGAAAGGAACGTCTACTTAAACCTTCCTTGAAGGAGCCATGAAATGGTGAAGGAGAAAAAACATTGTGGCTTGGCTCCTACTTGGCTTTGAGGAAAAAAGAACAACAACAACAACAACAACAACACACACACACACATTATGATTTTGCTCTTTTTAGACACGTTAACTTAAATATCTTTTCATCACAGCAAATGAAGGACAATAAGACACTCACTACCCTGAACTCATACCATTCTCTTCTCCCTACTCTCCCACTCCCCTCCCCCCACAAAAGACACCTGCAATCTGCCAACTGATCACTCACCTGAGCACAGTGAGGCTGTAAGAGGAGAAAGATGATCTCTCTTGTTCTCTCTCTCTCTCCCCCCCACCCCTCTCTCTCTCTCTCTCTCACACACACACAGAAGTGCCTGAGTTAGTTTGCTCCTCATCTGGGAGAATCTACAAGCTGGAACACAAAGGTTCCCATTCCCCGTTCCCTTGGCAGAGCTGGGGCTCCCACCCAAGGGGAGCACCGCTCTAAGGACACAGAACCCCATCTCTGCCCTTCGCCAGAGCCAGACCCTTCCCCTTGGGAACAATCAGCCTTGACTCTCCATTTGCCAGAACCCTAGGCCAGGATGCTGGCTGGAGGAGTCGTCCTGAGACAGGTGGCTGCTCTGAGCTAGGGACAGAAAACAAGCAGACAGTCATTGTGCCCTCGGAGGGGCGTCTGAGCACCCACGTGTGACCGTGGGTCTCCCGTGCTGGGGAAACGGATGGGGTCCTAAAGGATCCATGGACGGACTCCCCACTTCCTTCCTAGATGCATCTGGGCGACTCTGGGGACTCTTAGGGAGAACAAGGAGCCCAGATGGACCAGGAGCACCAGGAGAAGCTGGTGGAGCTGGGAAACATGACACCCTGTGAGAACTGTGAACAGCTGGGGGACAGGCCGTGTGTGTGTGTGTGTGTGTGTGTGTGTGTGTGTGTGTGTGTCAGAGCTGAGAAAGGTGACACTCTGTGAGAACTGTGGACAGCTGGGGGACAGGCCGGGTGTATGTGTTTGTGTGTGTGTGTGGGGCATAGATGGGAAAGGTGACACCCTGTGAGAACTGTGGACAGCTTGAGACATGCTGTTTGTGTGTGTGTGTCTGTATGTGGCACAGCTGGGAAAGGTGACACCCTGTGAGAACTGTGGACAGCAGGGGGCAGGCTGGGCGTGTGTGAATGTGTGTGTGTGTTATGTATGTGGCACAGCTAGAAAGGTGATACCCTATGAGAACTGTGGACAGCTGGGTGGTGGCCGGGTGTGTGTGTATGCGTGTGGCATATCTGGGAAACATGACACCCTGTGAGAACTGTGGACAGCTGGGCGGTGGCCAGGTGTGTGTGTGTGGCACAGCTGGGAAAGGTGACACCCTGTGAGAACTGTGGACAGCTGGGGACAGGCCGTGTGTGTGTGTGTGTGTGTGTGAGAGAGAGAGAGAGAGAGAGAGATAGCTGGGAAAGGTGACACCCTGTGAGAACTGTGGACAGCTGGGGACAGGCCGGGTGAGTGTGTGTATGTGTGTGGCACAGCTGGAAAAGGTGACACGCGGTGAGAACTGTGGACAGCTGGGTAACAGGCCCTGTGTGTGTGTGTGTATGTCACAGCTGGGAAAGGTGACACCCTGTGAGAACTGTGGACAGCTGGGGGCAGGCCGTGTGTGTGTGTGTGTGTGTGTGTGTATGTGTGGCACAGCTAGGAAAGTTGACACCCTGTGAGAACTGTGGACAGCTGGGTAACAGGCCGTGTGTTGTGTGTGTGTGTGTGTGTATCACAGCTGGCAAAGGTGACATCCTGTGAGAACTGTGGACAGCTAGGGGCAGGCCGGGTATATGTGTGTGTGTGGGGGGGGGCACAGCTGGAAAGGTAACACCCTGTGAGAACTGTGGGCAGCTGGGGACAGGCCACGTGTGTATGTGTGTGTGTGGCACAGCTAGGAAAGGTGACACCCTGTGAGAACTGTGGACAGCTGGGGGCAGGCTGTGTGTGTGTGGCACAGCTGGAATGGTGACACCCTGTGAGAACTGTGGACAGCTGGGGGCAGGCCGGGTGGGGGTTCCTCCCGGATTCTCACCTCTGTTAGGACCCCAGCGCCCTCCTCTCCGCACTGGGGTCTTCTGGGCTCCTCAGGGAAAGGGTCCCGCAGCTGGGACCTGTCCTCTGCGTCTAGCCCCCCCTCCCCCCAGTCAAAAGTCAGAGCCCGTGGCGTTGGCTGCGGGCGTGGCCCTGACTATGGCTCTGGGCTCCCACCAAGGAAAGGACTGGTGTGGTGTGCGGCTCAGGCCGGGCTCTGGGGCGCCCTCCTCCAGCCCCGCCTCTCCCCTTCCCGGACACTGGCGGCTGGGGCGGGCGGGGTGGGGGTGGGGAAGGAAGGTTGGGTGCGACCCGCAGACTCGGCGCCCGGCCCGCCGCACACCGCCTGTGCGGGCGGAGCTCTTGCAGAGGGCGCCTGACCCAGGGTGGGCACGGCGGAACATCCCCACGCAGCCAAGGCCGCGGGACCCGCCCCGCAGGCCGGCCCGGGTTCGGGCAAAGGAGCTGGGCCGGTGGGCACCGGTGCCCTCCTCTCCGGTGGCCATCTCCCCATCCCATCCCGGGGCGGGGCCCGGCCGGCCCGCGGGGCATAAGGGAGGCGCAGGCGGGACGGGGGTGGCGGGGAGAGGCGGAGATCGGGGCTCCCGATGAGGCCGTCGTGGGTGCGAGCCCGCCGCGCGGCCGCTCCAGACACGGTGGGCAGCAGCGGCGGCAGCAGCGGGAGCTGGCGCTGCCACGGCGGACGCGCGGACCCGGAGTCCGAGGACCCGGGCCTCGGCCGGGCGCCATCTCCACCGCGCTCGCCTAGGCCTCGGACTCGGGGCTGCCCCGGCCGCGGCCTTACTTGAGGTGAAGTGCCCGCCGTGCGGCTCCCCCTGCTCGCGCGCGCTCTCCGGTCTCGCCGCCCCCGCGCCGTCCCCGCCCCCGCGCCGTCCCCGCCCCCGCACCGGTCCCCGCCCCCGCGCCGAGGCCCTTCCCTCCTCGCACCGCCCCCCGCCCTCGCGCCGATCCCCGTCCCCGCGCCGGTCCCCGCGTTGCCCCTGGCCCCTCACCTGCCCCGCTCGCGCCCTTTGCGGCCCCCCTTCTCCCAGCCCCGCCCTGCGGGCCGACTCTGCCCTGTCTAAAGCGGCGTGGGGACCCTGCCTCAGTTTACACTCCGGTCCAGCCTGAAAGGATCCGCCCCATCCCGGCCAGGCCCGCGCGGACCCAGCGGCCCGGGAGAGACGACCACGGGGTTTATTAGACGAGCCTCTTCCCGGGACGCGGCGCCTCCGCCCCCGGCAGCGGCGGGGTCCGCGCAGGAAGTGAGGCGGGGAGGGGCTTGGGTCTGGGCGGAGGGAGAGGCCCGGCCAGGCCCGGGAGGGAGGGCCTGACCTCCGACGCCGGCCTGGAAGACGCCGAGATCTCCCCCGCGCACTCTGGCTGGTTAGAAGGCGCCTGTGCGGGCACTAGCCGAGGACGAAGGGCGCTCGTCTGGCAGCCGCCCGGGACTCTGCACCGCGAGTTAACCGGTGAAGGCCCTCACCACCCCACATGCGCCCGCGCACCAACCCGGCCAGACTCCATCGAAACCCAGAAGATCTGAGGGAGCGAGGCGGACAGAGTCCCCGTGCTTGGGCAAGAGAGGTAGTAAACAAGCAACTGAACTAGCTCACGGCACGAAGTGTGGGAATGTGGACTGGGAAGGTGGCCCAGTGGTAGAGTGTGTGCCCAGCATGCATGAGGCCCTGGGTTCGAGTCCTCAGTACGACAGACACAGGAAAAACAGAAGTGGTGCTGTGGCTCAAGTGGTAGAGCGCTAGCCTTAAACACAAGAGCCTCAGGGGAAGTGTCCCGGGCCTTGAGTTCAAGCCCCAGGATGGACAAGAAAGAGAAGGTGTGGGGATGTATGGACCGCACAGCAGAGCGGGTGTCGGCGGCCCACACTGTCATCCCAGCTGCTTGGGAGGCTGAGCTCTGAGGGTTGAGGTCTGAAGTCACCCGGGGGAAAAATCCAAGAGATTCATCTCCAGCTAAGCAGCAAAAGACTAGAAGTAGAGGTATGGCTCAAGTGGTAGAGGACTAGCCTTACATGAACTACCCCATCCAGACTGTGAGGCCATGAGTTCAAGCTCCAGTACTAGCAGAGAAGGAAGGAAGGACAGAGAGAGGTGGGAGGAAGGGAAGGATAAAAGGGAGGGAGGGAGGAAAGGAGGAAGTGTAGGAAAGCAGGGGTGTATGGCAGAGAGACACTTCTGCATTTGAGAGGGTCAGGGAAAGCCCTGAATAGGGTGGCAGGGAACCCAAAGAGTAAGAGCTGGTTCTCTAAACAACGCTGGGAAGGGACATCCCAGGAGGAGGGAACCTTTCATGCAGTGGCTGAGAAGGGCAGAGAGTGATCTGTAGTCCAGAATGGGTGAGGAGGGGAGAGGGAGTATGGGATTTTACCGACTACTCAGGTAGGGTCTTCTAGTTTGCTTCAGACCAACCTCAGACCACGATCCTCCCCTGTTCCTCCCACAAAGCTGGGGCTCCAGGCACACACTGCCCTGGGCTCATCGATTGAGATGGGAGGGGCTGGGAGCATTCTCCCTGAAGTTCTGCACACCAGCAGAGACAGCTGAAGAGAAGAGGCACAGAGAAAGGTGGGTGGCCCATACAGAGGCAGAGCTAAGAAGGCAGAAGATGTTGGCATTCATGTACTGGGCGTGTGCCCTGCAGAAGGCACCCAGGCTCTCTGCACAGCCCTCTCCAAACCGTTAGATCAGTTTTACTGTAAAGTGAGCTCCCCCCACCCCCCACCCCATGGCTCCTTGGGATGGCATGGCTGGCCCACAGGGAGCGCCTCGATGCCTCTGGGCATCCTCAAGCTGGGGCTCCCATGTCTGAGTTGTGGCTCAATTCTGGCCAGATGGTAGGTGGAAAATGCTGGAGGGGCTGCAATTCGCCTAGTGCCCACGTAGCCCCGGGTTCGATTGCCAAGTACCACATAAGCAGACAAAGCTGGAAGTGGCGCTGTGGCTTGAGTGGTAGAGTGCTAGCATTGAGCACCGAGAGGCTCAGGGATGATGGCCAGACCCTGAGTTCAAGGCTCAGGACTGGCAAAAAAGGTAAAGATAAAAGAAAATGCTAGAGGGCTGGGAAGTTGGCTCAGTGGTAGAGCGCTTGCCTTGCATGCCTGAGGCCCTGGGTTCGATTCCTCAGCACCACATAAGCAAAAAGAAAAAAGCCAGAAGTGGTGCTGTGGCTCAAGTGGTAGAGCACTAGCCTTGAGCTGAAGAGCTGAGGGACAGCGCTCAGGCCCAGAGTTCAGGCCCCATGACCGAACCCCCCCCCCCCCAAAAAAAAAGAAAATGCTAGAGGGACCCTCTGGTGAATGGGAGCTAGAGTCATCTCTGACTCCGGATACAGAAAGCACAGGGGCGGCAGGAAGCCAAACCCATTAGCATGGTGGAAAGTCAGTATCTCCACGATGGAGACTTGGTGGAAGCAGGCAGGGCCCAGCATGGAGGAGGCCATCCTCTGAGGGTTGAGGAGATTGGAGGTGATGGTGACTCCACCCACCTGGCCCCAGTTCCCAGCTGAGTCACTGGCACCGAAGATGCCCCCATCACGTGGTTGAAAACGCTGTCCACGGGCGGGCTCGCGGGACTCTCCTGGTGTCCAGCACCCACAGACTAGACCACACTGGCCGGTCAGCACCACCAGGCTCCCCCTCCGCCCACAAGTGTGGGTTTCACTTCCATCTGGGTTGGGCCCAGGCTGTGTTTTAAAAATGCCCCTGAGCCGCCTCCCAGGAAGTAACTTCACCCTCCTTGACCCCCCAGCCCACCCAGCTCTGAGCACTCTGTGTGTGTGTGTGTGTGTGTGTGTGTTGACCTTTCCACTTAGCCAGCAATCCTTTGTTTTTCTCAGCTCTTTCTAGTGGATGACTATGAAAGGAGTTACAGAGACAGAAAAATCCTGGAGAAAAATGTTTCCAAACAGGGTACTGGTGGTGCTGGGTGGCTGGGCAGCTCACTTCACCACTCTGAGCCACAGATGGCATGGGCTAAAGTGGAGATTGCAAGTTTGTTCTATGTGGCAGCCATTTGCTCTCTGTCCCATCCCAAAGTGCCAGAAACTGGCTTCTGGCTGCCCTGTCGCTTTCTTTTTTTGGTCAGTTGTGGGGCTTGAACTCTGAGCCTGGGCACTGTCCCTCAGCTCTTCAGCTCAAGGTAAGCACTCTACCACTTGAGCCATAGCACCACTCCACTTTTCTGGTGGTTCAGAGTCTCACAGACGTTCCTGCCCAGGCTGGCTTTGAACACGATCCTCAGATCTCAGCCTCCTGCGTAGCTAGGATGACAGGTGTGAGCCCCTGGAACCACTGCCCTGTCCCTTCTCAGAGTCCCCAAGTATCTGGCTGTGATCTGTGGACATGGGTAGTGGTAGTGGGGGGTGGGGGGTGGGGCCACAAGAGCACTCCTCATCAGCAACCTGACAGTCATCATCTCCTGTCTGGATCTCGGCCAGTAGACCTGGGGTGACCTACAAGGGCGAGAAGTCTTGGCCCCACCTTGGGTGAAGTGTTGGATGAAGTGTTATTGTCAGAATCACAGCAGCTGCTGCTTAGAGCCTCTTCCCAGGAAGAGCCAAGATTCTTTCTGTTCCAAGAAATCAGACATAGGGAGCATCGTCATTTATTTCTCACAAGACTTCTTCAAATGCTGTAATGGAAATAAAATAGGCCTAAAATTCAAGAGAGAGAGAGACAGAGAGACCCTATCTGAGAAAATAATCTAAGCAGCAAAAAGGGCAGGAGGTTTATGCTTGCCTAATAAGCACAAAGCTCTGAGTTTAAATCCTAGTATTCGGGGGAGGGAGGACAGAAAACAGAGAATGTTGAAAGGGGGTACATCAATCAAGATGTCGTGTCATTTTATCATAGGTGTTATTTTCTAAGGATTCTGCCATGTTGAATCAATCTATTATAATCACATCTTACAGCATTCATGTTCAGTAATGCTGCTTATATTCCTTATCACCTCATTATCTTCTAAAAATTGTAGTAATTTATTTAGCCAGTAGTAGGGCTGAACTCAAGGCCTGACTGCTGTCTCTTAGCTTTTTTGCTCAAGGTGAGTACTCTACCACTTCTAGGTTTTTAGTAGTTAATTGGACATAAAAGTCTCATGGACTTTCCTGCCTAGGCAGGCTCTGAACTGTGATCCTCCTGAGTAGCTAAGATTACAGCTGTGAGCCACTAGTCCACAGTATAGCTCATTATTTTTAACAATGGGAAAAAGTAATTTTACTATAGAAATTTTGTTTTTTGGAGAATTCTTTCAATGCTTGATACAAACTTTTAAATGTTTAAATATTTTGGTATCACTGCTGCTTTTCATAATTTTTTTTACTTTGTATTTGTCTGTATTAGTAGGTAGATAGATTTTTTCACTGCTATACATGCATACTATATAACTCTATCAAAATTCATCCCCTCTATCACTTTCTCTCTTTTCTTCCCTCTTGAAACAATTTCAACAGGTTTTATTCTCTTCTTACACACATAAAATATGCATTAAATAGGTAGAAGAGGATACTCTTTTAATAATATTTTTATCCTCTCCCCTTCCAGTAGTACCCATCCTCAAACAGAACCTGTTTTATATTTCTGTCTTTCATTTTTTTTTTTTGGTTGGTCATGGGGCTTGAACTTTGGGTTTGGGTGCTATCCCTCAGCTCTTCAGCTCAAGGCAAGCGCTCTACCACTTGAGCCACAGCGCCACTTCCAGTTTTCTAGTGGTTTATTGGAGATAAAAGTCTCACGGACTTTGTCCAGGCTGGCTTTGAACCATTATCCTCAGATCTCAGCCTCCTGAGTAGCTAGGATTACAGGCGTGAGCCACTGGCGCCTGGCTTTCTTTCATTTTTATGGCTAGGTACTGCATACAAGCAAGAACATGTAATATTTTACTTTCTCAGCATAATTATTTTTTGCTTAATACAATGTTTTCTAGTTTTGTCCATTTTCCCATCAATGACATAATTTCATTGCTATGTATAGCTGAAAAACTCCATTGTCAATATATTTCAAATTTTTTTATTTTTGGTCAGTCATGGGGCTTGAACTCTGGGCCTGGAAGCTGTCCCTAAGCTCTTCAGCTCAAGATGAGTGCTCTACCACTTGAGCCACAGTGCCACTTCCGGTTTTCTGGTGGTTAATTGGAAATAAGAGTCTCAAGCACTTTCCTCAGATCTCAGCCTCCTTAGTGGCTAGGATTATAGGTGTGGGCCACTGGGGACCAGCTTATTTTTATATTTTATATATTTATTTGTGTGCCAATACTGGTGTTTGAACTTAGGGGCTTTTATTCTTGCTTTCCCATTTTGCTTTGCTTACAACTGGTGCTCTACCACTTAAGACATACCTCCAGTACTAGCTTTTTGCTGGTTAATTGTAGGTAAAGATCTCCCAGATTTTGTCTCCCTGTTCTGGTTCTGAACCATCAGTCTCTTGAGTAGCTAAGAATTATAGGGTGAGCCCCAGGCACCCAGAATAAGTTTTATTTTTTATAAATAGATTGCCTAAGATGCTGACTTGGGTTTCATGAGAGAAATTCATGTTTAATTCCTTGTTTCTATTAAGGTTAGCAAATGAATAACTTTAAATTTGTAAGATATTATTATATCAAATATAAAATAATGTTTTATATGTTACTAGGTGGCACCCAGTTTCCTTTTAGATAGAAAATACTTGGCTGGCTTCCAACCAAAATCTTCACATCTCAGCCTTCTGAGTGCCTAGGATTTTAGGCGTGGGTCACCTCTCTTGGCTGAGACAAGTATTTTTGGTAAGGAAAATCACTATGGAATGTGAAGCATGAAGAATATATACTAAAAAGGAGTATTTTGAAAGCATGAACAAAACTGAAGGGTTCAGTGAGGAGAAAAATGAGAAAGAAGGTTCCAGAGGCAGAGAACTGGAGACTGAAGAGAAGTTAGTGAATAATTCCTTGTTAGCAGAGCTACTGATTATTTCTTTTTAGAAAAATTCAACTTGATATATTGGTACATGCCTATAATTCTAACTACATATGAGCTAGACACAGGAAGGTATAGGAGGTTTGCTGTTGGTATGGTTAACATATAATAATGGGACTTCAATATTTAAAACAAATGGGTGCCACATGTTGATAAGAGAGGCAGAAGTAGGGAGACCATGGTTTGAGGCCAGTCTTGACAGTTAATATGAGACTATCTGAAAAGCAAACTAAAGCTAAACAAAGTGCTAGGGGTATAGATCAAGAGCAATTACCCAGCAAGTTTGAGGCCCTGAGTTCAGTCTCTTCTACTAAGAAAAAGAGACAAGAAAAAGGAAAAAGATTCTTGATACAATTTTCAAGATATTTTGTATGCAATTTTCTGCTATAATTTCCTTCTTCAATTGCCTTAAAAGTTTTGAGAGGTCATTTATACAAATGACTACCATCATTTGGGGAAATCAAGGGAAAGTCTTTGCAACCAGTTTTGTAACAGAACAACTCTGTAAAACTTAGTTGAATGAGCTGAAAATGAGAGGAATTGCATTTAATAGCTATGTGTCAGGAGGTGAGGAGCTCATAAAGAGGATTTATTTCTTAAAAGAACAGGATTGAGTTGATTTTATATCAATTTTAAAAATTAGGGTAAATTCGGTTGGTATTTGGGATATACTTTTAAGCAAGGTGTTAAGCCAATAAAATTATTGTTGAGATTTTTATAAAAGCTATAAGAAAATTGTTTCATAGATTTTTTTATTTTTATTTTTTGTCAGTCATGGGGCTTGAACTCTGGGTTTGGGCGCTGTCCCTGTGCTCTTCAGCTCAAGGCGAGTGCACTACTGCTTGAGCCACAGCACCACTTCTGGTTTTCTAGTGGTTTATTGGAGATAAGAGTCTCACGGACTTTCCTGCCTGGGCTGGCTTTGAACCATTATCCTCAGATCTCAGCCCCCTGAGTAGCTAGGATTACAGGCGTGAGCCACCAGCGCCCAGCTGTTTCATAGATTTTTATAGAAGCTATTCAGTAGTTGTTGGATAAATCCCAACAATGCAAATATGTGTTCTGTGTCATTTGATGGTGTTACTATCTCATCATCTAAGGTTGGGAGAATGTTTTCATTTTCAAAATATTGAATTCTAGGCAAGAGGAGAGTTGGTGTGTTTCTGAAGCCTGATGTGTAAATGACAATTGAGACTGGGCAAAAACCGGAATCCATGGCTCAAATTCAATTCATGATTTGCAAACCCCGTGACTGTACTAATATCTAAAACTCTTCTGCTAGCTGGGTGACATTGGATATGTTTCTTAGACTTGTCATATGTTGCTTTTTTCTGTAAAAAGTTAAAATATTGGTGTTTTTTAGAATTAAAGACTATACTTTTTGTAAAGTGTTATGCATAGAACTTAAAACAAGAATTCCATGAATTCTGAAGTTCTTTATGCATTTTTCTTTAAATTATTATTTGCCTTCTCTCGGTATCTTCTTAATTGGGTTATTTATTGTCTTATTCATGAGTTTAAGAGTTCTTTGTATATTATGAATAAAAGCTTTGTATTTTTCTTAATTATATTAGCAAAAATGCCTGCTATGTGGTTGAATAGAAATGGATGACATCTTTGCCTGATTTCTGAGCAACTGGGAATTCTTTCATTCTAATGCAGTACTCTTTATCAGGTGAAGAAAGTTCCCGTATAACAATTTTGACAATTTTTTACCATTCTGCTATTTTGAGCAGGACAGAATTATTTTAGGGTCACAGCAGGGAATCCCCCTGTGACCTGTCTCCTCTATAGGCATGGAATCCCCATTTGCAAACTGCTGATCATACTGGAAGCAGATTTTTGTTAGGACTACCAAATTTTTGGCCTATGTACTCAGGATCTTTTTCCAGGAAACATAAAGCCAAGCATAGAAATTAGATCATCACAGTTGTTTGAATTGGCATTAGTAATAAATATGTTTATTCTTTTTTTTGGGGGGGGGTCCAGTCGTGGGGCCTGAACTCTGGGCCTGGGTGCTGTCCCTCAGCTCTTCAGCTCAAGGCTAGCGCTCTACCACTTGAGCCACAGCGTCACTTCTGGCTTTTTTCTCTTTGCTTATGTGGTGCTGAGGAATCGAACCCAGGGCCTCAGGCATGCAAGGCAAGCACTCTACCACTGAGCCACCTTCCCAGCCCCAAATATGTTTATTCTTGATGTGCAATATCTCTATACAAAACAGAATGAAAAACACAGTTTGTGACAGAATAAACATAAGAGTGTATCACCTAAAATCGATATGGTTAGTAAACTCTAGAGGATTTTCTTATACTTTCAGACTTTTCATAAACATAAATAATAGAAGCCAAATGAGGTGGTTTATACCTATAATCCTAACTACTATGAAAATGGAAATGTGGATAGTGGGAGTTCAAGGTCAAGCTGGAAAATATAGAAGAGATCTCCATCTCAATTAATAAAAGCTGGGTGTACCAATGTGTGGCTGTCATCCTACCTACGTTGGACATACAACTAGGAAGTTTATATCCAGGTACCCTAGGAATAAACAAATGCAAGACTCTATCTCAGAAACAACCAAAGCAAAAATTGCTGGATGTGGCATGATTCAAGTGGTAAGGTGCCTGCCTGGCAAATGCAAGCCTCTGAATTCGAACTCAAGTACACCAAAAAAATTAAAAGTAAATAATATGAAATAATTCTCCAAATAACTACTCACTTAGTGTAATTATCTTATGTATTCTCCAAATAATCTTGTAGTGAAGGCAGAGAATTGAATAAGCCAGATCAATATAATACTCCAGAATCCATAGAATGGCTCAGAGGTCAGCTTTGAGATCATTCAATGTCTGGATCTTACTGTTCTTAGATCCACAATCTTATGGGGGAAAACATGAATGTATAAGTACAATACATTTATTTATACCCTTCATCCAATTTCACATGTTGAAATCCTGTCTCAAATGTAATGTTACAGAAGTGGGCCTTTCTGTGTATGTGGATGGTAATTAAGTCATGGAGGCAAGCCTTCATGAATGGGATTTAAATAAAACCATAGAGATTTCACTCCTGATTTTTAATACAGCACATCACTCAGAAAAAAGATCCTGGCTATGCTGACATTGCAATTTTGGACCTCCAGGCTCCAGAATGAAGAAATAAATTTGTTGTTTATAACCAATGCAGTGTCTGGTAATTTGTCATCATAGGTCAAAAGGACTAACAATAAGCCAGCTGAAAAGGACTGTTGTGGTTTCTCTATATTTTATTCTTTCATCTTTCCAGAATCCCTGTGCTATTGAAAAATGCTAAAAAGAGAAATGCTCCAAAGAGAAAAGTTTTAGAACTGCACTCTTGCCCAACTTTGACTTCACAGATTTTGGAGTGTAAGGAATAACATCAAGTACCCGAGAGATTTAAGGCAGGACACTTCATCCTCATCTGCTTTGCTCTTCACAACCTGGTGCAAATTTACACTATATAAGCAAGTCAATTAAAGGTAGTTATAATAAATTTAAAAATGCAAACCCCAAAAACATTTTATGAACACTCTCTCACTGTAATCTCATTGGGTCCCATGTCCAAAATAGGAAATTGTGGCTTAAAGAGAGGTAGTAATTTACCCAAGATTGCGAAACTGGTATATTGGTACATTTAAACTCAGACTAATCTATATCCATACTTAGGCTAACATACCGTTTGCATTTATTTTTCTGCAGAAATAAAATGCTCACAGACTTTTATTCCAAGTTCTGGACTCATATGCTCTACCATGATATTGCTATCCTGGGTGCTTTACTGGTGACCCCAAGTAATATCAGCTGAAGTTGATACATCTGTACCCACTCAAATATGTGGGTATGTGTATGGACGCATACTGTAAATATCAGCTTCTAAATCCTCCACCCTTGTTAGATAAATGACCTTTGCCGGGTACAGTGAGAATGAGTTTCTGAGCCATCGCAACCTAACAGCATTTCACTGCTTTCAATGCTTCTTAGGGAAGAATTCCAGATTCTTGGACCCGGTAGGCCCACAGGTGCTCCATGGAAATATTTGCTTCGGAATCCTACGTGGTTTCTTCTACACACTTGAAATTTGGCAAAGCAAGTCAGTTTGAGTTGCCCAACAATTGGAGTTGCCTAGGTCTGCAGAGGTTGAGAGCATTCAGACGAGGCACTCAGGTTTGTTTTTCCTCATAGCACGATACATGCTTAGTGGGAATATCCACTTCTCATTCCTACACCGTGGGTATTGGTGAGTAGAGCTTTTCTGCATTCACTAAGTGCAACCTGCAGAGTAAGTTGAACCTTACCTTATTGCACTGTGCAGAAGATGTGAGAACAAGACTTCCATTTCTTTGACGCAACCTATGTACACACGTGCATGAAGGCGGATTGGAAATATCAGCTTCTAAATACTCCACCATTGTTGTTAGCCAAATGATCTCTTCCAGGCATACTCAGAATGCATTTCTGGGCCATTGCAACATTACAGCATTGCATTGCTTCAATGCTTTTTGAATTCCAGATTCTTGGACCCGGTAGGCCCACAGGTGCTCCATGGGAATATCTGCTTCTGAATCCTACATGCTTCTACATGCTTGAAGTTTGGCAAAGCAAGTCAGTTTGAGTTGCCCAACAATTGGAATTGCCCAGATCTGCAGTGGTTAAAAGCATTCAGAGGAGACATTCAGGTTTGCCTTTCCCCATAGGACGATACATACTTATTGGGAATATCTGCTTCTTGTTCCTGCAACGTGGGTATGGGTGCACAGTGCTTTTAGGCCTTCACTCAGTGCAACCTGCAGAGTAAGTTGAACCTTACCTTATTGCACTTTTTTGAAGAGTTGAGAAGAACCTTGCATTTCTTTGATGCAACCTATGTCCATACATGTTTATGGACACCGACTGGAACTATCAGCTTCTAAATACTCCACCGTTGTTGTTAAGCTGAATGGCCTCTGTCGTGCACACTGAGAATGAGTTTCTGAGCCACAGCAACATAAGAGCATTTCACTGCTTTCTATGCTTCTTAGGAAGAATTCCAGATTCTTGGACCAGGTAGGCCCACAGTTCTCCATGGAGATATCTGCTTTGGAATCCTACATGGTTTCTTCTACACCCTTGAAGTTTGGCAAAGCAAGCCAGTTTGAGTAGCCAAGGTCTGAAGTGGTTGAAAGCATTCAGACTAGGCACTCAGGTTTGCTTTTCCCCACAGGATCATACATGCTTATTAGGAATATCTACTTCTCATTCTTACAACGTGGGTATTGGTGAGTAGAGCTTTTCTGTATGTACTCAGTTCAACCTGCAGAATAAGTTGAACCTCACCTTATTGCAGTGTGTTGAAGATTTGAGAACAAGAATTTGTTTTGTTTTGTTTTTTTGACGCCACCTATGTCCATACATGTGTATGAACACAGACTGGAAATATCAGCTACTAAATATTACATGCTCATTGTTAACCAAAAGACCTCTGCCGGGCACACTGAGTATGAGTTTCTGAACCATCGCAACATAACAGCATTTCACTGCTTTCAATGCTTCTTGGAAGAATTCCACATTCTTGGACCAGGCAGGCCCAGAAATGCTCCAGAAATATCTGTTTTGGAATCCTATATGGTTTTTTTCTACACACTTGAAGTTTGGCACAACAAGTCAGTTTAAGTTGCTGAATAAATGGGGTTGCCTAGGTCTACAGAAGTTGAAAACATTCAGATGAGGCACTCAGGTTTGCTTTCCCCATAGGACAATACATGCTTAGTGTGAATAACCGCTTGTTCCTACACCGTGGGTATTGGTGAGTAGAGCTTTTCTGCATTCACTCAGTTCAACCTGTGGATTAAGTTGAACCTTGCCTTATTGCACTGTGTTGAAGATTTGAGAACCAGACTTCTGTTGTCTTGGATGCGACCTATGGCCATACACTCATATAGTTGTTCACTGGAAATATCAGCCTCTAAATATTGCACGGTTGTTGTTAGCCAAATGACCTCTGCCGGGCACTCTCAGAATGAGGTTCTGAGCCATTGCAACATAACAGCATTTCACTGCTTTCAAGGCTTCTTAGGAAGAATTCCAGATTCTTGCAGCTGGTAGCCCACAGGTGTTCCCGGTTAATATCTGTTTCTAAATCCTACGTGGTTTCTCCTACACACTTGAAGTTTGGCAAAGTTACTCAGTTTGAATTGCTGAACAATTGCACCTGCAGAGCTTTGCAGCAGTTGCAAGCATTCAGACGTGGCATTCAGTTTTGCTTGTTCCCGTAGGATGATAACAGCTGACTGGGACTATCTGCTTCTCATTCCTACAACCTGTGTACTGGTGATTGGAGCTTTTACCCCTTCACTCACTTCAACCCGAGGAGTAAGTTGAACCTTGCCTTATTGTACTGTGTTGAAGATTTGAGAACAAGACTTCTGTTTACTTTGACGTGACCTATGTCCATATATGTGGACGCTACTGGAAATATAAGCTTTCTAAATACCTCATCCTTCTTGTTAGCTGAATAACATCTACTGGGCACACTGAGAATGAGTTTCTGTGCTATTGCAACCTAATAGCATTTCACTGCTTTCAATGCTTCTTAGGAAGAATTCCAGATTCTTAGACTCGGTTGGCCTCCAGGTGCTCCGTGGAAATATCTACTTCTGAATCCTACATGGTTTCTTCTACATACTTGAAGTGTGGCAAAGCAAGTCAGTTTGAGCTGCCCAACAGTTGGAGTTGCCCAGGTCTGCAGCGGTTGAAAGCATTCAGATGAGGCACTCATCTGAATATAACGTTACATGCTTCCTGGGAACACCTGCTTCTTGTTCCTACAACGTGGATATTGGTGAGTAGAGCTTTTCTGCATTCACTCAGTTCAACCTACTGAGTAAGTTGAACCTTGTCTTATTGCACTGTGTTGAAGATTTGAGAACAGACTTCCATTTACTTTGACGTGACCTATGTGCATACATGTGTATGAATTCAGACTGGAAATACCAGCTTCTAAATACTCCACCGTTATTGTTAGCCAAATGGCCTCTGCTGTGCACACTGAGAATGAGTTTCTGAGTTAGGCTGACTGGCATGAGCCACCGGCACCTGGCTGCATATTTTTTAAATTGCAATTAGACAACTGATTTAGCACAAACAGACCCTAACCTATTTTTTGCTCTCAGTAATGGAAAGTAAATCTTCCAGTTGGATTTTAGTCCTTAGAAATAGCCGTATGTGAGCACCAGTCAGCAATTGTGCTTTCCATGTTACAACTCTATGCAATTTACATGCTACACAAATCATGTGCCCCTGAATACCAGTGGCATACTTGTTCTTCAGAATTACCTAAACATGGCTTTCTCTTCTGCTACATTCATCTCCCCACATGCACAGGCAGGGACCGTTGTCTGGCATGTGTTATTATTTAGTAGTTTTTCTTTGCTGGAAAATACAGCCTCATCATGATTTGAAAAAAATCTTACTTAAAATCTGGTTAGGGTCTGTTTGATTTTTTCCCTTTTTAAACTAAACCTGTATATTTAAAAAATATAATGCACAAACCGGGTGCCGGTGGCTCACACCTGGCATCCTAGCTACTCAGGGAGATCACAGTTCAAAACCAGCCCAGGCAGAAAAGTCTCTGAGACTCTTATCTCCCATTAACCACAGAAAAAGCCACAAGTGGAGCTGTGGCTTAAGTGACAGAGCACTGGCCTTGAGCAAGAGCTCAGCCACAGCACCCATGTCCTGAGTTCAAGCTCCACAACTTACAAACAAATGTGCATGTGTGTGTGCGCACACACATATACATATACATAATGTCACAGTTCTTTGTTGTTTCCCATCATCCTCAATTTGCAGTTGGGTGCTGGTGGCTCACGCCTGTCATCCTAGCTACTTAGGAGGCTGAGATCTGAGGATTGTGGTTCAAAGCCAGGCTGCTCAGGAAAGTCCATGAGTCTCTTATCTCCAATGAACCACCCAAAAAACTGGAGTGGTGCTGTGGCTCAAGTGGTAGAGTGCTCTCCTTGAGCAAAAGAAGCTCAGGGACATGTCTGGGCCCTGAATTCAAGCCCCATGACTGACAAAAAAAAATCAATCTTAATTAAACTCTGGAAAATGACCTTGGCTCACACCTGAAATCCAGCACAAAATAAATGAATGAATGAATGAATAAGCAAATAAAGATCTGGATAATGGAGAATGCAGAAAGGAGGCCAGGCTTCCTGGAGGGGCAGGTCGGGCGCTGGGAAAAGAACACGGAGATATTGGGACAGAAATTTTTTGTGCTGCGATGGCATTGTTTTTAATGTGTATGAGGAATTGACTTAATTCCAGAACAACGTCTGTCAGTCCTTACTACATTCTGATTGTCATCTGTACCCTTGGGCCAACCCTGCTCTCAGATCACAGTTCCAGTACCCCATCTCTGCTCTTGGATTACAGTTCCAGCACCCCGTCACTGCTCTCTGCTCTCTGTTCTGGGATCACAGTTCCAGCACCCTATCTCTGCTCTTGGATCACACACAGTTGCAGCACTCCATCTCTGCTCTCCAGTCCCTGCTCTTGGATCATAGTTCCAGCACCCCATCTCTACTCTCTGGTCCCTGTTCTTGGATCATAGTTCCAGCACCCCGTCTCTGCTCTGGGATCACAGTTCCAGCACCCTATCTCTGCTCTTGGATCACACACAGTTCCAACACCCCATCTCTGCTCTCCAGTCCCTGCTCTTGGATCATAGTTCCAGCACTCCGTCTCTGCTCTCTGGTCTCTGCTCTTGGATCACAGTTCCAGCACCCTGTCCTGCTCTCGGTCTGTTTAGTGCGGGGTGCCGGTTATTTGCATCTCTGCTCAGGTGGGCTGGGCTCAGTGATTTCTTCACCCAGAAGCAGAAGGGACGTGCATTGCCTGAGAGCTAAGGATGCAGTCGATCTTGCCTACACACACTTGGAGCCAGGCCAAGGCACCAGTTATGCTGAGACTGGCTCCAGAGCCACATTAGGAAGCAATCACCCTCATCATCAACTATATATTTTTTTTGAGGGAACAGTACTGGGTTTTGAACTCAGGGCTTGAGCTGGCAGGCTCTGACAGGAGAGCTGCACCCCAGTCCTGCCTGCTGACACAGCCGTAGAAACCCCTCGTCCCTGCATAAAACATAGCAGATCTATAAAACAAACGTAGAGAACCATGTAAGGGCTTTTGAGACATGAATACATATATCATGTCTACATCAGGATAAACATTTCTGTCTCTTCAACTACTTATCATTTCTTCATGGTGAAAACATTTGACTTCTTTCTTTCTTTCACATTCTCCATGTTCCCAGACCAAGGAACAATACAACTGCAAAGCAGATTGCAAGGGGTTGAGTTCTTAAATCAGGTGACATCGAATTGATCAGGGTTGTGTGAGAGAGGCAGAGGTGTACACAGAAACACTCGTCACAAGAAATATACACTAAATGCTCTGTTCTGGAGAGGGCACTGCATAGATTTGAACTCAGAATAGGTAACCAGGAGGACAAAGGAAAACAGAGGGAGACTCCCAAACAAAGAATGCTTTGACTCGATTCAGCTGCAAACTAACTTCTCCTTCTTTTGAGTATTTCTCTTTGAGATTGGGGAAATATTTTAGCCACTTTTTAGAGGCTATTTTTTTTGGGGGGGGGGTCCAGTCATGGGGCCTGAACTCTGGGCCTGGGCGCTTCCCTCAGCAGTTCAGCTCAAGGCTAGTGCTCTACCACTTGAGCCACAGTGCCACTTCCGTCTTTTTTCTTTTTGCTTATGTGGTGCTAAGGAATCGAACCCAGGGCCTCATGCATGCAAGGCAAGCGCTCTACCACTGAGCCACCTTCCCAGCCCTAGAGGCTATTTTAAAGTAGCTGGTGGCTCACGCCTGTCATCCTAGCTACTCAGGAGGCTGAGATCTGAGGGTCACAGTTCAAAGCCAGCCTGATACCTCCAGTTAACCAGCAGAAAGCTGGAAATGGAAGCGTGGCTCACATGGTAGAGCACCACCCTTGAGCAGAAAAGGCAAGTGAAAATACAAGGCCCTGCATTAAATTTTTTTTTTTAATGTTACACAAAATAGCAAGCCCTGTGTGGCTCTCCAGGTTTCCCTGCCTTCCTGCGGCACTGCACCTCGCTCCCACAGCGCCTTCCCTCGGGTCTGCATAGGTCTGAGAGGCACGTGACCTCATCATAGGTAATGAAGTGCCAGAAGACTCCTGGCACCCAAGTCCCTCTGCCCTTCCAGAGGCCAGGCTGGAGCTGCTGTCTTCTGCCACAGGCCCTTAGATTCTGGGCTGAGGTAGGGGTGGGTTAGAAAACACAACACGGGAGGTGGATGTGATCTGGTCTCTGGATCCAGCCGTGCCTGAAGCCAGGCCTGCTCCTGGACAGTCCATTTACAAAGACTAGTATGTTTCATCTTTGCTTAAGTCACTTGCATGCTAACTGTACATCCCTCATCGGACTTTTCATCAGTAATAAAGGGGAAGATGCTAGGAGATGACACTGTGCTCTGGACCCTAATTCTGATTTTAAGAGAAGTACGGGGAAGAAACCTTGTAATCTTCAGAAGCAAAACATTCGGATAAACTACTTCTCGTGCGTGTGGTTAGTGCGACGGGAGGCGCCGAGCACCAGCTGTACTCAGCACACGCTCGTGGTTTCCTTTCTGAGTCTCAGAAGGAAAATGCACAGTCACGCTGACGGCCACTGCCATGTGTGGAGACGGCCTGGAGCTTCCTTCGCAGTGCCAATTAGAGTCTAGTAGCAGAAAAAGCAATTAAGCTGGGGACGTGCATGCTCCTCTTTTAAAGAGCATTTGTTAGCCCTATGCAAACATTGTCTACCCCTCTTATAAATATTGCCCAGAGCCATGGCTTTAACTAGAGTTATGCAGGCATGAAATACTCCTGGCTTGCCAATTTCCTATTAACTTGGACGTGCTGGGAGTGCCTGGCAGCCAGGAAGCATTGAGAACGCCAAAGAAATCATTGGCCTTGTGCTGGGCCATGGAAACATGTCCAGTAATGTTTAACTTCCAGGCCCCAGGCAGACTCCTCTCCGCTGACTCACAAAGCCTGCAATCATCAGGGTGAGGCTGGGTCGTTCCTTACGTCACTCTCAAGGTTTCTGTTTTCCTCTCTCTTCTTTACACCCTTTCCCCTGGCCTTGCCCCGCCCCTCATCTTCTGGAATTGGTTGAAGATTTTACGTATAAGAGAGTTCTGAAGAGGTTTATACGTCCTAGGTTATGATGTCTCAGGTAAATTTCATATTCATGTCATAGAAAAACAAGCAAACCAAATAGTCATGCCTTGCTGACAATTCATGTGGGAAGCCAGTGTTCCGGCCTAAAATCCATTGTTTTCAGTGTTACTGGGAGAAACCTCACAGGCCGGGTGCCCAGGACTCAATCGGTGTCCCCTCCAGGACCACACTGCCCTCCAGTCCTGTCCGTCAGAGCTGATATGCACCTGTGCACCCAGCGTGCTGCCCACCATCCTGCTGGGCCGGGCGCCATTCACAGCATGAGAAGCTCCAGCTCAGACCTTGTTCCTCACCCTGAAAACCAGGTCCCTGCAGGGATGACAGATGTCAACTCAAGAACTGCTGCATGCTGAGCTGCACGCTTATTCCACAAACACCTCTGTGAAGAAGTCAGCCTTGGCCGGGCACTGAGGTGACACTGGAGATATTTACCTCATTCCGTTCACCACTTCTGCCCACTCTCACTCCTCACCCCACCAAAGAAGTAGAAACGATGGCATTTGCCTCTATTTTCTACCTGGCTGAGGAGACTCTCTCTCTTTCTGTCTGTCTGTCTGTCTGTCTGTCTCTCTCTCTCTTGGATTCTCTTTCTCTCTCTCTCTCAAGGTAAGAGACATCCTGTTTCTCCTCTCTCTCTCTCTTACCATATCTCATTGCATACCAAGTTCAGGTTCAATTATTTATTCTCCTCCAAACATAACTCAACAGATTTTTCCATTCCCATTATCTCAGTTTTCGTCCAGACCTTCAAAGATCTCTTGGTGTCTCACCCTTAAACTTCTCTAATCATAGCCTTTCTACTCTGACTCCAGTTAATGTTCTCAAATATGTCTGACCATACTGCTTCTTTGCTTACACCTCCCCCCCCCCCCATGACTTCCTGTCTGCCTTGGAGACCAGCTCCTCTTTCGTTTTCTTCTGGCACAGGTTTAGATTCTGTCTGCTTTCCCCAGCTCCTTCCTTGGGTCTTTCCCTCCAAGCTGCCTACCTGCCCTTGGGCCTTTGAACCTGGTGTTCCTACTCTCCACAGCCTTGGTCTACCTGTCTGCTTCTCTTGAGCTGGAGGTGGGTTCAGCGAGGCCTCACCAGCTGCCCAGCTGCCAGAGCCTTTCTCTGTACTCCCAGACCTTTGAGATGTGGTTTACCAAGGCATTTCTATCTGATCATCATCATTTGTTAGCATATTGTGAATGCCTTCAGAGCCTTGTTGGCCTCGTGGCTCCCAGGATGAGGCCTGTTGCTTGGCTTTAGCTGTGGGCACTTGGTGTGGTGCTGGGCCAAAGAGAGATGAAGTTGTGGTTCCCAAGCACACCCCAGCCACTGGAAAGGTGAGATAACCCAGTCTTTGTGAATGGTTAACCAGCCAGGCTGGGGAATAAGGAAGTTGAGGCCGGAACCGGTTTGGACCTTGGGGCATGGCCATTTGTTAAGCAGAGAGGAAGAGGAATGACAAAGAGAAACGTCCTGAATTTGAGTACAAAGGTGGAAAGCACGGGTGTGTTCTGGTCCAGGAGGGGTGTGTGTGCACTGCCACTTGGAGCACCAGGGTCGGCAGCAGCTGGAAGATTCCAACTGAGGAAGAGGGCGGTGTGTTAGAGTTAGCCAGTGGGGCCAGAAAACACAAATCACAAGCAGCTGCACAGTGCAGTTTGGGGCAGGTGGGGCCTCATCTGTGGAGTTAGGAGGAAGTGGTACGGAGCTACCTTGAGGGCAGACCTGGGCCAGGGGAACCTTTCAGCTGGACAAGGGAGAGAGAGAGGGGTGGCCTAGAGATCTGAAGCCAGAGAGCAGATGGCTTGACAACGTTTTGAGAAGAGATAACACATTTTCTCGAGACTGGGTATATTGGAGAGAACTATGGGCTAGCTGGAAGAAAGAGCTGACACTTGTGTGCAGCTGAGGTTTAATTAGTTAATGCTGTGAAGTGCTTTGAAGACGCAGACATGATTAAAAATACCCTCAGTTAAAAGCTTTCTTTTAAGAAATACAGGGCAAAGCTAAGAGTTAACAAAGCATTTTGTCCATAAACTTGCTCAGGGAAAACAAGGGTAGCTTAGCTTCAACAAGGAGCTTTCCCAACACACTAATGCTGCATCTGGGGAGGGGAGATGATAGGGTAGGGAGATGATGGAGGGGGAGCTGATGGGGTGGGGAGATGCTGTAAAGCCAAATTCAGAAATCCTTACCCAAAAGACCATCAGAGACCGTCACCAATGTAAAAGCAAAGGAGTCTTTATTGCAAGCTCGAGCTTGGTCCCCCTGCGTACATGACAGCAGCCCATGATGCTAAGAGGCCCCGAGCCCAGGGTTACAGCACTTTTTATTTTTTTTTTTAATTTTATTTTATTTGTGAACATACTGTAGAGAGGGGTTACAATTACATGGGCAGGATAATGCGTATATTTCTTACCAAGCATTGCAGCCTCCTCCTTTGTTTACCCTTCACATCCCTTCCCAGCCTCCCCCCTCTCCCCACCAATCCCAATCCTTCTCCTTCCCCCCCTTCCCCCCCCCGCCCCCCCCCCCCCCCGCACCGACGTTGTAAAGCTCGTTTTGGACATGACAACTTATACTTCTCATTGTTGCAACAGATCCACCTGTATCCTTAAACAACTCGTTTTTCCCCATCTCCTCCACAAGTTATACTGACATCAAATATAGTGAGAGCAGGGGTTATACTGTGGGGAGGGACATGCAAAGCAACAAAGAAATAATCTTATAAATGCGTCAGAAACACATGCATGAAAGAAAAAAACATTAAGATACATATCTAAGGGTTCATTTTCCTGACATCACATTATCTGACCATTTCTGCTTGACTCGTACATATACTAGATATTGCAAATAAGTGAAACCATGGGACCTATGTTTCTTTGGGCCTGGCTTACTTCACTTAATATAATTTTTTCCAAGTTTTTCCATTTCCTAACAAATGGGGCAATGTCATTCTTTCTGATGGAGACATAGAATTCCATTGTGTATATATACCACATTTTCTTGATCCATTCATCTACTGAGGGGCATCTGGGTTGGTTCCATATCTTAGCTATGGTAAATAATGCTGCAATAAACATAGTTGTGCTGGTAGCTTTAGTGTGGTCTTGTTTGTAAACATTTGGGTAAATGCCCAGAAGTGGGATTGCTGGGTCATAGGGGAATTCTATGTGAAGTCTTTTGAGGAACCTCCATACTGCTTTCCAAAGTGGTTGAACAAGTTTACATTCCCACCAACAATGAAGTAAGGTTCCTTTCTGTCCACATCCCCTCCAGCATCTGTTGTTGTTACAGTTCTTGATTTTTGCCGTTCTAACTGGAGTGAGGTGATATCTCAATGTTGTTTTGATTTGCATTTCTTTTATGGCTAGGGATGTTGAACATTTCTTCATGTGTCTATTGGCCATCCTTCTTTCTTCTTCAGAGAAATTTCTCTTTAAGTCTTTCGCCCACTTATTTATTGGGCAGTTGTTTCTTTGAGGATTTGTTGTTGGGGGGTTTAATTTTTTTTTTTTAATTTAATTTAATTTTATTTGTGAACATACTGTACAGAGGAGTTACAGTTACATGGGCAGGATAATGCATACATTTCTTACCAAGCATTGCAGCCTCCTCCTTTGTTTATCCTTCACATCCCTTCCCAGCCTCCCCCCTCCCCCCCTAATCCCAATCCTTCTCCTTCCCCCCCCCCCCCCCCCCGCACCAACATTGCAAAGCTCGTTTTGGACATGACAACTTGTACTTCTCATTGTTGCAACAGGTCCACCTGTATCCTTAAACAACTGGTTTTTCCCCATCTCCTCCACAAGTTATACTGACATCAAATATAGTGAAAGCAGGGGTTATACTGTGGAGGAGGGACATACAAAGCAACAAAGAGATAATCTTATAAATGTGTTAGAAACACATGCATGAAAGAAAAAAAAACATTAAAATACACATCTAAGGGTTCATTTTCCTGACATCACATTATCTGACCTTTTCCGCTTGACTCATACATATACTAGATATTACAAATAAGGGAAACCATGGGACCTACGTTTCTTTGGGCCTGGCTTACTTCACTTAATATAATTTTTTCCAAGTTTTTCCATTTCCTAACAAATGGGGAAATGTCATTCTTTCTGATGGAGGCATAGAATTCCATTGTGTATATATACCACATCTTCTTGATCCATTCATCTACTGAGGGGCATCTGGGTTGGTTCCATATCTTAGCTATGGTAAATAATGCTGCAATAAACATAGTTGTGCTGGTAGCTTTAGTGTGGTCTTGTTTGTAAACATTAGGGTAAATGCCCAAAAGTGGGATTGCTGGGTCATAGGGGAGCTCTATGTGAAGTCTTTTGAGGAACCTCCATACTGCTTTCCAAAGTGGTTGAACAAGTTTACATTCCCACCAACAATGAAGTAAGGTTCCTTTCTGTCCACATCCCCTCCAGCATCTGTTGTTGTTAGAGTTCTTGATTTTTGCCGTTCTAACTGGAGTGAGGTGATATCTCAATGTTGTTTTGATTTGCATTTCTTTTATGGCTAGGGATGTTGAACATTTCTTCATGTGTCTATTGGCCATCCTTCTTTCTTCTTCAGAGAAGCTTCTCTTTAAGTCTTTCGCCCACTTGGGGGGTTTAATTTTTTGAGTTCCAAGTATATTTTAGATATGAGACCCTTGTCCGTTGTATGGCTAGTCAAGATCTTCTCCCAATCCATGGGCTTTCTATTGATCTTGCTAGCTATGTCATTTGCCCTGCAGAAGCTCTGCAACTTCATGCAATCCCATTTGTCCAACCTTTCCTTGATTTGTTGTGTTTCCGGGTCTCTATTCAGAAAATTTCGGCCTGAGCCAAGGAGACCTAGGGTTTCTCCTATTCCATCCTGTAATGTTTTCAGAGTGTCTGCTTTGACTTCAAGGTCTTTGATCCATTTGGAGTTGATTCTGGTGCAGGGTGAAATATAAGGATCTAGCTTTAGTTTTCTACATGTAGTTAACCAATTTTGCCAGCACCATTTACTGAAGAGGCTGTCTTTCTTCCATTCTATTGTTTTAGCTCCCTTATCGAAGATTAGATGGCTATGGGTCTGTAGGTTCATTTCTGAGTTTTCAATTCTATTCCATTGGTCCTGAGGTCTGTTCTTATGCCAATACCAAGCTGTTTTGATTACTATGGCTTTATAGTAGAGTTTGAAATTTGGTATTGATATTCCTCCAGCAGTGTTCTTTCCGTTGAGGAGCGTTTTTGCTATTCGGGGTCTTTTATTGTTCCATATGAATTTTTGGATTGCCTCTTCTATTTCCTTGAAGAATGAGGTTGGAATTTGGATAGGTATTGCGTTGAATTTGTAGATAGCCTTGGGAAGTATTGCCATTTTCACGATGTTAATCTTTCCAATCCAGGAGCATGGGAGGTTTTGCCATTTTTTAAGTTCTGTGTTGATTTCCTTTTTCAAGATTTTAAAGTTTTCATCATAGAAGTCCTTCACTTCTTTGGTTAAGTTAATTCCTAGGTATTTTATTTTTTGTGGGGCTATTACAAATGGAGTTGCTTTCCTAATTTCAGCCACACTTTTCTCATTGTTGGCATACAGAAAAGCCATTGATTTTTGGGGGTTAATTTTATAACCTGCTACTTTGCCAAAGTTTTGAATCAGCTTGAGTAATTTGGGAGTGGAGTCTATGGGATTCTTTAAATACAAGATCATGTCATCTGCAAAGAGGGAGAGTTTTATTTCTTCTTTCCCTATTTGGATCCCCTTTATGTCCGCGTCTTGTCTTATTGCTGTAGCTAGGCATTCTAATACTAGATTGAAGAGAAGTGGAGAGAGTGGGCATCCTTGTCTTGTTCCTGAGTTAAGAGGAAATGGCTTTAGTTTTTCACCATTGAGTATAATGCTGGCTGTAGGTTTGTCATATACAGCCTTTATTGTATTGAGGAATGTTCCGTGGATTCCTAATTTTTCCAAAACCTTCATCATAAAGGAGTGTTGGATCTTGTCGAATGCTTTTTCTGCATCTATTGAGGTAACCATGTGGTTCTTATTCTTGCTCCTGTTGATGTGATGAATAATATTAATTGATTTGCATATATTGAACCAGCTTTGCATCCCTGAAATGAATCCTGTTTGATCGTGGTGTATGATTTTTTGGATGAATTGTTGAAGTTGATTGGCCAAAATTTTGTTGAGAAGTTTTGCATCAATGTTCATCAACGAAATGGGTCTATAGTTCTCTTTCTTTGATGAGTCCCTGCCTGGTTTTGGGATGAGGGTTATGATGGCTTCATAGAATGTGTTCGGTAGTGAGCTTTCTCTTTCAATTTCATTGAAGAGTTGGAGGAGTATTGGTATGAGCTGTGCTTTGAAGGCCTTGTAAAATTCCGCTGTAAAACCATCTGGTCCTGGACTTTTCTTAGCTGGGAGGTCTCTTATTGCTGTTTCTATTTCAATGCTTGATATGGGCCTGTTAAGATAGTTTAACTCATCTTGGTTTAGTTTTGGCATGTCAATATTTGCTAGGAAAAGGTCCATTTCTGTCAAGTTCTCAAACTTATTAGCATAAAGTTTTGAGAAGTATTCCCTTATAATGTTCTGAATCTTGGTTGTTTCTGTGGTGATGTTTCCATTCTCATCTCTGAGTTTATTAATTTAGGTGTGTTCTCTTCTTTTTCTGATAAGATTTGCTAAGGGTCTGTCAATTTTGTTAAGTTTTTCGAAGAACCAACTCTTTGTTTTGTTGATTCTTTCTATAGTTTTTTTGGATTCTAATTCATTTAATTCTGATTTAATTTTAATTATTTCTTTCCATCTACTGGATTGGGGTTTATCTTGCTGCTCTTTTTCAAGGAGGTTTAGATGTGTCATTAAATTGTTAGTTTCAGATCTCTACAATTTGTTGATGTAGGAACTCAGAGCTATAAACTTGCCTCTGAGTACTGCCTTTGCTGTGTCCCAGAGGAGCTGGTAATTTGTGTGTTCATTTTTGTTGAATAGCATGAACATTTGAATTTCCTTTCTAATCTCTTCCATGACCCACTCATGATTCAGCAGTGTGTTGTTCAGTCTCCATGTGATACCGGACTTTCTTTGGTGGCTTTTGGTGTTGAGTTCTAATTTTATTCCCTTGTGGTCAGAGAGAATGCAAGGTATAACTTCAATGTTTCTGAATTTAGACAAGTTTGCTTTGTGGCCTAAAATGTGGTCTATTTTAGAAAATGTTCCATGTGCTGCTGAGAAAAACGTGTATTCTGATACTGCTGGGTGAAATGTTCGGTAGATGTCTGTTAAGTCTAGTTGATCTATGCAACTGTTTTGATCTGCGGTTTCTCTGTTGAGTTTTTGCCGAGTTGATCTATCTAGTGGGGAGAGTGGTGTGTTAAAATCCCCAACAATTAATGTCTTTGGATCTATATGGGATTTGAGGGAAAGTAGTGTTTCTTTGATAAATTTGGGTGCTCCATTGTTTGGTGAATAGATATTTAGAATTGTAATATCCTCCTGAAGGAGAGATCCCTTAATTAGTATGTAGTGACCTTCTTTATCTCTTCTCACGAATTTTAATTTGAAGTCTATTTTATCTGATATTAGGATTGCAACTCCCGCCTGTTTATGGGGGCCGTTTGCTTGGTAGATTTTGTTCCAGCCTTTAACATTGAAAATGTGTTTGTTTTCACGGGCAAGATGTGACTCCTGCAGGCAGCAGATAGAAGGGTCTTGTTTTTTAATCCAACTAGACAGTCTATGTCGCTTAATTGGAGAGTTCAGTCCGTTAACGTTAAGAGATAGGACTGAGAGGTATTTGGGAGTTCCTGCCATGTTATCCACCTTCTTGGGGGCTGCAAAAACTGGGTTCTTCCTATGGTTTTTGGATTCTCAGTTTGGGTGCAGTTTCTTGGCCTTTATTGTGGTCTTGTTGGTTTTCTATGTGTAGGTCATCTTTAAGAAGCTTTTGTAGGGCTGGTTTGGTGGAGATGTATTGTTTCAATTTTTCTTTGCTATGGAAGGTTTTTATTTGGCCTTCAGTTATGAAGGAGAGTTTAGCTGGTTACAGTATTCTTGGTTGATAGTTGTTTGTTTTTAGGGCGTGGCATACATCATTCCAGGCTCTTCTTGCTTTGATTGTCTCTGCTGAGAAATCTGAGGTGATTCTAATTGGTTTCCCTTTATAGGTGATTAACCTTTTCTCCTTGACAGCTTTAAGGATCTTTTCCTTGGTCTGAGTTGATCCTGTGTGGATTATAATGTGACGGTGGGATGTCCTATTCTGGTCTGGTCTATTTGGGGTTCTAAAAGCTTCTTGTATCTGAATAGGCCTATCTTTTTGTATGTTTGGGAAGTTCTCTGCTAGGATCCTGTTAAACAAATTTCCTAGACCATTATCTTCTGTTTGTAGGTGCTCCTCTACACCCATTATCCTTAGATTAGGCCTTCTGATGGTGTCTTCCAAGTGTTGGATAGATCTATCATATTTCTTGGACTTGTCTTGAATGGTTGTATGTTCTTTCTCTATAATATCTAGGCTGTCTTCAATTCCTGAGATTCGATCTTCTGCATGGTCTAACCTGCTGTCAAGACTCTCTACTTTGTTTTTTATCTCTTTTCCTTCCATTTGGTCGGCTTTGATGGCTTCAAATTCTTTGTTGAAGCTCTGTTTTAGGTCTTGTATGAATTTCTTTACTTCCTTAATTTGATGTTCAGTGTTTGTTCTGAAATCACTTAGTTGATTGGTTATGGTTTCTTTGGACTCCCATTCCTTCTGTTGGGTTCCATTCAGCATTCCCTTTGTGGTTTCCCTGACTTCCTTCAGCTCTTTGTTAATGGATTCCATGAATGCCTTTAGTGATCTTTGTGTATTCTCTACCTGCTCTCTCAATTCCTGTATTACTCTTTGATTAGCTTCCTCTCGTTCGTGGGATTCCTGCAGTTCTCTTTGAGTATTCTCAAGTTGCTCACACAAGTCCTGTATCAGTTTTTGAGTAGCTTCCTCACGCTTATGATATTCCTGTATACACTTTTGGGATGCCTCCTCTCTCTCCCTATCACGCTCATACAGAGTCCTTTGTAAGTTGGCAAACTTTTCATTTATCATGTTTGCCAGCAGTGTTTGTAGAGCTATTTGGGAACTCTCCTCTGGATTATTCATTATCTGTTCTGTCCCCTGATTATCAAGATTGGGAATTGAGATACCTGGATTTGCCATTTTTCTTGTGTTTTTCTGGCTTACTCTGCCCATTTGAGATGAAAATAGCACCAGTTTTGTGCTAGAACACTATCTTAAGGCAACCATCAACCAAAGTTTGCATTTGTATAGTCAATAGTCTACAGATACAATCTAGTTCAACAGATACATCCATTCAACATCAAACAACTATATGTTAATGGGCTTCAAACCGCAGAGAAGAATTTGGAAAACCAGAAACTATTAGGGTTAGGGAGAGATGTGGGTAAAGAATAGGAATAGATTGGTGGGTGGGGGCACAGGGAGAGTCAACTATGTCTTAATCTCAATGCAGGAAATAGGTTGGGTAGGATGCAAGTAGAGAGAGAGAGAAAAAGAAGAAAGGGAAAGGGAAATGAAAAGAGACCAGAAAAAAATAGAAACGTAAAAATTACTATTATTATGGAGATTAAAAGATTGTCTTTTACAATCTATTTAGAGAGGAATGTGAATATATTGAGAGAAGGGGAGGGACATAGAGGAGATGTGAAAAACAAAAAAATGCTTAAAATATTATATAGGTATAAAGAGGTAGTACTGCTATTAAGGAATTTAAGTCTCAGAGGTTTTGAATTAAGTAATAAATTTGTGGATTAAGTGTGTACACAATGGGGGATAGGGTCTACTAGTTAAATACGGGTTTATCTGAGGATGTGCAGGACAAGAGTTAAGTCACATAAAGAAGAACAAAAGAGAGGAAAAGGTGAAAAGGATAAGAAAGGGAGAAAAAAAGATCAGAAGTTCAGTAGAGTTAAACAAAAAACAAAAAGATAATTAAAAAAGAAAGAAAAAGAGAAGACAAGAAAAGAAAGGAAAACGCACATTCATGTATTCCTAAAATAAAAATTATAAGAGGAAAAAAAAAAGTTACTGGAAAACAATTTTTTTTCAAAAAAGGCAAAAATTAAAGATTAATAAAAGTTTTAGAAAAGAAAAAAAAATTTTATATATATAAGGTACCAAAAAAAAAAAAAAAAAAAAGAAGAAGAAAAAAAAAAAGTTCTTTGATTTTTTTTTTTTTTATTTTTTTGGGTGCGGTGGGAAGAATCCTGTATCTCCCTTGTGTCTGTAACCAGCCTCTTGTTGGAGTCTCTGGTCTGCTTGAGGTCCTGTGGCTTGATTGGTTTCTTAAGTCAGTTTGTTCAAACAGGCAGAAAAATGCTCTGCTTTACCCAAGATTTTGAGATCCCCCTCCCAGGTTAGTTTACTGGGAGGGTGATCTGCTTTGAGAATCACAAAAGAGGGGGATGCAGTGATGTGGCTAAGTTCTGGGTAGAGTTGAGGCCTTTCAACAAACAGCAGCTTTTCCCTGGGGCTATTTTGTGAAAAACTCACAGAGCCCAGCCTGGAGCCATTCTCAGGGTTTCTGTTTTTCAATTGATTGTGGAGGCTGCTAGAGGGAGGGGCAGCCTCTGGTTCTGGTTACCCAGTGGGGATAGCCACTCCTATGGCTGGCGCCTGAGCTGGGTGACTTTTCCCTGGATAGAGCTGAGTCTGGCAGGTCACTTCGCCGTTAAGTTCTTGTGACCTGCTAAATGACTCGTTTTATTCCAAGGCCTGAGTTGGATTTAGCAGCTCCTCCGAGCTTTGTCGGTATCCAAGATGGAGATCACTGGTGCTGTGGGGGGGAGGGGTGGCCTTCCCTCCTCTGCTCCCTGTGAAGGAGTGAGGACGTCAGGCTTCTACTCATGCCGAGTCTTGGATCCCGCGTCGTCTCTGGTCTGCAAACTGCAGGATGAAGATGTCCGCTCCTTGTCGGTTCTTGCTGGTGTTGAGTAGAATCCGCTCGCCCGCTGCGTCTGGCTCCTTCGTTCCGGACTCACTGTGGCTCAGGTTTGGGTGCCCTGTGGTCGCTGCTGTGACTCTGTCGCTGCGACCCTGCCGCAGCCGCGGCGGCTGCTGGCAAGCGCTCAGATGAGTCTCCTTGCCTTGGCTTCCCCTCTCTTGCCTAACTCTCTGTCCTGTGATGGCACACTTGGTGTGATTCTCTGGCTTAGGACTGTTCACTGGAACTCTAAAACTGCTTTCTATGCGAGAGCTTGTTCAGATTCCAGCTTCTCCTCTGCCATCTTCCCGGAACCCCTCCAGCACTTTTTATACATTTTTTAGGGAAGGCAGGGGCTTTGCATACATCATGACTTCTTGTAACAAATGACTACAAACCGCGGGAAAATCATAAAACAACTCAATAGTATGATTGGTGCACTACAAAGTGGGAAAGGACCAGAAACAAGTTGTTGGTTAGATCAAGGGGGCTGACACACTTTAAACTGGTTGGCTTGCACCCCAGGGGAGTCTCAAGAGGATAGGTGCTAAACTGCAGGGTGTCTGGTTTAGATAATGGTCACCAGACCCCAGGAGAGGCAGTTCTGGAATTTCAGATACCTTGACATACTGTCTTGAGAAAACACCATCTGTAGTTCCGAGAATTGTTTGTGCAAGGCTTGCTATCCTAATTCCTAGCATTGGGGCTGAAGTGGGTCAAGGGTTAAGTTGCAGAACTGAGATGGGGGTCTTAAGTGAAATGGAGTTGCTCTTAGGTTCCTCAATGCTGGAGGGGGAGATGATGGGAGGAGATGATGGAGGGGAGATTATGGGAAGGGATGAGGGGAGGGGGAAATGATGGAGGGGAAGATGTTGGAGGGGGAGATGAGGGGTGGGGAGATGATGGAGGGGGAGATGATGGGGTGGGGAGGTGATGGGAGGAGAGATGATGGAGGGGAAGATGATGGGTGGGGAGATGATGGGTGGGGAGATGACGGAGGGGAAGATGATGGAGGAGGAGATGATGGAGGGGGAGATGAGGCCTGGGAAGATGATGGAGGGGGAGATGATGGAAGATGATGGGGTGGGGAGGTGATGGGAGGGGAGATGATGGAGGCAAAGATGATGGGTGGGGAGATATGGAGGGGGAGATGATGGAGGGGGTAGATGGAGGGGAGATGAAAGGTGGGGAGATGATGGGTGGGGACATGATAGAGGGGGAGATGATGGGAGGTGATGGGAGGGGAGATGATGGAGGGGAGATGATGGAGAGTGGATGATGGAGGGGGAAATAAACTTCTTACCATTTTTAGTATTTTTTATTGTTGACAAAAACAAAGGAAATCATTTGTCTCCATTGGAATAAGAATAAATTTATTAATTTAAAGGAAAAAAATCACAGCATGTATTCTCCATCTCTGGATAATTTGGCCACAAAGTTTCAAAGTGAAGGAGAGCGAGGGAGGGAGAGGGAGAGGGAGAGGGAGAGAGAGAGAGAGGGAGAGAGAGAGAGAGAGAGAGAGAGAGAGAGAGAGAGAGCACATTGGAGTTCTCTAGGGCCTTCCCAGCAAAATATAGCTTTGCTCAAATGTCAGTTTGGTGTGAGATGTTGTTAAATAGATAGGAGAATGTAGTGGAAGTTTCTGGCTTCTGGTGGCTCATGTTTACAATCCCAGTTACTCAGGAGACTGAGATCTGAAGATGGCAATTCAAAGCCAGCCCAAGTAGAAATCCACAGATCCTTATCTCCAACAATCCAGCAAAGTTCTGTAGTGGAGCTGTGGCTCAAGTGCCAGCCTTGAGCATAAAAAAGCTAAGGGACAATTCCCAATTACTGAATTCCAGTCTGAATTCCAGTCTTTGTACCAGAATAAAGAAAGAAAGATGAAAGACACAGAAGGAAAGGAAGAAGGAAGGAAGGAAGGAAAGAAGAAAGGAAAGAAGGAAGAGATCAGTGCTTAAGATATTTTATATTGAAAAAAACGGCTGGGTGCCGGTAGCTCCCACCTGTAATCCTAGCTATTCAGGAAGCTGAGATCTGAGGATTTGGGGTGGAAGCCAGCCTTGACAGGATATTCCCCCAGCAGGACAGACAGGAGACTCTTATCTTCAATTAATCACTCAAAAATAAACTGGAAGTGGTGCTGTAGCTTAAATGGTAAAGTGCTAGCCTTGAGCACAAAGAGGCTCAGGGACAGTGCTCAGGCCCTGAATTCAAGCCCAAAACCAATAAAATTAAAAAGAACTCCAACTGATACATATATAATTGGAACATATATATAGCATCATATATATATATGTATGTGTGTGTGTGTCTCAAACACACACATTTCCTCTCTAAAATTTCATTCTGCTTCTGCCTAATTATAATAAAAGATGCCGCACAGCTAACAGTATTAAGGCCATACATTACTTCACCTGAAGTGGTTCTCCGCAGAGTCATATGGCTGAGTGGCTATGATGGATGAAAAGCTAGGGGTGGGAGGGGACAGCCATTGGGATGCTGGGCTCCACGACTGGTGGACGAGGCCCTCTCTGCTCATTTTCTCCAAAACACAAAGCTACCACAGCTGGCTCCACCGCTGAACGGAGGCCAAGACCGCAGAAATGGCAGTCCCCAGGGGAGGTCAATCTGCCCGGCCAGTGTCTGCTGCCCACTGTCACTTGTCATCGTTAATTCTGCCTGGCAGAGGGAGGGCTGTCTGTTAGACAAAGGATGGTTTCTCCTCCAACCACATTTGAATTCTTACCTAGAGAGCCTTTATTCTGATGGATGAAGCCATAAAGGAATTAGGAGTTTGTCTCGATAGTCTGCCTGTAATTACTTTTTCTACCTAATGGCTCCGAAAGCCAGAGCATAATGATTTTAAGGGGTGCAATGCTTGGCCACGGATACCAGATCTGAATGCAGAGCGGGGATGCGGGCACAGGGGAGGATGGTCTGTGGTGACTCAGGAAAGAGCAGGAGAAAGTTCTTCGGCGTGCTCCTTGAACTTGGTAGGGCTCGAAGGAATTGCTGGACTACTATCTTCATCCAGCTCCACAGCCTGCTTCCCATTGAGAAAGCGGGAGGTGGGGGGAAGGAAGGATAGGGGTAAAACAAAGGAGGAGGCAACAATGCTCCATAGGAAATGAACTCGCTATCTTGCTCATGTACCTGTAACCCCTCTGTACAGTATTTTCACAATAAAGAACTTATTTAAAAAAAGAAAGCCTATTCTTTATGAAATGGCTTGATTATATACAAGCTTTTTCTTTTTTTTTTTTTCTTTCCTTTTTTGTTAGTCGTTGGGTGAACTCAGATCTGGGCGCTGTCTCTGAGCTCTTTTGCTCAAGGTGGGTGCTCTGCCACTTAGGCCACAGCACCAATTCTGGATTCAGGAATGGGGGTCTTTGAAATAAGCAGAGGTGCTGTGGCTGAGTGTGGCTATGCGTGGGGCTGCCCCTTGTAAGCTGCAGACCAGGGTCCCCCAGTGACTGAGGTCCAGCAATTCATTCCATCTGGAGATGTGAAGAGATCCAATATGATAGAAACAGATGAACAGCTGTGCTGCCAGCGTGCCTGTGCCCAGGGCACCGGGGCCCCAGCTTCAGAAAGCCGCTTTCTGTCAAAGCTCATCTTAGAATGAAATGTTTTGGGTTGGACTGGAGTGTGGCTCAGTGGTAGAGTGCTCGCCTCGCATGCATGAAGCTGTGGGTTCGATTTCTCAGTATCACATACACAGAAAAAGCCAGAAGTGGTGCTGTGGCTCAAGTGGTAGAGTGCGAGCCTTGAGCTGAAGAGCTGAGGGACAGCATCCAGGCCCTGAGTTCAGGCCCCAGGACTTGCAAAATAAATAAATAAATAAATAAAATAAAATGTTCTGGGTTCTCCAAGCTCATTAGCAGAAGGGTCCAGTGTATTCTCCAAGACTCCCAAGGCCATGGCCAGTTCCCTAATTCACTTCTTCTTGCCAGGCAATGTACAGGTTTGCACAGCGCCTCCTCCAGGCTGGCTTTTTGCAGGATCTTGCTGCCCCTTTCTCTCTCCTACCCAGATTCTAAGAAAAGCCTGCCATCCTCACATGCATATTTATGCATTGAAGCTCCCTCTGCTGCAGAAATGAAGAAGGAGTACACTGCAGTCCTGCTGCCCAGAGCCCTCCGCTTTCTGAGAAGGCAGAAGAAGGTTCAGGTCACCCTGGGTGCAAACCCCTGGCTCTGCACTGCTCCTGTAGTTGGGCAGCAGCTGCTCCTGTGCAGGCATGCGCACGTGTGAACACACACACACACACACACACACACACACACACACACACACGGATTTCTTTCCCAGCTCATGGCTGTGTCTACAGTTGTGACTGGTACACACTTTTCCTGCTCCTTGTTAATACAACTGCTCTCTTCAAATGATTTGCTTTCCTGGGTACTCACGTGGGACCCGAAGACCTTAAGGCTGTGTTAAAGGAGCGAATGTGGCTGAGAGGTGGTGTGTGCTGGGGTCTGGGAGCAAGCAAGCGAGGTCAAGCCAGGCCTGGCGCTGGCTATTTGAAGGGTGGGCCCCGCTCAGGTCAGAACCCGCTGGGTGGGTCACGGTGGTTCCTTTTTATTTCTCACTATCATCGGGTGAATGGTCAGGGGCTCCATCATGCTCTGGACCAATCAGATACAGCACTGTGGAACTGAGCAAGACAGCCGCCAGCCCACCCGCTCCTGATTCAACTTTAGACCTAGGCTACCAGTGGCTTGCTAATTTGGCTGACTTCTGGAACCACGGCCCAAGTCAGCACCTCCTGTGAGGCGCACACCTTGCTTGTGTCAGGGCCCTGTGGTCACTCATGTCCTCTCCTTGTTGCTCAGTGTCACCTCACTGCTCTTCTTTCTGTCCACATGTCCCATCCCTGGGGCCTCCTGCCCTGGCCAACCCATGGAAAGTTCCAGAGGAGTCCTGAGGAGAGTGCCTCTTCTGAGTGCTTTGTGATTTCTGTAATGAGGTTTTGATGCTGGAAGTTCCAGATCTAATAAAATGGTTCTTTGCTTCCTGAACCTCAAGGTTTCTGTCTTTCTGTTTACCAAAGACACCTGGAAAGACACACAGAACTCAGCTCCAGGAGGCAAGAGTGCTCCCAAGCCCCAACTTGAAGTTCATTAAGTCTCCCAGCGTGGGAATGTGCCCATAGTAGCTGAGGTCAAACAGATTAGAGTGAGAAGCTGTAGTGTGCCTTGAGTTTTTCCCTCCTCTGTTATCCAGAGTCTGGAAAAAGGAGTGATAAAATTCCAGGGAGCTGGGTGCTGGTGGCTCACGCCTGTCATTCCAGCTACTCAGGAGGCTGAGATCTGAGGACCACAGTTCAAAGCCATAAGGCAGGAAGTCCATGAAACTCTTCAATTAACCATCAGACCAGAAGTGGTGCTGTGGCTCAAAGTGGTAGAAAAGAGTTCAGGGACAGCGCCCAGGCCCCGAGTTCAAACCCCATGACACCTCCCCCCCCCCCAAATTGAGCATGATGGTGCACACTTGTTATCCTAGCTATTAAAAAAAAAAGCATACATTGAAGGACTGAGGTCCATTCTGGAATGAGTATAAACTTGAGAACTTATCTGAAAATTAAAAATACCATAAAAGGCTGAAGGCATGGATCGAGTGGCAGAGTGCCTGCTTAGCAGTTCAGGCTCTCAGTTCAAACTTTAATACTGAAGGGGAAAAAAAAGTAAGGAAGAGAAAAAGGAAATAAGGAAGAAAAAGGAAGGAAAGACAAGGAAAAGGACTGGATAAAAAGTCCAAAGGGATGGGAGTAAAAATTTCTCCTCTCTAGTCCTTCCTCTTGCCATTCACGATCTTAATGGCACATAAACCCGACATGATTTGAGTTCTGAAGTTGGTCAGCTCTCTCTCAATCAGCCTTCTCTGACCGGCTGGTTTTCGTAACTCTAGTCTTCTGTAAGGAGTTATGCCCGTTGGATCAATGTCTAGGGGTCAGTTTGTCTCACACAGGCTCAGGTAAGCAAGTCATATTGGTTTACAAAGGAAAACTACAAGCTCTGTGGTGTTTTTGAGACTAGTTTCAAGTATGCAGTGGAATTTTTCTCAGTGCATATTTGAGTCTTCTCTTGTGTACTAGTTTCCAGTGTACCTGCTGATTAATTCATCGGAATACACTGTATGCAGGAATACCTTGAGATAAAAATAATCCCCCTCCTTCCCTGATAGTTTAAATATTTACAAAGCAGAGAGACTAAAAATAGGCACTTTTTTTTTTAGCTTTTTTTTTTTAATTTAATTTAATTTTATTTTATTTGAGAGCATACTGTACAGAGGGGTTACAATTACATGGGCAAGATAATGCATACATTTCTTACCAAGCATTGCAGCCTCCTCCTTTGTTTACCCTTCACCTAAAATAGGCACTTTTAACTAGATCTTATTGTAGTTGTCTAAATGGACAGAGAGGCACTTAACTCCTGAACTAAGACACAATTAGTCGAGCAGAAAGGAACTCTTGGGGGGACTAATTGCTTTTAAAAAGATAAACGAAATTGAACCAGAGAAGCAGAAAATTACTTTTGTTGAGAATCATCTTGGTTGTTCAAGGGTGGGAGGAAAGGAGCCCAGCGGATGGGAGGATTTGCCCCTTCCTGGCATCTCCGTTTTGCAGATTTCAAGCCCAGTGCTCCCCGAAAGGGGAGGCTGAGCAGGGCTCTTGTGCCCCTCCCCTGTGCCCCACCCTTGCCTTGTGCCTGGCCCCTGCCCAGTGCCCACCCTGCCCTCTGTGGTTTTCTGTGACGTTATCTCAAAGGGCAAGGCTTGACTCCTTCTGTGAAGGCAGTGTAAGCTCCATTTTGTTTTGAACCTGGCCTTGGGGCAGGGGGGTGGGGGGGAGGTGCCTCTTAGGGTGGCTGCACGTGGACGGGAACTGCAGGTGTGGAACAATAGTGTTCTTGGCTCTTTGGTCCAGCTGAGGACGCAGCACACAAAGGAAGTGTGGTGTGTCACCATCATGATGGTGCTGAGACTCTGAGAATGGGCAAATCTGGAGACCTGCTGTCTCTTTGTGGTGTGTGTAGCAGTACTAGGGCTCGAGCTCAGGACATTCTCATTTAGCTTTTTCCTCCAGGCTGGGGCACTACCACTTCAACTATACCTCAACTTCTGGCTTTTTTGTGGTTAATTGGAGATAAGATTCCCTTGGATTTGGTTGCCTGGGCTGGCTTCAAACCTTAGTCCTCAGATCTCAGCCTCCTGAGTAGCTAGGATTACAGGCGTGAGCCGCTGGATTCCTCTCCCTGTCTGCCTCTGTCCTGGGTGCCCGGGAGACCTCCCAACCACCCACTGCTCTCCCCCTGCACCCTCTAGTGGGTGCCCACATAGCACCAGGGTAAACTCACAGGGTGTAATCGGGGTGCCCATCACCGGACTCACACCAGTCCAGGTTTCCCAGGGTGCGGGGAGACTGCCAGCCTGCCTGCACAGAACTAAAGATGGTGTCCTCACACACAGGACGGGGTCCTCACACACACAACAGGGTCCTCACACAGAGAATAGGATCCTCACACAGGTGACAGGATCCTCACACAGATGACAGGTTCTTCACACACATGACAGGGTCCTCACACACATGACAGGGTCCTCACACACATGACAGGGTCCTCACATACAGATGGGGTTCTCACACACATGACAGGGTTCTCACACACATGACAGGGTCCTTACATACATGATGGGGTCCTCACACATATGACAGGGTCCTCACACAGAGGATAGGATCCTCACACAGGTGACAGGATCCTCACACAGGTGACAGGGTCTTCACACACATAATGGGGTCCTCATACAGAGGATAGGGTCCTCACACACACTGGCGGGGTCCTCACACACACTGGTGGGGTCCTCACACACATGACAGGGTCCTCACACACACAACAGGGTCCTTACATACATGATGGGGTCCTCACATACATGACAGGGTCCTCACACACACATCAGTGTCTTCACACACATGACGGGGTCCTTACACACACACACATGTGACAGGGTCCTCACACACATGACAGAGTCCTCAGACATATGATAGTGTCCTCACATGCATGATGGGGTCCTCACAGAGAGGACAGGGTTTTCACACACATGACAGGATCCTCACACACACAACAGGGTCCTCACACAGATGACAGGGTCCTCACACACACAACAGGGTCCTCACACACACAATGGGATCCTCACACATACAATGTGATCCTCATGTGGATGATAGGGTCTTCACACAGATGACAGGGTCCTCACACACACAATGGGGGGTTCCTCACACAGGTGATGGGGTTCTCACATACACATGATGAGGTCCTCATATACATGACAGGGTCCTCAGACACATAATGGAGTTCTCACACACATGTGATGTGGTCCTTACACACATGACAGGATCCTCACACACACAACAGGGTCCTCACACACATGACAGGATCCTCACACACACAACAGGGTCCTCACACACATGATAGGGTCCTCACACACATGACGGGGTTTTCCCACACACATGAAGGGATCCTCACATGGATGATAGGGTCTTCACACAGATGACAGGGTCCTCATATACGTGATGGGGTCCTCACATGGATGACAGGGTCCTCGTGGAGATGAAGGCACAGGCCACTGGGGAAGTTGAGGAAAAGGGCGGACAGGGAACAGATGTGAGGTGCGACCCCGAGCTAAGCCTTGACCCCACCACATGTTCGTGACAGTCCTGAGCTCGAACTCGGGGCTTCGCGCTGTCCCTATATATATATATATATATATATACATATATATATATATATATATATTTTTTTTTTTTTTTTTTTTTTTTGGGTCCGGTTGTGGGGCCTGAACTCTGGGCCTGGGCGCTGTCCCTCAGCTCTTCAGCTCAAGGCTAGCGCTCTACCACTTGAGCCACAGCGCCACTTCCGGCTTTTTTCTTTTTGCTTATATGGTGCTGAGGAATCGAACCCAGGGCCACAGCTTGCAAGGCAAGCGCTCTACCACTGAGCCAACTTCCCAGCCCACCCTATATTTTTTGTTTAAGGCTGGTGCTCTGCCTGTTGAGCCACAGCACCATATCTGGCTTTTGCTTGTCTGTTGGAGACTCAGGTCTCAGTCCTCTGCCCACGCCAGCCCCACTTGGTGACTCCCGGATCTCCCCCACTCAGTGACCCCTGGGTCTCCGGAAGGTGAGGCCAGGGTTGCACACGGGAGGACTTGCATGTGCCCTCATTGCAGGAGTCCCGGCCGGGCCCTCAACCATCCCTCCTCCACCATCCTGTCCCCCCATCCTGTCCCCTCCTCACCCATCCTGGCCACAGTTCGAGTCCTTCAGGCTGTGGGTTGCATCAGGGCACTGGTCAGTGTTTTTGTGCGTGCTGACCCTGGCCTGGGCCTCGTACCAGACAGCTACGGAAGCCTGTCCTCCACTGCAGGTGGACACCATCAGTGGCTGGCCTGGGCAGGGAGAGTGACCGCAGGGGCAGGCAAGCAGTGTGTGGAGGAGGGGCAGCATGTGCTCCACTCCAGCAAGGAGTGTGTGCTTGTGTGCATGAGTGTGTGAAGGAGTGTGCGCACTTGTGTGCATTGTTTGCATGTGTACGAATGTGGGTACATGTGTTTTCATGTGTGTATGCATACTTGTGTGGAATCCTGTGTGCGTGTGTGCATGTATTCACATGTGTGCATACGTGTGAGTATGTGTGTGCACATGTGTGTGTTGGAATTAGTGCTTGAACTCAGGACTTTGAGCTCTCCCTTGGCCTTTTGCTTAAGGCTGGTGTTACCTCTGGAGCCACAGCTCTACTTTGGGCTAATTGGATATAAAAGACTCTAAGATTTGTCTGCCTTGTCTGGCAGATCCTCAGATCTGCACTTCAGAATAGCTAAGGTTTTAGGCTTGAGCTACTGGAACCCAGCAAATGGTGATTTTCTTTTATCATGTTGTTGGAGCACTTGGCCCTGTAACAATATTAATCTAGGGATACCAAGAGCCACGCTGATTAAAACTAAATCTTGGTATATCATATTGAACCTCTTTTTAAGAAGTGGGGAGTCTCCAGAACAATCCACCAGGGTTTACGTGGTAAGAGGATGTATCTGTCTGTCAGGGACTGAGGCTGGCCGAGTTCAACAGTAGAATGCTGGGTTTGGTTTGACGGTGGGGCCCTCCATGGCAGGCCGGTCCCTGCTTTGCATGTAATTCTGATGCTTATCCACAGCACTTCATTACAGCAGGGCTCAGCAACAGCACGAGGCTCAGATGCCCTCTGTTCTTCAATTTTCTGTTCATGAATTTGACATCTTCACCCTACCACTAGCTGCTGCGTTTCTCTCTCTTGCCTACCAGGGATTCTGAGAGGCCTGACGTTGTTTATTTTCAAAAGGAATGTCATGCGGGTTATTTGAAGAAAATAGCTCAGGTGATTGAGCTCCTGGGCAGCGTGCCACTTGCTTGAGCGAGCTACTTTCCAACTCAAGATTTCAAAGAATTTGTGACGTCTCCCCCTTCTCCCTCGGTGGCTTTTTCCAACATTGGCTCTAGTCTCCCATAGACGGGGCTGAGGTTCAGGAAAGTGACTGAACTTCTCTGATTGTCCCTTGGAGAACATTTTTTATTTTTTTATTTTATTTTATTTATTTATTTATTTTTTTGGTCCAGTTGTGGGGCCTGAACTCTGGGCCTGAGCACTGTCCCTCAGCTCTTCAGCTCAAGGCTAGTGCCCTACCACTTGAGCCACAGCGCCACTTCCGGCTTTTTTCTTTTTGCTTATGTGGTGCTGCGGAATCGAACCCAGGGCCTCAGGCATGCAAGGCAAGCGCTCTACCACTGAGCCAACTTCCCAACCCTGGAGAACATTTTTAAAACATAATTTAACCAAGCTAATAACCACAGAAATGTGTTTGACGTCACGAAAAGTGATCTTCTTGGCACCGATGGCTGAGGTTTGAGGATTGAGATTCGAAGCCAGCCTAGGCAGACAGTTTCCCAGGCAGACTTATTTCCAGTTAGCCAGCAAAAAGCCACAAGTAAAAGTGTGGCTCAAGTGGTAAAGCACCAGCTTTGCTGGAAAAAGCTACAGGAGAGTTCAGGCTCCAGTACACTTGCACTTGTGTGCACATATGTGCATGTAAACACACACATACACACACACACACACACACACACACACACCATTGTCTTCTGCGTTTCTTCCTGCTTTCCTAGGCCTCTTGTCTTGGTCAAAGGTCCTTGATCTCCCTCCACTCTTCCTCAACCAACACTGGATTTCACATTTAGACATCAACATTTTGGGGTTACTCTTTCCTGTCCTCTCCCAGAAAAAGGAGGTGACTCAGCTAGTCAAAGCCGACTCAGGCTGAGGTACCTGTGTTGTCTTTTCCTACTATGAACAAACACCAAAACCCTGTAGGAACAGAAGGACCATTGAAATGAAAAGCAAGATGATTTCAGCGTTTTAGTCATTTAGACGATAACATAAAACTTAGCAATTGCAAACAAGATGAAGACGTCTATGGACATGGACCCCAAGTCTGTGATCTCTGTACTCTGTGTTCCTTTTCCTCCTGTGGAAATGGAGGTGTGGGTGTGTCCCAGGGATTCCTCAAACTTCCCAGGACCTAGGCCTGGCTGTCCCAGACTGCTGTCTTCTCTGCTATCACCTGTGCCGACCTGAAGCGAGTGCACGAGAGGCCCTTTCCCAGCACACAGAGAGCAGGGAGGCTTTTCTGCAGCCCTCAGTAAGTGCTCCGCTTCCGGAAACCCAAGGCGGACGCACACACGATGTATCCTAGATGTGCGTGTAAGTGTTTAAGCGCATGATGTAACGTCTTGCCTTCTTGAGCTCGGTATTCCAGGTGCAACTTGGCCTGCAGCCTTTCCCTCGACACTCAAGCCAGTGTGTGCGTGTCGGATGAGCGAGGCAGGAGGACGGCCCAGGATGGCCCAGGCCTGCACAGGGCTGCTCTCAGCTCCCTCTCAGCCCGGGTGGCCGTGCTGTTCCCACTCCTCCTCTGCAGGGACTTCCTGCCATGCTGTCAGCTCTTTGGCTATGACTCTCCACGTTAATGTCTGTCTGTGCTCACCTTCCGGTCCACTTAGTCTGCGGTGGATGGAAAGACTCGGCTGCTCTGAGGAACAAATTCACCTTCTGGCTGAGGGGACCCTCCCTCCCTCCCTCCTTCACTTCCCTCCTTTCCTCCTTCCCTCCTCCCTTCTTTCTTCCTTTCTTCCTTCCTCCTTCCTTCCTTTTTTCCTTCTCTCTCTCTAATAAAAATTGCAGAATATTTCTCTCTAGTGAGGCTTCCTCTTGTGGCCATCCCCTGTGCCTGGGCCTGGAGCGGCCTGTGCCCCATCCCCTGTGTCCCATCCCCTGTGCCCCGTCCCCTGTGCCCGTCCTGTGTTCCATCCCCTGTGCCTGTCCCCTGTGCCCCACCCCGTGTCCTGTCCCCTGTGCCACATCCCCTGTTCCCATCTCATGTCCCCTCCCCCATGCCCTGTCCCCCATGTCCCATCCCCTGTGCCCCATCCCCCATGCCTTGTCCCCTGTGCCCTGTCCCCCATGCCCCTTCTCCTGTGCCCTATCCTCTGTGCCCCATCCCTAGCCCTGTCCCCTGAGCCTTGTCCCCTATGGTCACCCCCTGTGCCGGTCCCCTGTGTCCCATCCCCTGTGCCCCATCCCCTGAGCCCTGTCCCAAGCCCTGTTCTTTGAGCCCCGTCCCCTGTGCCCTGGCCCAGCCCTGTCACCTGAGCCCTCGCGCCTTTGCTTTTCAGATGGGGTCTCATGGCTGTGTCTTGGTGGCCTTGGCACGTGTCCTCTTGCTTCTGCCTCCCAAGTGGGGATTACAGGGAACTGAAGCCACTTTTTTTTTTCAAAATTTTTATTGTGATTAAGTGGTTACATCATTTCCCAAATTTCACAGTATTGTGGGATAGTGAAGCTTAGTTAAAGTCACAAACACATTCTAACTTTCATAGGACAAATTGTCTATCATGGTCTATAACATTTATGAGTTCTATGAGCTTTACAATACAGTTATTTCTTCCACATTGGGTGATATGTACATTTCTTTTGTTTTGCAGAGCATCAGCTGTTCCCTCTTTCCCACTTGTTCCCTCCCTCCCATCGCTGCCATTGAGTTGCTTAGTTCATTTTGGTCAATGTCCAGTGCAGTTGATGGGTCCTGCTGTTGTATGTTTTCCCCTGATTCCCTCTAGTTCTGTGTCATCTTCCTGGTTTCCTTCCGGTGTGCACATATATACCATACATGCGATCAGTAGCATGGGGGTTATTTTAGTGATTCGACCAGATGAGTGGAAGTCCTTTGTTTCTTAAGTCCTGTTAATTTTGTCGTATTACCTAACATTTTGGATTTAACATCCACTTATCAGGGAGACCATGTGCCATTTGTCTCTTTGTTCTTGGCTTACCTAGAATAACATGATTTCTTCTAGCTCCATCCATTTCCCTGAAAATGCCATTATTTTGTCGTTTCTAATGGTGGCATAATATTCCATTGTATATAGATACCACAATTTTTGGATCCATTCATCTGTGGTGGGACATCTGGGTTGTTTCCATATCCTAGCTATTGTGAACAGTGCTGCAATAAACATGGAGGTGCATGTGTCCTGTTTACTGGTTCCTGTTGTTCAGGATAGATGCCTTGAAGTAGTATGACTGGGTCATAAGGGAGGTCAATATTTAGCTTTCTGAGGACCCTCCAGACTGCTTTCCAAAGTGTTTGTATAAGTGTACATTCCCACCAGCAGTGTAATAGGGTTTCTCTTTCTCTGCATCCCCTCCAACATTTGGCATTGGCTGACTTGAGGATGTGGGCCATTCTGACTGGGGTAAGGTGGTATCTCAGGGTTGTCTTTATTTGCATTTCCTTCACAACCAGGGATGGTGAACATTTCCTCATGTGTTTCTTTGCCATTTTTATCTCTTCTTCTGAGAAGTCTCTCTTTAGTTCGCTTGCCCATTTAGTAATTGGTTTCTTAGGTTTGGTAGGGATTCGTTTCTTGAGTTCCCTGTATATACTGGAGATTAACCCCTTGTCTGATATACTGCTGGTAAATATTATTTCCCAATTAGTTGGTTGTCTTTCTAGCTTTTTATTTTAAGGTAGTCCCATTTGTCGAGTCTCTCTCTGATTTGTTGTGACCCTGGGACTCTGTTCAGGAAGTTCCTGCCTGTGCCTATAAGTTCAAGTGTCTCTCCTACTGTGTCCTGCAGTAGTTTCAGAGATTCAGGTTTGATGTTAAGGTCTTTAATCCATTTTGAGTTGATGTTGGTGCATGGAGATAGGCTGGGGTCACTTTTAGTCTTCTGCATGTGGTAGCCCAGTTTTCCCAGCACCAGTGGTTGAAGAGGCTATATTTCTTCCACTGTATATTTTTGGCTTCTTTGTAAAATATCAGCTGACTGTAGGTATGTGGTTTTATTTCTGGATCTTCTATTCTATTCTATTCTATTGGTCTTCGGGTCTGTTTTTGTGCCAGTACCATGCTGTCTTTGTTATGATGACTCTATAGTAGAGTTTGAAGTTCGGCATCGAGATCCCTCCCATGTTGTCTTTTTTTCTTAGAATTGTTTTGGCTATTCTAGGTTTTGGACTGTTTTCTGTATTTCAGAAATGTATGTCATTGGGATTTTAATAGGAATCGCATTGAATTTGTATATTAATTTTGGCAGTATTGCCATTTTCACTATATTGTCTGCCTATCCAAGAGCATGGAAGGTCTTTCCATTTCCTAGTGTCTTCTGTAATTTCTTTCTTTAACTTTTTATAGTTTTCTTTAAATAGTTCTTTTACATCTTTGGTTAGGTTAATTCCTAAATATTTTATTTTGGGGGAGGTTATTTTGAATGGGGTCGCTTCCTTTATTTCCCTCTTTGCTTGTACATTGTCAGTGTACAGGAAGGTGACTGGTTTTTGTGGGTTGATTTTGTATCCTGCTACTTTGCCCAAGTGGTTTATAATTTCTAAGAGATTGGGGATGGAGTTTTTGGGATCATGAACGTATAGTATCATGTCATCTGCAAAAAGGGATAGTTTAACTTCTTCTTTCCCTATGCGGATCCCTTTAGTGTCTTTTTCTTGCCTTATTGCCCTGGTTCCAGGACTGTATGAAAGAGGAATGGAGACAGTGGGCATCCTTGCCTTGTTCCTGATTTTAGGAGAATTGGTTGTAGTTTTCCCCCATTAAGTATAATATTGGCTATTGGTCTGTCGTATATGGCTTTTATTGTTTTAAGGAATGTTTCTTCTACTTATATTTTCTCCAGAGCTTTTTATTTTTTTTATTTTTGGGTCCGGTTGTGGGCCTGAACTCTGGGCCTGGGCGCTGTCCCTCAGCTCTTCAGTTCAAGGCTAGCACTCTACCACTTGAGCCACAGCGCCACTTCCTGCTTTTTTTTCTTTTTGCTTAGTGGTGCTGAGGAATCGAACCCAGGGCCTCAGGCATGCAAGGCAAGCGCTCTGCCACTGAGCCACCTTCCCAGCCCTCTCCAGAGCTTTTTAAGATGAATGAATGTTGTATCTTATCAAAAGCCTTTTCTGCATCTGTGGAGATAAGCATGTGATTCTTGACCTTGGTTCTGTTGATGTGTTGGATAACATTTATTGATTTACGTATGTTAAACCATCCCTGAATCTCTGGGATGAAGCCTACCTGGTCGTAGTGTATGATTTTTTTTCTTTTTCTTTATTTTATTTTATTTTTTATTGTGAAAATACCATACAGAGGGGTTACAATTACATGGGCAAGATAATGAGTACATTTCTTATCGAGCATTTTTGCCTCCTCCTTTGTTTCCCCTTCCCATCCCTTCCCATCCCCCCCTCCCCCCTACCCCCTAGTGTATGATTTTTTTAAATGTATTTCTGGATCTTTGTATCTGTGTTCATCAAGGAAATCGGTCTGTCATTCTCTTTTTGGTTGGGTCTTTGCCTGGTTTAAAGATGAGTGTGATATTGGCATCGTAAAATGAGTTTGGGATAGCTCCCTCCTTCTCTGTTTCTCTGAAAAGCTTGAGGAGTATGGGTATTAGTTCTTCTTTAAAGGTCTTATATAATTCTGTTGTGAATCCATCTGGTCCTGGGCTTTTACTTGTTGGAAGGCTTCTGATTGCTTCCTGTATCTCGTTGTAAGATATTGGCTTATTTAGTTTATTTACTTCTTTGTTCAGTTTGGGCAACTTGATTTCTCTGGAAATGCATCCATTTCTGCCAGGCTTTCTTTCTTTAGAGAGTATAACTTTTGAAAACAGTCCTTTATAATTCTTTGAATATCTTGGGTTCTTGTTGTGATTTTTCCTGTGGCATCCCTGATCCTACTAAGTTGGGTTTCCTCTCTTCTTAATTAATCTTGCCAAAGGTCTGTCAATTTTAGTTATTTTTTCAAAGAACCAGCTTTTTGTTTTTATTAATTTTACCTATGATTTTCCTATTCTCTATTTAATTAATTTCTACTCTTAGTTTGACTATCTGGCTCCGTCTAGTAACTTTAGGTTCCATTTTTTTTCATATTTTTCTAGCTGTTTTAATTGCAACATGAGCTTATTTACTTGGTCTGTCTGTATTTTCTTGATGTGGGCACTGAGGGCAATAAATTTGCCCTTCAGGACAGCTTTTGCTGTTTCCCACAAGTTTCTTTGTGATGTATCTTCATTTTCATTGAATTGTAGGAACTTTTTAATTTCTTCTGTTACCCAGGTGTTGTGTAGAAGTGCGCTGTTCAATTTCCATGTATTTGAGTAGTTTCTGTGATATGCTTTGTTATTGAGAACTAGCTTGATTCCACTGTGGTCGGATAGGATACAGGGGATTATGTCAATGCCCTTGTATTTGCTTAAGTTCCTTGCATGAACTATGATATGGTCTATTTTGGAGAAAGTTCCATGAGCTGCTGAGAAGAATGTGTACTGTGTTGTTTTAGGGTGAAAAACTCAGTAGATGTCAGTTAGTTCCACTTGAAGTATGGCCTCACTTAATTCGGTAGCTTCTTTGCCAATCCTCTGGTTGGTAGACTTGTCCTTTGGTGAGAGTGGGGTGTTAAAGTCTCCTAGTATTATCGTACTGGGATCTATTTTATTCTGTAAGTTTGAGAGTATTTGCTTAACATATTTGGGTGTGCCAATGTTTGGGGAATATAAGTTGATAATGGTATTATCCTCCTCTTGGATTGTTCCCTGTATTAATATGTAGTGTCTTTCCTTGTCTTTTTGTATTGATTTTAATGCAAAATTTATTTTGTCAGATATCAGGATTGCTACTCCTGCTTTCTTACTGGGGGCATTTGATTGGTAGATCCTTTTCCAACCCTTCACTCTGAATTTGTTTGTATGTTTGTCTGAGAGGTGGGTCTCCTGAAGGCAACAGATGGATGGGTCATGTTTTCTGATCCAACCTGCAGTTCTTTTTCTTTTGATTGGTGAATTAAGACCCTTAATATTAAGAGATAGTATAGAGAGATGCATTGTGGTCCCTGTCATTCCCTGTTTTCCGAAGTTTTTCTTCTTTCCTTTCCTCCTGTGCTTGCTCAGTTAGGCTTCTATTAATGCCTGTCTGGTGCGGGTCCCCATTCCTGGTTGCTTTCTTCAGGTTGTGTTCCCCCTCTTAGTATTCTTTGTAATGCTGGCTTAATGTTTATGTATTCATTTAGTTTTTTTTAACTATTAAAAATTTTCAGTTCTCCATTGAATGTGAATGCTAGCTTTGCCAGATATATCAGTCTGGGTTGGCAGTTATTGGTTCTCAGGGATTGTATGGTACTTTCCCAGGCTTTTCTTGCATTCAGTGTTTGTGTGGAAAGATCTGCAGTGATTCTAATTTTTTTCCCATTGTAGTCTATAGCTCCTTAATTTTTGCTGCATGCAAGATTGTTTCCTTATTATTCAGATTTATTATTTTTACCACAATGTGTCTAGAAGTGTTTCTCCTGGGATCCTGCATGTTAGGTGTTCTATATGCTTTTGTTATGTAGGTAAGATGATCTTTTTTAAGATAGGGGAAAATTTCACTTATAATCTTGTTGAATAAGTGTTGCATTCCCTTGCTTTGATATTCCTCACCTTTGTCCACTCCAATTATATGAAGGTTAAATTTCTTGGCTCTATCTGCTTGTTCTTGAATTTCCCTTTGGCATAATTTGAGTGATTTTTCCATATCTGTGATTTTTTTTGTCCAGTTGGTGTATTCTGTCTTCTGTATCTGACACTCTACATTCCATTTCATTCACTCTGTTAACTAGGGCTTCCATTGTGGTTTGCATGGGGGAAATGGATTCATTTATGGATTTAATGTTGGTTCTCAAAGTACTAATCTCACCTCTTAGTGAGGTGTGTACTGCCTCTATTTTTGTACTAATTTCACCTCTTAGTGAGGTGTGTACTGCCTCTATTTTTGCATGCACCTCCTCTTTGATGCCGTGCATCTCTTTCGATATTTCGTCTCTGTGTTCTTTAAATTTCTGGTCTATTTCTCACTTTAATTCTTGAGACATTACCTCCAGAATCTCTTGGATGTAGCTTTTGTCTTCCATTACTGCTTTGCTCCCACTGGGGCTCTACCCTGGGTGGCTGCTAGTTTTGGGGGGTAGCTGGGGGTATCCTGGATGTTGATAAACCTTGTAATTTTTCTCTGTGATTTTCACATGGGGATTCAGGGATTATTGAGGACTAATCTGAAATTTTGTTTTGGTCAATAGGTGTCTGTCTTTGCTTGGTTGCTGTTTCTGTGCTGGTGGAGAGAGTCTGTACCTGGTCTTGGTTTTGTTGGGCTGACCTCCAGCTGCTGGTCTGCCTCACGTAGGGTTCTGGCTCTCTGCTGTAGATCACCAGTAGTTCCCACCTTTAGAAGGGTTGAGCAGCCTAGACTGCTCCTGTTTACTCCTACAGGTACTTTTGGCGAGATTGAATGTGCTTGATGTACTCTCCCAGTTGCTGGAGTCTGCGATGGGCTCCTGATATATATATATGTATATATATATATATATATATATATATATATATATACATATACATATATATATACATATATATATACATATATATATATTAATTTTTAATTTTTTTTGCCAGTTGTTGGTCTGAACTGTGGGCCTGGGCACTGTCCCTCAGCTCTTCAGCTCAAGGCTTGTGCCATACCCTTAAGCCACAGCACCACTTCTGGCCCTTTCTGCTTATGTGGTGCTGAGGAATCTGATCGAGGGCCTCATGCACACAAGACAAGCACTCTACCACTGAGCCACCTTACCAGCCTGAGCTCCTGACTATTATCAGGTACTGGCGGCCTGAGTTGTCCAATTCCTGGTCTGGGATATATGGGTTGGGTTCTGGTGGGGTTTGGGCTTCTGGTTCTCTTGCCCTGGACACCCAGGTCTTTTGCTGCCACAGGCATGATTCCCAGGAGGTGCAGTTCCCTGTTTTCCCCCCTCTGCTGAGGTGTATGCTCAGCTTCTGACTTCAGTTGGGAGGAGTTGGTTGTGTTGCTCAGGCACTGGATCCCCAGGCCTGGTCCTGGTCCCCTGCCTGGGGCATGCCAGTTGGACCTATGCTGCTGTGTATCCCACCTGGGTTACACAGCCTGGAGTACACAGTTCAAGTTTCTTTCACTGTTGGCTGTTGTGACCCAGGGGTGCTGTTCCTGGCTTGGGTGCTTAAACTCCCTTCCAGGGGCGCTCTTGCTCTAGGCTGGCTGGCTGGGTGTGCTCCACGTGCTGGTGGAGCTCTCGAACAGTTCCCAGTTTTAGTGGGTCCTGTGGTCCAAGTGTTGGGGTAGGGGGGTCTGGTCTGGGTCAGGGTCTGGGGTTCCCACCAGCTCTGGTCTCCCTTGAGGGATACACTGTCTCCTGTGGGGTACTCACCATGGAGCTAGTTGTTGTTTCTGTGTGATATAGGTTGCGGTTGCTGCTGCAGTCAGAGTTCAGTTGAGATGGTTGTGGGCTGGGTGGGGCAGTGGTGGCTCTGTGTTTTTCTCCTCTGTCTCTGCCTCTGCTGATGCTGTTTGGGTTGGCGCCGTGGGTGAGCCTCTGGCCTCCAGCCAAGGGGTGGGGGAGGGGTCTCTGTGCAGGTTCTGAGCACTGGGGTTTGTCTCTGTTTGCCCTCTCTGAATCAGCACCAGTACCTTGCAGGTCTTCTGCTCTGGTGTTCTGTGGGTGACCCATGTAGTTCTGGGGTTCCCACTGAGTGGCTTTGGCAGGATGGAGCCTCTCCTGGAGCCTCTCTGCTAGGAGAGTGAGGAGTGGGGGTGGGATCTTTGTGCAGACTCCCGGCTCGGAGGTTTCTCTGTTCGTCACGATCAGCAGATCCGACATGGTACCCCAGGCATCTTCTGCAGGGGTGATCTGCAGATGACCTCCTGTGTCTCTGGGGACTCCAGCAGCCCCCACTGGGCTGGGCTGGCCGCGGCTTTAGTGTGCGTTGCCCCGCAGCCAGTAAAGGTTGGGGGAGGGGTCTTAGCGCTTCTCTGTTCTGAAATTCTTCCTCTTCTTTCTTTTTTGGTTTTTTTTTTCCCCATCTCCTATTTTTCTCTGGGTGTTCGTCTTTTTTTTTTTTTTTTTTTTTTTTTTTTAGAAGTGAACTTTATAACTTCAGTCTGGGTGGGTTGGGTGAAGGGATAGTAGGAGATGAAGGAATGGGTAACAATATTTGACAAGAAATGTTCTCATTACCCTGCTTACATAACTGTAACCCTTCTGTGCAGTACCTTTACAACAAAATTAAATTAAATTAAAAAGGATAAAAGAAAAATGTTATAAATTTTTACTTCAGTGTAATGAGTTTTTATTTTTTATTTTTTTTTTGTTTTGTTTTTGTTTTTGTTTTTTTTAATTTTATTTTATTTTATTTGAGAACATACTGTACAGAGGGGTTACAATTACATGGGCAGGAAAATGCATACATTTCTTACCAAGCATTGTAGCCTCCTCCTTTGTTTACCCTTTGGGTGTTCGTCTTTTTGTTGTTGTTGGTCTCTTGGGGAAATTAAGTGTTGGAACTCGAACTCTCTTTTTGCTTGGAGAGAGCTATGGCATTTCCCTACTGCCCCGTCGCCATCTTGGTCCCCCCTGAAGCCACTTTTGAAAACTCTTCCTCTCTTCTTTAGATTTCAAGAAAATGGCCACTGAGAAAAGACTGAGTGTGGCAGCTAACTGGAGGGAATTCTATAAAATCGTGAAAGTTCTCCCATCAGATGAACACAAACGAGCTTTCGAGTCCAGGACAGGGAAGTAGGCCACTGGAGAGGTGAGCATGCAGTTCAGCAGCTGGTGCTCATGAACCATCTCCAGAATGGCTGATGATACCTTACTGATAATAACAAAATAAAAAGGACTGGCTGAACATTCCTGCCCTCTTCTGATTGGGAGGTATAGCTCTAATTGTTTTTCTATATATTAACTTCCAGAATCCTCACAATAGTATTTGGATTTAAATACTTTTATAATTACATTATCATTCAAAAGTTTGAGAAACAGAGGCCAAAAAGGTTAAGACTCGCTCAAAGCCAGGTGCCTGTGATCCTAGCTGCTCAGGATGCTGAGGTCTGAGGACTGAAGTTCCAAGTGAGCCCAAGCAGAGCTGTCTGTGAGAGTCTCATTTCCACTTAACCATTAAAAAGCCAGAAGTAGAAATGTGGCACAAGAGAGTGACAGCCTTGAGCTAAAGAGCGAAGGTTCAGCTTCCTGGCACTAGGCTCAATCCCTAGTACTGAGAAGCGTGAGATATATATATAACCAGATAAACCTGTATTTGCCATTTTGTATTAGACCGGTATTTGCCATTTTGTACTTTCTTTAACTTGCCTTTCTGCTTCTGTACACATGCTTGCTAAACCTTGAAGAGTGCAGCTGCTATTCTACCCCTTGAGCCCCTGACACTCCTGGATCTGGAGCTGAAATTAACAACCCTCTGGCAGGGAGTACCTGACAAAGTACCTGACACATTCCAGACCACTTTCTCTGGGCCTAGGATCGGAGATAGTTGCTGCCTGGCAACCACTTCCCCCAGGTCAGGGTCAGAGATAGTGGCCATCTGGCAACCACTTCTCCTAAATTACCCTAGAAGTACTGTCTAATTAGTTTAGAGCACAATATCTTGCTAGGCTGACCAATTATTAGCCCCAGCCTTTTTCCCGCTTTGTACTGTGCCAATCATCTGCTAGAATTATGATTTAAGTTTCCCACGTGGTGTATTGATTCGTTGCCAATACATATTGAGGCCTTACCCCTACCAAAGAACATATAAAAAGTGCTGTAACCCTGTGCTAGGGGCCGCTCTCTGCACTCGGACATCAGTGCACAGAGGGGTCCGTGCTCGAGCTCGTCAATAAACGACTCATTGCCGCTTGCATTGATCTTTGGTCTCTGGTGGTCTTTTTAGGCGCTTCAAGTCTCTGGAACCCAAAAAAGAGGAGAAGGAGGAAGAGGGAGGAGGTGGAAGGAGGGAGGAGAAGGAGGAGGAAGAGGAAGGAGGAAGAGGAAGGAGGAGGAAGGAGGAGGAAGAGGAAGGAGGAAGAGGAAGGAGGAGGAAGGAGGAGGAAGGAGAAAAAGAAAAGAAGGAGGAGGAGGAGAAGGAGGAGGAGGAGGAGGAGGAGATGGAGGAGGAGGAGAAGAAGGAGAGGTGGAGGAGGAGGAAGACCCACTCAAGGCAGACAGCTAGCAGTGGTAGAGGTAGGATATGAACCTATGCATTCTCACTCCAGATTCCTAACCTACCTCAATTAAGCACATTTAAACAAAACTCACGAATCAGAATGAGGTGAACAGGTAAAAACCAGCTGGGACCGCTCTCCCCCCAGCACCAGGGACACTGGATCAGGAAAAACAAGGTTTTTGTCAACACAAGCCTTGATGTGATGAAGTTCCTCGTTGTGTCTGCATGGTATATTCTGACTGGAAAACCACACCACCGACCCAGAGGCCTGGGAACCCGGAGCCCACACCACCCAGAGCCCAACTTCAACACCTACCAGGCCTTCATTCAGCTTTTCTAGACAAAATGTTTTTTGGTCGGTCATGGGGCTTGAACTCAGGGCCTGGATGCTGTCCCTCAGCTCTTCAGCTCAAGGCTGGCACTCTACCACTTGAGCCACAGTGCCATACCCTTGTTCAGCCACAGTGTTACATCCAGTATGTGTCTGAGGAGCTGGTGACTTGCTAGTCACCACAGACAAGCAGAAGTCTACTTGCACTAATGCACTGGCTGCAACCCATTCTTCTGCCCTGGGAATCTTGGGATGGGGAGAGAGCAGGAGAGAAGAAAAGGGAGGAGGGAGGGGAAAAGTGGGGGAGGAGAATGAAGGGACCCAGCAGAGAGGGGAGGGTGAGGCAGGTCTGACCTCCATTTGCTGTCCTTGAAGGCCTCGTGGGCCTAGCTGAGCACCCAGCCAGGTGCTGGCTTGTGCATGGATGCCAGGCACTGCAGGGCCAACTTGAGGCCCCGGGCTCACTCCAGCAGCCACTCCCATGCTGGCTGCCGCACTACCAGTCCCATGCTGCCTTCCAGCCCACTCTATCTCTGCAGCCTTGGAGTCCAGCATCAACAGAGACAAAGGCTAAGCCTGCCTTCCGTGTGTGAAACGGGAGACGCTGGGTTTCCTAGGGGCATCCCTGAGAAACGGAGGCCCAGGATGATGCTAGCCACCTCCATTCTCTGAGCTGAAGTGTCTCAGACCAGTTTCTTCTGCCTCTAGGTAGGAAACAGCCATCTTCACACTGAAAGTCGTAGGGCAGTAAAATGTGTGTGACCTTGGGAGAAAAGCCTCACCCCTGCTTCCTCATCAGCCCTCCTGAGGGTTGCTGATGTCTGTGGGCTGACATCTGTTTCTCAGCGGAACTAGATTCCTCCACAGTTTGGAATTAATGCAGTATCAATGTCTCATATTCTAAAAATCTAGAGCTTTCTAGTCTGGGCTGGCACCATACACCCAACCTTCCTCCTATTCTCCCACCTCAAATTTCAGGCTCTTGTGAGCTTGGACAGGTCTCCTTTTGGGGGGAGCTCAGTGGTGGTGGCCTTTCTGAAATCAGCTACCCCATGCTGAGCACATTCTGGATCGTTTACTGAAAGGGACCTGGACAGTCTAGAAAGGCACTGAGGAGGATGTTGACTGAGACGAATGGGTAACAAACCATTTTTGCTGAGGAAAATCTAAGCTAAATGTAGTGAGAGTCTTCAGCACCACACCCCCCTCCCCATAACAGGGTATATTAAATAAAGTCAAATACAAAAGATTTCTTTTTAAATGCCTCCCCCAAAGGTTTTTCTGTTTTTTTCCTTTGTGAGGCAGATAGTGCAGCATGCTGCTGTTCTGCTTACTGAGCTTCCAACTAGAGAATGAGATGTATGAACTAATTTTGGGTGCCCAAGCACCCAAATTTGCTGCTCAGGGGCAGCTGCCAGTGGTGCACAGGATGCTAAAAAGGTCCCACACATCTTCCTTTGCACACAGCAGCTGCTCGGCCCTCTTCAGAACAAGAATGCAAACAAGGGCTCCCTTTAGAAGAAGGCCTGGGAGCCTTGTGAAAGCTGGAGTAGTGTTTGAATCTATTAAACGAGAAACCTAAGCAACACCACTTTACTTGAAACCCCATCTTAGTTCTGCAACTTAACCCTTGACCCATTTCAGCCCCAATGCTAGGAATTACAACAGGAAACCTTGCACAAACAATTCTTGGTCCCACAGATGGTGTTTGCTTAAGGCAGGATGTCCCACAGATGGTGTTTGCTTAAGGCAGGTTGTCCCAAAGATGGTGTTTGCTTAAGGCAGGATGTTGAGATACCTGAAATTCAAGAACAGCCCCTCCTAGGGGCTGGTGACCATTATCTAAACTAGAAACCCTGAAGTTTAGCACCTATCCTCTTGAGACACCCCTGTGGCGCAAGCCAACCAATTTTTTTTTTTTTTTTAGCCAACCAATTTAAAGTATATCACACCTCTTGATTTAACCAACAACTTGTTTCTGATCTTTTCCCACTTTGTAGTGTGCCAATCATACTATAGAGTTGTTTTATGATTTTCCCGTGGTATGTAGTGATTTGTTACAAGATGTTATGATGTATGCAAAGCCCCTGCCCTCCCTAAAACAAGTGTATAAAAAGTATTGTAACCCTGGGCTCTGGGCCTCTCAGCGTCATCGGCTGCTGCAAATGTGGGGTGGATGCTGCAAATGTGAGGTGGACAAAGTCGAGCTTGCAATAATGACTCCTTTGCTTTTACATTGGTGATGGTCTCTAGTGGTCTTTTGGGTAAGCATTTTCAAACTCGAGCTTTACATTAAAAACTATATGCCAGGACCGGTGGCTCATGCCTGTAACCCTAGCTGCTCAAGAGGCCGAGATCTGGAATCATGATTCAAAGCCAGTCTGGGCAGGAAAGTCCATGAAACTCTCAGCAAATTAACGTTCTAATTAACCAACAGATGCCAGCAGTGGAGTTGTACCTTAAGTGGTAGACCTAGACCCTCTCCCAGACCCAGATCCAGTCCCAAACCCAGTCCGAGTCAGACCCAGACTCAGACCCAGTCTCAGACCCAGTCCTAGACCCAGTCCCAGACCTCAGACGCCAGACCCCAGATGCCAGACCCAGAACCAGACCCATTCCCCAGACGCAGCCCAATACGCAGACCTAGAACCAGACCCAGTCCCAGACCCAGGACCAGACCCCAGTCCCAGACCCAGTCCCAGACCCAGATCCCAGAGCCAGTCCCAGTCCCAGACCCAGACCCAGGCCCAGACCCCAATCCGAGACCCAGACCCAGACCTTAGACCCGGCCCAGTCCCAGACTCAGTCCCAGACCCAGTCCCAGACCCATTCCCAGACCTAGTCCAATACCCAGAACCAGACCCAGACCTGCTCTCAGACACAGAACCAGTCCTAGATGCAGACCCAGACCCAGATGCAGATGCAGACACAGACCCAGAGCCAGACCCAGTCCCAGACTCAGAACCCAGACCCAGACACAGAACTAGTCCCAGATGCAAACCCAAACTCAGACCCAGACCTAGTCCCAGACCCAGACCCAGGCCCAGACTCTGACCCCAGACCCCAGACCTAGACCCAGACCCATACCCAGTCCCAGAGCCAGACCCAGTACCAGAAACAGACCCAGACCCAGACCCCAGACACCAGACCCAGTTCCAGACCTAGACCAAGTCCCAGACACAGAACCAGACCCAGACACAGACACAGTCCCAGACTGTGACCCCAGACCCCGACCCATTCCCATACCCAGTCCAAGGCCCAGACCCAGACCCAGACTTAGTCCCAGACCCAGACCCAGTTCCAGATCCAGACCCAGACCCAGTCCCAGATTCATACCCAGATCCCAGACCCAGACCCAGTTTCAGACCCAGACCCAGACCCAGATCCAGTCCCAGACCCAGTTCCAGACCCAGACCCAGTCCCAGACCCAGACCCAGTCCCAAACTCAGACCCTATATACCCAGACCCAGATCCAGTCCCAGATGCAGAACCAGACCCAAATGCCAGACCCAGTCCCAGACCCAGACCCAGTCCAAGACCGAGATCCAGACTCAGACCCAGACCAAGTCGAGACCCAGACCCAGACCCAGACTGAGACCTAGTCCTGAAGAGCTAAAGTAACTCCATTTTAAGATCAAACCCCTAAAGAGAGCTGTGCTGCCCTCAGAGTAACCCCCAAAGAGAAAAACAGTTCTCAGAAAAACCGCAGGTTGCCACCAACCCTGCCCACCCTTAAGGAACAGAGCAGTTGCCTAAGTGTTCCATCAGAAAAAGGGAAGTGCAGTCGAGGTGGACTTAAACCCCCTGAATTTGTGAACTTGCTTGTGTGGAGACTCCCTGAACTTGTGAACTTGTTTAATACTATAAAAACTGTGCTGATTCTATGCTCGGGGCTTCTTAGTGTCACTGGTTACCAAGTGCGCGGAGGACCAAGCTCGAGCTTGCAATAAACGACTCTTTACTATTTGCATTGATCGTGGTCTCTGGTGGTCTGTGAGGGGGCATCCAAAAACTGGGCACTTCAGTCCCAGACCCAGTCCCAGACCTAGACCCAGACCTGAGACCCAGATCCAGACCCAGATGCAATCCCCATATCAGACCCCAGCCACCAGCCCCAGCCCTAGCCCCATTCTCAGACCTCAGACCCTAGACTCAGACCCATTCCCAGACCCAGTCCCAGACCCAGACCCTGTCCCAGACCCAGACCCAGTCCTAGACCCACACCCAGACCTAGACCCAGTCCTAGACCCAGAACTAGACCCAGGCCCCAGTCACTGACCCCAGACCCCAGACCCCAGACCCAGACCTCAGAACCAGATCCAGACCCAGATGCAGTCCCAGATTCAGAACCCAGCCCCAGCCCCATTCCCAGACCCCAGACCCCAGTCCCAGACCCCAGACCCCAGCCCCAGACCCAAACCCCGACCCTAGACCCAGACCCAGACCCTGTCCCAGACCCAGAACCCAGACCCCAGATCCAGGCCAAGACCTAGTCCCAGACCCAGACCCAGACCCAGTCCCAGACCCAGTGTCCCAGACCCAGACCCAGACCCAGACCCAGACCTAGACCCAGTCCTAGACCCCAGACCACAACCCAGACCCAGACCTAGATCCAGTCCGATACTCAGACCCCCAGGCCCCAGACGTCAGATCCAGACCCAGAACCCAGACCCCAGACCACAGTCCCAGACCCAGACCCAGTTCCAGTCCCAGACACAGACCCTAGACACAGACCAAGGTCCAGATCCAGTCCCAGACACAGACCCCAGACCCAGACCCAGCCACAGCCCTCGACCCAGACCCAGACACAGATCCAGCCCTAGACCAAGAACTAGACCCAGGCCCAAACCCAGTCCCAGACTCAGATGCAGCCCCAGACCCCAGACTCAGACCCAGTCCCAGACCCAGACCCAGACCTAGACCCAGTCCTAGACCGAGAACTAGACCCAGACCCAGACCCACACCCCAGACCCCAGACCCAGATCCAGACCCAGATCCAGACCCAGATGCAGTTCCAGCCTAGGACCCCAGCCCCCAGTCCCAGACCCAGACCCATTTCTATACCCCAGACCCTAGTCCCAGACCCAGACCCCAGACCCTAGACCCAGACCCAGACCCAGTCCCAGACCCAGACCCAGACCCAGTCCCAGACCCAGCACCAGCCAAGTCCCAGAACCAGACCCAGACCCAGTCCTAGAATCAGACCCAGAAGTAGACCCAGTCCTAGAACCAGACCCAGACCCAGGTCTAGTCCTAGACCAAGAACTAGACCCAGGCCCAGACCCAGTCCCAGACTCAGACGCAGACCCAGACCCCAGACTCAGACCCAGGCCCAGACCTGCAGAGCACATGGGCAGCAAAGATGGCACTGAGAGGCAGTTGAGTGGGCAGAGCCCAATTTACTGTAGAGCACATGGGCAGCAAAAATGGCACTGGGAGAGAGTAAAGTGGGCAGAGCCTAATTTGCCTTAGGATCAGTGCCTAACCAGCCCCTGGAGGCTTAGGTGTATGATAGGGTGTGACCTTGACAGTGATTGGTTCCTCTTCCTCCCTTGCCATGCCACCCACCCTTTTTGGCTTTAAAAAGGGCTGTTCTCTGTTAATAAAAGAGTTTTCTACCTGCTGGATTTGGCTCCCCGCTGTGTCTGATTGTCTCCCGGGCTGAGGGAGGCTGGGGAACAGGCTAGCACCGCACTTAGGTTTCCTCGGACCCTGTCCGTCTTTCATGGGACAGACGAAGACCCAACAGAAACCCAGACCTGAGACCCAGATCCAGATCCAGATGAAGTTCCAGGCTAGGACCCCAGTCCCCCAGACCCAGACCCAGCCCCATTCCCAGACCCAAAACCCTAGTCCCAGACCCAGAACCATTCCCAGACCCGGACCCCAGACCCAGACCCCAGACCCCAGACCCTAGACCCAGACCCAGACCCAGTCCCATACCCAGACCCAGTCCCAGACCAAGAACTACACCCAGACCCAGACCCGTTCCCAGACTCAGACCTAGTCCTCAGACCCAGACCCAGAACCCAGACCCCAGATCCAGCCAAGACCCAGTCCCAGACTCAGACTCAGACACAGCCCCAGACCCCAGACCCCAGACCCAGACCCAGTCCTAGAATCAGACCCAGAAGTAGAACCAGTCCTAGAACCAGAACTAGACCCAGACCCAGTTCCAGACCCCAGACCCCAGACCCAGACCCAGACCCAGACCCTAGACGCAGTCCCAGACCCAGACCCCAGACCACAGATCCAGGCCCAGATCCAGTCCCAGAACCAGACCCAGACCCAAACCTAGTCCCAGACCCAGACCTAGACCCAGACCCAGACACTGTCCCAGACCTAGACCCAGTCCCTGACCCAGACCCAGTCCTAGACCCAAACCCACACCCAGATCCCAGACCAAAACCCAGACCTACATCCAGACTCAGAATCCAGACTCATTCCCAGACCCAGACCCAGACTCAGACCTCAGACACAAACCCAGTCCTAGTACCAGTCCCAGACCCAGACCCAGACCCAGAACCTGTCCCAGTCCCAGACCAAGACCCAGACCCAGACTCAGGTCCCAGACCCCAGGCCCAGACCCAGACCCCAGACCCAGACTCAGACTCAGTCCCAGAACCAGACCTCAGACCCCAGACCGAGGCCCAGACCCAGGTCCAGACCCAGTCCCAGACCCAGACCCCAGACGTTAGACCCAGACCCTAGACACTAGACCCAGACCTAGGTCCAGATCCAGTCCAGACAGAGAACCCCGACCCAGACCCCAACCCAGTCCCAGTACTAGTCCCAGACCCAGACCCCAGACTCAGGAACCAGACCCCGGGCCCAGACCCAGACCCCAGTCCCAGAACCAGACCCCCGACCCTAGACCTAGAACACAGACTCTAGACCCAGACTCAGGTCCAGACCCAGACCCAGTCCCAGAACCAGACCTCAGAACCCAGACCGAGACCCAGACCCAGATCCAGACCCAGTCCCAGAACCAGACCCCCGACCCTAGACCCAGAACACAGACTCTAGACCCAGACTCAGGTCCAGACCCAGACCCAGACCCAGTCCTAGACCCAGACCCAGACCTAGACCCAGTCCTAGACCCAGACCCAGACCCAGTCCCAGACCTAGTCCCAGACCCAGACCCCAGACCCAGCCCCATTCCCCCAGAACCAGATGCCTTCCCAGACCCAAGACCCCAGTCACAGATCCAGACCCAGTTCCAGACCCAGATCCAGTCCCAGACTCAGACTCAGACCCAGACCCCCCAGACTAAGACCCTAAACCCAGTCTCAGACCCAGACCCAGTCCTAGACCCAGACCCAGACCTAGACCCAGTCCTAGACCCAGAAATAGACCCAGAACTAGAACCAGACAGACCCAGACCCCAGACCCCAGACCCCAGATCTCAGACCCAGATCCAGACCCAGAAACAGTCGCAGACTCAGCTCCCAGCCCCCAGCCCTAGCCCCTTCCCAGACCCCAGACCCCAGTCCCAGACCCAGACCCACTCCCAGACCCAGACCCAGACCTAGACCCAGTCCCAGACCCAGTGTCCCAAACCTAGACACTGTCCTAGACCCAGAGCCAGAGCCAGACCCAGTTCCAAACCCCAGACCCCAGTCCCAGACCCCAGACCCCAAACCCCCGATCCAGGTCCAGACCCAGTTCCAGACCCAGACCTAGACCAAGTCCTAGTGTCCCAGAGTCCCAGACCCAGAGCCAGAGCCAGAGCCAGATCCAGAGCAAGAATCAGTCCCAGACCCCAGACCACAACCCAGACCCAGATCTAGACCCAGTCCGAGACTCAGACCCCAGACCTCAGAAGCCAGACCCAGACCCAGACCCCAGACCATATCCCACACCCACACCACGAGCCAGAGCCAGACCCAGACCCAGACCCAGTCTCACACTCCAGACCCAGTCCCAGACTCCAGACCCAGACCCAGACCTAGAACCAGTCTCAGACCCTGTCCCAGACCCAGATCCTAGACCCCAGACCTAGTCCCAGTCCCAGACCCAGACTCAGTCCCAGACCCAAACCCACACCCAGACCCCAGACCAAAACCCAGACCTACATCCAGATGCAGAACACAGACTCATTCCCAGACCGAGACCCAGACTCATACCCCAGACTCAAACCCAGTCCCAGTCCCAGTCCCAGACCCAGACCCTGACACAGACCCAGTCCCAGTCCCAGACCCAGACCCAGACTCAGCCCCCAGCCCCCAGACTCAGGAACCAGATCCCGGGCCCAGATCCAGACCCAGTCCCAGAACCAGCCCCCAGCCCCAGCCCCTTCCCAGACCCCAGAACCCAGTCCCAGACCTAGACCCAGTCCCAGAACCAGACCCCCAACCCTAGACCCAGACCACAGACTCTAGACCCAGACCTAGGTCCAGACCCAGAACCAGACCTAGACCCAGTCCTAGACCCAGACCCAGTTCCAGACCCAGACCCCAGACCCCAGACACAGCCCCATTTCCAGACCCCAGACCCCCAGACCCAGACCCAGATGCATTCCCAGACCTAGACCCCAGTCACAGATCCAGACCCAGTCCAGAACCAGTCCCAGACTCAGACTCAGACCCAGACCCCAGACACCAGACCAAGACCCCAAACCTAGTCCCAGACCCAGACCCAGTCCTAGACCCAGATCCAGATCTAGACCCAGTCCTAGACCCAGAACTAGAACCAGACAGTCCCAGACCCCAGATCCCAGACCCAGATACAGACCAAGAAGCAGTCCCAGACTCAGACCCCAGCCCCAGCCTCTTCCCAGACCCCAGTCCCTGACCCAGACCCATTCCCAGACCCAGACCCAGACCCCAGACCCAGATCCAGACCCAGACGCAATCCCCATATCACACCCCAGCCACCAGCCCCATCCCTAGCCCCATTCCCAGATCCCAGACCCTAATCCCAGACCCAGACCCATTCCCAGACCCAGACGCAGTCTTAGATCCATTCCCAGACCCAGACTCAGACCTAGACCCAGTCCTAGACCCAGAACTAGACCCAGGCCTAGTCACCGACCCCAGACACCAGGCCCCAGACCCAGACCCCGACCTCAGAACCAGATCCAGACCCAGATGCAGTCCCAGATTCAGACCCCAGCCCCCAGCCCCAGCCCCAGCCCCATTCCCAGACCCCAGACCCCAGTCCCAGATCCCAGACCCCAGCCCTAGACCCAAACCCGACGCTAGACCCAGACCCAGACCCTGTCCCAGAACCAGACCCCAGTCCTAGACCAAGAACTACAACCCAGACCCAGACCCATTCCCAGACTCAGACCTAGTCCTCAGACCCAGACCCAGAATCCAGACCCCAGATCCAGGCCAAGACCTAGTCCCAGACCCAGACCCAGACCCAGACCCAGACCCAGACCCAGAGCCAGAGCCAGTCCCAGACTCAGTGTCCCAGTCCCAGACCCCAGACCACAACCCAGGCCCAGACCTAGACCCCGTCTGAGACTCAGACCCCAGACCCCAGACGCCAGACCCAGACCCAAGACCATATCTCACACCCAGACCACGACCCAGAGCCAGACGCAGACCCAGACCCAGTCTCACACTCCAGATCCAGTTCCAGACCCCAAATCCAGACCCAGATCTAGAACCAGTCCCAGACCAGACCCAAGACCCCAGACTCAGACCCTGTCCCAGACCCAGATCCTAGACCCCAGACCTAGTCTCAGTCCCAGACCCAGACCCAGTCCCAGACCCAAACCCACACCCAGACCCCAGACCAAAACCCAGACCTACATCCAGACCCAGAACCCAGACTCAATCCCAGAACCAGGGCCAGACCCAGACTCAGACCCCAGACCCAGACCCGGTCCCATACCCTTCCCAGACCCAGACCCAGTCCCAATCCCAGTCCCAGACCCAGACTCAGACCCCAGACCCCAGACTCAGGCCCCAGACCCCAGTCCCAGACTCAGACCTACTCCTCAGACCCAGACCTCAGACCCCAGACCGAGGCCCAGACCCAGATCCAGACCCAGTCCCAGAACCAGACCCCAGACCCTAGACCCAGACCCAGTCCCAGACCCAGACCCCAGACCCCAGCCCCAGCCCCATTCCCAGACCCCAGAACCAGATGCCTTCCCAGACCCAGACCCCAGTCACAGATCCAGACCCAGTCCCAGACCCAGAACTAGTCCCAGACTCAGACTCAGACCCAGACCCCTGACCCCAGACACCAGACCAAGACCCCAAACCCAGTCCCAGACTCAGACCCAGTCCTAGACCCAGATCCAGACCTAGACCCAGTCTTAGACCCAGAACTAGACCCAGAACTAGAACCAGAAAGACCCAGACCCCAGATCCCAGACCCAGATCCAGACCCAGAAGCAGTCGCAGACTCAGCCCCCAGCCCCAGCCCCTTCCCAGACCCGGACCCATTCCCAGACCCAAACCCAGACCCCAGACCCAGATCCAGACCCAGATGCAGTCGCTGAATCAGACCCCAGACACCAGCCCCAGCCCCAGCCCCATTCCCAGACCCCAGACCTTAGACCCAGGCCCATACCCAGACCGGTTCCCAGACCTAAACCCAGTCCTGAACAAGAACTATACCCAGACCCAGACCCATTCCTAGACTCAGACCTAGTCCTCAGACCCAGACCCAAACTCCACATCCCAGACCCAGACCCAGACCCAGTCCCAGACCCAGACCCAGTCCTAGACCCAGACCTAGACCTAGACCCAGTCTTAGACCCAGAACTAGAGCCAGGTCCAGTCCCCGACCCCAGACCCCAGACCCAGACCCCAGAACCTGATCCAGACCCAGATGCAGTCCCAGATTCAGACCCCAGCCCCCAGCCCCAGCCCAAGGCCCATTCCCAGACCCAGTCCCATTCCCAAACCAAGACCCCAGACCCTACACCCAGACCCAGACCCCAGTCCCAGACTCAGACTCCGTCCCAGACCCCAGACCTCAGACCACAGAACCAGTCCTAGACCCAGATTCAGACCCAGATCCAGTCCTAAACCAAGAACTAGACCCAGACCCAGACCCATTCCCAGATTCAGACGCAGCCCCAGACCCCAGACCCAGACCCAGTCCTAGACCCAGACCTCAGACCTTTGACCCAGACCCTGAGCCAGTCCTAGACCAAGAACTACACCCAGACCCAGACCCATTCCCAGACTCAGACCCAGTCCCAGATCCAGACCCCAGACCCTAGACACAGACCAAAGTCCAGATCCAGTCCCAGACACAGACCCCAGACCCAGACCCAGTCCCAGACTCAGATGCAGCCCCAGACCCCAGACCCAGACCCTGACCCAGACCCAGACACGGTCCCAGACCCAGACAGTGTCCCAGACCCAGACACTGTCCAAGACCCAGACCCAGTCCTAGACCCAGACCCAGTCCTAGACCCAGTCCTAGACCCAGAATTAGACCCAGGCCCAGACCCAGTCCCAGACTCAGATGCAGCCCCAGACCCCAGACCCAGACCCTGACCCAGACCCAGACACGGTCCCAGACCCAGACAGTGTCCCAGACCCAGACACTGTCCAAGACCCAGACCCAGTCCTAGACCCAGACCCAGTCCTAGACCCAGAATTAGACCCAGGCCCAGACCCAGTCCCAGACTCAGACGCAGCCCCAGACCCCAGACCCAGATCCAGAGCCAGTCCCAGACCCAGACCCAGACCCAGACCCAGACCCAGTCCTAGACCAATAACTACACCCAGTCCCAGACCCATTCCCAGACTCAAACCTAGTCCTCAGACCCAGACCCAGTCCCAGATCCAGTCCCAGACCCAGACCCAAACCCACACCCAGACCCCAGACCAAAACCCAGACCTACATCGAGACCCAGAACCCAGACTCATTCCCAGATCCAGACCCAGACTCAGACCCCAGACCCAGACCCAGTCCAGAACAAGAACTACACCCAGACCCAGAACCCAGACTCATTCCCAGACTCAGACCCAGACTCAGACCCCAGACCCCAAACCCCGGGTCCAGACCCAGAGCCCAGACCCCAGTCCCAGACCCAGTCCCAGAACCAGACTTCAGACCCCACACTGAGACCCAGACCCAGATCCAGACCCAGTCCCAGACCCCAGACCCTAGACCCAGACCCCAGACCCTAGACCTAGACCCAGGTCCAGACCCAGAGCCAGTCCTAGACCCAGACCCAGACCTTGACCCAGTCCTAGACCCAGTACTAGACTCAGACTCAGTTCCAGACCCAGACCCCAGACCCCCGTCCCAGCTCCATTCCCAGACCCCAGACCCCCAGAACCAGATCAGATGCATTCCCAGACCCAGACCCCAGTCATAGATCCAGACCCAGTCCCAGTCCCAGACCCAGAACCAGTCCCAGACTCAGACTCAGACCCACACCCCACACCCCAAATCCCAGACCCAGACCCCAAACCCAGTCCCAGACCCAGACCCAGTCCTAGACCCAGAACCAGACCTAAACCCAGTCCTAAACCCATAACTAGACCCAGAACTAGACCAAGACAGGTCCAGCCCCAGATCCCAGACCCAGACCACAGACCCAGATCCAGACCCAGAGACAGTCCCAGACTCAGACCTCAGCCCCCAGCCCCAGGCACCAGCCCCATTCCCAGACTACAGACCACAGACCCCAGTCCCAGACCCAGACCCATTCCCAGACCAGATCCAGACCCAGACGCAGTCCCAGACTCAGACCCCAGCCCCCAACTCCAGGCCCTGCCCCATTCCCATACCCCAGACCCAAGTCTCAGACCCAGACCCATTCCCAGACCCAGACCTCAGACCCAGTCCCAGACCCAGACAGTGTCCCAGACCCACACTATCCCAGACCCAGACCCAGTCCTAGACCAAGAACTACACCCAGACCCAGACCCATTCCCAGACTCAGACCTAGTCCTCAGACCCAGACCCAGACCCAGACACAGTGTCCCAGACCCAGACACTGTCCCTGACCCAGACCCAGACCAGTTCAGACCCCAGACCACAACCCAGACCCAGACCTAGATCCAGTCCTAGACCCAGAACTAGACCCAGAACTAGACCCAGACCAAGTTCCAGATCCCAGACCCCAGACCCAGACCCAGACCCCAAACCCCAGATCCAGGCCCAGATGCAGTCCCAGATTCAGACCCAAGTTCCCAGCCCCAGCCCCAGCCCCATTCCCAGACCCCAGACTGCAGTCCCAGACCCCAGACACCAGTCCCAGACCCAGACCCCAACCCTAGACCCAGACCCAGACCTAGACCCAGTCCTAGATCAAGAACTACAGACCCCAGGCCCCAGACCTAGAACCAGTCCCAGACCCAGACCCAAGACCCCAGACTCAGACCCAGTCCCAGACCCAGAGCCTAGACCCCAGACCTAGACTCAGTCCCAGACCCAGACCCTGTCCCAGACCCAAACCCACACCCAGACCCCAGACCAAAACCCAGACCTACATGCAGACCCAGAACTCAGACTCATTCCCAGACCCAGGCCCAGACTCCAGACCCAGACCCAATCCCAGTACCAATCCCAGACTCAGACTCCAGTCTCAGACCCAGACCCAATCCTAGACCCAGACCCAGACCTAGACCCAGTCCTAGACCCAGAACTATACCCAGACCCAGTCCCAGACCCCAGACCCAGACTCAGACTCAGACCCCAGACCCAGATCCAGACCCAGACGCAGTCCCAAACTCAGACCCCAGCCCTCAGCCCCAGCCCCAACCCCATCCCCAGACCCAGACCCCAGACCCCAGACCCTAGACCCAGATCCAGACCCAGTCCTAGACCAAGAACTACACCGAGACCCAGACACATTCCCAGACTCAGACCTAGTCCTCAGACCCAGACCCAGACCCATATCAAGACCCCAGATCCAGGCCCAGACCCAGTCCCAAACCCAGACCCAGACCCAGTCCCAGACAATGTCCTAGACTCAGATTCAGAGCCAGAGCCAGACCCAGACGCAGGCCCAGACCCCAGACCACTACTCAGACCCAGACCTAGACCCAGTGCAAGACTCAGACCCCAGATCCCAAAACCCAGACCCAGACCCTAACCCCAGACCACATCCCACACACCAGACAATGACCCAGAGCCAGACCCAGAACCAGACCTAGTCTCACACTCCAGACCCAGTCCCAGACCCCAGACCCAGACCCAGACCTAGAACCAGTCTCAGATCTAGACTCCAAACCCCAGACTCAGACCCAGTCCCAGACCCAGATCCTAGACCCCAGACCTAGTCCCAGTCCCAGACCCAGACCCAGACCCAAACCCCACACCCAGACCCCAGATCAAAACCCAGACCTACATCGAGACCCAGAACCCAGACTCATTCCCAGACCCAGACCCAGACCCAGACCCAGTCCCAGTCCCAGACCCAGACCCAGTCCCAGTCCCAGACTCAGACCCCAGATGCCAGACTCCAGACTCAGGCCCCAAACCCCAGACCCCAGACCCAGACCCCAGTCCCAGACCCAGACCCCATCCCAGAACCAGATCTCAGACCTCAGACCTAGACCCAGACCCAAATCCAGACCCATTCCCAGACTCAGACCCCAGACCCTAGGCCCAGACCCCAGACCCTAGACCCAGATCCAGGTCCAGATCCAGTCCCAGACAATGTCCCAGACCCAGACTCAGAGCCAGAGCCAGACCCAGACGCAGTCCCAGACCCAGAACCAGTCCCACACTCAGACTCAGACTCAGACCCAGACCCCAGACCCCAGGTCCCAGAGCCCAGACCCAGACCCAGTCCCAGGCCCAGCCCCAGACCCCAGGTACAGACCCAGTCCCAGACCCAGAATCTAGACCCAGACCCAGACCCAGTCCCTGATCCAGACCCCGATCCCAGACCCCAAGCATAGACCCAGTCCCAGACCCAGACCCAGACCCAGATTCAGACCCTATACACAGATCCCGACCAAAACCCAGACCCCAGACCCAGATCCAGTCCCATTCCCACACCCAGACCCACACCCAGAACCCCGACCCTGACCCAGACCCAGTCCCAGACCCAGACCCACAACCCAGACCCAGACCCTGACCCAATTCTCAGGGATGAAGTGCTGTCCACTGATTCACCACAGGGCCCAGGCCGTGTGAATTTGCCATTTCCTGTATTGGTCCCCAAAATAAGTTATGTTTATACTAGCTCAAGTGTTTGCTTTTCTCCAATAGAAACGAAGCGTGTTGGTACTGAGGGTCATCTTGTAAAGTGAAGATGATCAATACTTTCTAGCAGAGAAGGAAACAGGTTAGAAGACATTCAGCAATCTGCTGGTCACAAGACTAGCCATGACACAAACCCAAGCATTCATCTGCACACTTGCAATTGTCACAATGCCATCTTCCCTCTTCTGGAAGCCAACATAGAAAGAAGAAATTCAGTTTGCCAGATTGTTACACAAATTCTTACACAATCATTGAACTACACTGTAAGAGGAGTTTGTAAGACTAGATGATCCTCATTCAAGAGTAAAGTTATAGAGTGTTAGTTATAGAGTGAGGGTGGAAATTTCCTCAAAGAAAAATATTTCTCCTGGGGCTGGGAAGGTGGCTCAGTGGTAGAGCGCTTGCCTTGCATGCTCGAGGCCCTGGGTTCGATTCCTCAGCCCCACATAAGCAAAAAAGAAAAAAAAAGCCAGAAGTGGCGCTGTGGCTCAAGTGGTAGAATGCTAGCCTTGAGCTGAAAAGTTGAGGGACAGCGCCCAGGCCCAGAGTTCAGGCCCCATGACCGGACCAAAAAAAAAAAAAAATTTCTCCTGATTTTGTTGTCTATTTCATTGCCTTTTTGTGGTTGTTGTGGGGCTTGAACTCAGGGCCTCTGGGCGCTATCCTTGAGCTTTTTGTTCAGGCTAGCACTCTACCACTTTGAACCATAGCTCCACTTCTGGTTTTTGAGTAGTTAATTGGAGAGAAGAGCCTTACAAGTACCTTTCTGTCCAGGCTGGCTTTGAACCATGATCCTCAGATCTCAGCCTTCTGAGTAGCTCCAGTTACAGGTGTGAGCCACTAGTGCCTGGCTTCTTACCTTCCTTTTTAACCAGTGAGTTCAGTCAGTCTCTTTGACTGCTAAAAATCCCATGCATCCCATACAAGAACTCTCTTTTGTTCTTCAATTTTTAGTTTTTGATGATTCTGTCTTATGTAAGGTATATTCCTGCGTGTATCTTCATGAGGGTGGCGATCTCAAGGGAAAAGGGTAAAAATTGCAGCAGGAGAGTGTTGTGCCCAAGTCGCAGGACCCCACCAAGAAGACCACCGAGAGTCAGACGTTCTGAAATGCAAAAGCAATATTTTATTTAGACGGGCTGCAGCTTGGGCCTTGTCCTACACTCCAACACAGCGGAGCCTAGGAGGAGAGCCCTGAGACAAGGATTTGCAGCGTTTATAAAGGCACACAACCAGGTAACCCTTCATTCCCCCTCTTGACTTATGGTCCTGAGACACAATCTTGTGGCTCCAGCCCCAAACTAAACTCCAACACCTCTTGATCTTGAATGGGTTCTTTTCTTTTCTAGTCCCTCTCTGACCTTAGCCATAAACAATACCAATAACAATCAGTCCATTTTTCTTTTCTTGAGGCATACGCGGAGTGGTTGGGTAGGATGCTTGGAGACTTCCCATGTTTCCCCACAGTCTTCCAGGGCAAAGGGGTCAGCCGGTCTGGCTTGGGAGCAGTGGATCCAAGCAGCAATGCCATCCACCTTAAGGGCAGTGGGTGTAGCCAGTAGCTACAGGTCCCTTCCACCATGGTTCCAGAGATCTCAAGTTGTGCCTTCGAACAAATACCCAGTCCCCTGGTTTAAACGAATGGAGGGTAGGAATAGAAGCAGAATCATATAATGCTCTAAGCTCTAAGTCCACACTTTTGTGGACAAGCTGTAGATAGTCAAGTTTACATAGAAATTTAGTATCACTCAAATCAGCAAGCAATCAAGTCTGAAGGTTAGGGATAATAGGTGGAGGGTGTCCATGCATTATTTCAAGAGGAGTAAAGCCAAGCTGATAGGGTGAATTTCTTACTCTAAACAGGGCAAAAGGAAGGAGCGATACCTAGACTGTGCCAGTCTCCAAAGCCAATTTAGTTAAGATCTCTTTTAGAGTCTGATTCATCCTTCTTTCTACCTGCCCTGAACTCTGGGGTCTATAAGCACAGTGCAATTTCCAATCCGTCCTCAGTGCTGCAGCTATTCCCTGACTTACTTTTGAGATGAAGGCAGGTCCGTTGTCTGACCCAATGGTGGATGGGAAGCCATACCTGGGTAGGATTTCTTCCAGGATCTTCTTAGCCACGACGTTCGAGGTCTCATGCTTTGTTGGGTAAGCTTCAACCCATCCTGAAAAGGTGTCTACAAAAACTAGCAAATATTTATATCCAAATTTTCCAGTTTTAATTTCTGTGAAGTCTACTTCCCACTACACACCTGGCCTATCTCCACGGAGGCGAGCTCCGGTTGTTTGGGGGCACTGATGAGCTGACAGACTTCACATTTTTTTTTTAATTGGAGACTTTACAATTTTTAACAATGTCCTCAATGAGTTGATTTCCTTGCCTAATTTTTACTTCTGAGTGTCGGAGCAAGTCCTGCATTTTTCGGGTTCTGATGTGAGAGGCCTAATGGATTTTCTTAAGAATCTCCTTGTCCAATCTTTGTGGCAAGATAAGTTTCCCCTCACCAGTTTTCCACCAGTCTTTACTTTCTTCTCTGCCTGGGGGTTTATAGGCCATGGGAATTTTCTTTATCCACTCCAAGTCATCTTGGGAGTACTGAGGCTCAGGAGGCAAAGCTCGTGGCCCTGGGTCTACTAGAGTCAGTACTTCTGCTCTGGGCTGGAGGGCCGCCTCCTTAGCTGCCTGATTGGCCAAGTTGTTTTCTTTGGTTATTGAATCAGTTACCTTTTGATGGCCAGGGCAGTGCATAATGGAAATATTTCTTTGGTTATTGAATCAGTTACCTTTTGATGGCCAGGACAGTGCATAATGGAAATATTTGCTGGTTCCCATAAGGCCCGGATGAGGCTTAAAAATTTCTTGTTTGTTTTTAATAGCCTTTCCCTCAGCTGTCAGCAGCCCCCTCTCTTGGTAAATGGCTCCATGGACATGCACGGTGGCAAAAGCATACCGACGGTCCATGTAAATGTTTAGTCTCTTCCCTTTTCCCATCTGTAGGGCTTTTGTTAGTGCCACTAGTTCTGCTCTTTGTGCAGATGTTCCCTGGGGGAGTGCTTCTGCCCACACTATCTCAGTGTTCGTGGTGCCTGCTGCGCCTGCGTACCTTTTTCCATCTTGAATGAAACTGCTGCCATCTGTGAACAAGGTATGCTCTGCATGTGATAGTGGCAAGTCCAACAAGTCTGGCCTGAGACTATACTTGGGCCAGGATCTGTTCACAGTCATCAGGGGCACTTCCAGATCCGGATCCAGCAGCAGAGTAGCTGGGTTTAATGCTATAGGTATGCAAAAGCTGATCCTCACGGGGTTAATAAACAAGGTCTGGTAATGGACCATGTAGGCATTGCTCATCCACTGGTTGGGCAATTGTTTTAGCACCCCCTCTAGAGCATGTGGATCCTTGGCCCAGTCTCTCTTTTCACGCTCAATTTCATGTTCTCTGTCCTTCCTTTCCTGACTTTGCTCCTCTGTCTCTATCTTTTCTAAGCCTTTTCCACCGTAGCTACTAGATCCCGAATAGACTTTTTTTCACCAAGTCTGTCTAGAGCCCGCAACTTCTGCTTTATGTCTGGTGCAGCTTGATTTATATAGGCAAACATAATCATCTGAGCTGACTCCTGGATCTCAAGATCATACAGAGTATATTGACTAAAAGCTTCCATGAGCTGCTCAAGATATGCTGCCAGATTTTCACTTCCTCCCTAACATCATAAACTGGCCATATTAGTAGGTCGGCGAGCCGCCACCTTGAGACCTGCCAGCAGAGCCTGGTGATAGACAAGGAGTCACTCCCTACCTTCAGCCATATTGTAGTACCATGTTGGTCGGGTCTTGGGAAAATAGGCAGTGATCAGGGCAGGATCTGTGATGGGCGTTTCTGTGGGGCCAGGGATATGTTTCCGGGCCGCCTTTTGGATATGGTCTCTCTCTTCAGTGGTAAAAAGGACCTGCAAAAGCTGACTACAATCATCCCAAGTGGGCTGGTCAATAAATAGTTTCAAGCAAACTAATTAAATCCTGGGGTTTCTCAGAAAAGGGGGCATTTTAGGTGCGCCAATTATATAGATCACTGGTAGAAAATGGCCAATATTGGAATTGCTGTTGATCATCCGCATCCACAGGACCTATGGCGTGTAAGGGAAAAACAGCTGCATTAGAAGGCGGTTGATCCCATGGTGTCGTAGAGTGACTGGCCCCTCAGAAACTTTTAAGAGCAGGTGCTGAGGGTTCGGCTGCTGGTTCTATAGCTCCCTCCTCCTCTTGATCATTCTCAGGCTCTGCAGAAGGAACCTGGGAAGGGGAGTATGGAGGTGGCTCAGTGGTAGAGCGTTTGCCTTGCATGCGTGAGGCCCTGGGTTCGATTCCTCAGCACCACATAAGCAAAAAGAAGGCTGGAAGTGGTGCTGTGGCTCAAGTGGTAGAGCGCTAGCCTTGAGCTGAAGAGCTGAGGGACAGAGTCCAGGCCCAGAGTTCAGGCCCCACGACCGGACCAAAAAAAAAAAAATTGCTTACTTTTGAAAAAAAAAGCTTATGAAGTGGAGATCTCCTGAATTGGTCTGCTGACTCCTGTAAGCAGAAGGAGCGGACCCACAGTGGGTGAGTTGGGCCTCGGTTAGGAGGCCTTTTGGTCAGTTCTGCCCCAACACCGAACCGACCCACGCCCCACAATTCTCACGGTGGGGTTCCAAGGACCCCCCCCCCACACACACACAAGAGAATCTGGGACGTCTCCCAGTTCCTCTAGGGTTGTGGTGCAAGTGCGTCTGCTTCGACAACCCTTTACACAATACCAATTGGGGCGGCCATCCTCACAAAGGAAAATGAAAGTAAAACAGACAGACGAACAACAGTACAAGACAAATTAACAAAGACAATTGACAGCGTTGTTTTCTTACCTTCGGAGTCTGAGGTCTCTGGGGTCTTTGGGGGGATCCAGGATGAGCCCCCACTAATAAGTTGTGCCAAGTCGCAGGACCCCACCAAGACCACCGAGAGTCAGATGATCCGAAATGCAAAAGCAAGATCCAGATTTTATTTAGATGGGCTGCAGCTCGGGCCTCGTCCTACACTCCAACATAGTGGAGCCTAGGAGGAGACCCCCAAGCTAAGGATTTGCAGGGCTTATAAAGGCACACAACCAGGTAACCCTTCAGGGAGCTCACTGGAAACTGATGAAAGTGAACTATGTAATTCACAAGGGGCGGGGGGGGGGGGGGGAATAGGAGGGATGGGAGGGAGGACACTGTACAAAAGGAAATGTACTCACTACCTGACTCGTGATTGCAATCCCTCTGTAATCACCTTTATATTTTTTTATTTTTTTTGGGTCCAGTTGTGGGGCCTGAACTCTGGGCCTGAGCGCTGTCCCTCTGCTCTTCAGCTCAAGGCTAGCGCTCTACCACTTGAGCCACAGCGCCACTTCCGGCTTCTTTTTTTTGCTTATGTGGTGCTGAGGAATCGAACCCAGGGCCTCATGCATGCAAGGCAAGCGCTCTACCACTGAGCCACCTTCCCAGCTCCGTGTAATCACCTTTATAATAACAGTAAATGTAAAAAAAAGGAATAACCATTTGAATTATTTTCTTGATGAAGTCTTTCCTGGGAGTTAACCACTATAATGCCGGGTGCTGTAGTCCTGGCTACTGTGAGGCTGAGCACCAGCCTTGAATGGAAAGGATTAAGCAAGAGCACAAAGCCTTGAGTTCAAGCTCCAGTGCCAACACAACACAAAAGACATAAAATAATGCGGGCCCCAGCTGGCCACAAGGAACTGCCTATCCTTACCTGACCAGCTGTCTGCGGAAGGCTGGCAGCCCCACCTCTCCAGGTGACCCTCACATGGATGGAAAATTGGGGTAGGAGGAATTGAGCTGCTTCTTTTACTGGATGCTGGGAGTGGGGAAGGATAAACTAAGAGGAAAACATCTGTTTCATGGGGAAATAAAGGAAACAGATATTCCAAAAGCCACACCTTGCTGTCAAGAGCTTCTAAAAAAAAAATTCTATGCTGTTCTTAAATCCTTTGACCATTCTGGGACCATTTCACCAAGAAGTCTCACATCATATCAAACTCTAATTACATACATTGAAGAGACAAAGCAGCCATCTCTCTTGGAAAACCCCTATCCTGGACAGAGGGAAGTAATGAACACACTCTGAGAACAGTTCCTAATTCACGGCAGCCTAAGGCAGAAGTAAGATGTGATGGCACCTTCAAATTTCTCCTTACCTCTCTGGGCACTGAGGTCCTCTGGATCTGGGGAACCATACATTTTGCAGGAGAAACAGGAGACCAAGGCTTCTAGTGGTGGAAGCAAGCCGGTACTGCTGGAGGAACAGGCCCAAAGACAGCCTTCAGCCAACATGCCTGGCCTTCCCTCAGACCGGCAATTTATTATGTGGGTCTCTCTCTAGGAGTCAAAAGTTCTCAACAGGGCTGGGAAGGTAGCTCAGTGGTAGAGTGCTTGCCTTGCATGCATGAGGCCCTGGGTTCGATTCCTCAGCACCACATACAGAAAAAATTGGAAGTGGCGCTGTGGCTCAAGTGGTACAGAGCTTACCTTGAGCTGAAGAGCTGAGGGATAGCGCCCAGGCCCAGAGTTCAGGTCCCACAACCGGCAGGAAAAAAAAAAAGTTCTTAACATTGCTGGCACCTGTGGCTCATGCTTGTAATCCTAGCAACTCAGGAGGCTGAGATCTGGGGATTAAGACAAATCCTAGGCTCTTAACCAGCAAAAAGCTTAAGCTGTGGCTCAGATGGTAGAGCTAAAGGATATCGGGATCAGTCCCTGAGTTCAAGCTCCAGTACCACCCCCCTCCTTGCCACAGTTCTCAACATCACACGAGTTAAATTCAAGGTGAATTTTATTTATTCAGTGCATCTGTGTCATTGCTGAGATACCCTGTTCCATGCATGAAGAACAGATCCAGTGAGCAGCAATGACCCACGCCAGGAAGAGCTTCTTCCTCACACGAGCCACTCACACAGAGAACATACATGCTCAACGCATCTCAGGAACTGGCTCCAAAAAATAAGTAACTCAAGCTAGTCTACCACTGCCAACCGTAACCATGTCTCCAGTGTTTTCAAGACTGAGGAGTTTGGTGGCTTTGATGGAGCATTTTAGAAGAGACAAAATGAAACTACTCACACTCGGGATTCTATGGACAGAATCAAAATCTGGTTTCTCCTTGAAAGGAGAAAAAAAAAGCTCACTTGAGTGCTTCAAGTGTCCTGCCTGCTTCTCTGCCCCTGACACACTTGTTTACACCAGGACTTCCTGCTTTTGGCCAAGCTTGGCTCAGAGTTGCAGATGTCTTTGAAATTCTAGAGGCCCAGGGATGGGTCAGTGGCAAGGCTGCCAGCAGCATGCTCATGTCTTCTCTCCTCAGACCTCAGACGGAATCACCCACAGTACCTTCCACCATTTGCACAACCATCCTGACCTGTACAAATCTGAACACAGGCTAGTTGCATAACCTGAGACAATTTATTGTGTGTATTGACACAAGGGCTTGAACTCAGGACCTAGCACTGTCCCCTAGCTTTTTCACTCAAGACTGGTATGCTTGAGCCAGCTCCACTTCTGGCTTTTTTGGTGGTTCCCTGAAGTCTCATGAGTTTTTCTGTCTAGGCTGGCTTTGAACTGTGATTGTCAGAGCTCAGGGTCCTGAGATGTAGGATTACAGATGTGGGTCACCAGGGTTCAGCACAAGTCAATACATCTGGGGAAAAAATACCAAAACCAAAACTAGCCTGCTGGGGTTGTTGATTTAGTTTGCCAGATCTGCCAAAAACATTCTATAGCCTGGGTGGCTTCAACTCTCCCTCTCCCCAGAGTTCTGGAAGCAAGGAGTCCTGGGTACTGTGTGAACTGGTCTGGCTGGCAGGGGCCACCTTCTCCACCTGCCCATGTGCTCGGCCATCTTCCCTGTACCCCACGTCTGCTGTGCAAGCCTCTCTTCTTAGAAGGCAACAGTCAGACCAGCTCAACTTAGTTACCTCTTTAGAGTGTGTTAGTAATGTTACTTCTCAAGAGTATTCAAGTTCTAAGAACTCTTTTAGAAGCCAGAAATATTCCCTTTTCCATGAAATATGACTAACATTTTGAAGTAGGCACCAACATGATTTTGAGGATAGGGGAGGGAAACACAAGTCAGCCAAAAAAAATAAATAAAAGCTTGTTAGTGACAAAATGTGACAAAAATCTCACTTCCCTTAAAGAAAGAAGTTGTGGTTTGAGGTCATGATGTAATTTCAGCTCCTGGTTCTCTACTAGTTATGCAAACTTGGGCGTTTTATCATCAGTAGTTTTAGGTTTCCATGCTCATTTATTTTATGAAAAACAAAACCATAGTGTTTGTTTCGTTCTGTATTTTACTTTATACGAGAACACAAATGGCAGTCCTATTTTCCCATAAGCAATTTAGAGAAAGTTAACTTACAGAGAAGTGCCTTCTGATTAAAATGTTCACGCTGGAACCATTCTGTATTCCTGAGCTAGAAAGTATCAGAAAACCCCTGTGTCCCAGTTAGGAAATCCGGATTCAAATTCTGACTTGTCCAAAAGCTTTAACACCAGAGATGTATTAATTACACTGAGTTAGTTTCCTTAACTACAAAATACACTGATTAAAATTATAACCAATGCTAAGATTTTTATTGTGATTCAAGCAAAATAATGTCTATGGAAAGGAGCTCATAAGGAATAAAATGCAGATGGACACAAGACTGGAATTACGAGCTGTCTTCAAAGAATTGGCTTTTGTGAAGGGGTCAGCCCCCTGAGTTGGCAGGGTTATAAAGTTATATACGGACATTCAAGTGTCAGTGCAACATTTGTCAAGTTAAAATAATGTTGCCTTTGGGCTCATCTCTGTGCAAAAAATACCATGACTCCCTCCTCATGAAGCATGAAGTACCTTCGTTTCTGGGCGTCTCCCAAGACTGCACTACAAGGACATCCAGAACACATAGTGGTGTCCCAGCGCTTGGTCCAGGGCACAGCCGGTCACAGCTCAAGTCTCCTATCACTCAGCAAGAACTAGAGAGCAGTTCTTCTAGTTTTAGTTTGCTCCACTCTTTGAAGATTCTCTCAAAAGGATGCAAACTCACACAGGAAGACAGGAGACCATATGTAAGCTTTATTGAGACATTACAGTAGACAGACAAGTGGACGAATACACACCCTATAATCTACATTCTTCTGGATGATGCAGAGAAGGGACAAGCTGAACAGCCTGGCCTCTACTTCCCTTTGGACATGGTTAATACTGGGGTTTTTCAGACTGACATACTCTAGGAAGGAAAAAAGTGGAACCAAAGGAAAGTAGAGGGTGGGCAGTAACCCTTCCCATGAATGAAGAGATCGCAATGCGTAGCTAAGAGCCCTTACCGACCTGCAGGTCAATTTGTTTCAAAACTGTTCCTGATGGTAAAAGATCACTTTCCTCCTTATACCCCTAAAAGGCAGAGACAAGTCAAGTGTTTCTTCTTCACCTGGGCTATCAGAACCTCTGTGAAGCAACATACAATCCCGACAATGGGTCCAGATATTAACTCTTGAAATACAAGGCCTAGGTCACACACACACCCTTTTCTCTTTCTCATCTCCCACAAATCTAGATTCTCAGAAAAACTCCAGATGATTCTTGTATTGATTTCAGACGTTGTTTTATGACCAGTGCATAATCTATTCCTTAATTCACAACTTGTTACTTCTGTCAGTGAACCAGGAAATTGTCCAAAAAAGAGAAAAATAGAATCAAGGCTGTTGTTGATTTTGATTACATTCCCAAAAAGTAGTTTAGGTAGAAGGTAGAGAGCATACCTGTCAAAGTTGAATAAATACCACATAATCAAAAAAGTTACTCTCAGGTTGCCAAATAAATAAATAAAAATCCTTAGCTCAACCTTGTAAGGTCTAATGGTTTCCCCAATTATACCTATAATCTTTGCATGGAAAAAGCAAAGTGAGAAGACATGTTAGTCAAAATGACGGCAAACCTAGAGCTTTGGACACAACTCAAGGGACCGGCATATGCCTGGCCTCAAAGAAGCCTTGGGTTCAACACTCAGCACCTGGGGAGTGGTGGGGGGATATCTATCAATTCGATCTCACTCAGCACCTGGGGAGTGGTGGGGGGATATCTATCAATTTTATCTGTTCCGTTGTTTGGCATTTCTGTGGATAGAATTACCAGAAAAGGCCATATTATCACAGTGAGGTAAAATATTAAGTATAAAAATAAACACCATAATTATAATCCATCCCAACTAGTCCCATAGATCAGCAAACACAAGGCTGAAAATATCAAACAGTAGAAAAGGGAGAGCTACAATAGAATACGGGCTTTGAATTTTTTTCAAATTATAGTAATGCCATTTATGTTAATAATTTTAGATTTCTTTGGAAGAATAAGCCCATAAATTCATGTCTTCAGTCATGAACATAGGCCAAAGCTCTTTGTCGAGTCAGTCTTTTTATGCTGCCGGTCTTGGGGTTTGAACTCAGGGCCTCGAGCTCTTGTTTAGCTTTTTTGGTCAAGACCAGTGCTCTACCACTTGAGCCACACCTCTACTTCCAGCATTTTACTAGTTAGTAGGAGATGACAGTCTCAATGGACTTTTCTGTCCCTGCTGGTTTCAAACTAAGATTCTCAGACCTCAGCCTCCTGAGTATAGGATTATAGGCCACAAAATCTCTTTGATATTAGTAGCAGATAATTATCTAGCTTCTGTACCTTTCTCCCAAAAGGTTGATTACTCCAATTATTAGATCAATGTAATTGATAGCTAATAGTTATTGAGTGTATACTCACCGCCCGATAGGTGACTCCTGTCATCTATAAGATAACCTCGCAGCAGACTTCTATCAACACCCTTTTCACAGGCAAATGTATTTAAATGTTGTTTCTTTTGCATTCCCTTGGTGGGCAATGTGCAGGCACTCATTTTGGGCACAAAGGCTGCGTCACAGATAGGCTTATATAAAGCATGCTGAGGTGGATGTTAGGGGCAACTGAGGTTTGGATACTCCTTTCTTATTTGGGTCATCAGTTTGTACCAGAGCACTTACAAATCACCAGGTGCAGAGCCAATGGCTTAGCTATAGATCCAGTTAGGGGTGGAGCCCAATGAAAATGCATTTTCTCCTTACAGGGAGACTTGGAAAATCAGTATAAGAGGTGCACAAATCAAGAGAATGTATGTACTGAAGTGTAACCGAGTATTTAATTTCATTTCATTTTGCCTTACTCTGCATATGTCCCCGATTACCTTAGCACTGGCAAGCGTTGTACTACTAATAAGCCCCCAGAGTCCCATTAAGTAAAGGGTACCCTTGGTCAAATGTGTATGCACATTTGAAAAGGAATTCCTTTTTCTAGGATTATTATTAACAATGTAAGACCAGAGAGGTAGGCTCTTCTCATATAAACTGATTCCCGACTAGCCATTCCTACAAGTGAGGGTTATCTGGGAAGGGGTTTTAGCCATCTAGGTGATGTAATGTGGGAGCACACACACGCCTCTGGCCAGAGGACCTCTGTCAGCAGGGATGGATGCAGGTGCTAAAGCACTGGTTCACAGCCTGTTTTCTGCCAGGGTGTGATGTCTGGTAGAACGCCTACTTCCTTCTGCACACAGGAAAACCTGCCTGACCATGTGCAAGCAGGGCTGAGTGCACCATCAGGGGCCCGCCTCTCAGCTGATTCCAGGGCTATGGTGCCGTGTGCCACTACCACCGACACTCGGACCTGCTGCTCTAGGGAGCAGTGGCCAGTGTTTCTTAGACCACGGCTTCTGCTATGGAGGAAATAAATCCGGCTCAAGTTAGAGCGAGCACCACTCTCATTCTCGGCTAACATATACTTGGTGAAAGCGGCTTTTTATGAAAGTAGCATAATCCTCTGACTCTGGAGGAAACTGCACATTCATAGAACGTTTCAGCTGGAGAGGGCTTTAGAGCATCTAGCAAAATGCTTCATTTCATAAATGAGAAAGATGGGGCCTAAGGAAGTAAAAGAACTCACCCTGCCATGTGCCAGATCAAAGGCATAGGCAAACTGTTATATGTAAGAAATTCAAAGTAAAAATGGACAGAAACTGACAGTTCAAAGATGACACAGAGAGTGCAGCAGTATTAACAGCCAAAGAAGTACTGACATACATGGAGAAAAACCTCAGGATTAAATGTAAGTATGAAATCCAGCTAAGCTCTCTGACAGAAAGCTGAGAAACTGTGAGAACTTAAATCCTGAAAAATGCATGAAGACTTACAAACAGATCTTTATGTCTAAGAGACTGCAGTTGTCTAGTAACTAATGTTCAATTTAGAGGACAGAACTAACAGTAGCCTATGTGAGGAAATCGGAAAGCACAAAGAAAGAACATTAGTCCATTATACTTCGTTAGGGTTAAGTTCTATGCTTACATAAAGCTCTTTGCTATCAAAAGTCAAAAAAAAAACTCTGTGGCTTAAACAATCAGTTATACAACACAAGGGTCACTCCCAAGCTTTCTAGTACAGGTAGGAGTTTCTGTACATTCCTCTATTCCTAAGAGCATTCTTCCTTTCCCAAGATGTCTGCCCATCAGAAGACTACAAGAAACAGGAGAAACCCAGAAAGGAAGCGAATCTTTGGTTTCCTTGTCAGGGAAGTCCTTTGCTGAAGGAACTGTCTCCACACAGGTCTTCTGTGCTCACTCTGCTGGGACAAGGCTGCAGGCTGGGAAAGAGCAAGACATTTTAGGCTAGAAAGGGAGTGTTCAGGCACTTGTCAGAGGTTGGAAAATGATGGCACATGTGAACCATCAGCCATGCACAAAGTGGTCAGAGACACCACTTCTCAACAAGCATGTTTTTAGAACTCATTATGTTTTACAAAACCTGTGATCTGAGAAGCTGATGTCAATATAACTAGACGTGGTAGTTTTGGCATATCAAAAGTATTTACATCTCAGCTAACACACAAGGCCAATGAATAGAAAAATTATTTATAAATGCACATATATTTACAATAGCATCCCTAGGCAATAGGGAATACAAAACCTTTGACCTGGTATCAACTGGTCAAACCTGGGATTCTTGCTGCAGACCTTGAATATCAAAGCCTTGTCTGAACTGTCTGCTTAAAACCTCTCAACAATTCCAGTCACACTCGCCTTCGAGAGGGCTCCCAAGTTATTTTTGTTTCTCGGAAGGCAAAGAGAACATCAAAGTAGAAGTGTTTTCTCAGGATCCTTCTAGAACTGGGACAAGCAGCAATGGGGCTCTTTCTGGTGGGCAATGCACACCTGGGCACACCCCAGGAGCCACCAGGAAGCACATTTGCCCGAATACTCCTCTTTGATCCATGTATCCACCAGCCACTCCCTCCCTTCATCAGGAATAAGCCCGCACAACGGCCAGACCTACACTGTGTGGTCAGAAACAAAGGTAAGACCAGCGCTGACCTTGGGGTTCCTTCCGGACGCAGAGGTAGTAAATACAAAACTAATTAAAGTTTCTGACCCTTCTCTTCCTGGAGAGGGCTTCAAGTGCCCTCACAACCATCTTGAATGGCTCGAGTCCTACTGAAATCGTGTAACCTGTGGGCCAGCATGGAGGATGAACAGTCAGGGACCCTCTCCGCCAGACCCTCCTTTGGATGAGGCTGAGGGGAGGAGAGAGAAGGTAGACCTAGTTCTCTGTTTATGTTCCACAGAGGCCGCTGCGCTGTTCCTGAGAACAAAGAACAAGAATTATCAGTGGTTATTATGATTTCAGATTTCATTTTCTAAAAGCTAATGGACTTTTAACCCAATCTTCAAAGAAATAACACCTGATATCCCTGAGTTAACGGCAATGAGATCAAAGGCACACCTGCCACAATTAAAAACAAAAACAAACTTTAAAATATCTTATCCACAGTTAAAATAAAATGAAATAAAAACTGAAACCATTCTTTATCAAATCCATTAACCTGAAACTATGTGTATTTCATGTTCTTCGTTATAAGTCAGTAGATTTGCTGCTTTGAAACTTAAGAACTCTTCACAAAAAGAAAATGACTATAGAGACATATTGTCATGAAAATTCCATGATACACATTTTGTAAATAAACAATCATTTCTTCTAAATTCTAGTATGTAAGAACCAAACAATTAGTAACAAATAAAAAGCACCTATATTATATCAGATTATCTGAACTTTGGTTTTAAAAAAATGCATCTTCATTTATTTACCAGAGTGATGAGCTCTTTTCCAAAGGACTGCTTACTGAGTTATGTTAACTTTATAGCTCTAATTAATCTGAGAAATAAACACCCACAAATAAAAATGAAATCAATGTAAAAAGTAAGTAGGTTTTTGAAGTCTTGATATGCACAGGAATAACTTGAGGGTTTTATTAGAATGTAGACTCAGATTCATTAGGTCTGGGGTGGGATTATGAATGCATTTCTTTTTGGCAGTATTGGGTATGAACTCAGCAGGCACTCAATCACTTGGCCACACCTCTAGTCTTTCTTTTGCTTTTTTTTTTTTGTCCATCATGGGGCTTGAACTCTTGGCCTGGGCACCATCCCTCAGCTCTTCAGCTCAAGGCGAGCAAATCTACCACTTGACCCACAGTGCCACTTCCGGTTTTCTGGTGGTTAACTGGAGATAAGAGTCTCAATGGACTTTCCTGCCAGAGCTGGCTTTGAACCTCGATCCTCAGATCTCAGCTTCCTGAATAGCTACAATTATAGGCATGAGCCACTGCCACCCAGCTTGCTTTAGTTATTTTTCATACAGGATCTCACATTTTTTTGCCTGAATGGGTCCTTGGATCACAATTCTCTTACCTACGCTTCCTGTCTAGCTGAGACACAGATGTGTGCCACCACGTCTGACTTAACTGTGTTGAGATGGAGTCTCACTAAGTTTTTGCCTGCCTGGCCTAGAACTTCAGTTATCCTGATCTCTGCCTACCAAGCGCTGGGATTACAGGGGTGAGCTGCCTGCCCATGACTGCAATGCAAACACGCTCTAAGGTAATGCTCAAACCTAGCCCACACCTTTAAACAGCGAGAGCAAAAGCACTGAGGTAAAGAGGAGACAATCACCCAACTACTCTTATTTGCTGATCTACTTTCCTTCAGACTAGAATGAGAATTAAGTCATCCAAGAAAGCGTTGCATTATACTTTGGTTCTTTTTTTTTTTTTGGGTCTGGTCATGGGGCCTGAACTCTGGGCCTGGGCGCTGTCCCTCTGCTCTTCAGCTCAAGGCTAGCGCTCTACCACTTGAGCCACAGCGCCACTTCCGGCTTTTTTCTTTTTTTTGCTTATGTGGTGCTGAGGAATCAAACCCAGGGCCTCATGCATGCAAGACAAGCGCTCTACCACTGAGCCACCTTCCCAGCCCACTTTGGTTCTTCTTAAGTCTTTAACTCTTCTAGGAAGTGGAAAGATGGATTTAATGATGGTAAATTGCTTTCATGGACCCTGAATATAAAGAGGTTAACTTCATCGGGGTTTAGTGGCTTATGCCTAAACTCCTGGCTACTCAGGAGGCTGAGTCTGGGAGCACTGTGGTTTGAGGCCAGCCCAGGCAGAAAAAAACCCTCCTCAACTCACAGTGGGGACATCCTAAGCCATGTGGGAGGCGGCAACGGGGTGGATTATGGCTCCAGGCCAGCCTGTGCAAAGTCTGTAAGACCCCATCTTCACAGAGGGCAGCTGGACACAGGGCCTGTGCCTGTGCCCAACACTAATTCAAAGTTTAAAGGCCACCCACGTGGGAAGGAAGACCACCTCAAAAATAACCACTGGAGAAAGGGTTGGAAGCACAGCTCAGGTGGTAGAGTGCTTGCCTAAGAAGCCCAAGTTCCCAAGTTCAAACCTTCGTACTGCCCTAATCTACCTAAAAAAAGAGACTGACTTCACTAGCAGTACTTTTCTCTGACCTATATTTTCTTTAGAACTCTTCCAAGTTGGTCTCTTAAGAACAACAGAGCACATCTTAAGTCTTGTGTTAATCACTTATTGCTGCTAAGTACCACCATACTCTTTACCTTCCTCTGAAAACCTGTAATTCTTACCCTCTGGCTTATTTTCCATGCTCTGATATACCAGGAAATAACAGCCAAAAAAAGCCTAGACAGTCGGGCTGGGAATGTGGCCTAGTGGTGGAGTGCTTGCCTAGCATGCAGGAAGCCCTGGGTTCAATTCCTCAGTACCACATACACAGAAAAGGCCAGAAGTGGCACTGTGGCTCAAGTGGTAGAAGGCTAACCTTGAGCAAAAGCTCAAGGACAGCACCCAGGCCCTGAGTTCAAGCCCCAGGACTGACCAAAAAAAAAAAAAAGCCTCGACAGTCAGAAGACAAGTTCAATAGGACCCTTGGCCTGACACTCTGAGTGACCACCATTTGTATATACAGTACTTCTTCCCCTGGCTCATATAAGTCACAACCTCAAAACTGTCCTTCCACTGAGTCCCAACCATATTTCATAAAAGAAAGAGAACACCTGCCAAACGATGCCAGGTGCCACTGGCACACCTGTGACCCAGTGACTGAGAGGGTCCGACCCAGAGGACAGTGTTCTGAAGACAGGTCAGGCAGAAAAGCTCTCAAGACTCCATCTCCAGTCAACCAGAAAAGAGTGGCACAGAAGCAAAATGCCAGACTGAGCCGTGAGACCTGAACAAGGACTGGAGATCCTGAGTTCACGCCTTGGTCCTCATGCATACATGCACAAACAGGTCAGATACAACAGGAACCGAAGAGAACATCTCCAAGTCTTCTCAGTCAAAAACTTCACCAAATATGACCAGATGATGTCATGAGCATTTCAAATCTCAATTATTTAAAGACAGGAGATAAGTGTCATCTCTACAAGAGCTATTCTTGTCCCACAGGTGAAGATGTCCTAACTCAAAGATGTGAGTTCAGTTAGCAGTGGTGATTTCTCTAGTCATACCAATTCACTTGCTTCCTCTCAAATGAGAGTACTTCCCAGACAAAGGAGGGAATCTCCTAGGTAGAAGTAAAAGCAAGCAAACAAAAGAATTAGGAAAGCCTGTGTTACCATTGCTCATCTGCACGGAGGGAAGTTTCTTCTCATTCATCCTTTCGTGGTTGGTGGGAAAGGCAGCCTGCTCTCTGTCTATGGATGGTATCAGGCTCTCCAGGGCAGGGACCTCTTGGGGAGGAAGTGACAGGAATATCTCCTTGGGCATCTGCACCATGAGGCTGGAGAGAGAGTGGTCCAGAACGTCTTCCTCAGCAACGAAGGAATAGGGACAGTATTCGCGGTTCCTTGCATAGATGTTGGCGTTGTCGTAACAATCTGAGCATATTACCCGGGTACCAGGGACACCTGAGGACCACATAAGAAAGAACCACAACGTGTTTCTATTATGGACTGTGGTTGCCAGTCAACACAGGTTTTCTTATGCACTTACTGACCAGTGCAGTGAAGTTCAAGTCTGTGGATCAAGGAACTGTGAATGAGCTGTGAATGAACTTGTGCCATCCTCACATACCTTTATGAAGTTGGTACTGCTGCCCAACCCTCATTCTACACTGGGCATGACCACCAGACAGAGGAATACCTTGACTGAAGGAGATACTGCCAGAGGAAGGGCTACAATACTCAGGTTGATGTTCTAGAGCCCAGGCTCTCAAGTACTAGGGCAAAACATCTCTGTCCAGCTTGGAGGGGCCAAACTCAGATCAAGAGACCGTAGGCAGGGCTGGCACTGAGCTATAAGACATCTGCTTGGCCAAGCAGACTAAAGCGGAGAATGGAGAGTGGTGACTGTGCTTCATGAGATGTGGTATGTGCTTCATGAGATGTGGTATGTTTTGAGTCAAGAAGCAACACCTCTGCTAAAAATACCCCTAGTCAAGAATCCAGCTGGACGATGTGTGGGTGACTTGAAAACAAAAGGGAATGACTGTGTTAAAGAAAAAGTCACTCATCATCAAGCAACAGAACTTCTAAACAGGAGACAAACCCAGTACTAGGGAGGCTGAGACAGGAGGAGGGCAAGTCTGAAGCCAGCTTGAGCAATATAGTGAGTAACATTTCTCACAGATTTCAAAGATAATCTATTAAAATTCAGATATTTTCCTTTTCCTTTGAAAAGCTAAAAGACTAAAGACATCTCTGAAGAGCAAATCATTTGTACTGCATTTGATGTACAAGGATGTGTTGAAAATATCTGTAACAATCTTGGAGGAAATGCTGAATGGAGTATTGTTTCTTTGTTTTAAAATGAGCAAACCAGCCAGGTACAGTGGTACATGCCTATAATCCCAACACTCAGAGGGAGCAGGCAGGCAAGTCAAGAGTTTGAGGCTGGACTATCTATACAGCAAGACCCTATCTCAAAAACAAAACCAAAATAAAGAACAAACTAAAGTCTTAAGTAACTTGCTCTTGGTCACAAAGCTAGAAAGAGAACTAGTTAGCAATCAAATTGACCTTCCCATGTGAGGCAGGAGAAGCAGGGAAGGGTGAGAGATAGTACTGAAAACATTTTTCACATCTCTGATGGTCTCTGTTTTATTTAAATTTTACATAGCTCCACGTGCAGAAAACTAAAAGTGGACCCCAGTCTATCACCATGCACCAACATCAATTCAAAACGGATCAAAGACCTTAACATCAAACATGAATCTCTGAAACTACTGCAGGACACAGTAGGAGAGACACTTGAACTTATAGGCACAGGCAGGAACTTCCTGAACAGAGTCCCAGGGTCACAACAAATTGGAGAGAGACTTGACAAATGGGACTACCTTAAAATAAAGTTTAGCTATAGCAACCAAGCTAGAAAGACAACCAACTAACTGGGAAAAAATATTTACCAGCAATATATCAGACAAGAGGTTAATATCCAGTATATACAGGGAACTCAAGAAACGAATCCCTACCAAACCTAAGAAACCAATTACTAAATGGGCAAGTGAACTACAGAGAGACTTCTCAGAAGAAGAGATAAAAATGGCAAAGAAACACATGAGGAAATGTTTACCATCCCTGGTTGTAAAGGAAATGCAAATAAAGACAACCCTGAGATACCACCTTACCCCAGTCAAGAATGGCCCACATCCTCAAGTCAGCCAACGACACATATTGGAGGGGATGCAGAGAAAGAGAAACCCTATTACACTGCTGGTGGGAATGTACACTTATACGAACACTTTGGAAAGCAGTCTGGATGGTCCTCAGAAAGCTAAGTATTGATCTCCCTTATGACCCAGTCATACTACTTCTTGCATCAATCCTGAAAAACAGGAACCAGTATACAAGGACACATGTACCTCCATGTTTATTGCAGCACTGTTCACAATAGCTAGGATATGGAAACAACCCAGATGTCCCACCACAGATGAATGGATCAAAAACTTGTGGTATCTATACACAATGGAATATTATGCAGTCATTAGAAAGGACAAAATTTTTAATGACATTTTCAGGGAAATGGATGGAGCTAGAAGAAATCGTGTTGAGTGAGGTAAGCTAAGAAGAGCAAAGAGCCAAACAGCACATGGTCTCCCTGATAAGTCCAAAACGTAAGGTGATGCTACAAAATTAACAAGGCTTAAAAACAAAGGACTTTTACTCATCTGGTTGAATCACTACTAAATAACCCCATGCTACTGATCACATATATGGTATATATGTGCACACTGGAGGGAAACCAGGAAGACGACACAGAACTAGAGGGAATCAGGGAAAAACATACAACAGCAGGACCCATCATCTGTACTGGACTTTGATCAAAATGAACTAAGCAACTCAATGGCAGAGGGAACGAGTGGGAAAGAGGGAACAGGTGATGCTATGCAAAACAAAAGAAATGTACGTATCACCCAATGTGGAAGAAATAACTGTATTGCAAAGCTCATAGAACTCATAAATGTTATAGACAATTTGCCACATGAAAGTTAGAATGTGTTTGTGACTTTAACTAAGCATCACTATCCCACAATACTGTGAAATTTAGGAAACTATGTAATCACTTAGTCACAATAAAGAATGTGAAAAAACAAAAGATAACTCTTAGTGAACATTCCCCCTATGCCAGACACTGTTCGAACAGTTGTATGTGCTAACTCATTCTACACATAATTCACAAGGTAGCTAGAGGAACAATGAAGGTGACTGACTGAAGATCTTGACTGAAATTACTCAGCCAGTAAGTAGGAAACGAAGAATCTAAAGCAGAAACTAGTCCACTGAGAACCAGTAGCTTATGCCCATAATCCTAAAATACTCAAGAGGCTGAGACCTGAGTATCATGGTTTGAAGCCAGACCAGTAACACAAATCCAAGAGACAATGTCTCAATTAACCAGCAAAAAGCCAGAAGTGGAGGTGTGGCTCAAGTTGTAGAATCCCAGCCTTAAGTGAAAAAGCTCCAGGAAAACAAGAACCCTTGAGTTCAAACACCAGCTGTGCACAAAAAATAAAAGTCTAATACTATGTTGAAAATGAACTTTACAACTTTGGTGGTGGGGAGGGAGAAGTTGGGGAGATTGGGGAGGGAAGGGATAATAGGGGAAAAACAAAGGCAGGGCAACAATGCTTGACAGGAAATGTACTCATTACCTTACTCATGTAACTGTAACCTCTCTGTACAGTATTTTTACAATAAAAAAGTATTTAAAAAAAAAGAAAAAAAAACTTTACATAGCTACTTATCAGCAGGGGAATTAAATGTCCCTTAGATATGATCTTAAGGATGCTTATATCCTAAAAAAGAAGAGATTTTTGAAAATAATTCCTAGACCCTCCCCTTCCTTCCCTAAGAGAGATTTAGGAGCTTTGGCTCTGTATTCAATCTATAACAAATCATGTACTTCTCCTTACTATATCGTTTTCTTAAGACTTTAGTCAAATTTGCATCTATTTTGCGTGAGGCTAGGTATTTTTCACTAGGTCTCTCACTGTAAAAATACTGGCATAGGTTAATGGAGAAAGTACACACTGAGAAATACAATGGAATAGGGTGAAACTGTAACGAACTAGAAAATCCTTACCGTCAGTGCTTTTATGTACAAACCCATTGGCAGGAGGCATGAGCTGCTGGTGACTGCCAGCCTCAGAGCTGCTGTAGCCTTCCTGGGGTTCCGACAGTGTTCCTTGGGAGGACAAGTAGCTGGGAATGTCTGCAGGCAGATTGAGTTCCTCTGGAAAAGACATCATTTAGTCTCAAAGTTAGGCAGTTGAAGCCAACATGAAAAAGACAATTTTACAAATTTGTATTTGGCCAGGAAAAGGTACAGACTTGAGACCCCAATAGTTCTTTATACTTTTTCTAAGACTAGATTTTACTAGACTTTGTCTTCAAGTTTCACTTTAGAAGTACAGTGAGGGCTGGGTTTAGCATCATGGCATATGCTTGCCTAGCATGTGCAGACCCACACACCTCCCCACGCCGAATCCCCCACCCTGACCCCAAAAAAGGGAAAAACTAAAACCTGACCTCCAGTCACTTTCTCAATCTATCTTGCTGGGTATCTTCTCATCTTAGGGAGAACACTGTTCCTTATAGCAAAAGTATGATGGGACTGAACCACATGCACTAAAAAAGATGAATTTATAGCACATTTATAAACACATTTTTTGGGAGAGGGAAGGGGTTTGCAAAGTTTTAAAATTACTCCCCCAAAGAGGTTCTGTCATATCAAGGAAGTGAACATTTTACCAGGAAACCCCCTGAGATGTCATGAGACACTGCACCACAGGACCCCAGTTCAAGCCAAAGGTGGCCACTGGGCACTACTCACCTGTGTTTGTGATGCTATAGTCTTCGTTCTTCCTCCTCATGTGGTAAATAACAATGACCCAGATCACGGAGGTGCCCACCACGCAGCACACCACAACAATGATGACAATGCCAACTGTGGTCCAGCCATCATCTTCATGCCCAAGGCTGTTCTGAGAAGAGTCACAATTGAGGGACGAAATGACATTTAGGTAAATATGGCCGCGTTCTGTCCCAAGGGTGTTAGACATAATGCAGGTATATTTCCCAGCGTCCTCTTGCCCAGCGTCTACAATGATGAGAAGTTGGTTGGCCGCGGCAAAGAAGTGTCGTTCGGTGACCAGCAGTGGCCCATCGTCTTTCGTCCAGTTGAGGCGAGGGGCCGGGCTCCCTCCAGCTATGCACTGTAACACCGCTGTCTCACCTCGGGTCACTGTTTTATCCTCCAGAGGACGAATGAATGAAGGTGTTTCTAAGAGGAAGGAAGGAAGCAAAACAAATCAACTTAAGACAACTTTATTCTTGAAATCCTACTGAATGACATTGCTGAAGGTGTGGTGGTATGTGCAGTTCTGTATACTCATGGGACAATTAGGAGTTAATATTTCATTTTTAAAAAGTCTCAAAAAAGGGCTGGGAAGGTGGCTCAGTGGTAGAGTGCTTGCCCCTCATGCATGAGGCCCTGGGTTCTATTCCTCAGCACCACACAAGCAGAATAAAAGCCGAAAGTGACATTGTGGCTCAAGTGGTAGAGCACTAGCCTTGAGCTGAATGAAGAGCTGAGGGACAGCACCCAGGCCCAAAGTTCAGGCCCCACAATCTACATCTGAGTTGGATATCCACACCTGTAATCCCAGACACACATGAGGCTAAAACAGTCTTGACAACTAACCAAGATCCTGTCTAAAACCAAAGTGAAAAAGGATGAGGATCTCAGAGCTGTAGCAGAATACTTGCATAGCATGCATGAGATCCTGGGTTCAATCCCCAGTACACTCCCTCAAAAAGCAAAAAAAATATCTAAATCTGGGGCTGCAAGTACATTTTAATGGTACAACATTTGCCCAAGATAAATAAGGCTTTGTTCATGATTCCCAGCACTGTGTAAACAAAACAAAACCATAAATCTTGTCTCAATAATTTAGTAACTCAATAAATTTTTAAAAAGGAAATGTGAGCCGGGCGCTGGTGGCTCACGCCTGTAATCCTAGCTACTCAGGAGGCTGAGATCTGAGGATGGCGGTTCAAAGCCAGCCAGGGCAGGAGAGACCGTGAGACTCCTATCTCCAATAAACCACCAGAAAACCGGAAGTGGCGCTGTAGCTCAAGTGGTAGAGCGCTCGCCTTGAGCTGAAGAGCTGAGGGACAGCGCCCAGGCCCAGAGTTCAAGCCCCATGACCGACAAAAAAAAAAAAAAAAGGAAATGTGAAAATCTACCAGAAAAATGACTATGATAGTAGCTACATGGTATTTTTATGAAGACTTTATATACTACAATATTAAATGCAATAGACAGAATATGTTTAAAATCTTGAATGGTTTTTGAGAGACTTAATTTTTTGTAACATTTTTAAATAACAAGCCTTTTTCCCCAAGGCCTTATGCATGCTAGGGAAATGATCTATCACCTGAGCTGTGCTCCTAGCAAACATTTGATGGTGCTGTCCTTTTTTAGTCAGGATCTTGTTAAGTAGCCTAGGCTAGAATTAAACTGCCTCCACAATTTGAGTAACAAACTTTAACAAAATAATAAAGCAAAACCCCTGGCATCTAGGGAAATAAAGAATCGATAAGCAGAATTTGCCTTGGATATGAGTTCCAAGAAAATAATTTTAATAAGAGTGAGAGAGACAAGAAGCAAGCAAGCAAGCAAGCAAGCAGAGAGGGAGGGAGGAAAGGAGGGAGAGAGGGAGGGAAGAAAAGAAGGAAGGAAGGGAGGGAGAGAAGGAGGGAGGGAGAGAGAGGGAGGAAGGCAGGGAGGGAGGGAGGAAGGCAGGGATGGAGGGAGGGAGGCAGGGAGGGAGGACGTAAGATATTTTAGCTTGAAAAAAATGGCTAGGCGCCAGTCTCCTGCCTGTACTCCTAGCTACTCAGGAGGCTGAGATCTGAGGATTTGGGGTGGAAGCCAGCCTTGACAGGACAGTTCCCAAGCAGGGCAGACAGGAGACTCTTATCTCCAATTAACCACTCAAAAATAAACTGGAAGGAAAGAAAGAAAGAAAAGAAAGCAAAGACAAGACATTTTAACAGAACATAAGATTCTGACAAGCACACTGAAGGGGAAACAGAAAAATCTAATCAGAAGACAGGTTTTTAAATATTAAATTATTTAACTAGGAAAAATAGTTTTCCTAGGTTCTCTACAAAGCACTGTAAAATGATTAGGATACTTCTCAGAAAAAAAAAAGTAAACTCATTGAATAGAAAAAAAAAACAAATGAAGTAGAAATCTTGTAAATGGAGACTTAAAAGATAAAGTGATCAAGAGATCTGAATTCTGGGCAAAGATCTGTAACTGACCTATAACATCTCCTAGGTTTAAGTTATCTGACTCACTAACTTCCAAAGCAGAGAGAATCGTGTTAATGACAAAATTAAGAAGGTAAGAATCACAACCAAAATCTCAAAACTGTGTTTTAATTTTAAGCCCAAGAGTAGTTCTCAAAAGCCCAAACAGAGCAGGGAACGCACCTAACACTGTCAGCGAGGCATTGGCTGAGAGGCCTCCTGCTATGTTCTGTGCCATACAGCTGTAGATGCCCATGTCTTCTATCTTCACATTGGCAATGAAGAAAACATCGTCCTCAGGCATGACGTGCATGCGTCTTTCTCGGGCTGCAGGGAAGTCAGTACCACCATCCTTCTGCCAGGAGATCTGAGGGGCAGGGTGTCCCTCGGCAGCACATTCTAGTCTGGCCATGGCACCAGTGCGAATAGTTAAATCCATTGGCATCTTCAGAAAAGTTGGCATCTCTGTTCCGAAAAAAAAAAGAAGATCAAGAGAAAGTAGGTAGGGGGCAAGAGAGACAGACAGACAGACAGAGGAATCCAATAGGCAAAACAGCAACTACTGTGACGTCCCATTCTATTGCGAAGACATGCTCTCTGGATTGATAGTGAAGACAGCTTTACTTTTTTGTTGTTGATGTTGGTTGTGGGGCTTGACCTTGGGGCCCAAGCTCTGTCCTTGAGCTCTTTTGACCAAGGCTGGCACTCTACCACTATGAGTCAAAGAGCTACTCTTAGTTTTCTGGTGATTCATTAGAGATAAAGAGTCTCATGGACTTTCTTGCCCAGGCTGGCTTTGAACCATGATCCTCAGATTTCAGCCTCCTGAGTAGCTAGGATTACAGGCATGAGCCACCAGCACCTGGCCCTAAATTCCCTATATACTCCCTCACTTAAGAACCCAACAATACTTTCTAAACTAGCAACAGTTGTCAAGAGAACTCCATATTTTTAATTTTGTTATGCTTTAAAAACATTCAAAAACAAAGCAGCAAGATGGAAGTATAACTTTTGGCTGCACAAAGTCTAAAATGTATTTATATAATCTGATAGGCAAAAGAAATCAGATAATTTTGAAGAGGATTTTTTGGTTTCAGCAAAAAGACTCCTCATTTAAGAAATGATCCTTACAGGTGGATCCATTGCAACAATGAGATGTACAAGTCGTTATGTGGAAAAACGAACTTTACTACTTTGGTGGGGGGGGGGGGGGGGGGAGAATTGGGTAGGGGGCAGGGGGAGGATGGGATGGGAAGGGAAACAGAGGAGGCTACAATGCTTGATAAGAAATGTACTCGGGCTGGGAAGGTGGCTCAGTGGTAGAGCGCTTGCCTTGCATGCATGAGGCCCTGGGTTCGATTCCTCAGCACCACATAAACAAAAAGAAAATAATCCGGAAGTGGTGCTGTGGCTCAAGTGGTAGATTGCTAGCCTTGAGCTGAAGAGCTAAGGGACAGCGCCCAGGCCCAGAGTTCAAGCCCCACGACCGGACCCCCCCCCCCAAAAAAAAAGAAATGATCCTATGGGGACTGAATACGTGGTTTAGGTGGTGGAGTGCCAACCAATGAGTTAAAGTGTCAGCTACCAAGTTTGAGTCCCAGTCTCAGACAGAAAAAAAAGACTATGTAGCTACATTTGAGAAAATAATAATGACCACTGGACCCAGAAATATCTTAAGTATTCTCAGACAGTAGAATCTCTGTGAACAGCATTAGAAATGAATTTCATAGTTTTCACAGGTTTTGGAGAGAAAACTGAAAATTTCAAAAGCACAGATCAAGTGGAATTAACTCATTTCCTAGGGCAATGGACTGTATCCTTCAACCAAAGATCCATTTACTTGAGGGTAAATCAGCTAAATCCCAAAATCACACCTCAGTCTTTGTCAAGACATTAAGATTCTTCCTCAAAATTTTCTTGATCAAGAAATTTAAAAACTGGACATGAAAAACCCTTCTAAAGTCAAGAAAAAAAAATCAATCTAACTCCTTACCATTTATAGTCAGTTTAGCTTTCTGAGAGTAATTGGAGCCAAAGTGATTAGTAACAATGCACTGGTATCTTCCTTCCTCTGTGAAGTTCACCCCAAGAAGATGCAAGACGCTGGTGTACTCCAGAGCTTCCCCAGCTTGCTGCTGATAGCGCACAAAATTCTCCACGTCCGCATCACACAGGATCTCACCGTCCTTGCGCCACATAACAGACATGGGTGAGTCGCTGCTGCTCACTGCGGCACAGGTCAGCGTCACGTTAACGCCCCTTAGGGCGACTGTGGTTTCGGGATGCGTTCTTATCTGTGGCTTGAGAAAATCATCTGAGAGAAAACCCCAACAGGCAGCCAGGTCAGGGACTTACTTTTGCTTTATGTTCAACTGTAAAGACTGTAAAACTATAAATTCTGTTTATATAGTGAGTAGCATATTGAAGCAGAAAGATATACTAGAAGTAGAGTCTAATGCCCTTGTTTAAAGTCCAGAAAAGTCAAACAGCTTGCTTCAAGACACTGCATTGAGGCAGAACCTAATCTTAAGATGCAGCTTTTTTTCCCTACTGTCCTCACTGCTGTCTTGCTTAGAATGCTTTTTTTTGGGGGGGGGGGGGGGTGGGTGGGTAGAGTGGGTCATGGGGCTTGAACTCTGGTCCTGGGCGCTGTCCTGAGCTTCTTTGGCTTGAGGCTAGCACTCTATCCTTGGGCCACAGCACCACTTCTGGTTTTTGAGTAGTTAATTGGAGAGCACTCTACCACTGAGCCACCTTCCAGCCCCAAGCAGCATGGTTTAACAACTACTTATATAGCATTTACACTGAGATTATAAGCAACCTAGACATAACCTAAGTATCCAGGAGAATGTACATGGGTTATCTATAATACAACATTCTTTATATAAGAAACCTGAGCATCTGTGAGGTCTGGTATCCATAGAGGGTCCTGGAACCAGCCTTCTGTGGATACTGAGGGACAACTGTACTACATAAAGCTAAGAATCAGTCATCACACACTACACTTGAAAGGACATTTAAGTATCAGCAGTTTAGATATGTTCCTAAAAGGTTAAGTGCTAGAACAAAAGCCACCTTTGTCCATGACTCCCATAACCTCCCCCAAAACTCTCCCATTCTAGTCTTACAAAACATGCTCTCTACAACTCCTTCATATTAACAACAAATACAAAATACACGAATTAGTACATGGTTATACAAGTGCATTACAGCATTACTGGTGGTACTTAAAAATTCCTAGTGGCACTTTTCAAGATCTACTAAAAATGCTTTTTTATAAAAGTGTTGGTCCTGGGGCTTGAACTCAGGGCCTTGACAATGTCTCTGAGCTTTTTGAAAATGTGCTCAAAGCTAGTACTCTACCACATGAGCCACAACTCCACTTCTGGCTTTTTTGGTAGATAACTGAAGGTAAGAGTCTCAATGGAGGGGCTGGGAAGGTAGCTCAGCGGTAGAGTGCATGCCTTGCAAGCATGAGGCCCTGGGTTCCATTCCTCAGCACCACATAAACAGAAAAAGCCGGAAGTGGAGCTGTGGTTCCAGTGGTAGAGTGCTAGCCTTGAGCTGAAGAGCTGAGAAACAGCGCCCAGGTCCAGAGTTCAGGCCTCATGGCCAGCAAAAAAAAAGAGTCTCAATGGACTTTCCTGCCTGGGCTGGCTTCAAACCATGATCCTCAGATCTCAGCTGCCTGAGTAGGTAGGATTACATGCATGAGCCACCAGTACCCAGCTTTAAAAATACTTTAAAAAAAATCACCAGGCAATTCCAGGAAATGGAAACAAGAGGTTTTTCTTTCCTCTTTTTGTTTTGTATGTTTGTTTATCTGACTTAGGGGGAGAGGTAAGGGAGACACAGAAATGGAAGGACACAGGGTGAACAAATATAGCAGTGGTACTCAGTAGATACTATGTTAAAAATGAACTTGTGAACAAGGACTAGAGGGAAAAACTAGACAGCAGGGAAGGGGAGACATTGTCCAAAAGGAAATGTACTCATTACTTGACTTATTAAACTAACCCCTCTGTATATTACCTTTATAATAACAATTTTTTAAAACCTAAAAAAAAAACACCAGGTGTATACAGCACCCAGTGCCAGAGTTCAAGCTCCATGACCAACAAAACAAAACAAAAAACCCAAAAACTTTCCCTTCATGGGGCTGGGAAGGTGGCTCAGTGGTAGAGCGCTTGCCTTACATGCATGAGGCCCTGGGTTGGATTCCTCAGCACCATATAAGCAAAAAGAAAATAGCCGGAAGTGGTGTGGCTCAAGTGGTAGAGCGCTAGCCTTGAGCTGAAGAGCTGAGGGATAGCACCCAGGCCGAGTTCAGGCCCCACAACCGGACCCAAAAACAAACAAACAAAAAACCCCCACCAGGTTCTGGTCAAAGCCAGTCCATGCAGAAAAGTCCATGAGAGTCTATTTCCAATTAACCAACAAAATGCTGGACTGGAGGAGTAACTCAAATGGTGTAACAGTGATAGCTGTGGGTGAAAAGTGAAGCAAGAGCACGTGACCCTGAGTTCAAACTCCAGTAGCAGCATGTGTGTGCACATATACACGTGCCCACACACCCACACCCACATACAATTATAGTTATGGATACAGGACTCCTGCTACTGGGCACTTATGATAAAGTTAGCAATCCTCAGAAAGTAAAAGGCCAACATTCAGCCTGCTTAAAATGATCATCACGAGAAAAACCTGTTTATAGAGCATTAAGTCAAAGATACAAAATTTAACCTGTGACCATAAAGAAAAGTAATCACTGATACATGGTTTGAACTATAATACAGAAACACCCATGGATGCTGAGAATATTTGAGGTGTTTTCATTACTTTTCTCTTCACATTTTATTAAGATAGTTAAGTGAGGGATAAAGGTAAGGCTTAAGAGGTAGAACATTTTGCCTAGCAAGTGCAAATCACCAAAAAAAAAAAAAAAAAAAGCTAAGCAAATAATCTATAATACACAAAATTTTAAAATAAAAATACAAACCACAGACAAAGTCTTTCAGGTCCACTTTCAGTATGTTCTGCCCAGAGAGCCATTCTGGGTGTGCACACCTCACATTTACAGAATGGTGGAAGTTGTTGTCAACTAGCCAAGGAAGCAACCATTTCAAATGACAATCACAGAGCAGGCTGCTTGTGTTCAGAACACTGCAGAGAAGAAAAAAGGAGAAGTAACTTTCCTCAGCACTGAAACCTTGCTATACATTCACACATTTTTCTTGCCAAAAATGTTAATCTAACCATAAGAAGACAACGCAGACTGTTAGCTTTGATTCTTCAAAAATGTCTTATGTCACAAAAGACATCAAAAAAGGGGTATACAGGAGTAAGGGAACTATTTAAGGATGGCTAGAGAACTCTTACAAGCAAATACTATGAAATACATAGTTGGGATGTCTGTTTGTTGAAGATAGGGTATCACTATGGCTCCCATGCTGCTCGTAATTCCAGTTGTGTGTTACTGCCCAGCTCAGATGCATGGTTCTTTTTTTAAAATTAGTCATGGGGCTTGAACTCTGGGCCTGATTGCTCACAGCTCTTCAGTTCAAGGCAAGCATTCTACCACTTGAGCCACAGGGCTACTTCTGGTTTTCTGGAGATTTACTGGAGATAAAGAGTCTCATGGACTTTCCTGCCTGGGCTGGCTTTGAACCGCGATTCTCAGATCTCAGCCTTCTGAGTAGCTAGTATGACCCATGTGAGCCACTGGCACCAGGTTAGCTGCATGATTCTTGACGGGAAACAAAGTATCTAAATGGCATTTCTTTCTTTTGACTGGAAAAATTTGAGAATAGGCAGTATGTTAGCTATTATTTTATCGATTTTAATTTCCTTAGGTGTAATAATGGTGATATGGTTATAGAGAAAAATGCCCATTCTTAGGAAACACACTGAGATACTTAAAGGTGAAGTTTTATGTCCACAACTTTTAAATGGCCAGCAACAAAACAAAACAAAACCAACTATATAGAGATACACATATGTTCCTGTGGTGGACACAGCAAAGGTGAGAAAAGGAAATACACATTTGGCCAAAGGCTAATAGCTAATAATTGGTTAACTGGGGCATAAGGTATTTGTTGTATCATCCTTTAAATTTCTGAGGTTTTAACTTCTGAAAAGTTGGTCAAAAGCTAATAATGTAGTTTGGTGCACTGAGAGATCTTTGTTGCAGAAACTACATAATCATTTTCAAATTACTTATCAATACTAAAAGCAATTCAGCCCTGTCGCAATGTGTTCTAAACTTAATCTAAGAACTACTGAAATACTGAGGTCTATAATAGGCATACAAAACATTTGAAAAATCAGTGTTTTCTCTCTGTGACTCTTAAATGTCCTGTCCACTTAGATGCAGAGATTGAAAATAATTTGGGGAACATTATAACTCACATGATCAAAATCCTCATCTAGTTCTAAAGTTTAATAGAAAAAAAAAGATTTGATTTACTTAAGTATAGTAATAATAGTAATGGGCCAGAAATCTTTTTGAATTTGCCTTGAATAATTTTACAAAAAACCATCTTTTTAAAGAAGTTACTTTTAGAAGCCTCTCCTGACTAAGAAGGCAATCCAGGAACTGTCCATCAGTCTTCATCTTCAGAACTGTAAATTTTTGGAAATCCTTATGGAGCCCCCAAATAGGCAAAGGCATAGAAAATGAAGCTAGATTGTCTTATAACCAAGAAACAATATTTTCCCTTGTATTTTCACTCTTGGGAGCTCCTGAAAGTAATAAAAATTAACTTTGTTTCCAAAGAGTACAACAAACTGAAAATAAAAAGTCCCCAAATACTTTCAAGTTTCTGGGACTAACACTTGACAGGCAAAAGCCAAGAAACCTAAAATAAGGTATCAGATCAGTTTTTAAGGGTGCCTTAAAGTCAACCTCAGTTCCTTAAAACTATTTGATTGCATCAGATTTTATACATTCTTCTCAAATATGACTTTCCAGTCAGTCTTGGCAATACAACCATTGTGTCCTAATAGTACTCCTAATAGTAAATTTATGGAAGCAACTATACTGCTATGAAAAAAAAAAAGGTTTCTGGGTAACTGAAGACTTAAGAAAGGGGGGAAACTGTTTAATTTTGGTCACTAAAGGGTATACTTTGTTAAACTACTGTAAGTTACAGACAGCTTAAGAGAAAACAGAAAGGAATTCTTTTTTTTTTTTTTTGGGGGGGGGGGGGGGGTCTGGTCATGGGGCCTGAACTCTGGGCCTGGACGCTGTCCCTTAGCTATTCAGCTCAAGGCTAGCACTCTACCACTTGAGCCACAGCGCTACTTCTGGCTTTTTTCTTTTTGCTTATGTGGTGCTGAGGAATCCAACCCAGGGCCTCATGCATGCAAGGCAAGCGCTCTAACACTGAGCCACCTTCCCAGCCCCAGAAAGGAATTCTTTAAATCTGAAAAGAACCAGGACTCTTCCAAACCAAGAGCTGTGATTACCCTTCACTGGTTCATTGAACCTCACTGACTAATTCTTGTTCTGCTTGGTCCCTAGCTCACAGTTTTATAATTAAACCAGTTCCTTCATTAGAGTCGAGCAGACTCAGGTCTATTCCATGAACCTCTGAAAATGAAGTACTTTGGGACTGTTAACTGTTTGCAAAGCTTTGAAGAAATCATGAGGCTAAAACAGTAATTGCAAATACCAAAGTACTTAGAATGGTCATCGTTCAAAGATCTGATGAGTTTACCTGGTAAGTAGTCACTTTGTGGTATGCAATATACCAAAATTATGACTGGTAGCACCATGACAGATTTCTCATGAACAGCAGTTGACAAATTTCTATTAACTTGACATAACTTCTCAAATACTTGCAATCATACATAATATAAATATAACCTAACATTTAGCATCTTTTTTTTTTGCCAGATGTGGACTTGAACTCTGGGCCTGGGCACTGTCCCTGAGCTCTTGCTCAAAAAGATTGCACTTTACCACTTTGAGTCACAGCTCAACTTCTGGTTTTCTGGTGGTTAATTGGAATTAAGAGTCTCATGGACTTTCCTGCCCGAGCTGGCTTTGAACTGCGATCCTCAGATCTCAGCCTCTAAGTAGCTAGGATTACAGGCGTTAGCCACCGGTGTCCAGCTTAGCATCACTTTTGAAAGTAGCCCAGGCTGGCCTCAAACTCAAGATCTTCCAGCCTTTGTCTTCTAAGTTTATCACATAAATATTTACCACATAATATACCAAGTAAACCTATTAAGTTATATCTTTTTACAGGGTAAGAAACTAATTCTCTTTTTTTAAAGAAATTAATTCTTAATTTTTTCCCAGGAAAAGCCAGGACCCATGACATATACTTGCAGTTCCAGCTACTCAGAAGGCTAAGGCCAGAGAATCACTCCTATGACATAGGAGGACTGCCTCAGAAAACCAAGGGCTGGGGTGCTGCTCAGTGGTCGAAGGCTTGCCTAGCACATGCAAAGCAGGCCCTCGGGTTTGGACCCAACACCATAAAAGAAAAGACAAATTGATATGAGTCAGCTGGGTAATCTCCACGTTAACTTGAAGTAAGTACAATATAAGGTAGGGGCTGAAGACTTAAGCCTGTAATCCTAGCTACTCAGGAGGCTGCAATATTGAGATTTATAGTCAGCCCAGGCAGAAAACTCCTGGAACTCTTATCTCCAATTAACTAGCAAAAAACTGGCTCAAGTGGTAGAACACCAGTCTTGAATAGAAAAAGCCAAGCAAGAGCACAAGGCCATAGTTCAAGCCCCAGCACAACAAAAATAAGACAATATTAAATTTGATTTAGGAAATTTGCTAAGAAGATTTAAAGGTTTACACAGCTGACTGAACAGTATTATGGATAATGATAACCCATTTAACTAAAGTAAAAACAACTTACTTATTTTAATATTGGAAAGACTCAGTACTCTTAAGTAATCAATGACCTGACAAACCCAGACTTGGAGGTACACACCTGAAATCCAAACACAGGAGGATGAAGCAAAAGGATCAAGAGTTGAGCACTGTCCTGACTTACATAGCTGAACTCCTACCCACCTCCCTCCCCCGCAAAAAGGAAACCTGAAAAGTTAAACATATAGTTTTCTTTTCCTGTTATACCTAACATACATCAAGGAATTTTTTTTTTGGTATGTTTTGTACTTCTGCTGGATTTAGTTTTATAATCTTAAATATTTAGGAGCAATAATAAGGCTGACCAGTAAATTTAGGCAGAAAAAAATTGTATATCTGCATTATAGTTAATGTTGACAATTCTGAAGGCATGCTGTTTTTATTAAACCAACAATTTATTTATGAAAGACTTAACCAAGTCATAGGTATTTGAAAGGCACTACATAGTGTAATTTCTATATATCTGGGATTATTTAAACTATATTTGTGCTCATTTGTCTCTAAAATAATTTTTTTTTGGGGTCCGGTCATGGGGCCTAAACTCTGGGCCTGGGCGCTTGTCCTTCAGCTCTTCAGCTCAAGGCTATCGCTCTACCACTTGAGCCATAGCGCCACTTCCGGCTTTTTTCTTTTTGCTTATGTGGTGCTGGGGAATCAAACCCAGGGCCTCAGGCATGCAAGGCAAGTGCTCTACCACTGAGCCACCTTCCCAGCCCCTCTAAAATAATTTTAACAGAACTGCTTCTAAAGAATTTTGTAAGTTAATTTGGCAGTATCACATAGAGGTAGAAAAGTATTACATTCATAATACACACACACACACATACACACACACACACACACACACACACACACACACACACACACACACATACACACACACACAAATATACATTACCATATCAGCAGATGTAAGAGAATTTATAACTTTTACTCTAAAACTTTAGATATTCATTAGTAAGACAGTAATATAAACTATTTGTGCCATCATTTATCCAAATTAATTCTGTCAAAAAATGGAGAAAACAACCTATTTTCCAAAATCCTAGTCCTCTTTTTATTCATGGTTTTTGCTTTTTACCGTTCAGTTATCTACGGGCAATGGAACTCAAAATATGACATGGAATGTTGCTATCTTAGTGTGACAAACTCTCATGCGCTCCCTCCATCTATGCTGTCCACTGGCATATCACTTAGTGGCCATCCTGGCTATCAGATCAACTACTGCAGGAGTGCCTGCTTGTGTTCAAGTAACCCTCATTTTACTCAATTCAACAGTGCTGCAGAGCACGGAATGTGGAAGGACGGATTAACTCTTCTACTTGAGGCTGCAAGGGTATAGTAGGAGAAAATAAATTGTATATATTCAGTCTGACACTACCCACAATTTAAGGCATACATTGGGGGATCGTGGAACATTTCCCTGGTCCACATTTCTTTTGCTGTGATATATATATATATATATATATAAAATGGAGCCTGAAGAGACATCCAAGAACACTAAGGTTAGATAAAGTATTCAGACTACTTCCTCTGGATGTGTTTGCTTCCCAGCCTCTAGGGGTCTCTGAGTCCTAGGAAAGCCTACGTTAGAGGGCCTGCCTTTCAAGTGATTGCAAGATCACTTGCAAGGGAAAGGATGAAAGGCAGAGAACTTGGAGATAGGTATTTGCAGAGGGACAAGATACATGAAAGGATCTAAGGGACCTGAAGGGAGGATGAAAAGTGGTGAGTATGAGGAGGAAGGAGGAGTAACAACGGGAAGCGAAGGTTATTGTTATGTGCCAGTCAGAGGAAAATGATAAAATCTCCCCAACAGCTGGGAGACTTTCCACAGAGGCCATTAAAGTTCTAATAAGAAATCAGCGTTAGTGGATAGAAGAGGAGGAAATTCAGATCACAGAGAAAGCAGAGGGCCTTACAGAGGACCAGGAAACATTTTTAGCCAAGGAAGTCAAAGGAAGGAGATGCCAGAAAGAAGGCTCCCACAGCTTGGCAAAAAGAACTCTGGGAGCTTCAGAAACTACTCAGAATCAAAATCTCTCCTTACCAGCTCCAATGGACTTTTGTCCAAGGCTATGGTTCTACCAGTCAGACTCACCATTGGATCCCCAATCAATCATTCAGGAATGAAGACAAAGTCTTCAAAGGTGCATACTTTGGAGTCCTGGGTGAGAGGTCTGGGGGTCCAATGATGAATCTTATACCACCATGACTGTTAAAGAAAAAGTTACTCAATGACACTTGTTAAAGCATGGTAAGGCAGATTTTAAGGCGATCTCTTCACATATAGAGACCACTGCAATGGGATTTCAAGAGGGAGCTGAGAAAACTGATCTCAACCTTAAACTGGTCTAAACCGTCAGCCAATGGGCATGTGAGAGTTAGTAGATGGCAAAGTACTAGGAAGCAGATATAATCAACCTAACACAATTCTTGTTGAAGACAGGCTAGTGATCAAGTATCACTTGGAGAATGGTAGAGGAAGAACCAGATCACACCACAAGAACAGCTGAAATTAACCAAATGGTCCCACTGGAAGGACTCTTGTTAAACTGGTTTGACAAGATAAAGCTGATTTGAGGGAGAAAAAAAAAAAGGCAGGAATTCAAAAGCCTGATTAAAGTTTGGTCAAGGAAAGAATCTTTTTCACAATTTCCAAATGAATCTCTAGAGATTGAAACCACGTATTTTCCTTCAGCAACTATTCTAAACTATGCTTAACTGTGTTTTTTTGTTTTTTGTTTTTGCCAGCCCTGGGGCTTGAACTCAGGACCTGGGCACTGTCCCTGAGCTTCTTTTGCTCAAGGTTAGTGCTCTACCACTTGAGCTACAGTACCACTCCGGCTTTTTCTGTTTAGATGGTGCTGAGGAATCAAACTCAGGGCTTCATGCATGCTAGGCAAGCACTTTACCACTGAGCCACCTTCTCAGCCTAAACTGAGTTCATATAATTTCCTTATTGGCCAAAAAAAAAGGGGCAAAATTAAATTGCATTAAGTTGCGCCCTTACAATTAAAGTCTAGGAAAAATAATACAAAAATATCTTGTGACACTTACGTTTCTCCAGTTAGTTTTTTTGGAAGAGGTTTGGTGCTGGGGATTGAACTGGAAATGAAAACACTACGTTGTGGCCTGCACTCTGCCCTTACCCACACCTCCAGCCCCTTCTGACTTGTTTTTGGGTGGGGCCCCTGGCTGTGGTTCTCCCACCTGTGTTGTCCTGTGTGGCTGGGAACCACAGGCCCAGGTCATTGTGCCCGACACTGTGCTTCCCCTGCAGTGGGGTAACAGGAGTGTGCCACAACACCAGCCCTTGGCAGAGATGGAATCTTACACGTTTTTATGCCGAGGCTGGCCTCCAGCCTCAGTCCTCCATCTCTGCTTCCCAAATAGCTAGGATTATAGGCAGAGGTCACCATCCTTGGTTTAATGATGGTTTCCACAACATTTCAAGTTTTATAGTTACTCAACTGTATGTAAGTCTCAGTGCTTATAGTTACTCAACTGTATGTAAGTCTCAGTGCTCAAAACCTTCAAACTTAAAAAAAAAAAGGTCAGGCCCCAGTGATCACACCTGTAATCCTAGCTAATCAGGAGCCTGAGATACAAGAATTGAGGTTCAAAGCCAGCCCAGGCAGGAAAGTCCATGTGACTCTTATCTTTAACCAGCTAAAAGCCAGACATAAAGCTGTGTGGCTCCAGTGGTAGAGCACACCTTGAGTGAAAAAAGCTGAGAAACAAGCTGAGCACCAATGGCTCACACATGTAATTCTATCTACTCAAGAAACTGAACTCTGAAAATTGTGGCTGGAAGTCAGCCTGAGCAGAAAAGTCCATGAGACCAAGATCTCCAATTAACCAGCAAAAAGCTGGAGATGGAAGTGTAGCTCAAGAGCCTTGAGAGAAAAAGCTAAGGACAGCACTCAGGTCCTGAATTCAACCCCTAGCACAACACCAAAAAAGAAAAAAAAAATCATACACAGAGATATGAAATGCTATTTTTACTTATCAGCTTTGATCATTTTAGTAATTTGAAAGTATTATTTGATAATTATACAGAAAGTCCTGAGTCATCCAAGTCACAAACTAGAGAACAAAACTAAACTAATAATATCTTCATTTTAACCCACACAAAGGGCAAGAATTGGGGACATGTGTTTCTGAGATAATAGGGACAAAGGGGGAAAAAGAACTGAATCTGGTGCTTTCTAAGCTTTCCCAATCATAAGCACCAGCTTTTCAATATTTCTGTTTAGATGGTGCTGAGGAATCAAACTCAAGGCTTCATGCATGCTAGGCAAGCACTTTACCACTGAGCTACCTTCTCAGCCTAAACTGAGTTCATATAATTTCCTTATTGGCCAAAAAAAAAGGGACAAAATTAAATTGCATTAAGTTGCACCCTTACAATTAAAGTCTAGGAAAAATAATACAAAAATATCTTGTGACACGTTTCTAAACTACATTCCTCCACTAAAATAACTAATTAATAACATGTTTTTCTCCTTCGGCCTGAACTACACATTACTGGAAACACAAGCACGAACATAGAAAAAAATGTTTTAACGAAACCAAACCAACCCAAACACCATTAGTCACTTACAGTTCTTTCAAGGGAGTCTGAGAAAAAGCACTTTCTTGGATAGACATAATAGCATTGTTGTTCAAATCTCTGAAATGACAGAAATGAAAAATTATGAGTCACCATTTCTACAATTAAGTTATATAAACATGTTTGGGGGAGGGCAATGGGGGACATGAGTGGAGGAAGAGTACGTCATTACATTAATGTACATTATGTAAAAACAACCTTGTAACTTGACAGCTGGGGTGGAGGGGATGCAGGGTAGAACAAAGAAGGGGTAACAGTAACCAAGAAACATTGTCATAAACCTGACTTACGTAACTGTAACCTCTTTGTACAACTACTTAAAAATAGAAAAAAAATTTTAAGTTATACACTTTACATACTTGTAACAACCTCTGCTAACAGCAAAGGTGATTTATACAGTCAACAGATATATGCAAAATACTTACAAATGTTCAAGGGACTCAAGGCCAAGAAATGCTTTCTCTGTAATTGACTTAATCTGATTTCCTTGTAAGATTCTGAAATAAAATATAACCCATTAAATATTTACTTATAAAGTAAAAATAAGTGTTCATGCTGTGTGTGTCTTTTTTAACAGCCTTACTTGGGTGAAATTGATAAAACATTACAAACATTTAATGTGTACAGTTTAGTAAGAATATACATTTTAAGGATGTTATGAATTTGGAGCTGGGAAGGTGGCTCAGTGGTAGAGTGCTTGTCTTGCATGCATGAAGTCCTGGGTTCAATTGCTTAGCACCACATAAGCAGAAAAAGCCGGAAGTGGTGCTATGGCTCAAGTGGTAGAGCTCTAGCCTTGAGCTGAAGAGCTGAGGGACAGTGCCCAGGCCCAGAGTTCAGGCCCCATGACTGACAAAAAAAAAAAAAAAAAAAAAGAATGCTATGAATTTGTGAATCTATGCAAAACCAGAATAAAGGCTTCTATTAAGATGTCAGTAAGATCCATTTCTTGGTCTTAATTAGATGCTCAATCAGATCTGGTTCCTACTACATTGGTTCTTACTAGCTTGTGTGTGTGTGTGTGTGTGTGTGTGTATAGGCATGTGTTCACGCACATGTGCAGTACCAGGGCTTGGTCTTAACTAGGTGCTCAATGAGATCTGGTTCCTACTAAATTGGTTCTTACTAGCTTGTGTGTGTGTGTGTGTGTGTGTATGCATGTGTTCACGCACATGTGCAGTACCAGGGCTTGAACTAAGGCCTTGGCTTTTGTTTAGCTTTCATGCATATAGATGGTCATCTACCAATGTGCTACAGTCTAACATTTTGTGGGTTAATTGGAGACAAGAGTCTCAAGGGACTTTTTATCTGTTCAGACTGGCTTCAAACCACAATGGCCTGTTTTAATTTTTTATTTTTTGCCGGTCCTGGGCCTTGAACTCAGGGCCTGGGTACTGTTTGTGAGATTCTTTTGCTCAAGGCTAACACTCTACCACTTGAGCCACAGCACCAGTCCCGTTTTTTTTTTTTTCTGAGTGGTTTACTGGAGGTAAGAGTCTCATGGACTTCCCTGCCCAGGCTGGCTTTGAACTGCAACCCTCAGATCTGAGCCTCCTGCATAGCTAGGATTGCAGGCATGAACTAGCAATGTCCAGCTTATTTTTTTTTTTTTTGAGAGAGAGTCTGGATCTTACTGTAATGAAACAAAAACAAGGCTCTGGGCATGGCATGGTTTCAGTGGTAGAGTACCTGCCTAGAATAAAAAAGATGTCAGTCGATAAAGCACACTGACACTAAAGTGACCACTAATAAACCTGTGGTTTGCCTATGCTAGTTGGGCAACCATTTCTTAACAAGAGATCAAATAAATTCAGACAAGTGTGAGACTTTAGAGAAATTCTTATGAGGATTTAAAGTGCTACATGAGAGATTCTTCACTAGACACATACTCATCAATATCACACAATTCAATACACTATTAGTTAACTACAGTATGAGTACACCTCTTTTAATTGAATGAAAAGATTTTAGCTGCTTAACCTCTCTTTAAGGGTCTGTAAGAATGCTTTATCAATTTTTTTTTAAAGAAGAGCCCACTAACAACCAATAATGACACACCATTGATTAAAAAAAACAAAGCTCCTGCCTTTAGGAGATAGATCATAAGGCTCAGACTTTCTAACTGTATCAAATAAACACAATCTAATCACATTTACAACTGGTTCCTGAAAATATATCTTTGCAGACATACTCAAGTATAACGAATACGTACAATTCAGTGAGACTTGTGAGTCCTGCAAAGGCTTCACTAGCATCTTCAATGGCCCATGAAATTTCATTGTTTCTTAAGTCTCTAAAAATAAAGTCATAGAAAATCAGGTTATGTTGATCAATATGACCCTCACACCCTGGACTGGCAATGCCATGGGGCTTGTGCTAATTCTGACCCACATTCTTAACAGTTATTAATGATTACGTGAAAACACACACACACACACACACACACACACACACACACACACACGATGTACACACAATATACATAGTCTAAGGGACTACTTAAGAGAAGAAAGGGAAAATAAAAGCAGAAGGTAAATAATTGTGTGAATAATTCTGAGAAACTAAAACTGTATATTAAAACAGCATAAAGAACCTCACTAAAAATTGTTGATTCTTAGGCAGTTGATGGGGAGGGAAAGAAAAACAGGCTCTATTGGTGGGGGAGGTACTAGCAAGGAGGGGTTGGGCTAATAGCCCAATCTACTTTACCTTTTTGGTAAAGTAGATTATACATGAAAACAGAACCAGGAAAACTGCTGAAATTGTTCTAGGAAGAGGGTAAGGGCAAGTGACAGAGTGAGATTGACTGAATACTGGCAAGGAAATGTCAGTGAAATCCCCTTGTATAGAGCTCATGTTTGCTAATAAAAAACAACTGATGATAATGATTCAGTCTGGCCTTCTAAAGGAAAATTTGTAATAAACATGCAAAGGACGATGTTCTCAGAAGCATTAAGCTAACCTTAATAAATAAATTAAGCAATCTGATAATAGTATTAATCTTCCTAGCTAACAGCAGCTAACTATGTGAACATATAAAAAATTATAAATAGGGACTTGCAAAAAGGAAGACAGAGCAAATATTGCTTACAAACCCAATTTCAGAATCATGAGATTTCTGGGTAACTCAAGCTTCCCTACTGGACCTCAAACTTAAGATGACTGACAAAAAGCATTACTGAACTTTGCAGTTCAAGAGCCATTTCCATGCCTCTAAGGAAGAAAGAATGCATGCTAAGCACTGAACCAGGTGCCGGTGGCTCATACCTAAGAAGGCTAAGATGTGAGGATCCAGATTCACAGCCAGCAAAGACTATAAAGTCCACCTCCAATTAACTACCAAAAAGCCAGAAGTGGAGCTGTGGCTCAAATGTTAAGAGTGTTAGCTTTGAGTAAAAAAGCTCAGGGATAGCTCATAGGCCCTGAGTTCAAGCCCCAGGACACACACACATACAGACACAGACACATACACATACACACACACACACACACACACACACACACAAACACAGTACATATCTTTGTAGCTTCCTAAGGAAGCAAAAAACTGATTTGTAAGACATACACAGTTAACTGGACGCCATAGCTCAGGTCTATATTTCTACTCAGGAGCTGAGATCTAAGTTTGAAGGTTTAAAGCTAGCTTGGACAGAAAAGTTCTTAAGATATCCTCTCTACTTAACCAGATAAAGCGGAACTGGCTAATTAGAGAGGATGGTTCTCAAGTGGTAAAGCACCAGCCAAGCAAGCATGGACCCTACTAGGTTCAAACTCTGGTATTGGAAAAACAAAACAAAAAAACCTGCAAGCATAAAGTTATGTGACTTACAGGTGATCTCTCTCTTCCTTAGCCATCTTCACTTGAAGTGAAAAGCTAACAAAGCATTTCATTTTACTAAGGAATAAACACTGAAACCACCAGTGGCTCAACTCTCCAGACTAGAGGTAGGGTTCAAGAGGTAGATGAAACCAGGTGAAACTCCAATACTGCCACACAGAATAAGTCAGATTTAATCTTTATACTACCTTAACTACTTCAGTGACACTAGATGGTTACTTCCTTAATTACTTTCCTAAACTTTAACTCTGTAAGTGATAATATACTGAAAGTAAAACTGTTTGTTTGACATTCTCAGAAGTGTCAAAAGGCCAATCTGAATCTAATATGTTTCTAAGTTTGTACTAATCTAGTTTCAGTTCTGATACAGGAAAGGGGAGGAGAAATCACCTTAGTCTTCAAGGCCAAATCTGAAGGATGTTACAGAAAGAAGAGGAGAGGAGGGGAGTCACTCAGACTGATACCTGGCTGTGGACAAAACTAGAGAGAGCTCTGGCTTCAGTGACTGTCCAAAGACCCAGATTCATTCGCTAGCACCACCAAACAAAACAGAAAACAAAGACTTATGCAGCTCATTGATGGTTAGGTCCCAAACCTGGAAGCCTAGCAGTTTTCTGAAACCACGTATGATTCCAATTCTGAGGGCCACAAAGTCTCCTAGCAAAGAACTGATCAGAACCTACAAATTCACACCAGGGTTGTAGGTCAGTGGCAACCCACATGCCTACCAGGCACAAGGCAATTATGTATCACCAGCACTGCTTGTCCAGTAAACACATTTGCAAATTTAGCCAAGCATGGTTGTACAAGACTGTAATTCCAATACTCAAGAGGCGGAGAGACAGGAGTTCAAGATCAGCAAGAATCTGTCTTAGAAAAATAAAACCTACAATATCTACTATCTTGTTTTCTCTTATTTTGCTGTTTGAAAGGACTACATTTCATTAAAATTCCACTTCATAATCAAAAACAAAATATTCGGCTTTTATGGAACCACCAGATTTTAGAGTTGAAATTTAGTTTTACAACCATGTTCATATGGATGTTTCTGCATTTCTTCTTTCATGGATGAAGAAACAAAGAAAATAATGCCTGTAAAAAGCTATAAAACTGATCTGGGTTCTAATTCTGGTCCAAACATCATGCAAATTAACCCCTCAGACCTTATCCTACTAATATGAAAAGGCAATAATATGCTGGTGTCTGGGAGCAAATAGAATGCTTGCCTGGCACACACAGCCCCTGGGTTGGATCTCAACTCCCTTCCCTTCTCTCTCCCTAAAAACCACAAACATAGTCATGTAGCAAACTAGTAACAGTAACCAGTTTTAATGTTCATATGATTAACTTCAAGTACATACTCACGGCCTACTATAGGTGTAAAACTTATGGAACAGACACAACAGTCTTGCCATGTGGCACAGGGCTGAGAATAGCAGAATACATAAATCTGAAGACTGATTACTGGTTTTAATTTGCTTTATTTCAGTGTGTGTGTGAGAGTGTGTGTGTGTACTTGGTTCTGGGGCTTGAACTCAGGGCCTAAGCTTCCTTGCTCAAGGATAGCACTCTACCACTTGAGCCACAGAGCCACATGTGACTTTTTTGGTGGTTAATTGGAGATAAGTCTCATGGATTTTTCTGCCTGAGCTGGCTTCAAAACTCAATCCTCAGATCTCAGCCTCCTGAGTAGCTAGGGATTACTGGCATAAGCCACTGGCACCCAGCTTTTACTTGTTTTTTAAAATGTACTTACAGTGTCTGAAGATTAGAAAGAAACCTAAATGCACCGTCTGCAATGTGAGTGACTCTGTTGTCTCCCAAATTCAATCTCTCCAGTAAGCTCAGACCCACAAAGGCAGACTCTTCAAGACGGGCCAGCTGGTTATAGGACAAATCTCTAAAAACAAGAAATATGGAAGGTAAATAAGGTGCTATATTTTGGCTCAACTTACAATTTTTCCTATATCATCATGGGGAGTTTAGCTTCCAATAAGCTTCAAGGAAAGACAGATGTTAGATGTCTTTATGGCCATGAGAGCTATTTAATTCAACCTGTTCTAGTCCACAACCTCCAGTGATGCCACCCCACACTTAACAGGCCCTCCACTGAAATGTCACCCAACACGTACAGCTCAGACAGTCTTTGGCAGAACTCCCATGCGTCAGGGCTGATTCTTTCAATAGCATTCTGGCTCACATATAACTGTTGTAACATTCTCAAGCCATACAGCCAACCTTTGTTCACTCCAGTAAGGTTATTGTGTTCCAGTTCTCTGTAAAATTAGAAAATGGAAATAAGTAAAAACAAGGCATTTTGAGAGCAAAATCAATTTTTTTACTAGTCCTGGGGCTTGAACTGAGGGCCTGTGCTGTCCTGGAGCCTCTTTGTGCTCAAGGCTAGTGCTCTACAATTTGAGTCACAGAGCCACTTTTGGCTTTTTTTTTTTTTTTTAACTGAGTAGTTTATTGGAGATAAGAGTCTCATGGACTTTTCTGCCCAGGCTGGCTTCAAACTGCATCTTCAGCTCTCAGCCTCCTAAATAGCTGGGATTATAGGCGTGAGCCACCAGTGCCCAGTGCAAATATAATTTTAAATCCTCATGTACTTTTGATCAACCCAAGTAACACATTCAGTTCTATTTAAGATTTATTGCTAGAGATGAAAAAGTATCAATGCTACAAAACCAGCATGCTAAAGTGGTATAGCATTCCTGTTCCAGATAATTTCAGATAGTTTTCACCAGTCAAATCATTAGGGATATAAACTTTTTTTTTTTTTTTTTTTTTTTTTTTGGGGTCCGGACGTGGGGCCTGAACTCTGGGCCTGGGCGCTGTCCCTCAGCTCTTCAGCTCAAGGCTAGCGCTCTACCACTTGAGCCACAGCGCCACTCCGGCTTTTTTCTTTTTGCTTATGTGGTGCTGAGGAATCGAACCCAGGGCCTCAGGCATGCAAGGCAAGCGCTCTACCACTGAGCCATCTTCCCAGCCCGGGATATAAACTTTTTATATGACAAGTTTTTTGAAAGTCTTGATTTGGTTTTTTGGTGCCGTCCTAGGGCCTGGATGCTGTCCCTGAGTTTTTTTTGTGCAAAGCTAGTTCTCTACCATTTGAGCCACAGCTCCACTTCTGGCTTTTTGGTGGTTAACTAGAAATAAGAACCTCATGGACTTTTCTGCCAGGCTGGCTTCCAATTGTGATCTTCAGATCTCAGCCTCCTGAGTAACTAGGATTATAGCACCAAGCTCTACATGAGAAGTTTCTAAGAACAATGATAAAAATATCAATTAGCAGGCTGGGAAGGTAGTTCAGTGGTAGAGTGCTTGCCTCACATGCCTGAGGCCTTGGGTTCAATTCCTCAGCACCACATGAACAGAAAAGGCTGGAAGTGACACTGTGGCTCAAGTGGTGAGCGCTCATCTTGAGCTGAAGGGGACAGTGCCCAGGCCCAGAGTTCAAGCCCCATGACTGTACTAAATAAATAAATAAATAAGCTAACAAAATTTGGAAGCTTTATGTAAAAACCAGGTAGTGTGTGGTAGAGTGTGTGCTTAGCATTGTGAAACCCTAAGTTGACTCTCCATCACTAAAAAAAAGTTTTACATATACTTATTTCACAACAGAGAATAGAGAACTAATGTACCTTTGTATTAATTAAGCAGCCATTCTAGACATTTAGCACTGAAAGGTCCCAGGCAGACTCTATTCCTGATAACCCTCTATTTTAGTGTTCAGTACTTACAGTTCTTCCATGTTATTCAAACCAAAAAATGCTCCATCCTTAAGTTTGCTAATTCCATTGCGCTGCATTTTCAAAGATCTTAAGGAATCAAGCCCTTGGAATGTAAGACCTTCCACAATTTTAATCCGGTTTCTTTTAAGTTCCCTTAAATAAAACAATTCTAGTCAGAAAATTGGTTTACTGAAATGCTCTAACAATAAGTGAGAAGCAAGAGACAAGTGAAAGGAAAAGCTGTCTCCTGACAATCCATTATTTAGTTACTCACAAGAACTGGAGGTGGGGCAGCTTGAAGATCTTAGGTGGAATCATGCTAATCCGGTTCCTATTTAACTTTACCACTAATAAGGAACTTGATAAATTATCAAAGCAACCAGCCTCCAAAGTGGTTATTCTATTATTACTCAGATTCCTAAAATGAACAAAATAACACAAAAGAAAAAGCTTTAGGTAAAATTTACACTACTAAAAAGCTGCTCAAAGTCTGTAATTGAGCTCTGGCTCTATCACTTTACTATATACAACTTTACACATCAGTTAATTGCTTTTTTTCTTTATTTACAAAATTAGTATGACAAGTCTGGGAGTGTGGCTCAGTAGTAGAGTGCTTCCCTAAAATATATAAGGCATTGGCTTCAATCCCCAGAACTGAAAAAGTATGATACTACTTTATGTAGGTTGTTATGTAGGATTACGTGTAAATAGGCTTTCTTTGTGTTTTAAGTTCTTTCACTTACTTTGTGTGTGTGTGCCAGTACTGGTGCTTGAACCCAGTGCCTAAGCTTTTTCACTCAAAGCTGGTGCCTTGAGCCTCAGCTCCTCTTTTGGCTTTTGGTAGTAGAGAGAAAAGAATCTCACCTGCCCATGCTGGCTTAGACAGTGATCCTCAGGTCTCAGCCTCTTGAATAACTAGGATTACAGGCATAAGCCACTGGTGTCTGACTAGTGAATAGGCTTTATGAACCAGAAAACACTAGCATAAATGCTAACTATCATCATTATTATACAGGGCAAGTTACTGTTTATTAAATAATTCAATCATTCCTATTTACCTTTTATAGAACTGCTGATTAGGGCTGGAAGTATGGAGGTGAGGTAGAGTGCTTGCCCAGCATTTGCAAGGCCCTGGGCTCGATCCTCAGCACCACAAACCAATTAGAAAAGCTGCTATTCTTTAAAAAAAAAAAAAATCCAGAACTGGACCTCAAAGTTTGCTCTGGATGCCTATCAATGTTTTCTAACCAGTGTACTCTTTCTTCTGGAAGGAAGGTGGGAGACCAGTAATCCAATGACCCAGTCCTGGGCTGGTTTACTACACGAATACCAAAATCACAAATAAATAAGACATTTGAGGGAAATTAGGTACCAATGAGTAATAAAAAAGTACTTAAAATTCTGAGCACATTTCTTTTCATTACCTTACTTATATTACTATAACCCCTCTGTACATCACCTTCACAATCAAACTTTTAAAAAATAAAAAAATTTAAATAAATTAAACTCATTTTACTTACAAGTACTTAAGCTGCATTCGAGGGAAGGAAGATGTCTTGATTTCTGATATTATATTGGAACTGAGGTCTAAACTCTCAAGAGCAGGGTAAAACTGGAATGCCTCTGCATTTATTTGTGGGATTAAGTTATGAACTCTACAAAACAAATATTATAGTAAAGCTGTTACCAGTGATTCGCCATAGGCCACAGGTCATTAAGTAACTCTGATCAACAGAATGGGTACTTTTTAAAAAACAAAGAAAAAAATCCTGTATCTATTCAGAATTTAAACAAGAGATCTGAAATCTTAATTACTTACAATGAAAGTAGAGTAATATTAGTTGTTGGTTCTCCAAAATATGGAATTTCAGTTAGTTCATTATAATTCATTTTCCTATGAAAAGAGAAAGAGACTTAAAAGCTTAATAAAAGAAATGCTTTCTGCCTCTCAAATTCTGGTTTCTGCCTAATATATATTATTTAGGTAGGAGCCAAATTTGAAAAGGTCTATGACTTGGGGTTTGACTAAGATAAAAATGTTATTTATCTAGAAATTATACAATTTAATAAGAAATGTTTTAATAATACTGGTTATTAAAATATTAGGAAGGCTAAAAATATTTCACATTAAATAATTTTAGTATCAGCAAAGTTCTCTGAAAACGTGCATTTATAAATTGAGTCCTTAAAGTATAATTAAGCCCACCCAGATCTCTCTCTCTACACACACACACACACATTTTTATTGTCTTCAAGTAGTTGTAACATACACTCTTGAAAGCTATTTAAAGTTAAGAAGGCTGCTGAGGAACACAGGAGGAATTAACTCATCCATGCAGAGACAGAACCTATGAGTAATTTTATTACGGTATGCATGATATGCTTATTCTTAGCTACCCTTTCAACACACTGTTTCAAAGGTTTCAGGAACAAATCTAAGTCACATTTCATTAACCTGGTTTGTAATCACCAACAAACTCAAAATCAGAAAAGAAACCAGAAATAAATGGTTTATAAGAAACGAGTTGAAGTTACAAAGTCATGCAACAAATCTCCCCAGGGAGGCCTTTCCTCACTGTCCATTCTTTCAGCTGTGTATTCAGTTTATAAGAAAGTAAAAGCAGTATATTTGGTGCCAGAGAGAAAATAATACAGGGACAACAGGACTCAAAGAAGTTATCCTTTTAAAAGGAGGAGTGGAACAGGGGGAGTGGCAGGGGATGAGGCTGATCAGGACACACTGGTTCCACATGTGGAAACGTCCTAAGGGCCCCCCCCCCCCATATGCAATGTGTGAAATCAAAATTTAAAAACAAAATCTTAAAAATTAAAAACAACTCAGAGTTCTGAGGGTATAAAGAGAAAAGCAGTCTATCAACAGTTGCATCCTGGAGAACATCACAACACAATAACTGATACTGTTAATTTTTTTTTTTCTGTTGGTCATGGGGCTTTAACTCTGGGCCTGGGTGCTGTCCCTCACCTCTTCAGCTCAAGGCGAGCACTATACCACTTGAGCCACAGCGCCACTTCCGGTTTTCTGGTTGTTAATTGGAGATAAGCGTCTCATGGGCTTTCCTGCCTGGGTTGGCTTTGAACCACAATCCTCAGATCTCAGCCTCTTGAGTAGCTAGGATTACAGGTGTGAGCCACCAGCTCCCGGCTTACTGTTAATATTTTATAAAATAAGCATTCTGTAGGCTGATGCAGGAGGATCTGAAGTCTAGCTGGAACTATATGGTTAGACACTGACTCAAAAAGAAAAGAAATGCCAGGTGCTGGTGGCTCACGCCTGTAATCCTAGCTACTCAGGAGGGTGAGATCTGAGAATTGCAGTTCAAAGCCATCCCAGGCAGGGAACTCTTTGAGAGAAAACCAGAAGTGGTGCTGTGGCTCAAGTGGTAGAGCACTAGCCTTGAGCTGAAGAGCTGAGGGACCGTGCCCAGGCCCAGAGTTCAAAAGCCAGGCCAACCAAAAAAAAAAAGAAAGAGAAAAATGTCAGGCACCAGCGGCTCATGCCTATAATCCTAGCTGATCTGAAGACTGTGGTTTGAAGCCAGCACAGGCAGGAAAGTCTGTGAGACTACCTCCAATACACTTCTAAAAATAGCCAGGAGAAAAGCTGTGTGGCTCAAGTGATAGAGCACTAGCTTTGAGCAAAATAAGCTCAGACAGTGCCTAGGCCCTCAGTTCAAGCCCCAAGACTGGAACAACAACAATAAAAAGAGGTGGGGAAGAGGGGAGAAAAGATACAGAAAAATTCCTTCCCAAATTATACATTACATTTAATTAAAGGAAAAACCTCAGCCAAGAGGGAAATTGATTCTATCAACCACCACATTCTCAAGTAATAACCCAAATACTCGCTTTCTTACAAATAACTTTAGATATGATGCTACTATTTTAGACAATTTATCACAACATTTAAAAAGTTTATACCATACAGTTTCATTAGCTTGAAACTATGACAAAATAATAAAAAAAAAACTTATTCCCAAGAGGGAAGAAATTTTATTTCTGGTTTCAGAGAAGCAGAATATTTCTATACAATTTGTATCCTGAAGTCACCAACTCAATACCTTCAGTGTATAATAAGAAACAAAGACAACAGTTTAGGTTTCGAAGTAATATAATTAACCAGTTTCCCTCATGGGTAAGCGGGTAAACAGAGTGGTGGAGGAGTAACTAGTTAGGTTGTGAGCAGGTACGAAAGTAGAACACTGAAACTCATTGGAAGTGTTTGGGAAGGGAAAGAGAGAGTGATAGAAGGGATGAGACTGAGGGGAACATGCTTTAACCTGTGAAAATGTTAACAGTGAATAAGGAAAGACAGACTATGTAACTACATTAAAACAATGAATAATGAAAAACAAACTATGTAACTACATTAAAGAAATTCATTTGACAGCATCTCTAGATAAAATATACTCAAATTCATAATTAAATCACTTCAAAGAATTTAACATTAAGTACATAAAATAACTTACACTTCCTGCAGTGTTTGTGACTCCAAGCTGATATTCCAATTAGACAATCGATTATGACTCAAATCCCTGAAGGAAAGAAAATCATTCTAATTTAGTGTTGAGAGCAAACTTAAAGGAAAAATAATAGTCTGGTGATTTAGCTTAGTGAGAGGTCTTCCCTAGTATGTGCCAGAATCTGGGTTTGATCCCTAATTACACAAATAGAAAGAAATTTTTAAAAAGCAACTAAACTAAAATAGGCATAAAAGTCTTATTAAATATGAGCTTGTGCCAGGCACTGGTGGCTCAGAGAGAGAGAGAGAGAGAGAGAAAGAGAGAAAGAGAGAGAGAGAGAGAGAGGGAGAGAGGGAAAGAGAGAGAAAGAGAGAGAGAGAGAGTTTGTGTAGTACAGATTGAAATGTTTACGAATAGAAATGTATCTGGAACCGGAGGCAGCCGGCTCATGCCTGTAAATACTGGCAACTCAGGAGGCTGAGATCTGAGGATCACAGTTAGAAGTTAGCCGGTGCAGAAAAGTCCCTGTGAGACTATTGAGACTATTATCTCTAATTAACCATTCAAAAACTGGAAGCAGTGCTCAAAGTGGTAGAGCAGCTAGCCCTGAGTAAAAGAGTTCCAGGACAGCTCCAAGCCCCACGACCAACAACAATAAAAAACTTATCTGGGTTTCAAAATACATGCATTATTTTTTTAATTTTTATGTTTTCGTCAACAAGGTTCAATTTTTTTTTTTAAAGTTTAAGAGCCAGGCACTGGAGGGTCACACTTGTAATCCTAGCTATTCAAGAGGATGGGGTCTCAAGATGGAGATTCAAAGCCAGCCCAGGCAGGAACATCTGTGAGATTCTTATCTCCAATTAACCACTAGAAAACCAGAAGTGGCACTGTGGCTCAAGTGGTAGAGAGACAGCACCCAGGCCCAGAGTTCAGGCCCCATGACTGACAAAAAAAAAAAAAAAAAAAAATTGAAGCTTAGTATAGTAGTGCATACTTTTAATCCCAGCACTCAAGAGAAAATGGAACCAAGAAGGATACAAGTTCCAGACCAACCTATCTCAATAAAAAAACTGGAGGGGTTGGAGGTATGATTCAGGTGGTAGAGCACCAGCTAATGAGCAAAAAGTGTCAGGTACTGAGTTAGAGTATTGGTGGAAAAAAGAGAAAGGATCTGACTACAGGGATGTGGTTACCCTAAAAATAACTATCTAGATTCACGAGAGGGAAATTCCTCTCATCTCAAATTATGGTAATGATGACCACAGGTGAATAACATTTATTAAGTAACATGCAGTCTTCTTCTCACATTATAATTAACTAGCTTAATTCACACAACTACTTTGTAAGGCAAATGCTTTTATAATCTTCACTTTAAGAAACATGCAGAGATCAGTAGCTTGTCAATCCAAAGTCACACAACCGCAAGTCAGGAAGCCATAAGTTCAAAATGCTAATGCCACCTCACCTCCAGCAAGGATATTTCACCCAAGTAGGTCATGGAATTCACCTGGTTCCTGGCACCTATAAGCTGAGGGAGAACCCAACCCACACATGCTATACAATATGGCTAGCAGAAGGCACACAGTGGAGACACATCTTAGACTAATGTAGCTCCCTGTGCAGCCACAGGCACCAAAGACACAAGCTGTTTTGATGTCTGAATCACAGCACAGCAATTTGCTCTCAGCTAGATGTATGCCTGCCCATCTGTAAACTGCGTCACTTTTATTTATCTTTTTTTTTTTTTGGGGGGGGGGTCCGGTCATGGGGCCTGAACTCTGGGCCTGGGCGCTGTCCCTCAGCTCTTCAGCTCAAGGCTAGTGCTCTACCACTTGAGCCACAGTGCCACTTCCGGCTTTTTTCTTTTTACTTAAGTGGTGCTGAGGAATGGAACCCAGGGCCTCATGCATGCAAGGCAAGCACTCTACCACTGAGCCACCTTCCCAGCCCATGCATCACTTTCATTTAGGGCTTAATTAACACCATGGAGTAACTAAGGTGATGTTATGCCATTGCTTTCCCACAACTGTTCTAGGACTTTCATTACAAGGTATCTGGCATGAAGTATCAGAATGAAGGTCTGTGTTGGGAAACAGGTAAGGATATGAATTCAGTACTCAGTAGGCCCTACATTAAAATGGGAGACAGTGAAGGGGTGACATTGTCCAAAAAGAAATGTACTCATTACCTGACATATACATCACCTTAATAATAATAAAAAATTTAAAGATATTAATTCATTCCACGTAGTGGGGCACAGCTCAAATGGTAGTGTACTTGCCTAGCAAGCATGAGGCCCTGGGCTCAATCTCCAGCACTGGAAAAAAATTAATGAAAGTGTATTTAGGCTGGGAGTGTTACCCAGCAATAAAGAATGTGCCACTAGGCACTGGTGGCTCACGTCTGTAATCCTAGATACTCAGGAGGCTGAGATCTGAGGATCATAGTTCAAAGCCAGCCTGGGCAAGAAAAGTCTGTGAGACTCTTATTTCCAATTAACCACCATAAAACTGGAAGTGGTGTTATAGCTCAAAGTGGTAGTGATAGCCTTGAGTGTAAGAGCTCAGGGACAATACCCAGGCCCTGAGTTCAAACCTCAGAACTGACAAAGAAAGAAGAAAAAGAAAAAAAAAGTGTGTTGGGTTCAATTACTCAGCATCAACAACAAAAATCTTATATTTAGATGCTTTAATCCAATTTATATTTGCTACTAAACAACAAACTCCTGATTTCAATCAAGTGAATATAGTTTTGTTGCTGTTTTTAGGCCTGCCTACTCAGAAGGCTAAGTTCTAAGGATCAAAGTTTGAAGTCAATAAAGTCCATGAGACTCTACCTCCAATTAACCAGCAAAAAGGTGAACTGAAGTTGTGATTCAAGTAGTAGAGTACCAGCTAAGAATGGAAAAGCAGAGCAAGAGCAGAAGGCTGAGTTCAAGCCTAGGTACCACCACGGGGAAAAAAAAAAAAAACAGCAACTGTTCTACTTGAAGTCACAGATTTCCCATGACAAATAAGCAGCTGGGCAGCAGGCTTGACATGGTATGCTGTAATTCTACATCCTGTGGCTATGAACACTGTAACATCCCCTCCTCCTAGAGTGGGGGTGTTCACATTAATCTAAGAGGCCTCAGAACACCTTCCCTAAATCCTACAAGTGTGACCCTCACAGAGTTCTTTCCTGTGGGCATCGCTCAACACTGATAACCACAACCAGATAATTAGTATTAAAGCAATAAAATAAGCTCTATTGACAAGACACATGGTATGAACAACTTTGTAGCCAGCATTAGTGAAAACAACAGAATCTCTCCTCTGGAGGAAAGGGTAGTTTGATGCAGCTATGACGGCTGAGCCTCGAGTTTTAAAGACACACAGGCTGAGGCTGGGAAGGTGGCTCAGTGGTAGAGCGCTTGCCTTACATGCCTGAGGCCCTGGGTTTGATTCCTCAGCACCAAATAAGCAAAAAGAAAAAAAAAAAGCCGGAAGTGGTGCTGTGGCTCAAGTGGTAGAGCACTAGCCTTGAGCTGAAGAGCTGAGGGACAGCACTCAGGCCCAGAGTTCAGGCCCCACCACTGGACCCTAAATAAATAAATAAATAAAGACACACAGGCTGTGGCAAACGGCTCAAGCTCACAACCCCACAGAACCTTCTGAACCAGCCTACCAGGATGAGATGAAGAGACATCACTAGTCAACTGAATATAATCCCAACACTGTACTACCACAGAAAGCTTCCAGCATACAGCAGTAGAGATGCCTGAAAAAGTAGGTGTCTAACCAGATTACATGATCACCAGACCAATTTACTGGAAATATGATAGACGATGTGAAATTCACTATGCTGAGTGGTAGGACTTCAAACATCATCTACCAGTAATCTTTTTCTTTTTCCCTAAAAACAACATCTACCTGTAATTATTCCAAAATTCAAGAAACTCAACAGAAACTTGTTTTTTTCTGTTCACTGGAAATGTATAAATTAATGTGTGTGCACTGAATCTGGCACTTGAACTCAGGCACAGGTGCTGTCTCTTAGCTTTTTTGCTCAAGATTAGTGCTCTATGAGTCACAGTTCCATCTAGACTTTTTGGTGGTTAACTGAAGGTAAGAGTCTCAAGGACTTTCCTGCCCAGTCTGGCTTTGAACTGTGATCCTCAGATCTCAGATTTTAGTAGCTACGAATACAGGTGTGAGCCACCTGGCACCTGGCAAACTTCTATATTTTTGTTTCATTTTGGAAGTGAATCGCATGACATGTGCGCTTACAGGAGTACACACATGCTTTCATTTTCCATACTCATGACTTTCTTGTTTCTTTTCCCCCTTGAGATATGTGTCTCATCATGTTATCCAGACTGGTCTTGAACTTGAGTACTCAAATCTTTCAGCCGGTGTTTTTCTTTTTTTTGTCGGTCGTGGGGCTTGAACTCTGGGCCTGAGCACTGTCCCTCAGCTCTTCAGCTCAAGGCTAGTGCTCTACCACTTGAGCTACAGCGCCACTTCCCGGAGCTGGTGGCTCACACCTGTAATCCTAACTATTCAGGAGGTTGAGATCTGAGGATCGCGGTTCAAAGCCAGCTCGGGCAGTAAAGTCTATGAAATTCTTATCTCCAATGAACCAGCAGAAAACCGGAAGTGGTGTTGCAGCTCAAGTGGTAGAGCTCTAGCCTTGAGTTGAAGAGCTGAGGCACAGCGCCCAGGCCCAGAGTTCAAGCCCCACAACCAATAAAACAAAAAAAACAAAAAACAAAAACTTTCTGCCTCAGCCTTCTGAACAGCTGGGACTACATGCAGACACCACATTTCTTTTCCTAAAAGTACTCTAAAAACAGAAGAAAATGAAAATGTGAAGATTTCCAATATCAAACAGAAAACCCACTGGATACGCTGAGGGTACAATGCAGAGGCAGAACATTGTGGGCCTGCACAAGGCCCCAAGGGAACCACTCCTTTACACACACTGGGGAAAAAAGTTTGTATCGGTTTTTAAAACTTGGAGCCGCTCTTCACCTACATACTTGTGACTCCAGCACTTGAGTGAAGAGGCTGGCTTAGGCTATACAGTAAGACGCTGTCACCAAAAAAACCCCAACAAAACAAAACAAGCAGGCACTGGTAACTCAGGCCTATAATCTTATTGACTGAGGAGGCTGAGATGCGAGGACCACAGTTCAAAGCCAGCTCAGACAGGAAAGCCTATGGACATTTATCTCCACTAAACTACCCAAAAAGCCTGAAATGGAGCTCAAATGGTAAAGCCCTAGCTTTGTGCAAAAAGCAGCTCAGAGACAGCACCTAGGAACAGCCAAAAATCTACACCCAACAAAACATTCAGAAGCCTCTCTTGTTTTTATTATGTCCAAGCATTAATTCCATTTAGTTTACCTAAGCAGATGACAAAATTAGTCTTCCTCTGCTGTTGAGAGGTACTTACTTACCTTATAGTGGTACCTTTTCTTTATTTTCTAACGCTATGAATCTCTAAGTGTTAATGGACACGACTGGATGGTAAAGGTCTCAGAGAAGGCCTTATATCACCATGCTGTAAAGTCTACCTCCACTTAGGCTGAGGATGCAGCTGTAACAAATGATGAATTATTGAAGTTCTGAATATCATGTGGAGCCAGAGGTGCCATTAATGTACTTATGTAGTACCATGGAGTGTAAATTATTTATAGAGTATACACTATGGGGAGGAACCCAAGTTCTGCACCTAACTGCAAAGAAGTCCAGGGGACAGGCAGGCTTTTATTCTGCCCACTGAAGTATTTAAATGACAAACAACTTCAATAATAAAGCCTTTGATAAAAGGAATCTTTACAAAAGTTAAAGATAAGAAAACACAAGTAGCCAAATAATTACTGGTTACCACTTAGTAATCCCACCTCTGCAAAAGACTGAAGGAGGATCAAAGTTCAAGACAACCTGTATAAAAAAATTTACAAGGCTAGAGGTGTAGCTCAATGATACAGTACTTGCCTGGCATGCATGAGACCTTAGGTTCAATCTCTAGTAACACACCCCAAAATCTAATATTTGGGGTATGACATCCTTCACTTCCTTATCTAGCATAATTCTATCTTTTGTGACTAACTCCTGTCTTATCAGAATATACCTAGGACAATTTAGTTTTGAAAATAATCTTCAGGGTTACTACTCTAATCCATTACCGTGCTGTGATTTAACATGCATGATCTGAGTATTCCTGAGGTATAATGAACTAAGCACAAAACTTTGAAAACAACTCTTAAAATACTGTTTGTTTGATAGATTGGCTCTTCTTTTGCCACTAACAGCTTTGCACTAAAAGCTCTCCCACATTTTAGAACTGTTAGCCTTCCTGCCTGTAATGGCCTACTTACCCCCCCTTGCCCCCCGCCCCACCACACACACACACCCTGAAATTGTGTCAGGCTCAGAAACCCAGTGCCTATTAGCACTGTCTGAATAAGGAGTAAATGAGATTGAGTCTCCTCTACAAATAAATGGTTCCTTTTTGCTTTATGGTTAAGCTAAAGATAACTGGACGTATTGGGTAAATATGCAGGATAAAAAAGATTCTATGGTAGCATGAAGCATTATGCTATTTCAAATTAAACTTTCTCTCCTTTATTTGTACTTGTTTACATTCACAGTACCCTTTCTATGAATCCAAAACACTGGAGGTGGCTGGAAGATGGAAGCACTCATTTCAAGAATTAGAGACATGTCAGGAGCCAGTTGGCCTGTATTTGTAGCTAATCAGAAGGCTGAGATCTAAGGATTGCAGTTCAAAGCCATGAGAGCAGCAAAGTCTGAAACTCTGACCTCCAATAAACCAGCAAAAAGCCCTAAGTGGAACTGGCTCAAATGATAGAGAGCTAGCCCTGAGCAAAAACAAAAACAAAACAAAACAAACAAAAAACCTCAAGGAAAGAGCCCAACCCAAGTTCAAGCCCCAGGACCAGCACTAAAAATAAATATATAAAAGAATTAGCGGCATGCTTTTTCACCCATTTTGTTTCCTTAGTTTTTTAATGATTGAAAATACAATAATATTTCATTCTGTGATGTAGCAACAAAATGTGAAGAATTCTATAACTACATTAAAGAATCTGAGCTTTCCATGCTCAGGTTAGGAATCTTGGGCAAGTTACTTAATTTATTGGGTATTTCAGTCCCTTTCACTGTGAAATGAGAATATCAGTACTAGCCTTAATGGACTGCTCTAAGAGTTAAAAGAACTGGGCTCCAGTGATTCACACCTGTCATCCTAGCTACTCAGGAGGCTGAGATCTGAGGATCACAGTTCAAAGCCAGTCTGGGCAGGAACATCTGTGAGACTCTTACCTGCAATTAACCACGAGTGGCGGTGTGGCTCAAGTGGTAGAGTGCTCGCCTTGAGCTGAAGAGCTCAGGGACAGCACCCAGACCCTGAGTTCAAGCCCCATGACTGATCAAAAAAAGTTAAAACACAAATAAGATGATAAGCACAGAATGTAATACAGGATTTGAAGTTGGATGGGGTCTGGCACCACCTCCTTTTCTGGGCACTTATCTACTGCTTGCAGGTTTAATCCACTTCCTAGTATAAAATTAACTGGAGCCTGCACCCAGGGCTCACACCGGTCATCCTAGCTGCTCAGGAGGCTGAGATCTGAGGATCTTGGTTCCAAGCCAACCTGGGCAGAAAAGTCTGTGAGACTCTTATCTCCAATAAACGACTCAGAAAAAAAGCTGGAAGTGGCGCTGTGGCTCAAATAGTAGGAACAGTCAGCACCAGAGCCAAATTCAAACAACACGGCTGGCAAAAAAACAAAACAAAACACAAACACACGAAAAAACCCCTGGAACTTGTGACCTGACTACCTTTAGTAACTCTGTACCACCACTACAATAGTTTAGTACGATAGGTTATTTAGAACTAAACATACCATTAAAAAAAAAATCTACCACTATGTACTGGGAAATAAGATTCTCATTTATTTTTCTCAGATTAATATTCCTCCCACAGGGCTAGAGCCCTGAGTTCAATCTAGTACTGCTTTACAATAGAAGACAAAACAAAACAAACAAAACAAAACAAAAAAAGGGAAGGAAGAAGGATTCTTCTCATACAATGTTCCAGAATAATACCATAAAATGACCAATTGGGGCTATCACAGTGGCCAGAGCCTACATGGTCATTGCTCTTCCTCTCAGTAATTTATATTTTATTAGGTAGAAAATGCAAATACACTAGATTTAGGCAGAAATAAATGCCACTTTCTTTTTTGTAATACTTTTGTTTCAGTGTTGTATTGGTTTTTGATGCAGCATTTCACTGTGTAGTCCAGGCTGACCTCAAACTCATGATCCACAGTCTTCCTGAGTTCTACAATTACAGGCCTGCGTCTCACCGCTCCAATCTCAAATCAACAGAGCTAAACTTTTAGTGACCAGCAGTACCAAACCATAGAAAATAACCCTTTCATCTTTCCTTTTTAAAAATTTGCCAGTTCCAAGGCCCGCCCTCAGGGCCTTGTACTTGCTCTGGTTGGTTTGCTTACACTCTACCACCTGAGCCAGGCCTCCAAGTCCAGCTTCTTGCTGAGTAGTTGGAGTTCAGGATGGCTCAAATCTTGATCCTCCAGGTCTCAGCTTTCTGAGTAATTAGGATTTCAGGTGTGAGCCACCGCTGCCTGACTTCTTCTGTCATTGTTGTTTTTTGGTAGTATTTAAGCTTGAAATCAGTTGAGGCAGGCACTCAACCACTTGAACAGTCCCCTATCTCCCATCCACATTTTTAGTATTTGCCTCTCCTTCCTTTTTAAAATAGAAGGATAGGACAAAATACTAACCTTAGCGCTTGGGAGACTGAGGCAGGAGGATCATTAGTTTGAAGCCAATCTGTGCAACACATGAGTTCTAGGCTTGCTGGACTACAGCACATTGAGTTTTAGGCTTGCTGCACTACAGCACAATGAGTTCTAGGTTTGCTGCACTATAGTACAACGAGTTCTAGGCTTGCTGCACTACAGCACAATGAGTTCTAGGTTTGCTGCACTATAGTACAACGAGTTCTAGGCTTGCTGCACTACAGCACAATGAGTTCTAGGTTTGCTGCACTATAGTACAACGAGTTCTAGGCTTGCTGCACTACAGCACAATGAGTACTAGGTTTGCTGGACTACAGTGAGTTCTAGGCTTGCTGGACTACAGCACAATGATCTAGGCTTGCTGGACTACAGCATACGAGTTCTAGGCTTGCTGGACTACAATATAAATTCTAGGCTTGCTACATTACAGCACAACACTACAGCACAATGAGTTCTAGGGTTGCTGGACTACACAGTGAGTCCTTGTGTAAAAAAAAAAAGGTTTGGAAATAATAGAACAAATGCCATAGCTTATATGTGGAAATATACAGAATATGACATTTTCCATCTTAGTGAATACTTTTCTTTGTATCAACTATTTAGGGTTACTACACAAACTATCTAGAACTGTTATTATAAAGATTTTTAGAAGCAGATGGACATTAAAATAATGTATCTTATTATTTTCAATGTTGGCAGAGGTCTATTTACAAAGCCAAGCATACGCTGAATTTCTCATTATTAAGGTGATCCAAGATGCTGTTCATATGTTTACTTGAATTAGAGAAAGGACAAAGGGGGAACCAATACAACAGTATTCTCACAAGACAATATGTTGAAAATGATCTGTACAACTTGACTGGGGGGGGGGGGGGAACGAGAGGGGGTATCAATGTTTGACAAGAAATGTACTCACTACCTACTATGTAACTGTAACTCCTATGTACATCACCCTTGACAATAAAATTTAAAGTTAAAATTTTTTTTTAAAAGCGATGTAGGCTGGTGGCTTCCGCCTGTAATACTAGCTACTCAGGAGGCTGAGATCTGAGGATCACGGTTCAAAGCCAGCCCGGGCAGGAAAGGCCGTGAGACTCTTATCCCCAATAAACCACCAGAAAACCAGAAGTGGCACTGTAGCTCAAGTGGCAGAGCGCTAGCCTTGAGCTGAAGAGCTGAGGGATAGCACCTGGGCCCAGAGTTCAAGCCCCACAACCAACAGGAAAAAAAAAAAAAGCAATCCAAGATTTTCCATAGTTTAATCTGGCACCAAGTTTAGTATCTCCTCATACCAGCACACTTAGGCTCACAGTTAGCTATGCTGCTCCTGTTACAACCTATCAGGGTTTTGATTACAGAAGCAAGTTAGTTATCAAAGTGATTTGGAAATATATACATTACTATACATACACATGTAAAAAAATACAAAATATGTAAAAGAAACAAGGAGTGTTTTGCTATATATGTATTTATATCACACTTCACCAGTGTTGTACTGTTTATGGTATAGCTGTAAAGCTGTTTATTACCACTAGCTGTTCTGGCAGTTGTGAAAAATAATATAGTCTTACTTCTAGACTGGAAAAGGGCAATACAAGCAAAAGTAAAGAACACACACCAGAGCTAGAAGTGTAGCTTAAGTAGTACCGCACTCACCTACAAGTATAAATGCTGAGTTCAAAATAATATTGATGAGGTAAAACTACTTAAATTTCCTTATTTGCATCATTTACACACTCTAACATTTTTCACAATTGGAATATAGAATAAATGAATCATGAAAGAAAATATGGTGAAAGTATTAACTCCAAGTCTGTTTTCTTCACAGTGCTGGGGACTGAATGCAGGGCTTAAGCAAGCTACATGAGCACTGCTACTGAAAACACCATCCACTAGGGCCTCAAAGCACTCCTTAAAAATACTACTGCTGCCGGGTGCCAGTGGCTCACGCCTGTAATCCTAGCTACTCGGGAGGTTAACATCTGAGTATCGAGGTTCAAAGCCAGCCCTGGCAGAAAAGTCTGTGAGACTCTGATCTCCAATAAACCAATATAAAACCAGAAGTGGTGCTGTGGCTCAAGAGGTAGAGCACTCACCTTGAGCTGAAGAGCAGGGACAGCGCCCAGGCCCAGACTTCAAGCCCTATGACCCACAAACAACAACAACAACAACAACAACAACAACAACAACAACAACAAACCTGCTGCTAAGCTCTTAACATAATGTGATTAAGACAACTACTTCTCTATCTTTTGGCTAAGATGGTGTGATCTTTTCTCCAGTTTTTCATTAGGCTAGAAATTAAAAGAATAAAGCATATAAAATGGCTTGGACCTAGGGTGAAAAAAATGCATTTTCAAGCACTAGGAATCCACAAGACTATCTTAGTATATTTAATGACTTATGTTGATTAGATATGTTGTATACTGAAAAATGGAAATATTTATACAACAAAGCATAATTAGGACACTGAGCCGTGTGTGCGCACATGTATCGGTTCTCCAAAGTATAAAAGAACCTTAAAGAATTGAGCAAAGCACACCAATCTTCTAAAATAACGTTCAAGAAACAACAACACTGGGGTTGGAGAGAGGCTCAGGGCTGAGCCCAAGATTCACACAAGACTCACACAATAAGTGCATGGTGAATCACACCAGCTATTTACTGTGGTTCCTTACTACTGCTGCACATGAATATCACCAGGGAAGATTTTTAAATAGAGGTCCAACATCCCTTACCTCAAAAAACAAAATGCTCCAAATTCCCCAACCTTTGAACACGAACACATGCCACAAGAAGAAAATCCCGTACCTGATCTCACCTGGTAAGCTGTATGCGGGTATACACCGGGTAAGGTTTTTGTTTTCTAAAACAAGATTTAAACAATGAAATCCAAGGTAAATGTAACAAGCCATACTGGTAGACTGGTAGACTGGCATGCATTTCACTGGGCAAGGACTGTGGTAATATATAAGGACCTAGGTTAGATACTCGGCACTAAAATCCTACTAGCTTTAAAGGAACGTGTCTTTGCCGTGAAGTATTAGGGACTGAACTTAGGGCTCCGTGCCCTTGCTAGGCAAGTGTCCTACTGCCTGAGCCATTCCCCAGTTCTCCTGCTTTTATCTTCCTTTATCTTCACCTCCCAAGTAGCTGAGATTACAGGCTCCTGACACCATGCCCAGAAATTCACTGTTTTGTAAAAGGTCTTCAAATCAAGCCCCACTCTATATTACCATTCTAAAACTAAGAATGCTTTCCAAAGAATATTTCAGTGTTCACTAGCATTACATGTATAGGGAAGGATACTGCAAGTATCCTGTCCCTTTGGGAAGGGTATGATGGTTAGTCTTGTCAATCTGACTGGACTGAGGACATTGGTGGGTGTGTCAGTGTTCCCAGAGAATAACCAAGGCACTAAGCCCTTTCCTGAATGTGGGAAGTACTAGCCCTTAGGGTAGGGGCCCAACCATTCTTTCTCTATCCCTACTTTCTTCCTCCTTCCCTCCCTCCCCTTCCTTATCCCTCCCCTTCACCTCCTCCTTCTCCTCTCTGCTTCCTAGCCATCAAGAAGTGAGCCACCCTGTTCCACATTCACCTTACTACAATGGATTGAAACCTCTGAAACCATGAGCAAAATGCCTTCACTAGGTGCTGGTGGCTCACAACTACAATACTCAAGAGGCTAAGATTCAAAGGCTTATGATTCTAAGCCAGCACAGAGAGAAAGGTCTGTGAAATTCTCATCTCCAATTAACCAGACATAGCAGGGCTGGAGGCATGGCTCAGTTGGCAGAGCACGAGCTGTAAGCAAGTTGAAAAGGCAAGCAAGCTTGAGGCTCTTAGTCTAAACCCCAATACTGCCAGAAAATAGAAAGTAAATCCTTCCAACCACAAGTTACTCCTGTCACATCTATGTCACAGCAACAGAAAGTTTAATAGAGAAGGAAATAGAAAATATAGGCAAAGTTGTACAGTTTTTGCTTTATCACAGCATCTTTCCCCATGTGAACAATGAAGGTGTCCTGTCAATGTCACTGACAGCCTGAGACAGCCAGAGGTGAAGTTCAAAAGTCATTCGTGACTGGAAGGACTTCCCCAGAGTTACTCAGTGAATGTTAACGTTCTAAGAGTGTGAAGACTACAACACAGAAACTACACATGTAATACACTGCAACTAATCTAGGACTCATGGTTCCAAATCCCTAAGTTATCAGCAGTCTATAGTGAAATGAAAATAAGGACAAGATCACAAGTAAATGCCCAGAGGGCTGCAGTCGAGGCCAGCTCAGGCATAGAGCAAGACCCTATCTGGAAAACAAAAAGAGACTACAAGACTAGTGACATTTTTAAACACACAGGATTGTCCTAATTCTAATTAGTCATGATTCTTAATTTTTTGATACTATCATGAAATGAATATGACAAGAAATGTTTGGGAAAAGGACTTCTAACATTTTTATTTGGTGAAACAAGTTAACGGGCACAGTGGTACAGGCTTGTAGTACTAGCACTTAGGATATGGAGGCAGGAAGACAGGCAGCCTGGGCTACACGGTGAACAAGACCAAGAAAACCCAGTACCAAGGGAACACACACACACACACACACACACACACACACACACACACACACACACACACACACACACACACACACACACACACACACACACACACACACACACACACACACACACACACACACACACACACACACACACACACACCAGGCTCAGATGTGTTGTGGAAGGGCTGACCCCAGTAAGGGGGAGAGTTAACAGTGAGGATGAATTCAGTCAATAAAAACAGAACAATAAGATGGAAGAGGGAGGGGAGAGAGACAAGAGGCAGTGGACTGGGATTCCTTGTATAAAAGTGGGGAAACCTCTTGAAGAAACCCCTCTGGGGAAACTAACTTGTACTACAAGATAAAGGTCTGGAAGGACAAAGAGATGGGGGAGAGAACCCAAGATACAGTCAGGACCTAGAGCCCATCCACCTATGTCCTACCACTGAACTGGGAATCAACTGAAACGCTAGAGAAACGTCACAGTCACACCACGCAGCACTCTGAGCCAGGGACACATCACAGTCATACCACACAGCGTTCTGAGCTGGAGACACGTCACAGTCACACCACGCAGCGCTCTGAGCTGGGGACATATCACAGTCACACCACACAGCGCTCTGAGCCGGGGACATGTCACAGTCACACCATGCAGAGCTCTGAGCCGGGGACATGTCACAGTCACACCTCACAGCGTACTGAGCTGGGAACACATCACAGTCATACCACACAGCATTCTGAGCTGGGAACATGTCACAGTCACTCCGCATGACATTCTGAGCCGGGGACACGTCACAGTTGTACCACATAGTGCTCTGAGCTGGGGACACATCACAGTCACACCACACAGCATTCTAAGCCAGGGACACGTCACAATCACACCATGCAGAGCTCTGAGCCGGGGACATGTCACAGTCACACCACACAGCGTTCTGAGCCGGGAACACGTCACAGTTACCCACACAGAATTCTGAGCTAGGGACAAGTCATAGTTACACCACACAGCGTTCTGAGCTGCAGACATGTCACAGTCCCACCACGCAGCGCTCTGAGCCGGGGACACATCACAGTCACACCCACAGCGTTCTGAGAAAGGCAGAGCTAAATGTGGGCAGTAGAGAAGATCAGTGGTTGCCAGGGATTGGGGAGGGGGTGTAGGTTAGACACAGAGGACTTTTCTTGTAATACAGGGATTTGAACTCAGGGCCTCATGCTGGCTGGATTGGTGTTCTACCACTTGGGCCATGTTTTAACTATTTTTGAAAATATTTTGCCCCAAATGGCTTGAACAATAAATTGCATTTATGCTGGCCAAGGGGCTGAGATAGCAGGCACAAACCAGCAAGTACATCCAGATGAGATGGTGTCTAACATTTGCCAGGTTGGTTTTGAACAGTAATCCTCCCAATCTCCACTTCCCAAGTACCTAGTATTATAGGCATAAGCCACTGCTCTGGAGAAATCATGGATTTTTAGGACAGTGGAATAAACCTGTAAACTATACACATGGGTATGTGTCAGTATCCATTGGCCAAACCCCATAAAACAGACAACAGAAAGAGTAAACACTAGTAGGGCTGCAGGCCAGGCCACGCCAGGCATACAGCAAGACCCTATCTGGAAAACAGAAAAAGGCTACACGACTAGCCAGTAGCCTGGCAAGCACAAGGTCCGAGTTCAATCCTTGGAACCACAAAATTAAAAAGCAAAATACTGACTAATACTCTTGGGTCTCCAATGCCATGCAGAATTAGAACAACATAATGCAGAGCTCTCATTCAAGGGGGGCCATTTAGGTTCTGAATGACCAAATAGTATTTTGGAGTTTCTCATGGAGAGGAGCAAAATGACAGTAAGTATCTAAATAGGTTTGAAATAAACAGAGCTGGGCTCTGTGATATAATGGTTGTTTCACATGCAAAAAAGCCCCATGTTTCAACTGTAGCACTGAAAAGAAGGATTAACAAATTTTGTTGACAATAATTTCAATGAGCTTAAGTTTGAACAAACGAGTTTGATTATACAGTGTATCACGTGTTTAAAATGCAAAATTACAAAAAAGAACCTACACATACTTGGTGGTTTTAGAGTGGAAAGTAATTGCTAAATAATATCTCATGTCTCAATTTAAGACAACATAATCCTATCTTTCAGTATTTGTAAGTTGTCCAGCTCATAATAAACTTCCATCTGTGTGAGTGCTTGGTGAGGGAGTCTTGTCACCATTTCAGCCTCTGCTCCCAGCACTTCTGTTTGTTACATGTCCATACCAGAACATCCTCCAAAGCATTTCATTTCAGCTGAAAATGTTAATTTCACTATCAGATGGTTAAAATGTCTCCATGTTGAGCTAGGCCATTCTCTAATTCCAGGTCTCAAGAGCCTGAAGCAGAAAGACAGTGAGTCAGAGGCCAGCCCCGTTACAAGACCTTGTTTCAAGAAGGAAGCAAAATTTCTGAGTATCACTTGCTCTGGATAATTTGTTTGGTTAAACAAAAATGAAACACAAAATAAATGCATCTCATATAAAATCATTTCAAATCACTGTCTTATGACCAGTGGAGGGTCTTTTCTTCTTTTTCCTTTTCAGTGCTGGGAATCAAATCCAGGGCCTGGACATCTTCAGTAGATTAACACTGAGTTACATCCCATCCCCGGTGAAGCTAGTTTAAAAAGTAAGCCAAATGTCTTTCAATCACATTTACAAGAAGCCAATTTGTATTCAGACCTGAGCCAGACTTATTCGGTTATCACCAGGTAGCTGTTTCAAGAATGTAAAACTGAGATACTATGCTACATGTATGTCAGACTACACTCAGTGCACAAGGATACGCATTTTGTAATCTGAGAACCAGACACATGTTATAAAACAGCAGAAACTATGACACTGAATTCTATATTTTCTACAATACTTAGCTTTTCAATGAATGTGAGATAGCTTCCTTTCCTAGCTATGCTAATCTCTTTGTAAATATGTCAATATTTCCTAACCTCTACAATACAGATCTTCTATTTATATTTTATTTCCAATGAAACAAATTTTAATTACACCCTAAGATATTCTTTTCAGTGGTGACTTTTTTTCAGAGATGACTCTATTACAAGTCAATTAATAAACACGTTGCTCAGTTAGTGGCAGAAAAGTAACTAACTGTGTGTTGGTTGCTGGGAGTTCCCATAGTTCCAAGTATTTAACAACCCTATGGGCTGACTCAGCAAGGAGCGCTACACAGCATGGCCTGACCTGACCTGGTCCAGACAGACTGGGGCTGACTCAGAGCAAGAAGCACTCCACAGCACTGCCTGACCTGGTCCAGGTGGAATGGGCTGACACAAAGCAAGGTACCCTCCACAGCACTGCCTGACCTGACCTGGTCCAGGCACACTGAGCTGACTCAGAACAAGGAGCACTCCACAGCACTGCCTGACCTGACCTGGTCCAGGCACTGAGCTGACTCAGAGCAAGGAGCACTCTACAGCACTGCCTGACCTGACCTGGTCCAGACAGACTGGGCTCAGAGCAAGGTGCACTCCACAGCACTGCTTGACCTGGTCCAGGTGTACTGGGCTGACTCAGAGCAAGGAGCACTCCAGAGCACTGCCTGACCTGACCTGGTCCAGACAGACTGGGCTGACTCAGAGCAAGGAGCACTCCAGAGCACTGCCTGACCTGACCTGGTCCAGACAGACTGGGCTGACTCAGAACAAGGAGCACTCCACAGCACTGCCTGACCTGGTCCAGGTGGACTGGGCTGACTCAGAGCAAGGAGCACTCCACAGCACTGCCTGACCTGACCTGGTCCAGGAAGACTGGGCACAGGTTCACCCAGCCACCATGCTGGTGCTCACACTGTAAACACAAGAGAGGGATTTTCTGTCCTCACTACGTGGAAAGGCACTAGGAATTATCAAAGCCTCAGTGATTCTGGAAATAATTCCTTTCTTATTGTGGTTTCTGAATCAGCTTATGAATGCTACTCACAGAGATGTCCCAATCTGGTGAGGAGTCTCAGGGTCCACGTTCACGACGCTGGGTACCCCAGATGGCAGCAGAACACACACCCACCAACAACAGACTAGAGAGGCTGTCATTGCGTTGACAGGACGGGCACCCCAAAGAAAGAACGGTGCTGGTACCTCAAAAAGACATGTGGAGATAACCCAAGCCACTGCCCGATCTGAAGCTCCTGGGTCCAGGAAACCAGGCTCGGTCTTCACCAAAGTTCCCAGGAGCTCTGACATGGGCTCTCGCCCAGTACCCAACAATGAACCAGCAGCGTGTGGACAGCGACCTCCGGCGGAGAACCATGCCCTCAGGCCAGTTCCGTCCTGACCAGAGAGGACACATTACCGCCCCCCCTTCCGTCCCCCCCAGTCTTCTCCCCTCCCGTCCCCGCCCCTCCCCGCCCCCCCGTCCCACTCTCCGTCCCCCCTCCTCCCGTCCCGCTCCCCGCTCCCCCCCCCCGCCCCCGTCCAGCTTCCCGTTACTCACAGGCCGGCAGCGCCGGGGGGCAGCGCGCCCGCCAGCGCACCCCAGCCGGCCGCGGGCGGCCTCCGGCGGCTGCAGTCCAGCAGCGGCGGGCGGCAGGCGCAGGGCGCGGGGCAGGGCCCAGCGCGGGCGGCGGGCAGCAGGAGCAGCGCCTGGGCGAGGAGCAGGAGCCGCGAGGGGAGCGTCTCCGCACCGACGCCCGGGGGCCCCGGCGCCATCTTCCCCACACGGAGTGCCGCCGGGCGGCGCTGCCTTCCCCCGGGCAGCTCCGCCGGAAGCCAGGCGGCCGCTGACCCTAAGGCCCAGACGCTCGGGTGGAAGGCGGGAGGCGGGCGAGGCGCGGCGGCGAGTGAAGGGGGGGCCACCGGGACTCACTCAGGCCCCACGGACGCCGCGCGCGCGCCCCGCCCCGCGACGCAGCGCCCTCACGCAGAGCGCCAGCCAATCAGCGCCCCTGACGAGATTGCGCGAGGAACGCTGCGGGGGCGGGGCGGAGGCTGAGGCGGGGCGGCATCGGGTCCCGCCCTCGAAGGGGGGGGGAAAGCCAGGGCCAAACTCCTCTGCTTGACTCTGGAGCCCGGGACTTGGCGCTAGGCGGGGCCGTGCGGCGCTGCCGCCGCCGGGGGGCGCCGTGGCCTCTCGGGAGGAAAACCAGCGAGGCGGGCGGCGCTTGGCGGGCTGCGGGCCTTGAGCTGCGGGCCGCACTGTGTCCCCTGGGCGCCTCGAGGAAGGGGCTTGGCGGCGGCGCCTTCCGAGCTTCCAGCCCGCAGCTGCTCTCGGCCACAGTTTGCAGGGCCCCCGGGGAGGACGGGGACTGCGGAACCATAGGGCAGATGCCTCTTCCCTCCGGCTGCGGGCAGCACCGAGCGCCCAGCACCCGCCTTTTGTGGAAGGAGAGAGTTCAAATTTGCCTCCCCGCCCTGCCGGGGGCGTTGCTTCCCTGCGCACGTCAGATCCTCCTCACGCCTCACGCCCAAGATGTGTGAGCTGCCTCACACCTCACCTCAACTCACACCTCACCTCGACTCATACCTTGACTCATACCTCACACCTCAACTCACACCTCATTTCGCACCTCAGCTCACCTGACAGCTCACACCTCATGACTCACACCTCACACCTTGACTCACACCTCAACTCACACCTCATGACTCACACCTGATATTTTATACCTCAACGCACACCTCACACCTCACCTTACACGTCATGGCGGAGCCATGTGGACCCGCCTCACACCTCAACTTACACCTCATACCTCGCCTCATCCTGGAGCAGCACGGAAGACCTAAAGCCGCAGCAGCGGCTCACTCTCCTGCAGTACACTACGACTTCTCATAGAGCACCTGTGTATTGTGCAGGGGGGTGTTCGACTCCAGCCCCGCCCGGGCAGCGGGGAGGCCGGGGCAGCAGGGAGGCCCAGGTGGGAGGCTGGGGCAGCGGGGAGGCCCAGGCGGGAGGCCGAGGCAGTGGGAAGGCCCAGGTGGGAGGCTGGGGCAGCAGGGAGGCCCAGGCGGGAGGCCCAGGCCGCCCGGGTCACGAGCAGGACTGTAACAGGAAGAGAACAGCCTGTGCTAGGTCCTGGCTCCGAGGACCGTGGCCGGCGGGGAGCCCGAGAGTCTCACTTAAACTTTAAGAGGACTTCCAACTCACACTGTACTCCGAAGAAAACCCCCGTGTGCAAAGCGAGCATGCAGGAAGAGCATGGCGAGTTCCCGGTCCCAGCCTCTGCGTCCCAAGAACCGAGCTCTGCTCCTTAGAACACTGTACGTGACAACACCCCAATCTCCATTAAACCAGAGGTATGTGTAGCCATGACTCAGAGAGGGAGAACCATGGGAAAGTGCTGATCCAACCCTGCCCAGCACCACACAGTGCCACAGTGTGAACACACAGCCAGGCCCAAGGGGCTGATGCCTGGACCCCCAGCTACTCAAGAGGCTGAGATGTGAATGAAGAGGTTTTAAGCCAACCAGAGCAGGAGACAGTCTGAGACTCTTATCTCCAATTAACCACCAAAAGGCTGAGTGGAGGAGTGCCTCAGACTGTACAACACCATCCTTGAGAACAAAAATCTCAGGTATAGCACCCATGCCCTGAGTTCAAGTCCCATACCCAGCATAAGAAAAATAAGAAACCTAAACTCTGTAGTTTGTAGTTTCTCAGAAGAAATGTAAAGTCTGTAGTTTGGATCTGGAATGTCCTCAGTGCTCACTCAGTCACCAGCTGTCAGCACTATTGGTAGATGGGGCTTGGGCTCTACAAATCACTGGGGCAAGGAGAGGAGCAAGTGTGTGCCCCCAAGCACTCCTGCTGTGGAGTGCTACCACAGACCCAACACAGGGGTACTATCCCACCATAGACTGAAAGGTAAAACTCTAAGACAAGAAACTATTTCTCTTCATAAGTTATCTCAAAGCTAACACTCTGAGCTTCGATGTTTGCTTGATAAAATCTTAATATACTAAAATAAAAAATACATCAATACCATAAAGTGCCAAAACAATCCTGGGAAAGAAGGAAGGTGGAAGGAAGGAGGGAGGAAGGGAGGGAATCCGAAGCAGCCTAATGTTCATCAAGAGAAGCACCAAACATAAATCTCAATGTTTAATGGAAAAGGGAAACTGCCAAAAATAGGTACATTGTGTCCAAAGTACACAAAGTTCAAAGTTTGCAAAAACAAATACTAGGCAGTGAAAACATGCGCAGAATTGTCAACATCAAGTTCAAAACTACTGTGGCCTTTGTGGAGAGAGAGGGGAAATGAGATTGAGATGCGGAAGAAAAGAAAGGGGGAGAGAGAAAAGGAATGTGCTGTAGGTTGTCTCAATAAGGAAAGAAATCAATATTGGCAGATAGGCCTCCGAGAAGAACAAAACTTCATGATAAGGCCAGGTCCAAGGGTCTCACACTCCTATCTCTCACTATTCAGGAGGCTGAGATCTGAGGATCGAGATTTGAAGCCATCCCAAGCAGGAAAGTCTATGAGACTTATCTCCAATGAGCTGTCAAAAATCTAGTAGTGGAGCTGTGGCTAAGGTGGTAGAGTGTCAGCCTTGAGCAAAAATGTCAAGCAAGTATAGGAGGCCCTAGGGAATTAGCCCAAGTGCGCAACACACACATACACACACACACACACACACACACACACACACACACACACACACACACACACAGAACCCCAACAGCAATGAAACAACTTGGCCTTCTTCTTTCACGTTCTCTTTGGGGCTGCTGCCAGCACAGAAGCTCATAATTCTAGGTAGTTGGCAGGAAGCAGATAGGAGTCAGGTGTCAGCAGACAAAAAGGAAAGGCCTCACTCTTGCTGATGCATGGCTCTCTTGTTCCCCCTCTCTGGGATGGGAGGGAAGGCCCTCAGACCTGTGATGGCTTTCTAGGCTCTTGGGAACCTCCGAGTTCATTTTTTCTCAGCAATCAGCAGGAGCACTCGTGCGTTTCTGGGCTCTGTGACCTCGCCTTGCTCGCCAGCCTTCAAGGACAGGAATGCACCCACAAACACTTTGGCTGACTGAAAGCCCAGGGAACTAGCTTGTATACGTGCATGCGTGCCTGCCTGCATGCTCTCAAGGGAGCTGAAGGCTCGACCTGAACATGGAACCAGGCCAGAGCCTAAGGCTGGCCGTTATCTCTGATCCTGAGCCATCCTGTCCCTGAGCAGGACCCTGGTGTCCTGCCAAATGGACAGGCTCTTGCTTAGTCTAATGAAGCTCTTGCTGACCATCCTGATGAGGTCCCAGGAGACCTGAGCCAGGAGGTTTCTGCTGCCAGCCCTGGTCCCTGTGTCCCCACCCTGGCAGATAGGGTAGCCCCTCCCCATTGCGTCCCCAGCACCAGGTCTATGCACAGGGACTGAACCACAATGACAGCAACAGCTTATTAATTGGACTAATGAGAGGCCTGGGCCGGGAAAGACTCCAGAAGAGTGAGAAGGAGGTGGATGAGGGCAGGAGCATTCGTGCCACAGGAAGAGATGCAGACGCCTGGGTTGGGAGCCCCGTTCTCCCTCGGAATGCTCGGGGAGGGACTGAAGATGGTTGTTACAACTCACATGCCTTATAAGCGAACAGGTAGAGTAGTGTAGAATTCATCATCTTCCTGCCTCAGCCTCCAAGTGGTGAATTATAAGTGTGCACCACCACAACCAGGTTAGTATTTTTTTTGTATTCCTGGACTTGAACCAAGGGCCTTAGGCATGTGATAGACAAGTGCCTTACCATCAATCTACTCCCAGTCCTAGAAGTCCAGGCTCTCAGTCACCACCATTTGGAGAGTGACAGGACATGAGGATCAATACATAAGTAGCAGTCCCTGGGCATTCCTTGATGTGAGACAGAGCACTAACATCTTCAAGGTGCCAGGCACTGGCGGCTTACACCTGTAATCCTAGCTACTCAGGAGGCTGAGATCTAAGGATTACAGTTTAAAGCCAGCCAGGGCAGGAAAGTCTGTGAGACTCTTATCTACAATTAATAAGCAAAAAGCTGTAAGTGAAGGTGGCTCAAATGATAGAGTCTTGAACAAAAAGGCCAGGTAAGAGCACAAGTCCCTGAGTTCTAGTCCCAATACCAGCACCAAACAACAATGTCATATTCAACCCTATGATGCAGCTATGCTTGTTTCCATGTTTTATAAATAGGGAAAGCTAGACTCAGAGAAGTGAAGCCATAGGCTAACGCCACATAACTAGGAAGTGTCAGAGACGAGAGACTGGTTCCCCTGCCCCCTTCTCCAGGCTTATCAGGATCTGCCTTTGCCATGGGCAGGCATCTTGCATGAAAGAAATGAGACGTTCTGGTTTTCCACAGAGGAAGCGCCAAGGTGATAGAGGGGGCTAGGGCCAACTTGACATAGCCAGTGGAGCAAAAGTTCTAAACACTTTTGGGGTCAGGTTGCAGGAGGCAGCTGCACCTGCAGGGTCCCTTCGCAGTGCCCCAGGTCCAGCTCCTGCGAGATCCAGAAGGCCTGAGGAGTGATGCGGCATGGTATTTTCCTCAACATTATTTTCCCACTTTGCTTGTCATGGGTCTTGTACTCCTGGCCGTGATGATTTCCCTTAGCTTTTTCACTCAAGATTGATGCTCTATCACTTGAGCCACAGCTCCATTTTGGATTTCTGACTAATTGTAGATAAGAGTCTTAAGGACTCTTCTGATTAGGCTAGCTTCAACCTGTGACCCTCCAGAGATCAGAGATCTCCTAAGTAACAAGGGTGATGGGCGTGGGCCACCAGCTATTTCCTCCACATTTTGAGGTTTCTGTCAATGAGGGTCATCTTCAGAGGTCGTCGCAGCCAGAGGCCTGTTTGTCCTGAGGAGTTCCAGCTGAGCAGCCACCGGGAACCTGCTGCCACACAGCTGGTAGGGCTGCCAGGTCAGCACGTGGCAAGTGAGTGGGGCTGGCAGGGGCCGGGAGGGCTGGCGGGGCGGGCAGGGGCAGTGCCCTCCTGGCTCCGAGGCCGACTTTACACAGTGGAACCGGGCAAGGGCATGGAGCACTGCCAGATGTACCTAGCTAGCCATCCTCTGCTATGAACAGATTTCATTTTTTGCAAACACAATAGTAGTAATATTAAATTCTTATAGGCAAATTCAGACTTGTTACACAGGAAAATACAAAGGAGAAACTTCCCCTCACTTAAGATAGCTTCTGATGGTCATTTACTAGTTATCTTCTCCTACTTTATCTATGTAAATTGTGGTATAAATATAAACGTGGTTTTTTTATTTAATTGTGTGCGTGCGTGCGTGCGTGCGTGCGTGTGTGTGTGTGTGTGTGTGTGTGTGTGTGTGTGTGTGTATTGGTACCAGGGTTTGAACTCAGGACCTGGGTGCTGTCCTTTAGCTTTTTAACTCAAGTCTGGTACTCTACTACTTGAACCATACTTCTACTTCTAGTTTTTTGGTGGCTAAGTGGAGATGGGTCTCATAAACTTTTCTGTATGGTCTGGCTTCAAATTGTGATCCTCAGATCTCAGCCTCCTGAGTAGGTAGGGTTACAGATGTGAACCACTGTACCTGGCTCCAGCTTTACTTTTTATTTTCTATTATTTAATGCAAAATAAGATTGATGTGTTGATTTACAGTTGGTTAGCAAGTTGTCCCAAGTGTGTGTGTGTATTCTGGTCCTGGGACTTTTAACAGGGCCTGGGCACTGTCTCTGAGCTTTTCTGCTCAAGGCTATAGCACTCTTCCACCTAAGCCACAGTGCCAAGTCTTTGTTTTTGGTAGATGGTTGGAGATGAAAGTCTCAGGACTTTCCTGCCTGGTTTCTAACCGTGATCCTCAGATCTCAGCCTACTGCATAGCAAAGATTACAGGTGTGAGCCATTGGTGCCTAGCCCAGATTGTTTTTACTAAGTCTCATTCCCACTTGGAGTGGGTCAAAGTGCCTGTTTCTGGGGCTGGAGGTGTAGCTTGGTGTGGCGCGGGCCAAGAGCCCACTGGGACATGGGGTGGGAAGGGAGTGCCTGTTTGCTTGCCACCTAGCCAACAAGGACTTGTTATGAAAAGAAAAAAAAAAGCCTTGTCCATTCTCCTATGCCCTTTCGCCTGCTTCCTGGTGCATTTGTGAACTCTGACCTGTGCTCCTTGCAGGCAATTGCTGACGTTATGAGTGGACTGGAAGCCGAGGGAGGAAAGGTGATTAGCATATCCACAGACACAGTGCAGTGCAGTGCAGCCCCGCTGTGGAAGGTGAAGCCAGAGACCACTGTGAGCAGCAAGCTCCAACCTGGGAGGAGTGTGAGCACGTCTCCTTGCTTGACCTTCAGGTAACCCTGCAGCACTGGCTCCCATGATTTGCAGATGAGCAAAACATCAGCCAGTCTGGGTATAAGTTCACTGTGCTGGTAAAAATCAAACTGGGAATAGGTGTCCTACACTGGAGCCTGCTGTCTACAACTTGATACAGTATTGAATATGGCCAGGCATTCACCCTAGCTGCTCGCAAGGGTGAGATCTGAGGATCGCAGTTTGAAGCCAGCCCTGGTAGAAAAAGCCAAGACTCTTATCTCCAAAAAGCTAGAAGTGGAGGTATGGCTCAAGTAGTAGAGTGCTAGCCTTGAACAACAACAAAAAAAGTGAGAGCAAAAGGCCTTGATTTCTAGCTACAGTACCAACACATACACACACACACACACACACACACACACACACACAGGATCCTACGTATAATCTGAGTGTATGTCACACAAGGTACATAAAATGTGGCTAATATGGGAGGCACTAGGAAGTGATTTAAAAACAAAGCCCCGGAGTTCCGGGAAGATGGCGGAGGAGAAGCTGGAATCTGAACAAGCTCTTGCATAGAAAACAGTTTCAGAGTTCCAGTGAACAGTCCCAAGCCAGAGAATCACACCAAGTGTGCCATCACAGGACAGAGAGTTAGTCAAGAGAGGGGAAGCCAAGCAGACACATCTGAGCAGCTGCCGCTGCGGCGGCAGGGTCGCAGCGGCGACCACCGCCGCGGAGGCATACCTGAGACGCAGTCCGGGACGAAGGAGCCAGACGCAGCGGACGAGCGGATTCTACTCAACACCAGCAAGAACCGACAAGGAGCGGACAACTTCATCCTGCACTTTGCAGACCAGAGACGACCCGAGATCCAAGACTCCGCGTGAGTAGAAGCCCCACTTCCTCACTCCTCTGGGAGCAGAGGAGGGAAGGCCACCCCTCCCCCCCCAGCACCGGTGATCTCCATCTTGGATACCGACAAAGCTCGGAGGAGCGGCTAGCTCCAGCTCAGGCCTTGGAATAGAGCTAGTCATTTGGCAGGTCACAGGAACTTGGCGGCAAGGTGACCTCACAGACTCAGTTCCATCCAGGGAGGGGTCGCCCAGCTCAGGCACCAGCCACTGGAGTGGCTCTCCTCGCTGGGTGGCCAGAGCCAGAGGCTGCCCCTCCCTCTAGCAGCCACCACAATCAATTGAAAAACAGAAACCCTGAGAATGGCTCCAGGCTGGGTGCTGTGAGTTTTTTTTCACAAAATAGCCCCAGGGAAAAGCTACTGTTCGTTGAAAGGCCTCAACTCTACCCAGAACCTAGCCTCATCACTGCATCCCCCTCTTTTGTGATTCTCAAAGCAGATCACCCTCCCAGTAAACTAACCTGGGAGGGGGATCTCAAAATCTTGGGTAAAGCAGAGCATTTTCCTGCCTGTTCCAACAAACTGACTTAAGAAACCAATCAAGCCACAGGACCTCAAGCTGACCAGAGACTCCAACCAGACTCTGGTTACAGACAAAAGGGAGATACAGGACACTTCCCACCCCTCCCAAAAAAAAAAAAAAAAAAAAATCAAAGAACTTTTTTATTTCTTCTTCTTCTTTTCTTTTTTTCTTTTTCTTGTTTTGTTTTTTTTCATTTTTTGTTACCTTATATATATATAAAATTTTTTTTTTGCTTTTCTAAAACTTTTATTAATCTTTAATTTTTGCCTCTTCTGAAAAAATAATTGTTTTCCATTAACTTTTTTTTTTCTCCTCTTATAATTTTTATTTTAGGAATACGTGAATGTGTGTTTTCTTTTCTTTTCTTGTCTTCTTTCTCTTTTTCTTTCATTCTTAATTATCTTTTTGTTTTTTTTTCTAGCTCTACTGAACTTCTGATCTTTTCTTCTCACTTTCCTATCCTTTCCATCTTTTCCTCTTTGTTCATCTTTATGTGACTTAACTCTTGTCCTGCACATCCTCAGATAAACCCGTAGTTAACCAGTAGACCCTATCCCCCATTGTGTACACACTTAATCCACAAACTTATTACTCAATTCAAAACCTCTGAGACTTAAATTCACTAATAGCAGTACTTTATACCTATACAATATTTTAAGCATTTTTTTAAAGTTTTTCTCATCTCCTCTATGTCCCTCCCTTTCTCTCAACATATTCATATTCCTCTATAAATAGATGGTCTTTTAATCTCTAAAATAACATTAATTTTTACGTTTCTATTTTTTTTCTGGTCTCTTTTCATTCCCCTTTCCCTTATTCTTTTTCTCTCTCTCTCTACTTACATCCTACCCAACCTATTTCCTGCATTGTGATTAGGACATAGTTAACTCTCCCTGTGCCTCCCCACACCAATCTATTCCTATTTTTTACCCACATCTCTTCCTAACCCTAATAATTTCTGGCTTTCCAAATTCTTCTCTGCGGTTCGAAGTTCTTTAACATATAGTTGTTTGATGTCGAATAGATGTATCTGTTGAACTAGATTGTATCTGTAGACTATTGACTGTACAAATGCAAACTTTGGTTGATGGTTGCCTTAAGATAGTGTTCTAGCACAAAACTGGTGCTATCTTCATCTCAAATGGGCAGAGTAAGCCGGAAAAACACAAGAAAAATGGCAAATTCGGGTATCTCAATTCCCAATCCTGATAATCAGGGGTTAGAACAGATAATGAATAATCCAGAGGAGAGTTCCCAAACAGCTCTACAAACACTGGTGGCAAACATGATAAATGAAAAGTTTGACAACGTACAAAGGACTCTGTATGAGCGTGATAGGGAGAGAGAGGAGGCATCCCAGAAGTTTATACAGGAATATCATAAGCGTGAGGAAGCTACTCAAAAACTGATACAGGATTTGCGTGAACAACTTGAGAATACTCAAAGAGAAAGGGAGGAATGGCGTGAGCAGGCTGAGAACACTCAAAGAGATCTGCAGGAATCCCACGAACGGGAGGAAGCTAATCAAAGAGTAATACAGGAATTGAGAGACCAGGTAGAGAACACACAAAGATCACTAAAGGCATTCATGGAATCCATTAACAAAGAGCTGAAGGAAGTCAGGGAGACCACAAAGGGAATGCTGAATGGAACCCAACAGAAGGAATGGGAGCCCAAAGAAACCATAACCAATCAACTAAGTGATTTGAGGACAAACACTGAACACCAAATTAAGGAAGTAAAGAAATTCATACAAGACCTAAAACAGAGCTTCAACAAAGAACTTGAAGCCATCAAAGCTGACCAACTAGAAGGAAAAGAGATAAAAAACAAAGTAGAGAGTCTTGACAGCAGGTTAGACCATGCAGAAGATCGAATCTCAGGGATTGAAGACAGCCTAGATATTATAGAGAAAGAACATACAACCATCCAAGACAAGTCCAAGAAATATGATAGATCTATCCAACACCTGGAAGACACCATCAGAAGGCCTAATCTAAGGATAATGGGTGTAGAGGAACACCTAGAAACAGAAGTTAATGGTCTAGGAAATCTGTTTAACAGGATCCTAGCAGAGAACTTCCCAAACATGCAAAAAGATAGGCCTGTCCAGATACAAGAAGCCTTTAGAACCCCAAATAGACCAGACCAGAATAGGACATCCCACCGTCACATTATAATCCACACAGGATCAACTCAGAACAAGGAAAAGATCCTTAAAGCTGTCAGGGAGAAAAGGGTAATCACTTATAAAGGGAAACCAATTAGAATCACCTCAGATTTCTCAGCAGAGACAATCAAAGCAAGAAGAGCCTGGAATGATGTATGCCATGCCCTAAAAACAAACAACTATCAACCAAGAATACTGTACCCAGCTAAACTCTCCTTCATAACTGAAGGCCAAATAAAAACCTTCCATAGCAAAGAAAAATTGAAACAATACATCTCCACCAAACCAGCCCTACAAAAGATTCTTAAAGATGTCCTACACATAGAAAACCAACAAGACCGCAATAAAGGCCAAGAAACTGCACCCAAACTGAGAATCCAAGAACCATAGGAAGAACCCAGTTTTCGCAGCCCCCAAGAAGGTAGATAACATGGCAGGAACTCCCAAATACCTCTCAGTCCTATCTCTTAATGTTAACGGACTGAACTCTCCAATTAAGCGACATAGACTGTCTAGTTGGATTAAAAAACAAGACCCTTCTATCTGCTGCCTGCAGGAGTCACATCTTGCCCATAAAAACAAACACATTTTCAATGTTAAAGGCTGGAACAAAATCTACCAAGCAAACGGACCGCATAAACAGGCGGGAGTTGCAATCCTAATATCAGATAAAATAGACTTCAAATTAAAATTCATGAAAAGAGATAAAGAAGGTCGCTACATACTAATTAAAGGATCTCTCCTTCAGGAGGATATTACAATTCTAAATATCTATTCGCCAAACAATGGAGCACCCAAATTTATCAAAGAAACACTACTTTCCCTCAAATCCCATATAGATCCAAAGACATTAATCGTTGGGGATTTTAACACACCACTCTCCCCACTAGATAGATCAACTCGGCAAAAACTCAACAGAGAAACCGCAGATCTAAACAGCTGCATAGATCAACTAGACTTAACAGACATTTACCGAACATTTCACCCAGCAGCATCAGAATACACGTTTTTCTCAGCAGCACATGGAACGTTTTCTAAAATAGACCACATTTTAGGCCACAAAGCAAACTTGTCTAAATTCAGAAACATTGAAGTTATACCTTGCATTCTCTCTGACCACAAGGGAATAAAGATAGAACTCAACACCAAAAGCCACCAAAGAAAGTCCGGTATCACATGGAGGCTGAACAACACACTGCTGAATCATGAGTGGGTCATGGAAGAGATTAGAAAGGAAATTCAAATGTTCATGCTATTCAACATAAATGAACACACAAAATACCAGCTCCTCTGGGACACAGCAAAGGCAGTACTCAGAGGCAAGTTTATAGCTCTGAGCTCCTACATCAACAAATTGGAGAGATCTGAAACTAACAATTTAATGACACATCTAAACCTCCTTGAAAAAGAGCAGCAAGATAAACCCCAATCCAGTAGACGGAAAGAAATAATCAAAATTAAATCAGAATTAAATGAATTAGAATCCAAAAAAACTATAGAAAGAATCAACAAAACAAAGAGTTGGTTCTTCGAAAAACTTAACAAAATTGACAGACCCTTAGCAAATCTTATCAGAAAAAGAAGAGAACACACCCAAATTAATAAACTCAGAGATGAGAATGGAAACATCACCACGGAAACAAGCAAGATTCAGAACATTATAAGGGAATACTTCTCAAAACTTTATGCTAATAAGTTTGAGAACTTGACAGAAATGGACCTCTTCCTAGCAAATATTGACATGCCAAAACTAAACCAAGATGAGGTAAACTATCTTAACAGGCCCATATCAAGCATTGAAATAGAAACAGCAATAAGAGACCTCCCAGCTAAGAAAAGTCCAGGACCAGATGGTTTTACAGCGGAATTTTACAAGGCCTTCAAAGCAGAGCTCACACCAATTCTCCTCCAACTCTTCAATGAAATTGAAAGAGAAAGCTCACTACCGAACACATTCTATGAAGCCATCATAACCCTCATCCCAAAACCAGGTAGGGACTCATCAAAGAAAGAGAACTATAGACCCATTTCTTTGATGAACATTGATGCGAAACTTCTCAACAAAATTTTGGCCAATCGACTTCAACAATTCATCCAAAAAATCATACACCACGATCAAACAGGATTCATTTCAGGGATGCAAAGCTGGTTCAATATACGCAAATCAATTAATATTATTCATCACATCAACAGGAGCAAGAATAAGAACCACATGGTTATCTCAATAGACGCAGAAAAAGCATTTGACAAGATCCAACACCCCTTTATGATGAAGGTTTTGGAAAAATTAGGAATCCATGGAACATTCCTCAATACAATAAAGGCTGTATATGACAAACCTACAGCCAGCATTATACTCAATGGTGAAAAACTAAAGCCATTTCCTCTTAACTCAGGAACAAGACAAGGATGCCCACTCTCTCCACTTCTCTTCAATCTAGTATTAGAATGCCTAGCTACAGCAATAAGACAAGATGCAGACATAAAGGGGATCCAAATAGGGAAAGAAGAAATAAAACTCTCCCTCTTTGCAGATGACATGATCTTGTATTTAAAGAATCCCATAGACTCCACTCCCAAATTACTCAAGCTGATTCAAAACTTTGGCAAAGTAGCAGGTTATAAAATTAACCCCCAAAAATCAATGGCTTTTCTGTATGCCAACAATGAGAAAAGTGTGGCTGAAATTAGGAAAGCAACTCCATTTGTAATAGCCTCACAAAAAATAAAATACCTAGGAATTAACTTAACTAAAGAAGTGAAGGACCTCTATGATGAAAACTTTAAAATCTTGAAAAAGGAAATCAACACAGAACTTAAAAAATGGCAAAACCTCCCATGCTCCTGGATTGGAAAGATTAACATCGTGAAAATGGCAATACTGCCCAAGGCTATCTACAAATTCAACGCAATACCTATCAAAATTCCACCCTCATTCTTCAAGGAAATAGAAGAGGCAATCCAAAAATTCATATGGAACAATAAAAGACCCCGAATAGCAAAAACACTCCTCAACGGAAAGAATACTGCTGGAGGAATATCAATACCAAATTTCAAACTCTACTATAAAGCCATAGTAATCAAAACAGCTTGGTATTGGCATAAGAACAGACCTCAGGACCAATGGAATAGAATTGAAAACCCAGAAATGAACCTACAGACCTATAGCCAGCTAATCTTCGATAAGGGAGCTAAAACAATAGAATGGAAGACAGACAGCCTCTTCAGTAAATGGTGCTGGCAAAACTGGTTAACTACATGTAGAAAACTAAAGCTAGATCCTTATATATCACCCTGCACCAGAATCAACTCCAAATGGATCAAAGACCTTGAACTCAAAGCAGACACTCTGAAAACATTACAGGATGGAATAGGAGAAACCCTGGGTCTCCTTGGCTCAGGCCGAAATTTTCTGAATAGAGACCCGGAAACACAACAAATCAAAGAAAGGCTGGACAAATGGGATTGTATAAGGTTGCAGAGCTTCTGCAGGGCAAATGACATAGCTAGCAAGATCAATAGAAAGCCCACGGACTGGGAGAAGATCTTTACTAGCCATACAACGGACAAGGGTCTCATATCTAAAATATACTTGGAACTCAAAAAATTAAACCACCCAACAACAAATCCTCAAAGAAACAACTGCCCAATAAGTAAGTGGGCGAAAGACTTAAAGAGAAGCTTCTCTGAAGAAGAAAGAAGGATGGCCAATAGACACATGAAGAAATGTTCAACATCCCTAGCCATAAAAGAAATGCAAATCAAAACAACATTGAGATATCACCTCACTCCAGTTAGAACAGCAAAAATCAAGAACTCTAACAACAACAGATGCTGGAGGGGATGTGGACAGAAAGGAACCTTACTTCATTGTTGGTGGGAATGTAAACTTGTTCAACCACTTTGGAAAGCAGTATGGAGGTTCCTCAAAAGACTCCACATAGAGCTCCCCAACGACCCAGCAATCCCACTTTTGGGCATTTACCCAAATGATCACAAACAAGGCCACACTAAAGCTACCAGCACAACTATGTTTATTGCAGCATTATTTACCATAGCTAAGACATGGAACCAACCCAGATGCCCCTCAGTAGATGAATGGATCAAGAAGATGTGGTATATATACACAATGGAATTCTATGCCTCCATCAGAAAGAATGACATTGCCCCATTTGTTAGGAAATGGAAAGGCTTGGAAAAAATTATATTAAGTGAAGTAAGCCAGGCCCAAAGAAACATAGGTCCCATGGTTTCCCTTATTTGCAATATCTAGTATAGGTATGAGTCAAGCGGAAAAAGTCAGATAATGTGATGTTAGGAAAATAAAACCTCAAATATGTATTTTAATGTTTTTGTTTCTTTCATGCATGTGTTTCTAATGCATTTATAAGATTATTTCTTTGTTGCTTTGTGTGTCCCTCCCCCACAGTGTAACCCCTGCTTTCACTATATTTGATGTCAGTATAACATGTGGAGGAGACGGGGACAAACAAGTCGTTTAAGGATTCAGGTGGACCTGTTGCAACAATGAGAAGTACAAAATGTCATGTCAAAACCAGCTTTACAATGTCGGTGGGGGGGGGGGGGGAGGGGGGGTATGATTGGGTGGGAGGGAGGGGGGAGGCTGGGAAGGGAGGTGAAGGGTAAACAAAGGAGGAGGATGCAATGCTTGGTAAGAAATGTATGCATTATCCTGCCCATGTAATTGTAACCCCTCTGTACAGTATGTTCTCAAATAAAATAAAATAAAATTAAAAAAAAAAAAAAAAAAAAAAAAAAAGCCCCACCTTGCTATGACCTGATAGGCCCTGATAAACACATAGGTGTGTCTGCAACTCAAGCAAATTGGGCAATGTTAGATTATAAATGGATCGCTTATGGTCAGAGCTCTGGGATGGGCTGTGGTCAGGGAGTCCCCTCTTATCTTTGTGGAGGGAGGATGGAACCCTGGACATTTCACCTGCCAGGGCAGTGCCAGTCCACAAGCTACAAACCCAACTCCTCAAGTCCACACATTCGAGGCTTGACCTGGGACAGCTAAATTCAGTTCCCTGGGCCTGCTCATCTGAAGAAAGAGAAGCCATTCTTGTCTCATTAGATGGTTGGGTGGATACAATGAGGTAATGCATGTAAGGTAACTTGCAGTGTTCCTGGAACATATGTCTCAACAAGTGCTAATTATTGTTACTTCTGTTACAGGTTTGCCTATTACATTAATCTATTTTCTGTTGTTGCAATAAGATACCCAAGATGGAGTAATTTGCATAAAAATCTGTGTAGCTCAAAGGGCTGTGGGCTGGAAAGTCCCTGAGCTTGATCCTGGCATCTGGCAGGGGCCTTTTGTTGGAGCGGGGATGCTACCAGAGTTGGAACTCAAAGCCTCTTGCACTTGTTAAGCAGGTGCTCTACCACCAGGCCATACCTCCAGCACTTTTAGTTGTTTGGGGATAAGAGCTTGTATTTATACTTGGTGCTGTGTGGACTATAATCCTCCTATTTATGTTTTATGTGTAGCTGGAATGCCAATACCTGCCATAGCTGCTAGTGGAGATGGAGTCTTTGGCTCTGGCTAGTCATCAGTTTCCACCCTCCAGATTTCTGCTTCTCAAGTGCCTTGGATTACCGTCCAGAAACACTGACCCTTTCACAGCAGAGCTACTCCGAGGGAAATAGTTTAATCTCTAAGTGGATTAATCCATTCGTGAGGACACAGACCTCGTGCTCCTGTCACCTCCCAAAAGCTTCAGCCCTGAAATACTATTAACATATGACTGGGGATTAAGTTTCTAACACATGAAATTTTGGGAACACATTTAAACCCTAGTACCTCTGTATTCTTTTTTTTGGGGGGGGGGGGGGGTGGGGTTTCTGGTTGTGGGGCCTGAACTCTGGGCCTGAGCGCTGTCCTTCAGCTCTTCAGCTCAAGGCTAGCACTCTACCACTTGAGCCACAGCACCACTTCTGGCTTTTTTCTTTTTTGCTTATGTGGTGCTGAGGAATGGAACCCAGGGCGTCATGCATGCAAGGCAAGCACTCTACCACTGAGCCACCTTCCCAGCCCTTTTTTTTTTTTTTTGTACTAGGATTTTTAGCTCAGGGCCTCAAGCTTGCTAGATAGGCTTTCTACCACTGCATCATGCTTCTAGCAACTTGTTCTTGTTTATATCTAACATAGTTCAACTACAGATAAAACACATCATAAGACTGAAGAATCAGCAACAATGAAAGATTACAGTAGAGTTTTCAACTCTGGCTGCCTATCAGAATTACCTAATGAGTGAGATTAAAATATTGATATCTAGGCCAGTGAAATCAGAATTTCTGAATATGTTGAGAATCACTAGATTAAGCAGAGGCTGTCTAGAATGTGAAATTTTCTCAGCTTTGAAGAATCTGTTTTAATTGAACAATGAAGCTGGATGAGATTGGTTTGAGGATGGAGGAGCAGGGAACAGGGTTCTGATCATGATAGTTCTATTCATACCTGGACATGTTAAAATAAAATCTCTTTGTATGACTAATTGATACTAATTAAAAATAAGTAAATAGGGCTGGGAAGGTGGCTCAGTGGTAGAGTGCTTGCCTCGCATGCACGAGGCCCTGGGTTCAATTCCTCAGCACCACATAAGCAGAAAAAAAGCCAGAAGTGGCTCTGTGGCTCAAGTCGTAGAGCACTAACCTTGAGTTGAAGAGGTGAGGGACAGCCTCCAGGCCCCAAGTTCAAGCCTCCACGACCGACAAAAAGAATATAAATAAAATAAAAATAAAAATTTTAAAAAAGAATTACTGAATGAGGTTTGTGCACCCATGTTCCCAGTAGTGATGTGTGTGTGTGTGTGTGTGTGTGTGTGTGTGTGTGTGTGTGTGTGTGTGAATTCAGGGTCTCATGCTCTCCCTTAGCTTTTTCACTCAAGTTGGTTCTCTGCCACTTCAGCCACACCTCCTCTATTTCCACACCTCTATTGCTGGAGATGTGAAACTCATGGATGTGCTTAAGCTAACTTTGAACCACAACTCTCAGATCTTAGCTCCTCAATAGTTAGGATTACAGGCATGAGCTGCCAGCCCAGGTATGTGCTTTCATCTTTCGTTTTCCTTAGCAATCTGTACCTGGGATTTCCTGTCCCTCTCCTCAATGGAACAAAGCCAGGAATGCTTCAAGATCCAGCTCAAATACTGCTTGCCCCCCTGTGCCCAGGCAGGACCCAGGGCATTCTTTGGCCTTTTCAAGAGACTTTGTGCAGGTCCTCAATGTGGTAAAACCAAGTATGCTCCTGTATGGGAGTCTCCAGCCGGACTCAGGGCTTCTCGCCTTTTCATTGCAGTGGAGTGGAGGTACACTGGATGGCTGGCATGAACTGACTCCCAAGGAACCTGGATTCAAATATCAGCTCTGAGGCCAGAGACAGAACTTGGAGACAGTGCTTGGCTGACATAGGCTGGCTCTGACCCCCAGCACTGCCAGCACACATGCGCACACATGCATGCGTATACATGCACACATGCATGCATGCACCCACATACATGCACACTCCGCCCCCCATCCCAGCTCTGCCACTTATCAACTCAGTAACCTTAGGTAAAATATTTGACTTTTCTTTGCTTCCCTTTCCTTTCCTGCAAGGTGGGGGTTAGAAATAGCAACATAGCTGGAGGAAGGAGGAGAGAAAGAACAATCCTAGCCAAACAGTCCTCACACAGATAACGATAAGGTAAATAGGGTGCTCCATCCAAAGTCCGTTAGCAGGGAGCTCTGCAGAGGTTGATTAGTGACCATGACAAGGGCAATTAGCACCCTCCTTGTCCCATCCACATGCCACACATGCTTCAGCTGCTAAGGAACAAGTTTCACATTGTTGAAAGTGAACAATGACCAGATTTCTTAACCTCACTGCAACTACTTTAATCCCAGAGCAGAGGTAGAATACAATTCTGTGATTACTGCTGAGTCTCAAAGACTTTGCCCGCTTCCTCCCCCAGGAAAGAGGGAAATAAGGGAGGCTTTGAAGGAGTTTGCAGCTCAGGCTTTGCATTCCCCGTAATTAGGGCACCTCTGAACATTCTTCCCTAAGACAGCTTTGTCTGTTCTACAGATAACCCATTTAGAAAAGTTTTTCTAAATCCATTAAGCAGACTGGCATTTTTTAAAATCAGTACTGAGGCCTTGTGCTTACCTTGGGCTGTACCCCAGCTCCAAACATTTTGTTTTAATGTTTTCACTTAAAAAAAATTAGCAGGGCATAAGTGGCTCACACATGTCATCCTAGCTACTCAAGAAGCTGAGGTCTGAGGATGGCGGTTTGAAGCCAGCCTGGTCAGAAAGGTCTGTGAGACTCTCAGCTCCAAGTAACCACCAAAATGCTGGAAGTGGCGCTGTGGCTCAAGTGGTAGGGTCCTTGTCTTAAGCAAAGAAGCTCAGGGACAGCACCCAGGCCCTGAGTTTAAGTCCCTGGAACACACAGACTTTCCTGCCCAACTTCCTAGACCAGGCACCTGTGCCATTCCACAAACTCTCACCCTAGAGAGCGGTATGCTTATTTCTATGTTCTGCTATCACCATCCTGATTGCTTTAATAGTATTTAAATGAGGGTCATTGTATTTTCATTTTGTGCTGAGTCTGGAAGTTACTGATGCCTTCTGATACCTGGCTTTTCCTTAACCCCATCCGTCTGGGAGTGAAGAGCCCGGAACACCCATTCCCTACTTAGGGCCTATGAATGTGCTCTTCCCACTTGGAGTTTTGGTCTAATGCCAGGCTCAAAATTGCTACAGAGCTGCAACCAAGTGAATGACTTACAAGGGATGAAAGTGGGCAATAGCTGGTGGCTCTGAGGCAGGAGTCTGACCAGGGTCCCTGGGATGTCCATGGCCTTGGGGAGAGGCAGTGGGCGCAAGGTGGGAATGGAGCTGTCCACTGGTCCTTGCAGAATGGCTGTCCAGTCTATGAGAACCGAGTCCAGGGCAGTGCTGCATCCACTACTAAACGTGTCACATAGAAGCCACATTTATCTAGCTACTGTCACAGATGCTTGCCCAGCTAGCACTTCCAAAGCAATAGAATAGCGGGGCACGGTAGCCCATTCCCGTTATCCTAGAACTCAAGAGGCTGACCCAGGAGAATCATTCCCAGCTGACCTTGACAGTGGCACCCTGTCTCAAGAAACAAACAATGGTAGGGAAGAGGGTGGAAATATGGAAAGGTGACACTAATAAGACACATATGGATTGACATGTTGCATTGAAGCCTCTTGGCACAACTATTTAAAGATAATAAAGAGCCATAATCCTAGCTATTCAAGGAGCGGAGGTCTGAGGACCAGAGTTCAAATCCAGTCTAGCCAGGACAGTCCATGAGATGCTTAGTTCCAATTAACTACAGAAAGCCAGAAGTGGGGGGCTGGGGATTTAGCTCAATGGAAGAGCACTTGCCTGGCAAGTGCAAGGCCCCAAGTTCAGTCCTCAGCTCTGGAAAAAAACAAAAACAAAAAAACAAAACAACAAAAAAAAACAGAAGTGGCGCTGTGGTTCGAAGTGATAGAGTGCTAGCCTTGAGCAGAAAAGCTCAGGAACAGTGCCCAGGGCCTGAGTTCAAGCCTCAGAATCCATGAAGAAAACAACAACAAAAGCCAGGGCAAGAATGCCTGGCCCTGAATCCCAGCCCCAGTACTGGCATACACACACACCATGCACACTCACACATGCATATGCATACACATATGCATGCATGTGCGTATGCACACACACTCACACAGATTTGGCTGCTGCTCTTGCCTTCCCGGCCTCCCCCACAGTATAACCCCATCTTTTCTCCCATACATTACCACGGCCTCCCTCTAGGGAGGTCAGATGGTTTTCTGGGCTCGTTTAGGTAGGAAGTCACCTTTACCAAGGGTGTCAGCTATAGCCAGAGCTGTGGGGGAAGAGGGGGAGAGGGAAGGAGAAGGAGGTCATGGCACTGCACACACCAGCAGTGCAGCTGTGACCTGAACTCCTCTGGATCAATCCTTGCTTCCTTGCTACCTCCCAGCATGAGGACGGCCACACCGAGACCTGATACACAATGATCCCACACCGTCCAAAGAGACAAAGGCAGGTCTGATGAAGGAAGGTTTGTTTGGTTTGGTTTGGTGTTTTAGAAGTCTGAGCCTTGACAAATTGCCTGTGAATCCTTCCACATGGAAAGTTTCCATCATCATCATTGCTCATCATGGCTTCCCTTTTCTAACCATCTTTCTGTTCAAGGTGAGCAGAGGTGCACCTGGGGGCAGGGCTGAGGGTTGGGGCTGTGGAGGTCATAGGGTTGTGGGGTCGGGCTCAGCCAGCTGTTGGTGGGGGAGTCCCGGGATACCCAGGACTTGGCCCGTCTCTCTTCTCTGCATGGTTCAACAAGGTTCTGCAGGAGCCTCTGTGGTGACATGACCTACGGCCCACCCAGCTCTGGCCTCCCTCCTCCGCTCCTCAGCCTCTGCTGCTTGGCAGTGGGCAGCAGGGGGCGGCCTGGCCCTGGGGAATGACCAGTCACCTCAGGTGGGGCTGTGACGGCCCAAGCCCCTGGACTGAACTGCCCCCTTCACCAAGGGACACCGACTTGTCTCCCCTCCTCTCCCCTCCCCCCTCCTCTTCCCCTTCCCCTCCCCTTCCCTCCTCCTCTTCTCCCTTCTTCCCTCCCCCCTTATCTCCCCCCTCCCCTCCCCTCCTGCCTCCTGTCTCTATCTCCATCTCTTCCTTCCCCAAGTTCTTGCAAACAGCAGGGCATGGACAGGTCTTCAGTGGAGAAAAACAAATCCAGGGTCCTAGTGAGGGAAATCATAGGAAAATGAGCAAGCAGCACTTGCAGGTGCAGGAAAGTGGATGGCTACATGTGCGTGCATGCGTGTGTGTGTGTGCGCGCGCGCGCGCATGTGTGCAGGGCGGTATCCTATGTAACTCCGTCCTACAGTGAACCTTCACGTACGTTAAAAATCTCCCCCAGGCTTGTTGAAACACCTTCTGAAAATTGAGACAGAGGAAATAAATGCCTTTTCCATCACAAATCAAAACATGCTTTGCTCTGGGTACAGCACTCTGGAGGTACATGCAGGAGGCCAGCCTGGACATGGAGCCCTGCCTCAGGGGAGCGGAGGGAGGAGCGAGGGGGAAGGACCCTCTCCTGGGCCTCCCCTTGGAGCAGGGGGGAGGTGGGGCCAGGTGTGAGCCTTCTTCACTGCTCTGAGCTGTTCCCAGGCGCTGTGCTCTATGGAAGCCCTGGCTGGGTGATGGGTGAGTGAGGTCAGGGTGCTGTGCTGACCTGTTGTAACTCCCTGGCCCGGCCAAGGTGCTGTGCTGTAAGTCCCTGGCCCACGGCCTCCCCCAGACCCTCCCACATCCAGGCCAGAAGATCTCACAGATCACCAGGGCTGTATCCTCCTCCCTCCCGTGGAGAAAAAGCAGCCGATGTTCCCCCTGGAGCGTGGGGTGGCGTCAGATAACAGGCCCACTCTCCATGGATGCTTCTCTTATCCCAGCTGACAGGAAACCACAGCAGGCCCTTTCTTCACGGGGTGGAGATGAGCAATCATTCCAGAGCCCAGAGCTTCCTGTCCCCTACTCAGCTCCCTGAGACCCTAGGACCTCTGGGGTGGGGAGCCCTTACCCAACAGACACCTAAAGGCCCTTGGACCAATTTAAAGAGAACCAACCACTCCCCTCTGCTTATACACCTAAAGATAACCAGTAGAAATGTTCCGCATATTTTGTGTGTGCAACAGGACTGGGGCTTGAACTCAGGCCCTCGATCCTCTCTTAGTTTTTTCTACTCAAAGCTAGCGCTCTACTTCTTGAGCCACAGTTCCATTCCCCGTTTTTGGGTAGTTAATAGGAGATGAATCTCTTGGACTTTCCTGTCCAGGCTGGCTTTGAACCTTGATCCTTAGATCTCAGCCTCCTGAGCAGCTAGGATTACAGGTGTGAGCCACCAGTACCAGGCTTTCTCTTCAAGCTTTAGGAAATGATAACAGCAGAGCCCCAGACCGCAGGGCAGCCTGTTCCTCGCACCCAAAATCCCAGTCATTCAGGAGACTGAGATCTGAGGATCGTGGTTTGAAGCCAGCCAGGGCAGGAAAGTTCATGAGGCTCATCCCCAATTAACTACAGAAAAAGCCAGAAGTGGCACTGTGGCTCAAGTGATAGAGCTCTAGCCTTGAGCAAAAGAAGCTCAGGAAAAGTGCCCAGGCCCTGAGTTCAAGACCCAGGACTGGCACCAAAAAAAAGAAAAAAAGGCAGAACCCTTATAAATGAGGCTTGAGGGAGGGTGTTTGCCCTTTGTACCATATAAAAATCACCATCACTGAGAATGGCTCTCACCGGCCACCAATCTACTGGTACCTTAATCTTGGACTTTGCAATACCCATAACTATATGCAGTAAATTTCTAAAGCTTAATTTGTGCGTGTTGCTCAGGCATGAACCCAGGGCCTTGTACATGTGCTCTACTTGAACTACACCCCCAGCCCAAGTTCTGTAGTTTATAAATAACTCACTCTGAAGTTGGGCATGGTAGTACACATCTGTAATCCAAGCACCTGAGAGGCAGAGGTAGGATTTCGAGTTGGAGGACAGCTGGGTTACAGAGTGAGTCTCTGTCCCAAACACAGGAAGAAAGCACCCAGCTAACGGTGTGTTGTTATAGCATTCTGATCTGACTACAACAAACATCTCTCAGACTCCTTTGTCCCCATTTATGACACATGCCAGTCAGGAGAATTCTCCATTTTCCCCCAGATTTCTTTCAATAGCACAATGTTCAAAGCAGCCAATGCCAATAAGACTTTCCCTGTCCAGACCCTGGAGCTAAATACTGAGGACTGTTATCAGAAGTTACCGGAGACACTGTTTCAGATCAGGTTCCTGCATTGGGACCCAACAAACCATGCTCAAAATCAAAATGGAGTTAGCTATGCCAAAGAGCCATATTCCCAGTCTGAAACTATACTATTTCTTTCACCAACAAGGACCTGCATTACACAAATAGCTAACTTTCCCAACAGGCCAGGACAAATAGGCATGGTACCTTCTACTCTACACATGCAAAAACAATCTGAAATAAACTGACGTTAACCAATCAGTTATTTTTCTATTATTCTGTCCACCTTATAGGGCAAGTTTTTTGTTCTTTTGTTTCTTTCTATGAAATGAATCTGCTGAGCCCAGCCCACTAGAACACGTACTTTGTTTTAAGGATTAAAATATTGCTCAATTCTAGAATGAAAATAGAGCACATTAAGAATGTCCAAATTAGCCAGGCGCCAGTAGCTCACACCTGTAATCCTACCTACTCAGAAGGCTGAGATCTAAGGATCATGATTCAAAGCCAGCCCAGGCAGGAAAATCCATGAGACTCATATCTCCATTAACAACCAAAAAAGCCAGAAGTGGAGATGTGGCTCAAATGGTAGCGTGCTACCTTGAACTAGCTTAAGTTCAAGCCCCAGGACTGGCATGCACATGCGTGTACACCCACACACACACAGAAAGAAAAAGGATATCAAAACTAAATTGTTACAATTTTGCTTTTGACAGGATGCATAGTCTCTTGTTAAACCAAGTGCTAGATCTTGTATGAGAGAAAAAAAAATTTTCTACCCTCAGTAAGTTCTTAACTGTAACAAAAGACAGATTGGCAGAAGAAAAACAAACACAAGTTTATTAATACAAATGACGTATATATGGGAGATGCTCAGGATAAATCTCCAGAGAACATCTCACAAAAGTTTTTAGGCTTTAATACCAGCATTTTTGGGCTGGGAATGTGGCTCAAGTGGTAGAGCACTCGGATAGCAAGCAGGAGGCCCCAAATATCAAATCTCAGTACCAGAAGCAAACCAACAATCAAACAAAAACCTGTTCTGGACACCAGCATTCTCTGAAACAAAGGAGGAAAAAAGAGCAGAGGGGCAAAAGATGGGTGTGGGATTCCAGAACCAGCTAGGCAGACAATGTCCAATTAACTAGCAAAATGCCGAAAATGAAGGTATAGTTCAAGTGGTAAAATGCCAGCCTCAAGTGAGAAGGCCAGACAGAAACTTGAGCTCCAGGAACAGCAAATGAGTATGGAGTGAGTAGAAAATCCTGAAGAACATCAGAGGAAGGAAGAAATGGCACACTGGAGAAAAGGATGGAGTTTAGATTTAGAGTGAGTTAGCACAGAGACAGAGGCCTGGCCAGATTCTTGGGGTACAGCTCACAGGTGTGATCATCTACTTCAGTGAACCTAGGTCGCCAGGCCTGCCCATGCCAACAACTGATAGCAGGAGCAGAGACGGCCATCAGTGGGGTGTGCTTTTCTTTTACTTCTGGTGCTGGTGCAGGGTCTTGAATTCAGAGCCTTATGCTCTGGCTCAGACTTTTCACTCAAGGCTGGCGCTCTGCCACTTGAGCCACATATCCACTTTCAGCTTTTTGCTGGTTGATGGGAAGTAAGAGTGTCATGGACTTACCTGCCCAGGCTGGCTTCAAACCTCAGGTCTTAGATCAGCCCCCTGAGTAGCTAGGATTATAGCATAAATCACTGATGCCTGGCATCCTTTTCTTTTTAATGCATTGAGTTTGGGTTATGGTGACATATTCCTGCATTAGAAGAAGAAAGCAGTCAATTCTGAGCCAAATGAGTGACTGTTGCCCAGGAAAGGCAACCGAATGACACTATCATGGAAGATGTTACACCAACTTTTTAGTCAGAGAACAAAAGAGTGCCATAAATCAGCTTACCAACCCCAGGGTGGAAACACCAGGTATGCAGGCTGCTGAACCAGCACGTCTCTCCTACAGTGTCCTCTAGCACCAGGGCTCCGGAGGTACCTGATGTCCATTCCAGAGAGGTTTATCTAGTAGGAGAATCTCAGCCAGATATACAAGGTAAGGTAACTGACCCCTTCAGGGCCTAGGACAGTTCAAGATTGTTTTGGCTCTGGTCCTGAGGCATTCCATTCTTCACGGTCGAGATATTGTTCTAAGTCAAGTAGTCTGCAAGAAGAATTCTCTCATTTGTTGGTTTGCCGTGCTGGTGCTAGGGTTGAATTTGCGTGCTCCTCTCATGCTTGCTGGGCTTTGCTGCTCAAGGCTGGCCCTCTATCACTGGAGCCTCGCCTCCAGTTTCCACTTTCCGCTGGTTAATTGGAGATAAGAGGCTCTTGGATTTGTTTGCCTGGGCTGACTTCAAACTGCAATCTTCAGATCTCAGCCTCCTGAGTAGCAACGATTATGGGTGAGCCACCAGCACCCAGCTATGTTTTCATTTTCATAGCAAATACGTTTAGGCTAGCCAGGCACAGTCTCTGTAAATTCCAACACTTCAGCTTCTCAGTATCTTTTTTCTTCTGGGATAGAACATTTTGGAACCATTCCATAGACAATATAACTACTGCCCTTGCTTTCTGAGTATGCTGAGAGAAAATGCCCAGATGATTTTTGTTTTCCTTTGTTTGTTTTGTTTTTCTTCCCTTTTTTGGAGGGAGGGGGGGGAGTGGTACTAGGACTTGAACTCAGGCCCAGCCCTTGCTAGGCAGGCACCTATACCCTAAACTCCTTTTTGTTTTTCTTTATAGAAATGTCAGTCTCTGCTCTGTACATGGCTTTGGCTTTATCCTATTTTTTACCTTTTAATGCAAATCTATTCGTGAATCAGAGTAATTATCTTCTACTCAGAACAGGTGACTTAGAGCCACTTATTCTGGGAGACTTCAGCCAAGCTAGAGTGACGGCCGTGAGACACCTTGCTCCTGTCTCCCACAAACAGACCTCACGCCTTTCCAGCTTACTTTAGCCACATCACACACTCTTGTTACTGGTTTTTTTGTTTGTTTGTTTTGAAAAGCATATACAGAGGCATTACCAGTAAGTTTAAACTTACTTCCCCAAACACTGGGCAGATGGAACCTGCTGAGCAAACAACAGCTCTGGGGTCAGGGGCCTTTGTCCTTGGGGGATAACATGGTGTCACTTCTGCCAGGCTTTGGGCATAAGGACAGGACCTATGTCAGCACACACTCTAGTTGCTAGTTTTGAAGCTTTTTAGGTGTGACCAAAGCTAATATGAAACGTTTGGTAGGCTGAGGCAGGAGGAGGCTGACTTAGAGGCCAGGCTGGACTCCATCGTGAGGCCTCCTCCAACAAGAAAGAAACCAATGAGAACCTATGAGTTATTTCTAGAATATTCTGTTTAGGATTTTTCAGACCACAATTGACCATGGGTTCAGTGAGTCATGAAGGCAGATGAGAGGCCAGAAGCCTTGCTGTCGCAGGCTGTAGCAAGTGAATGGACAGGGCATAAACCACAGAGGACCCCCACCCCTAAAAAAAGTCCTCCCCAGAGACTTCAGAGCAGTGGGAAGGGGCCTTCCAGGGCTGCGGGTCACGCGCAGCCAAGGGTAAGAAACAACACTGCCCGTCATTGCTATGGTGACCCAGTTCCCCCCAAGCCCTTGTGGCCGGGGAGACAGCAGGGCTGGGGCTATCAGGAGACAGGGATGTTTCCAAATACCATGGGGCTGTGGATAATTTCAAAGAAATGAAACTCCAAATGTCCAATTTCCCTGTGTGTTCTCTCCTAAAGCTCAGGTGCCTGGGAGGTGGGGAGGGCACCTGGAATCTTTCTATCTCATTTTCTCAACAGACTTCTTCCTAGGTAGAGAAAAAAAATCTAAAGCTGGGCGCTGGTGGCTTATACCTGTAATCCCAGCTACTCAGGAGGCTGAGATCTGAGGACTGTGGATCAAAGCCAGCCCTGGTCAGGCAAAGCTGAAAGACTTTTATCTCTAATTACCTTGCAAAAACTCAGAAGTGGAGGTGTGGCTAAAGCAGTAGAGCACTAATCTTGAGCAGAATAGCTGAACAAGGGTATGAGTTCAAGCCCCAATACAGGTAGGTAGAGGCATGCACGCGCGCGCGCGCGCACACACACACACACACACACACACACACACACACAACTACTTCTGCCAGGTACCAGTGGCTCATACCTATAATCCTAGCTACTCAGGAGGCTGAGATCTGAGGACTGTGGTTCAAAGCCAGGAAAATCTGTGAGACTCCACTCTCCAATAAACTACCAAAACTCTGAGAGTAGAGCTGTGGCTCAAGTGGTAGAACAACAATCATGAGCACAAAAACTCAGGGACAGGATCCAGGCCCTGAGTTCAATCCCCAGGACTGACATAAAAAATTCTCCATTTTAACTTAAGCATTTTGTGGCAAAAATAACAACAAAAAGCATACATAGGACTAGGGGCAAACTCGGCTCAGTGCTGTGCTCAGTTCCAAGTGAAAAGTATTCCCACCAAGGTGGTCAACCAAGTGTTTTTGTTTTCTTTTTCCATCAGGCGGGGTGGCTCATGCCTGTACCACCACACCTGGCTGAGATACTCATTTCATGAGGAAATACAGTTTTCAAAACTTTTAAAGCAGGGCAAAACAGGTGAAGACTGAAGTTCTAGGCCAACCTCATTTGGAGGGGGAGCCCAGGGGCCAGGCCGGCCTTCCCATGATCCTTGGCATCAGCTCTGCAGAGCTCCACGCTGGACCAAAATGCTCTCCAGCTTCCTTTCGCCTCCTCCACCCCCACCCCAGCTGCCAGCCCAGGTGACATGCCTGTGACTCACACTCACGGCTGCAGGTGCGCCGGCCTGACAGTCACAGACCTTACGCAACACCTCACCACCCTGAGACAAAGTACTGGGCCTCTCTGAGCTTCTAATAAAATAGGAAAAGTACAGAAGTAGAGCTGTGGACCAAGTGGTAGTGTGAGCACAAAAGCTAAGGGACAGCACCCAGGCCTTGAGTTCAAGCCTCAGTACACACACACACACACACACACACACACACACACACACACAAAGGAAAGGGAAGAAGCCAATGGCATAACTCCCCTGAACAGCTAACATTTAACACAGTGAATACAGGAAGTTGAAAGTGTTGGTGAGGGTGATGTGGCACATATGAATGGAGCGAGGGTGGGTACATGCAGTTATTATATTCAATGTACATTATGCAAAAACTGGACGATATTAATGAGAGAAGGAATGGGATGGAGAAAGATAAGGGAGAACAATGGAAGGTGATGGTGATCATGTAACCTGACTTCTGGGATTGAAGCCCTTTTGTACAACTACATAAGAATCTGAAAATAGACTACAGAACATTGTCCTCCTTATTGATCTAGAGATTCATAATCTACTATGGCTTCTGCTAGTCCTATGGACTTGGCCCTGACCACTGAATGTCCTTCACACACCTGGCCTTCCCCGAAGTCCACCACAGCCCCCGGCCCTGCCCGCTCCTTCCCTGGAGGCTTGTGTGGGTGCCCCTATTGCTTTGCTGGGATTTCCCCTCTGCTCGTGAATACATCTGTAGCAAATACATCTCTATGTAATCTTTGCCACAAACTTCAGAAAGTGTAGAGCAAATTTCCTTTTGTCCTTATTCTATAAAATTTACCTTCACTATCTCCACCTTTTTTTATTTTATTTTTTAAATTTTTGTTGGTCATGGGGCCTGAACTCTGGACCTGGGCACTGTCCCTCAGCTCTTTAGCTCAAGGTGAGCTCTCTACCACTTGAGCCACAGTGCTACTTCTGGCCTTTTTTTTTTTTTTTTGCTTATGTAGTGTTGAGGAATCGAACCCAGGGTCTCATGCATGCAAGGCAAGCACTGTACCACTGAGCCATCTTCCCAGATCTCTACCCTTCTTTTTAAATCACATCCAAGCCCTCTTCCATATTCCAGACACACATTTTGGATCCAAGATGTGTGGATTCCATGCGGCAGACTACCAAGGAGGAACAGAAAGTGCTGCTACCTGCCACTTGGCACACACTTCTTCTTAACCAATACCCAGGATGGTCACCTACATCACAGCTATGGTGAGAAGCAGAAAAGGAGGAGGATGGAGGTCCAGGTCTATGCTTGGGGAGAAATCACAACTGTAATTGATGCAAATAAAGGGCTGCAGGCATAGCTCAGCAGCTGAGCTTCCTGATGCACACAAGGCCCTGAATCTAAAACTCAGCACCAAGGAAGAAACAAGGTCTGTGATCAGATAGCCTATAGTCATTGAGGTGCAGGCTCTCATGAGGGCCCTCAGGGGTGGAGGGAGGTTGGGGTAAAGGGCACAAAGACCACAGACCAGGAGCTGAGCACTGATGATCACGCCCATGGTCCTGGCCACGGGAGGCTTAGGAGGCCCAAAGCCAGCTCAGGCAGAAAAGTCCAGGAAACGCCTATCCTTAATTAACCTACAAGAATGCCAGAAGTGGAGGTGTGGTGCAAGTGGTAGGGTGCCAAGACTTGGGTAAAAAAAGCCAGACAAGAGGGTAAGACCCTGAGTTCAAGTCCCCCTGCCGACCAGCACACACACACAGAGAAACATACCCACACAGAGACATAGACATATCCACACAGAGACAAAGACACAGACACACACAGACACACAGACACACACAGACATACACACACACACTATGTACTAGAGGGGAGGAGGGGAGGCCAGGCTGGAGCAAACAGCCCCAGGAAAACACAATGTTCTTTCCACACCAGAAATGAAGGCCATACACAGGCCTGAGATTTAAGGCCAGGTCAAGGACAGAGTGAACAAGAGATTTTCTATTTTTTACCTTTACGGTGCTCTTTTATTGGTTCTTCTTGTTCTATAGCTCACATCCTGTTATGAGCTCTTTATTTTTTGCCAGTCTTCTTTGTGCTCTGTCAGTGTGGGATTGCAGTCCTGTCAGCTCACGTGGATGTTTTTGTTTTTTGTCTTTTGTTGTTAGTTTTGTCTTTAGTTTTTTTTTATGCTAGCAGCAAAAAGTATACTCTACAGCATGATCCTGCACCATACAATATAACCTAGCAAGTTTCATGAAACAATTTTTACCTTACTACAGATGGAACACTTAGATTTCAACTTTAAAACACCAGGTGCAGCCTCCTAAATTAATGACATGACTTACTGGTGGATCATAACTTACATTTTTAAGCATAGACTCATCTTATGGATGAACAAACCAAAGCAAAAGAAAAGCCCTCAGTGGGCTGGGAAGGTGGCTCAGAGGTAGAGTGCTTGCCTAGCATGCCTGAAGCCCTGGGTTCCATTCCTCAGTACCACATAAACAGAAAAAGCTGAAAGTGGTGCTGTGGCTCAAGTGGTAGAGTGCTAGCCTTGAGCAAAAGAAGCTCAGGACTGTGCCCAGGCCCTGAGTTCAAGCCCCAGGATTGGCAAAAAAAAAAAAAGAAAGAAAGGAAGGAAGGAAGGAAGGGAAGAAAGGATGGAAGGAAGGAAAGAAAGAAAGAAAAAGAAAGAGAGAGAAAGAAAGAAAGAAAGAAAAGAAAGAAAGAAAGGAAGAAAGAGAAAAAAGAAAGAAAAAACAAAAGTCCTCAAGTGCTCATCAGAATCACAAAGCTGGAACAGGACTAGACTAGACTCAAAACGAAGTTTTCTTTTTTGTGTTTTTGAGACAGGATCTCAGGTATATAACCCAGGATAACCTTGAATTATAAATCCTCCTGACTCAGCCTCCAGAATTCTGGGATTTCAGGAGAGTACCACTAGCCAAGGAGAATGAAGGTTTTGATTGGACCTGGAAATCATTAAAAATACCCAATTTGCTTGGTTTGCTTGTTCTGCTGGTACTCTACTGCTTGAGCCATACCTCCAGTGTGGATGTTTTGTCTAATTTCTTAAACATTTTATTGTCAAGGTGATGTACAGAGGGGTTACAGTTACATAAGTAAGGTAGTGATTACATATCTTGTGGAACTTGTTAACCCCTCCTTCATTTTTCTCCCACTTTCCCTCCCCCTCATCCCCCCCAAGTTGTACAGATCATTTCCAACATATTGTCTTGTGTCATTGTTGCATAGGTTCCCCCCTTGTCCTTTGTCTCACCATTTTGTTGTTCCCCTTCCCTGCCCTAATTCAGATAAACATACACAATACCCAGGGTACCAAAATCAAATGCAGTGACAACAGGGGATAAACCATAGGAGGAAAACACAAAAGAAAAAAGAAATCATGTAGTATATTAACAACAACAAAGAAAAACCTCTGTGTCCATGTCTTAGAGTTTGTTTCACTTAGCATCATCTTATATGGTCATATGTATATAGCTATTGAGCTATTCTGCTCATCTGCTAAGATTATCCTAGATGTATACTAATTATTACAAATAAGAGGGACCATATGACCTATGTTTCTTTGGGTCTGGTTTACTTCACTTAATATGATTTTTTTTCTAAGACCTTCCATTTCCTTACAAACGGGTGCTGTCATTCTTTCTGATGGAAGCACAGAATTCCATTGTGCATATACCACATTTTCTTGATCCATTCATCTACTGAGGGGCATCTGGGTTGTTTCCATATCTTAGCTATGGTAAATAATGCTGCAATGAACATGGTTGTGCTGGTAGCTTTAGTGTGGCCTTGTTTGTGGTCATGTGGGCAAATGCCCAGGAGAAGGATTGCTGTATCATAGGGGAGTCTATGTGTAGTCCTTCGAGGAATCTCCATATCCAGTGTGGACTTTTGCCAGTTATTTTGGGATCTCTCAGACTTTTCTGCCCAGACTGGCTCCGAACTTTCATCCTCTGGATCTCAGTTCTGAGTAGTTAGGGTTACAGATGTGAGTTACCCATGCCTAGACGTGCTGTCTGTAATTCTTACTACTTGGGAAGCAGAGATCATGGGCAAAAATGTTTGAGAGGCCTTTCCCATATCAACCAAAATGCTGAGCTCTACAGCACATGGTTGACATCCTGGATACATGAGAGGCAGAAAGTTGGAGGATCAAGGTAGGGGCCCAGGCATAAATATAAGTCCTTATTGGAAAAATAAGCACACATACACAAAGAAAGAGAGAGGGGGGAACAAATGTAATATATAAAAATATAATATAATATATAATATCTATGTCCAAAATATATGCACATCTAAAATACTGTGCTAAACCATTCTTTAGCACAATTAATACACACCAAAAAAGATAAAAAGAATGACAGGAAAGTACACTAGGCTTTGTTGTAGTATGGGCACTCGGGAGTGGGGCTGACTGGGAGGATGAGATGAAAATGGACCACTAGTTTGTTTCCATGATCAGAATTAAACCTGAAACCTGTTGGAATGTTTTAAGAAGGGATGAGGGGGAGCGGCAGAGGTGGCATGGCTGACACAGGCATTGGATAGATAAGTATGCAAATGTCATAATGAACCCCCTCTGGAAGACTAGTGTGCGCCACACTTCAAAAGTTCATTGGTACCAGCATCATAGTTGAATTAAGAACCATTTTCGAAGGCTTTGTTCACCCTCTAGGTGAACCAACTCTGCTCCTTTCTGGTTTACAGAGGAGCAGAGTGCTGAGGCCTGGAGAGCTGAGTGGTGCCTGGGAAGTGGGCACAGGGTGCTAGATGGAAACTCAGGCCACAGCAAAGGCAACCAGGAACACAGGGCAGTTCTGTTTATGAGGCAACGGAAGAGGTGCTTTTGTTGAGCTTTAAATTAACCAAGGCTGACCCTCCAGCCCCTCCCCTCTGACTTGCTCTTTGATGTGACCCATTCTTAACCTTAGTCATCTCACAGTCACCTGGGGGTCCGCATCCCATCAAGGAAGGCAAACTGCCCCTCAAACAAGCAGGGCCATCTCCTCATCTTAAAGAAAACAGCCCACGGCTTGGGAGGCCACCTGCCAGGCAGCTTGTTCCTGTTTGGCTCCAGAGGTAAACTGATAACAGACCAAAATCCCTACAGAAACAAAGACTGAAATAATGATCAACGGGGCCACACTTTGATCAGGAGTGCTTTAACCAGGCATCTGTTCTCATTCTCTGTCCCAACTCTTCCCTTATTCAAATTGAAGATTGTTTCCAGTACCCCAATACAAATTTGGGGTCCTGAGTCTCTTGTCCTTTAAGCTCTTGTCTTCTCTGGTGCCAGTCTGTAATTGGTATCAGCTTGCTCTGATGGAGCCAGGCTTCTCACCCCAAGTTCTGGTTTTTCTTGTTCAGGCTCATTCCTCTCAGGGATGACAATCCAGAATGGATTCACCCTACCTGGCCACTTCTGGTCCACAGGCCTAGGTGTAGGTAATGTATTTCTGTACTTCAGAGAGAATTTTATTTGTCTTATTTTTATTTTTGTTTTTGTGGTGCTGGAAGTTGACACCAGAGCTAGGTAAGCACTCTAACACCAAACTCCATCCCAGAAACTCAAGAGCATTTTTTTAAAGTGAAAAGAAAACCTTTAAAATTCAATTTTTGCCAGGCCTTGGTGGCTTATGCCTTTAATCCTACTGACTCAAGAAGCTGAGATCTGCCAGCCCTGGAAGAAAAGTCTGGAAGACTCTCATCTCTGAGTAACCAAGAAAAAGCTAGAAGTAGAAGTGTGGCTCAAGTGGTAGAGTGCCAGCCATCAGCAATAAAGCTCAGACATAGCACCTAGGCCTAAGGTTAAGCCCCAGGACCAGCACAAAAATAAAATTCCAGCTAGGCACTGGTGGCTCATGCCTGTAATCCTAGCTACTCAGGAAGCTGAGATCTCAGGATTGCATTTTGAAGCCAACCTGGGCAGAAAAATCCCTGTGAGACTCTATCTCCACTCAAAAACTGGAAGTGGCGCTGTGGCTCAAGTGGTACAGCGCTAGCCTTGAGTACAAAGAGGCTCAGAGGCAGCGCCTAGGCCCTAAGTTTAAAGCCCACAACTGACAAAAATAAATAAATTAATTAATTAAAAACAAAATTCAGGGCTGGGAAGATGGCTCAGTGGTAGAGCGCGTGCCTTGCATGCCTGAGGCCCTGGGTTCGATTCCTCAGCACCACATAAGCAAAAAGAAAAAAGCCGGAAGTGGCGCTGTGGCTCAAGTGGTAGAGCGCTAGCTTTGAGCTGAAGAGCTGAGGGACAGCGCCCAGGCTCAGAGTTCAGGCCCCACGACCGGACCAAAAAAAAAAAAATTTCAGCTAGGAACTGATGGCTCCTGCCTATAATCCAAGCTACTCAAAAGGCTGGGATCTGAAGATGGAGGTTCAAAGCCAGCCTGGGCAGGGAAATTGGTGAGACTCTTATCTCCAATGAATCACTAGAAAACCAGAAATGGTGCTGTGGCTCAAGTGGTAGAGTGCTTGCCTTGAGCTGAAGAGCTGAGGGACAGTGCCCAGGCCCAGAGTTCAAGCCCCATAACCTCTGCCCCCCACCCCCACCGTCAAATGCATTGTTTTTCTTCCCCCAAATAACAGCACCATTCGCCTTACCACTTTCCCAGTTTAAGTCACTCTTGTTGGAAGGCTAGTGGTGGTTGGGAGGACACAGCAGCTGTGCTAGTTTCTGTGTGGTACTGTGCAACCTGGTCTGCACACATCTTTCACTCTCACCTTCAGAAAGGAGAGAGGAGGAAAAGTGTGCCCTCCAAGGTGTGTGCAAGAGAAATCCCATTGCCAGTCGTTTTCAGGCAAAGGAAGGTGGAAGGGAATAAAAACAAGGCAAAGAAACAAAGGATGCTACTGATTTCTCAGTTTTGTGTTTGGCTGGTTCTGCCAGGCAAGCCAAGGCAGAGCTGGGCCTGTCTCTCTGTCCATCAGCAGATCCTTGCTGGTGGACAGATGCCCTGCACTGACCTGGAAGACAGGCCAGGTTTACTTCAGGTCCTGCCCTTTGCCTCTTGCAAAATGTCTTACCTGCGATGGTTTGTAGGTGACTGAACACCACACCACTCTCTCTTCAATCTTTCTAAACTCTTTTTTTTTCCTGTCAGTTGTGGGGCTTGAACTCAGGGTCTGGGCCCTATCTCTGAGCTCTTTTGCTCAAAGCTAGCACTGTAACACGGAGCCACAGCTCCACTTCCAGTTTTTTGAGTGGCTAATTGGAGATAAGAGTCTCACAGGGACTTTTCTGCCTAGTTGGTTTCATCTTCAGATTTCAGCCTCCTGAATAGCTAGGATGACAGGTGTGAGCCACTGGTGCCCAATTAGACTCTTTTTTCTTTTTTGTGAGTATGTGTGCCAGTTCCGGGGCTTGAACTCAGGGATTTGTACTCTCTTGGCCTTTTCATTCAAGGCTGGCACTCTATTTGAACCACTTTTGATGCTTTTGAAATCGATAGTTTTATTGTTCTTATAAAGGTGATGTGCAGAGGGTTACTGCTTTCTAAGTCAGGCAATGAGTGCATTTGCCTTTGGACAGTGTCACCCTTTCCTTTGCTTTCTCTGTTTCCCCCTTCTGTCCCTGCCTATCATGAGCACAGTTAATTTCCCACAGTCAGCTCTCTTTTTTTGCTAGTACTGGTGCTTGAACAGAGGACCTTGACCTCACTTGGCTTGCTTACAGAGCTGGATGGAACTCTAACCAAATGAGCATGTGTCCACCCACTTGATGGTGTTGACTCTGACAAAGATCGAGAAACAACTTTGACTTACACACAAAACTTGATTTAGACACGTACTCTATTACTGCCCAATACCAGCTATGTTGACTAGGTTGGCCTCAGATTCTGGGGTTCATGCAATCCTCCTGCCTCAGTCTCCCTGAGTGGCTGGAACTTCAGGCACAAACTACTGGCTTTATCATCGTCCTCACTATTATTACTATCATACCCTTCAGTTCAGCTTCTGTGAGTTTCTGTTCCCTCTTCCCTTCCCCCCTCCCTCCCTCCAGGCTGGCCTCAGACTCCTCCCTTGCGGTCCACAACCCCAGGGCAGGCACCACAGCTGTCTGCTTACATCCAGTGCACATTTTCGGTGAGTGTCAGAGAGCTAGAGCTGCATCTCTTCTCTGGAGAAATGAGTCAGCATCCAGGTGGAAGAAGGAGCTCCTTCCCCTCCCCCTGCAGATGGGGTGAGGCACCTGGGGCAGGCTCCCGAGGAAGCTGCCTAATCCCAGCTGGAGGATAGGGGCTCTTCTCTGGAACTCAAGCACAATTTAGGGCAGTCAGAGAAATCAAATGATCCTAAATTATCTACAGCCAGTGCCAGAAGTGCCACTCCTGTTTTTCTGTGTATGTAGTACTGAGGAACCTGGGGCTTCATGCATGTGAGATAAGCACTCTACCACTGAGCCACCTTCCCAGTCCAAGGATAATTTTTAAAAAAAGAAAAACTAAAATGGAGCTCCAGGCCGGAGCTCATGCCCATCATCCTAACTACTCAGGAGGCTGAGATCTGAGGATCATAGTTTGAAGCCAGCTCAGACAGGAAAGTCCATGAGACTCTGATCTCCAGTTAAGAGCAAAAAGCCAGAGGTGGAAGTGTGGCTCCAGTGATAGAGTGCCTCCTTGGAGCAGAGAAAAACAAGTAGGAGAATGAGGCTGAGTTCCAGCTTTAGAAGAAAAAATGAAGCTCTGGACTCCCAGCATGTGGGAGGCCTTGGAGAGAGTCAGAAGCTGCAGCACTCCCTAAGCCAGGGTCACTCCACAGCACCTCCAGAGCCCACGGGAAATATTCCTGGTCTGCAGAAGGCCACACAGCTGGTGAGAAGCAGGGCTGGCGCATGACGGCCATACCCATCTCCAGCCGCAGTGGAATCTCTTTATAACATGACTTCTACTTGCTGCTGGGCGTGAAGGAATGAGATGTCATGCATAAATTGGTCTGTTTAGATTCCAGCACTGGGTTGGGGGCTGGGCTTCCAAGGAAAGGATCCTACACTAAAACCTCCCAGCACAGAACCACAAATCAAATGAAATGATTCGAGTGTGAAAAGGAGTAAATCCCAGGATCTAAGCTGTCAAAACGAACTCCTAAATTCCTCTTCTCAGAGTGGCATTGATAAAGATTCACTCTACTCATAACCAGACGTATAGAATTGTAACCTCTTTGGACAACCACTTAATAATAATTTTAAAAAGATTCACCTCCCAGACTTAAGTCTTCGATAATAACAACTTAATTTAAAAAATAAATGACATACCACAGTGTGCCGGTGGCTCACACCTGTCACTCTAGCTACTCAGGAGGATGAGATCTGAGGATCACAGTTTGAAGAGCCTGGGCACAAAAGCCTGTGAAACTCTTATCTCCAATTAGCCACCCAAAAGCTGAAAGTGGAGTTGTGGCTCAAGTGGTAGAGTGTGAGCCTTGAGCAATAAAGCTCAGGAATAGCATCCAGGCCCCGAGTTCAAGCCCCAGGACCAGCACACACTGACACATCATAATTCAAAATTCAAGAGGTGCAAAAGTCGTGACAGGAAAATTCACTTTTTCTGACTCTGCCTGCAGTCAGCCTAACCATGAGCATCCATAGGTGACCTTCACTCCCACAGACAGCTGCCTAGCACACACTAGGTATTGAGTTAAAAGAATTAAAATTTAGGGATAGAGAACAGTTTAAAAATATTGTTATAAATATTTGGCATTTATTCTTTAATTAATCAAGTATTTATGTAGTGGTGCTAGGGCTTGAATTCAGGGCCTTGTGCAGGCTAAACAAGCTCTCCCAGCCCGGTTGGGTAATGCTTTAAAATCACACCCATATTATATTTTCATCTAGAAAAAAAATGAGATACTGAAAATTGTTGTTTGGACATCTGTGACGATCCCTGGAAAGATGTTGGCACAGAGTTCACAGATGTGTTCCCGAACTGCCCACGTGGAACAGCTGGGGCAAGTTCATGAACTTCACAAATATTTGTTATATGTCTCCTGGGTTCCAGTTATGGAGCAAGCCACTGATGGGATGGAGCAGAGACCTGTGGAAGACATGACAAAGATCATGGCAGAATGACTGTGTGCAGGGGGAAACAATCGCTGTGGACACCCAGTTAGCACAGGAGGAGGCAGGAGGGCAAAGCCTGCCCAGAGAACGCTGTGTCTAACCAAAGCCCTGAAGGATGAGCACTGTGTTAGGTGAAAATCCTACCAGGAAGGTCATGCGGTGTCTGGGCTGGCTGGCCCGGTGAACAAAGGGGAGGGGAGAAGTGAGGTGTTCAAGTACACAGACGTCCTGGGCACAGCAGTGGCCATGTCCTATTTTTGGAAATGATTACTGGATAGGTAGATCAAAGAAATAAGTTTTCAGTGATCCAGTTAATCAAAATGCCTGGGAAGAAACCCATTTTCCAATCTACATATCTTATTCCAGATCCACTCACTTCTCCTTAGCACTTCCCTGAATTAAATTACTGCCATCCCTCCTCTGAGCCACTGCCTCCTCTAACCTCATTTTGTTTTCTTTGTTCCCTTCCTCCTTCTTTTCCTTCCTTCCCCCTCTCTTCCTCCCTCCCTCCTTCCCTCCCTCCCTCCCTCCCTCCCTCCCTCTCTCCCTTCCTTTCTCCCTTCCTCCCTTCCTCCCTTCCTCCCTTCCTCCCTTCCTTCCTTCCTTCCTTCCTTCCTTCCTTCCTTCCTTCCTTCCTTCCTTCCTTCCTTCCTTCCTTCCTTCCTTCCATTACAGAACGCTGCTTTGAACACAGGCTCTCAGGCTCTCATTTGGCTTTTTTTTGGGCTCAAGGCTGGTGCTCTACCACTTGAGCTACACTTCTGCTTCCAGCCTTTTGCTGGCTAATTGGAGGTATGAGTCTCATGAACTTTCCTGCCCAGGCTGGCTTCAAACCACAATCCTCAGATCTTATCCTCCTGAGTAGCTAGGATGACAGGCGTGAGCCACCGGTGCCCAGCTTATTTTAATTTTTCACTAGCAAAATTCATTCTCTCTACAGAAGCTAAAGTAATCTTAAACCCAAACCTTGCTATTAGAATTCTTTGCTCAAATCTTTCAGTGAAGCCGGGCACCAGGGCTGTAGCCTGGAACCCCATCGACATGGCAGGCTGAGGTCGAAACGTTATGATTTGAAACCAGCCTAGGCAGAAAAGCCCAGCTCTCTTCCTGACTATGCTGGGCCCAGAGGTGTATGCCCGTGCCCTGAACCACAGGGTACTGAGCTGGCCTCGAGGCAGCAAAGTCGGAAGGGCTCCATCTCAACAAATGGAACTTGCTAAAGCTTCAAAACAAAAGAGAGTCAATAATTTGTGTAGACAGAAACGTAATCTTCTAAATCTCTGATGACACAGAACTAAGGTTATGGTGTCGGGTTTCCAATTCAGAGAGAAAGTCCATAAACAACAAAATGGACAATGAATTGTGGTTTGCATACCTACAGGCACATGTAAATACACTTATTATAGCTGGCGCCAGCAGCCGAAGGCAAGCCTGAAGCCAGCTTAGGCATACACGTCCGAGAGAATCTCATAGCCAATTAACCAGTAAAAAGCTACAGCTGGAGGCAAGGCTCAAGTGGTAGAGCACAGGATCCTCAGATCTCAGCCTCCTGAGTAGCTAGGATTGCAGGAGTGAGCCACCAGTGCCAAGCTCACTCTGGTTTATTTGAGATATGGTCTTTCTTTCTGCCTGTGCCACTCTGGATCACAGTCCTCCTGTTTTACATTTCCACCATGGCTGGGGTGACAGGGCGCACCATCTTGATGGAGCAGAAAAAAGAAAAATAAGTACGGGAGGATTTTATTAAGCTCGATGTGAATCAATAATCTCATTTCAGAGATAAAACACCAAATGCAGTCTTTGGATACTGATAGCTGTGCTGTGCCCAGATTAAAGGATGTAAAATCATAGTGTACTTTGTGCCTTTCAGATCAAATGTGGAATATTGCATTAATTTCTGGACATTACACTAAGGTCAAGAGTGAACAGGCCAGAACTGTGGCTCAATGGTAGAGTATTGGACCAACATGCACAGACCCTGAGTTCAATATTCAACACCACAGAACAAACAAGCAAGCAAGCAAAATCCCTAGTCCTTACATCCAAAATAAATGAAAAATGGTGCCAGTCAGTGGTGGCTCACATCTGTAATCTTAGCTACTCAGGAGGCTGAGATTTGAGATCTGAAATTAGAAGCCAGCCTGGGCAGGAAAGCCCTTGAGACTCTTATCCCAATTAACCACCAAAAAGTCAGAAGTGGAGCTGTGACTCAAATGGTAGAGTGTCAGCCTTGAGAGAAATTGCCAATTTAGAGCTCCAGGCCCTGAGTTCAAGCTCTGGTACTGACACATATGTGCATACACACACACATACACACAGACACTACCTGCTGGACATACACAAGTAGTAGATTCATAGCCAGTGTGAGATGGTTTGCATGGTTCTGATGAGGAGGACAGCTCCACACTCATCTCGTGTAGTTGGCAGGACTCCCTGGCAGAGGCCTCTCCCCTGTGTAACACTGAGGATGTGCAGGCCCATGCATAACTCCACTCAACATGGAGAGAAAAATCAAAGGCAGGGGAGCTTACATCAAGCCCTTTTTGTCTGGCTTCATCGTCATCATCATCATCATCATCATCATCATCATCATCATCATCATCATCATCATCATCATCATCATCATCTGGGGTTTCCTCCAGAGAAAAATTCCTAACCTGGTAAAAATTCACAGTAATTACTCAGAAGAAAGGACAAAAGCAAACAAACAAAGATGTACTGATACGGCTAGAGATTTAAAATAAACAAAAAACCCCAAACCCCATGAACACAGCGTTGGTGGGAGACAGGTTTGAAAGTTTATGGACTAATTATTATCTTATTTGTCTTCCTACTCTAGACACAACTACAGTTTATGAAGATGTTTAAAAAGATAAAAGAGAAGCTGTTGAAGGGTTTGGAGGTGATAAGAGCTCCTAGAATTTGTATTTATGGACATTAAGCATATAAGTCCCCATACATTCTTAGAGTAAACCATCTATTTGTTTTTCTTTTGTAGAAGAAACAAGTAGATTCTGCGTAGTGCTTTGTCTATGTCCGGAAGCTGCGATGCAGGGATAATACAGCCAGTCCTGAGACTAGCCCGGAGCCCTTCGCAGCGGCACGTTAGCCTTGAGCTCTGGTCAGCGGGTTTCAGTTCCATCTTGGACTGGTGTTTGGAGTTTATTTGGATTCAACCTGTCTGTCAAAACCAGATTCTCCTATTGTTCCCAGAAAGGCGTGGGATGTGTGTCCAGTCACCCCACGTGGAGATGGAAGTTACACTGTTTAACTTTAGTTTGATAGTTTGTGGAGTTGAAGTTGAAAGGAGGTGAGTTGACTGGCTACAGAGCAGGGTTGGGTCCTGGGACTCAAGGCCATCTTGAGTGGGCAATTCTTCATCTTACAACAGGCAATGTAAACAGATATAAAGATGTTGTTTTATCTCACAACACATAGTATAAATAGACACATGCATGTTATGTGTTAGATCCATAGCTCATGTGAGACAATCGGTGTGATTCAAGTTCTTCGGGGCTCATCCTCAGAATTACTTGTTAGGGTTCATTGTTTATTTCAATGCTGTCCCTTAGCACCTAGTACAAACTGTGTGTGTGAGAGGGAGTCTTTATTTTTATTGAACTTCCTCTTGGTTGTAAGTTATACTTTCCCCTGAAATACTTCACTGTATAATAACTAAAAATTAATGCATTCTCTTCCTTTCTTATTTATGTTTGTGCCAATACTGGAGCTTGAATTCAAGACCTCAGTTTCTTATACCCTTCCTTGCTTGTGCTGGCTTCAAAATAAGATCCTTCTCAGTTCTCAACCTCCTGAGTAGCTTGGATTACAGGCATAAGCCATTACCACCTGGCAAAAAATTTCTAAAGAAAGAAGGGGACCTTTTTCTTTCTCCTCTCTCTTCCTCCTCCTCCTTCCTTCTTCTTCTTCTCCCTCCTCCCCCCTCTTTTCCCTCTTCCTTCTTCTTTTTCTTCTCATCCTTCTCCTTCTCCTTGTTCTTCCTCCACCTCCTCCTCCTTCCCAGTCCTGGGGCTCGAACTCAGGGTCTGGACACTGTCCTTGAGCTTTTTTGTTGTTGTTGTTGGTGGTGGTTGTGAGGCTTGAACTCTGGGCCTGAGCGCTGTCTCTTACCTCTTCAGCTCACGGTGAGCACTCTACTACTTGAACTACAGCACCACTTCCGGTTTTCTGAGTGTTTATTGGAGATAAGTGTTTCACGGACTTTCCTGCCCTGGCTGGCTTTGAACTGCGATCCTCAGATCTCAGCCTCCTGAGTAGCTAGGATTTCAGGTGTGAGCCACAGGCGCCCAGCTGTTCTTGAGCTTTTATGCTCAAGGTTAGCTCTCTACCACTTGAGCCACAGCTCCCTGTTTTTGTTTTTTTTTTTAGTGGTTATCTGGAGATAAAAATTTCACAGACTTTCCTGCCCAGGCTGGCTTTGAACTGAAATCCTTAGATCTCAGCATCCTGAGTAGCTGTGATTACAGTCATGAGCCACTGGTGCCTAGGTTCTCTTCTTTTTCTTGACAGTATAAACTCACAGGGTTCATATTTTATTCAAATTCAACTATTAATTATAATAATCATAATGGATAATCTATTGCTGAGAGTACTTATAGTAATGCTCAATTTGTCTCTGATGTAGGAAGTGGCTGTTTTTTCAAGCCACTCATTTTACATGTCTCAACACTTTTTGAGCTTCCTAATTTTATGACCCAATAAGACACTCCAGGCTTATCATTTTATTCTTAGAAGCTGCTCTGAAGAAACCCTGGCTTCTTTAGCGGGGAATGAATAATATTTATAAGGTGCTAACTGGTACTAGGCTCTCATTGTACTAGGTCTTTCTGGAATGTAGGCTGCTCTACAACCACATACAAACACGATATGCTCAGACTGGGGTCCACTGGAGTCTCTAGGGCTCCCTCACTGAGAAGTCTATGCAACGACACCTGAACCTCTACGCTCAGCACCTCCCACATCCTAGTGGGTGCCTTCTTTCCTCTGGCTCACCTCAGGCCCATTCTCAGACAGCTTCAAGAGCCAGCATGAGCCTGGCTCCATTGCCCACACCTGTCATCCTCGCTACTCAGGAGACTCAGCTCTGAGGATCCAAGTTCAGAGCCAGATCTGGCAGAAAAGTCTTTAAGACCCTTATCTCCAGTTACCCAGCAAAAGGCTTGAAGTGGAGGTTTGCTCAAATGGTAGCACATCAGACTTGAAGAAGCCAAGCCAGAGCTTGAGACCACGAGTTTAAGGGCTTAAGGTACAGTTAAGGCGCACACACAAACACACAAATACACACATACATATATACATATACATAGTACACATATACACACACATATACACACTCCAAACACATCACATTTGCTACTCTTTTGAATTATCCATGTTGCACTGAAGCAATATGTTACCACCCTGAGGACCAGTCCAAGGAGAAGAACTTCCTGATGATTCCAAGGATATGATCCAAAGAAAAGAAAGAAGTTCTTTTGGCAAGTGGTGGTACACGCCTGTAACCCTAGTCCTCTGTAGACTAAGGTAGAAAGAAGATCAGTTGGAGACTATCCAGAAAAAGAAAAAGAAAGAACCTCTTTAGAATTCTGGACCATGGTGGGAATGGGGAGCTGGGAGGCTTCAGTGTGAAGGCTGCCTAGAGCTGCATCCATTATCAAGATGTTCTTGTATAAATGACTTATGCACCACCAGTAGGATGTAGATGTTAAATCATCTTTTCATTGGTGCTGATCTACACCTAATAAATCATTTCCAACTGAACACATCTGAAAGAGAACTGGCCAGGATTGAAAATGTAGTGCGTAACTTTAAGACTAAAGGGTGTGACATACTTGTGCTTAGAGTAGGCTAAGAAAGTCTGGGGATATGGCTCAAGTAGCAGGATGCTTGAGAGGCACTGAGTTCAGTCTCTATTAAACCCTGAAAAGAACAAGGCTGAGAGGTGATAACATTGTCTCTAACACCCTTCCCTAGCTATTGAGCCAGCAACTGACAACCTCAGTGCATTTGAGCATTTATTACAAGGTGGATAGTTAACAAGATGCAAGTACTTGGGTTGAGATAAACATCTGATTATGTTAAAGATGTAGGTGCAGATTATCTGCAAGACAGAATGTGTTCAGCCTTCAGCTTTATAAATGTTGGTAGGTTGTTTCTTGTGGCTACAAAAATTGCTTCCCTTGTGTGTGTGTGCTTGAACTGGGGTTTGCACTCAGGGCTTCAAGCTCTCCCTTGGCTTTTTTGCCCAAGCTGGCACTATACTACTTGGGCCACATCTCCACTTCTGGCTTTTTGCTGGTTAACTGGAAATTTGACTTAACTGCCAGGCTGGCTTCCAACTGCGATCTTCAGTTCCCAGCCTCCCAAGTAGCTAGGAATGCAGGTGTGAGCACCCATGCCTGGTTACAATCATCACAAAGGCTGGGCACCAGTGGCTCTTGCCTGTAATCCCAGCTACTCAGGAAGCTGAGATCTGAGGATTACTGTTCAAAGCCAGCTGGGGCAGGAAAGTCTGTGAAACTCTTATCTCCAATAAACCACTAGAAAACTGGAAGTGGCACCATAGCTCAAGCGGTAGAGCACTTGCCTTGAGCTCAAGAGCTGAAGGACAGCACCCAGGCCCAGAGTTCAAGCCCCGTGACTGACAAAAAAAAAATCATCACAAGACCAATGCATCCAGGCAATCTAGTGACGGGGCACTGGGAGGGAGGCGAGGCTGACAGCGGGACGATGTGACGATGTGATGATGTGGTGGTCTCCCGGGAAGCACTCAGAAGGACCATATACCACTGATGGCTCTTTCTTCTCCCTACACAGAGTGAGGAGGGAGGGACAGACAAATTCTACCCGTAATCACTTAAGTCCTATCTATTTGGTTTGCCTTAAAGTCAGGTACGGGATATGACTTGTGATTTTATCAGTAAGATATCATGGTGTGTGAAAATTGGCTACTTGCTCTCCAGCGGTCTTCCTTTAACCTAAGATCACCTTGTTAAAAGAATTATGACACTAACTGGGCCCTGGTGGCTCACACCTATAATTTAGCTACTCAGGAGGCTGAAATCTGAGGATTGAAGTTAGCTCAGGAAGAAAGATCTGTGAGACTCCTATCTCCAGTTAACCAGCAAAGACTGGAAGTGGAGCTGTGGCTCAAGCAGTAAAGCACCAGACTCCAGTGAAAAGGCTAAGCTAGAGTGCAAAGCCTTGAGTTCAAGCACTGAGTATGGGCAGAACTTTTTTTAAATGAAACTACAGATAAACTCATCATATTTTTCACATTTGACCAACTTCTGAACTTCCGATCTGAGAAGTAAAGGACCAGGGAGATAAAATATGTGAAATCTGAACTTATCAGATGAATGAGGACAAGTGATTTACTGCATTGAATTTCATCAGCAAACTCATGGCATGTAATTACCTTTACACTCTAAAATTAGTAACTAATTTGTTCCTCTCCTAATTTAGAGGCTCATTAATGTAGGACTATGTAATTTTTTTAATATCTCTTAGAGCACAGGATGGAAAGTGAGATTTGAATCATGGCATAAACTGGTTGTGGTGGAGTATATCTGTCATCCCAGCAATCAGGAGTCTGAGGCAGAAGGGTTGGGAGTTTGTGGCCAGCCTGAGCTGCATCATGGGACCCTGTCTCAACAAAAACAAAAAGCCGTATTCCACTCCCAAGTATTTCTATTGTTTCAGTCCAATGAACTTTTACCTACTTAAGATCTTTGAAAAGTCTGATAGAGAACAAGGTCTTCAATTTTTTTAGATTATTTACTTACAGCTGAGCCTTTAAACAGGAGGCAGCTCTCAGTGGTCAATTCTAAATAGGTTAACTTTGGACTGAGAGATAAGAACCCTCCACTTTTCAAATAGATAGGTACATGTGGCCAAGTGCTTGATGTTATCAGCTCCCAGAGCTGTTTCCTCTCCCAGGGAGCAGGGGAGACAGTGAGGGCGTGACTGTCATGGGAATCCTCCGTGAAAAATCCTAGAAAAATCTATCTGGCCTCACAACCAAGATTCTAGACACAAGCTGGTGCCAAATCTAGAAAGAACCTCACTGTGCCTGAAAACTTCCTGTCCAAGGCTGGCCTGCTGACCACCTGGCAGTCACGGTGTTTCGGGGACTTGCAGCCTCTCTCCTCCCAACATTTTCCTACCCCTGTGGCATAATTCACCACAGTGACGATCTGGTATAGGTCATATAAGCTTAGAAATCAAATCTATTAACACATAGCCATAGATTTGTTTGTCAAAGCTGACTCAAGCTTTCACAGGCTGGCATTCAAAACTAGAATACCAGTTACTCATAAAATTATGAATAGAACTAGAAAAAAATAGAAAGGTGGAGGGCCAAAGCGTCCGTGTCCTGTGACAGCCCTTGGGGAGCTGGTTAAAATAGATTGCTCACTGAGCACAGAATCAGAAACAAGGGCATCTGTTTTGTTTCTGTTTGGAGCCAGTCTGCTTTATGTTATGAGTATTTATGGGTCACGATAGAAATCAAACTCATCCAACTCTGGAGCAGCAGTGTACTTCCTCTAGTCCTGGACAGCTGCGGGACCTCTCACCTGTGAGCTCCTCTCCTCTGTTCCGGGCTCAACAACCTGCTCCCGAATGACATTCTTTACTGAACGTAGCTTTGTGTTTTCTAACTTAAGCATAGTCTTGCTGGCCATTCTCCTTACTACACCTGCTAGTAACTACACGTTGATCTGTTATGCATTGAGTATATGGTTTTTTGCTTTGTGTTTTTTTTTCTTTTGTGGCAGTGCTGGGCTTTAAGTTAGGGCTTTACATTGACACTTGGCTTTTTCACTCAATGCTGGCACTCAACCACTCAGGGTGTACCTCGACTTCCAGCTTTTTGCTGGTTACTTGGAGATAAGAGTCTCACAAAGTTGCCTGCACAGGCAGGAAACCCTGCTTGGCTAGGGTTATAGTTGTGAGCAACCCAGGCGTGGCTGAACTTAAAGCTTTGACCTGAAAGGGCAACATCAATTCCAGGTCATCAGCAAGGAGTCCCATCGCTGAGCCCCACAGCAGCAGTAGGAGCCAGGACCCCTCTGGTGGAACTGTTTCCTCATTTCTGAAGCCTTCAGAAACAGCCACTGTTGCCATTAGAGTTTTGCCTGTCTACTGGAAACCAAAGAATAACAAACGCTGTTTCTGAAGCTACTGAAGAGACTGCTTGGAGAAGAATTTGCATGGCCTGCAGGTGCGCTGGCTGCAGCAGCTCTAGGGGAGCCATGCTCACAGCACGAGTCAACTTTGTTTCTTGGCTCCATCTCAGATCCAGGCCTTCAACACAAAGCCTGTCCTCAGACTTGCAGTTTCCAGCTAGCCTGGGTCTCTCAGGAGAGAGATTAGAAGCGGGACCAGCTACAGCAGCCATGGCCTGAGGGAAGATTATTGCCCTGGGATCTGCAGACTCAAGGCCACCACAGAGCTAGAACCAAGAAGGGATGGCCCCTAGCAGTGTTTGTGGAATGATGCCATGCACAGCCAATCACCAGAAAGGACCAGTACAGGCAAACCTCTGTTCTCCCTGCTCTTCCAGGGCACAGGAGGGGGAGGAAGGTCCTGGAGAATTTTTCTAGTACTATCGGGCTGCCACATTGGGACAACACAGTGAGAACTGAAGCCCCTAACTTTTGGGTCTTTGTTCTTACTCTCCTCCCTTCCCTTCCTCTCCCTTCTCTTTTGCTTTCCTCTATTTACTTACATACTTATTCTGTTTTTGTGTGTGTGTGTGTGTGTGTGTGTGTGTGTGTGTGTGTGTGTGTGTGTATGTGTGCTGGCACTGGGGCTTGAACTCAAGGCCTAGTGATCTTGCTTGGCTTTTCTGCTCAAGGCTGGTACTCTACCACTTGAGTTATGCCTGTGTTTCCAGCTTTTTGCTGGTTAATTGGAAATAAGAGTCGCACAGATTTTTCTGCCTGGGCTGGCTTCAAACTGAAATCCTCAGATCTCAGCCTCCTGAGTGGCTAGGATGACAGGCGTGAGCCACAGGGATGCAACTTATTATTTTTTTCTCTTTTTGGGACAGTGTTTTCCTGTGTACTACCCAAGCTGGCTTTGAAATTGCTATATAGTCCACAGTGGCCTTGAACTTCAGATTCTCCTGCCTCCGCTTCCAGAGCTAGGATTGCAGGCAGGTATCAGCCACACCCAGTTATATCTTTCTACAAAATGGACACAGAACACCCAGATTCTGGTTTCCGCAGTTCTTTCCTTGGGCTGGCCCCTCCATACTGCTGCGGGAGAGCATGCGATCGAGGCAGTCAAACGGCACTGCTGACTTTTGACTGAAGATAACCATGTCATCTCTCCATTTTCTAGGTGGACACGTGAAAACAGAGCTCCTACGGTGTACACAGGTTAACTGGACAGGAATGCTGTCCCTTTACCATGCCAGATTCTTGCAGAAGATTTGTTTTCCACTGTTCCCTACAGTGCCCTGCTCTTCCTTCCCCAAGTTCCCACTCATTGAGGTAGATTCCTGACCTTTCTCCGGTGTCTTTGGCGTGGTTCAACCCTCAGGCCTCTTCACTGTGGAGTCTAAAAAGCAGGGAGATGGCCAAAATAGGCAGTCAGGGCAGAGCACCAGCATTCCTACTGCATCTGCTCAGTCTCAGCAGTTCTCATGTGAGGGAGCCACTCTGGGTCATGGGCTGGGGCCAGACAGAGCTCCCTTCCTTGCAGACTGGGGAACCAGAGTGCCGCCAGAGCAAGGTCCTCAGAGGCTGTTTGTGGAGTGCTGAAAGCAAGTGATACCACTCTCAAAGGTGAGGTTTCCACAGGCCCCCTTCCACACGTCCTTCCTCAGAGCCAATGGGCATCAGATGACAGTGCGAGATCTTACAACCCACAATCCCTCTCTCTGGCTGTCATTGGATCTCCAGATTTTGCTGCACATGGTTGCTATGGGTGACTGCTGTTGTCACTGTTTTGAACATGTAGAGAACTGGTGTAGAGAGATGAAAAGACTTCCACAAATCCTGGGAAGAGTGGTGGATAGGGCATCACTTCAGCAAGATATGGTTGATTGGCTGATGAATAGCATTTGTTGTTTGAGGTGTGGCTCCAGTGGTAAGCGCCTGCTTGGCAAGCAAAAGGCCCTCAGTTCAGACCCCAATACTGCAAAACAAAGCACCAACATTTGTTGAGCTGAGCACCTGTGGCTCAAACCTGTAATCCTGAGGATCACAGCCAGCCTGCCCCAAGAGATTCTCATCTGTGACATTCTTATCTCTGCTTTACCAGCAAAGACACAAAGGTGGAGGTGTGGCTTACGTGCCAGCCTTAAGCAAAAAAGCCAAGTGAGATGGAGAGGGCCTCCTTCAGGCCCCAATACAGGTACACACACATGTGCACACATATGCATGCACATGCACACATGCAAATGCACAATTGTTGAGCACTTGTGTGTCACTTAAAGATGAACAGGAAAATAGATGCTTGGTTCTCTCCCTTGAGAAGGTGGATATTGGGTTTTGCTGGTTTTATCTGGTTTGGTGGTGCTGGGGATGGAGCCCAGGGCCTTACTAGGGTGATCTACCCTGAGCCACATCTCCAGCCCAGATGGCTACCTTCTAACCAGGACACCCATCACTGTAATATAAATAGTTAATATAAAGTGGTGCCAGGAAAAGGGTAGGCCACAGTTACAGTCACAGTACCTGGCAGTAATAAAGGAGACCATGTTCACTTACCAGGCTGTTAGACGAATGCGAGTTGATCCCCTGGGGAGGCCTGACCCTATTGTTGCCTAAGAAGCCAACATCAAGGTTAAAAAGGTGAGGGTTGCATGTTAAGTACCATCAAGTAAATACATCGTAAGGCCCTATGTGCCTGCAACAGGAGCCAGTGTATAATCCCTTTCTTTTAAATTAGTGGCCTGGGTTGACTGCCAGTGACTTCCTTTAATAGAGAAGCAGTAGCTGCATTTCTCTTCCCTGTTCCTCAGGGCAACTGACACAAGAACAAACAGGTTCCAGTACCAGGAATAAAGCTGACTCATACTCCTAGGCTTTCTCTCCTTTTAGAATGCATTGATTGCAGGCTTGAAATGGGATGGCTTGTTTCCATCCAGAAACAGATGAAGGAGAGTGGCTGAGGGAGTGGGGCTGGGGAAGGAACAGGGAACGGGATGTGAAGTAAGAGGCAGTGGTTTCTGGTTGTTCTTTTGTTCATATGCCACTGGGGTATGAACTGGGGGCATCTCACTCAAGCTCAGTTTTCTCACTTAAAGCTAGCCCTCCGCCACTTGGGCCACAGCTTCACTTCTTGGATGTGTTCTGGTTTCTTTCTTTCTTTCTTTCTTTTTTCTGGAGCTAAGAGGCTTTTGGGTTTGTCTGGCAGGGCTGGCTTGGTGCAGGGCTCCTCAGCTCTCAGCCTCTTAGATAGCTGGGATTACAAGCATGAGCCCCTGATGGCTGATGATTGCAGTTATTTTGACAAAGCTTCTTCCTTTCTGAAGAAAGACAGTTCTGTGATAATCCTGGAAGAGAGAGGAGGACATGTAGAAGTCATACATATCTAACACTTAGAATTAGCAGTGAAGAGAGGGAGAAGAGTACCTTTCCCTAACAGGAATCTCAGTGATGCTGCTGAGTGGCCTGAGGTCAGCATATGAGATGAGAGATAGTCCACACAAAAAAGAGTTCATCTCCTTCCCATAAGTGTACTTCAACATTGTGATGGAAGGGGAGAAAAGAGCATGGCGGGCTTCTGCACTGGACTCTTGGCTCCTTCATTTGGGGCAGCAGGGAGGAGGGCTGGTACTGAGGCATGAACTCAGTCCTTAGCTTTTTCCACTCAATTCTGATGCTCTACCACTTGTGCCACAACTTGACTTCTGGCTTTTTGCTCATTAATTGGAGATAGGAGTTTCATAGGCTCTTCCGCATTGTTTGCTTCAAACTGATCCTCACATCTCAACCTCCTGAGAAGCTAAGATTAAGGGTGAAAGCTACCACTACCAGCGCTGGACTCTTAGCTCTTGCTATCTTTCTCCAATAAGTTCTTACAGACATTTCTTTGTTGTTGTTGTCATAATCATCATTGTTGGTCGTGGGGCTTGAATTCTGGGCCTGAGTACTGTCCCTCAGCTATTCAGCTCAAGGTGAGTGCTCTACCACTTGAGCCACAGCACCACTTCCGGTTTTCTGGTTGTTTATTGGAGATAAGGGTCTCACAACCTTTCCTGTCTGGGCTGGCTTTGAACTGTGATTCTCAGATCTCAGCCTCCTGAGTAGCTAGAATTAGAGGTGTGAGCCACTGACACCAAGCCCTTACAGTCATTTCTAAATTAATATGGCCATTAATTTTGTATGATATCAACTCAGCAAGGTAAACTTGTAGACTTATTTTTCCAAAGTTGACAGCTTAAGTTTTCAAAAATTCAAACTATATATAAATATTTGATTAGAATTATATAATTCAAAATATATAAATATAATTCAAATTACATAATAATATATAATATGTAATGTATCTACAGATATTAATGAAGAGTAGTAGTATGTTTTGCATCAATAGCAGTTACAGCGTTTCCAGGTTCTACAGCCTTCTGAGCACAATGCTGGAGATAAGCACACTCTATGTAAAATAAAACAAAGCTAGGAGCTGGTGGTTCACTCCTGGAATCCTAGCTACTCAGGAGATTGAAATCTGAGGATCATAGTTTGAAGCCAGCTGGGACAGACAAATCCTAGAAACTCTTATTTCCAATTAACTAGCAAAAAGCTGGAAGTGGAGGTGTGGCCTAAATAGTACAGCCTTGAGGGAAAAAGCCAAGTGAGAGTAGAAGGTGTGTGTGTGTGTGTGTGTGTTTGTGTGTGTGCGCACGCGCGTACGTACATGCCCACACGAGAGCACACGCACATAAAGAAAGAAAGAAAGAAAAAGAGAAAGAAAGAAAGTTAAAAAAAACCCAGGAAACAGCAAAGTTCTATTACTGTCATGGTACTAACGTATGTTGGCTTTTATATAAACTCTATACTACTGTGAGTAGCAATTGCGTCTTTGTACCTCCTCTGGCAACCAGCTCCATTATTAAGAAATGTTATTTGAGTGACATTATAGAATTGGATTTCAAGGGTGAACAGCTGTGCATTCTGGCGATCCATAGGTCTGGCCAAGAATTTCCACGAGGCCAGGAAACATTTGGCAATGACAATTCCAGTGAAGTGGATAGGAGTGTCAGATTGTGCAATAGTTCTGCACATAAAATAGATTTTCCGGAGTAGCTGGGTTCTTTGAAAAATATGTGTTTAATGGCAAAATGTAATCTGAGTCCTTACCTTTATGTACATCATGCCAAATACAATCTCTTCCATACTTAAATGGGAAAAGGTGATGTTAGTAAATTCTTTACGTTTTACTTGGCATGGTGTTAGGAACTGTATTGCAAAATACTTTAAAAAGTAAGGTGCCCTACTTGGAAAATGAGCTACATGATGCTGGGCAGGGATGGAAGGGAGGAGGGGGAAAAACGAAGGAAGGGTGACATTGTCCAGAAAGAAGCGTACTTCCTACCTGACTTAGAAAACGGTAACCCTTCTGTACAATAATTTTTTTTTTTTGGTCAGTCGTGGGGCTTGAACTCTGGGCTTGGGCACTGTGCTTGCGCTCTTCAGCTCAAAGCAAGCGCTCTACCGCTTGAGCCACAGTGCCACTTCCAATTTTCTAGTGGTTTTATTAGAGATAAGAGTCTCACGGACTTTCCTTCCTGGGCTGGCTGTGAACCGCAATCCTCAGATCTCAACCTCCTGAATAGCTAGGATTACAGGTGTGAACCACCGGCACCCGGCCGTACAATACTTTAATAATAACAATTATATATATTTAAAACGTAAGATGGTATTACTGTCCTCAAGCTTAAAATCTCAATGGGGAGTCAATGTGCCTATACCTAAAATAATCAGAGACTGATATGAATTGTGCGTTGTGTTACAAATTAAACATCACAGCATTGCTAATGAGCTCGGTTTCTGTTCAGATATGACACGTCCCCAAAAGGCTCATATCTTGAAGGCTTGGTCTGTAGCTATTTTGCACCATTGAGATGTGATTGGAAGCAGGGCACCGGTGCCTCATGCCCATAGTCCTAGCTACTCAGGAGGCTGGATCTGAGGATTATGGTTCAAAGCCAGCCCAGGCAGAAAGTCCATGACAGTCTATCTCCAATTAAGCACAAAAAACTGAACTTGAGCTGTGGCTCAAGAGAGTTCCAGCCTTGAGCAAAAAAACCAAAGGACAGAGCTCGGGCCTTGAGTTCAAGCTCTAATACTGGCACAAAATGCACAACGAATCAAAACAAAAAAACCAGACACCAAAAGATGTGTGCCTCACAGAAGCCATGTTAGCAGGGCTGGGCAGTGAGGGCTGAGTGCTTCTCCCACTTCACGGGGTCTAGGTTCTCTCCAAAGTCTGTGTTGGAATCTAACCTGGAATGCAATGGTTTTAATGTGAGGAGCAATGTATATGCGGCTCTACTGGCCCACAGATTGACTAAAATCAGAATAGCTGGGCAGGCGTACCAGTTCTGGCTTCCCTGACTTCGTCTGAGCCCTTTGATCTGAGCAGTGTTCTCCCATAGTGCATGTGTGGCACCTCACCTCCAGGAGGACAGAAGTCCCCACCAGAGCACAGGTCACAGAGCAGACCGCCCTTCAGACAGCAGTGCATCTTCTGAAGAAGAGCAGAGCCCTGCTGACATGTTGCTCCTCTCTGGAGACAAAGCCTAGGTCACCCAGGAGGCCACTCCAGGGAGCCTCCCTGCGTGTCCAAAGCTGAGACAGATGTCTGTGCCCTCCAGCAGGCTGAAGGGTGCTGTCCTTTCTCTCTTTCTCTCTCTCTCCCCCCCTCTTTCTCTCTCCCTTTGTGCCAGTACTGGGGCTTGAACTCAGGCCTGAGTGCCATCCTTTAGCTTTTTCCTCTCAAGGCTGGTGCTCTACCACTTTAGCCACAGCTTCATTTTCAGTTTTTTGCTGATTAATTGGAGATGCAAGTCTCTCTGATTTGTCTCCCCAAGCTGGGCAGATAAACTGCAATCCTCAGATCTCAGCTTCCTGAGAAGCTAGGATTACAGATGTGAGCCACTGTTTCCTGGTGTTATTATTTTCTTTTAATAGCAAGACAAACAGACTGAGAAGTTGATATTGAGAACAAGGTATTCTAACAAATGCTTGAAAAGGTGGAAGCAGGATCTGGGAAGGTGGCTCAGTGGTAGAGTGCTTGCCTTGTATGCATGAGGCCCTGGGTTTGATTCCTCATCACCACATAAGCAGAAAAAGCTGGAGGTGGTGTTGTGGCTCAAGTGGTAGAGCGTTGGCCTTGAGCTGAAAAGCTGAGGGACAGCACCTAGGCCCAGAGTTCAGGCCCCACAACAGACAAAAAAAAAAAAAAGAAAGAAAGAAAGAAAGAAAGAAAGAAAGAAAGAAAGAAAGAAAGAAAAGAAAATGTGGAAGCAGCTTTAGTTGTTGGCAGTTGGCAGTGGTAGAGGCTGGAAGAGTTTTAGATACATGCTAGGAAAAGCCTGGGTGGCTGTGCCAGGCGTGTTATAGGGTATGTTGCAGGGCATGTTGCAGTCGGCTGTGGGGCTGGGGGAGTCACTCAGAGCCCAGATCTGCTTAGAGCTTTATTTTTGGTTGGAATGCTGGAGGAAGGTGATAAGGTCTCAGATGGAAATTAAGACCAAGTTACTAAAACTAGAGGAACCGTGGTCAAGTCCTAATGCCTCATAAAAGGCAGAGCAATACGAAGTGTGTGGGACAGAAGAAATCCCTTAGTAGAGTGCTGAGGCCATGAATGGCTTCTTTTAACTGCTTAACCAAAAGATGAGAGAGCAGAAACAAATCAAAGGTGGATGCTATAATGAGGCAGGCGCCAGAATGTAAGGGCTTGGAAAAAATCTCAGACTGACCAAGTTGTAAAAACAAACTGGGAAAGAATACCAAAGTGGCCCCAGCAGCCATTCGATAAGATTAGCTGGACAGGAATAAGCAGAGCTCTGCAGCAGGACAATGGAAGAGTAACTCTGAGGCATTTCAGAGATCTTTGAGGCTGCCGGCCAGCCTCTCTCAGGAGCAGGGTGCTGGGCCTGCCCAGAGGGCAGAATGCTTAGGGATCATGGGCCTGTGAACCTCAGGGTTTGCGACCCACCCCTGCCCGCTCTCCCCCCGTGTGCCAGGGCAGCACTCTTGGCCACCCTGGCCATCAGAGATCTGAGGACACCAGAAAGCTCTCAGGACCGGATTCCAGAGGGCCAGGGTGGCACTGGAGGTCTACGTTGGCAAGCACAGCACAACAGCAAGTTCAAGACCTGCAGAGAGCCTGTCTGAGCAAGGGCTATGGCTAGAGGCTGGAGCTGCGCCAGCCGGGCAGCCCAGGGACTGCCACATGTGGGCTGCACAGTAAGGATGTGGTGTGGGCTGCTCAGCTCCATGGGCCAACCTCTGTCCCAGGGCCTGGACATTGGGAAGAGAAGCCCAGGAGCATCAAGATTCAAAATGGTTTGCATTTAGACCTACAGAGACCGGGTTGTGTACCGCTGCTTTGTGAAGTGGCAATAGCCCTGCTCTGCCTGTCTTTCAGAAGTGCCTGCTATTTATGTAAAAAATGAACAATGTGACTTGTAAGGCCAGGAGGGGAAACATGGGGGAGAAGGAAGGAAGACTGATCACTTAACAATAACAACTTAGTTGGTTTCTTTTTAATTTTTATTTATTTTTAAATATATTTTTATTGTGGAAATACTATACAGAGGGTTACAATTACGTGGGTAAGATAATGAGCACATTCCCTTATCAAGCATTGTAGCCTCCTGCTTTGTTTCCCCTTCCCGTCCCTTCGTATTCTCCCCCTTCCCCCTCCCTCCCTCCATCCCCCCTACCAAAGTTGTAAAGTTCGCTTTTCGACATAATGACTTGTACATCTCATCGTTGCAATAGGTCCTCCTGTATCCCTGTTTTAACAATTTGTTTTTTCCCTTCCCCTCCACATATACCAACATCATATATAGTGAAAGCAGGGGTTGTACCATGGGGGAGGGACATACAAGACAACAAAGACATAATCTTATAAATATGTTAGAAACAATCATATGAAAGATCTCCCTCTTTCTTTTTTTTTTGTCAGTTGTGGGGCTTGAGCTCTAGGCCTGGGAGCTGTCCCTGAACAATTCAGCTCAAGGCTCATGCTCTATTACTTGAGCCATCGCGCCACTTCTAGTTTTCTGGTGCTTTTTTTTTTTTTTTAATTGTGATTAAGTGATTACATAATTTCCCAAATTTCACAGTATTGTGGAATACTGATGTTCATTTAAAGTCACAAGCTCATTCTAACTTTCCTGGAGCAAATTTTCTATCACGGTCTATTTTTTAATTTTTTTAATCTATTTCCCCCCCCCCCCCCCTCAGCTCCTTTATTATTTTATTTTTGTCGGTTGTGGGCCTGAACTCTGGGCCTGGGCACTGTCCCTCAGCTCTTCAGTTCAAGGTTAGCCCTCTACCACTTGAACCACAGCACCACTTCCGGCTTTTTCTGCTTATGTGGTGCTGAAGAATCGAACCCAGGGCCTCATGCATGCAAGGCAAGCACTCTACCACTGAGCCACCTTCCCAGCCCAACTTAGTTGGTTTCTCAGACTCATAGAGAAGTGATCTGTTAGGATGAATTGTATCTTGACTATTATCTGATTTAGATGGCATCTTTTATTATATTATTTTATTTATGGCAATACCAGGGTGTGAACTCAGGACCTCCAGCTCTTATTTGGCTTGTTTGCTCAAATCTGACATTCTTCCACTTGAACCACACATCTAATTCCAGGTTTTTAATTGGGGAAGTCTTTAGTCTGCCTGGATCCTCCTATCTCAGACTCCTGAGTAGCTAGGGTTACAAGGGTGAGCCATCTGTGCTGGACATAGATGATCTATTTTAGATGATAAATGAGTTTAAAGCTTGTGCTGGAACAAGTGGTATGGAATTAATATATGCTACAGTTGAAGGACTTGAATTTTGGAGGATCTGGGGTGGAATGCTGTGGTTGAAATCTTTGTCTCTTCCAAAACTCACGTCACAATTTAATCCCTAATGCAACAATATTAGGAAGGGGGAGTTTTAGGGGCTGACTAGGCCATGACTCTGAACCACTAGGGATCAGTGCTTAATAAAGGGCTTGTGGAGGCAGGTTTGCTCCTTTGGTTCCTTTTGCATATAAGGCCATAGAATTGCACACCTCCTCCAGGTGCAAAGACAGTGTCTTTAGAAGCAGGGGGCCAACCTCAGCTGTCCTGGAGTTTACTTCAACTGCATCTAGGAGTTGCCAGCCTCCACAGCTTTGAAATATAAGTGTATAGTGCTTGTAAATTACCCAGCGTTGGGGATCGGATAATTTGTTATAGCAGCAGACTGGAGTCTTAGTTATAGCTGAGTTATAGACTCTGTTATCTGTTATAGCAGCAGACTAGAGTCAAGTAACCAAATGACACAGGTTGCATCTTATAGCCTGTGGAACATTTATTTTCAGGTTGTTGTGATTGGGGGAAAAGAAGCTTAGGTGGAGTACACTAACTTTTACCTTGCTCAGCCTGAAAATGGTAACCATCACTGCAATCCCTGATCCAATCTAAGGCAAGGGGGCCAGAACACATGGAATTATCTGTAAGAATTCCTGTGCCCCGGAAGTTCTATAACTACTTCCTGAGGGCACAAATGTCTTAGTCATTAATATTTCTAAACATCTAGAAAGGTGCCTGGTCCTGGCATGTCTTGCTCTTTATTCATTGTCAATCAAACATTGAATGAATTGGCAGATTGCATCTGACTTTGGTTTATCTTTCGACTATGAGTCTATTCTGAGGATTCTAGACAGAATTAGATATTCAGGTTGTGATTTCAGTAGCAACTAGAGTAACAAGAAGGTGTTTTTTTCAATTTACTTTATTGTTGTTAGAGGTGATGTATAGAGGGGTTACATATACATGAATCAGGTAATAAATACATTTCCTTTCATACAGAGTCATCTGTTTCCTCATTCTCTCCCATCTCCACCCTTCAGCTGTGTAGTTCATTTTCTTCAATGTCCAGTACGGTCCACTGCTGCACTTTTTTACCCTTTTACAAGATATCTTGATAAGAATATTCAAGTTGATGTACTTATTCTCAAACGTAGTTTCAGATTACATAAAATATCTTCTCTGGATACCTAATTTTTTTTTTTGGGGGGGGGGGGGTCTGGTCGTGGGGCCTGAACTCCGGGCCTGGGCGCTGTCCCTCAGCTCTTCAGCTCAAGGTTAGCGCTCTACCACTTGAGCCACAGCACCACTTCCGGCTTTTTTCTTTTTGCTTATATGGTGCTGAGGAAGTGAACCCAGGGCCTCAAGCATGCAAGGCAAACGCTCGACCACTGAGCCACCTTCCCAGCCCTGGATACCTAATTTTTTGAGAGGGATAATCTTCTTCCCTTCTCTCCTTCCCTCCTTTCCCTCCTTCCTTCCTTCCTCCCTTCCTTCTCTCTTTCTTTCTTTCTCTATTCTTTTGGGTATTTTGATGGTAAGTTGGAGATAAGTCTCATGGATTTTTCTTCCTGAGCTGGCTTTGAACCTTGATCCTCAGATCTCAACCCACTGAGAAGCTAGGATCACAGATGTGAAGCACTGGTGCCTGGATTGGCTGTTTTGCTCTTTTTTTTTTTTAGTTGACTAAAATATGAAAAAATATAATGCTCAACTCTAAAAAGAAAGACCACTGCATAGAACACCTGAAAGAGCAGTGCTTAGAGAGCAATAAAGTAGAGTCGTGTCCTCACCACAGAGGCATCAGACTGAGTGAGGCCCAGGTGCACAATTCCCACTTCAGAGACAGAAGCATGTTGACAAGCAAGGCCATGGAGAAGGGGCTGTGTCCTCATGTAAGTGGACTGCTGAGCTCTGAGAAAGCCAAGGCTGTGGAGAAGGGGCTGTGTGTCCTCATGTAAGTGAACTGCTTAGCTCTGAGAAACAATAGCTTAGGGAAATAGGGTCCTTTCCATGAGTATAACTTAGATGTGGCTATAGAAAAAGGCAGGGCTCACTGTTAGAGGCAAGTTAAAAGGCGTTTACAGGCCCGTGAATTAACCAAAATCTGAGTGCCAGCTTCCCAGCCTCCACGTTGCATGTGTGTCTTTTAATCTGAGCTATTCTCTTTTGTAGTCACTTGGCAATGGTCTCCAGGAAGGACTCACCCATAAAGCATCTATGACAAGAGGTAAACTGCCCCTTGAACAGGCAATGCCATCTTATCATCTTGAAGAGAACACTCAATGCTTACTGACCGCCCAAGGTCTCTAGAGCCAGCCACAACTGTGCCATGGAGCTGTTTTAACTGTGCTTTCCTCTCTCACCCTTGCCCTCAAGCTCCCTACTCAACCTGAGGCCCATGTCTGTACCTCAGAAGGTGCCTGAAGATGTCCTGAAGTGCTGTCTTTCCATGACTACCATGAATGAATCTCAGTTCTCTGCCCTTCACCAGGTACCTATATTTGGCATATGGGAGCAAGTGGTGGGACCTAATTTGGGACCCTTGGACTTTGGGCCTGGAGTTTCAGAACCACTCAATAAATATGACTATTTCTACGTTGTTCTCAGTTTTACCTGAATGATTACTAAAGGCACAAAAAGTGCAGTACTTGGGCCAGGCACCAGTGGTTCAGGCCTGTAATCTTAGCTATTCTGGAGGTTAAAAACTGAGAATTGAGGTCTGAAACCAGCCCAACTAGGAAAGTCCATGAGATTCTTATCTCCAATTAACAAGCAAAAAGCCACAAAGTGGAAGTATGGCTCAAGTGGTAGAGCATCAGCCTTGAGCGAAGAGGCTTGGCAAGAGCTCAAGGCCTTGAGTTTAAGCCCCAGTACCATGTATGTGGGTGTGTGGTGAGTGTGCACACACACACAGAATCTCTAAGTCATTATGAGATTCATCAATCATTTGTTCATTCATTCACTCACCAAACTAATTTGGTGAAGTACAACATCCGATACATAAGTTGGAAGATGAAGAAGTAGATACAGTAGTAGCCTACATAAACTATAGTCCCATAAGGAAGATGAACACCAAACAATTATAAATATAAACAAGACACTGGCTGCAAAATGGCCAATACTAGTGACAAAGTAAGGTATTACCTTGGTTTTAAGCAGTAAGGAAACAGTCAGCAAAGATCTTAACACTTTAACTTAAATCCAAAGGATAAAGGAGTATTTGGTAATGGAAAAGGGAAGGGAAGAGAATATCAGATGGAGGAAATGGCTTATTCTTACAATCCCATCTTGAGTTGATTTAGGGTTAAGTGCTTAATTTTAGAGCTGGAAAAGCAGTGGGCTTGTTCAGCTTATTCAAGGGACATTGTTTGACAAAGAGTTTAGCCAGGAACCTGAGGCTTATTACTGATATAGCACAGCACACAATTCTCACTAAGATAAGTAATTAAGAGAATTCTTTCCTAATTAAAACAGTAGGCCAGTAATCCTAGCTAAGGAGTCTGAGATCTGAGGCTCACAATTTGAAGCATCAGGACAGGAAAGTCTGTGAGTCTTTAATCTCCAATTACACAGCAAAGAGACACACTTGAAGTTATTGTTCAAGTTGTAGAGCACCAGCCTTAAGTGGAGAAAGGTAAGGGTAGGGGTGTAGGTCTTAAGTTTAAGCCTCTGTACTATTGGGTACACCACACCCACACACAAAGCAAAACAAACTGGTAGCCAAGCCAGTCAGTAACAGTCCATCCACAGAGGAACACTGAGGTAGCAACTGTCAGTTCACAGCCGTTTCAAAGCATCCAGCCCCATAAACGACTCAGGCAGGAGGAGGGTGGAACGTTGTGGAGGAGGAGCTTTGTCTCTAATAGCCAAGCTGCTAAAAGCAGCTGCCTGTGACATTTCGGTCAGCCACCTCCCTCCTTGTGTATGAGACACACATCAGATCTTGTGGCTCATGATCTCCTTTGAGGAGTGGTGTGATGCTGTTCATTAACTGGCAGTGACAATATTGAGACCCCATTGAAGCAGATGCAAGGTGGCTGGTCTCTTTGTTTGATAGAGTGATAAAGTACAGTATACCAGAAAGGGCCTGTCGTTTCCAGAACCACGTCAGAAATAAAAGGTCACCGCTGGCCATGACCTTACCAGCTTGTATTCCCTTTCCTTTGGAAGATACTATAAGCTAACTCTTAGAGACCACAGGAAAGCACCTCATGCTACCAGCCAAGTGGCTGAGGTGTAGGGAGGGCCTAATCTTTACCTTCTAATGCTGTGTTTACTTCCTCAGTTAAAGTAGAAAATGTATTATTTATAGGGCAACAACAGATGAAAGCCCTTAGGTTTTCCTTCTTTGACTCAAGAACACAGATCTCTATTTGACAGAGATGTTAGGAAATGAAAGGACATGGCGTCAAACTTCTGTAATTCCTTACATGCTAGTCATTTAAAATATATTACTTTAAGCCAGGTACTGGTGACTCACACTATAATCCTAGTTACTCTGAAGATGTGAGGATTCCAGTTCAAAGCCAGCTGGGGCAGAAAAGTGAGACTTTTATATCCAATTATTTGAAAAAGCAAAAAAGCCAGGGGTGAAGTGTGGCTCAGATGGTGGAGCACCCAGCCTTGCATGGACAGTGCCCAGGCCAAGTTCCAGCCCCAGTACTGGCACAAAACAAACAAAAAAACAAGATATCCCCACAAACACTCCTCTCCCCTGAAAAAACCCACTAAAGACCAGTCTGGGCTACACAGAAAAGCCTTGTCTGACAAAATCATAAAACAACAAAGCTGAAATGTCAATCAAACAACCAAAAGCTCCACAGACTCTAGCCAAGCCTATAGAAAGTCAATTTTAATTTTTACTTCTTGTATTTAGTCTATGGACACCAGGAAAGATAATAGCATTAAGTAAAAAGGGGAGTATGTTAAAGAGAAAGGGATTCTTAAAGTCAGCATTGTAAAATTGTATTTAGAGGTTTTATTTCAAATGAGCTGTTTTGAAGATAATTCCACAGGATATGGATAGCTTAATTTTTTTTCTCATGGTGACTGTTAAGTCAAAAATAGGAAGAAGGGCTGGGAAGGTGGCTCAGTGGTAGAGCGCTTGCCTTGCAGGCCTGAGGCCCTGGGTTCGATTCCTCAGCACCACATAAAGGAAAAAACAAAAAGCCGCAAGTGGCACTGTGGCTCAAGTGGTAGAGCGCTAGCCTTGAGCTGAAAAGCTGAGGGACAGCGCCCAGACCCAGAGTTCAGGCCCCACGACCGGACCCAAAAAAAAAAAAAATAGGAAGAAATGCTATACTGATATGCTATTTGAAATACTGCTTTTCTCTTTATTACAATTTTAAGCTCTTTTTAGAGTTAGAACAGTTGCCAGTCACTGAATTATAAAGAGGAAGAAAGATGAGCATTTTAATAAGAATTAAAAATTTCAATTGTTATTTGGATTCAAAACACTATCTAGGTGGCCTTTGATCAATTTGAACTGTCTTATCTGTAAAGAGAGCTGCATTGAAGTATTTCAAACCCACCCTCCAGCTTAAATGTTCTATGATTTGACTGACAAATTGTCCTCCTTTTCATCTTTGTTGTGGGTAGAATGCTTAATATTTTCCAAATTTTATTTTTTTAAATCACAAGCTGGGAGCACTGATGCCTGTAATACTAGGTACTCAGGAGGCTGAGATTTGAGAACTGCAGTTTGAAGACAAACCAAGCAGAAAAGTCCATGAGACTTATCTCAAATTAACTGGCAAAAAGCCAGAAGTAGAGCTATGTCTAAATAGCAGAGTACCAGCCTTGAGTGAAAAAGCTCAGGGACAGTGTGTAGTCCCTGAGTTCAAGCCCTAGGACCAGCACACCACACCACACCACACCACACCCACACACACACACACACACACACACACAGAGAGAGAGAGAGAGAGAGAGAGAAAAAGCAAACTAAAGATGTGCACTCACACTTGTAATACTAGCTACTCAGGAGCCTGAGATCTGAGGATTGTGATTCGAAGAAAACTCAGGCAGAAAAGTCCATGAGACTCTTATGTCCAACTAACTAACAAGCCAGAAATAGAGCTTTGTCCCAAGAGGTAGAACACCAGCCTTGAGCAGAAAAGCTCAAGGACAGTGCCCAGGTTCAAGCCCCAGGATTGACCTAACACAACCAAACAAAACAAAACCCTTGAGGTAAGGTACCTCATAATTTAGACACATGCTTGTCAATATGCATGCTTTCTTATCGAGACAGGTTTCTGTCCTGTAGCCTAAGCTGATCTGCCTCAGTTCACACATGTTTAGTTATAGCAAATGTTTGTTGCCTATATTGATCATTTGTGTTTTGAGGGGGAAGGGTGCCAATTCTTTTCCTTTGTCTTATTTTATTTTGGTGCTGAGGATCAAACCCAGGACTTTGTGTGCATGGTATGCAAGTGTTATACCGCTGGCTATGCCCTGGTCCTATACATATCCCTATTTTCTTTTTTGGATCCAGTCTTGGGGCGTGAACTCTGGGCCTGGGCGCTGTCTCTCAGCTCTTCAGCTCAAGGCTAGCGCTCTACCACTTGAGCTACAGCACCACTTCTGGCTTTTTTCTTTTTTGCTTATGTGGTGCTGAGGAATTGAATCCAGGGCCTCATGCATGCAAGGCAAGCGCTCTACCACTGAGCCACCTTCCCAGCCCACACATCCCTATTTTCATAGTTGCTATATACACATCCCTATTTTCATGGTCTTGCTATGGAGCAGAGGTGGGCCTCCAACTCTTCTCTCCATCCTCCTGCCTCTGCTAAGATTAGGGAGATGTACACCATGCTCAGCAAGGTCAAAACCTCTGTAACCCTTTGATTATGAAATTATCAATGTCCTTTCTGACTTTATATAAATATTTTTAGGGTTTTTAATGGGAACCAGCCTTCCTTTCCTTACTTTTTTACTTCCTTTCTTATTTCTTGATTAGCATTTTATATTTTAGTGTTGTTATGTCATTGCCATTAATTTCATGTACCAGCATCAACAAAAAGAGGGAGAGGTCTGGGGAGAAGTAACGTCTGAGTCAGAGGAAAACCTATTTGTTACTTTGTTAGGCTTTTATTTATTCTCCCTTCACACATTTTAAAATTAGTATTAGTTAGCAGTGTAGGGGAGTTTTATTTTGATGTGTGCAAATATGTATGCAGTATACCTGATCAGACTCGCTCCTCCTCTACTCTTCCCATGAAACCAACCTATTACACTTTATTACATTGTGATGAAGAAGGCAGTTTAATCTACGTAACTACATTTTCTAGGTAAGCTGGTATTGGCAAATATTTGTTTGAAAGTTGATAAAAGGAGGTATGTGGCATTTGCCTGTAATCCCAGCATTCTGGAGGCTGGGGCAGGAGGATCTAGAGTTTCCAGTCAGCCTAGGCTACAATAAGAAGAGGGAGGGGGAGAGGTACAAAAAGGGGGAGGGGGAAAAGGGAGAGGAGAGAGGGAAAGAGGGGAAAAGGGAGGGGAGAGGGCAGAGGAGAGGGAGAAAGGCTGAGAACAAGGAAGGAGAGAAGGAAACAAAAAGCAGATTTCAAATGAACACCTCCCTTCCCCCTCTGTTCCTCTTACTTCTGTAAAGCTACAATCAAAAGCTTACACAAAGTGCAAAATTCCTTTAGGGTGCTTTTCTCTTAGCTTACACCAAGTACAAAGTCCCTTTAGGCTTCCTTTAGGGATTAAGGCAAACTACACAGCTACCTGCTGTGTACTCAGTTCAAGCTGTGGGGACTAGCAGGGATCTAAAACTTGACAGCTTTCTGGAGTCAAAATAATGATGAGAAAATCTTGGAATTTGAGTTATTTTTGTTGGGGAGGTGAGGATGGAATTGTGGAATTTATTGCTGCAGATCCTTTAGAGATGGCCAGAAAAATGAAGAGCAAGCCCATATAAACTGTCTAGAGTGCCTGAGAGAGGATACACTAAGCATCACCATCATAATGCTGGCACTGAACACTCTGTAGTAATCAACAAATATTTACTAGCAATAACAGACCTAATTTCAATAGAAATCAGTGTGTGTCTTTACCAGGAGATGAAGCAGCCCAGTTTGTACAAAATTTATAGCAATACATTGTGTGTGTGTGTGTGTGTGTGTGGTGTGCAGTTGCCGGGGCTTGAACTCAAGGCTGGCTTCAAATTGTGATCCTCAGATCTCAATCCCCTGAGTAGCTGGGATTACAGACAAGAACCATTGGTTGGGCTGGAAAGGTGGCTCAGTGGTAGAGTGCTTGCCTTTGCATGCATGAGGCCCTGGGTTCGATTCCTCAGCACCACATAAGCAGAAAAAAAAAAAGCTGGAAGTGGTACTGTGTCTCAAGTGGTAGAGTGCTAGCCTTGAGCTGAAGGGCTGAGGGACAGCGCCCAGGCCTAGAGTTCAGGCCCCACGATCGGACCAAAACAAAAAAAAAGAACCATTGGTTGGGCTGAAACCATGTCTTAATAAATGGACAGAAAAGAACTCATTCATTTTGGCTGTGAGGTCTGGGGCTGAAGGCTATCTAGTTCAGAAGTTTCACAGTGGCCATTTCAGCCACCATGACCTTGTTGACGAACGGAACCCTGGGTCTAGGATAGAGAAAACTGTGGATGAAATTGTAAGGAAGTTATACTTAAACTCGGGTCTTGATCTGCCAGTGAGGAGGCTGTCCAACACAAAACTTCTATAATTCTTGCTCTGAGGTCTGAGCTTTCCCTTGGCCATTCACCAGTCACCATAAGCATCAGGAGGACTTAGGGGGCAAGCACTGGGCCTCACCTCTTTCAAACACTGCAGCAGAGACAAGGCTACAAGAGATTAGCCTGCTGCCTCCTTCCTCTACCAGCCTGGCATTCCTCACTTTTTGTTTTATGGTGCCGGTCTTGGGGCTTAAACTCGAGCACTGTCCCTGAGCACTTTTGCTCAACACTAGCACTCTACTACTTGAGCCACAGCTCCATTTCTAGCTTTTGAGTGGTTCAATGGATATTGAGTCTCACAGATTTTCCTACTTGGTCTGGCTTCAGATTGTAATCCTCAGATCTCAGCCCCCTGAGTGCCTAGAATTATAGGTGTGAGCCATCTGTGCCTGGCTCCATTCCTCACTTTCTAACTCCAACACAATTTTCTGTTATTGTCTGTGTCTCCTTTATTGGTTAAAATCCAAGGATGAGAGCTGGGTGCTGTGGCTCAGGTCTGTAATCCTAGCCTTTCAGCAAGCTGAAATGGAAGATTAAGATTTGAAGCCAGGCCAGGAAGACAAATCCAAGATAAAGTACTCTTACCTCCAACTAACCAAAAAAAAAAAAGAAAAAAAAACCCCAAAACACCAGAAAACTGGAAGTGGCTCTGGCTCATGTGGTAGAATGTTTTCCTTGAGCTGAAGAGCTCAGGGACAGTGCCCAGGCCCAGAGTTCAAGGCCGAAGACCGACAAAAAAAAAAAGAAAAAAAAAAAGCCGTAAGTGGAGCTCTGGCTCAAATAGTAGAGTGCTAGCCTTGTGCAAAAACAGCTTAGGTACAGCACCTAGGCCCTAAGTTCAAGGTCCAGGACCAGTGTAAATGTGTGTGTGCATGTGTGAGCACGCATGTGCACACATGCGCTCGCGTGCGTGCGCGCACACACACACACACACAGAGGCATATCCAGAAGTGCTATCTCCCAACCATTCTGTGTCAAGTTTTTCTTTTTTTTGGGGTCCGGTCATGGGGCCTGAACTCTGGGCCTGGGTGCTGTCCCTCAGCTCTTCAGCTCAAGGCTAGCGCTCTACCACTTGAGCCACAGCGCCACTTCCGGCTTTTTTCTTTTTGCTTATGTAGTGCTGAGGAATTGAACCCAGGGCCTCAGGCATGCAAGGCAAGCGCTCTACCACTGAACCACCTTCCCAGCCCTGTGTCAAGTTTTTCTGTGGGAAGAATCTCTTTGAAAGGACAGATAATGACATCTACTTATTTTATAGGGAAATCTTTTCACCTTATCTCTACAGGTGAATGACCTTATTACATGCTCACAAGAAGGTAATCGTATCAGAGTACAATAACTGGCTTAACATTTGGCCCTAGAATTTGTGCAAAAGGTAAGACAGGAGGAGCAGGTGCTCCTAGCTACTCCAGAGCCTACGATCTGAGAATCATGGTTGGAAGCCAGCCTGGGCAGAAAAGCCAGTGAAACTCTTAACTCTAATTAACCATCAACAAGCTAGAAAGTGGCTCATGTGGTAGAATGCTAGACTGTAGCAAAAAACAAAACAAAACAAAAAAACAAACAAAACAAAACAAAACACCAAAAACAAAACAAAACAAACAGCCCCAGGACTGGCAAATAAATAATAAAGTCATTTTTGGACTATCAGTAAACAAACATAAATTTCCCATGCTATTTAAAATTCATAGTATATGTAATATAATTCCTTGAAGAAACATGTTTATATATACATCAAACAAAAATCTAAAAGCAAAACAAAACCTCCTATAAGACTCAGAGAAGCAGGAAAACAAGTTTTTGGCAACCCAAATCATTAAACACATTGATACAAAAAACATAGCTACAAAGAGTAAAATTCCTCACCTGAAGAAATTTTTATTGCAATCAATTTGTTTTCTATCAAACTGTCTGGGCCAAATTATGTCATGCTAACAGGGTGCTAGTAAGGAAACTGATTAGGGTGCTGAAGTGGTGTATGCTAGAGATAAAAGCAGGGCCAGATACAGCAGGAAGAGCTGAGGAGAGACTGGGAGAGGTCAGGGAGGGGCCTAGTTGCATCTCACATCTCGATTAATCTTTTTTTAAAAAAATGATGAGTTCTCTGCAGATCCAGATTTAGACTCTGGGAAGTAGACGGACTATAGTTGATGTATAAGATGAAAATTAGATGATGCTCTAAATGGGAGGGTTCTTAATGTTATTTTCTTCTGAGGCAGTAGAAGTCTGTGCAGTCCAGGCTGACCTCAAACAGTCTTCCTATCTCAATTGCAGGTGTGAATCACCATCACCCCACTCAAACAGAAAAAATGTTTTCAGGGTTGACATTATTTCCTTTACTCTAGGTGTCTGCTTAGCAAGAATTTTTTTCATAACTTTTGTAAAAATATTCCTTGCTTATTATAAATTTCAAGTAGTATTTTCACTTAATTATGACTAAAAAGATTCATTATATTAAGTGAAATGGGAATAACAATTTCCTATATTACATAAAAAATGAGGGAACTGAGGAAATATATGTTAAGTGGTTCCAACTAGCTGAAGAAAACACACTGTAATCTTGTGTGTGTACTAGACAGAGCTTGAATTTAGGGTTTGTGAGCTGTCTCTGAGCTTTTCTGCTCAAGGTTAGAGATCTCTCACTTAAGCCACACCTCCATGTCTGGCTTTTTTTGGTGGCTAACTGGAGATAAGATTTTCATGAGCTTTCCTGTCTGTGCTGGCTTCAAACCTTGATCCTCAGATCTGACTCCTGAGCAGCTAGCATTACAGGTATGAACTACCAGCACCCAGTTATTTGATTTTTGTTCTTTCCAGATAAAGCAATGAAGCAACTTACTCAACTTGAAGACTACTTATTGTTATTGGAATTTTCAATTTTGAACTTTTATCTTGCCACTAATCTTTCCCCTTGCATCCCTTCCATTTGGCAGCACGGGGCTTGAACTCAGGGCTTGTTAAGGCAGGTGTACTACCACTTGAGGTACACTTCTGAATCTTTTTGCTCTTGGTTATTTTTTTGAAGTTTCTTTTGTCCCAGCAGCTTCCTGAGTAGCTGGGATGGCAGATGCATACCATCATGTGCAGGTTTTTATTGGTTGACGTGGGAGTCTTCTGCCTAGGTTGAACTCAAACCCAATCCTCCTGATCTGTCTGCCAAGTACTAGGATTACAAGTATGAGCCACTGCTCCCAGTGTTTGTTTTATTTCAAGAATGTTTTTATTAGCATATAAAGGTGGGGTTCCATTTTGGCAACCGAATGAATTGGAGTTCCAGACCAAAAAAAAAAAAACCCCAAACTGTTATTTTTCTTTGGTCATGGGGCTTGAACTCTAGTTCTGGGCTCTGTCTTTGAACTACTTCTGCTCAAGGCTAGTGCTCTACCACTTGAGCCACAGTGCCACTCCTGCCTTTCAGAAATTCTTTTAGCTTCTCTGGGCTTGGTTTCCAATTGTGTAAAATATGGAGGGTGTCTCTATCCTCTTCTCAGTCTTAAGTTGCTGGTCCTATGCCTTTTAGTTTATTTCTTCAATGTCTCATAGCTCACATCACAAAGAAAATTTGGCAGAACAACAAGGATTTTTACCTGTAATCGCAGGCTCTAGTTCCATTCCAGGGCAATAAAGAAATTGAGATCTGAAATATCAATTTTATTACTATAATATTCCTATGAGGTAGATTGTGTGTGTGTGTGTGTGTGTGTGTGTGCTGGTACTGGAACTTGAACTAAGAGCCTCATGCACTTAAGACTGGTGTTTTATCAATTGAGCCACAGCTCCATTTCTGGCTTTTTGCTGGCTAATTGGACTTTTCTGCTTGGGCTGACTTCGAACTTCAATAATCAGATCTCAGCCTCTACTGTAGAGAGGACATATTAGAGCATTGTCCAGGAATTACCAAGCAAATACTATTTCATTTGATTATTACAACAGCTCAGGCTTGTCAATTTATCTTTAGTTTACTTTGAGAGGGAAATTCAGCAAATTGCTCAGGTATTAGCTCTGAAACCAAGTTTTATTATGACCTTATTATGCAGATCAGGTTGGCTGGTTCTGAACTTTCAAACCAAGTTGCTGGGATTATAGGTGAGCACTAGGTCTTCTGATCTCAGAGCCTATCAGGGGTAGATTTTGTTGGGTCTGAGGTGGCTATAATTTTGGTAGCTGTCTTCCAAAAAAAAAAAAAAAAAAAAGATGCAGCTGGGTCCTGGTGGCTCACACCTGTAATCCTAGCTACCCAGGAGGCTAAGATCTGTTTAAGGCCAGCCTGGGCAGAAGAGTCCCCATAAGACTCTTACCTCCAACTAACCACTCAAAAATGAGAAGTGGTGCTGTGGCTCAAAGTGGTAGAGCGTAGTCTTGAGCAAAAGAGCTCAGGGATAGCACTCAGGCCCTGTGTTCAAGCCCCATGCCCAACAACAACAGGAATAAAAGAGGATACTTGTAAATACACGGTCAGGCCCCTGCTCAGAGGTGGGGCTTAGAATCCTCCTGTTTAAGTGAGAAGGCTTTTAGGGTTATAATCTGGTTTACTTTTTGTTTTTTGCTTGGTGCTAAGAGATCAAATTTAGGGCTTGCTAGACAAGAAGTGTCTCATGGAACTACTTTTGTAGCTCCAAAGGTGGACATTCAAGATTTAAAAAACAAACAAGCCAAGCATTCCTGTAATCTTACTAAATAAACATGGAGATCTGGAAGATCACAGTTTGCAGCTAGCCTGGCATGAAGGGTCCCTGAGACTGGCTCTTCAAAAAGCCCAGGGAAAGCAGGGCTTTGTGGCTGCAGATGTAGAGGCCCAGCGGAGGGAGAGAGAGGCCTAAGTTAACTGCCAGAGAAAGAGAAACACAAGGCCCGGAGTTGAAGCTCCACGTGTACTCTCATGTTAGACACAGTGCCTGCTCCGGGGTTGGAACTGGGGAGAGCTTCACCTCAGAACCGGGGTGCAGAACGCTCAGAACCCGGGTGGGGTGAGCTCAGAACTGGTGATAGGGCTGCGTGGGCCGCCATTACCTGTGGAGGACGCGGGCCGGTGGCCTCCCAGCTATGTGCCGGCAGTGCCCTGAAGCCGAGATCGCCCTGAAGCCAGGCAGATCGGCCCAGAGCTGCAAGCACTGCGTATCCATCACTGCGGTCCACAGCGGCGGTCCCTACACACCCGCCCGGTCCGTCCACACCCACACCGGTCCTTACACACCCGCACCGGTCCGTACATACCCGCACAGCAGCGGTCCTTACCAGCACCCGCCCTTACACACCCGCACAGCGCTGGTCCGCGTGAGGCCGTCCCAGCGGACCTCCACCTAAAGGCCTGAGCCCATGATGCCGGCGATTCGGGCTCAGCGCGGGCAGTGAGACCCCGGGCGGGCGAGGCTCCCAGGCCTCCAGTCGCCGGCCTCCGCCCTCGTCCTCCGGAGGGGCTGGGTCTCGGGGAGCCCCGGGCGCCAGCTTGGCCTCCGGAGGGGCTGGGTCTCGGGGGCCCGGGCGCCGGCCCCCGGAAAGCCTCCGGGCCGTCGGGACACCGCCGCTGCCGGCGGGGATCACGCGAAGGAGGCGCGTGGCGTCCCCGCACCCGCACTACGCTCAGCCTTGGGCGCGGGCTGCCCGCCGCTCGGGGACTTCCGGGAAGTCACGGCTCGCGGGCCGGGCCGCCTCGCGGTGGGAGCTCGGGACACGCTTTCCGCGTAACGGATCCGCCGCCTCCTGGCCCCCCGCCCCGGCTCGGGGTGCGGCGGACGAGGCCCCCGGCGGGCCCGCCGCGGCATCCCGCGCCCGCGCGCCCTACGCCCGCAGCCTGGCCGCCTCCCTTCGTTCTCCGGGGCCTCCGGAGGCCGCGCCGTCCTGCCGCCGGGCCGAGCGCCTCCCGGGCCGTGAGCCGGCTCCTCGACGCGGCCCTCCGCGTCTTCCCGGGTCCGTCCACGGGCTCCACGCCCTCAGGGTCCTCTCCGCGGCTCGGGAAGTGAGGCCGGCGGCGCGTCCCGGACGCGCGACCCCGGCTTCCCGCCCGGGCGCCACGAGGGCCTCGGGTCACGTGGTGCGCAGGGGAGGGGGCGCACAGAGAAGGGGGCGCGGGCGCGCGCAGAGAGGGCTAGCAGGGGAAGAGGCGCACAGAGGAGGGGGCGCGGGCGGGCGCGCGCAGAGGAGAGGGCGCCGGGCGCGCGACGCGCGGACCGCGAGGCGCTCCGCCGAGAGGGGGCGGCGGCCGCGAGCGCCGGCTCCGCCCCCGGCGCGCATGCTCCGGCCCGCGGTTATAAGGCGGCCGCGTCTGCTTCGCGGACCCAGTGGTGAGCTGGACGTGACGGGGCGTCCGTGTGGGGCCCCGGGAGCGGCGCCGGGAGCGCAGCGGAGGACGCCAGCCGTGCCCGCGGGAGCCGCCGCCTCAGCCGCGCGCACGGCGCCGTCAGCCGCACACCTAACGGTTAGTGGGGGCTCGGTCCGCGCGCCCCACCGGGCCCAGCGCGCCCTCGTCGCGGGTCCGAGACACCGCGGGGCTTGGAGACCTCCTCGGGAGGCGGGCGGGGAGGGCGGCGCGGCCGCGGCGGCCGCGTGGCCCCGCGCGTGGCGCCGGCGGAGGGGGGGGGGACCCCGAGGTCCCAGGACGGCGTCTCCGGCCGAGCCGCGGCCAGGTGCGGCCCCGGCCGCCGGGGTCCGGGGAGAGGATGCTGTGGGCCGGAGGGACGCAGCCGCCGCTCACGTGGCGCGCCGGGCCGGGCGGAGTCGTCCGACCCGCGGCGGAGCGCGGCGCGGGCTGGCTGGAGCCCCGTGAGCCACTGCGGGGCCGCGCTGCCCGTGCCCTGTCGGCCCACCTGTGGCCGCTGCGACCCGCGGCCCCCGCAGCCCGACTCGAGCGCGGCGCGGGCCGGCCGGAGCCCCGCGCATCCTCGCCGAGGGCCTCCAGACTCTCGGCCCCGTGGCGACGGACGGGGCGGCCCGGCCTCTCCCGTCGCGGGGACTCCGGGAGCGCGACCCGCGCCGCGCTTCTGCGCACACGTGCGGCCGGGTCCTACCGGGGCGCGGAGACGGCATCTCGGGTCTGGAGAAACGCGCCCTGGCGGTCGGTTGAAACAGTGCCGGGGGAGGCCTCGGACCCGCGCCGCCCCGACCCTAGGAGTCTGCAGTCCGTCCATGGGGTGGCGAGGCTTCCTTCGGATGACCACGGAAATGGCCAAGAATCAAAGGCATCTAGGAAGGGGTGTGTGTACGCGCGCGCGCGCGTGTGGGTATGTGCGCGTGCGCGCGTCCCGCCCGCGGGCGAGACTGGGGTGCTCTGCTGTCTCTCCTGAGCCGCCCGCTCCAGTCTGGAGGATGGTCCTGCTGGCCGGCTTCAGACGTGACCGCGGGCCTGCCGCAGTGCGGGTAACAGCGCTCCCCTCCCCCACGTCTAGTTCTCACAACAGTTGTGTTTTCTTAAAGTTTTCCTTTTTCTTCTTTGTCATGGGGCTTGAACTCTTGGCCTGGGCGCTGTCCCTCAGCTCTTCAGCCCATGAGGAGCGCTCTACCGCTGGAGCCACAGCGCCACTTCCGGTTCTCAGGTGCTTCATTGGAGTGAAGCATCTCAAGGACTTTTTTTCCCTGGCTGGCTTCGAACCACAATTCTCAGATCTCAGCCTCCTAAGCAGGATTACACGTCCGAGCCACCGGTGTTCGGCTGCAAAACAGCTTTAAAAGTAAATATATCTTAGTTATTCATTTTGGACTCTGTTGCATCAGATTATACAGTGACCTTTGGAATTTTCTATTTCATGTTTTGAAAGCATTTGGTAAGGTGTAATTTTTGTTGCTGAGTAGTAGACTCCCAGATTAAGAAAGGAAAAAATATGCCAACAGAAAAGAAATTGGTTTCATGCCAACAATGAAACTGGTTAGTGTTAAGTAGTTTAGATATCCTCTAACCTTTTAACTGGCAAGGCATAGATATATTATCTTTTGGAAAGATCTTAGAACAAGTGGTTACTTTACAGATGGGGAAACAAGTCTGGAGGTTAAATTAATACGTTGTCTCTGAACACTTGGCTAATGGTTGGGCAGGAACTGTGTCTGTGTCTCTTAACCCCATTTTGTCAGATTGACAAAATTGAGTTTTCTCTAAAATCATAAACTCCCCAACTTCTAATGTCCTTTATTCCCGTTGGGTTTTGGTTCACTTCCTGCGTTCCTCTGCAGGAGTCAGATCTCTACATGAATGCCTACATGGCTGTTTTTGTTGCAAATGAGGACATAAGGGGATGGAACTGGAATCTGAGGAAAACAGAAAGGTGGAAATTTTGTATATTCAGCGGTTTGTTTTTGACAAACAGCCACTATGAGAAATTTAGGATTCAGCAGAGAAGATTCTCTTGCCTTCTTGGAATTTATAATCCACCTGGAAAACATGTAATTACCCACAGCTAGCATTATTTACAAACTGTTGAGTGTTAGGGAAGTACAAACTCCCTGTGTGAACAAATACTGTGTTGTGTAGGTGGAGAAGACACCCAGTTGAGAAGCTATCTGGGTAGGCCTCTAGGAGAAAATGCGTATTTCCTACTGGATGAATGAAGGAGCTAGGTAGGCTAGGGCAGGAGCAGTTCACACAGGAGTTCTTAAACATCAGAGCTAAAGGTAACATACAGAAACAGGTCAGAGTAGAAGCAGACAAGAGTGCCAGATAATGAGAAACTTAAGGACTACTCTTAAAGTTGACTGAAGGCAGTTTACAGATTTTAGGTGAGACTGAGTGAGGTTTTCCATTTTAGGGACATCATTCTGGATAGTGCATATTCCCTTAGAGTGGGAGAGACCAAGTGAATAGACAAGCAGGGCACCAGCGGGAACATAAAAGAAGGGGAAACAGGTTTTGATGGTGGACCATATGTAGGAAACTGAGAGGGCAGAAGAATTAAAGATATGACCCAGGTTTTCCTAGCTTGAGTTTATTCTCCATTAAACCAGTGAGGAAACTGTTTTTTGGTGGTTGCTAGAGATCCAACATGGTACCTTGTGGCTGGTGGTCACTCTGCCTTTGTGCTATATTCCCATTCTCTTTCATCTCATTTACCTTCTAAATGATTTAATGTGGAAACTTATGTGTGTGCACATGTGCCAGGACGCGGACTTGAACTCAGCACCAGGGTGTTCTCCTCCCTTAGCTTTTTTCTCCTCAAGGCTATTGTACCACTTGAGCCTCACTGCTGTATTCTTAGCTTTTTGTTTTTTCTTTCCCCTCTAGCTAATTGCAGTAAGTGAGCTTCTCTTACAAATTTGGCTTCTGGGCTGCCTTCCAGTTGTGATTCTAAAATCTCAGCCTCCTGAGTAGCTAGGATTACAAGCTGGAACCACCTGTGCCCAGCCTCAGTGTGGAAAATTTCAAAACACAATTGAGTCACTACTGTTTCAATTCTACTCCTACTTACTCCCCAGGTACCTCCTGGATTATTGTGGAGCAAAACTTACATAAATTGTTTCATATACAAGTATTTTGGCATATGTATCTGAAAGATAGGATTCCTGAAATCATAATCACAGTATCATCCCACTTCTATAAAATAACTTGACCAGATATCCAGATTCAGATTTTTCCTAAGTGGTTTTTATTTGTTTCTGTCCTTAAGCTGTTTTTATTTAGAAATTGTTAACTATTTTTAAAAATAATTGATTGATTGGATTTGGCATCCAGACAGGGTTACACATTACATTTGGTTGGTGTGTCTCTGCAATATTTTAATCTCCAAATTGCCCTTATTTTTCTCTACTTTGTTAAAGGAAACAAGTCATTTTTTGCTTCTAGTTTCCCTCTTCTGGATTTTGATGAATATGCCCTTTGCATGTCCTAATTTGGCACACCCTTTCTATCTCTAGTATTTCTTGTAAATTGGTAGCTAAATGGAAGATGTGGGACAAACGAAATCAGTTCAGGCTTGATTTCTGGATAGGAACCCAAGAAAGGGTGAGTGCTTTCCTCAGGAGGCATGCCATCTGCCTTTTCTTCTTTCAGCTTTAGTCACAGCCTGTTTCATCATTTCACTAGTGTCTTGTAAATAGGAATGATTTTACTTTACCTTTAGTTTTGCCAGTTTCTGTTAACTAGAATACTTCTATAAAGATAAGTACAGTCTAAGGACAGTTTAATAGGAAGGAGAGATAAAAGGCTATGAGTTACTTTTGTTTCTGTGTTTTAAAGACAGAATCTCTCTGTAGCTCAGGCTGGCCACAAGCTCCAGGGATATAGTGTGGTATGGTTGAGACACAACTTTTCTGGAGGAATGTATGTAAATGTATCCAGGTACATCTTCAAAAGCTAATACTTGAATCTAATTTTTTTTGGGGGGGCGACTGTGGGGCCTAAACTCTGGGCCTGGGTGCTGTTTCCCAGCTCTTCAGCTGAAGGCTAGCTCTCTACCACTTGAGCCATAGCACCACTTCCAGTTTTCTGGTGGTTATTTGGAGATAAGTGTCTCACGGACATTGCTGCCCAGGCTGGCTTTGAACTGCGATCCTCAGATCTCAGCCTGCTGAGTAGCTAGGATTACAAATGTAGCCGCAGGCACCCAGCTATGATTCAGTCATTCTTTCAGTAACTTGGCTTTAAATCTCTGAGTCATTTTAACACTTCCCCACATGGTGGGCTCACTGCTGTACCAATCTGGTAACTGACTTTTTTTTGCCAGTCATGGGGCCTGAACTCTGGGCCTGGGCCCTGTCCCTCAGCTCTTTAGCTCAACACAAGCACTCTACCACTTGAGCCACAGCACCACGTCCAGCCTTTTCTGCTTATGTGGTGCTGAGGAATTGAACTCAGGGCTTCAAGCATGCAAGGCAAGCACTCCACCACTGACCACCTTCCTAGCCCCTGGTAAGTGACTCTTAAATCACCATTTTTCTCTCCATTGCTGTGACCGATGCCCCTGGTGAATATTACTGGTCAACCTTTTCTACTTAGGTGTGCAAGCAAGTCCTTATCATGTAATTGCTCTATTTTTCTTTTTCTTTTTTCCTTTTGCTTAAAAAATTTTTTTTTTTTTGTTAATAATGGGTCTTGAACTCAGATTGTTGAGCTTACTCTGTTGGCTCTTTAAACACTTGAACCATGCCTCTACTTTTGGGTTTTTGCTGGATAATTAGAGATTTATCTGCCCAAGCAAGCTACAAACCATGATTCTCAGAGTAGCTAGGATAGTAGGTGTGAACAGTGGCCAGCTCTATTTTATAATCAGAAAGTTCTCACTTCCAATGTTGACCAAATTATTTGTTTGGATACAGGTAATATTTCTTAAGTATATTGTTCTAAGTGACCAATTCTGTATGTTATTCATTCTTTTTTTTTGCCCCAATAAAGTATCATTTCCCTTTATCCTCTTCTTCCTTGTATTTTTTTTTTTTTCTTTTTTGGGCAGTGGAGGGTCATGAGAGATTTTACAATGGATCTGAATGGCAGAGTACTTTAGAAGACATGTTTGAGCAGGTTAAATCAGCAAATGACAGTCTTATGGAAAGGTCACTAATCTTGTGGAGTTACAGTACTTATAAATAAACAACAGTGAGATTGGCTGCAGGACTGTCTTTGAAGGTACCTCTGATGATTTGTGCTCTTTCAGTTGTTCCTAATACCCTCTTGATACAAATCAAACTCAATATTATTGAGTGTGATTTAAGTAAGTGATTGTAAAAAGGAGAAATTCTTTAAAATGTTCTGGTATTCTAAATGTCATGTTTGGTCATTGTTTGAAAATCAGTCCTCTCTATTGTGATTTTTGTTCTCTCAGTATAAGCCTTCTGAATTTTTTCCCAGTGTGCTGAGGATCTAACCCAGTACTTTTCACAGCGCAGATATTCTGCAAATTAATGAATGAATGAAAGCCTAATTAAACTATTCTGTTTTGTTGGTATGAGTTATTTTGGAGAATAGCAAGGCATTTATAAATTCTTTTTTTAATACAATTTTATTGTTATTAAGGTGTCTTACAGAGGAGTTATCATTTGGTAAGTTGGGTAATGAGTACATTCCTTTTTTGGGCAATGTCACCCCTTCCTTTCCCCCAGTTTCCTCCTCCCATCCCTGCCCATAAGTTTCAGGGTTTCATTTTCCACAGTGTATACTGAATACCATGACTCTAAATGCAGTTTGGAATTTTCTTCAACTATGAATGTAGGCAGAAAACTGTACTTGTGTTAGCAGTACCTGTAATTTTGTTACCAATAGAAATGAAGCTCACACCTGAAATCCTAGCTACTCAGGAGACTGAAACCTCTGAGGATCGCTGTGTAAAGCCAGTGTGGGCAGCAAAGTCCATTAGACTCCTATCTCCAATTAACAACCAAAAAAAATAAGCTGGAAGTGGAGCTGTGGCTCAAATGGTAGACTACCAACCTTGCGTGATAATGCTTAGGGATAGCACCCAGGCCCCGTGTTTTAAGCCCCAATATCAGTATGGGAGCACACTTCTTATATATCCCCCCACTCTCCAACAAAATCAGTTTGTTTCAAACTACTGTGGTTATTATTGTAGCCATGACTAGATCTTAATTGACATTTTTAGAACTCACAATAGCCAATAAAAATATTTTGACATTTACTTTTAGCTTATACATTTAAAAGCATTTACTGTACTGGAGCCCTTGCTCAAAATGGTAAGACGCACATGTCTAGCAAGCACAAGGTGCTGAGTTCAGACCCAGTAATACAAAACAAAAAAAGTGCTGAAAACATTGTGATAAAAGTTCTATAGGTTTTACCAAACTATCAGATGAATCTGGCATCAGAAAGGCTAAAAAATCTCTGCCCAACTTGTGCTCCTCTGTGATGTATTGCAGAACTGCATTGCCAACCTGCAATGCAATACATCAGATAGAGCATAATATCCCAGGATTGTGTAACCGAGATGTCCCCTAAGTTAGGCTCACCGTCTTTGCTAATTATCGTAAGTTCTGACTTCACAAATGAGGGAGAACAAAATGCTTGTGTTTCTTTAGGAGTTGTATTTTGTGTGTGTACACACTCCCACACCTGTGCCTGTGTGTGGATGTGTCCAGGTGTGGGGGTCCTGGGGCTTGAACTCAGAGTTGGCACTGTCTCTGAGCTTTTCTGCCCAAGGCTAGGGCTTTGCCACTTGAGCCACAGGTCCACTTCTGGCTTTTTGGTGATTAATTGGAGATGAGCCTTATGGATTTCCCTGCCTGGGCTGGCCCAGATCTGAATAGCTAAGATTATTGGCCTGAGCCACCATCCTGGCTAGGTTCTATTTTAAGGGCCATAAGTTAGATATGTTCATTGGATTGAGATTTTCTTGTATTGTTTTGAGTACAGTCCATGTATCAGCGGTTTTATTTGAAATTACTTCAGACCTTGTTTTTAACAGTTCATTTGGAAGATTGTAGATTTGAAATAGACATTCTTATATCTGGTTGTAGCAATGCACTCCTGTCATTTCAGCACTGAGGCTGAGCAGGAGGATTGAGGAGTGGAGGCCAGCCTGGAATACATGAATGGGATTTTGAGAAGGGTTTTTTTGTTTTTTTTGTTTTTTTAGACAGGGTGTGAAATGTAACTCAGGTTAGACTGAAATGCACTAGCCCTGGCTGGTTTCAACCTCATGATCCTCCTACCTTGACTTCTTAAGTCCTTGTCTAGCCAGCAGAGGTTTTTGGTAACGGTGTTTTGTTTCTTTTTCAGTACTGGAATTTGAATTCAGAGTATTGAGCTTGCCTGATGCTACCACTTGAGCTGCTTTTTTTGTTTGTTAATTGCAGATGGAGTCTTCCTGGACTTTTCAGCTTGCAATGGCTTTAAACACAATCCCCCAGGTTTTAGCCTCTTGAGTATCTAGGGTTATAGCTTGAGCCACTGGTGTCAGCCTATATGTGGATTTTTATTGCAGAATATAATCTAAAATCTGCAAAACAAAGCACCATTAATGAATAACCTCTGTCTTGTTTTTTGTGAGTGCAACTCACATTGTTATGGTTTATAAAATGTGAAATGGATTTATAGTTGAAAACTTAGCAAACTAAGAAATTCACATGTGAAAAGATATATAAGACTCAGTATAAACAATGGGTTTTTAGTTAGACAAGGCAAAAATGAAACAAAGAATTTTACTTAGAGTGTAGCTCAGTGGTAAGAGTTCTTGCCTAGTATAAGTGAGTCTATAAAAAAGTCATGTAGGATGGGACTAAGTAGTTAGTGCCCACCTTGGCAAGCAGGAATTGTCTACTAAAAGACTGCTACCACTTGAGAAGCTTGCCTTTGTGGTCTGGGAGCCATGCTGGATGGGGCGCCTTCAGCTTACCACCCTAGAAGCAATGAGCATCCAAGCCTAAGGGTGTCCCCTGACTACACAAGAAAGTGAGGAGTACAAGCAGGCCACTGATGCAGGGTTGGAAGGGGGAAACTCAGGGACTTGGCACTGGGCCTCCTGGTCTCAGCGTTTTAAGACTGCCCATCCGAGGAGGCTGTGGAGAGTAGTAGTCTACAGGAACCATGCTCAGCTCTCAGTTCCACCCCAAGGCAGCTGGGAATCAAAGGTTGAGTACTCTGCTAGCTCTAGTCTCAGAGCTGTTTTCTCAGTGATCCTCAGACACTGAAAACTGTCTACTCAACAGGTGGCATCACCAACCCCAGAGCCTGCTTAAACTTCTCAGCTGGCCTACATCAGATTTTCTCCCCACAGCCCCTAGAGGCTGTCTCCCTTCTAGACACTATGGCACGCTGTCCCCAGTTTCCTGAGCCATAATTGTTTCTTTTCATGTGCTTAGCGTATCTAGGTCTCAAACAGTAAGCCCACTCTCAAAATGGTGCTCTATTCATATAGAGGGAGTGGCAACAATGTCTTTCTTCAGTCTTAGCCTACCACACAAGAATAGACACAGCAAATTCTTGTTCTGCGGAAAGTGTGGGTTTATACTATGACTAGATTTGGCTGTCAGGTCTCTCCTTTCTTCCCTTCTCTTTTTTGCATCACTGAGGTTGAACTCAGGGCCTTGTGCGTGTTAGGCAGTTATTGCTGTTTCTTGAACCACATCCCCAGCCCTCTTTGTCATCTCTATGCTTTTAAGTTGTCTTTTGTTCTTTTCATACTCTTTCTTCGCTTGTAAGCCTTTCCTTTGTTACTCTGACTTCTCATTATCTGAATCTCAGAACATTTCTTCCTTTTTTTTTTGTTGGTCCTGGGGCTTGAACTCTGGGCCTGGGTGCTATCCCTCAGCTCTTCAGCTCAAGGCAAGCACTATACCACTTGAGCTACAGCACCACTTCCGATTTTCTGGTGTTTTATTGGAGATAAGAGTCTCACGGCTTTTCGTGCCTGGATTGGCTTTGAACAGTGATCCTCAGATCTTAGCCTCCTGAGTAGCTAGGATTACAGGTGTGAGCCACCAGTGCCCAGCCAGAGAGAACATTTCTAATCTACTGTCTACACTATCTCTTCCTTCCTTGGATGATATACTTATTTGGTATTTTCCTCTACTGTTTGTTTTTTCTTTTTCTTTTTGTATCAGTACTAAGGTTTGAACTCGTAGCCTGGGCACTATCCTTGAGCTTATTTCTTCAAGGCTTGCACTCTACCACTTGAGCCATAGGACCACTTCAGCCTTTTTGAGTATGTGGTACTGAGGAATCAAATGCAGTGCTTCATGAATGCTAGGCAAGCACTCTACCACTAGGCCACATTCCCGGCTCCTGTCCTTTAGCTATGTGTGTGCACGCACTTGTATGTGCGTGCATGTTGGTCCTGGGGCTTGAACTCAGGGCCTGAATGCTGTCTCTGAGCTTTTTTGTTCACGATCTACTTCTGGCTTTTTGGTGGTTACCCAGAGATAAGAGTCTCATGGACTTTCCTGCCCAGGGTGGATTTGAATCACAATCCTCAAGATTCCAGCTTCCTGAGTAGTTAGGGTTACAAGCATGAGCCTCCAGCACCCAGCTTGTCTCAACAGTTTTTTTTATGCAGGCTTGTGCTTCAGATGAATTGTTAAAAGGAGAAATATTTTATTGGAATTTGTGTTAAGAGTTTACTAGTCAGAAAGAGAGAAAAGAGACAGGGGGGAAGGGGAGGATAAGAGAGGAGAAGTGAGAGGTGTTGTGTGTGTCTGGGGCTTGAACTCAGAGCTTAGAGCTCTCGTTTGGGTTTTTCACTCAAGGCTGGCAGCTCTAACGTTTGAGCCCTACCTCCACTTCCTCAGACTTTTTTTTTTTTTTGAATTTTATTTTATTTTATTTGAGAACATACTGTACAGAGGGGTTACAATTACATGGGCAGGATAATGCATACATTTCTTACCAAGCATTGCAGCCTCCTCCTTTGTTTACCCTTCACCTCCCTTCCCAGCCTCCCCCCTCCCCCTCCTCAGACTTTTTTTTCTACTTAGTGTCCAGGTATTTGCGTGCCTGTAATTTTAGCAGTTGTGAGGCAGAGTCAGAGGATTGCAAGTCCCAGACTAGCTTGAGCTACAAAGTGAGACTGTCTCAAAAAAAAAAAAAAAAAAAGCTGGGAGCTGGTGACTCACACCTGTAATCCTAGCTACTCCGGAGGCTCAGAGCTGAGGATCTCAGTTGGAAGCCAGCCCAGGCAAGAAAGTCTGTGAGACTCTTTACTACCTCCAGTAAGTAAACTAATCAGAAAAATCTGGAAGTGGTACTGTGGCTCAAGTGGTAGAACATTAGCCTTGAGCACAAAGAGGCTTGGGACAAAGCCTTGGGGGCGGGGGAGCGGGGTGGCACAAGGTAGTAATAGTGTGCATTCTTGTGAGTTGTGATACTCCATGTATGCATGGGTGGTAATACTCATTGTATGCATATGTGGTGAAGGAAATGGGAAATGTGATGGGTGGGGAGGGACAGATAAAGGAAATACGAAATGTGACAGGTGGGGAGGGAGAGATAAAGGAAATGGGAAATGTGACAGGTGGGGAGGGAGAGAGAGAGGATGGGGGAGGATGATGGAAGGGAAGACTGATTAAGAGTCACCAAACACAAAAATGGATAAATGGGTATGTTAAATTGGGCCTCCCCTACTGCCATTTGAAGATTAAAAATTAAACACATAATGAAAACTGGCTTCAATTTTTTTTAAAAGGGTACAAGAACAAGACATGTAAACAAAACAAAACATCTTCAAAGCCTGGCACTGGTGGCTCAATCCTGTAATCCTAGCTATACAGGAGGCTGAGATCTGAGGATCCTGGTTCAGATCAGGATCCCAGCCCAGGTAGGAAAGTTTGTGAGACTCTTTTCTCTAATTAACCCCAGAAAACAAAAAGTAGCCCCGTGGCTCAAAGTGCTAGGGTACTAGTCGAGCAAAAGAGCTCAGAGACATAGCACCCATGCTCTGAGTTCAAGCCCCACAAAAAAACAAAACCAAAAAACCTCAAATTGTTATTATCATGCTATTATTACATATTTTAACTACTAAAAGTAGTAAATTTGATATCCTTAATTAAAATTACTTTTTGAACACATTTTTATCAAAGTATAAGATATATAGATGGAACTTAAATAATTTATAGTGAAATATAGGAGTCCATTCTGCACCATTTCCTACCACCTTTCCCCAAGCACATTAAAAATGCATCAACTTTTTTTTTTCTAAAAGTAATACATTCCTATTGTATATCCTATACCACTGGAAAAAATCTGCCTAACATACAAACATTCTCTGATTCATTTTGTTGCACCAAGATTATAGGCAATAGGAATTAATTGCTCAAACAGAGCTAAGGTTTTAACTACAAACCACATTTCATTTCCTTGAGGAAAATATCCAGAGGTGTTACTGTTATTTGGAAGAAATTTCCATGTCAGCCAAAACAGTTCTCATCAACAATGTTAAAATTTCCATTTTCCATATCTTGTACTGTTCCTTTGGAGAGCTGCTATCTTAAAAACAAAAGACAACAACAAAAACCCATGTGATTTCTATTGTGGTAAAATGATCTAAACATATTTTTAAGACATAGAGACTAAATATTGGTCTTGAGGTGAGTAAAAAAATGAAAGAAGAGCAAGATCTAAACTCATTTTTCATGTATTCTGAAAGAGAGTTAAAATTTAAGTGTTAATAGGTTGTTAATGTTAGCATAATGCATTTTTCTTGTAGGTAGATTCTCTGAATGATCAGGGAGGTACTGATACTGGTAATTGCTTTTCAGAGACAGATGTACACATTTTTATGGTTCAATTCTGGGGAACTCATGGCCTGGACACTGTTCCTGAGTGTTTTTGTTGTTGTTGTTTTGTTTTCTTTTGTTTACTCAAGGCTGGCACTCTGCTACTTGAGTCACACTTCCAGCTTTTTGCTGTTTAATTAGAGATAAGATCCTCATATACTTTCCTGCCCAGGTTGGCTTCAAATCTGGATCCTTAGATCTCAGCCTCCTGAGTAGCTAGGATTACAGGTGTGAGCTACCAGCACCACCTAGCATTTATGATTCTTTATTTTTTGGGGGGGGGAGGGGACGTGGGCATTGTGGGGCTTAAACTCAGGGTCTGGGTGCTGTCCCTGAGTTTTTCTAGAGCTTCAAGCTATCTCTATTGCTTTGAGCCACAGAGCCAGTTCTAGTTTTCTGGTGATTAATTGGAGATAAAAGTCTCATGGACTTTGCTACCCAGGCTGGCTTTGAACTGCAAGCCTCAGATCTTGGCCTCCTGAGTAACTAGGATTATAGAAAATAGCTACCACCAGTGCCTGTCTCATTTCTGGTTTTTCATATGCAGTTTGGCTCTCATTATACATTTCATGTTTATGGTTAGATCCAATAGCTATATTTCTACTTTCACTGGGGGGGAATTCAGAAGGAGTAGAGGTGCTGCTGGAAACTAGGCCCAGTTAGGCACATAGTCCCAGCCTGATTTTTTTCTTTTACAGTCTTTTTCCCCCTTTATTCACCTATTCAGTTTAACAGTGGAAAAGAAGGTAAGATTTGCAAGTTTTTGAATCCCAAGAGTACGTCTGTAATCCAGGAAGCTAGATTTGTTATAAAGAGCATTAGCTTCAATGAATCAGCATTTTGGATTTAAATATTTCCATGTAAATTTGAAACCTCAAATTTACTCTTAGTAATGATTTTTTTTGGGGGGGGGGGACCTGGGGCTTGAACTGAGGGTCTCTGGAACCTGTTCAGCTTTCTTTCTTTACATCTGAGCCAAGCCTCTAGTATTTTGATGCTTAATTGGAGATAAGGAGTCTCACAGACTTTAGCGACCTTCCTGACTTTGAACTGCCATCCTTCAGCTCAATCTCCTTATTAACTAGAATTACAAGTGCAACCCACTGGCATCTAGCTATGCTTTTTTTTAAATTAGTGATTTTTTTAGGTACCTGCCTCTTTCACATTCATAAGCTGGCCATTGATTACTTTAGGAAGTAATAGTGGCTTTATTTTACATGTTGACGGGGAACACGTAGGAAACTACACTGTTTCCAAGAACTGTTGCAGCTCTTCTCTTCTGGAGTAGTGAGGGAAATTGAAACACAACTTTTTTTGTCTGAGACTCAAACTTGGTATCTGAACCTTTTGTTCATTGCCTGGTGCTTTATCACCTGAGCCACTCCTCTAGCCCTGGAGGTACAACTTTTGACTTTATAGATTTGTTTATGAGTGTAATTCCTGGGTGCTGTTAGAGAAGGAGACATCTCAGAAAACTAAAAAGTGGCTTTTGTCCTTGCTATCATTTTAAGAAGAGTTAAGAGTTACTTTCTTTTTTGCTGGTCCTAGGGCTTGAACTGAGGGCCTATGCACTCTCCCTGAGCCTCTTTGTGCTCAAGGTTAGGCCAGTACTCTACCACTTTTTTTTCTTCTTGAGTTTTTTGGAGATGAGTCTAGTGGACTTTCCTGCCTGGGCTGGTTTTGAACCACAGTCCTCAATCTCAGCCTCCTAAATAGCTAGGATTACCTGGCTTAGGAGTTATTTTCTTACCATTCTTTTTGTTGGTTAGAGACAGGATCTATCTGACTGTAGTCCAGGCTGGCCTCTAATTCATAATCCTCCTGCCTCTGTCCTCTGCCTTTCCTAGTGGTGGAATTACAGTTGTGTTTTACCATGCCTTGCCTATGTCTGCCCTTTTATGAGGCAAACTGATGAACATAGAATACTTTAACTCCCTCTCCCCACACCACCACTAAGTAAGTAGCTAAGCTGATAGGAAGCTAATAGTTAAGCTGTACACACTTTAAGGATTTAAATCTTGAGTATTAGTTCCCTTTCAGACTCTGACCTTTAGCATACAGAGAATGTGTGTTCTCCCTTTGCTCAATAGGGGTCTTCGTTTTGGGCTTGGGAGCCTGGCCTGCTCTCACAACTTACCTTTTGAATGAGCCCTTTGTTTATAAGAAATAGTTTGCTAGAGATACTACTGGCACTTTTTCTACTATGTATAATAATAATTGTTTTTTGAGTTGGTGTCTCTCTACAGTTATGATCTCACACTCAGTATTTTCCTGTTTCAGCCTCCCCAGTAGGGTTATAGGCTTTCACCACCATGCTTTGTGAACCGTTGGTGTTCTGTATACAGGTTTGTTTTTTTTTTTTTATATTGTCAAGTTTCTGTGTACAGTTTTAACTTTAACAGGCCGGACTACCTGTCAGATGGTAGCAGAACAGTGCTGAACCTATCTCTGGATTCTTGAATATTCTTTTTTAGAAATCATATTAGATACTCATTTCTTCTTATTTGCTTTTTAAAAACTATTATTTTGTCTTTTCTTTTTTGGTACTGGGGATCCAACCCAGGATGTTGCACTTGCTAGGTAAGTGTTTTGCCACAAAAGTACGTCCTAGCCCTCCTTATTTACTTTTGAATCTTCTTAAAGGTATTTGACATTTTCAATCTTCTTCTCACTTGATTGAGTCAAGTCTTAGTGACTAAAATGTAGAACTGCTTTAATTGGGACAAATCATAGCTGGCAGCTATGCTCAAAGTTAAATCACGTCCAGCACGCATTAGTCGTTCCAGTCAGGGCTTGATCTATTAAACAGCTCTGCTGTCTCTGTGTGGGTGTTATTCTATGTATGTAAATATTCTGAGACAAATTCATTTTTTAGTAGTTCTTTGAAAAAGTTCAGTGGTTTTTTTTTTCATACTTAATGAAAGAAAACTGGTGAAATTAATGCCTGGAGTGATTTTATTTAACATGTTAAGAATCCAGGCTACTTCCATGAGATGAAAGAAAACTGGTGAAATTAATGCCTGAAGTGCCTTTATTTAACACGTTAAGAATCCAGGCTACTTCCATGAGCAGAACTGCGATTTTATAATAACTTCTTACATTTACTGAAGTAGAAATTTAAGAAAACAGTAGATAGTAAATATTTTTACCCTGCCTGAATCATAGACAAAATGCCCTATGACAAATACTTTCAATCTTTAAATAAGGTTAAATTTTCACAGGAATTATTGCTCACATCCTTAGGTTCAGGTGGGACTTGAAACTAAAAATCATCTTTTCTTTTCTAACAATAAGTACTTGAGGCTTTCCAATTCTTCTCCATCTTGCTTTATCCAAAGGTCCTTCCTCCCACCACAAAAGAAAGGTGTAACTCTTATCCTATTTATGACTTTGGTTCACTGGTCCAGACAGTAAAATCTGAGGCCCAGAGGAAGGAAAAATTCCAGAATATCCAGTCCTAGAGAGTGACATGGGGCAGAGGTTCAATGAGAGGCTTAGGTTAGAAATACTAGAGGGGGTTGGGCGCTGGTAGCTCATGCCTGTAATACTAGCTACTTAGGAGGCTGAGATATGAGGATCGCGGTTCAAAGTCAGCCAGGGCAAGAAAGTCCATGAGACTCTATCTCCAATAAACCACTCAAAACCGGAAGTGGCTCTGTGGCTCAAGTGGTAGAGTGCTAGCCTTGAGCTGAATTGCTTAGGGACAGCACCCAGGCTCAGAGTTCAAGTTCCACGACTGACCAAAAAAAAAAAAAATACTAGAGGGGCATGACCTTGTTTCATATGGTCAGAAGCCTCTAGCCTTGTGTTTCCTAAGTTTGAATTAGTAGTAGGAAAGTTAGATGTCATGAAAGGGGATTTATTTAACTTACATTGAAGTGAGATCTTACTTGACAAAGTTCTGTTTTACTTGATTGGTTTGAAAATGAGAACTAGTCATTTAAATTAGGTATATGATGGACATTTTCTATAACTTGAATTGGCTTTAATGCAAAGCACAGCTGAAGAGAGAACTAGAAGAAAGCTTGCGTCTGTGGTGGCACATGCCTGTGACCCTAACTCTCAAGTGAGTGAAGCATGAGGATTGTGTTTAAGGCTAGCTTGGGTTTCCATAGTGAGACTCTCACATCTATACTGTAATTATTTGAGGAATTACTGCTCAAATCAGGCTTATCTGAAGCAGAAATACTATATTTAAAGGAATATGTATTGAAAAGCTTCATTTGTTATTTCAGTTGGAGGTCTCTTAGTTTCCCCCAAAGCTGTTTTAAGCTATAAAAATTATGTGCAGCACTAAGTGAGTGGCTCAAGTAATAGAGTGCTTAAGTAGTAAACAAAAAACTCTGAGTTTAAACCAGATGTTGTTAAATAATTATGTGTAATACCATAACTGAGACTTTCTGATATTATCTGTAGAAGATAATCTCTATTGGACAAGTAACTTAAAAAAATATTGTTGAATGCTGGTGGCTCATACCTGTAATCCTGGCTGCTCAGGAGGCTGAGACCTGAAGATTTCTGTTTGAAGCCAGCACAGGCAGGAAAGTTGTGAGACTCTTATCTCCAATCAAGCATCAGAAAAGCCATAAGTCAAGCTGTGGCTCAAGTGGTGGAGCACCAACTGAGCAAAAACCTCAGGGACAGCACCCAAGTCCTGAGTTCAAGCCCCAGGACTAGCATCAAAATAATAATTCCTTTACTTGAGAGCTACATGTCAGATCTTCTTAGAAGATATTCTCTTTCTTTTTTTTTTTTTTTTTTTGTCGGTTGTGGGGCTTGAACTCTAGGCCTGGGCGCTGTCCCTCAGCTCTTCAGCTCAAGGCGAGCGCTCTACCACTTGAGCTACAGCGCCACTTCCGGTTTTCTGGTGGTTTATTGGAGATAGGAGTCTCACGGTCTCTCCTGCCCGGTCTGGCTTTGAACCGCCATCCTCAGATCTCAGCCTCCTGAGTAGCTAGGATTACAGGCGTGAGCCACCAGCGCCCGGCTAAGATATCTCTTTCTTACACTTCACACAGCACAGAACACTTCTGAAGCCATAATACACCAAGAAGGCACCAGCTGGGTATCCATTTTAATTTTTTCTTTTTTTTTTTTTTTGGTGCTGGTATTGAGGCTTTGACGCAAGCTCTCACACTTGCTCTTAGTTTGTGGCACTCTACCACTTGAGCCATACCTATGCTATTTCTGGCTTTTGGCTGGTTAACTGGAGCTAAGATAATTGGATTTGTCTACCCTGGCTAGCTTGGAACTGGGATCCTCAGATCTCATCCTCCTGAGTAGCTAGGATTACAGTTACAAGCCACAGTGCCTGACTATCCATTCAGTGTACCTGTAGTTAAATTCAGATTCTACATTCTATTCCACAAGTCTCCCTTGGCTCCAGCCAAGGGAGCTCATCAGATCTCTTGTGAAGAGGATGTTTGTTGGTTAGTTGTCTTTTTGTGACTCCCTATGGAGCTAGGCTGTTACCCTGCTTTCATTACCTTTCCATCTTCCAAATTCTGAAATGTACTTGTACATGTGTGGACCTCACCTGAGGTTCAAAAGTTTATGGAGATTTGTTTCCAGCCACCATCACCTTTCTACCTTTTTCTTGGAGGTTGAGGGGTGAGGATGAAGTCACTTGGTGATTCTGGTAATTGCCCCATCTGGAAGGTCTCTATATCTCCAATCTAAGGTACCATATTAGCATAAACTTGCTTGGTGGTTCTGGGTTCTGGGTTCTATGCCTAGTATTGCAAAAATGAGGTAAAAATAATAATAAAAGGCTCAGGTAAGATGAACAGACTTGTTAGGGCTAACAAAAAATTTGTTAGAAAACAGATTTAGGAGCTCTTTATAAAACCCACATCTACTGTATTATTAAAAAGATGAGCCAGGTGCTGGTGTCTCATGCCTGTAATCCTGGCTAGTTAGGAGGCTTAGATCTGAGGATCTCAGTTCAAAGCCAGCTGGGGCAGGAGAGTCTGTGAGACTCACCTCCAACTAGCCACCAGAAATCTGAAAGTGATGTGGCTCAGAGTGGTAGAGCACTGGCCTTGAGCAAAGAAGAGCTCAGGGACAGCTCCAAGGCCCCGAGTTCAAGCCCCATGACAAAAAGAGATTAACCCAGTGTAGTGGCTTAGGTGTTGTAATCCTAGTCCCTGTCCAAGGTTAAAGCAGGAGGCGGCCAGCCTGGGCCATATGGCAAGTTCAGAGCTAGCTTGGGCTATTGAGGGAAGTTCTCAAGACAAGACAAGACAAAACAAGGAAGATAATCCTATTTGCTTTATCACTCAGGAAATTACAAGAACTTTAGGAGCTCTATGCCAAGAACCAAGGGTAAAGGGTAAAATACAAGTATTTTACAAAATGGTTTGATGGGGTTGTTTTCATTGTTGACATACTATGCTGCTGTCCCATACTTACCCCCCAATCATGGGCTTGAACGCAAAGTCTGGGCTCTGTGCTGAGTCACAGCTTCACTTCTGGCTTTTCTGGTGGTTGATTGGAGATAGTCTCACAGACTTTTCCTGCCCAGGCTGGTTTCAAACTGCGATCCTCAGATCTCAGCCTCGTGAGTAGCTAAGATTATAGGCATGAACCACTATAGTGCCCGGCTAATCCTGTGTCATTTTTATGTCTTTCAGATACTTGCATTTGAGCAGTATTTTGGAATCTATCTACACTTAAAATGCCACCTGCAATTGGAGGACCCGTTGGATATACCCCCCCAGATGGAGGCTGGGGATGGGCAGTAGTAGTTGGAGCATTCATTTCCATTGGCTTCTCATATGCATTTCCCAAATCCATCACTGTCTTCTTCAAAGAAATTGAAGGTATATTCAGTGCTACCACCAGTGAAGTGTCCTGGATCTCCTCCATCATGCTAGCTGTTATGTATGCTGGAGGTAAGTGCTCACTAAGGCTTGCTCTTTAAGTTCAGATAACTTCTCTTTTAAGGTTCTTTAATGTTTTAAAATGTTACTTCTTGAAGTTTTTTTGTGTGTATTCCTGATACAAACTGGTTTTTATTCCTGATAACAATGGCAACTCCCTTTGTTAGACTGTGAAGCGTTGAAGTCCTGATTGGACCAACTGAAGCATTCATAAAAGTGATGCAAGCACAGCTGCTTTTTCTTGCTCTCTGATAAGAACCTTTAAATGGAACCATAAATGTAGATTAAATTTTGAAGTTGGAAACATTAAAGTCAATCAGACATCCTAAAGAGTTCAGTATCCTGGGAAAAATCTTTTAATGGCATTTCTCAGAAATGAAAGCACTAAATAAAACCTGCACTTGTTCCTTGTGATATTGTTGAATATTGAAAGCACATGAACTGCATTTTAAATTTGTTGTATCATCTCTTAAAATAGTTATTTCACCTTGACATGAAATCACAGCAAACATGTAAAAGTTAAATCTGCAGTAATACTAAGCAAGTACATATTTGCTTAGGTAACAGGAATTCTAAAGTGTTTTTGTTAACTGGAGTTGACAGTGTCTCGTTGTCTTATTAGGCAAACTTTCTCTTCTGTTAATCTTGTTTTGGTGTTTATTTAATGTCTCATATTACACCTACATGTAGCTCTTTAATAGCCAATATAAATATTCTACATTTTGGCGTGAATTGCCTAGCCTTAGGCTGCTAAACTGGTAGCATATTCAACTGTTATGTACTGAGCCCATGGGTATACATGTCGTAAATCATAGAGAACATAAATTCTGACTTTGAGAAACTTTTGAGAAATACATAGTTGAAATCATTATTGAAGTAAGCAAATGATACATTAGAGAAAAACAGGTAATGAGAATCACGAACTGTGTAGCAACAGCAGTTTGAAGACTTTTTCTTTTTTTTGGTCGGTCCTGGGGCTTGAACTCTGAGTCTAGGTGCTGTCCCTCACCTCTTCAGCTCAAGGCAAGTGCTCTACCACTTGAGCCACAATGCCACTTGCCATTTTCTGGGGTTTAATATTGGAGGTAAGAGTCTCACAGATGTTCGTGCCCAGGCTGGCTTTGAACTGCGATTCTCAGATCTCAGGCTCCTGAGTAGCTAGGATTATAGGCGTGAGTCATTGGCGCCCGGCTTTAAGACTAATTTTCAATTGGATATCTTTCTGTGCCTTTTACATTTTGAACAAAGCCCTATTTTGTGTACTAAACACATTTTAAAAGAATATAGGTACTGAATTGCATTAATTATTTTAAAATAAATTCAAAGAAATCAAGAGAGACTTTGGAGAGGTAGCAGTTTTTAAGCTCCAACCTGTTAGGATTTCTAGTTAGATTTTGACACGGGTGGCTTGAAAAGTTGGTATAAACATTATCTGGATGTAGCCCAGGTGTTCAGAGCAACTACAAACCAGAAAAATTCTAAGTTGCTAAAGTGCTTGGGAGCCCCCTGGATTTTGCATTAAAAGTCAGTTGTGCTAAATGTTCATGATACCCTCCTTTGGGGAAACAATTCTTTGTCCTCACCCAGTTAATGAGATAATTAACACATTTCTAAATAATAGACCTCTAAACTTGCCTCTTTCTATTTCTAGTGAAAGCTAATTAAGGCCAACCTTCCTGAAATAACTGAGGGACAGATTGCCTATCATGAGCTTTGTGGAAGAATTTTTATTACATGGGTTATTTTGTTTTGATTGCTTTCTAAATTCTAACAATTTTCATTACTTTACAGCTTTCCTAATGGTTTAACTTGTGCACCTAGACTGCACTCTGAACAGTAGTGTATTTTGAAGTATGAATGGTTAGGTTACATTTTTCTTGAGTCATACTGCATATTTGTTAGAATATAATAGATTATTGGGGTGGGGAAGATTTTAGATGCCTGGTTTTCTTTTATTTTTAAGTAATTATACCTAGGGGGGTGGGGAAGATTTTAGATGCCTGGTTTTCTTTTATTTTTAAGTAATTATACCTAGGGGTTTTAATTCAATTATCAGTTTATATGTACAATGCATTTTAATGTTGCTGTTTATGTTTTTGTAACTTGGAAGTATACAGTTACATATTTCAGTTCCAGACTGTTTCTATATTCCTAGTTTGGAATTTCAAATATTTGTAAGTTTATTTCACTAACTTAAACTTCACAGAGTCAACAGTAATAGCATTGATCTTTGTTCTAGCTATATAAAATTTCAGGGGCTGGGAAGATGGCTCAGTGGTAGAGCGCTTCCCTTGCACACAGGAGGCCTTGGGTTCCATTCCTCAGCACCACATAAGCAAAAAGAAAAAAGCCGGAAGTGGTGCTGTGGCTCAAGTGGTAGAGTGCTAGCCTTGAGCTGAAGAGCTGAGGGACAGCGCTCAGGCCCAAAGTTCAGGCCCCTTGACCGGACCCCCCCCCCCCCAAAAAAAAAAAATTCACAACTATATGAAAAAATTGACCTATTTCAATGTTCCTTGATCTTATAAGCTGTAAACTCAAGATTTTCAAATTATTTGCAGTTCTTGCTTTCATGAAGTGACTGTAACAGTCTGTTGGCATCTGGTGAGAGCTTGTTTTTTATTAGGTGGCTCCTAGCTGCTGCTTCACACAGCAGGAGAGGCAAGAGGCTCCCTGACCTGACCTTCTTGTAAAGACACCAGTTTTCGAGGCAGAGGCCTTAGCTCTTAATATTTTTCTTTGGGGGCTAGGTTTGAATATACAGAAGTATGGGGGAGGGGCGCTGCGGTTTGTACTTAGGATTGAGCCCAAAGCTTGCCCATGCCAGGCAAGCACTCAATGCATACATTTTGAGTGGAATTGTTTTCAGTGTTTATGAGAATTTATGAGAATGAAATATATCATCATATGATTATTAGTATATTCTAAATAAGTGCATTTAATGTATGTTTTAAAGGGTAGACTTACTGTGTTCGAGGGAAGTAAGTACAGAAATAAACAGGAAGGAAGAATGTACAGTGTTAATAAAAGAGAAAAGTGTATCTTGTACTTTATAACTTGATTCTAAAAATATGCAGGATGTATAGTGATGGAAAATAAGTTGGATGTGAATGCAGCTCTTATAAGCTTTGTGACTTCACAAATTCCACCATCAGTCTTTCTTTGTATCTTTTTTCCCAAGCAGTTAGATTACAAAGTATCATTTCCACAAGATCATGTCCATGAGCTATGAAACATTTTTTTATGAAACATTTTTATAAATATGGATGAGTGAAATGCAGTTAGTGTAACTCAATTTGCAGGTAGCCAAATAAATTGTTTTTCGAGATTTTTTCTTCACTTAGGACAAGGAATCTGTCAAAACCATGGGAAGGTTAGAGAGACATTTCACATAATGGTGTTGAAATTCAGCAAACTTGCTTATGGACCACATAAGGATAATATTATTTATATTAGAGTTGTATTACAGACCTAGGAACTTAGTTCAGTTGTAGAACACTTGCCTAACAATTTTTGTAGTAGAAAATGGATCTATAAGATCTTTTCATGGCTTTTATGATATTTTTCCATTTGTTTTTTTTCACATTCAAGAAAAAGTAGTAAGGCAGATGCTGGTGGTTCATGCCTGTAATCCTAGCTACTCTGGAGGCTGAGATCTGAGGATCTTGGTTCAAAGCCAGCCCGGGCAGGAAAGTCCATGAGACTCTTATCTCCAATAAACCACTAGAAAACCAGAAGTGGTGCTATGGTTCAAGCGGTAGAACGTTCGCCTGGAGCAGCACAGGGACAGTGCCCAACCCTAGAGTTCAAGCCCCACGACTGACCAAAAAAGAAAGAAAAAGTAGAAGATGGATTTCTTTGTTTTGTTCTATAGTACATATTCATCTAGCTGAGGAAATTTAATCTGGTTATTTGGATAACCTATTATTTCATTTCCTATTGAGTTAGAACCAAATATATATTGATTATTATCTGACTTAGCCTTTTGCAAGCATTTTTCACAGTACTGCTATCAGGAAACACAGTAATACTTATATCATGAAATACTGTAATACTTATTCAGAAGTATTCATACATTTAATTATAGCTGTAGGTCTGTTCAGAAACTAAAACAGCCAAGTATGTAGTCTTACAGTCCCAGCTACTTGGTAGACTTTGGTAGAGGATTAAGGTATTAGTCATATCCAAGCTAGGTGATGTGACCTATGAACATCCTCTTGCCATGCTGTCTTGCCTTAGAGGTGAACATAACATTCTATTCAGTATTTGGAGATTTGGGACATGTACATTTAAGTTTGAAACATCACAACTATACAAAAAGCAATGTTTTTGGAAGTGGAGCTGTGGCTCAAAGTGGTACTAGCACTAGCCTTGAGCAAAAAGACTTGGGGACAGCACCCAGGCCCTGAGAGTTCAAGACCCACGATTGACAAATACAATTTTTTTTAGCTGGGTGCTGGTGTCTCATGCCTGTAACCCAAGCTGCTTAGATCTGAGGATCACAGTTCAAAGCCAGCCAGCGAGGTGGGGGAGGGCTGTGCAAGAAAGTCTGTGAGATTGTTATCTCCAATTATCCAACAGAAAACCATAAGTGGTGCTGTGACTCAAAGTGGTAGAGTGCTAGCATTGAGCTAAAGAGATCAGGCACAGTGCCCAGGCCCTGAGTTAAAGCCCTATGACCGACCAGGAAAAAAAAAAAGGCAATTTTTTTTTTAGGGGGGGGGGGGGATCGGTTTTCGGTTTGAACTCTGGGCTTAGGCGCTGTCCCTGCTCTACTGCTTGAGCCACAGTGCCACTTCTGGTTTTCTGATGGTTTATTGGAGATAAGAATCTCCCAGACTTTCCTGCCTGGGCTGGCTTTGAACCGAGATCTTCAGATCTCAGCCTCCTGAGTAGCTAGGATTACAGGCGTAAACCACTGGCACCCGTCAAGGCAATGTTTTTGCTATTACCTTTCATTTATTTTAGAAAACTTGTCATTTAATCATTCATACCTTATACAAACATAATATTGAGGTTCCTTTATGTTACTAAATTGTTCACTCTCTCCTAGGTCCTGTCAGCAGTGTCCTAGTGAATAAATACGGCAGCCGCCCAGTCATGATTGCTGGTGGCTGCTTGTCTGGCTGTGGTTTGATTGCTGCTTCTTTCTGTAACACTGTGCAGGAGCTTTACTTGTGTATTGGAGTCATTGGAGGTAAGTTGCTACTAGTTCATTTTGATGCATTCACTTTATTGCTGGCTGTTTGGATTCACCTACATTAAGCTTTCAGATATTTTCCTTATGGAATGATACGATAATCATTTGAAGAGCTGTTGACAATCAGAACTACTAGAAAGGCAAACTTGGAAAGAACTCTCATTTAGTAAATACCATTTTATTGTTGAATGAATTGAAAGAAAAGTTGATTGTATCCTTTGTCTGAAGAATGGACATTGGCAGGGGATGTGGCTCAGGTGGTAGAGCTCCTGACTTAAGTTCACACCCCTACCCCTCACATCTCTCTCTTCCCTTCCCTACCTTAGATAGTGCTGGTAGACAAAAATTTCTGTGACAACTTGTTGAAAGGTGGTCATTGGTTATCTTCTTTCTCCTTACCTTTTCCTCCCAAGAATGAAAGTAGGAATAGAATAGTACATTAAACAGAAACCAGGATTTTATATAATACTTTCATTAAAACTTTTGAGAGACAAAGGATATTATTGATAATCCTCTCTTTTTTTGGGGGGTGGGTCTGGTCATGGGGCCTGAACTCTGGGCCTGGGTGCTGTCCCTCGGCTCTTCAGCTCAAGGCTAGCGCTCTACCACTTGAGCCACAGCGCCACTTCCGGCTTTTTTTTTCTGCTTTTGTGGTGGTGAGGAATCGAACCCAGGGCCTCATGCATGCAAGGCAAGTGCTCTACCACTGAGCCACCTTCCCAGCCCCATTGATAATCCTCTCTACTCCTTGTTTTGTGGTGGTCCTGGGGCTTGAACTCTGGAATTGGGTGCTATCCCTGAACTTAATTTGCTCAAATCTAGCACTCTACCACTTGAGCCACAGCACTACTTCCAGCTTTTTCTGAGTCGTTCATTGGAGATAAGAGTCTCACAGACTTTCCTGTTCAGGCTGGCTTTGAACTGTGATCCTCAGATCTCAGCCTGTTGAGTAGCTAGTATTATAGGTATGAGCCACTGGTACCCAGCTCCTGCTCTTTGTTTTTAATTACCAAATCAAAGAGATGGACTGCTAATGAGTATTATAACTAAATATAACTCATTATTTCATAGTCTCAGGAATACTGCTGTTTACATTCTGATGTATGTTACCATTTTATAGTTAATGTATTATGAACATCTTTCCATATCATTGAGTATTTTGATGCATAACAAATGTCAAGTTTATTGATAAAATAATTTCATTTTGATTAATTGGCTGTTTAGGGAACTGCTATGGTTTTTTTTTTCCTTTTTTGTTCGTGCTTGCAATGGATCTCAGGGTCTTGGAAAGAGCTCTAATATTGAGCTACATTCCTAGCCTTTATGTTCTTGTTGCTTTGTGACAGTCCTGGGGCTTGAACTCAGGGCCTAAGCACTGTCCCTGAGCTTTTGTGCTCGACTAGTGTTCCACTACTTAAGCCACAGGTCTACTTCCAATTTTTTTTGGTGTTTAATTGGAGGTAAGAGTCTCACAGACTTTTCCTGCCTGGGCTGCTTTGAACTGCAATCCTCAGACTAAGCCTTCTGAATAGCTAAGATTACAGGCATGAGCCCCTGGTACCAGCTTCTTGTGTCTCTGTGTTAAATAAGTGATACTAAATTTTCCTCCAAAAAAAAAAAGTTGTATTCATTTGTCCTCCTGTAATATATGGGAGGGTATCATTGCCAACAACAGGTTGAATTTTTACTTTTTAATTATTGCCAAATGAACAGATGACAAGTAACATCTGCGTGTATTTTTTTAATTTGCTCTTTGACTACTGGGAAGGTAAATAGTTAAATGTTTGTCATGTTTGTGGCTATGTACATGTAAAGAACAGTTTTACATTGTAATTTATTATTATTTGTTGGAATAAGATGCAGTTTTGATTGTTTGAACTTTTTATTGCTGTGTAGCACAGGCTGGCCTTTATCTGGCCATTCTTCTACCTCAACTTCCTGAGTCCTAGAATTAAAGGCATGTAACCTTGCCTGGTTAAATGCATTTTTGAGCAGTGGTCAGGAAGAACATCTAAGAAACATTTTGCATATTTCTTTCTAACACTATTTATAGAGTAATTAAATTAACTATTTTCTCCTTTAATCTAGAATGCCACTGTATCTTATATTAAATAATTGTGTATATCTTGATAATTGTGAATACCTCACATCTGTTCTTGGACTCCCTGGACATTTTTACCTGTCTCTGAAGCAGGGCCACACTGTTGAATAACAGCTTTTATAAAGCTGTTTAAATATCTGATGTAATTGGTCCTGTCTTTCCCTCTATCATTAAAACTTTGGAAACACCCATATTTGAAAGTCATTTTACTTCACAGAAGTAACTGGCATATTTAGTAGACGTGGATTGAATTAATGCATTCATTTGGGAGAGGACTTGACATCTTGACAGTTTGAGGTCTTGACTTGCCCCAAATTTAACATTTGTTGTTTAGTTCTTTGACCTCAGAAAAATTTCAGTTTGAGCCTGACAAATAATAGTTTGGTGAAATGGGTCAGTTTGTTGCAAATCTGTGTCTTTACATATACTTGATAAATGTCTACTTAACTGGTAAGTATCTACTTAACAGTGTTGCATTGTTAAAACGGCCCTGGTAATTGCATTATTTGACAGTTACCCTGAAATAAAAACAACAAAAATATGTCTTGGGAGTTCACTGAGTGTTAAATGGTTCGCAAAGCTCTCCACAGTGCTTTTTACCTCTCTGAAGGGTTAACAGCCATCACTGGTGGGTTCATGAGTCAGAGATTACACTTAGCAGTCATACTGACCTTTGAACCTTACATAGGCTGGGTTAGAACCCACATATCTAGAATGTTAATAACTAAGAGTGAGTATTTTATCTCCTTTGTATTATCCCTTGTTTTAGTTTTTGTTAAGAAATTTGTTTTTTGCCTCTTTCCCTAGGACTTGGGCTTGCCTTCAACTTGAATCCGGCTTTGACTATGATTGGCAAGTATTTCTACAAGAAACGGCCATTGGCCAATGGACTGGCCATGGCAGGCAGCCCTGTGTTCCTCTCTACCTTGGCTCCTCTCAATCAGGCTTTCTTTGGTATCTTTGGCTGGAGAGGAAGCTTCCTAATTCTTGGGAGTCTCCTCCTAAACTGCTGTGTAGCTGGATCCTTGATGCGACCCATAGGGCCCAAACCAGCGGAGGTAGAGAAAGTTAGGTCCAAAGAATCTCTTCAGGAAGCTGGAAAATCTGGTGCAAAAATAGGTGCAGGTGATGCACATACAGATCTTATAGGAGGAAACCCCAAACAGGAGAAACGATCCTTCTTCCAAACAATTAATAAATTCCTAGACTTGTCCCTGTTCACTCACAGAGGCTTTTTGCTCTATCTTTCTGGAAATGTGGTCATGTTTTTTGGACTTTTTACACCATTGGTATTTCTTAGTAATTATGGGAAGAGTCAGCATTATTCCAGTGAGAAGTCAGCTTTCCTTCTTTCCATCCTGGCTTTTGTTGACATGGTTGCCAGGCCTTCCATGGGACTTGTGGCCAATACAAAGTGGATAAGACCTCGAGTCCAGTATTTCTTCGCTGCTTCTGTTGTTGCCAATGGAGTATGTCACTTGTTAGCACCTTTATCCAACAGCTATCTTGGGTTCTGTATCTATGCGGGATTCTTTGGCTTTGCCTTTGGGTGGCTCAGCTCTGTATTGTTTGAAACACTGATGGACCTCGTTGGACCCCAGAGGTTCTCCAGCGCTGTGGGCTTGGTGACCATCGTGGAATGCTGCCCTGTGCTCCTGGGGCCACCGCTTTTAGGTACAGTATGATTCCTCACTCCTATCACTATTCTAAAACAAGAGGACACAATAGCACAGTGACATATTGCTGGTTGGTGGGAAGGGCAAGTCTTTCATTGCTGTTTTTGTTTGTTTCTTTTCTGTGTTTGTGTGTGTGTGTGTGTGTGTGTGTGTGTGTGTGTGTGTGTGTGTGTGTGCACACACACACAGAGCAGTCCTGGGGCTTCAACTCAGAGCCTGGATAATGTGCATGGGTTTTTTTGTTCAGTGCTAGTGCTCTACCACTTGAGTCACAGCTCCACTTCTAGCTTTTTGGTGATTAGAGATACAAATCTCATGGACTGCCAAGCTGGGTTTGACCCCTGATCCTCAGATCTCAGACTTCCAAGTAGGGTTATATGGGCCTGAGCCTTCAGGACCTAGCTTGCTTGCAAGTTTCTCATTTCTGTAATTTGCTGCTGCACAGTGCATGGCACAAGGTGACTGCCCAGCTTACAGAGCAGGGTTAGTTGGAACAATAGCAAGCTGAGTGAGGAGGCTGAGGTGAGAAGATGATGCCACCTTTACAGGTGTTTAATACTGGTGGCAATGTAAGCTCACAGTGTATCTTGCATCTTATCTCATGAGCCTCTGGGGTAGGACTGAGTTAACCCCAGTTTCACAAGTGAAGACCTACAGGCCTCAAAGGTTGAAATAATTTGGCTAAGACTGCAGTTTGTAAATGAATATAGTATATGAAACGTATTCTGTAAGGTTATTAAATACTACTTTTTTACATCAAAAGACTGGGGATGGTGGTGCACACGTGTACTGCCAGTAGGCTGAGGCAGGAAGATTATGAGTTCAAGTGACACTTACAGTGAGACCCTCTCTAAGTAAAAGGTAGATTAATTTACAGCCCCACATAACATACTAAAAAGCAATTCTATTTGGAAAGTGAGTGTATATTACAGAGAGAAGGTCTGCAACTGATACTGCTGCCTTCCCAGCCCTCTCTTAATGAGTCTCATCCTGTGAGATTTCATCTAAATGTCCAGTGTGTCCATTTTCTCCATTGCACTACCACCCTTATTCAAACTTGTAACTGCTGTACAGGCTACTCTGAACAGTAGCTTCCTAACTGCTCTGCCTGTATTGGCTCCTTCTGTTTTCCAGTGGCTTATACCTCTCCAGCGGCTGGCTCATTGTTCTCAGAGCAGAAATCAAATTCCTTATGTGACTTTCTGGGCTCTACAGAACCTGTCCCCCACCTGCCTCTCCAGCTTCATTTCTTGCCACTGCTCCAGCAACCCAGCCCTTCCTCCCCATCCCACAGCATGCTTCCTCCACCACTGTACCTTTGCCCTTGCTCTTACCAGCCCTTCTAGTGAGATAACACCTGTCCTCCCACCATGCCCAGCACAGTAGGCTTGCTCACTGCACTTCCCAGCCTCATCCACATGTGTTCAGAACTTTATGTTGGCCTGTAGCATACCTTGCTTACCTTCTCCTCAGAGCCAGTGGACAGCAGAGGTTCATTGAGCCCTTTGATGAGTGATGCCAAGTTAGGGGCCATGTGGCTCCTTGCACACTGGTAATGGAGTGCAGAGTAGTGTTTCCCAGGTCATTCCTAGAGATACCGGGAAGATGAGATCTAATAAGCCCTGTGTAACAAAGCTTTCGTGGCAAAACACAAAACAAAGTACCCTGGTTAAATACGCTTCATTATTGACAGCTTCATGAAGACTAAGAGAAGGATGTGAAGTTTCACTTGACTTCAGCGCCAGCATTATCTATGGGCCTGGAGCCAGACTTAGGGTTAAAGCAAGCTAGTTCACTTACCAGCTTTGTGAATGTCTGTCCTTCAGTTCTTACAGACCCCAATACAAGCTGTGTGCTCTGAGAGAGATTAAGTGCTTAGAATGGTGGGAAACTGACTGTTAAAATCTAAGCACAGGGCAAGCACTCATAGGAACACTGTGAAATGCTGGTGGAAAGAGTATTAATATCTGGAGCACTTCGGTGGCTTTGGACAAGACTTCCATCTAAGCTTCTCTTGAGCTATAAATTTTAATGTTAAGTATTGAGAGTTGATTGTAGGTGATCTCCAAGACTCCTAATTCAAATTTCCCCAGAGCTGCTTTTTTTCCCCTTTCCTTGTGCCAGTCCTGGTGCTTGAACTCAGGGCCTGGGCTCTGTCTCTGAGTTTCTTTGGCTCAAAGCTAGCCTCTACCAGCTCTACTTCTGGCTCTTTTGGTGTTTAATTGGAGGTAAGAATCTCCAGCTTGGACTTCCAACAGAAATCCTTAGCTCTCAGCCTCCTGATTAGTTAGGATTACAGTAGTAAGCTATCAGCACCTGGCCATTTTTTTTTTTAATTTGGTTTGTTTTGTTTTCTTAAGTTGCTGAAAATAGAGCTCAAAGCTACCCAAAATTGGTGAAAATGTATACTCAGAAGATAGTTTTAACAATTCATTTTGATACTAATTCCAGTAGCCATTGTTCTTTGGGGTTCCTTCATTGTTATTTGGGAAAGGGTTCTTGTGTTCACTTCCACAGGCAAAAGCTGTACTCTTTCTCTCTCTAGGTCGTCTCAATGACATATATGGAGAATACAAGTACACGTACTGGGCATGCGGTGTCATCTTAATTATTGCCGGGGTTTATCTCTTCATTGGCATGGGCATTAATTACCGACTTATGGCAAAAGAACAGAAAGCACAGGACAAGCAGAAAAAGGAAAGCAAAGAGGAGGAGACCAATGTAAATGTTGATGAGAAGCCAAAAGAAGTCACTAAAGCAGTACAGTCTCCCCAGCAGAAAAGCACAGGAGACCCCACAGAGGAGGAGAGTCCTGTCTGATCCCATGGGCTATGCATGGGAGGAGCAGTCATGACCCAAGACATCATACAGTATTCTGCTGGCCTATCCCAGTGGTGCTCAGCGAGACAGTGACACCTGCATGGATGCATACCCGTGGTGTTGGTGGACTTTTGTTCTGTTCCTTACCAGCGCTTGAGTTTGAGAGGTTATGTGCTCTGGTGAGGAAGGGGTAGTATGGCTGTGGGAAAAGTCAGGTGTCTTCTTTTTCCTTTTTGGTTTGGTTTTTGTCTTAGTAGAGTCATGAAGATTGTAATCTGTGCCTTAAGTTTTAGTCTTTAGAACTCTTTAGAGAGCCTTAACTTTTTAAGCCATTCTGCTGAATTCATCTATATTTTAAATGTCCCCTTCAAAGGTAAACTAAGAACTAACTGAAGTATCCCTTTAAATTTCATCATGATTCATCATGTGTAATGTGTTGTCAGATATTGTTACTTGAACATTTATGGATAGAAATACTGGTTTAAAGTTTGAGATTTTTAAAAGTACTAAACTATTTTTCTAGCATCGGTAACTGCCTAATGTATGTGCTTGCTAGCTATGTATTTAGGAAGTTTTAAGCAGAAAAAGCTCAAAACATCTTGGCTATTCTAGCCACTTTATATTTGTGGACCTCTGTACCTTTCTTGAGCTGCTTATTAGAAACCAAATGTTAGATCAGTGTTTAAATTTCTACTTTAGCCTCCCTGTTCCTGAGACATTTTGAGTGGTTGCTGATTATTGTCCAATTTGAAATCACTCAGTATTATTTTTTTCTCATTATGAAGTTAGTATTAAAATCTATAATTGTTATATTTAATGTAGACATATTTCAAAGAACAGCTGAAATTCAGCTTAGGATTTTCCAAAACTACATTCTGAAACTACTGTAGTGTTTGTGCGCGTGTGCGCACGTGTGTGTGTGTGTGTGTGTGTGTGTGGTTTTTTTTTTTTTTTTTTAGTGGTGTTGGGGATTGAAACCAGAGCCTCAAGCATGCTAAGCAAGTGTTCAACCACCGAGTCACAGCCAGCCCTCTGGAAACCCCCACCATAACCCATATCACACTCCACACCCCTAGAGCTTTTTCCTCTTGATGTTTGGTGGTTCCATGTACATTTGCTTCAAGCTTAGAGTTGTAGGTGCGATATTCCATGCAGACTGATGTGTGTGATTTTTTTTAATACTTTTTTTTAAAATTCAGAGGGCCAGAAAAATTTGGTCTTAGGCAAACCAATAAAGATAAAATTGGGAGGAAAGGTGCTAAGTGTACTGCCTTTCCATACAGAATTCTTCATCATCCCCTTTTCCTTAAAGGATCAAAAGCAAACATGTAATGCGTAGAATTATTGATATGTACTAAACTCTCCACATAAACCTTAAGTTTTAAGATTCTTTTCATTTACCCAGAATACAGGAAAATGGATTTAGTAAAAGGAAAGGTGGGAGAATGGACCAGAATCAACCTGTAAATATTTTTAACCTGATACCTTCTAACTTGAAGCAGAATGCTACAGATGACATTCAGTGAATTATATGCAATGTGTTTAAAATACCACTGTAATTGACAGGGTCAAATAATAGATTAAAAACTTTGTAAGAGGTTCTCTTCCAAATAAAACATTTTATTTTTAGAAAATACTTCTTTTTCCAGTTTTTTTTTTAAAGGAAAATAGTGTATGCCTTCATTTTTATTAGCAAGCTGCTAAGCACAATTCAGTTGATATGCTTGAGGTTTTTCTGTGTGACTTTGGTGTGATTTTTCTCCATTCCCCTTGCTTTAAGACAAGCAAGGGTGCCTGAAAGACCCAGAACAGGGCCAGACGACACCAGGACCAGGTCCCTGTGTGGGTGCAGGTGCAGACACAGACGCAGGAGGAGCCGGCAGGAGACCAGAGTTCTGCCATCTAACCTATGTGTACAAATTTTCCTTTCTATAAAAATAAAGATTACCACTAGGGAGAGAATGTAAGTAATGGAAATGCAATAATACCAAGGCAAGAGCACATACCTAACAAGAGTGAGGCCTTAAGTTCAAATCCCAGAACGTTCCCTCCAAAGAAGGTAAGTGTAAGGCCCATTTTTCCTCATTCCAGCTGTTGCAGCCTTCAGATGAGAGCAGATCCTGCCCCATCCATACTGGGTTAAGGAGTCCCAACTTTGGAGGTACAGATTCACGAGTCACTCAGAAGGCTCAAAGCCGGAAGTAAGTTTTTATTATACACTTTCATTGTTTTTAAGGTGTTGTACAGAGGAGTTAGCATGTCCTAGATGAGGTAATGAGTGCATTGCTTTGGTGGGACAGTCACCCCTTCCTTCGCTGTCCCCCAAGGAAGTAAGCTTTTTTCAAGACCGGGTCTTGCTGTTAATCTGGATTGACATTGAATTAGCCGTCCTTGCCTCAGCTGCTTCCCAAGTGCTGGGATTATATATGTCACCCAGCTGTGGAACTGATGTTTTGTTGTCATTGATTTTGGGGGTAGGGGGGCACTGTGGGAAGAGCTTGGACTTAGGACTTCACACTGTGGCTTGGGTTTTTACCTCAAAGCTAGCTCTCCACCACTTGGGCCACACCTCCACTTCTGGCTTTTTGGTGGCTTATTGGAGTAAGAATCACACAAGCTTTTCTTCCTGGGCTGGCTTTGAAGATCTCAGCCTCCTGAGTAGCTAAGATTACAAATTTGAGCCACCAGTGTGCTGCCAGAACTAAACTTTTACTAAGATTATTTTGGCTTTGGATTGCACTCAGGACCCTACCACTAAACTACATACCCTCAGCCCAAAGGGTTTTAAACCAAGCTCAGTTTCAGTACCAGCCAGCACAAAAAGTCAACATAGCAGCTTTCTGCCATCTCTTCCTTGTTCGTGATTGGCTAATCATTTATGGCAAATCAGTGGGCTTTTTGATCTTTTCTCTTATCCCTGAGTTTATTTACTTGAAGTTTTGTTTCCTCTCACACGGTTTTAGTGGCAACTTTGGGAAGAGAGGTATGCATGCAGACCTGCTTTCCTTTTTGCTAAGTGGATGTCTGTGATAGGAAACTACTCAGTACATTCTGAAACAGTCTCCCAGGTCACAGTGGGAAAATGATTTGAAGAAATCAATAAGGTTGGACTATGGAAGATCATTGTAAATCAGATCATGTTATGTTATAGTGAAGTCTATTAAAATTTAATTATCTTAATTAGCCAAACACATTAATTATTCAGGAAAGGATAATAAATTACTGAAGTTTCAGAGTTAGTCATACTGAGTATTCCTTTTGATTCTTGTCTAAATTTAGTGATTTGTATCATGGATGTATATATCAGAAACAAAATGGCTGGACACGGGTGGCTCATGCCTATAATCCTAGTTACTCAGGAGCTGAGATCTGAGGATCATTGTTTGAAGCTAGCCCAGGCAGAAAAGTTCATGAGACTCTTATCTCCAGCTAACCAGCAAAAAGCCAGAAGTGGCGCGGTGGCTCCAGTGGTAAAGTGCTAGTATTGAGCAAAAAAGCCCAGAGGCAGTGCCCCAGGATTCAAGCCCCAGGATTGGCTGGCACCCACACAAGAAAATAAGGCAAGAGGAAGGGGAAAGGAGAGAATACTAACAATTTTCTAAAGGAGTCCATGTGTATTCAATTGTATTGAATCTGAGTATTAGATGGCTGTGTGTGTGAAAAACCTTAGTATCTATGTTTTGCCTTGCCTACCAGATGGCGTGAAGTATAATGAACTTAATAATCAGTCAGTGCAGATGCAGCCCCTCCCCTGCCACCACACTTGCAACATGACTTGCTTTAATAATCAAGCCCAGACACTTGCCCAGAAGATATGAAGAAAGAAGTTAATGATAGACTTGGCTAACTATGATCACTCTCCCAGCCCTTTACTGGAAATAACAGCCTGAGCTGGCCTGGCTTGCTCAGATGTGTACAATCAGGCAAGCCACTTCAGGCTTTCAGAGCATCTCAGCCAGTGGAGATGAAGGAGAGAGTTCGAGGACATCACTGAAATACATTTGTGCCTGACCACTGTGTTTACCTCTGAGCACTTGGAAACTGTGGCAAGGGTCTGAGTGTGTGTGTGTGTGTGTGTGTGTGTGTGGGGAGGGGTTGGGCACATGCACACAAACATATTAACGACTTTGAACGCAGGATCTCAATTGGCTTTTTCATTCAAGGCTGGTGCTCTTCCATTGAGCCATACCTCCACTTCTGGCCTTTTTTTTTTTTTGGAGATGAGGTTCTCACAGAACTTTGAATAGTGATCCTCAGATCTCAGTCGCCTGCATAGCTAAGGTTACAGGTGTGAGGCACGATGCCAGGCTTGACAGTTTCTCTGAATGTAAAGAGCACTTACTTTGTGCTGGTTTTTACCCTAATTGGCCCAGAGAATTTGGCCATAACTAGCAAAATCACAGCTGCTGGTTCATTGACCAGATGAGCTCCATGGGTTTACCTTATATGAGTGATCTCAAGCTCCTTGGGGCTGCGCTGAGCATGAGGTCTTGTTAATAATTAGTTCCCATCCTTAGCATTGTGGTGAAGGTGGGTGGATATGAGGCTGCTGTGATAAGCAAAAGCTTGATAACTCACATCTCGCCATCCAAGTAACAATAAAAGGTAATATGTGGGGTTACACTAGGCTCCCCAGTTCCCAAAGAACACTATTTGCATGGGAGATTGGGTTCAAACCTGCGGTTTTCAGGCAGGGGCTCAACCTCTTGAGCCATGCCCTCACCCCTTTTTGCTTTGTTTTTCAGATAGGGTCTTGGTATCTTGCCTGGGGTTTCCCTTCTACATAACTGGTAACAGGGATATGCCACCTTTCTTGGCCTGCCTTGTTGTGACTTTTAAAGACTACTAGCTAAATGGTCAGTTTTTTGTTGTTGCTTTGTCTTTTGGCCAGTCCTAGGGCTTGAACTCAGGGCCTGGGAGCTATCTCTGAGCCTTTTTGTGCTCAAGGCTAGCACTCCTATCACTGGAGCTGCTATCTATCGCACCACTGCTGGCCTTTTCTAAGCAGCTTATTGGAAATAAGAGTCTCACAGACTTTTCTGCCCAGGATGGCTTTGAACTGTGATCATCAGATTTCAGCCATCTGAGTAGCTAGGTTTATAGGTATGAGCCACTGGTGCCCAACAAAATGATCAATTTTTTTAATGCCTGCACTGAGGCGTGCACTTAGGGCTGTACATTCTTGAGTCTCACGGGTTTTTCTGCCCAGCTGACTTCAAACCATAATCCTCAGAAATGAGCAGTTTTTTTTTAAATTTAATTTTTTTTGTGAATATACTGTACAGAGGGGTTACAATTACATGGGCAGGATAATGCTTACATTTCTTATCAAGCATTGCAGCCTCCTCCTTTGTTTACCCTTCACATCCCTTCCCAGCCTCCCCTCCTACCCCCCCCACCCAATCCCCCCCTCCCCCGCACCAACGTTGTAAAGCTCGTTTTCCACTTGACAACTTGTACTTCTCATTGTTGCAACAGGTCCACCTGTATCCTTAAACGACTTGTTTTTTCCCATCTCCTCCACAAGTTATACTGACATCAAATATAGTGAAAGCAGGGGTTATACTGTGGGGGAGGGACATACAAAGCAACAAAGAGATAATCTTATAAATGCATTAGAAACAAATGCATGGAAGAAAAAAAACATTAGAGTACATATCTAAGGGTTCATTTTCCTAACATCACATTATCTGACCTTTTCCGTTTGACTCATACATATACTACATATTCCAAATAGAAATGAGCAGTTTTTTAAAAAAATTACATTCTCTCTCTCTTTTTTTTTTTTGCCTTTTGTAGTTGATTAGGTGAAACCAACATCTTAGTACTTGGTTGAAACATGTCTGTTCCTCGAGTGATGTATATTTGAGTCCCAAAGCCCTGGCTCTCAAGAGATGCCCTACTAGAGGCTGAACTTTCCCCCATACTTCCATTTTTTTTTTAAATGGCATTTCTGCCTCTTCATGTTTCTTCACCCAGAGTATAAAGGCTTTTCCTTAGTACTTTTTTTTTTTTTATTGTAAAGATACTATACAGAGGGTTACAGTTACATGAGTGAGGTAATGAGTACACTTCCTCTTGAACATTGTTACCCCCTCCATTGTTTTCCCCCTACCATCCACTCCCTCCCTCCCTTCCCCAGGTTCTTTTTTTTTTTTTTTTTTGATTGTGATTAAGTGATTACATAATTTCCGGAAATTCACAGTATTGTGGAATAATGATGCTCATTTAAAGTCACAAGTTCATTCTAACTTTCCTGGAGCAAATTGTCTACCACAGTCTGTAACATATAATGGTGTTCACATGTTATATACCATATATGTGATCAGCAGCATGGGGATATTTAGTAGTGGTTCAACCAGATGAGTGGGAGTTCTTTGTTTCTTAAGTCCTGTTAGTTTTGTCCTATCACCTAACATTTTGGATGTAGCATCCACTTATCAGGGAGACCATGTTCCGTTTGTCTCTTTGTTCTTGGCTTACCTCGCTCAACACGATTCCTTCTAGCTCCATCCATTTCCCTGCAAATGCCATTATTTTGTCATTTCTAATGGCTGCATAATATTCCATTGTGTATAGATACCACAATTTTTGGATCCATTCATCTGTGGTGGGGCATCTGGGTTGTTTCCATATCCTAGCTATTGTGAACAGTGCTGCAATAAACATGGAGGTGCACGTGTCCTTGTATATTGGTTCTTGTTGTTGTTCAGGGTAGATGCCTAGAAGTGGTATGACTGGGTCGTAGAGGAGGTCAATCTTTAGCTTTCTAAGGACCCTCCAGACTGCTTTCCAAAGTGGTTGTATAAGTGTACATTCCCACCAGCAGTGTAATAGGGTTCCTCTTTCTCCACATCCCCTCCAGCATTTGTCGTTGGCTGATTTGTGGATGTGGGACATTCTGACTGGGGTAAGGTGGTATCTCAGGGTTGTCTTTATTTGCATTTCCTTCACCACCAGGGATGATGAATATTTCCTCATGTGTTTCTTTGCCATTTTTATTTCTTCATTTGAGAAGTCCCTCTTTAGTTCCCTTGCCCATTTAGTAATTGGTTTGTTAGGTTTGGGAGGGATTAGTTTCTTGAGTTCCCTGTATATACTGGATGTTAACCCCTTGTCTGATATATTGCTGGTAAATATTTTTTCCCAATTAGTTGGTTGTCTTTCTAGCTTAGTTGTGACAGATTTAGCTGTGCAGAAGCTTTTTATTTTAAGGTAGTCCCATTTGTCGAGTCTCTCTCCAACTTGTTGTGACCCTGGGACTCTGTTCAGGAAGTTCCTTCCTGTGCCTATTAGTTCAAGTGTCTCTCCTACTCTGTCCTGCAGTAGTTTCAGAGATTCAGGTTTAATGTTAAGGTCTTTAATCCATTTTGAGTTGATGTTGGTGCATGGTGATAGGCTGGGGTCCCCTTTTAGTTTTCTGCATGTGGCTGCCCAGTTTCCCCAGCACCAGCGGTTAAAGAGGCTGTGTTTCTTCCATTGTATGTCTTTGGCTCCTTTGTCAAATATCAGCTGGCTGTAGGCCCGTGGATTTATTTCTGGATCTTCTATTCTGTTCCATTGGTCTTCGGGTCTGTTTTTGTGCCAGTACCATGCTGTCTTTGTTATTATGGCTCTGTAGTAGAGTTTGAAGTTCAGCATGGATAGCCCTCCCATATTGTCTTTATCCCCTAGAATTGTTTTGGCTATTCTAGGTCTTTTGTTGTTCCATATGAATTTTTGGACTGTTTTCTGTATTTCAGTGATGTACGTCATTGGGATTTTAATAGGAATTGCATTGAATTTGTATATTAGTTTTGGAAGTATTACCATCTTTACTATATTAAGTCGTCCTATCCAGGAGCATGGGAGGTCTTTCCATTTCCTAGTGTCTTCTGCAATTTCTTTCTTTAACTTTTTATAGTTCTCATTAAATAGTTCTTTTACATCTTTGGTTAGGTTAATTCCTAAATATTTTATTTTTTGGGAGGTTATTGTGAATGGGGTTGCTCCCTTTATTTCCTTCTCTTCTTGTACATTGTCAGTGTACAGGAAGGCAACTGATTTTTGTGGGTTTATTTTGTATCCTGCTATTTTGCTGAAGTGATTTATGATTTCTAAGAGTTTGGGGATGGAGTTTTTGGGATCGTGGAGGTATAGTATCATGTCGTCTGCAAAAAGGGATAGTTTAACTTCTTCTTTCCCTATGCGGATCTCTTTAATGTCTTTTTCTTGCCTTAATGCCCTGGCTAAGGGTTCTAGAACTATATTGAAGAGGAGTGGAGACAGTGGGCATCCTTGCCTTGTTCCTGATTTTAGGAGAATTGGTTGTAGCTTTTCCCCATTAAGTATAATATTGGCTATTGGTCTGTCATAAATGGCTTTTATTGTTTTAAGAAATGTTCCTTCTATTCCTATTTTCTCCAGAGCTTTTAGCATGAATGAATGTTGAATTTTATCAAAGGCCTTTTCTGCATCTGTGGCGATAATCATGTGATTCTTGACCTTGGCTCTGTTGATGTGTTGGATTACATTTATTGACTTACGTATGTTAAACCATCCCTGCATCTCTGGGATGAAGCCTACCTGGTCATAGTGTATGATTTTTTGTGTGTGTTTCTGGATTCTGTTAGCTAGAATCTTGTTAAGGATCTTTGCATCTGTGTTCATCAAGGAAATTGGCCTGTAATTCTCCTTTTGGGTTAGGTCTTTGCCTGGTTTGGGGATGAGTGTGATATTGGCTTCGTAGAATGAGGTTGGGATAGCTCCCTCCTTCTGTGTTTCTCTGAAGAGCTTGAGGAGTATGGGTATTAGTTCTTCTTTAAAGGTCTTATAGAATTCTGCTGTGAATCCATCTAGTCCTGGGCTTTTTTTTGTTGGAAGACTTTTGATAGCTTCCTGTATCTCGGTATAGGATATTGGCTTATTTAATTGGTTAACTTCTTTGCTCAGTTTGGGCAACTTGTATTTCTCTAAAAATGCATCCATTTCTGCCAGATTTCCTTCCTTTAGAGAGTATAGCTTTTGAAAGTAGTCTGTTAGAATTGTTTGGATATCTTGGGTAAGTTTGTGAGGTTTCCCACGGCATCCCTAATCCTATTAATATGGGTTTCCTCTCTTCTTTTTTTAATTAATCTTGCCAAAGGGCCATCAATTTTGTTTATTTTTTCAAAGAACCAGCTTTTTGTTTGGTTTATTTTGGTTATGGTTTTCTGATTTTCTAATTGGTTAATTTCTGCTCTTAATTTGGTTATCTGGCTTCATCTAGTAACTTTAGGTCCCATTTTTTCTTGTTTTTCTAGCTGTTTTAATTGAAACATGAGATTATTTACTTGGTCTGTCTCCATTCTCTTGATGTGGGCACTGAGGGCAATAAATTTGCCCCTCAGGACTGCTTTTGCTGTGTCCCACAAGTTTCTTTGCGAGGTGTTTTCATTTTCATTGAGTTGTAGGAAATGCTTTATTTCTTCTCTGATCTCTTCCGTTACCCAGGAATTGTTAAGGAGTGTGCTGTTCAATTTCCATGTATTAGAGAAATTTCTGCAGTATGCTTTGTTATTGAGAGCTAGCTTGATTCCACTGTGGTCAGATAGGATACAGGGGATTATGTTGATCCCTTTGTATTTGCTTAAGTTCCCTGCATGAACTATGATATGGTCTATTTTGGAGAAAGTTCCATGAGCTGCTGAGAAAAATGTGTACTGTGTTGTTTTAGGGTGAAATACTCGGTAGATGTCAGTTAATTCCACTTGAAGTATGGCCTCACTTAATTTGGTAGCTTCTTTGCCAATCCTCTGGTTGGTAGACCTGTCCTTTGGTGAGAGTGGTGTGTTAAAGTCTCCTAGTATTATCGTATTGGGATCTATTTTATTCTGTAAGTTTGAGAGCATTTGTTTAACATATCTGGGTGCACCAATATTTGGGGCATATAAGTTGATGATGGTTATATCCTCCTCTTGGATTGTTCCCTTTATTAATATGTAGTGTCCGTCCTTGTCTTTCTGTACTGATTTTAATGAAAAGTTTATTTTGTCAGATATCAGAATAGCTACACCTGCTTTCTTACTGGTGGCATTTGATTGGTAGATCCTTTTCCACCCCTTCACTCTGAGTTTGTTTGTATGTTTGGCTGAGAGGTGGGTCTCCTGACGGCAACAGATGGATGGGTCTTGTTTTCTGATCCAGTCCTCAGTTCGTTTTCTTTTAATTGGGGAATTCAGCCCATTTATATTAAGAGAAAGTATAGAGAGATGCATTGTTGTCCCTGCCATTCCGTTTTCCTAAGTTTTTCTTCTTTCCTTTCCTCCTGTGCTTGCTCAGTTAGACTTTGAGTAACGCCTGTTTGGGGCAGGTCCCAGTTCCTGGTTGCTTTCTTCAGGTTGCATCCCCCCTCTTAGAATTCTTTGTAATGCTGGCTTAATGTTTATGTATTCATTTAGTTTTTCTTTGCTATTAAAAGTTTTCAGTTTTCCATCGAATGTAAATGCTAGCTTTGCCGGATATATCAGTCTGGGTTGGCAGTTATTGGATTTCAGGGCTCGTATGGTGCTTTCCCAGGCTTTTCTTGCATTCATTGTTTGTGTGGAGAGATCTGCAGTGATTCTAATTTTTTTCCCGTTGTAGTATAGCTCCTTCTTCATTTTTGCTGCAGACAGGATTGTTTCTTTATTATTCAGATCTATCATTTTTACTATAATGTGTCTAGAAGTGTTTCTCCTGGGATCTTGCTTGTTGGGTGTTCTATAGGCTTCTGTGATGTAGGTAAGATGTTCTTTTTTGAGGTGGGGAAAATTTTCAGTGATTATCTTGTTGAATAGGTGTTGCATTCCCTTGCTCTGGAATTCCTCACCTTTGTCCACTCCGATTATACGAAGGTTAAATTTCTTGGCATTATCTGCTTGCATTTGAATTTCCCTTTGGTTTAATTTGAGTGATTTTTCCCTATCTGTCACTTTTTGGTCCAGTTGGTGTATTCTGTCTTCTGTATCTGACACTCTACTTTCCATTTCATTCACTCTGTTGACCATGGCTTCTATTGTGGTTTGCATGGAGGAAATGGACCCCTTTATGGATTCAATGTTGGTTCTCAGAGTACTGATCTCAGTATGTATTACCTCTAATTTGGCGTTTATCTCACTTCTTACTGAGGTTTGTGCAGCTTCTATTTTTGCATCCAACTCTTGTTTGATATCCTGTATCTCTTTTGATAGTCATCCTTGTGCTCTTTCAGTTTCTGATCAATTTCTCACTTTATTTCTTGAGTCATTGCCTCCAGCAACCCTTGGATGTAGCTTTTGTCTTCCATTCCTGCTTTGCTCCCATTGGGGCTCTCCCCTGCGTGGCTGCTGGCTTTTGAGGTGAGCTTGCTGTCCTGGGTGGTGGTAAACCTTGTGATTTTTCTCTGTGATTTTCGCATGGGGGTTCAGGAGACTGCTCTGCAATTTTGTTTTGGTGTGTCTGTCTTTGGTTGGTTGCTGATTCTGTATTGGTAGAGAGAGTCTGTGCCTGATCTGGGTTCTGTTGGGAGCCTATTTCCAGCTGCTATTCTGACCTACTTAGGCTTCTCAGCTCTCTGCTGTAGATTGCTGGCAATTCCCGCCTTTGGAAGGGTTGAGCATCCTAGACTGCTTGTGTTTGCTCCTACGGGTGCTCTTGGGAAGATCAGATGCTCTGGATGCACTCTCCCAAATACTGGAGTCTGCTATGGGCTCCTGATGTGTTTTTGTTTGTTTGTTTTGTGCCGGTTGTGGGCTTGAACTCTAGGTTTGGGTGCTGTCCCTCAGCTCTTCAGCTCAAGGCTGGCACCCTACCATTTGAGCCACAGCACCACTTCTGACCCTTTTTGCTTTTGTGATGCTGAGGAATCAGATCCAGGACCTCATACATCCAAGACTATCACTCTACTGCTGAGCCGCCTTATCAGCCTGAGCTCCTGCTTACTATCAGGTGCTGGCAGCCTGTGTTGCCCAATTCCCAGCCCAGGATGGGTGGAGTTTTGGTGGGGTTTGGGCTTCTCTTGTCCTGAGCCTCCAGGTCTTTTGTTGTCACAGGCGTGCTTCCCGGGGAGTGCTGTTTCCTGATTTTCTCCCCTCTGTTGAGGCATATGCTCAGCTTTTTACTTCAGTTGGGAGGAGTTGGTTGTGTTGATCAGGCACTGAATCCCTGGGCCTGGTTCCGGCCCCAGCCTGGAGCGTGCTCGTTAGGCCTGTGCTGATGTGTATACCACCTAGGTTATGCAGCCTGGAGGACACCGTTCAAATTTCTTCTACTGTTGGTAGTCTTGACCCAGGGGCGCTGTTCCTGGCTTGGGCATTTAAGCTCCCTTCCAGGGGCACTCTTGCTCTGGCCTGGCCAGCGAAGTGTGCTCCACGGGCTGGTGGAGCTCTCGAACAGTTCCCAGTTTTAGCGGGTCCTGTGGTCTGGGTGTTGGGGTAGGGAGTCTAGGTCAGGGTCTGGGGATTCCCTCCAGCTCTGGTCTCCCTTGAGGGATACACTGTCCCTTGTGCGGTCCTCACCCTGGAGCTGGTTGTTTCTGTGTGGTGTAGGTCGTCAGTTGTTGCAATCCGAGTTCAGTTGGGGTGGTTGTGGGCTGGGGTGGGCGGTGGTGGCTCTGTGTGATTCTTTTCTGTCTCTGCCTCTATCGAAGCTGTCGGGTCCACAGTGTCCACGCTCAGGTGGCTTCTTCGCGGGTTGTATAGATCGGGCGGGTCTGACGCTGGTGCCTCAGGCGGCTTCTGCGTGGGTGATCTGCAGGCAGCCCCCTGTGCCTCTGGGACCCGGGTGGCCCCCAGAGGCAGCCCCCTGTGCCTCTGGGACCCGGGTGGCCCCTGCCAGGTCTTTGCGATTGCGATCGCGATGGGGCGGGTCTAGTGCCTCAGGCAGCTTCTGCTAGGGTGGTCCGCAGGAGCACTGCCGGTGCCGGGCGGCTTTGGCGGGATGGAGCCTCTCTGCTCCGGTGGAGAGTGAGGGGTGGGGGTGGGATCCTCATGGAGACTCCCGGCTGGTAGGTTTCTCTGTTCCTGGCGATCAGTTGTTCTGCCCCATACTTCCATTTTTAAGAAGAAATATAATCAGTCTTTATCAGAATCTTAAAATGGCAATTGAAAGGTTGGAGAATTAGTTTTTGTATTTTTCTTGATATATCAGTGACATGATTTAAATGACAAACTATCAGTTGGGTAAGTAGTAAGTTGGTAAAACATTTTGTGATAGAAGTACAATGAAACACTTCCTCTTCTTTCCTAAAAAAAATTCCAGATTTTAAAATTCAAGAAAGTTTGTCTGTCTTTGAAGTTACCAGTTACTTTAAATGTGTGTCAGGAAGTTCAAATGATAGTTATTAAGTCCTTGTTATGTAAATGGCAATGTGAAGTATAGGGCAGTACCAGCTAACATGTTCTGAGTGATGAGATGTGACTTTTGTGTGTTACTACACATTGAACTCAGAGCCTCAAACATACTCTATCTTCAGGTCACACACCCTGAGCAAAGCTCCGACTGGGGCTTGAACTCTTTTCTCTTGCTTGACTTCTCTCATGGTTGGTGCTACCACTTGAGCCACACCTCCAGCCCAACATTTTGCTTGTGAATTGAAGACAGACTCTTGCAGACTTTCTGTCCAGGCTGTCTGCAAACCCCAAACCTTATCCTCCTCAACAGGTAGGAATAAAGGCATGAGCCACTAGGGCCCAGCTGCAAAGTGACTTTGGTTTTTCTTCCTAAATTTTTCCTTTCCTTACTGTGATAATTTCAGACTTATTTAGCAATGTAGGATCCTAAACATGTTAGAACTCTACCATTGAAGTATGTCCCTAAGTAAAATAAAATTTAAAGTGTACTTCACATCCTACTGGTTTACGAGAAAGAAAAAAAGTAACATTCAATCTGAAAGCCGTCTGGTAAAACAGTTGTCTCTGAAGAAAATGAAAGTTTTGTTTTCTGCGCCAAGAGTTGCCAGAGGTACCAGGAGTGTGGGATTAGGGCTGTGTGGAACTACAGTACAGCGGAGTCCAGTCATCCTCCTGGTGCTGGACCAAAGCTGTGGTGCATAGAGCCACAGCCACTCTGCCAGTGCCTCCTTTCTGCAGCCGGGTATATGGAGACAGCATTCTTGTGGTTCCCCTTCCCAGCATTTCAGCTGCAGGTGAATGTTTAACTCTGGAAGCCAGAGGGTCAGTGCTAACACAGCTCCCTGATTGTGGTTGGAGCAGCTGTGTCTGCCTGAGATCAGCTGATTCAGGACTCAGTGCATTACGTCCTGGGTTCAATCCTGAGCCCATAAAATAATAGAAAAAAGGGGGTGGGGAAGATTTGCTTTTTTTTTTCTTTCTTTGTTTCAATCCAAGGTTCAAAATTCTGTGTATCCCAGACTGGCCTTGAATTTGTGACCGTCCTGCCTCAGCCTCTTGATTGCTGGAAGTGCATGTGTCCCACTACTCCCATCTCCCAGGCATTAAGCTTTGAGAAGAAAAGACTATGCCTTCACTAACATCTTACATTCCACTTTTTCATTTTTACATTCTAGTTTTTATTTTTCCTTCTTTTTTGTTTGTGTATGTGTGTGGTCTTGCTCATCTGCTACTTTCATACTTCTGTTCAGCTTTTTCCACTCAGCTAGCATTCTACTATTTGACTCAGACCTCCAATTTAGCTTATTTTGCTGGTTAATAAGCAGACTACTCTTCACAGTCTAGCTTTGAACCAAGCTCCTCAGATCTCAGCCTCTGGAGTAGCTAAGAATATAGATCTGAATTGTAAATGTTACATTCAGGGGCAGTGAACAGTGGTGGGTTTCATTTTAGCCACACAGTATTTTTTGTAGACCCATTTGTGTGAGTGACTTTCTGTTGCGTGGATGGGATTTAACATGAATGAAATGCAGAACATCCATAGTGGGAGACACTAGAAACCAACTGGAAGGGTTGGCACAGGACAAAACCTATCCCAGCCTTGTTGGGAGAGCATAGAAGGACCATCATTCTGTTGAAGGCATAACAGTTTTAAAATGTGAATCTGCTTGAATATTCTAAGATGCAGTGGAGCAAGTCAGTTAAGTCACCAATTAGAACAATGAATGAAAAACGGCTGGTGATCCATAGCCAATCAGTTTACAAAGGCTTTTCAAATAAATCCTACCATCTGACCAATGTAAAACCCCACTCAAGGTGCTAGCCTTTTCATTGGGCCTTCCTGCTTGTCAGAAGAGGTCAGACAAAAAGCCCTGGCTGCCACAGCTGAAGGTTGTGCCAAAGCTTTGGGAATAGACAAGAGTGAAACATGGGACACTGGGTGGGTGATCTTCAAGGGTGAATAATAGCCAGTCACTGAAGAGAGTCCCTAACAAAGTCTGTCCCCAGCAATTTTGCCATCTAATTTATGATCCTTTTCCTTGGCTTTGAAATTCATAATGTGATTTTTTTTCTTTGTGGATTTCCTTTCTTAACATGCTTTACTGATTACAAAATTAAAGCTTAGTGTTTCCTGAGCTTATACTGGCAGGTCCCAAGAGGAAGTGGCTAGTAGTATTAAGAGGGCCAGGAGGGGAACTGGACTGAGATTAAAAGTCACCTGCTGTGCTCACAGTCTGTATGTGCATAATTACTAAGAGCTCCATGCTGACTTTTTCTTTCCCTTTCCTTTATTCATCTTGTTAAATCTTTTTTTTTTTTTTTTTGCCAGTCATGCTTGAACTCTGGGCCTGGGCACTTCCCTGAACTTTTGTTCTCAAGGCTGGTGCTCTGCCACTTGAGCCACAGCTCCACTACCAGCTTTTTGGGGGGTGGTTTGTAAGCGTCTCACCGACTTTCCTGCTTGGGCTGGCTTCGAATCTCAATCCTCAGTTCTCAGCATCCTGAGTAGCTATATTACAGGTGAGAGCACTGATGATTGGCTTTTTAAATGAAAAGATTTAAACCACCTTAAAAGCAGGAAGACAAGAGCCTGGGTGCTTTTGTTGTTTGCTTAGTTATTTATGCTTTTTCAAATGAAAACTGCAGGGACTTAAGCAAGTTCCTTTCCTTTTCAATTCCAAATGCTATCTTGTTTCTCCCATGCCAATAATCAGTAAATGAGCCTGGGGCCAGTGTTCCTGAGCTAGGCACTGTAGGCAGTTGTGCACATCTCCTGACCTTTCTTACCTGAGGCTGTCACTTGCAGATGCTGGGGGTTCACCCACCCTCTCCTCTCCATCCTTCCTTTTCCCTGCAGTGGTCTTGGTTTCTGGTAGCTCCCTGACTCCTTTTCACTGTCCACTTTGTTTCTTTTTTAACTTTTCAAAAGCAAGAAACCTAGGGAATGGCAGCTGTTATCTGTTGCCTTGGTTAATTCTGAGCTGGGTGGATACAAGGGTGATGTCATCCAGTTGCTTCCTACTTTCAATCCTGCCTCAACACTACACCAGAAACGATGGATCAGTACCCCCCTTGCTCTCACTCTTGCTCTCACTCTCTTTCCCTTCCCTCCCTCCCTCCCTCCTTCACTCACTCCCTCCCTCCCTCCCTCCCTCCTTCCCTTCCTTCCTTCCTTCCTTCCTTCCCTCCTTCCCTCCTTTCCTATTTTGGTGTGGACTGTTTCTAGTCTGATACTTTATCACTCAAGACACTTCCCTAAATATTTCTCTTAAAAGTGCAAATCTCTCAGTTTGTATCCAAAAATCAAACCTACAAGCTGGGTGCCAGTGGCCCATGCTGTGATCCTAGCTACTCAGGATGAAGATTGTGGTTCAAAGTCTAGGCAGGAAAGTCAATGAGACTTTTCAATTAACTACTGAAAAGCCATAAGGAGAGTTGTGACTCAAGTGGTAGTGGGCCAGCCTTTAGTGAAAAGGCTCAGGAACAGCACTTGGTCTCTTGAGTTCGAGCCCCAATACTGCCCCCCCCCCCAACCATAACAGCTTTTATAAGTAAACAAAGAAAGGATAAAAGGAAATGCAAGTCTAACCATGTCATTCTCTGGCTTAAAACTGTAGTTTGAGGATAAAGTCCCAACTTTCCCCAGTCCATAGGGTCTTCCCGTCAGTCCTCAGCCCTGGCCTGACCTCTACCCTAACTTGAGAGCTTGGTTCCTAAGTGCAGGCCTGTTCTAGACTATTCCAGACTTTACTGTCTCCCTTCCTGGGAACCCTTCTCTCCTGCACAAGTCCAGTCTTTTAGCACCATACTGCATGATGTTTGATCTGAGTGTCTTCCACGTTAGGAGGAGGCATGTGCAAAGGATGAGGGGGCTTCTGACTGGAGTCTGGAGAAGATTCTGCAGGAGGTGACATGCAAGTAGAGAAAGGTAGGGCTGGGTTTTTTGTTTTTGCTTTTTGGTGCTAGTACTGGGCTTGAACTCAAGGCCTTGGCACTGCCCCTTGGCTTTCAGATCCAAGGATGGTAGATCTCTTGAGACACAGCTCCACTTCACTGGCAGTAAGAGTCTCACAGACTTTCTTGCCTGGGCTGGCTTTGAACTGTGATCTTCTGGTCTCAGCCTTTTGAGTAGATAGGATCACAGGCATGAGCCACTGGCTCCTGACTGGTGATACTGCATTTCTCCCCGAGAAAAGTCTCTATGACAGCTTTTATAGGGGGAGGAAGTAGCAGTGGTGGACGAGCTCTGCACCAGACCCCGGGCTTCCTGTCTTCTCCAGAAGGGTTCATCTGGGAGCAGTAAAAGGAAATAATTGCAACACAAGGTGGGCAGGCCCTCAAAGTCCTAATACATGAGGAATGGTGGAAAGATGGAGACACTCATGAGCCTGTGGGCTATGGTGCGGGAAATGCAGCACATCATTCTCTCCTCACACTCAGCACCGTTCTGTGGTTGAATGTATGAAAGTCCCCCATCCAAGCAACCTCCAATTCCTGCAGACAGCAACTGGGAGCCTGCAAAGGGGCTTGATCCTGATGCGCCAGCTACCTAACCCCTACTCCAAAGAACAGCAGCAAATGGTAGGCCCCTATAAAAAAAAAGGGGGGGGCAAGGGGTCCACACCTGTAATCCAGCTACTCAGGGGGCTGAGCATTGAGCTCACAGCCAGCCCAGGCAGGAACTTCAATTAACAATGGAAAAGGCAGAAGTGGATCTGTGATTCAAGTGGTAGAGTGCTAGCCTTTAGTAAAAAAGCTATAGGATGGTACCCAGCCCTGAGCTCAAGTCCCAGAACAGGCGCACGCGCATGCGTGCACACACACGCACACACACACACACACACACACACACACACACACACGATACCAAATCCTGAGATAGCTTAAACATTAAAGGAAAATGTTCCCTTATATTTGAAAACAAAAAGGAACAATGTGTAAAAGGCATAAGCTAGGCATGGGAGTACCGGCTCTTAATTCCAACAGTCTGGACGTTGAGGGGGTACGATCAAAAGTTCAACATTAGCCTGGGCATGCCTTGTTTCAAAAAAAAAAAAAAATTGATGAGAGTTGATTATAATGCAACCAAGTAATTTCATTATTTCTTTGGCATACAATATTTCAACATAATAATGAGATTTATGACTATTATATCAGGAATTTTTAAACAAATATAACAAAGGTTTTAGCATCATTTATTATTAGACAATGCTCCCATATAAATTAATATAGAATAAGCCTGATTATTTTAATACCACTCTTATAAAAGGTGAGGACTGGGCTGGGTGAGGGGTAGAAGAGCATTTGTTTAGTAGCTAAAGCAGGAAGGCTTGGGTTCAATTCCAAAACCAAGAAAAAAACCAGTGGGCCGACAAGAAATGGAATAAAGAAAAAAGGAAGAAGGAAGAGGAGGAGAGAAGAGACAAGACAGGACACATGTTTGAGTTCAGGGTGCTTCTATGGAAGAATCCTAAAGTTAATTCCAGGTCAAGAAAATGACAATTTAGAATCTGATTTTGAGCCCTAGCAGGAAAGTCTGTGAGGCTCCAGTTAATCAGCAAAAGCCTAGAGTTGTGGCTCAGGTGGTTGAATGCCAACCTTGAGTAAAAGAAAGCCAAGCAAGAGAGCTTGATACACTGACTTCAAATCCCAGTATGTGTACACACACACACACACACACACACACACACACACACACACACACACACACACGGCTGTAAATGCCAGACTTTTAAAAGCGCGTGCATGCCCACACACACACACACACACACACACACACACACACACACACACACACACACACACACACACACACACGGCTGTAAACGCCAGACTTCTAAAAGCCCAATGGAAAAGATTCTGAGTTTTGTTACATTGCACAGGCTGTCCTTAGGCACATTACCCCGACGTCCTGGAGCAGCATCCCAGAGCAAGGCTGTGGCCCATGGCACAGAGCCCTAGCCAGTGCTTTTGCAGGGAAGTCAGGCACTCGGCCCTCACACTTAGAAACCACAGGGTCTCTTACATCTGGTGGGAATCTGCAGCCAGTGTCAGGAAAACTAAGGACAGTCCAACACACAGTCTTCTTTCTTCCAGAAACTCCCCTTTTGGGACCCTGGGAGGGCACTTTGAAATGTCTTGTCCATTATTAAAAGGAAAAAAGGCTATTGATAGGGTCAGAAAAGGAAATGATTCAGTAAAGGGCAGGCACACACAAGGGGAATACTTGCTTCACTGGCACTGCTAGGACTTGGGAAGTAGTCACTGTGTGCCTCGTCAGGTACCCACATACACCAACTTCACCTTAGGGTTCCTTCTTGGCAGAAACTGAACTTGAAGGTATCCTTTCCTCCCTCCCTCCCTCCCTCCCTCCCTCCCTCCTTTCCTCCTTCCCTTCCTCCCTTCCTTCCTTTCTGACAGCACTTACTGGAGATTCAACTTAGAGCCTCATGCTTGCTAGGCAGGTGCTTTATCACTTGAGACCCTCCACCTCTAAACTCCTTCTTTGTAGGTTTTTCTGTTTGTGTAGCTACTGGGGCTTGAACTCAGGATCTCAGTGCTATCCTTTAGCTTTGTCATTCAAGGCTATTTCTTCCCTTTTGAGGACATATGGTATTTTGCCAAGATGCCCCTGGCATCCTATCTGGCTCAGCCTGGTGAGGGCAGCTGAGTTGCCCTAAGAAGGGGCAGACACCAGGGGTACCTGCATGGGACCTTTCTGCACCAGGCCAGCCCCTGCCTTAGAGCCTTTGGGACTGTCTCCCACCCTGGTACCCAGTGTCCCCCAGGTCTTGAGTAGATGGAGTGAAGTTTCAAAGACCAAGTCTATGCCTCAGTTTCTTTTCATGTAAAAGGATGATGCTGACATTTGTTTACTAGAGAACATATCAGCCATTCCAGGAGCTCTGAGCCGAGCGACCAGGAGGGTGGAGCCCAGCTGCTCTGCACTGCCAAGGTCCAGGCTACACCCAGTTGGCTGCAATCCAGGGTGAGGCCTGGCCTCACTGCTGCCCACTGTCCCCTGCTCCCAGGACTGGTGAGAGGACCCTGCACACTTCTGCAGGCAAAATTCCACATCTCTGACACCCTGTTTATCAGCAGCACCCAGGGCTGCAGGAAGCCACCTGTCACTGCTCTCCACCCTTCATGTGGGGGTCTGCACTGGTCTCCAGAGTGGCCTGCCTCCACAGGCCTGGAGCCAGGAGTGGTGAAGCCAGTGCTCCTGGGCCCTGGGTGTGACTATGTGGTGTCCTGCATGCTGCATCCAGAACATAGGGCTGCAGGCCTCGTGCGGGCTGGTTTTGCTGCTGTGTGCCCTCTATGCCTGGCCCAGGAGGCTCCCAAAGAATAAGGCAGGTCTCTAGCCAGCAGCCATGGGCAGACCAAAGATAAAACATGAACTGATAAATGTACATACACCATGGCTGTGTGAGCAAGGGTCATCCATCCCTGTCCTGCATGAGAGATGGGGAGGGTCCCAGACTACCACCCAGGATGTCTGATGGGAGCCTTGCAGGAGAGAACAAGAAACGAGCTGAATTAGGCAGAAAAGAGCATGATGTGCGTATGAGGCTGTGCGTTTTCAACTTGAGACATACACCTTGTGGAAGTGTGATGGGGCTCATGCCGTACCTTGGGGTGGACATGAGGCTGGACAGGAAAGCAGATGGCACTGGCCATCCCAAACAGGGGAGTGTTTAGTGGCAGTGGGAGCCATGAGAGGGTGTGCCAGGGAGCGAGGACTGGAAGAGAGCAGGATTCCAAGCACGATTTTATTTAGAATTTAAGCCTCTGGGCTGAAGGTAGTGCTAGCCTAAGTTGGGGCAGATGGAGGTGGGGAGAGAGGCAACAGGGAGCCCAGGGAAGCGAGCGACAGGGTGAGGGGGTGGCCGGAAGCTTAGGTGGTTGTCACCCCAGTGCCCTCCCTCCCCATCCTGGGCCATGTGCACAAGAAAATTCCTGCCCTCCTGTTGGCATCACCGCATTTTGCAATTCACCTCCACAGCAGTGAGCACCATCCCGTGCCAGGTGCCCTGGTGGCTGGATCTCAGAGGTGTTGTGCCTAGTGGCACAGATGGGAAGGTGGGCAGGCTGGGGAGGAGGGGAGCTAAGGATGCTGTCCCCTGGCCACCTCCTCAGGATGGAACAGAAGGAGGGTGGTCCCTGAGCTGCAAAGACCCCAGTGGGAAGAGACTTCTAGCCACTTCCTACTCAGAAAGCTGCTAGGAAGCCTGGGAGGAGAGGAGATGGGCCTGGGCCTGCCCTCCTGGGCTCAGCCTGTAGCTAGTACCTCTTGGTGCCTCCAGGCAGTCCTTGTTAACCCGGAGAGAGGCCATCATCACTGGATGACAGACTAGCTTCTTTAACTAGCTTTGTGATGGGGACTGAAGCAGGGCCTCACACATGCTGTACCCCTAAGCCCATCTCCAGACACTCCAGCCATGGTCTATTAAACTAATTTATTTTTATTTAATATTAACTTAAAAAAATAGGTCTTTTTGTGTTGCCCGGGCTGCTCTGGAACTTCTGGGTTCAAGCGCTCTTGTCTCAACTTTCTTAGCACCAGAGACTAGGCGAGCCCCACTATACCCAGCTTAATATTGACATCTTACTATCACAGTAGTGCAGGCAAATTACAGGACTGTTATTGGAGCATAGATGGGAGGCCTCTTATTTATTATTTTTGTTGTAAGAATGCTGATAGGTTTATTTTATTATTATAAAGGTTGATGTACAGAAGGGTTACATTTAAATGCAGGTCAGGTAAAGTGTACGTTTCTTTTTGGACAATGTCAACCCCTTCCCTCACTGTCTCTAGGTTTTTAGTAAGTAATTAAACTAAGATTTTATCTTTAAGTAATTGTTCAAAGGGTTTCAGTTTGTGGGTACAGGGGACCCTTTCCATCACTCCCCCATCTCTCCAACCCCACTCATTCCCAAGTCCTCTCGTTCAGTTTTCACAAGGGTTCCTTGAATATTATGGCTGTGTTTGCTCACCTTTCCTCTCTCCTTTCTTTTGTCACACCCCTGAAGCTTCAGCTTTATGGTATTCATTTTGTTAAACTGAGTTCATTTTGTAAGGAGTTATACATTGCACACCTCCCCTGGAGGCTTGGGTTTTAGAAGGGTGAAAATCTTAGAGCTACCCTAGGGATCAGGCTCTCAGCCTCCAGAGTAGTTAGCATTATAGCTGGGAATTGTCCCTCCTTCTTTCCTCCCTCCCTTCCTCCCTCCTTTCCCTCCTCCCTCCTTCCTTCTCTTTCTTCCTTTTTGTCTTTCTGTCTTTCTTCTGGTACTGGGCCTTGAACTTAGAACCTAGTTGCTGTCTCTTAAGTTTTTGATTTTGCTCAATGATGGTCTGTACCACTTGAGCCACAGCTGCACTTTGACCTCTTTGGTGATTAATTGGACATAAGAGTCTCTTGGATCTATCTGCCTGGGCTGGCTTTCAGTAGGAATCCTCAGATCTCAGCCGCCTGAGTGGTAATGATTATAAGCATGAGCCACTGGTGCCTGGCTCCAATGCTGTCTTGATGAGATGACCCAGTCAGCCCCAAGCTTTGGGCCCAGCAGGTTCTGCTTCTCCCTCCAGGAGTCAGTTCTCAAAAGGGCACCTTTCAGCTTAGGTCATAGATGTCTGGTTGGGTGAGCTGCTAGGGAAGAGCTGGCTGGGGAGAAATCTCTACAGGCAGAGAGCAACCACTTGGGCCTGGTGAGCCCCAGCCCTGTGGGGTTTTCCGTGTTGTTCTCCTCCCATGCTGGGTACCTGTGGGGAGGGTCCTTGTGCTGTGTGTCAGAATCTTGGTGTGCTAGTCCAAGCTGGCTCTCAGAAGCCCCAGGACTTCTTCTTCCCCTACTCTGAGAGGCTGTCCAAGGCCTCAACCTACCAATCTAAGGCTCCCCTTTGGGTTTAATTTCTACCAGCTTGAATGCCCTCCAGTCCCTGCCTGAGCTGGCAGGCCATGGTGAAGCTGTGGGGCTCATTCTTGTGAAGGAGCTGTTGTGACAATGGGTGTGGGCAGAAGCCATGGCAGCTGCCTTCCCCTTTCCCCTCCTTCCCCAACCCTCACCCTACCACAGAATCGGGCAGCTTCTGGGAGGATTAAAAGTAAGGCCTGGTCTAAACTAACACCAGTGCTATTTCTGGGGTCTCAAAATCTCAGGTTTGCCTGGGCAGATTGGTGACACCAGGTCCCTGAGCAACAGAACTGGGCAGGCTCAGGCCTGGGTACAGGAATGCTGAGAGGACTGGAGGAGAAGGTCAGCCCCAGGAAGAGGCCACCAGCACAGGGTCCTGTTGTCATAGCAGGGGGAGAAGCCCAATACTTTTTGTGTGTCCTGGGGCTTGAACTTGGGGCCTTGCACTCTTGCTTGGCTTTTTGGATCAAGGTTGGTGTTCTACCACTTGAGCCATATCTCCACTTCCAGCTTTGCTGGTTGATTGGAGATAACAGTCTTGATGATGTGTCTGCCAGGGCTAGCTTCTAATTGTGATCCTCAGATTTCAGCCTCCAAAGTAGCTGAACAGACACAAAGGCAGCCTTGATTTCCAGGGAGGGGCAGTCTCCAGTTGGCTAGTTGGCTGTTTCTGTGGCCAGTGGGACCTCAGTTACCTTCGAGAACCAGGGAAGAGTAGACACTCAAGACCATACCTCCCTCCCTGAGTCTGCCGCCTGGTTTCACGCTAGTTGGCTGCTCCTCAGCCTCATGCGGTGGCAGGGGCTGCCCTCGTGTGGTCAGGGGCTGCCCTGCAACCTTGCTGTCAGGCATCCAGCCTGCTTCCCCCCCCCCCCCCCCCCCCATACTGGCCCTGCCAATGCCACTGTTTTGAGTTTTTGAGATAATTACTCCCTCAGGAAGATGGGCTCACAAGTCTTGAAAGGATTTCTTGAGAGCTCTGACAAGGAATAATGCTGTACTAACAGGAATTTTTTTCTTGTGTACCTCCCAGGCTGAAGCTGCTTCTTCAAAGGAGTGGAAGAAAAACCAGTTGTCTGTGTCTCATGCCGGTAGTACTTGCTATTAAGGAGGCTAAGATCTGAGGTTAGCCCAAGCAGACAAATCTATAAGACTCTTATCTCCAATTAACCAACCAAAAACTGGGAGTGGAGCTGTGGGGTAGAGTGCTAGCTTTGAGTGAAAAATGTTGAGTGAGAGCAAGAGACCCTGAGTTCAAGTTACCAGTACCAGTACCAGTGAATGCACACAGAAAAGTGAAAGAAACCAAGTTCCCTAGAAAAACTATAGTTCTCCTCATCCACAGACCTTGAACTGTTTACCCCATAGTTCAGGAACGTAAACTGCATTGTGAACACCTGCACTTAAGCGGACAGACCGCACCAAAATGGAGTTGCTGAGACTCATGTTCCACAGATGGAGACGGAAGTGAGTTGTTCATCTGAACTTCCAAAAGACAGAGAAGCCAAGTGCCAGTGGCTCACACCTGCAATCCTAGCTACTCGGGAGGCTGAGATCTGAGGATCATGGTTCAAAGCCAGCCTGGGCAACAAAGTCCATGAGATTTTCATGTATATGAGACATGAATGTGGGCTAGTACTGACACTTGAACTCAGGGCCTCTTACATTTGCTTTTTTTTTCTGCTCAAGGGTAGCACTTTAGCAATTGCACAGCTCCACTTTCAGCTTTTTGATATTAGGGATAAGACTTCCATGTTCTTGCCTATGCTGGCTTTGAACTATGATTTTCAGATCTCAGCTTCCTAAAAAGCTAGGCTTATAGGTGTGAGCCACCAGCATCTAGCCATTTATTTTAAAACATTTAAAAAAAAGAGCTGTGTGTGTGTGTGTGTGTGTGCATGTGTGCACACATGCGTGTGTGCTGGTCCTGGAGGTCAGGGACTGGGCACTGTCTTTGAGCTTTTTGGCTCAAGGCTATTGCTTCTACCACTTGTGCCATAATTTTGCTTCTGTCTTTTGGTAGTTATTGGGTATGTCTTCCGGCCAGACACCAGTGGCTCACGCCTGTAATCCTAGCTACTCAGGAGGCTGAGATCTGAGGATTGAGGTTCAAAGCCCAGCCCTAGCAGGAAAAAGTCTATGAGATTCTTTTTTTTTTTTTGGGTCCGGTCGTGGGGCCTGAACTCTGGGCCTGGGCGCTGTCCCTCAGCTCTTCAGCTCAAGGCTAGCACTCTACCACTTGAGCCACAGCACCATTTCTGGCTTTTTTCTTATGTGGTGCTGAGGAATCGAACCCAGGGCCTCGAGCATGCAAGGCAAGTGCTCTACCACTGAGCCACCTTCCCAGCCCCAAGTCTATGAGATTCTTATCTTCAGTTAACCACCAGAAGTGGTTCTGTCGCTAAAAGTGGTAGAATGCTAGCCTTGAGTGCAAAAGATCAGGGAAAATGCGCAGGCCCTGAATTCAAGCTCTGCCACCTACACACACACACACACACACACACACACACACACACACACACAAAGCTATTGAAGAGTTTCCTAGATATGTCTGTCTAGGCTGGCTTTGAACCTCAGTCCTCAGATCTTAGCCTCCTAAGTAGCTAGGATTATAGCCATGAATCATGAGTGGCAGACTTTCTTGCTTTTTTTTGTTTTGCTAGGAAATGAAGGAAAGGCCTCACCCTTGGTAGATAAGTATTCTGTTACTTAGGTCATATCCCCAACCTCCCACCTTTTCTATGTGTGCTACTCTTGGGGCTTGAACTCAGGGCCTGGGCTCTGTCCCTGAGCTTTTTCCTCAAGGCTGGCACTCTACCACTAGAGCCATAACTCAACTTCTGGCTTTTTGATGGTGAATTGGAGCTAAGAGCCTCACACGCTTCCTTGTCCAGGCTTGTTTGGAACTGTAGTCCTCGGATCTCAGCCTCCTGAGTAGCTAGGATTATAGGCACATATCACTGGCACTTGGCTCCTCTGGCCCTTTTGTTGGTGTTTTGTTTTTTAGATAAAAGTTTTGCTAATGGGACTACTCTGGAACTCTAGATCCTCCTGCCTCTATCATCTGCATTGCTGGACTTCAGGTGTGCACCACCACCACATTTATGTCCTTACTTACAGAAAATTACAAGTTAACTTCTACATCTACACAGCTCTAGTCAAAGACACCAGGTGAGATAATTTGAGTGTATGTCATCCAGGCCTAAATCTGGGACAGATTACTGGGATAAAAATTTGCTAATAGCCAGGCACCGGTGGCTAGTTTTGAAGTAGGGTTTCAGTTCTTGCCCGCTGGCTGGGCTGTGGTCCTGCTACTGTGCTGCTCCAGGTATGGTGGCCCACAAGCATTGGCCGACCACCTGGCCATCATGTTTCCCCCACACTGAGGACGGCAGCAATGTGCTATCTGCTACTTTGGACTAAAGTCTAGAAACTTTCTTTGGGCAAGCTTGCTTCCAACTTTGATCTTCAGATCTCTGCCTCCCAAGTAGCTTGGTATACAGGCTTGAGTAACAGCATGTGGCCCAGATACCTTTTGAGGAGAACTAGATTTTCCAACTCCCTTTGTTCTGGCCAGTATCAGGACTCCACACCCTACCTAACTGCAAGTGTATAATAGTGCTGGAGAGTCCGCCTAATTAGCAGTTCCACTTATGTTAATAAGGTCTTTCAGTGAGCAGAGAGCAAGGACTAACAGAAGAGCAGAAAAGCCATTATCTTGAAATGCCTAGTCTGCTGTACTAGGGCAAGCCTTGGGAAATCGCTATGGGTAATTATAGGCTAGTAAATGCTCTCATGGGGCTGGACAACCAGCCTAATTACTTACAGTGGTACCTGGGGCAGGTTTTGGTGATGGCCTCTCACCTCTGTCACTTGTCACTCTGGTTTCTTTTTGTCTGAGACTGGGATTGAGTTTGGTATCTGACACTTACTTGTACACATTGGCTGACATTCTGTGACCTGGGCCATGCCTCCAATCCCTCACTTAGGTTGTAGCCCATGGTTTGCTTTCCTTTTGTTGTGCTGGCTTGAATTCATGTTCTACCTTCATGTGTTTGTTCAAGGTTGGCACTCTACCACTTAAACTATACCTCTGTTTCTAGCTTTTTGGTGATTGAATGGAGATAGTCTCAGACTTTTCTACCTGGGCTGTCTTGGGTTGTCACTTCTTATGCTGAGGTATTTGCTGGTAGCTGTGAAGAGTTTCAAATAAATGACTTCTGAGATGAATAGTGAGATCGTTTTCTGATGCCAGTGTCTTCTCTTTCTTTGTGACAACCCCGTCTTACACTGCTTACCTGTGTCAAGACACTGGGATGTGGAGGGGCCAGAAGCAAAGCCAGAAGAGCAGCATGCAGTTCTTAGTTTCTCCTCTTTGTGATCTTAACTAAACTGTGTGTCTCTCGAAACTTCACCTTCTGCATCTGATAAAAAGAGGAAAACAAAATGCTTCAGTGTCAGAATCTTGAAGATGGTAAAAGTCTTTATGCTATGCTTATTGTGTGAATGACAATTCTAACTATCATTTTAGTTCCTTTAAAAATTTATTGTTATTGTAGAGTTGATATACAGAGGGGTTATAATTCCATGAATCAGGTGCGTGTGCACCATGCTCTTCTCCTGAGGACCTGGGGTGCGGTGAGCACTTATTCTCACTAGAGGATGCTCTAGGCATGCCCTGTCTTCACCAGGACTCAGGGTGCAGTGGGTGCTGCTTCCAACCAGAGAGCATGCTAAGCATGTGCGCACTGCCTCCTGGCTTCAGGACCCGGGGTATAGAAGACATGTGGAGACCATGTCATATGGGCTACATGGAGTCATGGCATCCTGAAGCTGAGAAAGTGCACAGGTTAAGTTGTTCTGACTCCATTTTCAGGAAATGATTACCAGAGTCGGATTTAAAATGAAATGAATACAGTGGATGTATTATAATCATAACTAGTACCTGAAATAGAATTAGTACTGAAAAGTATATTTTTTAATGCTAAGGGTTGCTTGGATAGGTGAGGTGAACTGATTATAATCATTAAGTGTGGGAAAAGTCAGGCTGATAGGATTAGAATAAGGTGAAGAGAAGATAAAATGTGAAAATAGGCAATTTTCATGATATTGAGTAAGGATGAACAGCCAATCCATACTAATTAGTAGGTGAAGAATGGTTTAATTTCAGATCATATGACTTTTGGAATATCAAGTTATAGAGATTTGTATGTTTGTGGGGAGAATAATTTTTAGCATTGTCGAGATTAAGGCTTTGTAGTTAATGACTGCTGTAGTTATTCGACACTATAAGAACAATGCCAGGGGGCTGGGAAGGTGGCTCAGTAGTAGAGCGCTTGCCTTGCATGCCTGAGGCCCTGGGCTTGATTCCTCAGCACCACATAAGCAAAAAGAAAAAAGCCGGAAGTGGTGCTGTGGCTCAAGTGGTAGAGCACTAGCCTTGAGCTGAAGAGCTGAGGGACATCGCTCTCCCCCCCAAAAAAAACAATGCCAGGATCTACCCTGAGTAACAGGAACCAGGATACAAGGACACATGCACCTCCATGTTCATAGCTGCACTGTTCACAATAGCCAAGATATGGAAACAACTCAGATGCCCCACTACAGTTGAATGGATCAAAAAATTGTGGTACATATATACAATGGAATATTATGTAGCCATTAGAAAGGACAAAGTAAAGGCATTCCACGGAAACTAGAACTAGAACAAATCATTTTGAATAAGGTAAGCCAAGATCAGAGAGACAAACCACACATGGTCTCCCTGATATGTGGATGTTAAATTCAAAATGCAAGGAGATATGATAACTTAAACAGGACTCAAGAAACAAAGGACCTTGCCCATGTAATTGTAACCCCTCTGTATGGTATTTTCACAATAAAAAAAAAAGGACCTCTACGAATAATGCCAGGGCTGGGAATGTGGCTCAGTGGTAGAGTGCTAGCCTTGAGCACAGAGAGGCTCAGGGACAGAGTCCAGATCCCGAATTCAATACCCAGGACTGGCGAAAATAATAATAATGCCAAACCTACAGCAGCTTCACAGGCTGTCAATGTAAGAATAATAATTGCCATGTGAGAGACAGTAAAATGTGTTCAAGATTATTAAAGTGAGAATAGCAGAGAGATATGAGACTGGAAAATTAAGATACCTAGTAGAAATGCCACAACCACAATATGTAGATTTAATACAGTTTAGCACACATTGGTGGTTACAAAATTAACACAATTTATTAGTCCTTTATGTGCTGTCCTAGATTGTGCTGGCCAGGGCAGGGTGTTTACCTGCATTCCCAACTCTGACCACTAGGTGTCAGCAATGCCTGTCCAGGCCTGAAGAGCAGCCATGTCTACCTAAATTGCCAGTATCAACTGGGGAGCAAACCTCCCTGGTTGAGAACCATTCATGACTGTGATGGTTTTGTACATCCTGTAAATACTGCCAGGGGCTTCTGATTGTGTGCAGGTCCTCCATTGCCCTTCTTTAAGGAATTCAGTACCTGCAAGACCCTATCCTGTTCTCATCGGGTAACAGTCCCTGTAAGAACCACACACCTTGGGGTCACATGCAGTCATATCAGGTCCCCTGGCTGCCTACTCTCTGCCAGAGCTCAGAAGACTCATCCATGAAGGGTAAAGCTCCGGAGGACAGCTGCCATTCTGTATGGCCTTGAGGTGTAGCTCATTGCTATCTGGGGTCTGAAACTGAATAGGGCCCTTCACACAGACTCCTCCTGGCCTGAAGTGATAAACCAATACAGGAACAGATTCCAGAGTTCCTGTCCTAGGACTGCTGGGTAATATGGCTGTTTGACTGTCGGCAACTCTAGGGGTAAGCAAGCAAGCATGACCCTAGATACCCCAGGGGCATCTCCAGGGGAGAGGAGCAGAAAAGAGAATGTGGACAGAGCAGAACTTTTATGTATTATTTCCCTAGGGTTGCTCTGACACACCATGGCAGACTGGGTGGTTTAGAGATTTGTGTTCAGAGCTCTGAAGTCCAGCGGCATGGAATCAGTATCTTCTGGGCTACATTCTTTCAGGCGGTACAAGGCATGGTGTGTTCTAGGTCTTGTCTTAGTTTCTAAACCTGTGAGACTAGAATGAAGTCTCTTACAGAGGATCATCCCTGTGTGCATTTCTGGGACCCATTTTCCCCTTTTAGGGGCACAGTAATAGTGGGCTAGGATGACCCCCAAAAACAGGGACTGGAGTTGATCTCCTGCCAAGAGCTCATTTCCATATAAGATCACATTCATAGGTACCAGGTGATGAGAGCATCCATATATGAACTTTGGGAACACAACCCATTACAATGTTCCTGCCTCTGCCGGCAGCCTCTACCTCCCTGTTGACCTGGTGGCTCCTCTGAGGCCCTATCTCCTTCCTGGCACCCAGCAGATCACTGCTGGCCCTGACTGATGGCTTGAGCTGACACTGTGAGAATTCAGTGAGAGCTGGGACGAGACTGCTCTGGGGTTCCGGGCACTGAAGTTTGGAGCAGGACCACACAGAGGCCAGTCTGTCTCAGGGCACTGAGGCATTGGGACACTTCCTGGGGCTTCAAGTTTTCCATGTCCTGGGCAGAAGGAAGTAGTTGCAGCTACAGGCTAGGAGGAGGAGTGGAATACCACAGGGGGTGAGGCAGGAGCAAGTGAGCAGTCCAGGGACAGGGCTTGTGGGAGCAGAGCATGAGAGGGGTGGGGCAAGACTGAGGAAGTGAGCGGCCCTGGGGTGGGGATTATAGGGGGCACAGTGTGAGAGAGGTGGTGCAAGAGTGACAAAGTGAGCGGTCCAGGGGTAGGGGATGGGGGGCAAAGCTTGAGAGGGATGGGGCAAGAGCCCAAAAGAGCAATTCAGTGGCAGGGCTTGTGGGGAGACAGAGCATGAGAAGGGAGGAGCAAGAACGTGGGAGTGAGTGGTCCTGGGGCAGGGCTTGTGGAAGAGCAGAGCACAGGAGGGGTGTGGCAAGTGAAAAGTGAATGTCCAGGGGTGGAGCTTGTGGGAGGCCTGGGGTCCTGAGGATGGTGCGCACACCTAGAGCACCCTCTGGTGAGAATCAGTGGTCACTGCACCCTCTGGTCCTGAGAAGAGGAGGATGGTGCACACACCTAGAGCACCTTCTGGTGGGAATCAGTAGTCACTACATGCTCCCTGGACCTGAGGAGGATGGTGCACATACCTAGAGCACTAGCTGGTGGGAATCAATGGTCACTGCACTCTGGAGGATGGTGCACACCTAGAGCGCCATCTGGTGGGAATCAGTGGTCACTGCACCCCCTGGACCTGAGAAGAGGAGGACAGTGAGTACACCTAGAGCACCCTCTGGTGGGAAGCAATGCTCACTGGACCCCCTGGTCTTGAGGAGAGGTGGATGGTGAGCATGCCTAGAGTATCCTCTTGTGGGAAACAGCCCTCATTGCACCCTGGGTCCTGCTGAGGACAGTGCACATGCCTAGAGCACCTTTTGGTGGGAATCAGCACTGCACCCCAGGTCCTGAGGAGAAGAGGGCAGTGTGCAAGCCTAGAGCACCATCTGGTGGGACTCAGCACTCACTGCACCCTCTGGTTTTGTGAGCAGGTCAGGGATGGGGCTTGTAGAGGAGCAGAGCACAGGAGGGGTGGGCAAGAGCAAGGAAGTGAGCAGTCTAGGGGTGGGGCTTGTGGGAGGATAGAGGATGTGGGGTGGGACAAGAGCGAGGAAATAAGCTGTCAACAGGCATAATTGTGGGGGGGGGGCAGAGCCCTAGAATGGAGGGGCAGGAGAATGGAAGTGAGGATTAGGGAACTTGTTAGGAAAGGATTAATGCAGGTTTGGGGAGTGGACAAGGGCATGTGTTAAGGTGTGAGTATGGGACAGAGTTAGGGTGTGAGGTGGGGTACATGTTAAGGAACATGTTAAGATAGTGTTTGGGTTTAAGGTGCATATTAGGGTGTTAGGTTTTGGTGTACATGTTAGGGCATGCATTGGGGTAGGTTTGGGGTACATGTTACAGTGCATGTAAGGGTACTGCTCTGATTTAGAGTACATGTTAGGGTAGTTGATACTGTATATGTTAGTGGTTAGCATATACATTAGGGTACATGTTATGGTGCATGGTAGGGAATGTTAGGGTTAAGGCACCTGTTAGGTTAGAGTATTTGTTAGGGTGTATTTGGGGTATATGTTAGGGTACATAAGGGTGTTTTTGAGTACTGTTAGGGTGCTTGTTAGGGTTGAAAATTATATTTTAAGATTAGGGCACATTTTAAGGTACATGTTATGTGTTAGTTACAGTACATATTAGGGTATGGGTTATGGTTAGGTTACAAATTAGGGAGTTACTATGGGCCAGAGTTAGGGTATGTATATATGTTAGAGACCATGTTAGGATACATGTTAGGGTCGTGGCAAATCCTAGGCTACTGATGTCATACATTTGGGATACATGTTAGGCGCATGTATCACTTAGAGTATGTGTTAGTGGTTAGGCTACATATCAAGATAAGTGTTAACATTAAGGGTTCATGTAAGAATATGTGATGGGATATGTGTTAGGGTTAGGACATGTTTTAGGGTATAATGGTTATGGTTTTGGTTAATGTTAAGACATGTGTTAGGGAATATGTTAGGTTACATTTGGGGTACATGTTAGAGTGCTTGTAAGAGTACCTGCATGGTTTTGAGTATGTTCTAGGGAACTAATTAGGATGACTAATTAGGGAACTAATTAGGATAATTAGGATTAGGGAACATGTTAGGGTATGTGTTATGGTTAGGATATGTTTTAGGGTATTAGGGTTGAAGTTTGGGTTAGTGTTAGGGTTCATTTGGGGTACATGTTAGGGTGCATGTAAGGGTACCTGTATGTATTAGGGTACTTGTTACTGTATGTGTTAGTGGTTAGGGTACAAGTTAGTACACATGTTTGCATTCGCATTAGGGCATGTGTAAGGGTGTTAAGGTTTGGGTTAGTTTTTTGTGTTAGGGTACATGTAAGGGTAACTATAGTTTACAGTATATGTTAAGGTCCTTGTTAATATGTACATGTAAGGGTAACTATAGTTTACAGTATATGTTAAGGTCCTTGTTAATATATCTATTATGTATTGGGGTATGTGTTAGGATATGTGTCAGGGTATGTGTTGGGGTACATGTTGGATAAGGATAATTGATAAGGGATTTGTTGGCGTTATGGTCTGGGTTACGGTTAGAGCACACATTAGGGTATTTGTTGGGGTATATATTACAGTATGTGTTAGAGTTAGGGTACTCCTCTACCTGACTCCCCTCCTCCTGACCCCTCCACCTGAGCCCTCCTCCACCCGATCCCTCCTCTACCTGACTCCCTCCTCCACTTGACCTCCTCCTCTACCTGACCCCTCCTCCACCTGCCCCCTCCACCTGAGCCCTCTTCCATCTAACCTCCTCTACCTGACCTGTCCTTGACCTGAGCCTTCCTCCACCTGACCTGTCCTCCACTGGAGCCCTCCTCCACCTGATCGCTCCTCTACCTGACCCCCTCCTCCACCTGACCTCCTCTTCCACCTGACTCCCTCCTCCACCTGACCTCCTCCTCCACTCGATCCCTCCTCCACCTGACCCTCTCCTCCACCTGAGCCCTCCTCCACCTGCCCCCTCCACCTGAGCCCTCTTCCATCTAACCTCCTCTACCTGACCTGTCCTCGACCTGAGCCTTCCTCCACCTGACCTGTCCTCTACCCGACCCCTTCCCCCACCTGACCTGTCCTTCACCTGACCCTTCCTCCACCTGACCTCCTCCTCCACCTGACTCCATCCACCTGACCTCTCCTTCACGTGAGCCCTCCTCCACCTGAACCCTCCTCTACCTGACCCCATCCTCCACCTGCCCTCCTCCTCCACCTCACCTGTCCTTCACCTGACCCCATCCACCTGACCTCCTCCTCCACCTGACCCCGTCCTCAACCTGAGCCCGCCTCTACCTGAGCCCTACTCCACCTGACCTCTTCCTCCACCTTACCTGTCCTCCATCTGACCCGTCCTCCACCTAATCCCTACTCTACCTGACCCTCTCCTCCACCTGACCCTCTCCTCCACCTGACTCATCCTCCACCTGACCTGTCCTCCACCTGATCCCTACTGCACCTGACCTGTCCTCCACCTGATCCCTACTCCACCTGATATGTCCTCCACCTGACCCACCCTCCACCTGACCTGTCCTCCACCTGAGCCCTACTCCACCTGACCCCCTCCTCCACCTGACCCATCCTCCACCTGAGCCCTACTCCACCTGACCCCCTCCTACACCTGACCCATCCTCCACCTGAGCCCATCTCCGTCTGACCCCCTCCACCTTAGCCCTCCTCCATCTGACCCCCTTCTCCTGACCCTTCCACCTGAGCCCTCCTCTGCCTGAGCCCTTCTCTACCTGACCCCCTCCTCTACCTGATACCTGTGCAGGCCCTGACCAAAGTCCCTCCCCTCCCCACAGTCCCTCCCCTCTTCAAGGCCCCTCCCTCTCCAAGGCCACACCCTGTGGGAAATCCAGGCTCTGCCCAGTGTGTCCTACCCTCTGCCTCTGAGCCACATAGTGGCACCAGCCTGGAGAGGGGGCTTGGAGGGAATTCCAGCCCTGCCCTGCAGTCTCTCCTCCACTGGCCCCGCCCATAGGCACTCGCAATAACTCTCTGCCACTCCCTCCCTTGGGATTGGCCCTGGGCCCTGTAGCTACAGCCTCCGTGATCATCACTAGTGTGTCCTGCCTTGATGACCCCCCTCCTCCTGCCACAAGTTGCTTGGCCGCCTGCTGCTGAGTCCCTGTTGGTGCAGGGCCGGGTCTCTGTTCAACCAGGGTGTGGCCTTGGGGAGTGGGGCAGATCCTGGGACTAGGGGGGGGCCTGTGAGATGCAGGGGAGTGGGGCATGTATTTCGGGAAATGGGGCAGGGTCTGCAGGCTCTATAGGACTGGGAGCTGGGTGGGGCCTGCTGGGAGCTGGACAGGGTCTGCCTTCTGTCCAGCTACTGTGGGGTTCAGGACACACAGACATGGGTTGGGCCCCATGCCGGGGACCCCACTCGTCCCTCGGAGCCCCAGGCTGTGCTGACTCTGAGGGTGGTCCTGGCCAGCCACAGAAGGGACAGGGGTCTCTGTGCTGAAGCCTGCGGATGCATCCCCACCTACAGGCCCACAGGGCCGCCCCGCCCAAAGGCTGCCACTGGGCCTTGCCATCAGTGCTACTGCCATCCCAGCCTGGAAGGGAGCCGCCCAAGGTGAGCCCAGCCCTGGGCGGGGCTTGTGCAGTAGAGGGGGGGGAGAGGCAGGGCAGGAGAGAGGAAGTGGGGGTGGAGGGGGAGGGGCTGGAGGGCTGGACTTCAGCGGGAGGCTTTGGCAGCTCCTTCCTGAGAGGGCATGTGGTTGGGCTTGAGCTTACAGAGCTGGGCGGTGCAATTTGGTTTTGTGGTGGGACTGGGCTTCCGTACCGGTCCTGTCAGGTGCAGGTGGCTTTTCTTCATGGGGAAGCGCCTGGAGGAACATGGGCTGAGCACATTCAGCTTGTTTGTAGAGGCTGGATGCAGTGCCCTGAGCGGACCTTGAGGCGACTGGGGAAGATGGGAGGAGCTAAGCAGCCTCCTGCCAGGTGCTGACCGGGCCTGGGGGCAGTGTTAGTGAGGGACTGGGTGGAGCAGTATGGCCTGCCTTTCCCTGTGTGTCATTTGTGCCCTTCCTGAAGTGGCTTCAGTGCAGCTCGGCCCTAAGTCAGGTGTCTGGAGCTGTTTCCAGTCAGTGTGGAATTTCTGACTAGACAGGTGGGGTTAGGATTAGAGTTAGGGTTAGGGTTAGGGTCTAGGGTTAGGATTAGGATTAGGGTTAAGGTTGGGTTAGGGTTAGGGGTTAGAGGTTAGGGTTGGGATGTTATGGTCAGGGTTAGAGGTTAGGGTTTAAGGATTAAGGATAAGACATTAGGGGTTGGGGTTGGGGTTAAGGGTTAAGGGTTATGTTAAAGCAGAGAAATGCTGTTATGTTGCCATGGCTCAGACTCTATCTCAGTGTGCCTGGTAGAGATCATTTGGCTAACAACGATGTTGGAATATTTAGAAGCTGCTATTTCCAGTCAGCGTCTATTCATATGTATGGACACAGTTCACGTCAAAGAAAATGGAATTCTTCTTCTCAAATCTTAAACACAGTGTAATAGGGTGAGGGTCAAATTACTCAGCAGGTTAAAAATGAGTAAATGCCTAAAAGCTCTACTCACCAATATACAAGATGTAGCAACCAGAAGCAGATATTCCAATAAGCATGTATTGTCCTATGGAAAAAATCAAACCTGAATGCTTCTTCTGAATGCTTGCTACTGCTGCAGAGCTCTGCAACTCCAATTGTTCAGCAGCTCAAACTGAGTTTCTTTGCCAAACATCAAGTGTGTAGGAGAAACCACATAGAATTCAGAAGCAGATATTCACCAGAAGCACCTGGGCCTATCATGTCCATGAATCTGGAAGCACTGAAAGCAGAGGAATGCTGTTAAGTTGCTGTGGTTCAGAAAGTTTCTCAGTGTGCCCAGCAGAGGTCAACCAACCGTGGATATTTAGAAGCTATTTCCAGTCCTTTCCATACATATGTATGGACATAGGTCACATCAAAGAAAATGGAAGTGTGGTTTTCAAGTCTTCAACCCTATGCAATAAGGTGAGGTTCAACTTACTCAACAGGGTGAACTGAGTGAATGCCTTAAAGCTCTACTCACAAAAATACCCATTGCAGGAATGAGATGCAGATGTTTCCTATAAGCAGATATGCTCCTATGGGGAAAAGCAAAACTGAATGCCTCATCTGAATGCTTGCAACTGCTGCAGAGCTCTGCAACTCCAACTGTTCAGCAAGTCAAAATGAATTGCTTTGCCAAACATCAAATGAGTAGAAGAAACACTGTAGTTTTCAAAAGAAGATATTAACCAGGAGCACCTGTGGCCTACCAGCTCCAAGAATCTGCAATTCTTCCTAAGAAGCATTGAAATCAGAGAAATGCTGTCATGTTGCCATGGCTCAGAAAGTTATTCTCAGTGTGTCTGGCAGAGGTCATTTGGCTAAAACAATGGTGGATTATTTGGTAGCTGATATTTCCAGTTGTTGTTGATGCATATATATTGACATATTTGAAGTCCAAGAACATGAAATTCTTGTTCTCAAATCTTCCACACAGTGTAATAAGGCGAGGTTCAAATTACTCAGCAGATTGAAATGAGTGGATGCCTAAAAGCTCTACTCACCAATAGACAAGTTGTAGGAACCAGAAGCGTGTATTGTCCTATGGGGAAAAGCAAACCTGAATGCCTCATCTTAATGCTTGCAACCACTGCAAAGCTCTGCAACTCAATTGTTCAGCAACTCAGACTGAGTTGCTTTGCCAAACTTCAATCGAGTAAGTAGTATTCAGAATTAGATACTAACCGTTGAGCACCTCTGGACCTACCATGTCCAAGAATCTGCCATTCTTCCTGAGAACCATTGAAAGCAGAGAAATGCTGTTATATAGCCCTAGTTCAGAAATACATTCTCAGTGTACCCCACAGAGGTCATTTGTGTAACCCCAACCGTGGAGTATTTAGAATCTGATAATTTGCAGTCCTTGTCCATACATATGTATAGACATAGGTTGCTCCAAATAAAATGAAAGTTTTGTTTTCAAATCTTCAACTCTGTGCAATAAGGTGAGGTTCAACTTACTCATGAGGGAGAACTCAGTGAATGCCTAAAAGCTCTACTCACTAATACCCATGTTGCAGGAATGAGAAGCAGATGTTTCCAATAAGCAGTTATCCTTCTCTAGGGAAAAGCAAACCTGAATGCCTCATCTGAATGCTTGCAACTGCTGCAGAGCTCTGCAACTTCAACTGTTCAGCAATTCAAACTGAATTACTTTGACAAACTTCAAATGTGTATAAGAAACGCCACAATATTCAGAAGTAAATATTTACCGGGAGCACCTGTGGCCTTCTGGGTTCAAGAATCTGCAGTTCTTCCTAAGAAACAGTGAAAGCAGAGAAATGCTGTCATGTTGCCATGGCTCAGAAAGTCATTCTCAATGTGCCTGGCAGAGATCATTTGGCTAACAACAATGGTGGAATATTTAGAAGCTGATGTTTCCAGTTGGTGTCCATTCATATTAGGTCTGATCAAAGATAATGAAGTCTTGTTCTCAAATCTTCAACAAAGTGTAATAAGGCAAGGTTCAACTCACTCAGCAGGTTGAACTGAGTTAATGCCTAAAAGCTCTACTCACCAATAGACAAGATGTAGGAACAAGAAGTGGATATTCCCAATAAGCATGTATTGTACTATGGGGAAAAGCAAACCTGAATGCCTCATCTTAATGCTTGCAACTGCTGCAGAGCTCTGCAACTCCAATTGTTCAGCAACTCAAACTGAGTTGCTTTGCTTTGTATAGGAGAAACCAGTATAATTAAGAAGCAGATATTAACCAGGAATACCTGTGGGCCTATTGGGTCCAAGAATCTGCCTTTCTTCCTAAGAAGTATTGAAAGCAGAGAAATGCTGTTATGTTGCCATGGTTCAGAAACACATTCTCAGTGTACCCCACAGAGGTCATTTGTCTAACCCCAATCATGGAGTATTTAGAATCTGATATTTCCAGTCCCTGTCCATACACATGTATTGACATAGGTTGCTTTAAAAAATGGAGGTCTTATTCTCAAATCTTCAACCCTGTGCTATAAGGCAAGGTTCAACTTACTTAGCAGGGTGAACTGAATGAATGCCTAAAAGCTCTTCTCATGAATACCCACGTTTTGGGTATCAGAAGCAGATGTTTCCAATGAGAAGATATCCTCCTATGGGGAAAGCAAAACTGAATGCTCCATCTGAATGCTTACAACCACTGCAGAGCTCTGCAACCCCAATTGTTCAGCAACTGAAACTGACTTGCTTTGCCAAACTTCAAGCTTATAGGAGAAACCATGTAGAATTCAGAAGCAGATATTAACTGGGAACTACTTGTGGGCCTATCGAGTCCAAGAATCTGCCTTTCTTCCTAAGAAGCATTGAAAACAGAGAAATCCTGTTATGTTGCCATGGATCAGAAACACAATCATAGTGTGCCAGAGAGAGGTCATTAGGCTAACCCAAACCGTGGAGTATTTAGAGGCTGATATTTCCAGTCCTTGTCCATACATATGTATGGACATAGGTTGCGTCAAAGAAAACAGAAGTCTTGTTCTCAAATCTTCAACACAGTGCAATAGGTCCAGGTTCAAAGTACTTTCCAGTCTGAAATGAGTTAATTACTAAAAGCTCTACTCACCAACAGCCACGTTGTAGGAACAAGAAACGGATATTCCCAATAAGCATGCATCATCCTATGGCTGAAGCAAACCTGAATGGCTCCTCTGAACACTTGCAATGGCTGCAGAGCTCTGCAATTCCAACTGTTCAGTAATTCTAACTGAATTGCTTTGTCAAACTTTGAGCATATAGAAGAAACCACCTAGAATTCAGAATCAGATATTTACCAGGAGCAACTGTGGGCCTATTGAGTCAAAGAATCTGCAATTCTTCCTCAGAAGAATGAAAGCAAAAATGATTTTATGTTGCCATGGCTCAGAAACACATTCTTAGTGTGCCCAGCAGAGGTCATTTGGCTAACCCCAATTGTGGAGTTTTTAGAAGCTGATATCTCCAGTCCTTGTCCATACATATGTATGGACATAGGTCATGTCAAAGAAAACGCAAGTGTTGTTTTCAAATCTTCAACCCTGTGCAATAAGGCAAGGTTCAACTTACTCAGCAGGGTGAACTGAGTGAGTGCCTAAAAGCTCTACTCACGAATACCCACGTTGCAGGAATGAGAAGCAGATATTTCCAATAAGCAGGTATGCTCCTATGGGGAAAAGCAAACCTGAATGCCTCATCTGAACGCTTGCAACCGCATCAGAGCTCTGCAATTACAATTGTTCAGTGCCTCAAACTGAGTTGCTTTGCCAAACTTCTAGTGTTTAGGAGAAACCACCTAGAATTCAGGAGCAGGTATTAACCAGGAGCACCTGTGGGTCAACCTTGTCCAAGCATCTGTAATTCTTCCTAAGAAGCATTGAAAGCAGAGAAATGCTGTTCTGCTGCAATGGCTCAGAAACTCATTCACAGTGTGCCTGGCAGATGTCATTTGGCTAACCCCAACAGTCGACTATTTAGAAGCTGATATTTCCAGTCCTTGTCCATAAATATGTATGGACAAAGGTCGCTTAAAAAATGGAAGTCTTTTTCTCAAATCTTCATTCCTGTGCAATAAGGTGAAGTTCAACTTACTCAGCAGGCAGAACTCAATGAATATCTAAAAGCTCTACTCATGAATACCCACATTACAGGAATGAGAAGCAGATGTTTCCAATAAGCAGGTATACTCCTATTGGGAAAAGCAAAATTGAATGCCTCATCTGAAGGCTTGCAACTGCAGAAGAGTTCACTCCAACTGTTCAGCAATTCAAACTGAATTGCTTTGCCAAACTTCAAACGTGGAGATGATATGCTGTAATATTCAGAAGTAGATATTAACCAGGAGCACCTATGGCCTACCAGGTCCAAGAATCTGCAATTCTTCTTAAGAAGCATTGAAATCAGAGGAATGCTGTCATGTTGCCATGGCTCAGAAAGTAATTCTCAGTGTGTCCAGCAGAGGTCATTCAGCTAACAACAACGGTGGTGGATTTAGAAGCTGATATTTCCAGTCCACGTCCATATGTATGGACATAGGTTGGTGAAAGAAAATGGAAGTCTTGTTCTCAAATCTTCAACACAGTGCAATAAGTCGAGGTTCAACTTACTCCCCAGTTTGAAATTAGTTAATTCCTAAAATCTCTGCTCACCAACAGTCATGTTGTAGGAACAAGAAGCGGATATTCCCAATAAGCATGTATCGTCCTATGTTGAAGAGTAAACCTGAATGTCTCATCTGAACACTTGCAATGGCTGCAGAGCTCTGCAACTCCAACTGTTCAGCAATTCCAACTGAATTGCTTTGCCAATGTTTAAGGGTGTAGAAGAAACCATCTATTATTCAGAATCAGATATTAAATGGGAGTGCCTATGGGCCTATTGGGTCCAAGAATTTGTAATTCTTCATAAGAAGCATTGAAATCAGAGAACTGGTGTCATGTTGCCATGGCTCAGAAACTCATTCTCAGTTTGCCCAGCAGAGGTCATTCAGCTACCAACAATGGTGGAATATTTAGAAGCTGATATTTCCAGTTGGTGTCCATTCATATGTATGGCCATAGGCGCATCAAAGAAAATGGAAGTCTTGTCCTCAATTCTTCAACACGGTATAATAAGGCGAGGTTCAAATTACACAGCAGGTTCAAAGGATTGAACGCCTAAAAGCTCTACTCATCAATAGACAAGTTGTAGGACCAGAAGCAGATATTCCCAATAAACATGTATTGTACTTTGGGGAAAAGCAAACCAGAATGACTGGTCTGAATGCTTATAAGTGCTACAGAGCTCTACAACTCCAATTGTTCAGCAACTCAAACTGAGTTGCTTTGCCAAACATCAAGTATTTAGGGAAACCACATAAAATTCAGAAGCAGATATTAACGGGGAACAACTGTGCGTCTACCCCATCCAAGGATCTGCCATTCTTCCTAAGAACAATTGAAAGCAAAGAAATGCTGTTATATTCCATGGCTCAGAAACACATTCTAAGTGTGCCCGGAAGAATTCATTTGGATAACCCCAACTGTGGAGTATTTAGAAGCTGATATTTCCAGTCCTTATCCATACATATGTATGGACATAGGTTGTGACAAAGTAAATGGAAGTCTTGTTTTCAAATCTTCAACCCTGAGCAATAAGGTGAGGTTCAACTTACTCAGCCAGGTGAACTGAGTGAATGCCTAAAAGCTCAACTCATGAATACCCACATCGTAGGAATGAGAAGCACATATTTCCAATAAGCAGGTATCATTCTAACTGAATGCTCACAATCACAGCAGAGCTCTCCAATTCCAATTGTTCAGCAACTCAAACTGAGTTGCTTTGCCAAACTTTAAGTGTGAAGGAGAAACCATGTAAATTTCAGAAATTATTAGCAGGAGCACCTGTTGGCCTATCAGGTCCAAGAATCTGTAATTCTTCCTAAGAAGCATGGAAAGCAGAGAAATGCTGTTATGTTTCCATGGTTCAGAGAAACATTCTCAATGTGCCCAGTAGAGGTCATTTGACTAACACCAAACACAGACTATTTATAAGCTGATATTTCCAGTCCCTGTCCATACATATGTATGGACATAGGTCGCGTGAAGAGAAACGCAAGTCTTGTTCTCAAATCTTCAGCACTGTGCAAGAAGACAAGGTTCAATTACTCAATAGGATGATCTCAGTGAATGCCTAAAAGCTCTACTCAAGAATACCCACATTGTAGGAACGAGAAGCAGATGTTTCCAATAAACAGGTATTGTCTTATGGGGAAAAGCAAAACTGAATGCCTCCTCTGAATGCTTGGAACGGGTGCAGAGCTCTATAACTCCAACTGTTCAGAAATTCAAATTGAGTTGCTTTGCCAAACTTGAAATGTTTAGAAGAAAAGCCATAGTATTCAGAAGTAGATATTAACCGGGAGCACCTGTGGGCCTATTGGATCGAAGAATCTGCAATTCTTCATAAGAAGCATTGAAAGCAGAGAAATGCTGTCATGTTGCCATAGTTCAAAAACTCATTCTCAGTATTGGGCAGAAGTCATTCAGCTAACAACAACAGTGGAATATTTAAAAGCTGATATATCCAGTCAGCGGCCATTCATATGTATGGACAGAGGTCACGTCAAAGATAATGGAAGTCTTGTTCTCAAATCTTAAACACAGTGTAATAAGGTGAGGTTCAAATTACTCAGCAAGTTGAAATGAGTGAATGCCTAAAAGCTCTACTCACCAATATACAAGATGTAGGAACCAGATATTCCCAATAAGCATTTATTGGCCTATGGGAAAAGCAAACCTGAATGCCTTGTCTATACGCTTGCAACCACTGCAGACTACTGCATCTCCAATTGTTTAGCAACTCATACTGAGTTGCTTTGCAAAACTTGAAGCATATAGGAGAAACCCCGTAGAGAAGCCGTTATTAATCAGGAGCATCTGTAAGCCTTCTGCATCCAAGGTCTGCCATTCTTCCTAAGAACCATTGAAAGCAGAGGAATGCTGTTTGTTGCCATAGTTCAGAAACACATTCTCAGTGTACCCCACAGAGATCAGTTGGGTACGCCCAACCATGGAGTATTTAGAATCTGGTATTTCCAGTCCTTGTCCATGTTGGGAGCCGACAGTAAAGCTCAAAGGTCATCTTGACGCCTGTGCTTGCTTGAAGGCACATACAAGGAACTGGCTTACTTGAAAGACACCGGGTGCCCGGGATTGCTTTGCTATGTCTGCAGAGTTTGTTTTACTTTCAACCAGTTGACCTTGTCTTGTTTTTACTGCACTTTATTTTTACTGAAATTTTCCTTGTTTTTCTGGACTATAGTAACCTTATGCTACTTCTTGACTTCTAACAGTATATATTAGGGAAAGTTAAAAATAAATGAGCTGCAGACCTCCCCACCCCATACTTTGTCAGGTGTCTTTTTTTCTCATCCTCACCCCCTAAATCAGGATTCCTTTTCGATGCCAGCAGGCTCTGGCAAGTGGCACCTGAACAGGGACCTGAAAACCTGGGAATCACATCAGAGGACCCTGTTAAGGTAAGAGGACATTCAGAAACTCCTCTATTCAGAGAGTATAGTTGGGAGTAAGAAATTATGGGACAAGGTAACAGCCGCATGCTCTATGTGCAGGCCACCTCAAGCTTCACGCTTGAGGAGTGAAAGTGGGACAGAGTCAGTTAGAATGTTTCTTTCACTTTGTTGAGGAAGTATGCCCCTGGTTCCCAGAGGAAGGAACCATCAATTTAGCAACTTAGCAAAAAATTGGAAAGGATTCAGGGGCACTCACACAAATGTTAAAACATTGCTGCTTTATAATTGTTTGGTATCTGTGTAACCTGAAAGTTCTGTATTGGGGTTGGCAAGAGGTCTTGGAGGACGTGCTATAAGACAGCCAATGGGGCCGATGGGAAACGTCCCCTGGATCCCCATCAGGGTAAACTGTCCACTAGTGGGGACATTTGGGCCCATCTGTAGTCCAGCACTTTCTGTCTGACAGTCTACAACATGCATGCTGTAAATGTGTTTTGTCTCAACGTTTGTGTGTATGTATTTTGGAATTCTTGGAATGTTTCTCCTCTCAGATTCATCCTGATGCAAGAGCCCGGAGGAGACTGGTTATCACCCCCTTAATATCTCTTTCTCTCTAGCTCCTCCTTTTTTACTTGCATTTTAAACTGACTCCCCTCCCTATGCTTCACTGCCACCTCCTCCACCCTCTCTGGATCCAGAAGTAGGTGGGTGGGAGGGAGGGTGAGGAACCTGGAGGATCTAACAGTAACTTAAAAGGGCCAGCAGGGAGAACTCACAGCCCGATGAAACTGCCACTGACCATCTGCAAGTGGCACCAGCAAGATCTTAGCCTCAGGCCTTGGCTGTAGCCGTAGAAAAAGTTTGTGCATTTGTCAAAAGTTAAAATATTGTTTTTAATGACATCTAACCCTGGTAACACCTCTTTGTAAAAGAGACTAAGGTTATAGGTTCCAGGCTAGGTAGGATCAACACCCCTGAGTCAGCTTGAATAAGTTACAGAAGGTGAATCTTTGCCCATCATCCCACTTTAAGAACAAGGGACCAGAGTCATAAAAAAAGTGGCAAAATAGAAGGAAAAGGCATGGAAAATAGTAGTACAGGCCTGAGCCCTCTATATCTGCCTAGAAAATACTAGCCTTATTAAAAGAACTATATAGTTTAAAAAGTTGTCATCTTGGTAAATTGTCCTGGACTATTGTCTAAGTAGTCTTAAAAAGAAGCGGGGTCACAGCCTGCCAAGCCTATGTATTACTTGTATCCTTAACCAGTCTGTGTAGGAATTTTCAGCCCAGCACCAGGTGTGACAGTCCCTTGGAGCCACTGAGACACCCTGCTGCTCAACACCCTGACAGCCTGACGGTCACCTGGAAAAAATCTACATCCTTACCCGGACCACCTCCACCGTGGAAAAAGTAGACTGAACTACTGCCTGATTCCATATTTTGGACAGCATCTCTTTGTCCATGTTACCATAGATACCTACTCTAATTTTATTATGGCTACTCCTCTTGCCAGGGAGACTAGCAAACATTGTATTTCCATTGTATTTCGCATTCCCTGCACTGCTTTGCCACTATGGGACTTCCTAAATATATTAAAACTGATAATGGTCTGGGATCTGTTGGACAAGCTTTTCAGACTTTTTGTAAATCTTATCAGATTGTTCACACTACAGGTATTCCCTATAATCCTCAAGGTCAAGGAGTTGTTGAACAAGCCAACGGTCCGTTAAACACCAAATTTTTAAATTAAAAGGGGGGCATTATACCCCTTTTCTCCTGTTAATATTCTTTCTCACACTTTTTTTGTACTAAATTTTTAAAATTTAGGTTGTAATGGCCTTTCCACAGCACAGCAGTTTTGGGAAAAAAAGAGAGCAAAGAAATTTTGCCCAAGTTAAGTGGAAGGATCCTTTAACAAGTGCTTGGCACAGGCCCGATCTAGTTTTAACATGGGGTCAAGGACATGTTTGTGTTTTTTTGCAGGAAGAAAATAAAGCCTGCTGGTTGCCTGAGCATTGCGTTAGGATTGTGGAGGCTCATCCAAATGACACAAGCCTTGACATTGGGCTTATATACCAGATCCCACCGATTATGCACTCTGTGACCTGGGAGGGAGTTGAAGTACTTATTCATGTCAATAGGTAAGCATATGGTACAGTCCCCAATCCCTTCATCCAATACACCAAGATGGGAGATTTCTCAGCTTCAGGCATTGGAACTCCTTTATGCTTTACCACCATCTCTAAAGGCGCTATTCCAGGCTATACTATAATGCAATCCATGACTCATAGAATTTGGATCCCGGACAAGAATCAAATGTACAATATACAAATGACATCTTTCCCGACTGGACACCCAGTACATGCAAATTCTGCTCCATCCTATATGATATCCCGTTGCATTAATTCTTCACAAATAGTAGAATCTACAAGAGAGCTTCATCCAATAAGGTGCAGGCATGAACAACCATTTGTTACCATTATTTCAGGAACTAATTCTCAATTAATGGACCAGTCTGGAGCTAATCTTACTAATAAGTACAATCCTGGACTGTGATGGATGAATGGGCATCCTCAACATCATGTTTGGATGCTGGTGGCTGCACTCAGCAACATAACCTGGCCCAGTTCATCCTTTTTGAAAAATATTATGAGTTGTGTATCACCACCCTATGTCATTATGTATGGACCATTTAATATTTCTGTAGGAGCTAATTATTTTAATGTTACTTACTCTAATGTTCTTTTACTAATTACTTGTATCGTGGCATTACTGAATCCATACTTATTGTTAAACAACCACCTTTTGTTATGCTTCCTGTAAAAATGTCTGAAACTTGGTATAAAAAATCTGGTATTCAGGTGTTAAGACAATTGAAAGAACTAATGCACCCTTATCGATTTGTTGGGCTACTTATAGCTGGTATTTTGGCCTTTATTTCGTTAGCTGCCTCTGCAGCGGCAGCTGCTGTGGCACTAACACAGAATGTACAAACTGCTCATTATGTTAATCAGCTTTCCCATAATACTACACAGGCTCTACACTTTCAAGGCTCGGTTGATGACAAGGTAGAACAAAAATTAGAGACATTGTATGAGTCAGTATTATCTTTAGGAAAACAAGTCCATGCTCTGCAAACTTTACAGCGAGTGCGCTGTCATGCCAGGTTTGATTTTATTTGTGTGACCCCTCATTTATATAATGAATCAAATTATTCATGGGGAAAAGTTGTACACATCTCAATAGTATTTGGTACCATAATAACTTGTCTTTAGACCTTTTTCAACCCCACAGGGAAATAGCCGGATTAAAACAAGCCCCAACTCTGGCTTTAAAGTGGCAAAAACTGCTAAAGAACTGTTCGAACAATTTCAATATATATCCCATCCTTAACTAATGTTAAAGGACTGCTAATGACATTGCTTGGCCTGGGAATGCTTTTGCTGATGGTTTTTCTATGCCTTCCTTGCATTATATGTGCATTGCAAAACTCTCTTATGAGTTTAGCCACCCAGTTACATAATATCAAACTCCAAGTGAATGAATTTCCCCTGAGAGGAACTGCAGCCAGAGATGGGTAAGAGGGGTGTCAGTCTGACCAACCTAAGACAGGGCCTTCAGCTTTGCTCTGAAGACGTTCCCGATGACGGGGACGGTAGACAAGGTGATCCACCCTACCTAAGACAGGTGGGTTCGCTTCTTTAAACAAATACTGGGGAGGTGTTGGGAGTCGACAGTAAAGCTCAAAGGTCATCTTGACCCCTGTGCTCACTTGAAGGCATGTACAAGAAACTGGCTTACTTGAAAGACACCAGGTGCCTGGGATTGCTTTGCTATGTCTGCAGAGTTTGTTTTACTTTCTACCTGTTGACCTTGTCTTGTTTTTACTGCACTCTGTTTTTACTGAAATTTTCCTTGTTTTTCTGGACTATAGTAACCTTATGTTACTTCTTGACTTCTAACAGTATATATTAAGGGAAGATAAAAATAAATGGTGCTTTAGTCTTGAGTTGCAGATCTCCCGACCCATACTTTGTCTTTTTTTTCTCATCCTCACCCCCTAAATCAGGATTCCCTTTCATTGCCGGCAGGCTCTGGCATGTCCATACATATGTATGGACACAAGTCGCTTAAAAAAATGGAAGTCTTGTTTTTCAAATCTTCAACCCTGAGCAATAAGGTGAGGTTCAAGTAACTCAGCAGGATGAACAGAATGAATGTCTAAAAGCTCTACTCACAAATACCCATGTTGCTGAAAAGAAAAGCAGAGGATTCCAATAAGCAAGTAGCCTCGTATTGGGAAAAGAAAAACTGAATGCCTCATCAGAATGCTTGCAACCACTGCAGAGCTCTGCTACTCCACTTGTTCAGCAATTCAAATTGAATTGCTTTGCCAAACTTCAAATGGGTAGAAGAAACCATGTAGAATTCAGAAGTGGATATTAACTGAGAGCACCTGTCCAAGAATCTGTCCTTCTTCCTAAGAAGCATTAAAAGCAGGGAAATGTGGTTATGTTTCCATAGTTCAGAAACACATTCTCAGTGTGCCCAGCAGAGGACATTTGGCTAACCCCAACCGTGGAGTATTTAGAAGCTGGTATTTCCAGTCCTTATCCATACAATTGTATGGACATAGGTCCCATGCAGAAAAACAGAAGTCTTGTTTGCAAATCTTCAACACAGTGCAATGAGGCAAGTTTCAAATTACTCGGCAGGTTGCACTGAGTGAAGGCCTAAAAGCTCTACTCAGCAATGCCCACGTTGTAGGAATGAGAAGCGGATATTCCTAATAAGCATATATTGCCCTATGGGGAAAAGCAAACCTGAAGGCCTCTTCTGAACACTTGCAACTGCTGGAGAGCTTTGCAACTGTAATTATTAAGCAATTCAAACTTTGCCAAACTTCAAGCGTGCAGAAGCAAGCACGTAGAATTCAGAAGCAGATATTAACCAGGAGCACCTGGGTGCACTGGGTCCAAGAATGTGGAAATTTACCTAAGAAGCATTGAAAGCAGTGAAATGTTGTTATATTGCGATGGCTCACAAACTCATTCTGAGTGTGCCTGGCAGAGGTCATTTGGCTAACAACAAAGGTGGAGTATTTAGAAGCTGATATTTCCAGTCGGTGTCCAAACAAATGTATGGACATAGGTGGCATTCAGGAAAACAGAAGTCTTGTTCTCAAATCTTCAACACAGTTCAATAAGGTGAGGTTCAACTTACTCCACATGCTGAACTGAGTGAATGGGTGAAAGCTTTAATCACCAATACACACGTTATAGGAACGAGAAGCAGATATTCCCAAAATATTTTTCGTCCTATGAGGAAAAGCAAACCTGAATGCCTTGTCTAAAAGCTTGCAACCGCTGCAGAATTCTGCAAGTGCAATTGTACAGCAATTCAAGCTAAGTTGCTTTGCCAAACTTCAATCATGTAGAATAAGCCACATAGAATTCAGAAGGAGATATTAACCTAGAACACCTGTCGGCCTACCAGTTGCCAGAATGTAGAATTCTTCCTAAGAAGCATTGAAAGCAGTGAAATGTTGTTATGTTGTGATGGCTCAGAACCTCATTCTGAGTGTGCATGGGAGAGGTCATTCAGCTAACAACAACGCTGGAGCATTTAGAAGCTGATATTTCCAGTCTGCGTCCATACAAAAGTTAAGGACAGAGGTCGTATCCAGGAAAATGGAAGACTTATTCTCAAATCTTCAACACAGTGCAATAAGATGAAGTTCAACTTACTCTGAAGTTTGAGCTGAGTGAATGCCTCAAGCCTTTACTCACCAATTGGCAAAGAAGCTACCAAATTAAGTGAGGTCATACTTCAAGTGGAACTAACTGATGTCTACCGAGTATTTCACCCTAAAACAACACAGTAAACGTTCATGTCAGCAGCTTGTGGAACTTTCTCCAAAATAGACCATATCATAGTTCCTGCAAGGAACTTAAGTAAATACAAAGGGATTGACATAATTCCCTGTATCTTATCTGACCACAGTGGAATCAAGCTAGTTCTTTTTTTTTTTTTTTTTAATTGTGAAAATACTGTACAGAGGGGTTACAATTACATGGGCAAGATAATGAGTACATTTCTTATCAAGCATTGTAGCCTCCTCTTTTGATTCCCCTTCCCATCCATTCCCATCCTCCCCCCGCCCCCCACCCAATCCTCCCTGCCTTCCCCCTCCCCCCCCAAAGTTGTAAAGTTCATTTTCGACATAACGACTTGTACATCTCACTGCTGCAATGGGTTCACCTGTATCCCTATTTAAACGATTCAAGCTAGTTCTTAATAACAAAACCTACTGCAGAAATTACTCAAATACATGGAAATTGAACACACATCTAAACAACACCTGGGTAAGAGAAGAAATTAGAGAAGAAATTAAAAAGTTCCTACAATTCAATGAAAATGGAGACACATCACAAAGAAAGTTGTGGGACACAGCAAAACAGTCCCGAGGGACAAATTTATCGCCCTCAGTGCCCACATCAAGAAAACAGACACAGACCAAGTAAATAATCTTATGTTGCAATTAAAACAGCTAGAAAAACTGGAACCTAAAGTTACTACATGGAGTCGGATAATCAAATTAAGGGTGGAAATTAATGAGCTAGAGAATAGGAAAATTATAAATAAAATGAATAAAACAAAAAGCTGGTTCTTTGAAAAAATAAATAAAATGGATGGACCTTTGGCAAGATTAATTGAGAAAAGAAGGGAGGAAACCCAAATCAACAAGATCAGGGATGAGGGAAAATAACAACAAATACCCAAGATATCCAAACAATTATAAAGGACTATTTTCGAAAGTCATACTCTCTAAAGAAAGAAAACCTGGCAGAAATGGATGCATTTCTAGAGAAATATAAGTTGCCCAAACTGAGCAAAGAAGAAGTAAATGAACCAAATGAGCCAATATCTTACAAGGAAATACAAGAAGCAATCAGAAGTCTTCCAACAAAGAAAAGCCCAGGAACAGATGGATTCACAACAGAATTCTATAAGACCTTTAAAGAAGAACTAATACCCATTCTCCACAAGCTCTTCAGGGAAGTAGAAAAGAGGGATCTATCCCAAACTCATTCTACGATGTCAATATCACACTCATCCCCAAACCAGGCAAAGACCCAACCAAAAAAGGGAACTACAGACCAATTTCCTTGATGAACACAGATGCAAAGATCCTTAACAAAATTCTGGCTAACAGAATCCAGAAACACACACAAAAAATCATACACTATGACCAGGTAGGCTTCATCCCAGAGATGCAGGGATGGTTTAACATACGTAAATCAATAAATGTTTTCCAAAACATCAACAGCGCTAAGGTCAAGAACCATATGATTATCTCCACTGATGCAGAAAAGGCTTTTGATAAAATACAACATTCATTCATGTTAAAAGCTCTGGAGAAAATAGAAATAGAAGGAACATTCCTTAAAACAATAAAAGCCATATACAACAGACCAATAGCCAATATTATACTTAATGGGGAAAAGCTACAACCAATTCTCCTAAAATCAGGAACAAGGCAAGGATGCCCACTGTCTCCACTCCTCTTCTATATAGTCCTGGAACCCTTAGCCAGGGCAATAAGGCAAGAAAAAGACATTAGAGGGATCCGCACAGGGAAGGAAGAAGTTAAACTATACTTCTTGACATGATACTATACTTCATGATCCCCCAAACTCCATCCCCAATCTCTTAGAAATTATAAACCGCTTGGGCAAAGTAGCAGGATACAAAAATTAACCCACAAAAATCAGTCGCCTTCCTGTACACCGACAATGTACAAGAGGAGAGGGAAATAAAGTAAGCAACCCCATTCACAATAACCCCCCTGAAAAATAAAATATTTAGGAATTAACCTAACCAAAGATGTAAAAGAACGATTTAATGAAAATTATAAAAAGTTAAAGAAAGAAATTACAGAAGACACCAGGAAATGGAAAGACCTTCCATGTTCTTGGATAGGCAGACTTAATATAGTGAAAATGGAAATACTTCCAAAATTAATATACATATTTGAATGCAATACCTATTTAAATCCCAATGATGTACATTTCTGAAATACAGAAAACAGTTCAAAAATTCATATGGAACAACAAAAGACCTAGAATAGCCAAAACAATTCTAGGCAAAAAAGACAACATGGGAGGGATCTCGATGCCGAACTTCAAACTCTACTATAGAGCCATAATAACAAAGACAGCATGGTACTGGCACAAAGATAGACCCGAAGACCAATGGAATAGAATAGAAGATCCAGAAATAAAACCACATACCTACAGTCAGCTGATATTTGACAAAGGAGTCAAAGACATACAGTGGAAGAAACACAACCTCTTCAACTACTGGTGCTGGGAAAACTGGGCGGCCACATGCAGAACACTAAAAGTGGTCCCCAGCCTATCACTATGCACCAACATCAACTCAAAATGGATTAAAGACCATTACATCAATCCTGAATATCTGAAACTACTGCATGCCACAGCAGGAGAGACACCTGAACTTATAGGCACAGGCAGGAACTTCCTGAACAGAGTCCCAGGGTCACAACAAATCGGAGAGAGACTCGACAAATGGGACTACCTTAAAATATAAAATTTCTGCACAGCTAAAACTATCACAACCAAGCTAGAAAGACAACCAACTATCTGGGAAAAATATTTACTAGCAGTATATCAGACAAGGGGTTAATCTCCAGTATATACAGGGAACTCAAGAAACTAATCCCTCCCATACCTAAGAAACCAATTACTAAATGGGCAAGGGAACTAAAGAGAGACTTCTCAGAAGAAGAGATAAAAATGGCAAAGAAACACATGAGGAAATGTTCACCATCCCTGGTTGTGAAGGAAATGCAAATAAAGACAACCCTGAGATACCACCTTACTCCAGTCAGAATGACCCACATCCCGAGGGGATGGGGAGAAAGAGGAACCCTATTACACGGCTGGTAGGAATGTACACTTACAATCCACTTCAGAAAGCAGTCTGGATTGTCCTCAGAAAGCTAAATATTGACTTCCCTTATGACCCAGTCATACCACTTCTAGGCATCTATCCTGAACAACAGGAACCAATAGACAAGGACACATGCACCTCTATGTTTATTGCAGCACTGTTCACAATAGCCAGGATATGGAAACAATCCAGATGTCCCACCACAGATGAATGGATCAAAAAATTGTGGTATCTATGCACAATGGAATGTTAAGCAGCATTAGAAAGGACAAAATAATGGCATTTTCAGGGAAATGGATGGAGCTAGAAGGAATCATGTTGAGCGAGGTAAGCCAAGAGCAAAGAGACAAACGGCACATGGTCTCCCTGATAAGTGGATGTTAAATCCAAAATGTTAAACCATCCCTGAATTTCTGGGATGAAGCCTACCTGGTGGTAGTATATGATTTTTTAAATGTGTTTCTGGATTATGTTAGCTAGAATTTTGTTAAGGATCTTTGCATCAAGGAAATTGGTCTGTATTTCTCTTTTTTGGTTGAGTCTTTGCCTGGTTTGGGGATGAGTGTGATATTGGGATCATAGAATGAGTTTGGGATAGCTCCCTCTTTTTCTGCTTCCCTGAAGAACTTGTGGAGAATGGGTATTAGTTCTTCTTTAAAAGTCTTATAGAATTCTGTTGTGAATCCATCTGTTCCTGGGCTTTTCTTTGTTGGAAGACTTCTGATTGCTTCCTGTATTTCCTTGTAAGATATTGGCTCATTTAGTTCATTTACTTCTTCTTTGCTCAGTTTGGGCAACTTATATTTCTCTAGAAATGCATCCATTTCTGCCAGGTTTTCTTTCTTTAGAGAGTATGACTTTTGAAAATAGTCCTATGGATATCTTGGGTATTTGTTGTGATTTTTCCTGTGGCATCCCTGAATCTATTAATTTGGGTTCCTCTCTTGTTTTCTTAATTAATCTTGCCAACAGTCTGTCCATTTTATTTGTTTTTTCAAAGAACCAGCTTTTTGTTTTATTCATTTTAATCTATGATTTCCCTATTCTCTATTTTATTAATTTCCACTCTTAATTTGACTATCTGGCTCCATCTAGTAATTTTAGGTTCCAGTTTTTCCTGTTTTTTTTTTCTTGCTGTTTTAATAGTATCGTGAGATTATTTACTTGGTCTGACTCTATTTTCTTGATGTGGGCACTCACTGCAATAAATTTGCCCCCCAGGACTGCTTTTGCTGTGTCCCACAACTTTCTTTGTGATGTGTCTTCATTTTCATTGAATTGTAGGAACTTTTAAAATTTCTTCTTTAATTTCTTCTGTTACCCAGGTGTTGTTTAGAAGTGTGCTGTTCAATTCCATGAATTTGAGTAATTTCTGCGGTATGCTTTGTTATTGAGAACTAGCTTGACTCCACTGTGGTCAGATAGGATACAGGGGTTTATGTCAATCCCCTTGTATATGCTTAAGTTCCTGGCATGAACTATGATATGGTCTATTTTAGAGAAAGTTCCATGAGCTGCTGAGAAGAATGTGTACTGTGTTGTTTTAGGTTGAAAAACTCGGTAGATGTCAGTTAGTTCCCCTTGAAGTATGGCCTCACTTAATTCGGTAGCTTCTTTGCCTATCCTCTGGTTGGTAGACCTGTCCTTTGGTGAGAGTGGGGTGTTAAAGTCTCCTAGTATTATCGTATTGGGATCTATTTTGTTCTGTAAGTTTGAGAGTATTTGCTTAACATATTTGGGTGCTCCAATGTTTGGGAAATATAAATTGATAATGGTAATATCCTCCTCTTGGATTGTTCTCTGTATTAACATGTAGTGTCCTTCCTTGTCTTTTTGTATTTATTTTAATGAAAAATTTATTTAGTCAGATATCAGAATTGCTACTCCTGCTTTCTTACTGGGGGCATTTGATTAGTAGATCCTTTTCCAACCCTTCACTCTGAAGTTGTTTGTATGTTTGGCTGAGAGGTGGGTCTCCTGAAGGCAACAGATGGATGGGTCATGTTTTCTGATCCAGTCTGCAGTTCTTTTTCTTTTGATTGGTGAATTAAGACCCTTAATATTAAGAGATAGTATAGAGAGATGTGGTCCCTGTCATTCCCTGTTTTCCAAAGTTTTTCTTCTTTCCTTTCCTCCTGTGCTTGCTCAGTTAGACTTCGATTAATGCCTGTCTGGTGCGGTTCCCCGTTCCTGGTTGCTTTCTTCAGGTTGTGTCCCCCCTCTTAGTATTCTTTGTAATGCTGGCCTAATGTTTATGTATTCATTTAGTTTTTCTTTGCTATTAAAAATGTTCAGCTCTCCATCGAATGTGAATGCTAGCTTTGCCAGGTATATCAGTCTGGGTTGGCAGGTATTGGCTCTCAGGGCTCGTATGGTACTTTCCCAGGCCTTTCTTGCATTCAGTGTTTGTGTGGAGAGATCTGCAGTGATTCTAATTTTTTTCCCATTGTAGTATAGCTCCTTCTTCATTTTTGCTGCATGCAAGATTGTTTCCTTATTATTCAGATCTATCATTTTTACTATAATGTGTCTAGAATTGTTTCTCCTGAGATCTTGCTTGTTAGGTGTTCTATAGGCTTCTGTGATGTAGGTAAGATGTTCTTTTTTGAGGTGGGGAAAATTTTCACTGATTATCTTGTTGAATAGTTGTTGCATTCCTTGCTTTGATATTCCTCACCTTTGTCCACTCCAATTATACGAAGGTTAAATTTCTTGGCATTATCTGCTTGCTCTTGAATTTCCCTTTGGCATAATTTGAGTGATTTTTCCATATCTGTCATTTTTTGGTCCAGTTCGTTTATTCTGTCTTCTGTATCTGACACTCTACATTCCATTTCGTTCACTATAGCTGTGGCTTCCATTGTGGTTTGCATGGAGGAAATGGATTCCTTTATGGATTCGATGTTGGTTCTCAAAGTACTGATCCCACCTCTTAATGAGGTATGTACTGCCCCTATTTTGGCATTTATCTCACTTCTTAGTGAGGTATGTACTGCCTCTATTTTTGCGTGTACCTCGTGTTTGAGACCCTGCACCTCTTTCCATAGTTCAAAAGTGGCTTTGTGGCTTCTCTGTCTCTGCCTTTGTTGATGCTGTTCGCACCAGTGCCATGGGATGAGCCTCCAGCCTCCAGCTGAGGGGCAGGGAAGGGGTCTCCGTGCAGGTTCTGAGCGCTGGGGTTTGTCTCTGTTTGCAATCTCTGAATCAGCACCAGTACCTTGAAGGTCTTTTGCTCTGGCATTCTGTGGGCAACCCGTGTAGTTCTGGGGTTTCCGCTGAGTGGCTTTGGTGGGATGGAGCCTCTCTGCTAGGAGAGTGAGGGGTGGAGGTGGGATCTTTGTGCAGGCTCCTGGCTCAGAGTTTTCTCTGTCGCGATCAGTGGGTCTGACACTGGTACCTCAAGTGTCTTCTGCCTGGGCCCTGGGTACTATTTAGAAGCTGATATTTCAAGTCCTTTTCCATACATATGTATGGACTTAGGTTGCCTAAAAGAAAATGGAAGTCTTGTTCTCAAATCATCAACACTGAAATAAGATGAGGTTCAACTACTCCACAGGATGAACTCAGTGAATGGCTAAAACCTCTAGTAATGAATACCCACCTTGCTGGCACGAGAAGCAGATGTTCCTAATAAGCAGGTATTATCCTATGGGGAAACACAAAACTGAATGCATCATCTGGATGCTTGGAACCGCTGCAGAGCTCTGCAACTCCCACTGTTCAGCAATTCAAACTGAGTTGCTTTGCTGAATTTGAAGCGTTTTGGAGAAACCATGTAGAATTCAGAAGCAGATATTAACCGGGAGCATCTGTGGGCCTACCTCCTCCAAGAATCTGCCATTCTTCCTAAGAACATTTTTAAGTAGAGAAATGCTGTTATGTAGATACAGTTCAGAAACTCATTCTCTGTGTGCTGGCAGAGGTGATTAGGATAAACCCAACCATGCAGTACTTAGAGGCAGATATTTCCAGTCCTTGTCCATACAGATATATGGACAGAGTTCCCAACAAAGAAAAGGGAAGTATTGTTTTCAAATCTTCAATCCTGTGCAATAAGCCAAGGTTCAACTTAGTCAGCAGGGTGAACTGGGTGAATACCCAGGTTGCAGGAACAAAGAGCAAATGTTTTCAATAAGCAGGTATGGTCCTATGTGGAAAAGCAAAACTGAATGCCTCATCTGAATGCTTGCAACCCCTGCAGAGCTCTGCAACTCCTATTGTTCAGCGCCTCAAACTGAGTTGCTTTGCCAAACTTCAAGGGTGTAGGAGAAACCACATACAATTCAGAAGCAGATATTAACTGGGAGCACTTGTGGACCTACTGCATCCAAGAACTTGTGATTCTTCCTAAGAACCATTGAAAGCAGAGAAATGCTGTTATATTGCCATGGCTCAGAAACACATTCTTAGTGTGCCTGGCAGAGCTCATTTGGCTAACATCAACCTGGGACTATTTAGAAGCTGATATTGCCTGTCTGTGTCCATTCACTTGTATAGACATAGATCACATCAAAGAAAATGGAAGTCTTTTTTTTTTTTTTTTTGCTTATGTGGTGCTGAGGAATAGAACCCAGGGCCTCAAGCATGCAAGGCAAGCACTCTACCACTGAGCCACCTTCCCAGCCCACAGAAAATGGAAGTCTTGTTCTCAAGCCTGCAATACTGTGCAATAAGACCAGGTTCAATTTCTCCACAGGATGAACTCAGTGAATGCCTAAAAGCTGTACTCACATTGCAGGAACGAGAAGCAGATATTTGCAATAAGCAGGAATCTTCCTGTATGCCTCATCTGAACACTAGCAACCTCTGCAGAGGTCTGCAACTCTAATTGTTCAGCAATTCAAATTGAATTGCTTTGCCACATTCAAATGGGTAAAAAAAAAAAAACCACATAGAATTCAGAAGCAGTTATTAACTGGGAGCACCTGTCAGCCTACCCTGTCCAAGAATCTACCATTCTTCCTAAGAACCATTGAAAGGAGAGAAATGATGTTATGTTGCCATGGTTCAGAAACAGGTTCTCAGTGTGTCCGGCAGACTTCATTTGGCTAACCCCACCTATGGAGTATTTAGAAGCTGATATTTCCAGTCCTTGTCCATACATATGTATTGACAAAGGTCCTATCAAAGAAACCAGAAGTGTTATTTTCAAATCTTCAACCCTGTGCAATAAGGCAATGTTCAACTTACTCAGCAGGATGAACTGAGTGAATACCTAGAAGCTCTACTCACGAATACCCACGTTGCAGGAACAAGAAGCAGAGGTTTCCAATAAGCAAATATCTTCCTATGGGGAAAAGCAAACCTGAATGCCTAATCTGAACGCTTGCAACCGCTGCAGAACTCTCAACTCTGACTGTTCAGCAATTCAAACTGAATTACTTTGCCAAACTTCAAACGTGTAGAAGAAAAACAGTAACACTCCGAAGTAGATATTAATCAGGAGCACCTTAGAACTACCGGGTCCAAGAATGTGCAATTCTTACTAAGAACCATTGAAAGCATAGAAATGCTGTCATGATTCCATGGCTCAGAAAGTCATTCTCAGTGTGTCTGGCAGAGGTCATTCAGCTAAAAACAACGGTGAAATATATAGAAGCTGATATTTCCAGTCGGCATCCATTCATATGTATGGACATAGTTCGTGTCAAAGGAAACAGATGTCTTGTTCTCATATCTTCAATACAGTATTATAAGGTGAGGTTCAAATTACTGAGCAGGTTGAAATAAGTGAATGCCTAAAAGCTCTACTCACCAATCAACATGATGTAGGAACCAGAAGTGGATATTCCCAAAAAGCATGTATTGTCCTATGGGGAAAAAGAAACTTGAATGCCTCATCTGAATGCTTGCAACATCTGCAGAGGTCTGCAACTCCAATTGTTAAGCAACTCAAACTGACTTGCTTTGTCAAACTTCAAGCATGTAGGAAAACCACGTAGAATTCAGAAGCAGATATTAACAGGGAGCACCTATGGGCCTACCTTGTCCAAGAATCTGCCATTCTTGCTAGGAACCATTGAAATCGTAGAAATGTTGCCATAGTTCAGAAACACACTCTCAGTGTACCCTGTGGAGGTCATTTGGCTAACCTCAACTGTGGAGTATTTAGAATCTGATATTTCCAGTCCTTGTCCATATGTATGTATGGACAGAAGTCACTTAAAAAAATGGACGTCTTGTTCTCAAATCTTCAACCCTGTGGAAAAAAGGTGAGGTTCAGCTTACTCATCAGGGTGAACTGAGTGAATGCCGAAAATCTCTACACACAAATAACCATGTTGCAGAAATGAGAGGCAGATGTTTCCAATAAGCAGATATCCTCCTATAGGGAAAAACAAAACTGAATACCTCATCAGAACGCTTGCAACTGCTATAGAGCTCTGCAACTCCACTTGGTCAGCAGTTAAAATTGAATTGCTTTGCCAAACTTCAAGTGGGTAGAAGAAACCATGTAGGATTCAGGACCACATATTTTCCAAAATCAATAGTGGTTCTACCGGGTCCAAGAATTTGCCATTCTTCCTAAGAACAATTAAAAGCAGAGAAACATTGTTATGTTACCATGGTTCAGAAACTCATTCTCAGTATGCCCAGCAGAGGTAATTTGGCTAACTCAATCATGAACTATTTAGAAGCTGATATTTCCAGTCCTTGTCCATACATATGTATGGACATTGGTCACGTCAAAAAAATGGAAGTGTTGTTTTCAAATCTTCAACTCTGTGCAATAAGGCGAGGTTCAACTTGCTCAGCAGGGTGAATTGAATGAATGCCTAAAAGCTCTACTCACAAATACCCACATTGCAGGAATGAGAAGCAGATGTTTCCAATAAGCAGGTATCCTCCTATGGGGTAAAGCAAACCTGAATGCCTCATCTGAACGCTTGCAACCGCTGTAGAACTCTGCAACTGCAACTGTTAAGCAATTCAAACTGAATTGCTTTGCCAAACTTCCAACGTGTAGAAGAAAATGAGTAACATTCAGAAATAAATATTAACCAGGAGCACCAGTGGCCTACCAGATCCAAGAATCTGCAATTTTTCCTAAGAAGCATTGAAAGCATAGAAATGCTGTCATGTTTCCATGGCTCAGAAAGTCATTCTCAGTGTGTCTGGCAGAGGTCATTCAGCTAACAAAAACGATGGAATATTTAGACATTTAGAATATATAGACACTTCCAATTGGTATCTGTTCATATGTATGGACATAGTCTGGGTTGACAAAAATGGAAGTATTGTTCTCAAATCTTCAATGCAGTGTACAAGGCAAGTTTCAAATTACTCAGCAGGTTGAAATGAGTGAATGCCTAAAAGCTATACTCACCAATAGACATGATGTAGGAACCAGAAGTGGATATTCCCACTAAGTGTGTATTTTCCTATGGGGAAAAGCAAACCTGAATGCCTCATCTGATCACTTGAAATCGCTGCAGACCACTGCATCTCCAATTGTACAGCAATTCAGACTGAGTTGCTTTGCCTAACTTAAATCATGTAGGAGAAAGCAAGTAGAATTCAGAAGCAGATATTAACCGGGAGCACCTGTGGGTCTACCACAGACAAGAATCTTCCATTCTTCCAAGAAACCATTGAAAGCAGAGAAATGCTGTTATGTTGCCATAGTTTAGAAACACATTCTCAGTGTATCCCCCAAAGGTCATTTGGCTAACCTTAACCACGGAGTAATTAGAGTGCGATATTTCCAGTGCTTGTCCATCCGTATGTATGGACATAGGAGGAATAGCAGATTCTTTAGTGCAGTAGGCCCACAAGTGTTTCGGGATAATATCTGCTTCTAAGTTCTAAGTGGTTTCTTCTACCCACTTGAAGTTTGGCAAAGCAATTCAATTTGAATTGCTGAATAAGTGGAGTGCAGAGATTGCAAACATTCCGATCAGTCATTTAGTTTTGCTTTTTGCAATAGTAGGATACCTACTTATTGGAAACATCTGCTTCTGGTTCCTGCAACATGGGTATTTGTGAGTAGAGCTTTTAGCATCACTCAGTTCACCCTGATGAGTAAGTTGAACCTCACCTTATTGCACAGGGTTGAAGATTTGATAACAAGACTTCTGTTTTTTTTTTGGGGGGGGGGAACTATGTCCCTTATATTGCCATTGCAATATAAGAGCATTTCATTGCTTTCAAGGCTTCTTAGGAAGAATTCCAGATTCTTGCAGCTGGTAGGCCCACAGGTGTTCCGGGTTAATATCTGCCTCTAAATCCTATGTGGTTTCTTCTACACACCTGAAGTTTTGCAAAGTTACTCAGTTTGCATTGCTGCACAATTACATCTGCAGAGCTCTGCAGTGGTTGCAAGCATTCAGACGTGGCATTCAGTTTTGCTTGTCCCTGTAGGACAATACCAGGTGACTGGGAATGTCCACTTCTCGTTCCTCCCACCTGACTCCTGCTGATTAGAGCTTGTACATCTTCACTAATGTCAACCTGAGGAGTAAGATGAACCTCTACTTATAGAACTCTGTTGAAAATTTGAGAACCAGACTTCCGTTTTTTTAGATGCGACCTATGTCCATCCATTGCTATGGACTGTGACTGGAAATATCAACGTGTAAATATTCCACAGTTGTATTTAGCTGAATGACCTATGCTGTCCCACTCAGAATGAGGTTCTATTCCATGGTAACAAAAGAGTATTTCATTGCTTTCAAGACTTCTTAGGATGAATTCCAGATTCTTGCAGCTAGTAGGCCCACAGGTGTTTCGGGTTAATATGTGCCTCTAAATCCTATGTGGTTTCCTCTACACACCTGATTTTTGGCAGTTTCTTAGTTTGCATTGCTGCACAATTGCACCTGCAGAACTCTGCAGTGGTTGCAAGCATTCAGACATGGCATTCAGTTTTGCTTGTCCCCGCAGGATGATAACATCTGACTGGGAATATCTGATTCTTGTTCCTCCCACCTGAGTCCTGCTGATGAAAGCTTTTAGTGCTTCACTCAGGTCAACCTGAGGAGTAAGTTGAACCTCTACTATGGCACTGTGTTGAAGATTTGAGAACCAGACTTCTGTTTTCTTGGATGGGACCTATGTCCATCCATTGCGATGGATGGTGACTGGAAATATCAGCCTCTAATTACTCCAGAGTTGTAGTTAGCTCAATGACCTCTGCCGGGCACACTCAGAATGAGGTTCTATTCCATGGTAACATAAGAGTATTTCACTGCTTTCAAGGCTTCTTAGGAAAATTTCCAGAGTCTTGCAGCCGGTAGGCCCACAGGTGTTCCGGTTTCTTCTACATACCTTAAGGTTGGCAAAGTTACTCAGTTTGCATTGATACACAATTGCACCTGCAGAGCTCTGTAGCGGTTACAAGCCTTCAGATGTGGCATTCAGTTTTGCTTGTCCCTGTAGTATGATAACATCTGACTGGGAATATCTGCTTCTCATTCCTTCCACCTGAGTCCTGATGATTAGAACTTTTACCCCTTCACTCAGGTCAACCTGTGGAGTAAGTTGAACCTATACTTACGGCACTGTGTTAAAGATTTGAGAAGCAGACTTCTGTTTTTTTGGATGTGACCTATGTGCATCCATTCCTATGGATTGTGACTGAAAATATCAACGTGTAAATACTCCACATTTGTGTTTAGCTGAATAACCTCTGCCAGGCACACTCAGAATGACGTTCTGAGCCATTGCAACCTAAGAGCATTTCACTGCTTTCAAGGCTTTTTAGGAAGAATTCCAGATTTTTGCAGCTGGTAGGCCCACAGATGTTCTGGGTTAATACCTGCTTCTAAATCCTATGTGGTTTCTTCTACACACCTGAAGGTTGGCAAAGAATTCAGACATGGCATTCAGTTTTGCTTATCCCCTAGGATGATACAATCTGACTAGGAATATCCGTTTCTCATTCCTCCCACGTATCTCCTGCTGATCAGAGCTTTTACGCCATCAGTCACGTCAACCTGAGGAGTAAGTTGAACCTCTAATTATGGCACTGTGTTGCAGATTTCAGAACCAGACTTCCATTTTTTGGACTTGAGTTATGTACATGCATTGCTATGGACAGCGACTGGAAATACTCCCTGGTTGTGGTTAGCCAAATGACCTCTGCTGGGCACACTCAGAACGATGTTCTGAGCCATTGCAACATAAGAGCATTTCACTGCTTTCAAGGCTTCTTAGGAAGAATTCCAGATTCTTGCAGCCGGTAGGCCCACAGGTGTTCCGGGTTAATATCTGCTTCTAAATCCTACATGGTTTCTTCTATACACCTGAAGGTTGGCAAAGTTACTCAGTTTGCATTGCTGCACAATCCTACCTGAGTCTTGCTGATTAGAGTTTTTACCCCTTCACTCACATCAATGTGAGGAGTAAGTTGAACCTCTACTTATGGCACTGTGTTGAAGATATGAGAATCAGACCCCCGATTTTTAGCATGCGACACATGTCCATCCTTTGCTATGATAGGCACTGGAAATATCAGCCTCTGAATACGCCACAATTTTACTTAGTCGAATGAGCTCTGCCGAGCCCACTCAGATACAGGTTCTGAGCCATTGCAACAGAAGAGCATTTCAATGCTTTCAAGGCTTCTTAGAAAGAATTCCAGATTCTTGCAGCCGGTAGGACCACAGGTGTTCCGGGTTAATATCTGCTTCTAAATCCTACGTCGTTTCTTCTATACACATGAAGGTTGGCAAAGTGACTCAGTTTGTATTGCTGCACAATTGCACCTGCAGAGCTCTGCAGTGGTTGCAAGCATTCAGATGTGGCATTCAGTTATGTTTGTCCCTGTAGGACGATAACAGTTGACTGGGAATATCTGCTTCTATATCCTCCCACCTGACTCCTTCTAATTAGAGCTTTTACCCCTTCACTCACGTCAACCTGAGGAGTAAGTTGAACCTCTACTGATGGCAGTGTGTTGGTGAACTCACAACCAGACTTCCAATTTTTGGATGTGACATTTTTCTATACATTGCTTTGGACGGTGACTGGAAATATCAGCATCTAAATACTCCACGGATATTGTTACCACATGACCTCTTCCGTGCACACTCAGAATGAAGTTCTGAGCCATGACAATATAACAGCAGTTCACTGCTTTCAAGACTTCTTAGGAAGAATTGCAGATTCTGGCAGGCTCACATGTGTTCCAGGTTAATATCTCCTCCTAAATCCTATGTGGTTTCTTCTACACACCTGAAGTTTGGAAAAGTTACTCAGTTTGCATTGCTGCACAATTTCTCACAAGCAGCTCTGCAGCGATTGAAAGCATTGAGACATGGCATTCAATTTTACTTGTCCCCCTATGATGTTACCAGCTGTGAGGGTATATCTGCTTGTATTTCCTCCCAGCTGACTCATGCTGATTAGAACTTTTACCGCTTAACTCACGTCAACCTTAGGAGTAAGTTGAACGTCTACTTATGCCACTGTGTTGAAGATTTGAGAACCAGACTTCCGTTTTTTGGATGCAATCAATGTCCATCCACTGCTTTGGATGGCAACTGGAAATATCAGCCTCTAAATACTCCACAGTTGTTGTTAGCCAAATGAACTCTGAGTGGTACACTCAGAATGAGGTTCTGATCCATTGCAATATAAGAGCATTTCACTGCTTTCAAGGCTTCTTAGGAAGAATTCCAGATTCTTGCAGCCTGTGGTCCACCGGTGTTCCGGGCTAATATATGCTTCTAAATCCTACTTGGTTTACTCTACACACCTGAAGTTTGGCAAAGTTACTCAGTTTGCATTGCTGCACAATTGCACCTGCAGAGCTCTGCAGCAGTTGCAAGCATTCAGATGTGGCATTCAGTTTTGCTTGTTCCTGTAGGATGATACCAGCTGACTGGCAATATCCACTTCTCTTTCTTTCCACCTGACTCCTGCTGTTTAGAGCTTTTATCCCTTCACTCATGTCAACCTGAGGAGTAAGTTGAATCTCTTCTTATGGCACTGTGTTGAAAATTTGAGAACCAGACTTCTGTTTTCTTGGACCCGACCTATATCCATCCATTGCTATGGAACCTCAACTGGAAATATCAGCCTCTAAATACTGCATGGTTGTGGTTAACTGAATGATCTCTGCAAGACACACTCAGAATGAGGTTCTCAGCCATGGCAACATAAGAGCATTTCACTGCTTTCAAGGATTTTTAGGAAGAATTCCAGATTCTTGTAGCCCATCATCCACAAGTGTTCCAGTTAATATCTGCTTGTAAATCCTATGTGGTTTCTTCTACACACCTGAACTTTGGCAAAGTAACTCAGATTGAATTGCTGAACATTTGCACCTGCAGAGTTCTGCAGCATATGCAAGCATTCAGATGTGGCATTCAGTTTTGCTTGTCCCAGTAGGACGATACTAGCTGACTGGGAATATCTGCTTCTTGTTCCTTCCGCCTGACTACTGCTTATTAGAGCTTTTACCCCTTCACTCACGTCAACCTGAGGAGTAAGCTGAAAATCTATTTATGGCACTGTGTTGAAGATTTGAGAACCAGACATCATACTGTCTATATTAACAGGTTCAATTTTTCTCCTTGCAATTCTGGGAGAGCTGACAAGTGTTTGAGATCTCAGGTTGCAAATGACAAGGTAGACCTCTCAGAACTTGGGAGCCTTAATTAAACTGTTGTTCTGCCTCATTGTGTTTGTATGATTTCCAACATTTCTTTTGTTTTATAGCATCTAGTCTAACTCCATTTTGTTCAGCAAAGACAGGATGTTTTATTGTGCACTTAATGGTGTCCCAAAATTCTTGAATGTTCTGTTTGTTTTCCTTTTTGGGAGGGAGGAGCTGGGAGTCTGAATAAAATATTTCAAAAGACCTATTTTCCAAGTTTAGATTTTTTGTTTTACTTCTACTTGATCTAGTCTGTTTGTAAATTTTCAACTGAGATTGACTTATTGATCTTTACATTTCCAAGATTGGCAATGGATTTGTTTTCAAAATTCCTATGTCTTTGACTCATTCATTGCCTTTCTAACTTCATTTAAGCAGTATTCTCTTCTATCCTATGAAATTTTCTTATTTGTTCATTTTTTTTGTGCTGAGACTAGGGTTTGAACTCAGAGCCTGGGTACATTCCCTTAGTTTCTCACTTATGGCTACACTCTTCCATTTGAGCCACAAGATCCACTTCTTGCTTTTTGGTGGTTAACTGGAGACAAGAATCCTATAGGCTTTTCTGCTTAATCTGGCCTTGAACTGAAATCCTCAGATCTCATCTTCCTGAGTAGGATTACAGGTGTGAGCCACCAGTGCCCAGCTTTCCAGGCAGCTTATTATAGTCATTCATTTACAGGTATTAAAATGCTTCAATGTCTTTGCAATATGTTGCTAGAGAGTAATGATTTTGGGGAGATGTTGTTCTACCTTATTTTTCATATTTCTTGCATTTCATTTTGAGATTTATATATTTGGTGGTCTTTGATCAATTTTATGAATTTGCTTAATAAGAGTTGCCTCATAAAACATTTGTTTTGAGGTATCATTTTGTTGGTTTCACTGCTTTGTAGACACTACAATGTAATCTCCCTGTAGCTACTTTGGTCATAATTAGTGATTTTGATCACAAGTAAATACTATGCTAGAGACAGAAGCTCACTGTCTCTGGAGGTTTCAAAAATGGGGGCACTAGCAGTTCAAACAGGTCACTGGGTAGTAATTCCTACAAGGAGGGTAGTGACTCCTATCTGGCCATGGGAGTTTCCTCAGGCACAGAGGCAAAAGGCCTTATGCATTTGTCCTCTGACCAGAAGGTTCACAGAAAGAGGTGTGGCAGCAACTTGGTACCCCACCTGTGGTGTTAATATCTAGTTCTGACAGCAGTGTTTGTTCATACATGCTATGAGCAGTGAGCAGCAGAAGCTGCACAGCTATGATGGAAGCAGCAACCACACAGAAATACCAGCAACTAAATCCCAACTTTTTAAAGAGTGGAGCTGTCAAGGCAAGCCATTCCTGTCACTAGTTCCCTTTCTGTAGAGACAAACATCCTGGAGTGATTTGGGCTAGCTTTAGCTAGATTTCTGTATCTGAATAATCTCTGCTGCTAGACAATTGTGGCCGTTCAACTGCCTTTTGTTAAATACACTTTGGACCTCTTCTCTGCTCATGTTCTGGACCCATCTTTGAATCTTCCTGGTTAGAATAGTTACTAAATGTCTTTCCAGTTTCCTATTTGATCAAACCTGAAGCATTCTTGTTGGGAATCACTAGCTGACTCCTATTGGTAAAGGCCTTTTTGCTCTTCTGAATTAACCCAATGTATATATGCTGATGATTTCCATAGACAAATAGGAAGCAATAGTGATTTGTGATTTATGTTATACAGAACTCAATTTGGTTGCCTAGGAAACAAAAAGGAATGGTGTAAGCTAGATGATATATCAAAGTCCAGAGTATAAGTAACTATAGGGACCATTAGTTACTCAGAACTCATGTGGTTAGCATCTCCTGGCATCATGTACTGGTCCTGATGGGACTTACATACTACATGATTGTAACTAAGTCTTATTTTCAAGAAATGCAGAAAATCTATTTTTAATTTCACAATTTTTAGAATGTTTTCATTTTTTAAAATTTATTGGTATCTATGAATTATGCCGTGACAATTTAAAGATATTTGCAACACTCTACACAAAGTGCTATGAATTAAAGGGTTGGTACATAACTGTTCCCTTACAGAAAATAATGCCAATCAGTAGGATTTCATCCACAAACCACTCATGTGTTTCAGATCCCAAATGGATTCTAGAGATGAAGACTTGGTATAGGGGGCAAGTCATGCTTTTCCAAATCTGTCTCCTTGCCATTTTGTATTTTCATTCTCATACTCAAAGTAAAACTTTCCTAGTAAAATTTTAGTTTTTAATCATTCAGCATAGGTACTTTTTAAATTATTTAGACTTATGCAGTATCATAACTATAATGCTTCATTATACATTTTTAAAAAACTGAGCATGTGACTATACTGAGTTATTTTTAGTATACTTTTAGTTTTAATAGTTTTTAATAGTGTCACTGATGATATGACAAAGAAAACGCTAAAACCATATGTAATCCAGATTGGCTCGTTATTTTTATTGTCTTTAAGTAGTCATACAAAGGAGTTGTATTTAACAGAGTAATTTTTGAATGCAATGTATGTTAATCGGTGTCCCCCCTTTCAACATTTTCATCCCTCCCTCCCAACCCAACTCTTCTTTCACTTAATTTTGTAGAATATACATTGAATTCTTGACTATATTCTCCCCTCTTCATTCATCTACTCTTCTCCTCTTCACCTCACTCACCTCTTTCAAGTATCTGCCTTTATAAGGAACATACCGAATTCTAATCTGTTGAAATTACTTCAGTTTGATTTCCTGTAATATCTGTTGGTAGTATACTTACACAGGAGTAAAGGGCACACTGACAAAGTGTAAAGATGCCTTTATTTGCACAAAAATTCAAAACACTGAGGTAAAAATATTTCTTGAGATCTAATACCCAAAATGTAGAAATATCTTTACACTTGCAGCCCTATGGTACTTCCTTCTAACCTGAACTCCATGAATAGAGGCTGGATCCATAACTGCTCACCTAAAACTACAAGCCATGGCTATTTGTATTGAAAATAGTGAATTTTAATTATAACTCATCTACATGTAGTCAGGTAACCAAGAATAAAATAGATTGAAAAACTCAGTTTAAATGTGGAATGCCTTTTCCTGATAAAGAACATCTTTACCATCTAGCACCAGAATATTTTAACGATGGTAGATTAGGTGCAGAGCTGGTTCTCTTGTTATTTTTGTTCTTGCTGTTTTTATTGAGGATTTTACTAAGGATTGTATTCAGCATTTTGTGCATGCTAATCAAGCACTGTGTCACTTGCGTTTTTGTTTTTATTAATTTTGAGAACAATAAAACTGGAACTCAGATCCTCTTGCCTCAGACTCTTGATCAGCTGAGATTACAGACATGTACCACCAATACAGCTTAAATTTTTGTTTGGCTTATCTGTTTATTGCCAGAACAGGTATTGAATAAAATAAAACTTTGTTTTCTTTTTGACTTAGGGACCATTGTTGCACAACAGTCAAAGCTATGCTTAGACAGGCACACCTAATGGAAAATAAGACATTTCTCCTGAGAATCATTGTCATGGATATATAATAAAATTTCCCTGTCACTACAATTGATATTCAAATCACTGTTGGGAGAGCAAGCCAGTTTGAAAAGGAATTAAAGCTTTCGCAAAGAGAATCTATGAGCCCTTTCTGTTTTTGATACTCAAAAATATGTTTTACAAACTACTTCTTAGGTGTGAGTATCCCCCAAAAAGATTTTCTAGTTGGGAAACTGTTGGGACTCTAGAGCCTAATGGGAACTATGGCTGGGTGCAGAAAATCTGGTTGGACATGGTATATGGAGGAGAAAGCTTCAGTGCAGTGGAAAGCTGCTGGCTTGTGCTTGCTCTAGCCAGCGTTTGAGGAAAGACATGGGATTCTGAGAGCTTAACATTACAGTGATCTAGTCCAAAAACAGGATTAATGTCTTGTCTTTTGTGTGCCCAATTTCTACTACATCCTGATGTCCTGTTATCTACCTTTGGAATGTGCTCCTTGATATGTAAACTAAAACTGCCTCATGTGACATATACTCTTACCAATTAAAAACAGAGGAAGAAAAAAGCTAGGGTGCTCACTGAGGTCTGTTCCAGGGCTCCCCCTTGTCTCTTTGGTCACACATGTCTAGAGTAATCCTTTTCAAGTTTTCATGGTAACTACTGGACAGAACCAGCAAGAAACATTTTAACGTGAAGGCAGATTAGGCCTTGCCATTTGTGAGAAAAATTGTCTGCAGCATTATATTTTACTAAGGCTTGCCTATTTATTCAGATTCAGCTGTGAGGCATAAAGCCATGTTTGAGAAAGCAATGGCTGATCTTAGAAGCATAAACTAAAGTAGCAATAGCCTTAGTGGACATGAAGAAGTCCATTGAAACAACAAGAATGACACTGTGGAAAAATGACACTGGCCCTATAGAAACACTTCTGAGATTAGTATCCCAAAACAAGTGGTGACAGTGTTCATACTAATTGTGCTATTAGAATAATTATATTTCTTTTATTCTTTTTTTATTTTTATTTTTTTTGTGAACATATTGTACAGAGAGGTTACAATTACATGGGCAGGATAATGCGTACATTTCTTATCAAACATTGCAGCCTCCTCCTTTGTTTACCCTTCACATCCCTTCCCCTCCCCCCCACCCAATCCTCCCCCACCACCAACGTTGTAAAGCTCGTTTTCGACATGACAACTTGTACTTCTCATTGTTGCAACAGGTCCACCTGTATCCTTAAACGACTTGTTTTTCTCCATCTCCTCCACAAATTATACTGACATCAAATATAGTGAAAGCAGGGGTTATACTGTGGGGGAGGGACATACAAAGCAACAAAGAGATAAACTAATAAATGCGTTAGAAACAAATGCATGAAAAAAAAAACATTTAAATACATATCTAAGGGCTCATTTTCCTAACATCACATTATCTGACCTTTTCTGCTTGACTCGTACATATACTAGATATTGCAAATAAGGGAAACCATGGGACCTATGTTTCTTTGGGCCTGGCTTACTTCACTTAATATAATTTTTTTCCATTTCCTAACAAATGGGGCAATGTCATTCTTTCTGATGGAGGCATAGAATTCCATTGTGTATATATACCACATTTTCTTGATCCATTCATCTACTGAGGGTCATCTGGGTTGGTTCCATATCTTAGCTATGGTAAATAATGCTGCAATAAACATAGTTGTGCTGGTAGCTTTAGTGTGGTCTTGTTTGTAAACATTTGGGTAAATGCCCAAAAGTGGGATTGCTGGGTCATAGGGGAGCTCTCTGTGAAGTCTTTTGAGGAACCTCCAAACTGCTTTTCCAAAGTGGTTGAACAAGTTTACATTCCCACCAACAATGAAGTAAGGTTCCCTTCTATCCACATCCCCTCCAGCATCTGTTGTTGTTAGAGTTCTTGATTTTTGTCATTCTAACTGGAGTGAGGTGGTATCTCAATATTGTTTTGATTTGCATTTCTTTTATGGCTAGGGATGTTGAGCATTTCTTCATGTGTCTATTGGCCATCCTTCTTTCTCTTTCTTCTTCAGAGAAGTTTCTCTTCAAGTCTTTAGCCCACTTGGGCAGTTGTTTCTTTGAGGATTTGTTGTTGGGGGATTTAATTTTTTTTTTTTTTTTTTTTTTGTCGGTCATGGGGCTTGAACTCTGGGTCTGGGTGCTGTCCCTCAGCTCTTCAGCTCAAGGCAAGCGCTCTACCACTTGAGCTACAGCACCACTTCCGGTTTTCTGGTGGTTTATTGGAGATAGGAGTCTCACGGTCTCTACTGCCCGGGCTGGCTTTGAACCGCGATCCTCAGGTCTCAGCCTCCTGAGTAGCTAGGATTACTGGTGTGAGCCACCAGCGCCTGGCTGGGGGGTTTAATTTTTTGAGTACCAAGTATATTTTAGATATGAGACCCTTGTCTGTTGTATGGCTAGTGAAGTTCTTCTCCCAATCCGTGGGGTTTCTATTGATCTTGCTAGCTATGTCCTTTGCCATGCAGAAGCTCTGCAACTTCATGCAATCCCATTTGTCCAACCTTTCTTTGATTTGTTGTGTTTCTGGGTCTCTATTCAGAAAATTTTGGCCTGAGCCAAGGAGACCTAGGGTTCTCCTATTCCATCCTGTAATGTTTTCAGAGTGTCTGCTTTGACTCTGAGGTCTTTGATCCATTTGGAGTTGATTCTGATGCAGGGTGATATATAAGGATCTAGCTTTAGTTTTCTACAAGTAGTTAACCAATTTTGCCAGCACCATTTACTGAAGAGGCTGTCTTTCTTCCATTCTATTGTTTTAGCTCCCTTATCGAAGATTAGATGGCTATAGGTCTGTAGGTTCATTTCTGGGTTTTCAATTCTATTCCATTGGTCCTGAGGTCTGTTCTTACGCCAATACCAAGCTGTTTTGATTACTATGGCTTTATAGTAGAGTTTGAAATTTGGTATTGATATTCCTCCAGCAGTGTTCTTTCCGTTGAGGAGCGTTTTTGCTATTCGGGGTCTTTCATTGTTCTATATGAATTTTTGGATTGCCTCTTCTATTTCCTTGAAGAATGAGGTTGGAATTTTGATAGGTATCGCATTGAATTTGTAGATAGCCTTGGGAAGTATTGCCATTTTCACGATGTTAATCTTTCCAATCCAGGAGCATGGGAGGTTTTGCCATTTTCTAAGTTCTGTTTGAATTTCCTTTTTCAAGATTTTAAAGTTTTCATCATAGAGGTCCTTCACTTCTTTGGTTAAGTTAATTCCTAGGTATTTTATTTTTTGTGGGGCTATTACAAATGGAGTTGTTTCAGCCACACTTTTCTCATTGTTGGCATACAGAAAAGCCATTGATCTTTGGGGGTTAATTTTATACCCTGCTACTTTGCCAAAGTTTTGAATCAGCTTGAGTAATTTGGGATTGGAGTCTACGGGATTCTTTAAATACAAGATCATGTCATCTGCAAAGAGGGAGAGTTTTATTTCTTCTTTCCCTATTTGGATCCCCTTTATGTCTGCATCTTGTCTTATTTCTGTGGCTAGGCATTCTAATACTAGATTGAAGAGAAGTGGAGAGAGTGGGCATCCTTGTCTTGTTCCTGAGTTAAGAGGAAATGGCTTTAGTTTTTCACCATTAAGTACAATGCTGGCTGTAGGTTTGTCATATACAGCCTTTATTGTATTGAGGAATGTTCCATGGATTCCTAATTTTTCCAAAACCTTGATCATAAAGGGGTGTTGGATCTTGTCGAATGCTTTTTCTGCATCTATTGAGATAACCATGTGGTTCTTATTCTTGCTCCTGTTGATGTGATGAATAATATTAATTGATTTGCGTATATTGAACCATCCCTGAAATGAATCCTGTTTGATCATGGTGTATGATTTTTTGGATGAATTGTTGAAGTCGATTGGCCAAAATTTTGTTGAGAAGTTTTGCATCAATGTTCATCAAAGAAATGGGTCTGTAGTTCTCTTTCTTTAATGAGTCCCTGCCTGGTTTTGGGATGAGGGTTATGATGGCTTCATAGAATGTGTTTGGTAGTGAACTCTCTCTTTCAATTTCATTGAAGAGTTGGAGGAGTATTGGTGTGAGCTCTGCTTTGAAGGCCTTGTGAAATTCCGCTGTAAAACCATCTGGTCCTGGACTTTTCTTAGCTGGGAGGTCTCTTATTGCTGTTTCTATTTCAATGCTTGATATGGGCCTGTTAAGATAGTTTGCCTCATCTTGGTTTAGTTTTGGCATGTCAATATTTGCTAGGAAAAGGTCCATTTCTGTCAAGTTCTCAAACTTATTAGCATAAAGTTTTGAGAAGTATTCCCTTATAATGTTCTGAATCTTGGTTGTTTCCATGGTGATGTTTCCATTCTCATCTCTGAGTTTATTAATTTAGGTGTGTTGTCTTCTTTTTCTGATAAGATTTGCTAAGGGTCTGTCAATTTTGTTAATTTTTTCAAAGAACCAACTCTTTGTTTTGTTGATTCTTTCTATAGTTTTTTTTGGATTCTAATTCATTTAATTCTGATTTAATTTTAATTATTTCTTTCCGTCTAATGGATTGGGGTTTATCTTGCTGCTCTTTTTCAAGGAGGTTCAGATGTCTCATTAAATTGTTGGTTTCAGATCTCTCCAATTTGTTGATGTAGGAGCTCAGAGCTATAAATTTGCCTCTGAGTACTGCCTTTGCTGTGTCCCAGAGGAGCTGGTAATTTGTGTGTTCATTTTTGTTGAATAGCATGAACATTTGAATTTCCTTTCTAATCTCTTCCATGACTCACTCGTGATTCAGCAGTGTGTTGTTCAGCCTCCATGTGATACCAGACTTTCTTTGGTGGCTTTTGGTGTTGAGTTCTAATTTTATTCCCTTGTGGTCAGAAAGAATGCAAGGTATAACTTCAATGTTTCTGAATTTAGACAAGTTTGCTTTGTGGCCTAAAATGTGGTCTGTTTTAGAAAATGTTCCATGTGCTTCTGAGAAAAACGTGTATTCTGATGCTGTTGGGTGAAATATTCGGTAGATGTCTGTTAAATCTAGTTGATCTATGCAGCTGTTTAGATCTGCGGTTTCTCTGTTGAGTTTTTGCCGAGTTGTTCTATCTAGTGGGGAGAGTGGTGTGTTAAAATCCCCAACAATTAATGTCTTTGGATCTATTATGGGATTTGAGAGAAAGTAGTGTTTCTTGGATAAATTTGAGTGCTCCATTGTTTGACGAATAGATATTTAGAATTGTAATATCCTCCTGAAGGAGAATTTTTTTTATTCTTTGTTTGGCATTTGGAGGAAACATTAGTTCCTTGGGATTGAGTAAGGACAGAGTAGAACTCTTCTTGAAAGACTCAAAAAAAAAAGGATACAGAACAGAAACAATTGATTGAAAGCCAAATATTGTACCTATTTGTAAAATGTATCTGTATTTATATTTATATTATAAATTTGTAATACATACTATGTGTGTTGCTTGTACATTAACTTTAGTTGTGGAAGGAAACAAACCTTTATCTCTCCCCAGGAAGATCTCATTTCCAGACTGCATTCATATGATCACAGGCCTATTTTATATAAGGTAAATGGCCCCGATCACAGGAAAAAACATGGAATTCCCTGTAGAATCAGCACAGAAGAGAGTAGCATATTCCTTCTCAATGCAGAAGAAAGGAGATCTTCTAGAAAGTGAAGGAAATCTATGGAATGCCAAGCAGCAGACACATATGGCTCAGAGTATCCACACTAGGCACATGTACTAAACCTGGGCAAATTGTAGATTTTTAAAATGGCCAGATTCTTTAATATTCAAACTATATGGTCATGTTTGTGTTGTCTCCATTCTTTGGGTAGAACACATGAAGCCTGTGTCAACTTGTGAAAGGGAACAACAGAGACTACTGACCTACACTTGAGTTGATCTCTCTTAAGACACAGGTATACTAGTAGAGCCACTGGAAGCCCCTGGATATTCTAATAAAGTTGACAAGTGGAGTCTCAGAATGGTAAGACTCCAGAATCTGCTTTGTGATGACATTGTTTCTGCTCCACACTGATGAGCATGCATCACCAGATTATTTACCTTTATTTAATATCAAATGTTTTCACCCATAAGGGTTGAATAAAATTGACATTCAGAGATAGTGCCACCTGTGTCTTCTAGAAGCTGTAGTCAGGTTACTCTGAGACTCAGGATTCATAACAATCCCAGATACAAGGTTCACAGTCAGAGTTAGAAGATATAGTTAGAAAACAGAAAGTAGAAGTGAGGATCTTGAATGTGCTCAAAATAGAAATGAAAAAAATGTATAATCGTGGATGTGTTAATTACCCCCAAGTTGATCATGACACAGTATATTTATGACTCGAAACACCATACTGTAGCTATAGATTTATACAGAACTGTCAATCAGAAAGGAATTTAATTTGAGATGTTATTTATAAAATGGGAATAAACTAGTTAACTTCAGTTGCAGTGAGGTAAGATATTCTGCAATGTCAACTCCTCGGGGTTATTTTTATCAATAGATATACCACATAACTTGCTATATCAGAAAGCTGAGTCATTTGGAGAAACCTTGTTCTCAGAAAACTTTTCTGCAAACTTAGTTTGTGATTAAAAATATGCATGTTCTTTTTGAAATAGTTTGTTAGAGTCAATTAGTAAAAATCATTGGCTGCCGCTAATAAGTATCTCAAATGCTACAGGAGCCATTTTATGTAAACACATTATAAATAAGTGATGAAAGGAACTGATAGAAATCTTTCCAAAGAAAAATATAGCTCATTAAATGAGGAGAGAAAGTGCTGAAAATTATAGTATGGTAGCTGTGTGTGTTGGCTAAGACTCCTATTATACGAATGCTATTCTCTATTGCTCTGTTTCAGGCTAGAAAATGACTGCATCTTTGATCTTCTTTCTTCATTGTCAGAAGTGATCACACCCTCCCTCCCACCTTCTGTCCCCTCTTGCTCTCCTTTCCTTCCCTTCATCTCCCTTCCTTCCTTCCTTTCTTGTTTCTCTCACACCATCTACAGTTGGAACTTTCCTGACTGTCTCCCTGCCCCTACCTCAAGACCACTTTATCCTCACTGTAAGATTTGAAGCAAATATTAACATTAGACTATTAAGTGAGTATAAACTAAATATATGAGAGGATCATCCTCAGGTCAGCCATTCCTGGTTCGGAAGCTTTTAAGAATTCAGAAAGAGGGGAGTTCCGGGAAGATGGCGGAGGAGAAGCTGGAATCTGAACAAGCTCTTGCATAGAAAACAGTTTCAGAGTTCCAGTGAACAGTCCCAAGCCAGAGAATCACACCAAGCGTGCCATCACAGGACAGAGAGTTAGTCAAGAGAGGGGAAGCCAAGCAGACACATCTGAGCAGCTGCCGCTGCGGCGGCAGGGTCACAGCGGCGACCACCGCCGCGGAGGCATACCTGAGACGCAGTCCGGGACGAAGGAGCCAGACGCAGCAGACGAGCGGATTCTACTCAACACCAGCAAGAACCGACAAGGAGCGGACAACTTCATCCTGCACTTTGCAGACCAGAGACGACCCGAGATCCATGACTCCGCGTGAGTAGAAGCCCCACTTCCTCACTCCTCTGGGAGCAGAGGAGGGAAGGCCACCCCTCCCCCCACCAGCACCGGTGATCTCCATCTTGGATACCGACAAAGCTCGGAGGAGCGGCTAGCTCCAGCTCAGGCCTTGGAATAGAGCTAGTCATTTGGCAGGTCACAGGAACTTGGCGGCGAGGTGACCTCACAGACTCAGTTCCATCCAGGGAGGGGTCGCCCAGCTCAGGCACCAGCCATTGGAGTGGCTCTCCTCGCTGGGTGGCCAGAGCCAGAGGCTGCCCCTCCCTCTAGCAGCCACCACAATCAATTGAAAAACAGAAACCCTGAGAATGGCTCCAGGCTGGGTGCTGTGAGTTTTTTTTCACAAAATAGCCCCAGGAAAAAGCTACTGTTCGTTGAAAGGCCTCAACTCTACCCAGAACCTAGCCTCATCACTGCATCCCCCTCTTTTGTGATTCTCAAAGCAGATCACCCTCCCAGTAAACTAACCTGGGAGGGGGATCTCAAAATCTTGGGTAAAGCAGAGCATTTTTCTGCCTGTTCCAACAAACTGACTTAAGAAACCAATCAAGCCACAGGACCTCAAGCTGACCAGAGACTCCAACCAGACTCTGGTTACAGACAAAAGGGAGATACAGGACTCTTCCCACCCCTCCCAAAAAAAAAAAAAAATCAAAGAACTTTTTTTTTCTTCTTCTTCTTTTCTTTTTTTCTTTTTCTTGTTTTGTTTTTTTTTTCATTTTTTGTTACCTTATATATATATAAAAAATTTTTTTTGCTTTTCTAAAACTTTTATTAATCTTTAATTTTTGCCTCTTCTGAAAAAATAATTGTTTTCCATTAACTTTTTTTTTTTTTCTTCTCCTCTTATAATTTTTATTTTAGGAATACGTGAATGTGTGTTTTCTTTTCTTTTCTTGTCTTCTTTCTCTTTTTCTTTCATTCTTAATTATCTTTTTGTTTTTTTTTCTAGCTCTACTGAACTTCTGATCTTTTCTTCTCACTTTCCTATCCTTTCCATCTTTTCCTCTTTGTTCATCTTTATGTGACTTAACTCTCGTCCTGCACATCCTCAGATAAACCCGTAGTTAACCAGTAGACCCTATCCCCCATTGTGTACACACTTAATCCACAAACTTATTACTCAATTCAAAACCTCTGAGACTTAAATTCATTAATAGCAGTACTACCTCTTTATACCTATATAATATTTTAAGCATTTTTTTAAAGTTTTTCTCATCTCCTCTATGTCCCTCCCTTTCTCTCAACATATTCATATTCCTCTATAAATAGATGGTCTTTTAATCTCTAAAATAACATTAATTTTTACGTTTATATTTTTTTTCTGGTCTCTTTTCATTCCCCTTTCCCTTTCTTCTTTTTCTCTCTCTCTCTACTTACATCCTACCCAACCTATTTCCTGCATTGTGATTAGGACATAGTTAACTCTCCCTGTGCCTCCCCACACCAATCTATTCCTATTTTTTACCCACATCTCTTCCTAACCCTAATAATTTCTGGCTTTCCAAATTCTTCTCTGCGGTTCGAAGTCCTTTAACATATAGTTGTTTGATGTCGAATAGATGTATCTGTTGAACTAGATTGTATCTGTAGACTATTGACTGTACAAATGCAAACTTTGGTTGATGGTTGCCTTAAGATAGTGTTCTAGCACAAAACTGGTGCTATCTTCATCTCAAATGGGCAGAGTAAGCCGGAAAAACACAAGAAAAATGGCAAATTCGGGTATCTCAATTCCCAATCCTGATAATCAGGGGTCAGAACAGATAATGAATAATCCAGAGGAGAGTTCCCAAACAGCTCTACAAACACTGGTGGCAAACATGATAAATGAAAAGTTTGACAACGTACAAAGGACTCTGTATGAGCGTGATAGGGAGAGAGAGGAGGCATCCCAGAAGTTTATACAGGAATATCATAAGCGTGAGGAAGCTACTCAAAAACTGATACAGGATTTGCGTGAACAACTTGAGAATACTCAAAGAGAAAGGGAGGAATGGCGTGAGCAGGCTGAGAACACTCAAAGAGATCTGCAGGAATCCCACGAACGGGAGGAAGCAAATCAAAGAGTAATACAGGAATTGAGAGACCAGGTAGAGAACACACAAAGATCACTAAAGGCATTCATGGAATCCATTAACAAAGAGCTGAAGGAAGTCAGGGAGACCACAAAGGGAATGCTGAATGGAACCCAACAGAAGGAATGGGAGCCCAAAGAAACCATAACCAATCAACTAAGCGATTTGAGGACAAACACTGAACACCAAATTAAGGAAGTAAAGAAATTCATACAAGACCTAAAACAGAGCTTCAACAAAGAACTTGAAGCCATCAAAGCTGACCAACTAGAAGGAAAAGAGATAAAAAACAAAGTAGAGAGTCTTGACAGCAGGTTAGACCATGCAGAAGATCGAATCTCAGGGATTGAAGACAGCCTAGATATTATAGAGAAAGAACATACAACCATACAAGACAAGTCCAAGAAATATGATAGATCTATCCAACACCTGGAAGACACCATCAGAAGGCCTAATCTAAGGATAATGGGTGTAGAGGAACACCTAGAAACAGAAGTTAATGGTCTAGGAAATCTGTTTAACAGGATCCTAGTAGAGAACTTCCCAAACATGCAAAAAGATAGGCCTGTCCAGATACAAGAAGCCTTTAGAACCCCAAATAGACCAGACCAGAATAGGACATCCCACCGTCACATTATAATCCACACAGGATCAACTCAGAACAAGGAAAAGATCCTTAAAGCTGTCAGGGAGAAAAGGGTAATCACTTATAAAGGGAAACCAATTAGAATCACCTCAGATTTCTCAGCAGAGACAATCAAAGCAAGAAGAGCCTGGAATGATGTATGCCATGCCCTAAAAACAAACAACTATCAACCAAGAATACTGTACCCAGCTAAACTCTCCTTCATAACTGAAGGCCAAATAAAAACCTTCCATAGCAAAGAAAAATTGAAACAATACATCTCCACCAAACCAGCCCTACAAAAGATTCTTAAAGATGTCCTACACATAGAAAACCAACAAGACCGCAATAAAGGCCAAGAAACTGCACCCAAACTGAGAATCCAAGAACCATAGGAAGAACCCAGTTTTCGCAGCCCCCAAGAAGGTAGATAACATGGCAGGAACTCCCAAATACCTCTCAGTCCTATCTCTTAATGTTAACGGACTGAACTCTCCAATCAAGCGACATAGACTGTCTAGTTGGATTAAAAAACAAGACCCTTCCATCTGCTGCCTGCAGGAGTCACATCTTGCCCATAAAAACAAACACATTTTCAATGTTAAAGGCTGGAACAAAATCTACCAAGCAAACGGACCGCATAAACAGGCGGGAGTTGCAATCCTAATATCAGATAAAATAGACTTCAAATTAAAATTCATGAAAAGAGATAAAGAAGGTCGCTACATACTAATTAAAGGATCTCTCCTTCAGGAGGATATTACAATTCTAAATATCTATTCGCCAAACAATGGAGCACCCAAATTTATCAAAGAAACACTACTTTCCCTCAAATCCCATATAGATCCAAAGACATTAATCGTTGGGGATTTTAACACACCACTCTCCCCACTAGATAGATCAACTCGGCAAAAACTCAACAGAGAAACCGCAGATCTAAACAGCTGCATAGATCAACTAGACTTAACAGACATTTACAGAACATTTCACCCAGCAGCATCAGAATACACGTTTTTCTCAGCAGCACATGGACCGTTTTCTAAAATAGACCACATTTTAGGCCACAAAGCAAACTTGTCTAAATTCAGAAACATTGAAGTTATACCTTGCATTCTCTCTGACCACAAGGGAATAAAGTTAGAACTCAACATCAAAAGCCACCAAAGAAAGTCCGGTATCACATGGAGGCTGAACAACACACTGCTGAATCATGAGTGGGTCATGGAAGAGATTAGAAAGGAAATTCAAATGTTCATGCTATTCAACATAAATGAACACACAAAATACCAGCTCCTCTGGGACACAGCAAAGGCAGTACTCAGAGGCAAGTTTATAGCTCTGAGCTCCTACATCAACAAATTGGAGAGATCTGAAACTAACAATTTAATGACACATCTAAACCTCCTTGAAAAAGAGCAGCAAGATAAACCCCAATCCAGTAGACGGAAAGAAATAATCAAAATTAAATCAGAATTAAATGAATTAGAATCCAAAAAAACTATAGAAAGAATCAACAAAACAAAGAGTTGGTTCTTCGAAAAACTTAACAAAATTGACAGACCCTTAGCAAATCTTATCAGAAAAAGAAGAGAACACACCCAAATTAATAAACTCAGAGATGAGAATGGAAACATCACCACGGAAACAAGCAAGATTCAGAACATTATAAGGGAATACTTCTCAAAACTTTATGCTAATAAGTTTGAGAACTTGACAGAAATGGACCTCTTCCTAGCAAATATTGACATGCCAAAACTAAACCAAGATGAGGTAAACTATTTTAACAGGCCCATATCAAGCATTGAAATAGAAACAGCAATAAGAGACCTCCCAGCTAAGAAAAGTCCAGGACCAGATGGTTTTACAGCGGAATTTTACAAGGCCTTCAAAGCAGAGCTCACACCAATTCTCCTCCAACTCTTCAATGAAATTGAAAGAGAAAGCTCACTACCGAACACATTCTATGAAGCCATCATAACCCTCATCCCAAAACCAGGCAGGGACTCATCAAAGAAAGAGAACTATAGACCCATTTCTTTGATGAACATTGATGCAAAACTTCTCAACAAAATTTTGGCCAATCGACTTCAACAACTCATCCAAAAAATCATACACCACGATCAAACAGGATTCATTTCAGGGATGCAAAGCTGGTTCAATATACGCAAATCAATTAATATTATTCATCACATCAACAGGAGCAAGAATAAGAACCACATGGTTATCTCAATAGACGCAGAAAAAGCATTCGACAAGATCCAACACCCCTTTATGATGAAGGTTTTGGAAAAATTAGGAATCCATGGAACATTCCTCAATACAATAAAGGCTGTATATGACAAACCTACAGCCAGCATTATACTCAATGGTGAAAAACTAAAGCCATTTCCTCTTAACTCAGGAACAAGACAAGGATGCCCACTCTCTCCACTTCTCTTCAATCTAGTATTAGAATCCCTAGCTACAGCAATAAGACAAGATGCAGACATAAAGGGTATCCAAATAGGGAAAGAAGAAATAAAACTCTCCCTCTTTGCAGATGACATGATCTTGTATTTAAAGAATCCCATAGACTCCACTCCCAAATTACTCAAGCTGATTCAAAACTTTGGCAAAGTAGCAGGTTATAAAATTAACCCCCAAAAATCAATGGCTTTTCTGTATGCCAACAATGAGAAAAGTGTGGCTGAAATTAGGAAAGCAACTCCATTTGTAATAGCCCCACAAAAAATAAAATACCTAGGAATTAACTTAACTAAAGAAGTGAAGGACCTCTATGATGAAAACTTTAAAATCTTGAAAAAGGAAATCAACACAGAACTTAAAAAATGGCAAAACCTCCCATGCTCCTGGATTGGAAAGATTAACATCGTGAAAATGGCAATACTTCCCAAGGCTATCTACAAATTCAACGCAATACCTATCAAAATTCCACCCTCATTCTTCAAGGAAATAGAAGAGGCAATCCAAAAATTCATATGGAACAATAAAAGACCCCGAATAGCAAAAACGCTCCTCAACGGAAAGAACACTGCTGGAGGAATATCAATACCAAATTTCAAACTCTACTATAAAGCCATAGTAATCAAAACAGCTTGGTATTGGCATAAGAACAGACCTCAGGACCAATGGAATAGAATTGAAAACCCAGAAATGAACCTACAGACCTATAGCCATCTAATCTTCGATAAGGGAGCTAAAACAATAGAATGGAAGACAGACAGCCTCTTCAGTAAATGGTGCTGGCAAAATTGGTTAACTACATGTAGAAAACTAAAGCTAGATCCTTATATATCACCCTGCACCAGAATCAACTCCAAATGGATCAAAGACCTTGAACTCAAAGCAGACACTCTGAAAACATTACAGGATGGAATAGAAGAAACCCTGGGTCTCCTTGGCTCAGGCCGAAATTTTCTGAATAGAGACCCGGAAACACAACAAATCAAAGAAAGGCTGGACAAATGGGATTGTATAAGGTTGCAGAGCTTCTGCAGGGCAAATGACATTGCTAGCAAGATCAATAGAAAGCCCACGGACTGGGAGAAGATCTTTACTAGCCATACAACGGACAAGGGTCTCATATCTAAAATATACTTGGAACTCAAAAAATTAAACCACCCAACAACAAATCCTCAAAGAAACAACTGCCCAATAAGTAAGTGGGCGAAAGACTTAAAGAGAAGCTTCTCTGAAGAAGAAAGAAGGATGGCCAATAGACACATGAAGAAATGTTCAACATCCCTAGCCATAAAAGAAATGCAAATCAAAACAACATTGAGATATCACCTCACTCCAGTTAGAACAGCAAAAATCAAGACCTCTAAGAACAACAGATGCTGGAGGGGATGTGGACAGAAAGGAACCTTACTTCATTGTTGGTGGGAATGTAAACTTGTTCAACCACTTTGGAAAGCAGTATGGAGGTTCCTCAAAAGACTCCACATAGAGCTCCCCAATGACCCAGCAATCCCACTTTTGGGCATTTACCCAAATGATCACAAACAAGGCCACACTAAAGCTACCAGCACAACTATGTTTATTGCAGCATTATTTACCATAGCTAAGACATGGAACCAACCCAGATGCCCCTCAGTAGATGAATGGATCAAGAAGATGTGGTATATATACACAATGGAATTCTATGCCTCCATCAGAAAGAATGACATTGCCCCATTTGTTAGGAAATGGAAAGGCTTGGAAAAAATTATATTAAGTGAAGTAAGCCAGGCCCAAAGAAACATAGGTCCCATGGTTTCCCTTATTTGCAATATCTAGTATAGGTATGAGTCAAGCGGAAAAAGTCAGATAATGTGATGTTAGGAAAACAAAACCTCAAATATGTATTTTAATGTTTTTGTTTCTTTCATGCATGTGTTTCTAACGCATTTATAAGATTATTTCCTTGTTGCTTTGTATGTCCCTCCCCCACAGTGTAACCCCCGCTTTCACTATATTTGATGTCAGTATAACATGTGGAGGAGATGGGGACCAACAAGTCGTTTAAGGATTCAGGTGGACCTGTTGCAACAATGAGAAGTACAAAATGTCATGTCAAAACCAGCTTTACAATGTCGGTGGGGGGGGGGAGGGGGGGTACGATTGGTTGGGAGGGAGGGGGGAGGCCGGGAAGGGAGGTGAAGGGTAAACAAAGGAGGAGGCTGCAATGCTTGGTAAGAAATGTATGCATTATCCTGCCCATGTAATTGTAACCCCTCTGTACAGTATGTTCTCAAATAAAATAAAATAAAATTAAAAAAAAAAAAAAAAGAATTCAGAAAGAGCAGGGAGCAAGGAATAAGCATGGAGCAAAGGATACGTACAAGACTTCCTTCTGAATGAACTCTATGGTCCTCTATGGTAAAATACTCAAACCCCACTCCATGAATGCTCCCTATTAAACTTCATAAATTTAAGGGGACTAATCTAGCTTTATCAAACTTTCCAAAGTAAAAGAACCTATTTGTTGAGCAGTATATACCACGTGCTGCATAATTATTTTATTTTATCCCATTTAACTGCTTCAAATATTTCACAGACCAAGTGAATCATTATCCTGATTTTAAGTTGAAGGAAAATGAGACTTTAAAATAGATATTACTTGACCAAATTCTCACAACTGGAAAGAGACCAAGATCTGAACTCAAATTTATCTAACTCCAAAAGTTTAGCTCCAGGATCCTTCAATCTTGGATATTTCTCACTTTGTTCCACTTTTAAGTTTGATTTTCACCTAATGTCCAGATTATTGTCACAGCCTGGTAACTAAGCTTCAGTCTCCTCCCATTCCAATCTATGCCAAATACCTCAGACATGCTCAGAACTTTCTTCAGGCCTCACATTTGAGCAGGTCAACAATGAAAAGACCAACAAAAGTCAATGTCCTGAATATCCCAGCATGGACTCAATTGTCTCCAATATCAGAATTTATTCAGAAGCACAAAACAGCTACAGTTCTCAGAGATGTTTTAAAGTATAGACTGGGGACAGGGGACTATTCTATGACACAGTGAATCATTTCTACCATAAAATACTGCCTTTTTAAAATTTACTTTGACTCTTCCAGCAGTTTCTTATGTGATTTACTTGTGCAATTTCACCAACTGAAACCATGGATAGGCAAAGCATACTGATGCCAAATTTTGTGGGGATAACATGCCAAATCTGGGCTGTACAGTAGCAGAAGGTTCATAACCATTCCTTATAAGTGCTCTTTCAGACTTAGAAAAGCCTTGTAGCCTTATCACAATAAATAAACCATTCTAGCTTTCTATGTTTTTTTTTTTTTTTTTAGTAATCAGTCCACCAAGAGGCTTGTCAGAGAACAGAAGAAACTGAACAACAGCAGAAGGGAGCTTGTGTATCTATCATAAAATAAAATAATCCTTTAAAGTAGCCTCATAAATATTTCAAACTTGCAGAAAAATCATCTCAAAGCCTATTACTTAACATAGATGTATTCTATAGTTTTTAATGTAAATAATATTGATTTCAAGAGTTTTTCACTTTTTGTTTCTCTTCATTGAAATGATAGTGCCAAGAGAAGACACAAATGAACAATTTATAAAAGAATTGTACATGGCCAATGAGCGTGGTATGCTTAATGGTAATTGGAAAAATGAAAATTAAAGCAAAGCAACATCATTTATTGGCAAAAATTCAAAAGACTAAATATGATGTTTTTGTTGGTTAGGGAAATACTATATAATTTCTTGGGGATATATAAGGGAGAAATGTTAGGAAAATTCCATTAAAATTCTATTTTAGAGCCAGTCCCTGGTAGCTTATGCTTGTAATCCTAGCTGCTTGGGAGGCTGAGATGTGAGGATCACAGCTTAAAGCCAGCCCAGGCATATAAATCCATGAAACACCTTTTTCTCATTAACTGGCAAAAAGCTAGATTTGGAGATCTGGCTCAAATGGTAGAACATCAGCCTTGAGCAGAAAAAATTAAGCAAGAGTGTGAGGCCCTGTGTTCCAACCTCAGTACTTGCACAAAAAAGAATATAGTTTAAGTAACATTGTGCAGAAATATACACTAAAGTAAGCAAAGATATGTGTACAATGATGGTCACTAGCTCTTTGCGGAGTTAAAAAAATGGAAGTTGTTAGAAAATGTTTAAATTAATTATATCATATTCACACTGAGGACTTCAACAGTATTTAAATATATGAAACAATATTAACAATAGTGGCAAATAAGGAAATCTTTATAATGTATATCACTAAATAATAAATATTTCTACAATATACTTAACAATTTTGTTATGAAAAAAGTGAGACATGAGCTGGGCACCAGTGGCCATGCCTAAAATTCTAGCCACGCTGGAGGCTGAGATCTGAGGATTGCAGTTTAAAGCCAGCCCAGGCAGGAAAGTCCATGAGTCTCTTATCTCCAATAAACCACCAGAAAACTGGAAGTAGTGCTGTGGCTCAAGTGGTAGAGCCTTGAACTGAAGAGCTCAGGGACAGTGTCCAGACCCAGAGTTCAAGTTCTGTTACTGGAAAAAAAATGACACGAGTTTATACATACATATATATATATATATATATATATATATATATATATATATATATATATATATATATATATATATATATATATAATGTGATCTATTTAGAGAAGAATCCATGTGCTGCTGTGAAGAACATATATTCTGGTGTTGCTGCGTGGAATATTCTGTAGATGTCAGTTAAGTCTAGTTTAGTTTATTCAGTTGTTTAGTTCTGAGGTTTCTCTGTTGAGTTTTTGCTGTGTTGATCCATGCTGGAGCCTGCCGGCAACAAAAGGGAATCCTGAATTAGGGGGTGAGGATGAGGGAAAAAAGATACAAGAAAAATGATGATGGGGTCAGAAGGTCTGCAGCTCAAGACTGCAGAACCCTTTATTTTTAACTTTTCCTAATATATATTATTAGAAGTCAAGAGGTAACATAAGGTTACAATAATCCAAAAAACAAGGAAAATTTCAATAAAAACAGAGTGCAATAAAAATAAGACAAGGTCAACAGGTAGAAAGTAAAACAAACTCTGCAGACATAAAAAGCAATCCCAGGCACCTGGTGTTATTCTAGTAAGCCAGTTTCTTGTATGTGCCTTCAAGTGAGCTCAGGGGTCAAGATGACCTTTGAGCTTTACTGTGAGCTCTCAACAGAGCTATAGAGACAACAGTGGTGTGTTAAAGTCATCAATGATCAATGTGTTTGGATATATGTGTGCTTTTACTGTAAGTACTGTTTGATGAAGTTGGGTGCTCCAACATTTGATGTAGATAGATATTTAGGATGGTTAGATCCTCCTGTATGAAAGGTGCCTTTATTAGTATGTAATAACCTTCTTTGCCCCTTTACACTAATTTTTAATTTGAAGTCTATTTTATTTGACATTAGGATTGCCACTACAGCCTGCTAATGGGGACTATTTGCTTGATAGATTTTTATGCTAGACTTTCACAAAGCAAATCTGGGCAAAGTCAGAATTATTGAAATTATTCCCTATATTCTGTCAGACCACCTGGAGTAAAATTAGAGCTCAATACCAAAAGCCCTATAGAAAATCCTGTAACTGATGGAGACTGAATAACACATTATTGAATCACCAGTAGATTATTGAAGAGATCAGAATGGAAATGCAAATGTTTATGGTATTTAACAAAAATGAGCACACCAAACACCAGCTCCTCTGGGACACAGCAAAGATATTGCTCAGAGGAAAATTTATAGCTCTGAATGCCTACATCAACAAATTGGAAAAATCTCAAAACAACAATTTAATGATGCGCCTTAAGCTCCTTGAAAACAAGCAACAAGCTACCCTCCAATCCAGTAAATGGAAAAATAATTAAATTAGAATTAAATGAATTAGAGTCCATAAAAACATAGAAAGAATCAACAAAAGAGTTGGTTCTTCAAAAAATTAACAAAATTGACAGACTCAGCAAATCTTACTAAAAAAGAGAATATACCCAAATAACAAAATCAGAGATGTGAATGGAAACATCACAACAGAAACAACCTTGATTCAGAACTTTATAAGGGAATACTTCTCTAACCTTTATACTAATAAATTTGAGAATCTGGAAGAAATGGAAGAATTTCTACCATATACTGATATGCCCAAACTAAACCAAGAAGATTTAAACCAACTAAATACACCAATGTCAAGTAATGAAATAGAAATGGCAATAAGAGACCTCCCATACAAGAAAAGCCCAGGACCAGATGGATTCATAGCTGAATTCTATAAGGCCTTCAAAGCAGAACTTACACCAATATTCCTCAAACTCTTCAATGAAATTGAAGGTGAAAGTTCTCTATCAAACTCATTCTACAAAGCCAGCATAATCCTCATCCCAAAACCAGACAGGCACTCATCAAAGAAAGAGAACTACAGACCCATTTCATTGATGAACATCAATACAAAACTTCTGAATGAAATTCTGGCCAATCAACTTCAACAACTCATCATAAAAATTATACACTATGATCAAACGGGATTCATTCCAGGGATGCAAAGATGGTTTAATATATGCAATCAATTAATATAATTCATCACATCAATAGAGGCAAGGACAAGAAGCACATGATCATCTCAATAGATGCAGAAAAAGCATTTGACAAGATCCAACACCCCTTTATGATGAAAGCTCTGGAGAAACTAAGAATCCATGAGAACACTCCTCAATATAATAAAGGCTGTGTAAAACAAACCTACAGCTAGCATTTTACTTAATGAGGAAAAGCCAAAGCCATTTCACCTAAAATCAGAAATGAGACAAGGATGTCCATCCACTCTCTCCACTCTTCAATATAGTGCTGGAATTCCTAAGACAAACATCAAGGAGATCCAAATAGGGAAAGATGAAGTAAAACTCTCCCTCTTTGCAGGTGACATGATCCACAGACTCTACTCCCAAGTTACTTGAGCTGATCCAAAACTTTGGCAAAGTAGCAGGGTATAAAATTAACCCACAAAAATCAACGGCTTTTCTGTATGCTAATAATGAGAAGAGCAAGGCTGAAATTGGGAAAGCAACTCCTTTTGTAATAGCTCCACAAAATACCTAGGAATTACTTAACCAAAAAATGAAGGACTTCTACGATGAAAACTTTAAAAATCTGAAAAAGGAAATTAAAGCAGATCTAAGGAAGTGGAAAAACCTTCCATGCCCCATATTAGAAGAATTAACATTGGGAAAAATTCGCAATATTGCTAAAGGCATCTACAAATTCAATGAAACACCCATCAATATCCCAACATCATTCTTTAATGAAATAGAGGAAGCAATCCAAAAATTAACATGGAATAATAAGAGACCAAGAAGAGCAAAAACAATCCTTAGTAGAAACAACAGTGCTAGAGGAATATCAATGCCAAACGTCAAACTCTATTACAAAGCTATAGTAATCAGAACAGCTTGGTACTGACACAAAAACAGGCCTAAGGAACAATAGAATAGAACTGTGAAGACCCAGGAATGGCCACCTACTCTTCAATAAAGGAGCCAAAGAAAATAAAATGGAAGAAAGACAGCTCCTTTAACAAAGTGTGCTGGCAAAATTAAACCTGTAGACAACTAACGATAGATCCTTATATATCACCCTGCACCAGAGCCAACTCCAAATGGATCAAAGGTCACAAGGTAAAAGCAGAAACCCTGAAAACATTACAGGAAAGAATAGGAGAAACTCTAGGGCTCCTTGGCACAGGTTGAACGTTTCTTAATAAAGACCCAGAAACACAACAAGTCATAGAAAGGTTGGACAAATGGGATTGCATGAAACTGCAGAGCTTCTGCATGGTAAAGGACATAGCTAGCAAGATCAATAGAAAGTCCACGGATTGAGAGAAGATCTTCACTAGTCATAAAACAGACAAGGGTCTCATATCTAAAATATACTTAAAACTCAACAAATTAAATCCCCCAAGGACAAATCCTCAAAGAACCACCAATTAATAAGAGGGCTAAAGACTTAAAGAGAGACTTCTCTGAAGAGGAAATAAGAAAAGCCAATAGACACATAAAAGAAATGCAAGTCAAAACAACATTGAGATTCCACTTCCCTCCAGTTAGAATGACTAGAATCAAGAAATCTAATAACAATAGATTCTAGAGGGGATGTGGCCAAAAGGGAACCCTACTGCATTGTTAGTGGGAATGTAAAGTTGTTCAACCATTTTGGAAAGCAATATGGAGGTTCCTCAAAAGACTCCACATAGAACTCCCCTATAACCAGCAATCCCAATTTTGGGCATTTACCCAAATGCTCACAAACAAGGCCATACTAAAGCTACCAGCCCAACTATGCTTATTGCAGCATTATTTACCATAGCTAAGATATGGAACAAACCCCAATTCCCCTCATTAGATAAATGGATCAAGAAAATGTGGTATATATACTCAATGGAATTTTATGCGTCCATCAGAAAGAATGGCACCACCCCATTCGTAAGGAAATGGAAAGACCTGGAAAAATCATACTAAGTGAAGTAAACCAAACACAAAGACACATAGATCCCATGGTTTCCCTCATTTGTAATAATTAGTATATGTCTAGGATAGTCCTAGCAAATGAGCATAATAGCTCAATAGCTATGTACATATGACCATATAAGATGATGCTAAGTGAAATAAACTCTAAGACATGGAAACAAGAGGTTTTTCTTTGTTGTTTTTTTTCATATACTATGTGATTTCTTTTTTCTTTTGTTTTTTTTCCTATGGTTTATTCCCTGTTGTCACTGTATTTGATTTTGTTACTCTTGGTATTGTATAAATGTTTATCTGAATTAGGGAAGGAAAGGGGAACAACAAAATGTTGAGACAAAGAACAACAGGCTAACCAATGCAACAGCAATACTCACAAGATAAAATGTTGCAAATTAACTGTACAACTTGGGAGGGGAGACTGAAGGGGAGGAAGAGTGGGAGAAAAATGAGGGAGGGGTGACAGGTTTGACAATAAATGTGCTCAACCTTACTTCTGTAACTGTAACCCCTTGTACATCATCTTGACAATAAAATTAAAAATTTTTAAAAAGAAAATATATATCAAATGAGAGAAGGAAAATATAATGGCATTAAGAGAAATTTTATGAAAAGACAGAAAGTAAAATAAAGGACAGATTAAATTTTTGAAAAAACATTTTAAACATGACGTATGCATGTAGTTGTGGTTTTGTAATGTGATTGTACAGTAATGTTAGTAATAAAATACTGAAACAAAGAATTGACCTACATATCTTTTTTTGTTGTTGTTGTTGGTTGTGGGGCCTGAACTCTGGGCCTGGGTGCTGTCCCTCAGCTCTTCAGCTCAAGGCTAGCACTCTACCATTTGAGTCACAACAACACTTCTGGGTTTTCTGCTTATGAGGTGCTGATGAATCAAACCTAGTGCTTCATGCATACATGCAAGCAAACACTTTACCACTGAGCCACCTTCCCAGCCTCGAAATGCATATCCTTTGAGATCCTCCAGAGCCAATCAGTATTTTACCCAATTACCTTCCTGCTTTGAATAACCAGTACTGTAGTAATAATGCAGCACATCTCATTGCAGTAATGTGCCACTTCATCCCCCAATACCCCAATATTAGACTTTCACATTGTTGACACATTTTTTATTGATTATGTTGAGCATGTGTCTATTTTGACAATACAGGTTTTCATTTTCTTTATTCTGAATGAATTTACAGGTTAGAACCTTGGGATGAAATTAGTTTTGGGGAGGTTAAGAATCCTAATAAACTGAAGAATCCTGTTGAAAAAAATCCTTTTGCTTTTCACTCCTCTTATTAAGGTCTCCTATTGTCAAGAAGTCTCTCTAAATAGTCAGGGCATTGTTTTATTTTGACAGCTATCCCCTTTATAGTTTTGTAAACTTGATGAACAGTGTTTCTAACATCTTGTATAGCAGAGTTTCATTCTGTACAATAAGCTGAAGTTTAGTGGCAAGAACATAGTTTGTTTTTATTCTGATGTGCCAACACATAGACTCAAATGTCCATACCTACTTGCTATTCTAGAAAGCGTTCTCCAGATAAGGACAATGTTATAGTACATTTTCCCCCAGAAGGCAATGAAAAATGTGATAAAGATTGAGTAGGCCCAAAATTCAACACAATACCTATCAAAATTCCACCCTCATTCTTCAAGGAAATAGAAGAGGCAATCCAAAAATTCATATGGATCAATAAAAGACCCCGAATAGCAAAAACGCTCCTCAATGGAAAGAACACTGATGGAGGAATATCAATACCAAATTTCAAACTCTACTATAAAGCCATAGTAATCAAGACAGCTTGGTATTGGCATAAGAACAGACCTCAGGACCAATGGAATAGAATTGAAAACCCAGAAATGAACCTACAGACCTATAGCCATCTAATCTTCGATAAGGGAGCTAAAACAATAGAATGGAAGACAGACAGCCTCTTCAGTAAATGGTGCTGGCAAAACTGGTTAACTACATGTAGAAAACTAAAGCTAGATCCTTATATATCACCCTGCACCAGAATCAACTCCAAATGGATCAAAGACCTTGAACTCAAAGCAGACACTCTGAAAACATTACAGGATGGAATAGGAGAAACCCTGGGTCTCCTTGGCTCAGGCCGAAATTTTCTGAATAGAGACCCGGAAACACAACAAATCAAAGAAAGGTTGGACAAATGGGATTGTATAAGGTTGCAGAGCTTCTGCAGGGCAAATGACATAGCTAGCAAGATCAATAGAAAGCCCACGGACTGGGAGAAGATCTTTACTAGCCATACAACGGACAAGGGTCTCATATCTAAAATATACTTGGAACTCAAAAAATTAAACCCCCCAACAACAAATCCTCAAAGAAACAACTGCCCAATAAGTAAGTGGGCGAAAGACTTAAAGAGAAGCTTCTCTGAAGAAGAAAGAGGGATGGCCAATAGACACATGAAGAAATGTTCAACATCCCTAGCCATAAAAGAAATGCAAATCAAAACAACATTGAGATATCACCTCACTCCAGTTAGAACAGCAAAAATCAAGACCTCTAAGAACAACAGATGCTGGAGGGGATGTGGACAGAAAGGAACCTTACTTCATTGTTGGTGGGAATGTAAACTTGTTCAACCACTTTGGAAAGCAGTATGGAGGTTCCTCAAAAGACTCCACATAGAGCTCCCCAATGACCCAGCAATCCCACTTTTGGGCATTTACCCAAATGATCACAAACAAGGCCACACTAAAGCTACCAGCACAACTATGTTTATTGCAGCATTATTTACCATAGCTAAGATATGGAACCAACCCAGATGCCCCTCAGTAGATGAATGGATCAAGAAGATGTGGTATATATACACAATGGAATTCTATGCCTCCATCAGAAAGAATGACATTGCCCCATTTGTTAGGAAATGGAAAGGCTTGGAAAAAATTATATTAAGTGAAGTAAGCCAGGCCCAAAGAAACATAGGTCCCATGGTTTCCCTTATTTGCAATATCTAGTATAGGTATGAGTCAAGCGGAAAAAGTCAGATAATGTGATGTTAGGAAAACGAAACCTCAAATATGTATTTTAATGTTTTTGTTTCTTTCATGCATGTGTTTCTAACGCATTTATAAGATTATTTCTTTGTTGCTTTGTATGTCCCTCCCCCACAGTGTAACCCCCGCTTTCACTATATTTGATGTCAGTATAACATGTGGAGGAGATGGGGACCAACAAGTCGTTTAAGGATTCAGGTGGACCTGTTGCAACAATGAGAAGTACAAAATGTCATGTCAAAACCAGCTTTACAATGTCGGGGGGTGGGAGGGGGGGTATCATTGGGTGGGGGGGAGGGGGGTGGCTGGGAAGGGAGGTGAAGGGTAAACAAAGGAGGAGGCTGCAATGCTTGGTAAGAAATGTATGCATTATCCTGCCCATGTAATTGTAACCCCTCTGTACAGTATGTTCTCAAATAAAATAGAATAAAATTAAAAAAAAAAAAAAAAGATTGAGTAGGCCCAGAAAAGCTATGCTTTTTTTCTTCAATAAGATATGTCTTGAACTCTGTGAGCTGAATTGTGATATATTGATGCACTTCAAGAGAAACATATTCACCTAAAATTTATTTTCCCCTGCTTTAAAATAATATAAGAACTCTAAATTTTTTTCATTAGTTTATTCTCAGATTTATAATTAGGAATCAGTTGAGGTTAGACACTACATAAGAAGTCCTAGGAAGTAGGCTTATTGTTTTTGTTCTGACAGTAGTGGGATTTGAACACAGAATTTCATACTTGGCAGGCATTCTGCCATTCTCAGCCCTTTTGGCTTCATTTTTTCTGGTAGGCATTAATAGGTCTTCTGATTTTGTTTTTTTTTGGGCCTTCCTAGAACTTCGATCTTCCTCTATGAGCCTAGTACCTTGGCATTGCAGTAATTGGGATCACAGACGTATGCCATTATGCTCAGCCCGTTGTTGAGATAAGGGTCTCACTAACTTTTTGCTTAATTCCTACCTTGAACTGTTCTATACACTAATGTCTTCTTCCCAAATAGCTGGGATGACAGGCAAGTGCCTCAGTGAGTGGTAGGAATTAGGTTTTCTTGATAGTAGGATAGAGCACGATGTAATGACACTTTTATCAGAAATCTCTTGATATCAGAAATAATTGGCTGATGAAAAATACCTTAAAAAATTCTGTCTATTCACTATGGTGGAAATAAAAACTGCCAAAATTGCAATTTCATAAGATGACTTGTTTTTTGGCAATAAATAATTGAAACACTGTCAAATAAGTGGAAGAACTGAGTCATATCCTCAGGTCTTGGGGACTGATGCTCATGCATCTTTCCATGTTACCTTGAAGGGGCACAGTGACAAAGAAATAGCAAAGTGGTTTTAGCCAACTGAGTAAGATGGAAGCAAGGGAGAAGAAAGGAAATGATGACTGTTGCCAAGGAAAAAATACACAAATATTTCCACATTCTTTTTCTCAAAACTCTGCACCTTCCTTCCCTTCTTGGAAATGTTGGGTAGAAAACTGTTTGCTCTTCAGAAGTTCTTCATGACTGTGGTTTGGAATTTTGTTTCTGTCCAATGGTCTTACATGCTCCTCTAATGACTTCTAACATCTGAGACACTCTAAAGAGATTTGGCTTTCCTCATATTCTGTGGACCGATAAAGCTTCACCATAATAACATTCCACCTTGAAAGAAATGATCAAGCTCTCAAAGCATGTAATACCCTAAAGTATTCATAAGAATCTTTAAAAAGCACCTTACTACTCCAAAGTGAGAAAAATATCTCAATAATTTCAGAGAATAACTTGAACTTTAGATAAAGACTACATTCAATGCTATTCCTGTTAAGGTTTTGTGTAAGAGTTCAACATGGAGATAAAAAAAAATCCTTGAGATCAGACAGCCACAGGCAGGTGCTACCAGAGTCCCAGAGACACATGGGGCTGCCTGCAGATCACCCATGCAGAGGCCGCCTGAGGTACTGGTTTGCAGACCCACTGATCGCCACAAACAGAGAAACCTACCAGCTGGGAGTCTCCACAAAGATCCTACCCCTACCCCTCACTCTCCATCCGAGCAGAGATTGTCCATCTCGCCAAAGCCGCCAGGCACCAGCAGCGTGACAAAGGGAGCTGTCTGCAGATAGCGCAGAAGCCACCTGAGGTACCGGTGTCAGACCCGCCGATTGCGATTGTCCAGCTGGGGCTGCTGGGGTCCCAGAGACACAGGGGGCTGCCTGCAGATAACTCGTGCAGAAGCCACCTGAGCATGGACACTGTGGACCTGACAGCTTCGACAGAGGCAGAGACAGAAGAGAATCACACAGAGCCACCACCACTCAGCCCAGCCCGCAACCACCCCAACTGAACTCGGATTGCAACAGCAACTGACGACCTACACCACACAGAAACAACTAGCTCCAGGGTGAGTACCCCACAGGGGACAGTGGATCCCTCAAGGGAGACCAGGGCTGGAGGGAATCCCCAGACCCTGACCCAGACTCCCTACCCCAACGCCCGGACCACAGGACCCGCTAAAACTGGGAACTGTTTGAGAGCTCCACCAGCCCGTGGAGCACACTCCGCTGGCCAGGCTAGAGCAAGAGCGCCCCTGGAAGGGAGCTTAAATGCCCAAGCCAGGAGCAGTGCCCCTGGGTCAAGACAACCAACAGTAGAAGAAATTTGAACTGTGTACCCCAGGCTGCATAACCTAGGTGGTATACACAGCAGCACAGGCCCAACCGGTGTGCCCCAGGCTAGTGGCTGGGACCAGGCCTGGGGATCCAGCGCCTGAACAACACAACCAACTCCTCCCAACTGAAATCAAAAGCTAAGCATATGCCTCAGCAGAGGGGAGAAAAACAGGGAACTGCACCCCCAGGGAAGCACGCCTCTGACAACAAAAGACCTGGAGGCTCAGGACAAGAGAAGCCCAAACCTCACCAAAACCCGACCCATATACTCTAGGCTGGGAATTGAGCAACACAGGCTGCCAGCACCTGATAGTAGGCAGGAGCTCAGGCTGATAAGGTGGCTCAGCAGTAGAGTGATAGTCTTGGATGCATGAGGCCCTGGATCTGATTCCTCAGCATCACATAAGCAGAAAGGTGCTGTGGCTCAAATGGTAGGGTGCCAGCCTTGAGCTGAAGAGCTGAGGGACAGCACCCAAACCTAGAGTTCAAGCCCACAACCAGCCCCACCCCAAACAAACAAACAAACAAACAAACAAACAAAAACATCAGGAGCCCATAGCAGACTCCAGCATCTGGGAGAGTGCATCCAGAGCATCCGATCTTGCCAAAAGCACCCGTAGGAGCAAACATGAGCAGTCTAGGCTGCTCAACCCTTCCAAAGGCGGGAATTGCCAGCAATCTACAGCAGAGAGCCGAGAATCCTATGTAGGTCAGACCAGCAGCTGGAGGTAGGCCCCCAACAGAACCCAGATCAGGCACAGACTCTCTCTACCAATACAGAATCAGCAACCAAGCAAAGACAGACACACCAAAACAGAATTGCAGATTAGTCTCATGAACCCCCATGCGAAAATCACAGAGAAAACTTACAAGGTTTATCACCACCCAGGATAGCAAGCTATCCTCAATAGCCAGCAGCCATGCAAGGGAGAGCCCCAGTGGGATCAAAGAGGGAATGGAAGACAAAAGCAACACCCAAGGGTTGCTGGAGGCAATGACTTAAGAAATAAAGCGAGAAATAGATCAGAAATTGAAAGAGCACAAGGATGAACTATCAAGAGGTACAGGATATCAAACAGGAGATGCATGCAAAAATAGAGGCTGCACAAACCTCAGTAAGAAGTGAGATAAATGCCAAATTAGAAGTAGCACATACCTCATTAAGAGGTGAGATCAGTACTTTGAGAACCAACATTGAATCCATAAAGGAATCCATTTCCTCCATGCAAACCACAATAGAAGCCATGGTCAACAGAGCGAACGAAATGGAATATAGAGTGTCAGATACAGAAGACAGAATACACCAACTGGACCAAAAAGTGACAGATATGGAAAAAGCACTCAAATTAAGCCAAAGGGAAATTCAAGAGCAAGCAGATAATGCCAAGAAATTTAACCTTCGTATAATTGGAGTGGACAAAGGTGAGGCATATCAAAGCAAGGGAATGCAACAACTATTCAACAAGATAATCAGTGAAAATTTTCCCCACCTCAAAAAAGAACATCTTAACTACATAACAGAAGCATATAGAACACCCAACAAGCAAGATCCCAGGAAAAACACTTCTAGACACATTATAGTAAAAATGATAGATCTGAATAATAAGGAAACAATCTTGCATGCAGCAAAAATGAAGAAGGAGCTATACTACAATGGGATGTCTCCACACAAACACTGAATGCAAGACTGGGAAAGTACCATACGAGCCCTGAGAGCCAATACCTGACAACCCAGACTGATATACCCGGCAAAGCTAGCATTCACATTCGATGGAGAGCTGAACATTTTTAATAGCAAAGAAAAACTAAATGAATACATAAACATTAGGCCAGCATTACAAAGAATACTAAGAAGGGGGACACAACCTGAAGAAAGCAACCAGGAACTGGGACCTGCACCCAGACAGGCATTACTCAAACTCTAACTGAGCAAGCACAGGAGGAAAGGAAAGAAGAAAAACTTAGGAAAACGGAATGACAGGGACAACAATGCATCTCTCTATACTTTCTCTTAATATTAATGGGCTTAATTCGCCAATCAAAAGAAAAAGAACTGCAGATTGGATCAGAAAACATGACCCATCCATCTGTTGCCTTTAGGAGACCCACCTCTCAGCCAAACATACAAACAACTTCAGAGTGAAGGGTTGGAAAAGGATCTACCAATCAAATGCCCCCAGTAAGAAAGCAGGTGTAGCTATCCCGTATTTGACAAAAAAACTTTTCATTAAAATCACTACAGAAAGACAAGGAAGGACACTACATATTAATACAGGGAACAATCCAAGAGGAGGATATTACCATCATCAACTTATATGCCCCAAATATTGGTGCACCCAGATATGTTAAACAAATACTCTCAAACTTACAGAATAAAATAGATCCCAATACGATAATACTAGGAGACTTTAACACACCACTCTCACCAAAGGACAGGTCTACCAACCAGAGGATTGGCAAAGAAGCTACTGAATTAAGTGAGGCCATACTTCAAGCGGAATTAACTCACATCTACCGAGTATTTCACCCTAAAACAACACAGTACACATTCTTCTCAGCAGCTCATGGAACTTTCTCTAAAATAGACCATATCATAGTTCATGCAGGGAACTTAAACAAATACAAATGGATCGACATAATCCCCTGTATCCTATCTGACCACAATGGAATCAAACTAGTTCTCAATAACAAAGCATACTGCAGAAATTTCTCTAATACATGGAAATTGAACAGCACACTCCTTAGCAATGCCTGGGTAACGGAAGAGATCAGAGAAGAAATAAAACATTTCCCAAAACTCAATGAAAATGAAAACACCTCGCAAAGAAACTTGTGGGACATAGCAAAGCAGTTCTGAGGGGCAAATTTCTTGCCCTCAGAGCCCACATCAAGAGAATGGAGACAGACCAAGTAACTAATCTCATGTTGCAATTAAAACAGCTAGAAAAACAAGAAAAAATGGAACCTAAAGTTACTAGACGAAGCCAGATAACCAAATTAAGAGCAGAGATAAACCAATTAGGAAATCAGAAAATTATAGCCAAAATTAACCAAACAAAAAACTGGTTCTTTGAAAAAATAAGCAAAATTGATGGCCCGTTGGCAAGATTAATTAAAAAAAAAAGAGAGGAAACCCATATTAACAGGATTAGGGATGCCACGGGAAAAATCACAACATGTATGCAAGATATCCAAACAATCCTAATGGACTACTTTCAAAAGTTATACTCTCTAAAGGAAGAAAACCTGGCAGAAATGGATGCATTTTTAGGGAAATACAAGTTGCCCAAACTGAGCAAAGAAGAAGTAAACCAATTAAATAAGCCAATATCCTACAACGAGATACAGGAAGCTATCAAAAGTCTTCCAACATAAAAAAGCTCAGGACCAGATGGATTCACAGCAGAATTCTATAAGACCTTTAAAGAAGAACTAATACCCATACTCCTCAAGCTCTTCAGAGAAACAGAGAAGGAGGGAGCTATCCCAACCTCATTCTACGAAGCCAATATCACACTCATCCCCAAACCAGGCAAAGACCCAACCAAAAAGGAGAATTACAGGCCAATTTCCTTGATGAACACAGATGCAAAGATCCTTAACAAGATTCTAGCTAACAGAATCCAGAAACACACACAAAAAATCATACACTATAACCAGGTAGGCTTCATCCCAGAGATGCAGGGATGGTTTAACATACGTAAGTCAATAAATGTAATCCAATACATCAACAGAGCCAAGGTCAAGAATCACATGATTATCGCCACAGATGCAGAAAAGGCCTTTGATAAAATTCAACATTCATTCATGCTAAAAGCTCTGGAGAAAATAGGAATAGAAGGAACATTTCTTAAAACAATAAAAGCCATTTATGACAGACCAATAGCCAATATTATACTTAATGGGAAAAGCTACAACCAATTCTCCTAAAATCAGGAACAAGGCAAGGATGCCCACTGTCTCCACTCCTCTTCAATATAGTCCTGGAACCCTTAGCCGGGGCAATAAGGCAAGAAAAAGACATTAAAGGGATCCGCATAGGGAAAGAAGAAGTTAAACTATCCTTTTTTCCAGAAGACATGATACTATACCTTCACGATCCCAAAAACTCCATCCCCAAACTCTTAGAAATCATAAATCACTTCAGCAAAGTAGCAGGATACAAAATAAACCCACAAAAATCAGTTGCCTTCCTGTACACTGACAATGTACAAGAAGAGAAGGAAATAAAGGGAGCAACCCCATTCACAATAACCTCCCAAAAAATAAAATATTTAGGAATTAACCTAACCAAAGATGTAAAAGAACTATTTAATGAAAACTATAAAAAGTTAAAGAAAGAAATTGCAGAAGACACTAGGAAATGGAAAGACCCCCCATGCTCTTGGATAGGCCGACTTAATATAGTAAAGATGGTAATACTTCCAAAATTAATATACAAATTCAATGCAATTCCTATTAAAATCCCAATGACGTACATCACTAAAATACAGAAAACAGTCCAAAAATTCATATGGAACAACAAAAGACCTAGAATAGCCAAAACAATTCTAGGGAATAAAGACAACATTGGAGGGATATCCATGCCGATCTTCAAAGTCTACTACAGAGCTGTAATAACAAAGACAGCATGCTAGTGGCACAAAAACAGACCCGAAGACCAATGGAAAGGAATAGAAGATCCAGAAATAAATCCACAGGCCTACAGCCAGCTGATATTCGACAAAGGAGCGAAAGACATACAATGGCAGAAACATAGCCTCTTCAACCACTGGTTCTGGGAAAACTGGGCGGCCACATGCAGAAAACTAAAAGTGGACCCCAGCCTATCACCATGCACCAACATCAACTCAAAATGGATTAAAGACCTTAACATTAAACCTGAATCTCTGAACGTACTGCAGGACAGAGTAGGAGAGACACTTGAACTAATAGGCACAGGAAGGAACTTCCTGAACAGAGTCCCAGGGTCACAACAAATTGGAGAGAGACTCGACAAATGGGACTACCTTAAAATAAAAAGCTTCTGCACAGCTAAATCTATCACAGCCAAGCTAGAAAGACAACCAACTAATTGGGAAAAAATATTTACCAGCAATATATCAGACAAGGGGTTAACATCCAGTATATACAGGGAACTCAAGAAACTAATCCCTCCCAAACCTAACAAACCAATTACTAAATGGGCAAGGGAACTAAAGAGGGACTTCTCAGATGAAGAAATAAAAATGGCAAAGAAACACATGAGAAAATGTTCATCATCCCTGGTAGTGAAGGAAATGCAAATAAAGACAACTCTGAGATACCACCTTACCCCAGTCAGAATGTCCCACATCCACAAATCAGCCAACGACAAATGCTGGAGGGGAGGTGGAGAAAGAGGAACCCTATTACACGGCTGGTAGGAATGTACACTTATACAACCACTTTGGAAAGCAGTCTGGAGGGTCCTTAGAAAGCTAAAGATTGACCTCCCTTACCACTTCTAGGCATCTACCCTGAACAACAGGAACCAATATACTAGGACACGTGCACCTCCATGTTTATTGCAGCACTGTTCACAATAGCTAGGATATGGAAACAACCCAGATGCCCCACCACAGATGAATGGATCCAAAAATTGTGGTATCTATACACAATGGAATATTATGCAGCCATAAGAAATGACAAAATAATGGCATTTTCAGGGAAATGGATGGAGCTAGAAGGAATCATGTTGAGAGAGGTAAGCCAAGAGCAAATAGACAAATGTACATGGTCTCCCTGATAAGTGGATGCTAAATCCAAAATGTTATGTGATATGACAAAATTAACAGGACTTAAGAAACAAAGAACTCCCACTCATCTGGTTGAACCACTACTAAATATCCCCATGCTGCGGATCACATGTATGGTGTATATGTGTACACCGTTATATATTATAGACTGTAATAGACAATTTGCTCCAGGAAAGTTAGAATGAACTTGTGACTTTAAATGAGCATCATTATACCATAATACTGTGAAATTTGGGAAATTATGTAATCACTTAATCACAATTAAAAAAAAAAGAACCTCGGAGAAGGTAGGGAGGGAAGGGATGGTAGGGGGAATACAATGGAGGGTGTAACAATGCTCAATGGGAAGTGTACTCATTACCTTGCTCATGTAACTGAAGCCCTCTGTAAAGTATCTTTATAATAAAAAATTTTTTAAAAAGACAGGAAAAGAGGCCTGTAAGAAGCCTTTACCTGAGACTTAAAACCTGAAGAATTATGCAAAATAAATTGTTGCAGAAGAAAAAAAAATCGGACCGCCAGTAATGTGAATATAAGTTATACCATAAATCTATGGTGGAATTGCATGCAGTCCCCCATGAATTGTTCTATTCTGAGCCCTCCTAATCTTACATATACTTTTTTGTATGAGATTACCAACTTTAATTTCTTAACACTTAACCTAATTTCTGAGCCCTGACCCCTCTGTGATGATGATGGTCAATGTTCAAAACACATTATCTTACTTCAAAATGTCCTTTTCTAAAACAATCCCATTCACAATAACCTTAAAAATTGAATGCATAGGAATAACCCCAACAAAGGGGTGAAGACCAATTTCATTATGACTTACTATTGTGAAAATGAATATACGAAAAGCAATGTACAGATTCAATGCAATCCCAATCAAATCTCACTGTTTATCCTCACAAAAAGTAGAAAAAATGGTAAAATTCACATGGAAACAAGTGATCCTATGTGCCCAAAGCAATTCCAAGCAAGAAGACCAATACTGGAAGTATCACAATGCTTGACTTCAAGTTATATTACATGGCAATAGTAGTAAAATTAGTATGTACTACTAACAAAATTCATGAAGACCAGTGGGCGGCAGGGTGTGGGGGGGGGGGGGCTGAATAAGCCTATGTAGGTACAGTCATTTGATTTTTGACAAAGGCACCAAAAACATACTTGGAAGAAAAGACAATGTCTTTAACAAATGGTGCTGACAAAGCTGGATAACTACCTATAGAAAAATGAAGACACACAGCTTACCTCTTATTCTATGCAAAAATTAATTCAGAATGGAAGTTTTGAAACTTCTAAAGGAAAGTAAAGGAAAACTCTTGAAGATACAAGTATAAGTAACGCCTTTTTTTTTTTTTCTTTTTTTTTGGGTCCGGTCGTGGGGCTTGAACTCTGAGCCTGGGTGCTGTCCCTCAGCTCTTCAGCTCAAGGCTAGCACTCTACCACTCAAGCCACAGCGCCACTTCCGGCTTTTTTCTTTTTGCTTATGTGGTGCTGAGGAACCAAACCCAGGGCCTCCGGCTTGCAAGGCAAGCACTCTACCACTGAGCCACCTTCCCAGCCCTAAGTAACGCCTTTTATAATACAATTCCAGTTATTTCTGAATAGAAAATATGAGCAAGCATTGATAAATTAGTTTGTATCAAATTTAAGAGCTTCTGAACATCAACCTAAAGAAGTAGATAAACTATTTACCAGCTAGTCTTCTAATAAAGAACTAATAACTTTCATAATTGAAAGAGAAAAAAATCTACCATAAGAACACCAAAAACCATGAAGAATAGTTATGCTGGAAATATTAATTTAACAGTTTTTTCCCCCCAAGTTTGGAATGTATCATTCCTGGTGAAAGTTCTATTGTTGTTCTTTTTTTTTTTTTGGTCAGTCCTCAGGCTTGAACTTAGGGCTCTAGGCACTGCCCCTGAACCTTTTTGTGTTCTAGGCAAGCACTCTAACACTTGAGCCCTAGCTTCACTTCTGACCTATTCTGAATAGTTTATTAGGGATAAGAGTCTCACTGCCTATATCACCCTGCACCAGAATCAACTCCAAATGGATCAAAGACCTTGAACTCAAAGCAGACACTCTGAAAACATTACAGGATGGAATAGGAGAAACCCTGGGTCTCCTTGGCTCAGGCCGAAATTTTCTGAATAGAGACCCGGAAACACAACAAATCAAAGAAAGGTTGGACAAATGGGATTGTATAAGGTTGCAGAGCTTCTGCAGGGCAAATGACATAGCTAGCAAGATCAATAGAAAGCCCACAGACTGGGAGAAGATCTTTACTAGCCATACAACGGACAAGGGTCTCATATCTAAAATATACTTGGAACTCAAAAAATTAAACCCCCCAACAACAAATCCTCAAAGAAACAACTGCCCAATAAGTAAGTGGGCGAAAGACTTAAAGAGAAGCTTCTCTGAAGAAGAAAGAGGGATGGCCAATAGACACATGAAGAAATGTTCAACATCCCTAGCCATAAAAGAAATGCAAATCAAAACAACATTGAGATATCACCTCACTCCAGTTAGAACAGCAAAAATCAAGACCTCTAAGAACAACAGATGCTGGAGGGGATGTGGACAGAAAGGAACCTTACTTCATTGTTGGTGGGAATGTAAACTTGTTCAACCACTTTGGAAAGCAGTATGGAGGTTCCTCAAAAGACTCCACATAGAGCTCCCCAATGACCCAGCAATCCCACTTTTGGGCATTTACCCAAATGATCACAAACAAGGCCACACTAAAGCTACCAGCACAACTATGTTTATTGCAGCATTATTTACCATAGCTAAGATATGGAACCAACCCAGATGCCCCTCAGTAGATGAATGGATCAAGAAGATGTGGTATATATACACAATGGAATTCTATGCCTCCATCAGAAAGAATGACATTTCCCCATTTGTTAGGAAATGGAAAGGCTTGGAAAAAATTATATTAAGTGAAGTAAGCCAGGCCCAAAGAAACATAGGTCCCATGGTTTCCCTTATTTGCAATATCTAGTATAGGTATGAGTCAAGCGGAAAAAGTCAGATAATGTGATGTTAGGAAAACGAAACCTCAAATATGTATTTTAATGTTTTTGTTTCTTTCATGCATGTGTTTCTAACGCATTTATAATATTATCTCTTTGTTGCTTTGTATGTCCCTCCCCCACAGTGTAACCCCCGCTTTCACTATATTTGATGTCAGTATAACATGTGGAGGAGATGGGGACAAACAAGTCGTTTAAGGATTCAGGTGGACCTGTTGCAACAATGAGAAGTACAAAATGTCATGTCAAAACCAGCTTTACAATGTCGGGGGGGGGGGGAGGGGGGGGTATGATTGGGTGGGAGGGAGGGGGGAGGCTGGGAAGGGAGGTGAAGGGTAAACAAAGGAGGAGGCTGCAATGCTTGGTAAGAAATGTATGCATTATCCTGCCCATGTAATTGTAACCCCTCTGTACAGTATGTTCTCAAATAAAATAAAATTAAATTTAAAAAAAAAAAAATAAAATATACTTGGAACTCAAAAAATTAAACCCCCCAACAACAAATCCTCAAAGAAACAACTGCCCAATAAGTAAGTGGGCGAAAGACTTAAAGAGAAGCTTCTCTGAAGAAGAAAGAAGGATGGCCAATAGACATATGAAGAAATGTTCAACATCCCTAGCCATAAAAGAAATGCAAATCAAAACAACATTGAGATATCACCTCACTCCAGTTAGAACAGCAAAAATCAAGACCTCTAAGAACAACAGATGCTGGAGGGGATGTGGACAGAAAGGAACCTTACTTCATTGTTGGTGGGAATGTAAACTTGTTCAACCACTTTGGAAAGCAGTATGGAGGTTCCTCAAAAGACTTCACATAGAACTCCCCTATGACCCAGCAATCCCACTTTTGGGCATTTACCCTAATGTTTACAAAAAAGACCACACTAAAGCTACCAGCACAACTATGTTTATTGCAGCATTATTTACCATAGCTAAGATATGGAACCAACCCAGATGCCCCTCAGTAGATGAATGGATCAAGAAAATGTGGTATATATACACAATGGAATTCTATGCCTCCATCAGAAAGAATGACATTGCCCCATTTGTTAGGAAATGGAAAGGCTTGGAAAAAATTATATTAAGTGAAGTAAGCCAAGCCCAAAGAAACATAGGTCCCATGGTTTCCCTTATTTGCAATATCTAGTATAGGTATGAGTCAAGCGGAAAAAGTCAGATAATGTGATGTTAGGAAAACGAACCCTCAAATATGTATTTTAATGTTTTTGTTTCTTTCATGCATGTGTTTCTAACGCATTTATAAGATTATTTCTTTGTTGCATTGTATGTCCCTCCCCCACAGTGTAACCACCGCTTTCACTATATTTGATGTCAGTATAACATGTGGAGGAGACAGGGACAAACAAGTCGTTTAAGGATTCAGGTGGACCTGTTGCAACAATGAGAAGTACAAAATGTCATGTCAAAACCAGCTTTACAATGTCGGTGTGGGAGGTAAGGGGGGTATGATTGGGTGGGGGAGAGAGGGGAGGCTGGGAAGGGAGGTGAAGGGTAAACAAAGGAGGAGGCTGCAATGCTTGGTAAGAAATGTATGCATTATCCTGCCCATGTAATTGTAACCCCTTTGTACAGTATGTTCACAATAAAATAAAATAAAATTAAAAAAAAAAAAAAAAAGAGTCTCACAGCCTTTCCTGGCTGGGTTTGCTTCGAACTGAGATCCTCAGATCTCATGCTCCTGAGTAGCTAGGATTATAGGTATGGGCCATCAATATCTGATTAGTCCTGCTGTTATTCTAATGGGCTTTCCTTTTAATGTAAATTATTGCTTCTCTCTTAAAGCTTTTAGTAATTTTTTTCTGTATATTTACTGTTTTAACTATTGTACATGTATATAGTTTCTTTTCTTGTCACTTTAGTGTTCCAAAAGTTTCCTGTAGCTGGATGGCCCTTTGATAGGACGGAGGAAATATGTTTACTAGCCCTCTAACTTGCATCTCTTCTCCTTCTGATTCATAGGTTCAGTTCAGACAAGTTCAGTGTTCCATTTGCATTTCTTAGTATACTTTTTTCAATATTCATTTTTAACTGTAATATTTTAAATTATTTTAATGTAGTTGTATAAATGGGTTTTAATTCAACATTAGATTTTTTTCTGATTGATTCAATTACTCTTTTTTCAGTCCCTTATACTCTATTTTCATTCCTTCCATCCTATTGACAAGGCTTTCAATTGCATTTTACATGGGTTATTGATCTTTAAGGTTCTAGGATTTCAATTTTACTTTCAGCAATTTTTATATATTTATTTCATTCCTTCTCATACACTGCATTGTATTTCTTTATTTCACTCAGTTGTTTATTTGAATTCTCTTTAAATCCATTTAACAATTGATTGTTGTTTTCTTTAAATTCAATCATGTGCTTTTATGCATGTCTCCTTTCATTTCCTTAACCATTGTTACCATTTTTTTGGGGTGTTCTTCTTCGAAAATTTACCAATTTTATGATCATTTAAGTCCTTTATTGTGGAATTACTTGTATTTGGAATTACTTATATTTGCCTTTTTTACATTGTTTCTGCACATGGACATATACTTGAGACAAAGTCATTGCTCAGAAGTTCATCTATAGTCTTCCAGATAAAATCATTTCACCAGGAAGGGCAAGGTAGCCACTGGTTTGAAGTGCTATTTATCACCACTGGACTGGAGGGATGGTTCACTAGATAAATATCCACCAGATCCCAGTCCTGATCCCCTGACTTCTCCGATCAAGGCAAACTCCCAGACCCTTTTGTAAAAGGGTTAGTTGCCTGCTTATGGACTCTTTTTTTTTTTTTTTAACTACAGAAGCAAGCTTTCTTTGTTTACGGGCATGTTGGCGGGGCTGGAGGGCAGAGTTGGTACTGGGGTTTGAAATCAGGGCCTCAACTCTTGCTTGGCATTCTCGTTCATTACATTCTACTACTTGAGTAATGTCTCCAGTCCAGCATTTTGCTAGCTAATTGGAGATGCAGTTGTTTGAACTTTTCTTTCCCAGATTGCTTTAAACCACATTTCTCAGATCTTGGTCCCTTGGATTATAGGCATGAGCCACTCACTGGTGCACAGCCCTGGAAGCCAGTTTTGATTGCAAAGGAAAACTTGGTTCAAAAAGAATTGTATTCATTACTCCATTACCTAATTTTTGTAACTATAACCCTTCTATATATCAACTCTACAAAACACACATAAACACACAAATGAAAACTTAATAGCTTATGGGCTAAGCAGTTTCCCACTTGCTCCACCCATCACTACTTCTGTCTGTGCTAGCCTTGGGTGATCCATATGCATCAGAATGCTATGGGGAGCAAATGGCACACTGACAGACGGGGATTTGAGGAAATTAGTCGCCAAGCCTGTTGCTCTTAATTCTTTTTTATTTTTGCATTATTGCAAGAGTTCATTTTAGTATAACAAGGTTAAAATAGGCAGAAGAAAGGAAAACATTTCTTGATCTGTATGCAGGAAATGAGAGACTCCTGCTAGTCTCCATTCTATTTTTTTATTGATAAGTTTTTTTAAATTGTAAAAATACCATACAGAGGGGTTACAATTACATGAGCAAGGTAATGAGTACATTTCTTATCAAGCATTGTTGCCTCCTCCTTAGTTTCCTTTTACCATCCCTGCCCTCCCAACTCTAACCCCGCCCCCCCTTTCCGCCAAAGTTGTAAAGTTCATTTTTCTATGTAACATCTTGTACATCTCATTGTTGCAATGGGTCCACCTGTATCCTTATTTAAAAAATTTGCTTTTTCCCTTCCTCTCCCCAAATTATACCAACATCATATACAGTGAAAACAGGGATTATACCATGGGGGAGGGAAATACAAAGCAACAGAAAAAATCATCTTATAAATATGTTAGAAACAATAGCAAGAAAGAAAAACCATTTGAGTACTTATCTTGGGGTTCATTTTGCCTAACTTGAACTTATCTGACCGTTTCTGCTTGTCTCAGAAATATACTAGTTTTTGCAAATAAGGGAAACTATGAGACCTATGTTTCTTTGGGCCTGGCTTACTTCACTTAATATAATTTTTTCCAAGTCTTTCCATTTCCTAACAAATGGGGCAATGTCATTCTTTCTGATGGAGGCATAAAATTCCATTGTGTATATATATCACATTTTCTTGATCCATTCATCTACTGAGGGGCATCTGGGTTGGTTCCATTTCTTAGCTATGGTAAATAATGCTGCAATAGACATAGTTGTGCTGGTAGCTTTAGTATGGTCTTGTTTGTGATCATTCGGGTAAATGCCCAAAAGTGGGATTGCTGGGTCATAGAGGAGCTCTGGCCTTGTCCATCATTTCATTCCCTTCACAGAGGAGAAAGCTGTGGTATCACACGATGTAGAAGCTCCTTGCACAGACTTACCTAACAAACAACAAACAAAGCCAGAAGGCAAACTCTGGAGGCCAAAGAGTAAGCCAGTGAGGTGCTCTGTCTCCAGCTTAGCCTCAGGCAATGAATCTCTTTCTATCCTTGATGAAGATAACGGCTCTCTTCCACCAGCTTAGGTAGGCAGGTATTCTAATACTAGGCATAAGTATTCCTTATTTTAAGGCCCCAGAATATCTGTCTCAACAATAGGCCCTCCCGTGCCAGGTGCTGGTGGCTCACGCCTGTAATCCTAGCTACTCAGGAGACTGAGATCTGAGGATTGTAGTTCAAAGCCAGCCCGGGCAGGAAAGTCCCTGAAAATCTTTATTTTTTTATTGTTTTATTTTATTTTATTTTTTATTGTGAAAATACTGTACAGAGGGGTTACAATTACATGGGCAAGACAGTGAGTACATTTCTTATCAAGCATTGTAGCCTCCTCCTTTGTTTTCCTTGAAAATCTTATCTCCAATAAACCTGCAGAAAACAGGAAGTGGCACTGTAGCTCAAGTAGTTGAGCACTAGCCTTGAGCTGAAGAGCTGAGGGACAGAGTTCCAGCCAAGTTCAAGCCCCTTGACCGACAAAAAACAAAACAAAACAAAACAATAAGCCCTCTCTCGAAGGCGGTTTTTAATCAGACCTAATAGTCTTTGAATTGGTAGGTGTATTCCTACCAATTTTTTATTGCATGTATGTTTGTGCTTGTTTCTACTACAGTAGTTTGTTTGCAATTTACTATAGTTGTTTTGCTATATTTGCTGAATCAATTGTACATTCTTATTCTCGAATAGTTATTTTTGATATTATACTGAAAAATTCCTTCAATAAATAATGAGTCATGCATGCAAGCTCAGGTTTCGAATCCCAGCTGTTGGGGAGACAGAGAAACATTATAGTTTAAGGTAAGCCTGGGTAAAATGTTTGCAAGACTCTATCTCTAAATTCAAGCAAAAAAGTCCTTGTGGTGCCATTCAAGTGGTAAAGCACTTACATAACAAGGTCCTGAGTTAAAATCTCAGTACTGATAAAAATTAAACAAAACAAAACTGGAAGTCCATAAACTTTCTCTTAGATTTTTTTTTTTTTGTCAGTCGTGGAGCTTGAACTCAAGGCCTGGGAACTGTCCCTGAACTCTTTTGCTCAAGGTTAGCACTCTACCACTTTGAGCCACAGTGCCATTTCCAGTTTTCTGCTGGCTAATTGGAAGATTTTCATGGACTTTCCCTTCACCAGGTTAGCTAGGATTACACGAGTGAGACACCAATATCTGGCATCTTTTAGAGTGTGTATATGTCCTGAGGCTTGAATTCAGGGTCTGTGTTCTGTCCTTGACCTTGAAAGCTCAAGGCTACCACTTGAGCCATAGCTCCACTTCTGCTTTTCTGGTTCTTAACTGGTGGTAAGAGTCTCATAAGCTTTCCTGCCAAGTTAGGCTTCAAACCATTATCCTCAGATCTCAGCCTCCAAAGTAGGTAGGGTTACAGCTACCAGCACCTGGTTCTTTTAGTTTTTTAGTTAAAATCAGTCTTGCTCAATACTTTATCTGATAGATGTATTATATCTGATTCTACTAATTGAAGATGTCATTCCATTACCTTCAGACATCTGCTATTAATCCTGAAAAGTCTACTTTCTGCTACCTAAAAATTAATTTTGATGTAACCAATTACTTGCTTTTAATTAAAAAAAAGATTGTCCTGTTGAAAAACTCCCTTCATATCTTCATATTAAGATAATGCTCTCTCCTATTATATTCTATTAATGTTACTCATTTGCTTTCCAGATTTAGATTTTTAATTATTCTGAACATATATCCTGGGCATGTAGTATTAAGAATATATATTTACCATTTCATTTTTGATTTACTGCTGTTTTTTTATCATCTTAGAATGATTTTTAATTGTAAGTTCTGCCAGGGACCATGCAGGCCCTGTGCAGACACCTCCCTACCCCTTGGCCAATTTTCCACCCAGTATCTGTTACCTAGGTAACTAGCATGCCTAGAAACAGTCACCTCCCCTTCTGCTAGGTCACATCCTAGGCCACCTCTAGTCACAGCCTCCCATCTGACCGTAGGAAGGTCCCAGGTGCTGAGGTCACATCCAGATCCAGTGTGGCCACACCTTTCCCCTATCTGGCCACATCTCTTCCCATCCCTGGCCTAGATAAATCATAGCAAATTAAGATTAATAGACTTTGTTGGAGAACCACACAGACATCCAGGTACAGAGAACAAAGAAAGATTTATTACCAGGAAAGGGGGCCTGCAAGACTCCTTCTTCCAAGGGAGAATGAGAAGAAGCACTGGCTATTGTCTGGGTGCCTATATAACCTAGGGGGTTTAGGAGGGTCTAGAAGGGGTAAGAGGCAGAGACCCTGGTGTGGACATGTGGGCAAGAGGCTTCAACATCATGTCAGACTAGGATTTATGGCTGCTGTGCAAATGGTAGATAAGGGTCCTGTAGCTGCCCAAACCTGAAGGTTACTCTAAGGAGCTCTTGCTGCCTTATATGGTGGCAGCTGTCCCAGCGAAGTGCCATCCCAAGGTAAAGGGGGTTGAAGTTAATTATTTACTGCCTTTACTACCTGGGCCTGGTGTTGCCTAGGAAAGTGGCATGCTAAGCTGTGGAGAAGGGAAGGAGTGGACTAAGCTACAGGAAAGGATTCATTTCGCTAACAATAAGTCCTGGCCCAGGGGGTGGGTCTCCTCTTTGGGCCATGCCTCTCCACCATGCATGGTGGGAGCAGCAGTTAGGTAAATACACTTCTTTCCCTGGCTGAATATCGCATGTTCTCTTCACAGGCTACCTAATTTTTCTTTATTTATAAATTTTCTTTACGTAAATCACCTAGTTAAAATTTTTATTCTAATTAGCATGAAGTTATATAAAATTATTTGTATTATTCTAATTACCTTCTTAACTATTGTATGTATGCTTTCCACTTATATTTTTCTTTATATGTCTTTTTTTTTTTTTGGTCCGGTCGTGGGGCCTGAACTCTGGGCCTGGGCACTGTCCCTCAGCTCTTCAGCTCAAGGCTAGCACTCTACCACGTGAGCCACAATGCCACTTCCGGCTTTTTTCTTTCTGCTTATGTGGTGCTGAGGAATCGAACCCAGGGTCTCGAGCATGCAAGGCAAGCGCTCTACCACTGAGCCACCTTCCCAGCCCCTTTTTATATGTCTTACTTTTGAGTTGGGATAGAAATTTTTATTTCTCTTGAGTTTGCTTTCCCCAAATCTGGTTTTTAAAATTTGTCATTTTACCAATTTCTACTTGAAAATATTTGTATTAATTATAGCAATCTGTTTTAAAATTCATAGCTTATCTCTTTATATTTGCTTGCCTTTTTAATCACTTTTTCATTCTTGTTTACTCTGGAAAATGCATCGAATTATGATGAAACATTAGCTACATCTAATATTTTTAAAATATTGAGTCCTAATTTTCATTACTTTATCATAATTTTCAGCTTTTGAATAGACATTTGTGACATTTCCCAATCCTGAAAGTACATACTGGCACACTTAAAAAAATATTTTATGAAACAAATACTGAGAAATGGTTGTGGTTTTATTTATTGGTTTTAAAAATGTGTTTTCTAATCTTCTCTGTACTGCTCCAGTGGATAAACTTCAACAACTCTAACAGTTGCTAACAATATTTTTTTTTTTTGGTCCGGTCGTGGGGCCTGAACTCTGGGTGTGGGCGCTGTCGTTCGGCTCTTCAGCTCAAGGGTAGCGCTCTACCACTTGAACCACAGTGCCACTTCTGGCTTTTTTCTTTTTGCTTATATGGTGCTGAGGAATCGAACCCAGGGCCTTATACATGACAATTTCTTTCTTCTTTGGTAGGTTCCAAGATCCTCTCTGTCTTTTTTTTTTGTCGGTTGTAGGGCTTTAATCATGGGCTTGGGCACAGTCCCTGCGCTCTTCAGCGGTAGGCCAGTGATCTACCCTTTGAGCACCACTTCTGGTTTTCTGTGGTTTATTGAAGATAAGAGTCTCAAGGACTTTCCTGCCCGGGCTGGGTTTGAACCTTGATCCTCATATCTCAGTCTCCTGAGAGGCTAGGATTACAGGCATAAACCACCAATGCCCAGCTTCTGTTTGTCTGTTATTTGGGGAGTTGGGAAGCTGGGAAGTTATTCCAAGCTATAGGTGTGTGCATTTTGTTTGTTTTATATTTATCTTGTCTGGAGTTTCCTGAGTTGTTGAATCTGTGAATCACCTTTTGGGCTGTTAGTTCTTGTGAATATTTCTTCTCACCCAGCTTCCTGTTTTATCTTCTTCTGAAGTTAAAATTACACACACGGTAGACTTTTGATGCTGTTTCATAAACTTGTCCACTTTGGTTTTTTTTTCTTCAAATATACCAATTTTCCCTTTCTTAGTCTAGTCTGTTAACAAGCTTGTTAAAGGAATTCACTATTTCTATCATGCCCATTTTACCCACACTTCCTATCTTTCTTCTAAAACTATCTGTTCATATATGTTTACCTTTTACACTTAAGAACACTCTGAAATATACCTTAAAGTCAAGTTACAGCCACACTTTGACCACCTAAACAATAAGAAGCTGATGAAAGTTATCTGATGGCTGCATAATTAGTGCATGAATATCTCAAGCCAGAATTTCTCCCCACATCCTGCCCAAAGGCAGGAAAAGACAAAGCCTGTTTATATAATTAAGGCCAAAGCAATACAAATTGTAAGAAATGTCTGGTAGAGAAATTAATTAGGGGAGGGAGCTTAGCAAAGAGTCCCAGACTTTTAGCTCAAATACCTGGACACATTTGTTTTCAAGACATTCCTAGACTTCTCTCCACATGTCATATATATATATGACATGACTTTTTAGAGAAGGGAAGGCCACTTTTCTCTTTAAGTAGAGAAGGAAATGAAGGCTGCTGGGGCTTTTCCCATGTAGCCTGCAATCTATAAAGCAACTTTCAAGCCAGCACTATGTGTTCCAGGTGAACACATCACGTTTTATCATCTATGTTTCAATGTGCTCTATTCTTCATACAAGGACCATCAATTTGTCCTTTGGTACTGCATATCTTAAATAGCAAGGCTATCCAAAGACCTGAGAAAGTCTGTGCTTTCTTGTTGTTGCAGGTGATGACTGATTTGTACTTCAAGTTGTCCCAGGCCTGGGGGTTCTCTTCCATCCTACATAGTAACCATCAAAGAAAGAGTAAACAGGTACCCAAATCTACATACTGCCAGAATGTATGATTTTTGTGTATACTAGATACTGAAATAAATATTATATGCCTGGAAAGGTAAATGCCTTTTATAGCTCTTCTACTAGATAATTAATATGAGCAGCTGGATAAACTAAGCATTGAGCTGATTGAAATTTTATTGCTATAGTTATCCCCAAATGAAGCATCAACTTAAAATTCCTCCAGTATCATCTGTTCCTTAGTTTGGAGGTTAGTATGCTTGTAGGTGTTGTTTTATTCCTCAATAATTCTTCATCCTTAGCTTTAAATGCTTTAGTGGAGGTAAGGTCTCTCTGTTTATTATTCAGTTTTTGTTTTTACTATTTTTTTGTTTTTATTAATTTTTTGTTATTATTAATGTATTGTCATTTTGTGGCTTAGTTTATCATAAGGAGGCCTTGAGTCTGATATTTGAGATATGTTTTATCCTCCAGTGATCTTATATATCTTCCTCACTTATAACCAAATTACTAATGTTATCAGGAGGTCTTGTAAAGGGTCATTTTCCTTCCCCAACAGTAGTATAGTTATTTTGGTTTGTCCCAGAAAACATTCTGCAACCTAACTTTTGTTGGTAGAAATGTAAACTAGTACAGTCACTCTGAAAGGTGGCTTGAAGGTTCCTCAAAAAATGAAATATATAAATTTCCTATACCTAGCCATACCACTTTAGCATCTACCCAAATCATTACAAATCAGGGCACAAAAAAAGACACTTGCACATCCATGTTCATTGCTGCACTATTCATAATATTTAAGTTATGGAAACAGGCCAAATGCCCTATAACAGATAAATGGATCAATAAAATGTATCTATACACAATGGAATTTTACTCAGCCATTAAAAAGAATAAGATTATGTCATTTGCATGGAAATAGATGGACCTAAAACAAATCATGCTAAGTGAGATAAGCCAAGCTCAGAGAGACAAATGGCTCATGTTTTCTTTCATACATGGAAGCTAGATCTAAAAATATAATCTGACATAATAACTTCTACAAGAATATAGGAATTCACAAAGTCTGACTAAAGGAGGGTATGCTTACAGGGGTGGGGGAGGGACTCAAAGGTATAACTTCTCTGAACCTTTAAAATACTATTTATCAAAAATGAATTCCAGGAAATGAAGGAGGTTTTGTTATTACTGTTTTTGTTTATACTGATGGTGGTGTTTGTTTTGCTTTGGGGTATCTTAGGGGAGTCAAATGAGAGTTCAGGGAGAGAGAAGAAAGGTGAACAAACATAAGCATGCTATTCAGTATACATTATGTGGAAAATGAAGTCTGTAACTTGTGGGCAGGGACAAGAGAGAGAAACGGGGTAAACAAAGGAAGAGGGAACATTGTCTCCAAAAAAGAAAGGTATTCTTTACCTGACTTATCAAATGGTAATATCTCTGAACAACACCTTAATAATAATAAAGTTATACTTAACATTTTTCTGCAACCTAATCAAAACAATATTTTTGCATTTTTGTTTTTGTTTTGTTAGCCTTTTCCTCAACTACAATACGTTTTACTTTCGTCCTAGAGATGACAGCTTGTTTTTCTTTCCTGAAAAACTTTCTGCCATATGGGTATCCAAAATCCCAGACAGAATTCATTTTCCAGAACTGCACTACCTGGGGTTTTGAGGACTCTGATGTCTACCCAAACTCTCTCATAAGTAACCACTAAAGGCATGTCTGAAGAGACTGTCCTCATTGGAACAAAATCCTCTTTTGTCTGTGGTCCTCAAAAACTCTATATGTCCATTCTAGACCATATTTGGCCTTTAAAAATTGACATAGAGTTTTTGCTGAATTCTTCTTGCCCTCTTGAATGGTGACTGGCATCTCTTCCTCCCATGTTCTACCAAAGGTAAGCAGGATTCATGCCCCAACCCTTGTAGGGATCTGTCTTCTTTAGACTTCAGACTGCTGGATTGACCTGAAACCTAAGTTTTCTGGTAAAATCAAATTTTCTTCTTGTTAGAATGAGAGCAACACTTTCTAGTTTTCTGCATGTTAAGCAGAAATTGAGCTTTTAAGAAACTATTCTTTGTAATTCATTCTGATTTAGTGTTTTCTTACATTTATCTTGTCTTTCTTAATATTTGCATAGTTTTCCTTTTCTTGTTTAATAGTTTAATAGACATGTATTTACATAATAGGTCTTATTTTTTTTTTAGTGCACTGGTTTCCAATAGAAGGGTGACACTCCCCAAAATAGTGATCTAAAATTTTTCACTCGGAAACCCAGCACTGGTGGAGCACATCTGCAATCCTAGCTACTCAGGAGGCTGAGATCTGTGGATCCAGTTCAAAGCCAGCCTGGGCAGGAAAATCTGAGACTTTTTTTAAATTTAGAAAATATTCGTTTCTATAATTAAATCCATGTATATAAGACCTTACATATTTAATAAAGTGGGTATTTAAAATTGTGTGGATGTCAAATGATCACAAACAAGGCCACACTAAAGCTACCAGCACAACTATGTTTATTGCAGCATTATTTACCATAGCTAAGACATGGAACCAACCCAGATGCCCCTCAGTAGATGAATGGATCAAGAAGATGTGGTATATATACACAATGGAATTCTATGCCTCCATCAGAAAGAATGACATTTCCCCATTTGTTAGGAAATGGAAAGGCTTGGAAAAAATTATATTAAGTGAAGTAAGCCAGGCCCAAAGAAACATAGGTCCCATGGTTTCCCTTATTTGCAATATCTAGTATAGGTATGAGTCAAGCGGAAAAAGTCAGATAATGTGATGCTAGGAAAATGAAACCTCAAATATGTATTTTAATGTTTTTGTTTCTTTCATGCATGTGTTTCTAACGCATTTATAAGATTATTTCTTTGTTGCTTTGTATGTCCCTCCTCCACAGTGTAACCCCCGCTTTCACTATATTTGATGTCAGTATAACATGTGGAGGAGATGGGGACAAACAAGTCGTTTAAGGATTCAGGTGGACCTGTTGCAACAATGAGAAGTACAAAATGTCATGTCAAAACCAGCTTTACAATGTCGGTGGGGGGGGGGGGGGTATGATTGGGTGGGAGGGAGGGGGGAGGCTGGGAAGGGAGGTGAAGGGTAAACAAAGGAGGAGGCTGCAATGCTTGGTAAGAAATGTATGCATTATCCTGCCCATGTAATTGTAACCCCTATGTACAGTATGTTCTCAAATAAAATAAAATTAAATTAAAAAAAATTGTGTGGATGTGATAAAAATTTCATTATGTAAAGCTGTCCTTCTCATTGCAGAAACTATTATTTACCATTAACTTTTTTGTATACTCAAAAACAGTATTTCACACCAATGTGGAAAATGATATGACAGTTTCTTTAAAAAATTAAAAATAGAATGACCATATTTTTAGCAATCTCAATTCTGGATGCATATGCAGACAAATTGAAAGGAATATTTTAAAGAGATATTTTTGCATTCATATCAGTAGCAGAATTAATAACTGAAATATTGTCAGTACATATCATGGAAACATCCAACATTTAAAGAAAAGGGAAGCAAGCAAAGACTATAGTTGTCTTAGAACACATATTTATTCATATGAAAATAGTTCTAAAATTTTAATAAATATTGAATTTTACAGACTGCAGTTACTTAATTTTTGTTCAGAATTTATCAATGTGCATATTTTGAAAATAACTTCTGTAATAGCAGTGCATCTTGAATGTCCAGGCATCATTCATCTATCAGTCTATTTTCACAGCTTTAGCACTCAGTTATTTCATATAAACATAGAATATCCATTTCACTATGTCATCTAGGGTTGTATGTGAAAATTAACATCTTAAAATAATCCTATGTTTTGAAAATAATAGATTTGGACATGGTTTGCTATGGAGTTTAAAATAGCATGACTAATACCCTCCCCTTAATTCCCCAGCACAATTGTGTTTCATTAAAAAAGCTGTCAACTTTACCACTCCTGCATGCTACTAATATAAAACTGCTGATATCTTTAGAGTGTGGATTAAGTCATTCTACATTTCCAGAACTGATGCAGGTGTATCTCTGTGTTTTTGTTACTGCTTTTTTGCTGGTGACTGGGCTGTTCCCATGGGGAAGGAGGGTGGTACACTGTCTTCTTTTATTTACACAGAGGTCTCCATATTCATCAATACCAGCACCTTGACTCAAAATTATTTCATCCTAGACTCCTCTGCAAACAACCCAAGAAGTCAGGTAATAGAAGCCTGGAACAATTTCCTATGAACAGAGGAAAGATAAAGAGATGGAAACAAGAGACTTAAAAAGGCTTTTCTAAAAAACAGAACTGAAAATTGGCCTCATTTCTTTATTCATCACAAATCCATTTTTTTTAGGTGTAGCTTCTTACTGAAAATAATGCTACATTCAAATACACTGGAAAAAAATTCCCACACTCTGGGGAGCCAGATGGTCTTTTATTTATAAAATTCTATCACTTCAGGATATTATACAAGTTTTAAACAAACAGAGGCCATAAAGTATACTGAATTCCAACTGGAAAAGAAAGTATTTTAAAATGTCAATACTTATATACTCAGTAAGTCAATGAATATGGATGTTGTCTTGACTTTAAACAGCTATAAGAGAATCATTGGCTTTTTTCATAAATAAGAGTGTTTCCTTTTCTCTTTGAGTGACAGGGTAAGAGACAAATAACTGTGTCATGTTCACTAAGATGAAGAAATGAAAAGAGAAAAGTGACACATGGGTTTGCTACCTTCAGACATGTGTGTATGACATTTGACATGTCACTACTCGGAGTTCTCAGAGCTATAGAAAACTTTTCCTTTTCACTATGGAGGATGTCTATCTAAAGAAAAAAATGATAGTGAAAGGAGGAACAAAGAAAGGAAAGGAGGGAAAAAAAGGAAGGAGAGGGAGGAAGAAGAGAGGAAAGGAGGGAGGAAAGAAGGAAAGGACATGGAGGGTGAGAGGAAGGGGACAGTGGAAGGAGAGAGGATGGGTACAGGCAAGAGAGAGGCAAGACTACAGACAATAAAATTCGAGTATTGCTAAAAACCCTTAACAAAAGGTTGGGATTTTCCCTGTTATTTGTTGTTGTTTTTTTTGCTTTGTCTACTAGTACCGATACTCAAACACAGGGCCTCATGCTCACTTGACTTGTTTGCTAAGCTGACACTATTTTTTTTGTCGGTTGTGGGACTTGAACTCTGGGCTTGGGTGCTATCTCTGCGCTCTTCAGCTCAAGGCAAGCACTCTACTGCTTGAGCCACAGCACAACTTCCAGTTCTTTAGTGGTTTATTGGGGTAAAAGTCTCAGACTTTTCTGCCTGGGCTGGCTTTGTACTGTGATCCTAGATCTCAGCCTCCTCATTAGCTAGGATTACAGGCGTGAGCCACCGGTGCCCAGCTAAACCTGACACTATACTACCTGAATTCTAACACTGGTTTTTGCTGGTTACTTTGGAGACAGTGTCTCACATGCTTTTCTGCCTGGGCTGGCTCTGAACCCTCATCTTCCAGACCTCAGCCTGGATTAAATCAAGTAAGTCACTGGTACTGGAATCCAACGTCTTTGACACAGAAGTGGAGCAAGAAAGCCTGAGTAAGATCCTCAGATAATCCATAGGCATAGTGGCGTTTCACATGCCAAGCTACAGTGCAAGAGCTAAGGAATTTAGATCCCAGTTTTTAAGATGACACAATAAACACACTCAGGCAGGAAAAGAGTTGCTTATTTCATTCCTCTCCCAATACCAAGTTGCTCAGCATGTTTGATGGAAGGAATGAGAATTACGTCCAGGACTTAGACTTGAAATCCCGAAGCCCTGTGTTTGGCCTCCACAGTGAGGAGGCGGGGGGTGGGGGGGGGGGTGGGGGGGGGCGGGGGGGGGGGGAAGGGGGAAGAAATAGTAGCAACTGAAGAGCTGTACACAAGCTAGAGCTCAGACAATGTCTGACCAGTTCTGGTATGGGGCAGAGAGATTTGTGCAGCAAGACAGACCCAAATTTCAAATACATCAATCCTAGCTTTGGAGTAGCCTAGGGAATATCTGTATGTACTACTCGAGAGTGTGAGACAAAAGTGTGACCCAGTTTAGCACAAGCCCTGGCAGCTAATAGACTACTCCCATCATTTGTACTAAATCTTGTCCAGCTCAGCTCTCATCAGCCTCACAATAGTGCTGTAGAATTCCATAACATTAGGTAGAGACCTGTGTTCAAATAAGATAAATTCACCTTTCAGCCTATATCACTATTGGCCTGAAAGTGGGGTTCGGTATCTACCTAGACAGTCCGGGTTTTGCACTATGAGATTTCGTCATGGCTCACATTATTATAAGGGTGAGGGTGGGAGGGATGGTCTTCCTTTACCAATACTACCTCACCCTGAGCAGTACAGTTTAAGACCCCATTAACTGGGGGTAGGACAAGGTAGTAAAACCAAGACTTTGCCTTGGAATCTAGTACTGGGCTGGTGAAACTTTACACTGGAGAAGTCTTAATGTCCCTATTCTCAAGCCTGCCTGTGGACAGAGCCTCTGAAGCAGCTCCCAAACAAGGGGAAGCCATGGTCCAAGTCTATCCATCTTCTACTCCAGCTAGGACCACCAAAGGCTGGTTGTAGTGGCCTTGAGCCACAAGTCTACCTCAACTATAAGCAAACCATTCAAGTGTGGGCCTTGGTCTAGTATGCTAGTGTGCTGGTCTTGGTGGGCTGTGGGCTCAGAGTATGACATTGCATGGGGACTTTGGTGGCCACAGGTTTAACATCGGTGCTAAGTCTGGCCAACCATGATAATTATGCCCAGAGCTTGTTCAGTGTCTGACCACAGGCTGATAAATGTGCATAAAAGTTCTGGGTTTTCCCTGTCCCCCAAGAGAGGCTTGTAGGGCAGATTACTCTCTGTCTGAGGGTAGTCTCTAAAGAATAGAGTAGTTTTTATAGTTTCTAATTTCCTGGACACTATACCTATAGATGTGGGACACACACAAATACAGATACAAATATCAAAGTCTCTCTCAAGCTCTCATAGGTAAAATATACAGAGAAAATCCTTAAGGCTGAAAGCCACAACAGAAAAACAAATGATCCTCATATCTCAGCTTCCTGAGTAGATAGGATTATAGGCACAAATCAGCGTGTAGGGCAAGAAAGTCCAAGAGACTCTTGTCTATGATTAACCACCAAAAAGCCAGAAGTGGAGCTGTGGCTCAAGTGATAGAGCACTAGCCTTGAGCAAAAAAGGTCAGTAATAGTGCCCATATCCTGAGTACAAGCCCCAAGACTAGAATTTTAAAAATAAAAAGGAATATGAAAGACACAAATAACACATAGGAATGATTCAGTTCTTCTGATAGTAGACTTTCAATTGAAGCCATGCAGCTCAGGACAGTGCATAAGACTTTCATAGCACTGAAGAAAAAAAACCCTTTTATTCAAGCATATTATACCTAAAAAAATCTGTGACTCTATCAAAAAGCTTGGAAAATGTAACTTCATCAGTCCTGGCCCCTAAGAAATGGTAAAAGAAATTATACAAACTGAAAGAAAGACCAATGACTAATAAAAATGCACAGGAAATATAAAACTCACATTTATTATCCTAGCTATTCAAAAGCTGTGATCTGAGTTCAGAGCCAACCCAGGCAGAAAATTCACAAGACTTTTATGTACAATTAACTTCAGAAATGGAGGAGTGGCTCAAGTGGTAGAGTGCCCTCCATAAGCAAAAAAAGCCAAAGGAGAGGTCAAGGCTCTGAGTTCAACAAACAAACAAATCTCACTAGTAAAAGTAATTATACAAATTCAGAGCACTCTAATATTTTTAGTATTATAAAAATAATATATAAATTGCTCATATCTTTAACATGAAGACAATAAAAATAATTATATTAGTGTATCAGGTAATAGAAAATATAGAAAAATGTAGAATAAGATTTCAAAAACTCAAAATGTGGGCTAAAAATGTAACTCAACTGGTAGCACACTTGTCTTGAAGTTCAAACAGCAGCATGATCAGAAGTCAATGGGAGATATACTATCAACCAACCACTAGTAGTATATTTTCTTATTAATATATTTTCTCTTGTTCTTTTTAAACTTTTTTTTGCCTTGTTTTGTTGTTGTTGGACTTGAATTCTGTGCCTAGTGCTCTACCACTTTGAGCCACAACTCCACTTCCAAATTTCTGATAGTTATTTGGAGAAAAGAGCATCAAGGACTTTCCTGCCTGGACTTTGCTTTGAACCATGAGTCTCAGATCTCAGCTTCCTGAGTAACTAGGATTACAGGTATAAGCCACCAGTGTCGAGCTTGTCTTGTTCTTCTGTTCACTTGTTTCTATTCTTATCTCAATATAATTGTGATAAGTTCCCAGCCTCTCAAAATACTGTGTTATAATTTTAAAAATGATTTATAAGCCTTCTGGTAACCACAATGTATAAATCTATCACACTATCTAAAACTAAGTAAGGACTCAAACACATTTTAGAGTACTTCATGTAACAAGCAATGGAAACTGTGGAAGAGGGAGAAAGGAACCACAAAGCTAGGAAAGAAGTTACATAATGACAACAGTAAGATTTTATCTATCAAGAAATACCTTGAATGTAAATGGATTAAATTCTCTGATTCAAAGTTCAAAACATTGAGTGGTTCAAAAGATTTTTTTGGGGGGGGTCTGGTCATGGGGCCAGAACTCTAGGCCTGGGCGCTGTCCCTCAGCTCTTCAGCTAAAGGCTAGCGCTCTACCACTTCAGCCACAGTGCCACTTCTGGCTTTTTCTTTTTGCTTATGTGGTGCTGAGGAATCGAACCCAGGGCCTCAGGAATGCAAGGCAAGTGCTCTACCACTGAGCCACTTCCCAGTCCAGTTCAAAAGATTTTTAAAGAAAGACACAATCATATGTTGCTCACAAGAATCTCATGTCTGCATGGAATAAAACATTCCATGCAAACAGGAACCAAATGAAACTAGGGGTCAGTATACTAATATCAAATCTAATAGAAGTAAAATAGAAACAGTAAAAAGAAACAAGGAAGGTCATTATATAAAATGACAAACAGGTCAATTCAGCAAGAGGAAGTAATTCTGAATATATATGCACCATTGTTTGAGCATTAAAAACCTAAAATAAGCATTAATAGGACTAAATGGAGTGAAAGATCTTAGCACCATGATATATAGGGACCTTAACAGCTCACTTTCAACCATGTACAGATAATGTGCAGCAGAAAATCAACAAAAAATGTTAGTTAAATCACATCCTTGACCAAATGGACCTAACAGTGTTTAAACCATTTCATTCAACAGCTGAGTGGAAAGAAAATTGATGTGTCAGAAATACTTCCCTCTCAAATTTCTTGTAGTACTACCTACAATAACGAACAAATGGAAACAACAGATGATTGAATAAAGAACTCATGGTAGATACACACAATAGAATACTATTTTGCCATGAAAAACAATGCCATCCTGTCATTTGTAGCAAGCTGGGTACAAAATAGAAAAAGAAGTACCAGAGGATCTCATGCATATGTGACATCTTTGAAAACTTAATTCCATAGAAGTTGAGAGGAGAATGGTGGGAAAGTGATGTGGGGCATGGGGAAGGGAAGTTGATCAACAGATACTTAGTTACATTTAGATTAAGAGCAAGAAGCTCTGAGGTACTCTCTCTCTCTCTCTCTCTCTCTCTCTCTCTCTCTCTCTCTCTCTCTCTCTCTCTCTCTCTCTCTCTCTCTCTCTGTGTGTTACAGTTCTGAAGTCTGAACTGGAGCCTCCTGCTCTCACTTCCAGCTTTTTACTAATTAAAGATTTTTTTTTAATCTCTTGGATTTGTCTGTCTTGGCTGGCTTTGAACCACGCTCCTCAAATCTCAGTCTCCTGAGTAGCTAGGATTACAGGCATGAACCACTGGTACTTAACTTTTGGGGTGCTAGTGTACAGTATGGTGATACAGATAGTACATTTGTGTGGCATATTTCAAAAAGCTTGAAGAAAGAATTTTGAAAGGTTTCATCTCCTCACAAAGAAATGCTTTCTCTCTCTCTCTCTCTCTCTCTCTCCCCCCCCCTCTTCCTTTTCTTCTTTCTTTCAATTATTGTAAAGGTGAAATTAGTACATTTCTTTTTGAACAGTGTCATCTCTTCCTTCATTTTCTCCCAACTTTTCCCTCCTGACTCCTCAGCCCCACAAGTTGCATAGTTTATTTCAACATAGTGTCAAGTGATTATCACTGCTGCATTTGTTCACCCTTTGTCTCAACATTTCTGTGCTTCCTCTTACTCCCACCCTCAATCAGATAAACTTACATACAAGACAAAAGCTATAGAAATCAAAAAGCGTGACGAAGGAGAAGAAAAAACAACAAGGAAAATAACAAAACGTCTTGTTTCCATTTCTTGGAGTTCATTTTAGTAAATATCACTTTATATGATCATACTTTTGGGGGGTAAAGAACGTCTTGATATGGCATGAAAATTATTGTTAGCTTAGCCTTAATGAGATTCTACAAAGGTTTCTGTCCAGAAGAGTTAAGACTTTCTCAATCAAGATGTTCTATACTGTTTTATTTGCTCTTCCAACTTATTGTGTTTATACTCCAGCACTCATGTTATTGAGAACATTTTGAATGATATTTTTCTGCTTTTATGAAGTATGCAATAGTAACTGGCTTTACAATATCCCTACATATTCTAATTTTTGTTTTTAAAGTTATCCTGGCTACCATGTGCAAGGCTCTGGGTTCTACCCAAGTACAATAAAAATACAGAAAAAGAAAAAGAAAAGAAACAAGCAATACAAGTAAAAAAAAATAAAGTTATCTTTGCTTTTCTTGGCAGTTCTTGTGCTATCATGTTCATTTTTGGAGGTGCTTTTTAATGTCTCTGATAAATAGTAATTATATTGTCTTGCAATTATATTTAATGTATATTTTATCTTAAAGAAAATGAATATCTTCATGATTTAGAATCTTCTGACTCAGAAATATATTTCCCCCAAAATAAAAGCTGGTAAGCGTATTCATAAAATATTTGGGATATCTTTGTTAAATGAGTCTTGTAAGTTACATATATAATTTTGTTTCTATTAGTATAATTTTTAAAATTGTTTCTTGCTATGTAGGGCTAGGACATTATTTTTTTTAACTCAGTCTGCTTATATTTGTATTGGCTGTTGTAACTTTACAGTCAACACTCATTCTCAAGCTCCCGTGCAATTGTTCTGAAACCTTGGTTCTTGTTACATTTTAATTGGAGATAACTGAAATTTCTGGATCAGGATTCTTGCCTAGACAAGCCTTTTGCAAAGTTTTTCTTTGGGCACTCTTCCCCTAGTATCTTTTCACTCGACATTTGGCTTTTTATTTTCTATTTCACTACAAACCTGAATTTGTAAACCCATTGATAAAAGAGCTTATATTAGTTAGGCTCAAAGACTTAAGGGAATTAGAATCCCCAAATCTAAATCCTGGAATACTATTTTATCAAACAGATCATGGAAAAGAAGAAAATATTAGGCAAAGAAAAGGTCTGACCTAATTTATCCAAGGAATTGCATGTGCAGAAGCATCAGAGATAAAAGCATTTCATTTGCTTCTTCAGCTCCAAAGAAACAGACTCTGTTTGAATTTAGTTAGAACAAAGAAAAAAAGTATAAACACAGATTCAACCCTTAAAAGACTACCACTTTTCATCTTTTGGAAGGCAAGCTGGTAAATTAGCTAAGAAGAGGGCAGTCAGGCAGGTCTGAGATGAACAGATGAGCCAAAAATTTCTCTTCTTCCTACTTACTGAAATGATAAGCTGTCAAATATTAAAGCATGATTTACCTTTGAATGAGACTCTAATTTAATAAATGTCTTTCTTAGAGCATCCTCTATCACATAAACCCTTAGTTCTGCAATTGGCTGCCAAAATTCTCAATAATTGTCTTTTTACTAACTCATATTAAATATATGCATTTACATATTTTTATACTTATATATATTTATATTAGTGGTAATTAATAAACCCTTATCAAATGAATAATTGCATAAGTGAATCACTAACTGACTTCAAAGCATTTAACTTGATGGACTGATCAAGAAGTAATAAATTTGCATTCACTGAACCCTTGGATGCCAGTAGTTCTGATCAGGTATTGTCTCATAAATATTCACATTAGGAAACAAAACAAGACAAAAATAAGGGTTATTTTTCTTGACAAATCAAGAACCTAATTTGCCAAGAACCTAATACTTATCAAACTATAGAATCACCTGGGGAACAGGTTAAAATCTGCAGGGCATGATTATATTAATTTTTCAGAGGAGTTAAAACCTTCACCTGAGTCTGGTGCTGGGCTCTGAGGCTGGGCATTGGACCTTTGCTCTGACTTGGAGAAAGGGGTGACACCCTTCTTCCCCCAGAAAGAACGCATGACATCATGCATCCTCAAGGCACACAGGAACTCAGATGGGGGTCACGCAAGTCGATGCCACCGACATTTCCACCTTTTCTGTTTTTCAGTGTAGTACAGCAAGCATGAGATCCTTTTGCTGAAGAGACACCTTAGCTATTCTGGAGCTGAGACCGCAATATACTGCTAAGAACAGAAACATCATAAGTCATTATAATACAATCAATCCCATTGAAACACTATGGGTAAAACTCTGCCACCAGGTACAGGGGTCCAACTGGTTTTGCACAGATGCAATTCTCTCAGCCAGACCCTCATATCCCACCCCAGGGAGTTGTGCCCAGAAAGTTTTAATGATCTCCTGCTGCAACTGGTGTATGTCCTGAAACAAATTTCCTCTTGCAAGTCCAGAAGATGGTATCGAAGTCCCTGCCAAATGATGTTAGTGGCGTTGAATCAGGCAGGAGGGACACACAACTTTGTTGAGTTCCAATCACATTTGAAGGTTAGCTGTTTCTGCAGATCAATTATCTGATCTTCCACCAACTGCACTGTGTGTTACAGGGTGTTCAGGTGGGATTCAATGTCCTGTTCAATGTTTAGCTGACCAGTCCATAGCTGATGAGAATCTTGTTGCTACTTCTTTACAAAGTCCTTGGTTTGGACAGTGGAATGCAGGCCACTCCAGCAGTTGCAGGGGTTGCAGTGACAGCAATCAGTCCAATGATTATGGCTATAGTCAGGCCCAAGAACCTCCTAGTTCTCTTCAGGAGTCACTGGAAGACTCCTGTCAACAAACCAACAGCGAAGCTCTCCTGCCAAGTTTGGGTGAGGTTAACAGGCACCCAGCCCCCTAAGTGAGATCTTAATAACAGGAGAGACTGAGAAAAGACATGACCTCAGGACCAATGGAATAGAATTGAAAACCCAGAAATGAACCCATAGACCTATAGCCATCTAATCTTCGACAAGGGAGCTAAAAAAAAATAGAATGGAAGAAAGACAGCCTCTTCAGTAAATGGTGCTGATAAAATTGGTTAATCACTTGTAGAAAACTAAAGCTAGATCCTTATATATCACCCTGCAGCAGAATCAACTCCAAATGTATCAAAGATCTCAGAATCAAATCAGACACTCTGAAAACATTGCAGGATGGAATAGGAGAAACCCTAGGTCTCCTTGGCACAGGCCGAAATTTTCGTAAAAGACATCCAGACACACAACAAATCAAAGAAAGATTGGACAAATGGGATTGCATGAAATTGCAGAGCTTCCTCAAGGCAAAGGACATAGCTCCCAAGATCAATAGAAAGCGCACAGATTGGGAGATCCTCACTAGCCATATGATGGACAAGGGTCTCATATTTAAAATATACTTGAAACTCAAAAATTAAATCCCCCAACAACAAATCCTCAAAGAAACAACTGCCCAATTAATAAGTGGGCTAAAGGCTTAAAGAGAAACTTCTTTGAAGAGGAAAGAAGGATGGCCAATAGACACATGAAAAAATGCTCAACCTCCCTAGCCATAAAAAAATGTAAATCAAAACAACATTGAGATACCACCTCACTCCAGTTAGAATGGCTACAATCAAGAACTCTAATAACAACAGACGCTGGAGGGGATGTGGACAGAAGGGACCCTTACTGCATTGTTGGTGGTAGTGTAAACTTGTTCAACCACTTTGGAAAGTAGTATGGAGTTTCCTCAAAAGATTCCACATAGAGCTCCCCTATGACCCAGCAATCCCACTTTTGGGCATTTACTCAAATGATCATAAACAAGACCATACTAAAGCCATCAGCACAACTATGTTTATTGCAGTATTATTTACCATAGCTAAGATATGGATACAACCCAGGTGCCCCTCAGTAGATGAATGGATCCAGAAAATGTGGCATATATACACAATGGAATTCTATGCCTCCATCAGAAAGAATGACATTGCCCCATTTGTTAGGAAATGGAAAGACTTGGAAAAAATTATACTAAGTGAAGTAAGACAGGCCCAAAGAAACATAGTTCCAATGGTTTCCCTTATTTGCAATAACTAGTATATGTCTGAGACAAGCAGAAAAGGTCAGATAAGTTGATGTTAGGTGAAATGAACCCCAAGATAAGGATTCCAATGTTTGTTCTTTCTTGCAATTGTTTCTAACATATTTGTAAGATGATTTCTTTGTTGCTTTGTATGTCCCTCCCCCCACAGTATAACCCATGTTTTCCCTGTATTTGATGTTGGTATATTTTGTGGAGGGGAAGGGAAAAAACAAATTGTTAAATAGGGATACAGGTAGACCCATTTCAACAACAAGATGTACAAGACATTATGTAGAAAAATGAACTTGTTGGTGGGGGGGATGGTGGGGGAAGGGATGGGAAGGGGAAACAAAGGAGGAGGCAACAATGCTTGATAAGAAATGTATTCATTACCTTGCCCATGTAGTTGTAATCCGTCTGGTATTTTCACAATAATAAATAAATAAACAAACAAACAAATTAATTAATTAATTAAAAAGAAAGGAATAGTACGATTTAAACATGTAAAGAATTGACAATCAAAACAACAATCCAGGCTACATAGGGCTTCATTAATTGACACTGTCCCTGTAGCTAATACATAAGGAAGTTTAACACAAGCCTGTACAGTAGAAGAGTAATTCCTATAAAATATATAATTTGCCTCATGGGCTCTAGCAAATGACCATTTCAGTTTTGAGTTGTATAAAATGGGATATCGTTTTTATAAATGCTACTGTTCAGGGCCCAAGTGTTCCTTGAAATTTATATGTGGCCTAGGAAGCACAAGGATTCCATCATGGCAGGTGAGCAAGCCAGTGAGTTCTACATAATTTATATCTCCATTGTATGAATGCCACCTAACAGAAGAACTATTACTACACCAATCATCAACATTCTTTTCAGAACAATTGGCAATGAAATGCCCGTGGAGGCCCCAATCTACAAATGAGATGTTATTAATTTTTTCTGTAAGGCTGCAGCACTGAGACAACCGAATAGGAATATAAACCCAATTCCAATTTTTAATGTCCTGGCATACAGGGTTGGTTGGTCGCCCAATCTTATTTGTATAAGAATGATTCTGAAAAATAAGATTTAAGGAAAGTGTACTGAAAAGCCACATATGATCGGTGCTGTCAACATCAGGCAAGGTATAGGCCCATAACAGCTTCTGCCTTGTCTGACAAGGCTTTAATCTGACTCCGTGTTGGGGTCAGACACTATCTGGCTGGTTTTCTTTTTTTTTTTTTTTTTAATTTAATTTTATTTTATTTGAGAACATACTGTACAGAGGGGTTACAATTACATGGGCAGGATAATGCATACATTTCTTACCAAGCATTGCAGCCTCCTCCTTTGTTTACCCTTCACCTCCCTTCCCAGCCTCCCCCCTCCCTCCCACCCAATCATACCCCCCACCCCCACCCCCACCGACATTGTAAAGCTGGTTTTGACATGACATTTTGTACTTCTCATTGTTGCAACAGGTCCACCTGAATCCTTAAACGACTTGTTTGTCCCCATCTCCTCCACATGTTATACTGACATCAAATATAGTGAAAGCGGGGGTTACACTGTGGAGGAGGGACATACAAAGCAACAAAGAAATAATCTTATAAATGCGTTAGAAACACATGCATGAAAGAAACAAAAACATTAAAATACATATTTGAGGTTTCGTTTTCCTAACATCACATTATCTGACTTTTTCCGCTTGACTCATACCTATACTAGATATTGCAAATAAGGGAAACCATGGGACCTATGTTTCTTTGGGCCTGGCTTACTTCACTTAATATAATTTTTTCCAAGCCTTTCCATTTCCTAACAAATGGGGAAATGTCATTCTTTCTGATGGAGGCATAGAATTCCATTGTGTATATATACCACATCTTCTTGATCCATTCATCTACTGAGGGGCATCTGGGTTGGTTCCATGTCTTAGCTATGGTAAATAATGCTGCAATAAACATAGTTGTGCTGGTAGCTTTAGTGTGGCCTTGTTTGTGATCATTTGGGTAAATGCCCAAAAGTGGGATTGCTGGGTCATTGGGGAGCTCTATGTGGAGTCTTTTGAGGAACCTCCATACTGCTTTCCAAAGTGGTTGAACAAGTTTACATTCCCACCAACAATGAAGTAAGGTTCCTTTCTGTCCACATCCCCTCCAGCATTTGTTGTTGTTAGAGTTCTTGATGTTTGCCGTTCTAACTGGAGTGAGGTGATATCTCAATGTTGTTTTGATTTGCATTTCTTTTATGGCTAGGGATGTTGAACATTTCTTCATGTGTCTATTGGCCATCCTTCTTTCTTCTTCAGAGAAGCTTCTCTTTAAGTCTTTCGCCCACTTACTTATTGGGCAGTTGTTTCTTTGAGGATTTGTTGTTGGGTGGTTTAATTTTTTGAGTTCCAAGTATATTTTAGATATGAGACCCTTGTCCGTTGTATGGCTAGTAAAGATCTTCTCCCAGTCCGTGGGCTTTCTATTGATCTTTGCTAGCTATGTCATTTGCCCTGCAGAAGCTCTGCAACCTTATACAATCCCATTTGTCCAGCCTTTCTTTGATTTGTTGTGTTTCCGGGTCTCTATTCAGAAAATTTCGGCCTGAGCCAAGGAGACCCAGGGTTTCTCCTATTCCATCCTGTAATGTTTTCAGAGTGTCTGCTTTGAGTTCAAGGTCTTTGATCCATTTGGAGTTGATTCTGGTGCAGGGTGATATATAAGGATCTAGCTTTAGTTTTCTACATGTAGTTAACCAGTTTTGCCAGCACCATTTACTGAAGAGGCTGTCTGTCTTCCATTCTATTGATTTAGCTCCCTTATCGAAGATTAGATGGCTATAGGTCTGTAGGTTCATTTCTGGGTTTTCAATTCTATTCCATTGGTCCTGAGGTCTGTTCTTATGCCAATACCAAGCTGTTTTGATTACTATGGCTTTATAGTAGAGTTTGAAATTTGGTATTGATATTCCTCCAGCAGTGTTCTTTCCGTTGAGGAGCGTTTTGGCTATTCGGGGTCTTTTATTGTTCCATATGAATTTTTGGATTGCCTCTTCTATTTCCTTGAAGAATGAGGGTGGAATTTTGATAGGTATTGCGTTGAATTTGTAGATAGCCTTGGGAAGTATTGCCATTTTCACGATGTTAATCTTTCCAATCCAGGAGCATGGGAGGTTTTGCCATTTTTTAAGTTCTGTGTTGATTTCCTTTTTCAAGATTTTAAAGTTTTCATCATAGAGGTCCTTCACTTCTTTAGTTAAGTTAATTCCTAGGTATTTTATTTTTTGTGGGGCTATTACAAATGGAGTTGCTTTCCTAATTTCAGCCACACTTTTCTCATTGTTGGCATACAGAAAAGCCATTGATTTTTGGGGGTTAATTTTATAACCTGCTACTTTGCCAAAGTTTTGAATCAGCTTGAGTAATTTGGGAGTGGAGTCTGTGGGATTCTTTAAATACAAGATCATGTCATCTGCAAAGAGGGAGAGTTTTATTTCTTCTTTCCCTATTTGGATCCCCTTTATGTCTGCATCTTGTCTTATTGCTGTAGCTAGGCATTCTAATGCTAGATTGAAGAGAAGTGGAGAGAGTGGGCATCCTTGTCTTGTTCCTGAGTTAAGAGGAAATGGCTTTAGTTTTTCACCATTGAGTATAATGCTGGCTGTAGGTTTGTCATATACAGCCTTTATTGTATTGAGGAATGTTCCATGGATTCCTAATTTTTCCAAAACCTTCATCATAAAGGGGTGTTGGATCTTGTCGAATGCTTTTTCTGCGTCTATTGAGATAACCATGTGGTTCTTATTCTTGCTCCTGTTGATGTGATGAATAATATTAATTGATTTGCGTATATTGAACCAGCTTTGCATCCCTGAAATGAATCCTGTTTGATCGTGGTGTATGAGTTTTTGGATGAATTGTTGAAGTCGGTTGGGCAAAATTTTGTTGAGAAGTTTTGCATCAATGTTCATCAAAGAAATGGGTCTATAGTTCTCTTTCTTTGATGAGTCCCTGCCTGGTTTTGGGATGAGGGTTATGATGGCTTCATAGAATGTGTTCGGTAGTGAGCTTTCTCTTTCAATTTCATTGAAGAGTTGGAGGAGAATTGGTGTGAGCTCTGCTTTGAAGGCCTTGTAAAATTCCGCTGTAAAACCATCTGGTCCTGGACTTTTCTTAGCTGGGAGGTCTCTTATTGCTGTTTCTATTTCAATGCTTGATATGGGCCTGTTAAGATAGTTTGCCTCATCTTGGTTTAGTTTTGGCATGTCAATATTTGCTAGGAAGAGGTCCATTTCTGTCAAGTTCTCAAACTTATTAGCATACAGTTTTGAGAAATATTCCCTTATAATGTTCTGAATCTTGCTTGTTTCCGTGGTGATGTTTCCATTCTCATCTCTGAGTTTATTAATTTGGGTGTGTTCTCTTCTTTTTCTGATAAGATTTGCTAAGGGTCTGTCAATTTTGTTAAGTTTTTCGAAGAACCAACTCTTTGTTTTGTTGATTCTTTCTATAGTTTTTTTGGATTCTAATTCATTTAATTCTGATTTAATTTTGATTATTTCTTTCAGTCTACTGGATTGGGGTTTATCTTGCTGCTCTTTTTCAAGGAGGTTTAGATGTGTCATTAAATTGCTAGTTTCAGATTTCTCCAATTTGTTGATGTAGGAGCTCAGAGCTATAAACTTGCCTCTGAGTACTGCCTTTGCTGTGTCCCAGAGGAGCTGGTAATTTGTGTGTTCATTTTTGTTGAATAGCATGAACATTTGAATTTCCTTTCTAATCTCTTCCATGACCCACTCTTGATTCAGCAGTGTGTTGTTCAGCCTCCATGTGATACTGGACTTTCTTTGGTGGCTTTTGGTGTTGAGTTCTAATTTTATTCCCTTGTGGTCTGAGAGAATGCAAGGTATAACTTCAATGCTTCTGAATTTAGACAAGTTTGCTTTGTGGCCTAAAATGTGGTCTATTTTAGAAAACGTTCCATGTGCTGCTGAGAAAAACGTGTATTCTGATGCTGCTGGGTGAAATGTTCGGTAGATGTCTGTTAAGTCTAGTTGATCTATGCAGCTGTTTAGATCTGCGGTTTCTCTGTTGAGTTTTTGCCCAGTTGATCTATCTAGTGGGGAGAGTGGTGTGTTAAAATCCCCAACAATTAATGTCTTTGGATCTATATGGGATTTGAGGGAAAGTAGTGTTTCTTTGATAAATTTGGGTGCTCCATTGTTTGGCGAATAGATATTTAGAATTGTAATATCCTCCTGAAGGAGAGATCCTTTAATTAGTATGTAGCGACCTTCTTTATCTCTTTTCACAAATTTTAATTTGAAGTCTATTTTACCTGATATTAGGATTGCAACTCCCGTCTGTTTATGCGGTCCGTTTGCTTGGTAGATTTTGTTCCAGCCTTTAACATTGAAAATGTGTTTGTTTTTACGGGCAAGATGTGACTCCTGCAGGCAGCAGATAGAAGGGTCTTGTTTTTTAATCCAACTAGACAGTCTATGTCGCTTAATTGGAGAGTTCAGTCCGTTAACATTAAGAGATAGGACTGAGAGGTATTTGGGAGTTCCTGCCATGTTATCTACCTTCTTGGGGGCTGCGAAAACTGGGTTCTTCCTATGGTTCTTGGATTGTCAGTTTGGGTGCAGTTTCTTGGCCTTTATTGCGGTCTTGTTGGTTTTCTATGTGTAGGACATTTTTAAGAATCTTTTGTAGGGCTGGTTTGGTGGAGATGTATTGTTTCAATTTTTCTTTGCTATGGAAGGTTTTTATTTGGCCTTCAGTTATGAAGGAGAGTTTAGCTGGGTACAGTATTCTTGGTTGATAGTTGTTTGTTTTTAGGGCATGGCATACATCATTCCAGGCTCTTCTTGCTTTGATTGTCTCTGCTGAGAAATCTGAGGTGATTCTAATTGGTTTCCCTTTATAAGTGATTACCCTTTTCTCTCTGACAGCTTTAAGGATCTTTTCCTTGTTCTGAGTTGATCCTGTGTGGATTATAATGTGACGGTGGGATGTCCTATTCTGGTCTGGTCTATTTGGGGTTCTAAAGGCTTCTTGTATCTGGACAGGCCTATCTTTTTGCATGTTTGGGAAGTTCTCTGCTAGGATCCTGTTAAACAGATTTCCTAGACCATTAACTTCTGTTTCTAGGTGCTCCTCTACACCCATTATCCTTAGATTAGGCCTTCTGATGGTGTCTTCCAGGTGTTGGATAGATCTATCATATTTCTTGGACTTGTCTTGGATGGTTGTATGTTCTTTCTCTATAATATCTAGGCTGTCTTCAATCCCTGAAATTCGATCTTCTGCATGGTCTAACTTGCTGTCAAGACTCTCTACTTTGTTTTTTATCTCTTTTCCTTCTAGTTGGTCAGCTTTGATGGCTTCAAGTTCTTTGTTGAAGCTCTGTTTTAGGTCTTGTATGAATTTCTTTACTTCCTTAATTTGGTGTTCAGTGTTTGTCCTCAAATAACTTAGTTGATTGGTTATGGTTTCTTTGGGCTCCCATTCCTTCTGATGGGTTCCATTCAGCATTCCCTTTGTGGTCTCCTTGACTTCCTTCAGCTCTTTGTTAATGGATTCCATCAATGCCTTTAGTGATCTTTGTGTGTTCTCTACCTGGTCTCTCAATTCCTGTATTACTCTTTGATTAGCTTCCTCCCATTCGTGGGATTCCTGCAGATCTCTTTGAGTGTTCTCAGCCTGCTCACGCCATTCCTCCCTTTCTCTTTGAGTATTCTCAAGTTGTTCACGCAAATCCTGTATCAGTTTTTGAGTAGCTTCCTCACGCTTATGATATTCCTGTATAAACTTCTGGGATGCCTCCTCTCTCTCCCTATCACGCTCATACAGAGTCCTTTGTACGTTGTCAAACTTTTCATTTATCATGTTTGCCACCAGTGTTTGTAGAGCTGTTTGGGAACTCTCCTCTGGATTATTCATTATCTGTTCTAACCCCTGATTATCAGGATTGGGAATTGAGATACCCGAATTTGCCATTTTTCTTGTGTTTTTCCGGCTTACTCTGCCCATTTGAGATGAAGATAGCACCAGTTTTGTGCTAGAACACTATCTTAAGGCAACCATCAACCAAAGTTTGCGTTTGTACAGTCAATAGTCTACAGATACAATCTAGTTCAACATATACATCTATTCGACATCAAACAACTATATGTTAAAGGACTTCGAACCGCAGAGAAGAATTTGGAAAACCAGAAATTATTAGGGTTAGGGAGAGATGTGGGTAAAAAATAGGAATAGATTGGTGTGGGGAGGCACAGGGAGAGTTAACTATGTCCTAATCACAATGCAGGAAATAGGTTGGGTAGGATGTAAGTAGAGAGAGAGAGAAAAAGAAGAAAGGGGAAGGGGAATGAAAAGAGACCAGAAAATAAAATAGAAACGTAAAAATTAATGTTATTTTAGAGATTAAAAGACCATCTATTTATAGAGGAATATGAATATGTTGAGAGAAAGGGAGGGACATAGAGGAGATGAGAAAAACTTTAAAAAAATGCTTAAAATATTATATAGGTATAAAGAGGTAGTACTGCTATTAATGAATTTAAGTCTCAGAGGTTTTGAATTGAGTAATAAGTTTGTGGATTAAGTGTGTACACAATGGGGGATAGGGTCTACTGGTTAACTATGGGTTTATCTGAGGATGTGCAGGACAAGAGTTAAGTCACATAAAGATGAACAAAGAGGAAAAGATGGAAAGGATAGGAAAGTGAGAAGAAAAGATCAGAAGTTCAGTAGAGCTAGAAAAAAAAAACAAAAAGATAATTAAGAATGAAAGAAAAAGAGAAAGAAGACAAGAAAAGAAAAGAAAACACACATTCACGTATTCCTAAAATAAAAATTATAAGAGGGGAAAAAAAAAAAGTTAATGGAAAACAATTATTTTTTCAGAAGAGGCAAAAATTAAAGATTAATAAAAGTTTTAGAAAAGCAAAAAAAATTTTATATATATATAAGGTAACAAAAAATGAAAAAAAACAAAACAAGAAAAAGAAAAAAAAGAAAAGAAGAAGAAGAAAAAAAAAGTTCTTTGATTTTTTTTTTTTTTTTGGGAGGGGTGGGAAGAGTCCTGTATCTCCCTTTTGTCTGTAATCAGAGTCTGGTTGGAGTCTCTGGTCAGCTTGAGGTCCTGTGGCTTGATTGGTTTCTTAAGTCAGTTTGTTGGAACAGGCAGAAAAATGCTCTGCTTTACCCAAGATTTTGAGATCCCCCTCCCAGGTTAGTTTACTGGGAGGGTGATCTGCTTTGAGAATCACAAAAGAGGGGGATGCAGTGATGAGGCTAGGTTCTGGGTAGAGTTGAGGCCTTTCAACGAACAGTAGCTTTTTCCTGGGGCTATTTTGTGAAAAAAAACTCACAGCACCCAGCCTGGAGCCATTCTCAGGGATTCTGTTTTTCAATTGATTGTGGTGGCTGCTAGAGGGCGGGGCAGCCTCTGGCTCTGGTTACCCGGTGAGGAGAGCCACTCCAATGGCTGGCGCCTGAGCTGGGTGACTTTTCCCTGGATGGAACTGAGTCTGTGAGGTCACTTCGCCGTTAAGTTCTTGTGACCTGCTAAATGACTCGTTTTATTCCAAGGCCTGAGCTGGAGCTAGCCGCTCCTCCGAGCTTTGTCGGTATCCAAGATGGAGATCACCGGTGCTGGGGGGGGAGGGGTGGCCTTCCCTCCTCTGCTCTCAGAGAAGGAGTGAGGAAGTGGGGCTTCTACTCACGCGGAGTCTTGGATCCCGGGTCGTCTCTGGTCTGCAAAGTGCAGGATGAAGTTGTCCGCTCCTTGTCGGTTCTTGCTGGTGTTGAGTAGAATCCGCTCGTCTGCTGCGTCTGGCTCCTTCGTCCCGGACTCCGTCTCAGGTATGCCTCCGTGGCGGTGGTCGCTGCTGCGACCCTGCCGCCGCAGCGGCAGCTGCTCAGATGTGTCTGCTTGGCTTCCCCTCTCTTGACTAACTCTCTGTCCTGTGATGGCACACTTGGTGTGATTCTCTGGCTTGGGACTGTTCACTGGAACTCTGAAACTGTTTTCTATGCAAGAGCTTGTTCAGATTCCAGCTTCTCCTCCGCCATCTTCCCGGAACTCTCTGGCTGGTTTTCTTAAGGGTGATGGCACCATTGGCTTTTCAAGTTTAGGCCTGCAAAGCAGCATGCTAATTCTTACTCAGGTTTAGGTTGTACTGTACTCATCTCTCTGGGGTCTGATGAGTGGAAGAGGAACCCATATGTTATTGGTGGATCCATCCGGAATGATAGAAGCATACCCTTTCCCCTTACAGGCCATTAGTCCTGGTTTCTGTTAATCAAATTCTTTCAACCATATAGGAATATGATAATGAGGTGGTGCTGGAGAGGTAAAATGTTTTTCAGCTCCAGTATAAGGGTCACCTTCAGGTGAATTATAAAAATTTTAAAGTAAATAAGGTTAAGGCAAGAATTTCTCTTGCAGTTCCCCCTTTTTTGTTTTTGTTTGTTAATAATTGACGCTTAAATGTTTTATGGGTGTGTAAACAGTTGGCATTAGTAGTCTGTAAATTTCTACATAGATTGAATAAGGTTTTACCTAGGGCCTGACTTTAGTAAACTCCCCTAATATTTTCCTGGTACTACATTGGCTTTTAGAGCTTGACATGGGTAGTTTATCAGGGTGGCAGTTTTTACTAATCAGATTTTACTCCAAACTAGAAATTACGCATAACTTTTAACTTTAGTAACTGCATGCACCTTTGCTTGGGTTACAGCAGTATAGCCTGTTTAGTACTTTGGTTTGCAAAAGATTCAATTAGCTCAAGATGTTTAAAGGCAAGATCCATAAGGAGGGTTCACTTGCAACTGGTCAGTGGCAGTTTCCTAGTTGACAAACAAGTTACAAAAGCAGAGCTAGCTGGCATCAAGGCAAAGTAGAGTGGTTGAGCCCAACAATTTCCTGCAGACATTCTGGTGCCGAGGCAGGAGATGGGGGCAGTGCACCCAGCTCCAAGGCCTGAAGGTGGCACAAGTCTTCCCTTGAAGTCCTAGGAAAACATTATCTCCCCAAATGGGGAAAAGTATCCTTTAGCTCCTCAAATAGGTTAGAGATGGAACAGGCCATCCTTTGGAACATAGATGTCTAGTGCAGCTATCCTGGTACTTAACTCTCTATTCAAGCCTTTATCTTTGAAATTTAACTTGACCTAAATCTTAGTCAATACAAATGGTAAGTTTCAGTAATTATCAGACCACTGTCTTGTTCTATTCCCAGGGTCTGAACCTATGTTTCTCTGCTTACCTCGGACTTGTTTGTCCCAGTTAAATTTCCTTCTTCTTTGGTCTAATTAATGTCCTATCTGTGCAATTTTGATCTGGTCGTAAAATTTCACATTTTGTATTCTTTATTTTTTTAATATGTTTTTTATTATAAAAATACTGTACATGAGTAAGGTAATTAGTACATTTTCTATCAAGCATTGTTACCTCCTAGAGTGCACACACTTACTTTCCTTAAATAAATGAATGTATGTGGTTGGTGCCAGCCCAAAATTTACTGCCAATTAGAGCTTTACACAAATACAAAGCAGTTTGCATTTAAACTATTTCCCACATTTTACAACTTTAGCCTTTTACTCACAAATGGTTGCCAAGTTCTTGCCCAGTTATGCATGCTATCTTCCTATGGCCTCCAGCTCTGATCATTTTTTAAAGGGCAAAACATTATTACCAAAGTCCCAGGAGTGCCTTGCCAAAGTGCCAGGAGTGCCTTTCTTCATAGTGGGGTAAATGTGCCTTTGGCATTTCCCTTGGTTAGTCACTGGACTTGAACTTAGGGCCTGAGTGCTGTTCCTCAGCTCTCCAGGTCAAGGCTTGCACTCTGCCACTTTGAGCTCCAAAGCAACTCTGCATTTCAGCACTCTGTTGGCCAATTTGAGATGACAATCTCGCAGGGACCTTCCTCTACCCAGGCTGGCATTGAACTGCAGTTTGCAGGTTTCAGATCAATGAGTCTTACAAAAAACCACTTTACGCCAATTAAAAGCAACGAAGATGGTTAACATGGAAGAATTTTTTTTTTTTTGGGTCCGGTCGTGGGGCCTGAACTCTGGGCCTGGGCGCTGTCCCTCAGCTCTTCGGCTCAAGGCTAGCACTCTACCACTTGAGCCACAGTGCCACTTCTGGCTTTTTTCTTTTTGCTTATGTGGTGCTGAGGAATCGAACCCAAGGCCTCATGCATGCAAGGCAAGCGCTCTACCACTGAGCCACCTTCCCAGCCCGGAAGAATTTTTTTAAGCATGTTCTTACCTGGAACTTATTAAGAGCAAAAGTTACACCTGACCTGTAAGAATCCTCTGTCCTTCCCTGTGGTCTTGCTGGAAACTGTTATAAGAGCAAACTAAAACAGCAACTAAACAATCATTTTGGTAATTCGAATATGTCTTTTTCCACTTTGGAAGAATCATTAAAGACAATTTTTACTTCCAAATTTTATATCCAGGAAACCATTCTTGTTTTTTAAAAGCCTTTAATTAACCCCAGTTTTAACACTTTATACTTCAGTTTTTATTTGCATTTGAATGACCCTTTAAAATTTTAAGACACTAGGCACACTCCCTAGCAAACAAATCTTTAAAACCAAATTATTCACACAAATAAACTTTTAGCAATGCCAGTCACATCATCCTATCACTCCCTTTACCATCAGGTTTCCAGCGTCCAGCTGCAAGGAGGAGAAACAGAACAAAGATAGGCCACTCGGCCCCTCTTATGGAATAGGCTGATACTCATCCTACTCCTTAGAGTATGTCTATGTGCCAATTCGTTTCCTCCCACCATGCATGGGCTGCTCAGCTGCACCCAAGCAGCTTTAGACAGACAGAACAGGTAAAGTCTTTAGCAGTGGTAAGCACACTTTTAAATTTAAATTTCTAATACTTACCCCCAAATTTCAGCCAAGGAAAATAAATACCAAATCTCCAATGTCTTTCTGCTAAGCCAGATAACCTGATTAAAGTGTAAACAACCTTGTGAATTTCAAAACACCATATTTTAGAATATCAAATTTTCTGATTTTCAATTTACAGAATCCTTAAAAAGTCTTTAAAACAATGCAATAATTTTTAAGATTTTTGGCAACATCCAAACCTCATGACTTTTTGAATTTTAAACTTAAACTCATCCAATTTATTACAGCATGCTGACAGTTTTATCTTAAATATTTTCACAGCCAGACACAAACACACAGAGATCTTAAAACATGCAAAAATGAAAATTAGTTGTATGTACATTCTAAACTTTTCAGTGGTAAAATACTTTTTTCTAATCTCATTCTTGCAGATTACAAAAGTTTAATATAAAATCTTTTAACAAAATACTTTTTCTAGGCCATAATTTTTTCTGGTGCTTGCTCGTTTTGCCTGGCATCTTACCAATTAGCTTTTTGAATACCTTCAATTGGAGGAAGCCTGGGTTAGGGTCACCTGAAACTGAGCTGGTCTGGCTCTGTCCTTACCCAGTCTTAGACAAGAGCTGACAAATCACTGAGCTCTACTTTCAGATTGTCAAATAATGAAACGTTGCCCACTTACCTCTTTATTTGGAGAGGCTGTGTTCTTCTAAAAGCTTCTTCAGGTCCCTGTTCGGGGGCCACTTGTTGCTGATTCCTCAGTAGTGACCTGAGAATGCTTATCGGTTAGGCAGAAAGGGACCATACCATGCTGGTATAGACAAAGTTTATTCAAAGATCATATGCTTATATATGGGATAGGGGCATAGAAGGTAAGTAGTTACCAGACAAGCATGGGGCAATCACGGGACAGTCTCAGGACAGAAAGTTGACCTTCAACAATTTTGGGGGAATGAGAACAATAAAAGTTAACAACCTTTAATCAGTGAGTGGAAAGAGTTGCCAACAAAGGTGGAACTCCATTAAAAAACAGGAAAGGAATCTTGAGGCATTGTTCTAGTGGGTTAACTAGGAGGATCATGAATGGCACTTCCTGTAAACTTTTACCTGAGTCTAGTGCTGGGCATTGGACCTTTGCCCTGACTTGGAGGAAGGGGTGCTCCTCTTTTTCCCCCAGAGGGAATGCATGACAGCATGCACCCTCAAGGCACACAGGAACTCAAGTGGAGTCACGCCAGTCGACGCCTCAGACAAGTAGTGCTGTATGATATAAGTTCTGAAAGAATGTCAAATCTATGTGTGTGTGCATGTGGGTGCACATGAGTGCACACATGTATGCTAGTGTTGTCGCTCTAATTCAAGGCCTTAGGCTCTTGCAAGGGTTTTCTGCTCAAAGGTTGAGCAACAAATTCGCTTCCCAGATATTTGCTAAGTAATTGGAGATAAGTGTCTTGTGGATTTTTCTGTATGGGCCAGCATTAAACCACAATTCAGGTCTCAGCCTCCTATTTAAGATCCTAGCTACCATAGGTAGGATTAGCATCCAGCTAATTTGACTTGTAGATAAATAATTCATCAGTGTTTTAGGATAGCCTTAAACCCTTCTGTGTGGCTGGGGTGGGAGGCACTGAACAGAGATAATAAGAACTCCTTTCCCAGAAATAAATAAATAAATAATAAAGTATATTTTCCTTAACAAATCAGGATCATTTGCCCAGAACCCAATACTTAACAAATTGTAAAATCACTTGGGACACAGGTTAAAACCAGAAATTCACACAGTCCTTCTTAGAAATATGATTGTATAAATCTTGAATATAGATTTTTTTAAGAAAAAAGGAATTGTGGAGCTGGGAATGTAGCTCAGTGGTAGTGTGCTTGCTTTGCATGCATGAGGCCCTGGATTCAATTCCTCAGCACTAGATTAGCAGAAAAAGCTGGAAGTGGCTCAAGTGGTAGAGTGCTAGCCTTGAGCTGAAGAGCTGAGGGACAGCACCCAGGCCCAGAGTTCAAGCCCCAAGGCTGACCAAAAAAAAAAAAAAAAGATTTGCATCTTTAACTCACTCTGCCATTGACTGATGGAGATGCTAGTGCTATACTAGTATAGGTACAGGTTGAATGTATATATAAATTTATATTAATTCAAATAATAAATATACAAAGGAGGAGGCAACAATGCTTGATAAAAAATGTACTCATTACCTTGTCCATGTAATTGTAACGCCTCTGTATGGTATTATCACAATAAAAATAAATAAATAAACAAAAAACAAATTTACAAATAATATAGGACTCCATTCTGCATAGTCAAGACATATTACTATCTACCAAGTCCTATATTTAACAAGATTAAATGATGAAACAGTATTAACTACTTGCCTGCAGTATTTAGGAGAAGAACAGTAAATGTTTTCTTTGAGATGTCTAGAGTTTCACTCCCACATATATGTGTAGTTTGATTCAATATTTCTTCAGTACCTACCACAGGCCTTCTATGTTATCTTTTCCAGCAAAAGGGAAGATACAGATTTCTCTAGTAAAAGAGAAAATATAAATATATAAATTTAACTCAATACAGGGATAAATATGAGTGCTAAAATCTACTTGATGCTAAAGATGCAAAGAATTACTGGTTAGGATAAGTTCTTGCAGCGTAGTTCAGAGATGAGGTTCTTGAAAGAATCAACATAGATTGACATTCTTAAGATCCATATTTTGAGTAAGTAATAGATGGATACACAGAATTGACTGTAAGCAAGTATGTAACTCATCACAAATTATGATTTTTGTATCTGCAATATGCTCTTAAAACTATATAGTACCAGTCATTGTAGCATCCTCTAATCCCAGCTACTCAGGAGGTAGATATTATGAAGAAAATTATTGAAGGTTCTTACCACTCTTGAGCATTTTCCAAAAGGATTACAAGATACAATAAAGATACTTGCACAACCAGGTCCATTGCTGCACTATGCATTGTAGCTAAGTTATGGAAAGAGCACAGATGCCCTTTAATGGATGAATGGATGAAGAAAATGTGATATATGTAAAATGAAATTTTACTCTTCCATCAGAAAGAATATTATGTCATTTGCAGGGAAATGGATGGATCTGGAAAGAATTATGTTACTTGAAGTAAGTCAGGCTCAGTGAAACAAAGGTTGCATGCTCTCTCTCAAATGTGGAAGTTGGACTATATATGAATTATAAATATATGTGTAAACATATAGAGGATCATATATATACACAAACATATTAACTAGAGCATAGCATAAACAGGACAGGATTCCAATAGTGTAACTCCTTTGAACAGCTACCTTATGGTCTAACAAAAAGGAGGGAAAGAGGTCAAGGGAGGGGAGTAGATGAGTGGAGAAAGGAAAAGAGGGTGAATTCAGTAATGATATTCAATGTTCATATGTAAAATGGAGGTAGGTAAATTGAGGAGATGGATGGGTTTGAAGAGATGAGGGATAATGATAAGAAGGGTTAATATTACACAGTGGAATTCTATGCTTCCATCAGAAAGTGTAGCATCACTCCATTCATAAGGAAATGGAAAGAGTTGGAAAAAATTCCTATTAAGTGAACTAAACCAGACCCAACGAAACATAGGCTTCATGGTTTTGCTCATTTGTAATAATTAGTATATGCTTAGAATAATCCTAGGAGAGGATCACAATGGCCCAATAGCTATATGACCATATAAGATGATGCTAATTTAAATGAACTCCATGATATGGAAATAAGCGGTTCCCCCTCTCCACTTTTTTTCATTTTTCTTTTAGTGTATGTTTTGCAGTTATTTCTTTGTTCTTCTATTCCCCCATCCCCCTGGTTAATTCCTTGTGATCCTGTTTCTGATTTCAGTACCCTTTGTCTTATATATAAATTTATCTGGGGAAGAGAAAGGGAATCAGAAATGGTAGACAAAGGGTGACCAATGCAACAGTAATACTCACTAGACACTATGTTGGAAATGAACTTTATAATTTGGAGGTGAGGGAAAGTAGAAGAACATGAGGGAAGAGGTAACACTATTGGAAAAGAAATGTACTCATTACCTTACTTATGTAACTGTAATCCCTCTATCTATCATCCTTATAAGAAAAAGAAAAAAACGAAAAGGATGATGTTGATCAAGATTTGTTGTACTACAAATTGACAATAATAAATATTCCTTAAAAATATTTGAAGATAGGCCCTGGAAAATTTAGCAAGACCACATCCAACACACAAGCCAAATGTATACATACCTGTAAATCCAGCTAAGTGGGAGGCATATGTAGAAGGACCGTGGTCTGAAACTGGCCTGAGCAGAAAGTGCGAGATACTCTGTGAAAAATAACAAGCAAAACAGTTTAAGGCATGGCTCAAATGGAGGGACACTTGCCTAGCGAGTGCGAGGCTCTGAGAGTACCCCCAGTAACTTTTAAAAAATTAAATAAACAAGTAAATAAAATTAAAAGATGCATACATGATGGGACCCCATATCTCTAGGTCTACATATCTCCTAAATGCAATGCCAAATGTAGTCTGTGAGAACTTCTTTTGGTATTGTAGAACAGTGTATAGCCCACTGTCAAGAAAAAACCAAGAACAGAACTGAAGCTCAATAATTTGATAGAAGCAAATCAAAATATATCAGTAATTATGCTGAATATAAATGGTCTGACCTCTTTGCAGCCATGATGCAGGAGAAGGAGGAGAATAAGTTTATTAACTTTAAACAGCTAAAAAATACATTAAACAAAAAAATGAAATCATATTTTTAAAAACACTAGAAAATAAGCAACAGAGGGCTGTGATTCAGAAAGGAAAACAAACTATATTTCAACAGATTACTGTGACTAGTAATTTCCATATTGTAATTTGCACAAGGGAAGGGGACTGAGTTGAGGAGACAGAGGTAGAAAGAGGCCAAGGTGACTAAAAGTTATGTGAAGTATACTGTAGATCAGAGAATTATACAGAAAAGAGACTGCTCCAAAGATCTGCACAGAGGTTTTCTCTTGAGTCTCTGATATGCCCATATATAAGAGGAAAAAACGGTGAGTCCATGCAGAGGTGTCTGACAGGTACAAAGAGTCATAGTTATCATAGGAATCTTACCTGAAAACTACATGCCCACATTCCCAGAGCTACTTCAATGAGAAAACACTGCAAGAGATCATTGGTCTAAAATCTAGGTAGTAATCATCTAAATTATGTCATAAGCTAGGTGACAATCCTCAAACTCCAGTATCATAATACAATTTTGGGACACACAAATTCTATAGTGATAGTGGTGATTCTTACTCCTGTCTTTTTCATAGCCTGGTGCCAGGCTCCTACACATGACTAACAAACCTGAAATCCCAAGGAAGAGGGACCTGCCTAAAACACATGCTCTTCTGAAGCACCTGGTGCATGAGACACTGGAGTAAAGATTACATTTAAGCCTTTAATGGAGTATTTTTATCTGCAAAATATTCTTATTTAGAATAACTTTTGTTAGTAAAAGATCATGCCTCATTAAGCTCTTATTACAAAAATCACGTTAAAATGGATAAATTAGGATAATGTTGAACAAAGTAAAATGGTAATCCATTGTATGTTGTACATGGATGCATGGGAAGATAAAAATACTAAAAGAAAAATGGAAAAAAATGTTGCCCAGAATGGTTTTGTCAGCTCATGTGTGTCATTTTTTACTTTCTTTTCACAAACTTTCTGACTCATATATCAAGGAGTATGTGTGTGAGAGTGTATATGAATGTGCATGTATATGTGTGAGGTGTATGTATATGTGTGAGGTGTATGTATGTATGTGTAAATGTGTGAATTTTGTGAGTATGAACCTGAGTATATGCACATGTGTGCTAGTGTGAAATGTGTAAAGGTGTATGTGTGTGTGAGGGCAAATATGTATGTTTATATTTGTGTATATGTGTAAATATATGTATATATATATATGCATTTATGTGTACAGGTGTGATGTGTGTGGTGCATGTGGTATGTATGTGTGTATGTGTGTCCATGTGTGTGCATGTGTGGTGTACATGTGTGTGTTTGGTAGAGACCCTTATGTGCTGCCTGTCTGGAGCTGTCAGCTATCTATAGTCTCCTGAAGTTTCCTTTCAGATTCAGAATGTCCCTGAGTACTTGTTGGGTCAACCTGCAGTAGTCTGAGTGCTACCTTGGTAAAACTAACAGACATATGAACTAACTTAGGGTTTTCTTGCAAGGTGTCTGCTCCTACCCAGATATTGCTTTGCCCAACATTTATTTGTTATAGAATAAATTTTTCTTCCTTGAAGAGACATCAATTAAAAGATGAAAAGCTGTGGCTCTAAATTCTTTACCCAAAGACTGTGGGAAATCTCCTTGTGTGGAAGCTAGAAAATAGCTGATGTTAGCCATAGCAAGACCCAAAGCTAGCAAATTTTAACTACTGGAAGACTAATGGACTGAATATGACCTCATTCCTGCTGGGCTTCAAGAACCTGCAGTTATTCTTCTTTTCTAGAAGTTAGATAATAGCCTCTGTTGTTTCTTCTTTTAATTTCAGAAAGAAGCAAATCCTTGTAGCCCTTAGTAATTTAGACAAATAAGCAATTACTGAAGATTGCTGGGTTCATCTGCTTTTCCCCAACAGATTTGTAAAAGAGAATTAAGTTTGTTCAGATTTTCATTCTTCCAAAAAGTCAATTAAACTTTTACTGTTTTGTAAAGTTATTGGAAATCTCCTTCAGGCTCCTTCTAGAGCTCCAACTAGGCTTCCCCAAACTACCGATGTAGGTCAGAAGTGTTAGGTCTGCTTTGCCTGCAAATGCCAGTAGTTCAGGCTTCATCTTTAATGAGGAGATATAATGAAGATGGAAGCTATGAATATTCTTGAAAATGCTTAAAAAAAACTGTTTATATTTTACTTGAGTAAAGACCTAGGAATGAAATTTCAAGGCAGATGGAAGATTTTTATTTTTGAAAAAGTGTTGTCCATAGCTAGAAAGATCAATAGAAAGCCTACAGATTGGGAGAAGAATTTTACTAGCCGTACAATGGACAAGGGTCTCATATCTAAAATATACCTTGAACTCAAAAAATTAAATCCTCCAACAACAAATCTTCAAAGAAACAACTGCCTAATAAACAAGTAGGCTAAAGACTTAAAGAGAAACTTCTCTGAAGGGAAAGAAGGATGGCCAATAGACACACGAAGAAATGCTCAATCTCCCTAGCCATAAAAGAAATGCAAATCAAAACAACATTGAGATAACAACAGATGCTGGAGGGGATGTGGACAGAAGGGACCCTTACTGCATTGTTGGTGGGACTGTAAACTTGTTCAACCACTTTGGAAAGTAGTATGGAGGTTCCTCAAAAGACTCCACACAGAGCTCCCCTATGACCCAGCAATCCCACTTTTGGGCATTTACCCAAATGCTTACAAACAAGACCACACTAAAGCTATCAGCACGACTATGTTTATTGCAGCATTATTTACTATAGCTAAGATATGGAACCAACCCAGATGCCCCTCAGTAGATGAATGGGTCAAGAAAATGTGGTATATATATACACAATGGAATTCTATGCCTCCATCAGAAAGAATGACATTGCCCCATTTGTTAGGAAATGGAAAGGCTTGGAAAAATTATATTAAGTGAAGTAAGCCAGGCCCAAAGAAACATAGGAACCATGGTTTCCCTTATTTGCGATATCTAATATATGTCTGAGTCAAGCAAAAAAGGTCAGATAAGGTGATGTTAGGAAAATGAACCCTAAGATATGTATTCAATTGTTTTTTTTTCTTTCATGCGATTGTTTCTAACACATTTATAAGATTATTTCTTTGTTGCTTTGTATGTCCCTCCCCCACAGTATAACCACTTCTTATACTGTATTTGAGTCGGTATAATTTGTGGAGGGTAAGGGGAAAAACATATCGTTTAAATAGTGATACAGGTGGACTCAAATGGTAGTGTGCTAGCCTTGAGCTGAACAGCTCAGGGACAGTGCCCAGACCCAGAGTTCCGGCCCCCTACCAACAACAACAAAATTGAAGCAACAAACAACCTGAAGATGTTGTCCAGAATAATGAGTGTGGCATTATCCCTTTACATGACTTAGTGACTTGAAACCTAGTTTACCAGGGGAGGTGTTGAGCAATTTGTGTGTTTGCCAAAACATGCAAAATTATTTTCTACTTTCCCAAGGAGGGAGAAAGGAGGGAATGGGGGGAGGAGAGAGGTGTTTGGTGGCCTTGTCTTTTGGTTCAGTGATTGTTTTCTGGAGTCAAATTCAGAGAAATTCTGCTTGTAATCCTAGTTGCATGGGGAATGAAGAATCCATGCCCTGGAAGTGGTTTTTGTCCTGTCCTTGGCCTGGTTCCAACTAACACTGGATAATCCAAGTCCCAATTCAGGAGCAAGATGCCTTGAAGACTACTGATCCACTGTCAGGTGGACCTAACCACAGCTAGAAAAGGCAGAAAATGCAATGCCCAGGGCAGCACTGGAAATCTACACCAGGGAGAAATTTTTTAAATATATTTTTATTATAAAAATACTGTACTGAGGGGTTACAGTTATATGAGTAGTGTAATGAGTACATTTCCTATCGAGCTTTGTTACCTCCTCCTTTGTTTATCCTCTACCATCCTTTCGCTCCCCACATCTTCAACTCCTCACTCCTCGACCCCTGCCTGACATTGTAAATTCATTTATGACATAGTGTCCTGTACATCTCATCGTCACAATGGGTCAACCTGCATCCCCATTTAAGCATTCTGCTATAACCCTTCCACTCCCAAAATTACAAAATAAATGTATATAAGGTGTAGAACACTGGAATCAAATACAGTGAAAACAGGGGCTATACCGTGGGGGGATGAACCTACAAAAGAATCACATAGTGCATTATAAGTATATTAAAAACAAAAGCAAGAAAGGAAAAACTATGTTTGTCTCTGACTTGGGGTACATTTCGCTTAACATCATCTTATATGGTCATATGTACATAGCCTTTGATTTTCTCTGCTTGTCCTAGACATATACTATGCCACGCCTACTCCAGTGGAGTCTGCTTAGCATGGAACACCTGCTATCAGATATGAGAATGGGGCTTCACAGAAGCCTTCTTCTGAGAGTGGGACTTCAAAGAGGCCTACTCCTGGAAAGTCTGGCAAGCCCCTGGGAAAGATGTGTTCCTGTTCCTGTTTCTCTTTTCTTCGCTGTATAGGAGTGCCCATTATTCTTTTACTGTTCCTGCTGCTTGTTCTACTTACTCATGCTCAACGTTCCCTTATTCAGGGCTCTTTCTTGGAAGTGATGACGACTCCAACATCTGATGAGTGTCCTGAGAATATGACTAACTCACCAGAGTTAAGTGCTACCCTGAAAGCCCCTCTTATGGAGGCTCTTAGACAAATCATAAGTAAATGTGAAAGTATTGGGGGTTTCATGACTTCACCTCTGCAAAAGGAATTGTTTGTAAGAGATTTACAAGAAGCTGTAGGCACGGCTAGGGCAGAAAGAGTGTATGGCTTTTGGAGACTTCCCTTTAATCCTGAAGCATATACAATAGACCCATATGGATATCCTGTAGATAAGAAAGATGTAGAGGGATATTTAGACCAAAAACTAAATAAGATTCCTAAAAGGTTGGTAGATGGAACGTGGCAATGGCTTATCAGAGGAAAATGGTGGGATCCTCCATTATCTAGAGGACCCCAAAGACTTCCCCCAGATCCATAGCCTTTTACAGGTGTGTATGATAAGGATGGCAACCGTTGGGTAAACTACTTAGGAGAAAGAACTTCCTATTACTCTCTTCCATTTACTGAGAGACTTGCTAGATCTAGGCCTCGTTGGTGCTTACTATCAAAAAGAAGGAACAAGGAAGATCTTATGAGATAGTTAAGGCCTTTATGGAGAAGAGTAAACGATTATGTGAAAGGGTTACAGAGAAGACACTATGAGCCTGAATTTGATGTATGACCAGATTTAGCTAAGTATACTGAATATCATAATTTTTGGCCACAAATTGGGGACCCTCTAAAGAATGGCAAAGAAGCACAATTGCTTAGAAAAGATTTGAAACGCATAAAGTGCAAAACTAAACAAAAGTAACAAAGTACTAGAGTTCATGCCTTTCTGTCCAGCACCTTGCCCATATGCTCTGGTTAATGGTTAATAGGTGATAAGCATCTCGAAACCGATTGTATTTTGCTATTCTTAAAAATAGAGGTAAAGCCTGGAACAAGTGCCTGTCGTCATAGCTTATCATCCAAAAACAAGATCTGGCGACCAGCTGGTGACCACCCAAGAACGAAGCCTTGCAGCAAGATTGTGTAACCTTTTGCCCTTTCTCATGGAGACTTTTTTCTATAAAAGCTTGTCATCCTCTGCAATAAATCGCACTCAGCATTCACTCCTCTTGTGTGTGAGTTGTCTGTTTGCCATCTCCCCACCTGTTCCAGTTACCTCCACTAGGTGTCCTCCATCGTCCCGACAGAGCCGGTCCGCGGCAATACTAGTCCTTGCAAACAAGGGAAAAACAAGATAAACCATGGGACCTATGTTTCTTTGGGTCTGGCTTACTTAACTTAATATAATTTGTACCAAGTTTTTCCATTTCCTAACAAATGAGGCAGTCATTCTTTCTGATGGAGGGATAGAATTCCATTGTGTGTGTGTGTGTGTGTGTGTGTGTGTGTGTGTGTGTGTGTGTGTGTGTGTGTGTACCACATATTCTTGATCCATTCATCTACTGAGGGTCATTGGGGTGGGTTCCATATCATAGCTATGATGAATAATGCTGCAATAAACATGGTTGTGCTGGTAGCTTTGGTATGAACTTGTTTGGGATCATTTGGGTAAATGCCCATAAGTGGGATTACTGGGTCATAGGGGAGCTCTACGTGGAGTCTTTTGAAGAACTTCCAAACTGCTTTCCAAAGTGGTTTAACAAGTTTACACTCCCACCAACAAAGCAGTAAGGTTCCCTTTTAGCCACATCCCCTCCAGCATCTGTCATTATTACATTTCTTGATTATAGCCATTCTAACTGGAGTGAGGTGCAATCTCAATGTTTTGATTTGCATTTCTTTTATGACTAGAAAAGTTGAGCATTTCTTCATGTGTCTAATGGATATTTTTATTTCCTCTTCAAAGAATTCTCTCTCTAAGTCTTTAGCCCACTTAGTTATGGGGCAGTTGTTCCTTTGAGGATTTGTTGTAGGGGGATTTAAGTTTTTGCATCCTAAGTATATTTTAGATATAAGACTTTGTCTATTTTATGACTCATAAAGATTTTCTCCCAGTATGTGGGCTTGCTATTGATCTTGCTAGCTATGACCTTTGTCTTGCAGAAGCTCTGCTGCTTCATGCAATCCCATTTGTCCAACCTTTCTTTGATCTGTTTTGTTTCTGGTTCTCTATTAAGAAAATTTGGGCCTGTGCTAAAGAGTCCTAGAATTTCTCCTATTCCTTCATGTAATGTTTTCATGGTGTCTGCTTTTATTTTGAGGTCTTTTATCCATTTGGAGTTGGAGTCTGGTGCAGGGTGATATATAAGGATCTAGCTTTAGTTATCTACAGGTGTTTAACCAATTTTGCCAACACCATTTACTCAAAAGGCTGTCTTTCTTTCATTCTATTTTTTTAGCTCCCTTGTCAAAGGGAGCTACAGGTCAGTGGGTTCATTTCTGAGTCTTCAGTCTTATTCCATTGGTCCTGAGGTCTGTTCTTGTGCCAGTACCAAGCTGTTCTTATTACTATGGCTTTTTAGTAGAGTTTGAAATTTGGAACTGATATTGCTCCAGTGCTGTTCTTTCTGCTAAGGATTGACAAACCTACAGCCAGCATTATACTTAATGGTGAAAAGTTAAAGCCATTTCTTATAAATTCAGGAATGAGATAAGGATGTCTGCTCTCTCGACTCCTCTTCAACTTAGTATTAGAATGCTATTTGGGGCAATAAGACAAGATGCTAACTTAAAGGGGATCCAAACAGAGAAAGATGAAGTAAAACTATCCCTCTTTGCAAATGACATGATCTTGTATTTAATGAACCCCATCGACTGCACTCCCAAGTTACTTGAGCTATTCAGAAACTTTGGCAAACTAGCAGAGTATAAAATTAACCCTCAGAAATCAATGGCCTGGGGAGTTCCGGGAAGATGGCGGAGGAGAAGCTGGAATCTGAACAAGCTTTCGCATAGAAAGCAGTTTTAGAGTTCCAGTGAACAGTCCTAAGCCAGAGAACCACACCAAGTGTGCCATCACAGAACAGAGAGACAGGCCAGAGAGGGAAAATCCAGGCAAGGAGATAGACCTGAGCTCTTGCCAGCAGCTGCCACTGTGGTGGCGGCGGCGGCGGCAGCGGCCATACTGCCATACCTGAAACAGAGAGAGTCCGGGACGAAAGAGCCAGACGCGGCGGGTGAGCAGATTCTACTCAATACCAGCAAGAACCAACAAGGAGCAGACATCTTCATCCTGCAGTTCGCAGACCAGAGATGACCCAGGAACCAAGACTCGGCGTGAGTAGAAGCCTGACGTCCTCATTCCTTCTCAGGGAGCAGAGGAGGGAAGGCCACCCTTCCCCTCCCCCAATACCAGAGATCTCCCTCTTGGATACCAACAAAGCTCGGCGGAGCTGCTAGCTCCAACTCAGGCCTTGGAATGAAACTAGGGTCATTTAGCAGGTCACAAGAAATTAACGGCGTGACCTGCAAGACTCAGCTCCATCCAGGGAAATGTCACCCAGTTCGGGCGCCAGCCCTGGGAGTGACTTTCTTCATCGGGTAATCAGAGCCAGAGGCTGCCCCTCCCTTTAGCAGCCTCGACAATCAACTGAAATTCAGTAAACAGAATCCCTGAGAGTGGCTCCAGGCTGGGCTCTGTGAGTTTCTCACAAACTAGCCCCCAGGAAAAGCTACTGTTTGCTGAAAGGCCTCAACTCTACCCAGAACCTAGCCTCATCACAGCATCTCCAAACTTGAGGAAAAAGCCATCTCCCTCTTTTGTGATACTCAAAGCACACCCCACTCCCATTGAACTTACTTGGGAGGAGGATCGAAAAATCCTGGGTAAAGCAGAGCATTTTTCTGCCTGTCCAAACAAACTGACTTAAGAAACCAACCAAGCCACAGGACCACAAGCAGACCAGAGACTCCAACCAGAGGCTGATTACAGACACAAGGGAGATACAGGATTTTTCCCAACCCTCCCAACAAAATCAAAGAACTTTTTTTCCTCTTCTTTTTTTTATACCTTTTACAAATTTTTTTTCTTTTCTAAAACTTTTTTTAATTTTTACCTTTTTTTGAAAAAAATTGTTTTCTAGTAACTTTTTCCCCCCTTATAATCTTTATTTTAGGGATACATGCGTGTGTGCATTTTTCTTTGTTTTTTTTTCCTCTTCTTTAAAAAAAAATTTTCTTTTTTTTTTTGCTTAGCTCGACTGAACTTCTGATCTTTTTTTCTTTCTTCCTTATCCTTCTCACCTTTTCCTGTCTTTTGTTCTTCTTTATGGGGCTTAATTGTTGTTCTGCATATCCTCAGATAAACCCGTAGTTGACTATTAGACCCTATCCCCTATTGTGTACACACTTAATCCACAAATTTATTACTCAATTCAAAACTTCTGAGACTTAAATTCCTTAATAGCAGAACTACCTCTTTATACCTATATATTATTTTAAGTATTTTTATTTTTAAGTTTTTCACATCTCCTTTATATCCCTCCCCTTCTCTCATTATATTCACGTTCTTTGAATAGATTGTTCTTGAATCTGCATATTAATTTTTATTTTTCTATTTTTTCTGGTGTCTTTTTTTCCTTTCTCTTTCTTCTTGTTTTCTCTCTCTCTACTTTCATCCTATCTAACCTATTTCCTGCTTTGAGACTAGGACTTAGTTAAGTTAACTCTCCCTGTACCTTCCCACATCACTCTATTCCTATTTTTTACCCACATCTCTCCCTAACCCTAATAATTTCTGGTTTACCAAATTCTTCTTTGCGGTTCGTAGCCCATTAATATATAGTTGTTTGATGTTGAATAGAGGTATCTGTTGAACTAGATTGTATCTGCAGACTATTGACGGTGCAAATTCAGACTTTGGTTGATGCTTGCCTTAAGTTAGTGTTCTAGCACAAAACTGGTGTTACTTTCATCCCAAATGGGCAGAGTAAGCCGGAAAAACACAAGAAAAATGGCAAGTCAGGGTAACTCCATTCGCACTCATGATTATCAGGGGACAGAACAGATAATGAATAATCCAGAGGAAAGTTCTCAAATAGCTCTACAAACACTGCTGGCAAACATGATAAATGAAAAGGCTGAAAATATACAAAGAACTCTGTATGAGCATGATAGGGAGAGAGAGGAGGCAATCCAAAGGTTTATACAGCAATAGCATGAGCGTGAGGAAGCTACTCAAAAACTGATACAGGATTTGCGTGAGCAGCTTGAGAATACTCAAAGAGAAAGGCAGGAATGGCGTGAACAGGCTGAGAACACTCAAAGAGAACTACAAGAATGGCATGAACTGGAGGAAGCTAAGCAAAGAGTAATACAGGAATTGAGAGAGCAGGATGAGAATACACAAAGATCACTAAAGTCATTCATGGGATCCATTAACAAAGAACTGAAGGAAGTCAGGGAAACCACAAAGGGAATCCTGAATGGAACCCAACAGAAAGAATGGGAGTCCAAGGAAACCATAACCAATCAACTAAGTGATTTGAGAATAAACACTGAACACCAAATTAAGGAAGTAAAGAAGTCCATACAAGATCTAAAACAAAGCTTCAACAAAGAAATTGAAGCCATCAAAGCTGACCAATTAGAAGGAAAAGAAATAAAAAACAAAGTAGAAAGTATTGACAGCAGGTTAGACCATGCAGAAGATCGAATCTCGGGGATAGCCTAGATATTATAGCCTAGATATAGAGAAAGAACATACAACCATCCAAGACAAGTCCAAGAAATATGATAGATCTATCCAACACTTGGAAGACACCATCAGAAGGCCTAATCTAAGGATAATGGGTGTACAGGAGCACCTAGAAACTGAAGCTAATGGTCTAGGAAATTTGTTTAACAGGATCCTAGCAGAGAACTTCCCAAACATGCAAAAAGATAGGCCTATTCAGATACAAGAAGCTTTTAGAACTCCAAATAGACCAGATCAGAATAGGACATCCCACCGTCACATTATAATCCACACAGGATCAACTCAGAACAAGGAAAAGATCCTTAAAGCTGTCAAGGAGAAAAGATTAATCACCTACAAAGGGAAACCAATTAGAATCACCTCAGATTTCTCAGCAGAGACAATCAAAGCAAGAAGAGCCTGGAATGATGTACGACAAGCCTTAAAAACAAACAACTATCAACCAAGAATACTGTACCCAGCTAAACTCTCCTTCATAACTGAAGGCCAAATAAAAACCTTCCATAGCAAAGAAAAATGGAAACAATACATCTCCACCAAACCAGCCCTACAAAAGATTCTTAAAGATGTCCTACACATAGAAAACCAACAAGACCACAATAAAAGCCAAGAAACTGCACCTAAACTGAGAATCCAAGAACCATAGGAAGAACCCAGTGTTCTCAACCCCCAAGAAGGTGGATAACATGGCAGGAACTCCCAAATACCTCTCAGTCCTATCTCTTAACATAAACGGACTTAATTCTCCCATTAAGCGACATAGACTGTCTAGTTGGATTAAAAAACAAGATCCTTTTATCTGCTGCCTTCAGGAGTCACATCTTGCCTGTAAAAACAAACACATTTTCAATGTTAAAGGCTGGAGCAAAATCTACCAAGCAAACGGCCCCCATAAACAGGCGGGAGTTGCAATCCTAATATCAGATAAAATAGACTTCAAATTAAAATTCGTGAGAAGAGTTAAAGAAGGTCGCTACATACTAATTAAGGGATCTCTCCTTCAGGAGGATATTACACTTCTAAATATCTATTCGCCAAACAATGGAGCACCCAAATTTATCCAAGAAACACTACTTTCCCTCAAATCCCACATAGATCCAAAGACATTAATTGTTGGGGATTTTAACACACCACTCTCCCCACTAGATAGATCAACTCGGCAAAAACTCAACAGAGAAACCACAGATCTAAACAGCTACATAGATCAACTAGATTTAACAGACATCTACTGAATATTTCACCCAACAACATCAGAATACACATTCTTCTCAGCAGCACATGGATCATTTTCTAAAATAGACCACATTTTAGGCCACAAAGCAAACTTGTCCAAATTCAGGAACATTGAAGTTATACCTTGCATTCTCTCTGACCACAAGGGAATAAAATTAGAACTCAACACCAAAAGCCACCAAAGAAAGTCCAGTAACACATGGAGGCTGAACAACACACTGCTGAATCACAAGTGAGTCATGGGAGAGATTAGAAAGGAAATTCAAATGTTCATGCTATTCAACAAAAATGAGCACACAAATTACCAGCTCCTCTGGGACACAGCAAAGGCAGTACTCAGAGGCAAGTTTATAGCTCTGAGCTCCTACATCAACAAATTGGAGAGATCTGAAACCAACAATTTAATGAGACATCTGAACCTCCTTGAAAAAGAGCAGCAAGATAAACCCCAATCCATTAGACGGAAAGAAATAATTAAAATTAAATCAGAATTAAATGAATTAGAATCCAAAAAAAACTATAGAAAGAATCAACAAAACAAAGAGTTGGTTCTTTGAAAAAATTAACAAAATTGACAGACTCCATTTGTAATAGCCCCACAAAAAATAAAATACCTAGGAATTAACTTAACCAAAGAAGTGAATGACCTCTATGATGAAAACTTTAAAATCTTGAAAAAGGAAATCAACACAGAACTTAGAAAATAGCAAAAACCTCCCCATGCTCCTGGATTGGAAAGATAAACATCGTGAAAATGGCCATACTTCCCAAGGCTATCTACAAATTCAATGCGATACCTATCAAAATTCCAACCTCATTCTTCAAGGAAATAGAAGAGGCAATCCAAAAATTCATATGGAACAATGAAAGACCCCGAATAGCAAAAACGCTCCTCAACGGAAAGAACACTGCTGGAGGAATATCAATACCAAATTTCAAACTCTACTATAAAGCCGTAGTAATCAAAACAGCTTGGTACTGGCATAAGAACAGACCTCAGGACCAATGGAATAGAATTGAAAACCCAGAAATGAACCTACAGACCTATAGCCATCTAATCTTGGTAAGGGAGCTAAAATAATAGAATGGAAGAAAGACAGCCTCTTCACTAAATCATGCTGGCAAAATTGGTTAACTACTTGTAGAAAACCAAACGTAGATCCTTATATATCACCCTGCACCGGAATCAACTCCAAATGGATCAAAGAAATCGGAGTCAAAGCAGACACTCTGAAAACATTACAGGATGGAATAGGAGAAATCCTAGGCCTCGTTGGCTCAGGCCGAAATTTTCTTAATAGAGACCCAAAAACCCAACAAATCAAAGAAAGGTTGGACAAATGGGATTGCATGAAGTTGCAGACCTTCTGCATGGCAAAGGACATAGCTAGCAAGATCAATAGAAACCCCACAGATTGGGAAAAGATCTTCACTAGCCATACAACGGACAAGGGTTTCATATCTAAAATATACTTGGAGCTCAAAAAATTAAATCCCCCAACAACAAATCCTCAAAGAAACAACTGCCCAATAAATAAGTGGGCTAAAGACTTGAAGAGAAACTTCTCTGAAGAAGAAAGAAGGATGGCCAACAGACACATGAAGCAATGCTCAACATCCCTAGCCATAAAAGAAATGCAAATCAAAGCAACATTGAGATACCACCTTACCCCAGCTAGAATGGCTATAATCAAGAACTCTAACAACAACAGATGCTGGAGGGGATGTGGACAGAAGGGAACCTTACTTCATTGTTGGTGGGAGTGTAAACTTGTTCAACCACTTTGGAAAGCAGTATGGAGGTTCCTGAAAAGACTTCACATAGAGCTCCCCTATGACCCAGCAATCCCACTTTTGGGCATTTACCCAAATGTTTACAAACAAGACCACACTAAAGCTACTAGCACAACTATGTTTATTGCAGCATTATTTACCATAGCTAAGATATGGAACCAACCCAGATGCCCCTCAGTAGATGAATGGATCCAGAAAATGTGGTATATATACACAATGGAATTCTATGCCTCCATCAGAAAGAATGACATTTCCCCATTTGTTAGGAAATGGAAAGACTTGGAAAAAATTATATTAAGTGAAGTAAGCCAAACCCAAAGAAACAAAGATCCCATGGTTTCCCTTATTTGCAATATCTAGTATATGTATGAGTCAAGCAGGAAAGGTCAGATAATGTGATGTTAGGAAAATGAACCCTTAGATAAGTATTTAAATGTTTTTTTCTTTCATGCATTTGTTTCTAACTCATTTATAAGATTATTTTTTTTGTAGCTTTGTATGTCCCTCCCCCACAGTACAACCCCTGCTTTCACTATATTTGGTGTCGGTATAATTTGTAGAGGAGATGGGGAAAAATAAGTCGGTTAAGAATACAGGTGGATCCGATGCAACTATGAGAAGTACAAGTTGTCATGTCAAAAACGAACTTTACAACTTTGGTGGGGAGGGGGCGGGATTGGGTGGGAGAAGGCTGGGAAGGGATGTGAAGGGTAAACAAAGGAGGAGGCTGCAATGCTTGATAAGAAATGTACTCATTATCTTGCCCATGTAATTGTAACCCCTTTGTACAATATGTTCACAAAAAATAAAAAAAAACAATAAAAAAGTGAAATCAATGGCTTTCCTGTATTCCAATAACGATAAGCGTGCAGCTGAAATTAGGAAAGCAACCCCTTTTTAATAGCCTCATAAAAAATAAAATACAAAAAAATAAAATAAAAAATAAAATACCTAGGAGTTAACTTAAGAGGTGAAGGACCTCTATGATGGGAACTTTAAAAACCTGAAAAAGAAAATTAAAGCAGAACTAAGGAAGTGGGAAGCCTCCCATTCTCCTGGATTGGGAGGGTTAACATCATGAAAATGGCAATACTGCCCAAGGCTAAATCCAAATTCATTGTGATAACTAGCAATATCCCAATGTGACTCTTCAATGAAATAGAAGAAGCAATCCAAAAATTCATACAAAACAATAAAAGACCCCAAATAGCAAAGAAGTTTATTATGATTCTCATTTTGTATTACCACTTTGATTCTACAAAGTAATTTATGGATTTTAACTTTCTTCCCTCCCTTTGGATAAAGCTCACAAAAACTCTGCCTCTAGCTCCCAAGACACTTAACTCTTAGGTCTGGACAATTGTTCCTAGATAGAGAGTTATTTAATTGTATTTTGAATACATAAAACATGCATATAAAACTAGTCCGTTTTGATCTCATGAGCAAACAGCTTTATTCCCCCCTCTCAAATTTATTTCCTGATAGGCATTTCAATGTAAAATATATCTGGATCATTGTCAATCTTTCCACTTTTCTTCCTTCTCTTACCCCAACCCCACCTATCCTTTCAAGTTTCCTACTTATATTCTCACATATGTACATTGAGTGTTATGATTGTATTAGTCCACCATTTTCCTCTCCATTCTTCTGCCCTACTCCCCTTAAGCCCAGCGCTCCCTTTTAAGACTTGTTTCAGCTTCATGGTATTTTGTTAAATTTCTCTGCCTTTGGCATTTGACTTTGGGCTTGCCACATTCTCTCTTCCATGTTTGACCTACACAAATGAGGCTATTTTTCCACATTTCTAATCTCTGAATGGCTGAGACAGGTCTCCTTTACTATTCACCTTCTGTCCTAAATTCAAAATTGGACCATCAGGACAATTCAATAAAGCTTTTTTCTTCTCTATACACTGAAGATGGAAGGAAAATAATTTCCATGCTTTCAGCATGATACTATCCATCATGAATTTCCATTGCTTCTCACTTCAGCAATCTAATTTTTTTATTTTTATCCATTTTATTGTAAAAATCGTGTACAGAGAGGTTACATTTTCATGAGTAATATTTTCTGCAACATATTCACACACTTTAAGTGAATATCGAGGGTAATTTACCTAGTATTGGAAGTTTAGGAACGGTCTTCAATTTCTGATGATAGAAGCAGGAGTCAGTTTAATTTTGTAGATTCCACTATGGCGTGAGCCCTTTAATCTTCTAAATTTTCAATAAATTTAGAGTTACTTTTTATTAATAATTACAAACGTTTTATTTCAGTGTTTGAAAAGCTGCCCCAATTATTTTAAAACTTTCACATTAAGCTAGACTGAACATTTTCCTCCTATTTCCCCCACTAGGTTAGCTTAAGTCTCCTTTGACTTTATTGTTTGAGAGTCCAAGGGAAGAAGGTATACAGAGAGATGATCATTACTCAGGCATCTCCTTCCTCTTCTGTTTGTGCTATTCTTGTTGAGAGGAAGACTAGATCAGGGAACAATAATGATGCTTGAGGGCTGGGAATGTGGCTCAGTGGTAGAGTACTTGCCTTGAATGCATGAGGCCCTGGGTTCTATTCCTCAGCACCACATAAACAAAAAGAAAGAACCCGGAAGTGACACTGTGGCTCAAGTGGTAGAGTGCTAGCCTTGAGCTGAATTGCTGAGGGACAGCACCCAAGCCCAGAGTTCAGGCCCCATGACCAGACCCCCCCCCCCCAAAAAAAAAAGAAAAAAAAAGAGTGATGCTTGACTTCACCATACAAGGGAGCATTCCTGGCATGTCAATTATTGTTTCTCAGAATCACTTAAACTGCTTACTCTTGTCTTCTCTGTAACAGTAATCTCACTGTGGCACCCTTGGTGCAGAAGGAAGCACACTAACAGGTAATTACCTGTAAATTGGTATTTTATATCTCAACTTACTACTACGAAAAATATAAAGCTTTGGCTACATAAATGCAAAGGCACTGATTGTCCAATAATACCTTATAGACAATTCTACTCAGCTCTCCCCTCCTCTCCTATCCTCCCTTCCCCTCCCCTCATTTACCCTCCCTTCCCTTCTTCTTTCTTTGTGTCTCTGTCCTCCATATTCATCTCTAACTTCTGTTTTTCTATCTTCCAGTAGCAAGTGATTTGGTTTATCAGACAACACATAAATAATTGAAAAATATTTTTTCTCTTTTTTGTGATTATTTATTTTTAAGAAGTGAGTTCTAGCAGAGCACCAGTGGCTTACACTTAGCTATTAGGTAGGTTCAAATTTGACAATTGCATTTCGAAGCTATTCTAAATGAATAAACCTAAAAGATTCTTTTCTCTTCTCAACTTGTGGTACAAGGAAAAAGTGCAGGTTTGACTCAGGTAGTATAGAGCAAACATTGAAAATTAAAGCCCAGATAGAGCTCAAGGCCAGGTGTTCAAACCCCAGTACCAACACAGTATTAAAAAAAAAAGTATCCTTCGTCTTTGAATGGGGATATTGCTCCAAAAATGCATACCCAGGACAATTTTCAAGGTCCAAGACTTTTTCACATCTTAACCTGATTCCTCTGCTTGATTCACATTATGGAAAATAGGAACTACACTTTACTTTAAAAAGTATGTGCATGGCTAAACAGTTCTTACCATTTTTAATGTAAGAGAAATATGGGAGAGGAATTCACCTCACTTGGGTGAGTTAGGTTTGACTCACTGGCAGACTTTTGCAAGTAAATGAGCATTTGTTGACATGTAAAGAAGACTGGACAGATGGTTTTCTAGGGGAGGGAATAAGCTAGCTGCTGCCCAAGTTTGAATCACAGTAAGTTTATTCCTATGATATAGTAAAGAGAAGCTCATCCCATAGAACACTATGCAGACAGTAGTTTCAAAAGGATTAAAAACTATGTCTATGTTATGAACAACCAAGTTTTCACAAACAAAAACAGTTTCCTGAGCCATGAAAATATGTTAGAGCAAAAGGAACTATATTAAATATAGTTAATGTTGGAGTGACAGGTGTAGAGTTCTGTATTCACAACTAAACTATACATTTTTATCATGTCCCTAACAAGAATCTCCAAGATAGGCCTTGCTAATTCCATCTTAGAAGAGTGGGTTCATGCAATTGCCAGTTATGTTTAGGGTCCAATATCTTCTGCAATTGCTTAGGTTGCAAACTTCTCACATTACATACAGTGTATGGAAAAAGGTGCATTTTGCTAGGCACCTAAGGGATTTTTGTGCCATTGTTAATATTTATTATTTGTCTTCTTGTAATTATATCTGCCAATGTGAAATCCTTTAGGGATAAGAATAATAGTTTCTGTACCCTTCGTTCCACTAACAAATCTCAGATACAAATATATCCGGGCACGGATGGCTCACGCCTGTAATCCTAGCTATTCAGGAGGCTGAGATCTGAGGATCACAGGTCAATGCCAGCCTGAGAAAGAAAGTCTATGAGATTCCTATCTCCAATAAACCACCAGAAAACCGGAAGTGGCATGTCTCAAGCGGTAGAGTGCTCGCCTTGAGCTGAAGAGCACAGGGACAGCACCCAAGCCCAGAGTTCAAGCCCCACCACTGACCAAAAAGAAAAAAAAATAAAAAATATGATATGAATTACATTTAAATAAAAATAAATACATATGATACACATTTAAAATATAACTAAATATATGATATCTTTTTATTATATATATTTACATATATAAGATATTCATATTTTATCTGTATGTTTATAAATATCTTTGTAATTTACATCCAAAGAGTACATCTGAAGATTTGGGGGAAATTTTAGTTTCTAAAGGATTACCACTGACCCTTCATACTTTCAATCATTTTTTTCCACTTATTACAATGTCTGGAGTACTAAGACACTGATTATGAAACAGAGTAGTTGTTTTATTCCTTATGATCTTGGATTAGAAACATCTACTTACTTGGTATGAAACCTATCAAAATGTGATCATGAAATCACACTCCACAAACTGGATAAATACATCAACTTAGCAACTTACAGGTCTCAAACTTTTATTTGAATCCTGTATCTCACATACATTCAGCTTCCTTACAAACATGCATGCATATTCATGTCCACATACATCCCCATACTCACATGACAGAGTAAACGTAACACTGTAAATAAATAACACAGATATTGAAAAAGAACACTTTTGCAAATGTAATTAAATTTTATTTTTTATTTTTATTTTTTGGGTCTGGTCATGGGGCCTGAACTCTGGGCCTGGGCACTGTCCCTCAGCTCTTCAGCTCAAGGATAGTGCTCTACCACTTGAGCCACAGTGCCACTTCCAGCTTTTTTCTTTTTGCTTATGTGGTGCTGAGGAATCGAACCCAGGGCCTCAGGCATACAAGGCAAGTGCTCTACCACTGAGCCACCTTCCCAGCCCCTTAAATTTTATTTTTAAATATAATGCATTATTGAAATACTGATGAAAGAGCAGCTGGGAGGATGTTTCAAATACTAGAGTGCCAACCTCAAGATCATGTTTCTCAATCCAAACAACATTATTTGCATCCTTCCTTTTCCCATTTAAAAAAATACATGAATAACTACAGAATTCACCTACATGTTCGTTAACCGCGGATTGAATAAAGAAAATGTAATATATGGGTCTGGGAAGGTGGCTCAGTGGTAGAGCGCTTGCCTTGAATGCATGGGGCATGGTGCATCCTCGTGGGCCCCCACACTCAGACTGTCCTTGGTGAAGGGGGGGGTCCAATCTCCAACATCCCAGTATCCTCTAGGTCACAGAGGTCAAAATGAAGGTCAGGTCACCAGGTCAAAGGGACAACTTCTCTTGTAGTGCTATTCATGATTTCTCCATTGTCAGCGCTGATCACTGCCCAGGTTACCCTTTGAGGTTCATGTGGATTCCATAGGGCTATTGTTGGAACTGGGAGGGTCAGGACAGCCAACAGCTAGATTATCACCATCTGCAATTGTTAGGGAACATAAGAGTTTCTCAAGGGCTGGTTGCCCTTGGGGATGGTTAGTAGTTATCTTTTTAGCTTTCCCTCTTTTAAACCAAGCTGAGACCACCATAGCCGTTTCCTTTCTTTGTTGATTAGTTTATCCTTGGGCATCCTTGTGTATAGAGGAAACGGTAAAAACTTCAGGTTCCTGGCCGGGATCCAAATGGGGGCTTTCCCCCCTATGGGAAAAATGCATCCAAATCCCCTCCCCATGGTAACTAGGGAGTCAGGTCCTCTCCATTGTTGTGTCAGAGGGTCCTTCCACCTGACTTTCACTTGGTGCTTAGGGTTTAGTTGTCCCCAGTGCTTCTGAAATCTGGATTCAGTTGCCCTTTTTGAAAAATTTAAAATATTAACGGTAAACAAAGCTATCTATAACTGTATATGGAGGTTAACTCCCCCTTCTTGTTTTAATAATTGTTCTTTAAGACATTGATGATTTCTTTCTATAATTGCTTGGCCTTGGGGATTATAGGGAATTCCTGTAGTATTATTAATATGCCATCTGTCAAAAAACTCTGACATTGCTTTACTAACAAAACAGGGTCCTTTAGCTGTTTTAACTTGTGCTGGTAGACCCAAGGTAGCAAAGCATTGAAGAAAATGTGCTTGTGAATGTTTAGTTTTTTCTCCTGTATGTGCTGTGGCCCAACATGCTCCTGAATAGGTATCTATAGAAACAAAAATATATTTAAGCTTACCAAAGGCTGGGAAATGAGTAACATCAGTTTGCCAGAGGATGTTGGGTTTGAGGCCTCTGGGATTTACCCCTGGTGGTTGTAATGGGGGTACTTTTAAGAAGGGCTGGCATGTTTTGCAGGTATGTACTATTCTTTTGAGATTCTTTACAGGAATCTGAGAGAATTTATGTTGAAGACCTCTCCAATTGATGTGGGTTAAATCATGTAAATGGGTGGCCTCTTGTAAGGTTAATGCTTGTGAGCCAGAAGCTAACTGGTCCACCCAATTATTGCCCATGGATAAAAACCCAGGAAGTTTTGAATGCCCTCTCAATGTTGAATATGAATTGGGACTCCCCGTCCTTCTAATAGGCCCTTAAGGGTAACCAGAAGGGGGGAAATAGGGTTTCCTTCCAGCTTAATATGTGCCTGGGGAATATGAGGGAGCAAGTTAACCATGTGTAGGCTATCAGAATACAAGTTAACGGGTTTTTGAATGTCCTGAAGGGCCATAATTATGGCCAGCATTTCTTTATATTGTGCTGACCTTTGACAAGTTTGAAATCTTTGTTGGCTCGGGTCTTTTGTTGCTCCTCAAAGGCTGCATATGCAGAGCCTGCTTAACCTTCATCAGTGAAAACACGGAGGGCACCAGGAATAGGCATAGGAGAAAATAGAGAAGGCATTTTGAAGGGAAGCCCCCTTAACATGACGGTCCATTTGGATGGCCCGTAATGGCAGTCAATTTGGCCTAGAAACCCCTCCAGGGAGAGAGCAAGACAAGCATTGGCTCGAATGAGCCACTCAACGTCTGCCATCCAAAAAGGAAAAACAATAGAGTGAGGGTCGAGGCTATATTGCCTTTGGGCTTAGGTCCTTCCCTTGACAATAGCATCGGCAAATTGGTCTGCCTGAGAGTACACCTGAGGCCTGCCCCCCAGAGGAGTGTGAACCCACTCTAATGGCTCCCCCTGTGGGTTAAAACTGCAGAAATCAGTGTGACACCCACAAACAACCAGAGGGAAATAGGCTCAAAAATAGAATACCTCTTCAGGGAAAGTGTAAAAATATTGCCTGATGGCTGTCTAAAATTGTAATAACTTCGTGGGGGCATCCTGTCTTTTAGTAGGTCAAATAAGGGCACAAGACTATCTTTAGGGATGGGAACCCATGGCAACAGCCAATTGATTTCCCCTAAAAGACTTTGAAGTTGGGTTAGGGTCAGAGAGGATGGAATATCCAGCAAATGATTAAGGGGGCTGGCCTGAGTCAAGGTAAAGTGGGATCTGAGCACCTTAAAAGGAGGTACCTTTAGAATTTTATTGAGCACTATGGTTGAACCTCCCTTTTTTAATATGGCAAGAATCTGGGCCAGAAAGCCCTCCAGGTGGCTTGGGTCTTGGTGCCCCAGAATTATATCATCCATGTAGGCATAAGCAAGGGAGGTATCTGAACCCAGCACAGGCCCTAAAAGTGTGGCCAAGTATTGTTGGCAAAAGGCTGGGCTATTGGCTATTCCCTGTAGCAGCACCGTCCATTCAAACCCCTAATCAGGTTGGGAAAAATTAAGAGAAGGGTTTGAGAAGGCAAAACTTCTAGCAGTCATCCAGATGCAGGGAAATAGAAAAACAACAATCTTTAATATCAGTCAAACCAAGGTATATTCTGAAGGTATAGTGGGAGTCCAGGGCATACCTCTTAGGGGTGTTCCTACTAGCTCCATCCTTTCATTTACTTTATGTAGATCTTGGAGCATGCGCCAGGCCCCAAATGCTTTTTGAATAACAAATATGAGTGTGTTCCAAGGACTGTAGAATAGCCTATGTGCCCAAGGTTTATCTGTTCCTCCACCAAAAGGTAGAGGGATACAAATTTAGGTTTGGTCAATGGCCACTGCTCCACCCAAATAGGGCTTCCCAGTTTCCACCTAATGGGAGGTACTTGGGGGACAGTGGCCTTTAAGATTGGGGGTGCACCCAAGTGGGTTCCTTATGTTCCTCTCTGTAATTATCAAAATTAAAAAATCCTTTTCCTTAACTCTTTCTAGATCCTGTTTAAGCCTTTGTGCTTCTTCTCCATCGAGAATATCATCATAGAATGCTCGATGGTTCATAGTGACCACAATATCCTTTTGACCCAGCATGTCTTGCCTTAGTAAATTGGCGGTGAGGTTTTTTGCCACTAGAGGACATATCTTTCCCTGCTCTCCATCTGGGCTAGTCCATTTCATAAGGGCAACCAACTCTTTGGACTGGGAGTTGCCTCCTACCCCCAATATCGGGGGTCCAGGTGCAAGCTTCCAGTCTGAGGGCACTTCCTCCTCCCTGAGTAGGTAGGGTTCAATTTGTCCCCATGTCAATTAGGCAGTGAAACTGCTTCCCACCTATGAAAATACTCATTTTAGGGCAGAGTCCTTCCACCAAGGGGATGATCCAATGGGCCTGGGTCATCCTGCCATGAGGCTGCTTGGGCTTTACAGCAGAGGGGTTTCCTCCTTGAATTAACTGGGCTGGAGGACACCCCTCCCCTAGTTTAAAGGCTTCTCATCTAAATCAAATTTGGATCGACAATCCTTTTTCCAATGGTACCCCTTCCTGCACCTGGGCCAGGGTATAGGGGGCGGTTTGTACCTTCCAGGCCAGTTGGCAGGGGATTGTTGTGAATAGTCCCTCTTAAAGTGCCCCTCCTGCCCGCATTTAAAACAAGTCCCTGTCCCCGATGGTCTTGGGGTTCCTTGGCCCTGGGCTGCAAGTGCCTGGGTAATAGCCTCAGTCATTGCAGATGTCTGAGCCTGTAAAGCTAAAGCTAGTGATAGGGACTGGTGCTGTTGCTTTCCCACATCCAGCGAGGCCACCACCCATCTGCTCAGGGAACACTCTCTCAATCCCGCACAGGCTGTGCGGTGGTCTGCATTCATCCCTTCCAAAACCAGTAGCTTTACAAACTGATCCCAGAAGTCCTCAGCTGGCAACTTGTGGTGAACACTCTGTTGGACTCCATCTATAAAAACAGGTAGAGGCTTACCCGGTTTTTGTTTCACTCCTGCTATGGGGGACTCAGTGGGTCCTTCATCCAGCTTGTACCACACAGCAAGTCCTGTGTGCCTCACCTGGTCATGATATGCAGCAAGTATTGTGGCCTGTTGGATGCCAGTGGAGTACCCTTCCCCTGTTCATGTTAACATGGCAGAAGTAATAGGTATTATGGGTTGAGCCTGCCGGGTTTTCGCCACCCACATTCTGCATTCCTCCTTAAAGAAGGCACACGATTTAATAAACTGAGAACTGGTGAGGACGGCTTTGGCCACATCCAGCCAGTACTTAGGGACACACAGTACTTAGGGACCCTCACCTTAACCCTAACCCTAATCCTCACCCTCAACATAAACCTAACCCTAACCCTAACCCTCACTCTAACTCTCACCCTAACCCTAATGCTAACCCTAACCCTCACCCTAAACCTCACCCTAACCCTTACTCTCATCTTACACATAACCCTAACATTAACCCTAACCATCACACTAACCCTAACCCTCACCCTAACCCTAACACTACCCCGCACCCTAACCCTCACCCTAACCCTCACCCTCACCCTAACCCTAACCCTAACCCTCACTCTAACCCTCACCCTAACCCTAACACTAACCTTAACCCTCACCCTCACCCTAAACCTCACCCTAACCCTTACTCTCATCCTACCCATAACCCTAACCCTAACCCTAACCGTCACACTAACCCTAACCCTCACCCTAACCCTACCCAGCACTCTAAACCCCACCCTAACCCTAACCCTAACACTAACCCAGACCCTAACCCTAACCCTTACAATAACCCTAACCCTAAACCCTAACCCTAACCCTAACCCTAAACTCTAACCCTAACCGTAAACCCTAACCGTAAGCCCTAACCCTGAACCTAACCCTCACCCTAACCCTAAACATAACCATAACCCTCTACTGTTTACAGCTTTGACAGCTACACTCTACTCAACCTGAGGAGTAAGTTGAACCTCTACTCATGGCACTCTGAGAAAGTTTGGAGAACTAGACCTCAGTTGTTTGGGACACAACCACTGTCCATCCAGGACTATGGACGGCACTAGGTTTGTCAGGCTCTAATTAGTCCACGGTTGTGTTCATCAGAATGACCTCAGCCGGGAACACTCAGAATGAGGTTCTGAGTTATTGCAACGTAGGAGCGTTTCACTCCTTTCAAGGCTTCTTAGGAAGAATTCCAGAATCTTGCTGCCGGCAGGCCTCCGGGTGTTCCAGGTGAACATCTCCTTGTAAATCCTCCATGGTTTCTTCTACACCCGTGAATTTTGGCAAGGGTACGCAGTTTGCATTGCTGCACAATTGTGCCTGCAGAGCTCTGGGGCGTTTGCAAACATTCAGACATGGCAGCCAGATATGCTTGTCCCCGTAGAACACTGCCAGCTGACTGGGAATTTCTGCTTCCCGTTCTACTCACCTGAGTGCTACTGATTACAGTTTGACGCTAAACTCTACTGAACCTGAGGAGTAAGTTGAACCTCTACTTATGGCACTCTGTGAAAGTTTGGAGAACTAGACCTCAGTTGTTTGGGACGCGACCACTGTCCATCCAGGACTATGGACGGAACTGGCTATATCAGGCTCTAATTAGTCCACGGTTTTGTTCATCAGAAAGACCTCGGCTGGGAACACTCAGAATGAGGTTCTGAGTTATTGCAACATAGGGGCGTTTCACTCCTTTTCAAGGCTTCTTAGGAAGAATTTCAGAATCTTGCTAGCGGCAGGACTCCGGGTATTCCCCGTGAACATCTCCATGTAAATCCTAACCCTAACCCTAAACCTAACCCTCACCCTCACCCTCAACCTAACCCTAACCCTCACCCTCACCCTCACCCTCAACCTCACCCTATCCCTAACCCTAACCCTCACCCTCAACCTAACCATAACCCTAACCCTAACCCTCACCCTAACACTCACCCTAATCATAATGCTAAACCTAACCCTCACCTTCACCCTAACCATCACCCTAACCCTTACCCTCACCTAACCCTAACCCTATCCCTAACCCTAACCCTCACAATAAACCTAACCCTCACCCTCACCCTAACCCTATCTCTCACCCTAACCCTAACCCTAAAACTCACCCTAACCCTATCCCTAACCCTAAGCCTCACCCTCACCCTAAACCTCACCGTCACCCTAACTGTCATCCTAACCCTAACCCTAATCCTCACCCTAAACCTCACCTTAACCCTAACGCTAACCCTAACTTTCACCCTCACCCTAACCCTCACCCTAAACCTTAACCTCACCCTACCCTACCCCTAACCCTTTAAACCTCACACTAAACCTAACCCTCACCCTAACCCTAAACCTAACCCTTAACCTAACCCTAACCCTCACCCTAACCCTAATCCTCACCCTCACCCTCACCCTAACCCTAAACCTATCCCTCAGCCTAACCCTCACCATAACCCTAAACCTAACCCTAACCCTCACACTACCCCTCACCCTAAACCTAACTCTACCCCAACCCCCACCTTCACCCTAAACCTCACCCTAATCTTTACCCTCACCCTAACCCTTACTCTAACCCTAACCCTAACACTAACCCAAACCCTAACCCACTCTAACCCTAACCCTAACCCTCACTCTCACCCTTTTCCTCACCCTAACCCTTACCTTCACCCTAACCCTAACCCTAATCCTAACCCTCACACTAACCCTAACCCTCACCCTAACTCTAACCCTACCCCTCACGCTAACCCCCATCCTAACCCTAAACCTAACCCTCAACCTAACCTTAACCCTAACCCTAACCCTCAACTTCAACCTAACCCTCACTGTCACCCTAACCCTCACCCTAAACCTAACTCTCACCCACACCCAAAACCTCAACCTTACCCTTACCCGAATCCTCACCCTAACCCTCAACCTAACCATAAACATCACCCTAACCATATCCATCACCCTAACCCTAACCCTAATCTTCACCCTAACACTAACCCTCACCCTCACCATCACTCTCAACCTCACCCTCAGCCTAACCATAACCATAACCCTAATCCTAACCCTACCCTCATCATCACCCTCACCCTAACCATAACCCTAACACTAACCCTAACCCTCCCCCTCCCCCTCACCCAACCCTAAACCTAACCCTCACCCTAACCCTAACCCTAACCCTCACTCTAACCCTCACCGTAACCCTAACGCTAACCCTAACCCTCATCCTCACCCTAAACCTCACCCTAACCCTTACTCTCACCCTACCCCTACCCCTAACCCTAACCCTAACCGTCACACTAACCCTAAACCTCACCCTAACCCTAACCCTACCCCGCACCCTAACCCTCACCCTAACCCTAAACCTAACCCTAACCCAGACCCTAACCCTAACCCTTACACTAACCCTAACCCTAACCCCAACCCTAAACCCTAACCCTGACCCTAACTCTAACCGTAAACCCTAACCCTCACCTTGACCCTAAACCTAACCATAACACTCTACTGTTTACAGCTTTGACGGCTACACTCTACTCAACCTGAGGAGTAAGTTGAACCTCCACTCATGGCACTCTGTGAAAGTTTGGAAAACTAGACCTCAGTTGTTTGGAACGCGACAACTGTCCATACAAGACTATGGATGGCACTGGCTATATCAGGCTCTAATTAGTCCACGGGTGTGTATCAGAATGACCTCGGCTGCGAATACTCAGAATGAGTTTGTGAGTTATTGCAACATAGGAGCGTTTCACTCCTTTCAAGGCTTCTTAGGAAAAATTCCAGAAACTTGCTGCCGGTAGGCCTCCGGGTGTTCCGGGTGAACATCTCCTTGTAAATCCCACTTGGTTTCTTCTACATCCCTAAAGTTTCTCAAGGGTACAAAGTTTGCACTGCTGCACAATTGGGCCTGCAGAGCTCTGCCACGATTGCAAACATTCAGACGTGGCAGTCAGATATGCTTGTCCCCGTAGGACACTGCTAGCTGACTGGGAATATCTGCTTCCCGTTCTACTCACCTGAGTGCTACTGATTACAGCTTTGACGGCTATACTCTACTCAACCTGAGGAGAAAATTGAACCTCTACTTATGGCACTCTCTGAAAGTTTGGAGAACTAGACCTCAGTTGTTTGGGATGCGACCACTGTCCATCCAGGTCTATGGACGGCACTGGCTATATCGGGCTCTAATTAGTCCACGGTTGTGTTCATCAGAATAACCTCGGCTGCAAACACTCAGAATGATGTTCTGAGTTATTGCAACATAGGAGTGTTTCAATCCTTTGAAGGCTTCTTAGGAAGAATTCCAGATTCGTGCTGCTGGTAGGCCTCCAGGTGTTCCAGGTGAACATCTTGTAAATCCTCCGTGGTTTCTTCTACATCCGTGAAGTTTGGCAAGGGTATGCAGTTTGAATTGCTGCACGATTGCGCATGCAGACCTCTGCCGCGGTCGCAAACATTCAGACGTGGCAGCCAGGTATGCTTGTCCCCGTACAACACTGCCAGCTGACTGGGAATTTCTGCTTCTAGTTCTTCTCACCTGAGTGCTACTGATTACAACTTTGACGGCTACACTCAACCTAAGGAGTAAGTTGAACCTCTAATTATGGCACTCTGTGAAAATTTGGAGAACTAGACCTCAGTTGTTTGGGACGCGACCACTGTCCATCCAGGACTAAGGACGGCATTGGCTATATCAGGCTCTAATTACTCCACGGTTGTGTTCATCAGAATGCCCTTGGCCGCGAACACTCAGAATGAGGTTCTGAGTTATTGCAACATAGGAGTGTTTCACTCCTTTCAAGGCTTTTTAGGAAAAATCCCATAATCTTCCTGCTGCCAGGCCTCCGGGTGTTCTGGGTGAACATCTCCTTGTAAATCATCCGTGGTTTCTTTGACACCTGTGACGTTTGGCAAGGTTTCGCAGTTTGCATTGCTGCACAATTGCGCCTGCAGGCCTCTGCCGCGGTTGCAAACATTCAGCCGTGGTATCCAGGTATGCTTGTTGCGTAGGACACTGCCAGCTAACTGGGAATTTCTGCTTCCCGTTCTCACCTGAGTGCTACTGATTACAGCTTTGACGGCTACCCTTTACTCAACCTGAGTAGAACGTTGAACTTCTATTTGTTGCACTCTCTGAAAGTTTGGAGAACTAAAACTCAGTTGTTTGGGACCCGACCACTGTCCATCCAGGGCTATGGACGGCACTGGCTATATCAGGCTCTAATTAGTGCACGGTTGTGTTCATTAGAATGACCTCGGCCGCGAACACTCAGAATGAGGTTCTTGCAACATAGGAGCCTTTCATTCCTTTCAAGGCTTCTTAGGAAGAATTGCAAAATCTTGCTGCCTCCAGGCCTCCGGGTGTTCCGGGTGAAATTCTCCTTGTAAATCCTCCGTGGTTTCTTCGACAGCCGGGAAGTTTGGCAAGAGTTCGCAGTTTGCAATGCTGCATAATTGCACCTGCAGACCTGAGCTGCCATTGCAAACATTCAGACGTAGCAGTCAGATATGCTTGTCCCTGTAAGACACTGCCAGCTGACTGGGAATATCTGCTTCCCGTTCTTCTCACCTGAGTGCTACTGATTACAGCTTTGAAGGCTACACTCTACTAAACCTGAGGAGTAAGTTGTACCTCTACTTATGACACTCTGTGAAAGTTTGGAGAACTAGACCTCAATTGTTTGGGATGCGACCACTGTCCATGCAGGTCTATGGACAGCTCTGGCTATATCAGGATCTAATTAGTCCACTGCTGTGTTCGGCCGAATGACCTCTGCTGGGAACACTCAGAATGAGTTTCTGAGTTATTTCAACATAGGAGCGTTTCACTCCTTTTCAAGGCTTCTTAGGAACAATTTCAGAATCTTGCTGCCGGCAGGCCTCCGAGTGTTCTGGGTGACCATCTCCTTGTAAATCATAACCATAACCCTAACCCTAACCCTAACCCTAACCCCAAACCTCACCCTCACCCTCACCCTCACCCTAAGCCTCACCCTCAGCCTAACCCTAAACTTAACCCTCACCCCAACCCTCAACCTCACACTTACCCTCACCCTAATCCTCACCCTAAACCTCACCCTCAAACTCAACTTCACCGTCACCCTGACCCTCACCCTAACCATCACCCTAACCCTAACCTCACCCCGCACCCTAACCCTAACACCTAACTTCACGCTCAGCCTAACCTTCACCGTCAACATAATCCTCACCCTAACCCTAACCCTCACTCATACCCTAACTCTCACCCTAACCCGAACCCTCACCCTCACCCTAACCCTCACCCTAAACATCATCCTAAACCTAACCTTCACCCTAACCCTAATCCTAAACCTCACCCTAAACCTAACCCTCAACCTAATCCTCACCCTAACCCTAACCCTAACCCTCACCCTCAGCCTCACACTCACACTCACCCTTACCCTCAGCCTAACCCTAACCATTACCTAATCCTAACCCTAACCCTCACCCGCACCCTCATACTAGCCTTAACCCGAACCCTAACCCTTATCCTCTCACTCACCTTCACCCTAACCCTCAAACTAAACCTAACACTAACCCTCACCCTAACCCTCACCCTACCCCTCACCCTAACCCTAACCCTAACCCTCACACAAAACCTAACCCTCACCCTAAACCTAACCTTACCCCTCACCCTAACCCTAACCCTAACCCTAACCCTTACCCTCACCCTAACCCTCACCCTAACCCTAACCCTCACCCATACCCTAACCCTCACCCTCACTCGAACACTCACATTCACCCTAACCCTCACCCTCACCCTAAACATCACCCTAACCCTCAACCTAACACTAACCCTAACCCTCACCCTAACCCTAACCCTCATCCTAACCCTCAACCTCACACTAATCCTCACCCTAACCCTAACCCTAACCCTAACACTTACCCTAACCCTAACCCTCACCCTCACCCTAGCCCTCACCCTAACTCTAACCCTCATCCTAACACTCACTCTCACCCTAATCCTCACCCTAACCCTAACCCTAACACTTACCCTAACCCTAACCCTCACCCTCACCTTAGCCCTCACACTAAACCTAACTCTAACCCTAACAGTACCCCTCACCCTAACCCTAATGCTCACCCTAACCCTAAATCTAACACTCACCCAAACCCTAACCTAAACCCTAACCCTCACCCTCACCCTAACCCTCACCGTCATCCTAACCCTCACACACACCCTAACCCTCTCTCCCACCCGAAACCTCACCCTCACCCAGACCCTCACCCTCACCCTAAACATCACCCTAACCCTAACCCTCACCCTAACCCTAACCCTAACCCTAACCCTCACCCTCAAACTCACCCTAACCCTCACCCTCATCCAAGCCCTCAACCTAACCCTAACCCTAACCCTAAACCTAATCCTAACCCTAACCCTCACCCTCACCCTCACCCTCACCCTCACACTAACACAAATCTTGCTGCCGGAAGGCCTCCCAGTGTTACACGTGAACATCTCCTTGTACATCCTCCGTGGTTTCTTCTACACCTGTGAAGTTTGGCAAGGGTACGCAGTTTGCATTGCTGCACAATTGTGCCTGCAGAGCTCTGCCGTGCTTCCAAACAATCAGACCTGGCAGCCAGATATGCTTGTCCCCGTAGGACACTGCCAGCTGACTGGGAATATCTGCTTCCCGTTCTTCTCACCTGAGTGCTACTGATTACAGCTCTGACGGCTACACTCTACTCAACCTGAGGAGTAAGTTTTACCTCTACTTATGGTACTCTGTAAAAGTTTGGAGAACTAGACCTCAGTTGTTTGGGACGTGACCACTGTCCATCCAGGACTATGGACGGCACTGGCTATATCAGGCTCTAATTAGACCACAGTTGTGTTCAGCTGAATGACTTCTGCTGGAAACACTCAGAATGAGGTTCTGAGTTATTGCAACATAGGTGCGTTTCAAACCTTTTCAAGGCTTCTTAGGAAGAATTTCAGAATCTTCCTGCTGGCAGGACTCCGGCTGTTGCTGGTGAACATCTTCTTGTAAATCCTAACCCTAACCCTAACCCTACCCGTGACTCTAACCCTAACCCTAACACTAACCCTAACCCTAAACCCTAACCCTAACCCTAACTTAAACCCTAACCCTGACTCTAAACCTGAACCTAACCCTCACCCTAACCCTAACCCTAACCCTCACCCTCACCCTCACCCTAACCCTATCCCTAAACCTAACCCTAACCAAAACCCTCACCCTAACACTCACACTAACCCTAATGGTAACCCTAACCCTCACCCTCACCCTAACCCTCACCCTATCCATTACCCTCGCCTAACCCTAACCCTATCCCTTAACCTAATCCTGACACTAAACCTCACCCTCACCCTAAACCAACACCTCACCCTGGCCCTCACACTAACCCTAACCCTAAACCTCACTCTAACAATAACCCTAACCCTAACCCTCACCCTAACCCTAACCCTCACCCACAACCTAACCCTCATCCTCACCCGAACGCTAACCCTCATCCTAAACCTCACCCTCACCCTAAACATCACCCTAACCGTAACCCTCACTCTAACCCTAACCCTAACCCTCACCCTAAACCTAACCCTCACCCTAACTCTCACCCTCACCCTAATACTCACCCTTACCCTAACCCTACCCCTTACCTTACCCCTAACGCTCACCATCACCCTTACCTAAAACCTCACCCTAACCCTCACCCTTACCCTAGCCCTCACCCTAACCGTAACATTAACCCTAACCCTCACCCTCACCCTCACGCTCACCCTCACCCTCAGCCTAACCCTAACACTCACCCTAACCCTAAACCTACCTCTCACCCTCACCCTCACACTCACACTAACCCTAACACTAACACTCACCCTCACCCTCACCCTCACCCACACACTAACCCTAACACTGTCTCCCTAACCCTAACCCTGACACTAACCCTAACCCTCACCCTCACCATAAACCTCACCCTAAACCTAACCCTAACCCTAACCCTCACCCTCACCCTAACCCCAACACTAATCCTAACCCTTACCCACACCCTCACCCTAACCCTAACCTTAACCCTAACCCTCTCCCTAACCCAAACACTTACCCTCCCCCTAAACCTCACCCTAACACTATCCCTAACACTAAACCTCAACCTTACCCTAACCCTCACACTAACCATCACCCTCACACTCACCCTAAACCTAACACTAACCCTCACTCTCACCCTCACCCTCATCCTAACCCTAACCCTCTCCCTAACCCTAACCCTCACCCTAACCCTAACCCTCACCCTCACCCTCACCCTCACCCTCACCCTAACCCTAACCCTCACGCTAACCCTTACCCTCACCATAACCCTAACCCTAACCCTCACCCTAACCCTAACCCTCACCCACAACCTAACCCTCATCCTCACCCGAACGCTAACCCTCATCCTAAACCTCACCCTCACCCTAAACATCACCCTAACCATAACCCTTACCCTAACCCTAACCCTAACCCTCACCCTAAACCTAACCCTCACCCTAACTCTCACCCTCACCCTAATACTCACCCTTACCCTAACCCTACCCCTTACCTTACCCCTAACGCTCACCCTCACCCTTACCTAAAACCTCACCCTAACCCTCACCCTTACCCTAGCCCTCACCCTAACCGTAACATTAACCCTAACCCTCACCCTCACCCTCACGCTCACCCTCACCCTCAGCCTAACCCTAACACTCACCCTAACCCTAAACCTACCTCTCACCCTCACCCTCACCCTCACACTAACCCTAACACTAACACTCACCCTCACCCTCACCCTCACCCACACACTAACCCTAACACTGTCTCCCTAACCCTAACCCTGACACTAACCCTAACCCTCACCCTCACCATAAACCTCACCCTAAACCTAACCCTAACCCTAACTGTCACCCTCACCCTAACCCTCACCCTCACCCTAACCCCAACACTAATCCTAACCCTTACCCACACCCTCACCCTAACCCTAACCCTCACCCTCACCCTAACCCTCATCCTCACCCTAACCCTTACCCTCACCATAACCCTAACCCTAACCCTCACACTAACCCTAACCCTCACACTAACCCTAACCTTAACCCTCACCCTAAACCTCACCCTAACCCTAAACCTAACCTAACCCTTACCCTCACCCTAACCCTCACTGTCACCCTAACCCTGACCCTACCCCTCACCCTAACCCTAACGCTCATGCTAACCCTAACCCTAACACTTACCCTAACCCTAACCCTGACCCTAACCCTAAACTTAACCTTAACCCTCACCCTCACCCTAACCCTCATCCTAACCCTTACACTAACCCTAAACCTAACCCTAACCCTCACCCTCATCCTAACCCACACAGTCATTCTAACCCTCACCCTAACCCTAACACTCACCCACACCCTAACCCTCACCCACACCCTCACCCTCACCCTCGACCTAAACATCACCCTAACCCTAACCCTAATCCTAACCCTAAAACTCACCCTAACCCTAACCCTCACCCTCACCCTAAACATAACCCTAACCTTAACCCTAACCCTCACCCTCAACCTCACCCTAACCCTAAACCTAACCGTAATCCTCACCCTATCCCTAACCCTCACCCGAACGCTAACCCTAACCCTCACCCTCATCCTAACCCTAACCCTAAGCCTAACCCTAAACCTCACCCTAACCCTCACCCTAACCCTAACAATAATGTAAACCCTCAACCTCACCCTAACCTTCACCCTAACCCTTACCCTGACCCTAACCCTAATCCTAACCCTAACTCTCACACTAACCCTAACTGTTACCCTAACCTTAACCCTACCCCGCCCCCTAACCCTCACCCTAACCCTAACACTAACCCTCACCCTAACCTTCACCTTCACCATAACCTTAACCCTAACCCTAACCCTCACCCAAACCCTAACCCTCACCCTCACCCTAACCCTCACCCTCACCCTAAACATCATCCTAAACCTAACCCTCACCCTAACCATAATCCTAAACCTCACCCTAAACCTAACCCTCACCCTACCCCTCACCCTAACCCTAACCCTCACCCTCAGGCTCACCCTCACCCTCACCCTCACCCTAACGCTAACCCTAACGCTAACCCTAACCCCCATCCTAACCCTAACCCTAACCTTAACCCTCACCCTAACCCAAACCCTCACCCTCACCTCAGCCTAACACCTACCCTAACCCTAATCCTAAACCTAACCTTCTCCCTCACCCTCACCCTAACTCTAACACTCACACTAACTGTAACCTCACGCTAACCGTAAACCTACCCCTCTCCCTAAACCACACCCTCACCCTAACCCTAACCCTAAACCTCACCCTAACCCTAACCCTAACACTAAGCGTCACCATCACCCTCACCCAAACCCTCACTGTCACCCTAACCCTCAATCTAAACCTAAAACACACCCACACCCTAAACCTCACCCTCACCTGAACCCTCACCCTCACCCTAACACTCACTCTTACCCTAAACATCACCCTAATCCTAACCCTCACCCTAATCCTCACCCTAACCCAAACCCTAACCCTAACCTAACCGAAATCCTCACCCTCACCGTCACCCTTACCCTCCCCCTAACCCTAATCCTAACCCTAACCCTCACCTTCACCCTCACCCTAACCCTTAACCTCACCCTAACCCTAACCCTAACCCTCACACTAACACTAACCCTCACCCTCACCCTCACCCTCAAACTCACCCTAACCCTAAACCTAACCCTAATCCTAACCCTAACCCTCAACCTCAGCCTCACCCTCACCCTCACCCTAACCCTAACCCTAACCCTAATCGTCACCCTAACCCTCAGCCTAACCCTAACCCTAACTGTCACTCTAACCCTCACCCTAACCCTAACCCTACTCCTCACCCTAACCTAACCCTAACCCTAACCCTCCCTCTCCCTCTCCCCCTAACCCTCAGCCTAACCCTAACTCTAATCCTAATCCTAACCCTAACCCTCAATCTCACCCTCACCCTAAATCTAACCCTAACCCTAAACCTCACCCTCACACTCACCCTCAGCCTCACACTAAACCTAACAATAACCCTTACCCTAACCCTAACCCTAACCCTCACCCTAACCCTAACCCTAACCCTAACCCTAACCCTAACCCTCACCCTCACCCTCACCCTAACCCTAACCCTAACCCTAACACTAACCCACACCCTAACCCTAACCCTAAGCCTCAACCTCAATCTAGCCCTCACCCTAACCCTCACCGGAACCCGCACCCTCAACTTCACCCTAAACATCACCCTAAACCGAACCCTCACCCTAACCCTAACCCTAACTCTCACCCTAACAATAACCCTCACCCTCACCCTCACCCTAAGCCTAACCCTCACCCTACCCTCACCCTAACCCTAACCCTAACCTGCAACCTAACCCTAACCCTCACCCTAACCCTAACCCTAACACTAAACCTCACCCTAACACTAACCCTAAGCCTAACCCTCACCCTAATCCTAACACTAACCCTCACCCTCACCCTAACCTTCACCGTCACCCTAAACCTAACCCTCACCAACACCCTACCCTCACCCTCACCCGAACACTCACCCTCACACTAACCCACACCCTCACCCTAAATATCACCCTAAGCCTAACCCTCACCCTAACCCTAAACCTAACCCTCACCCTAACCCTAACCCTCACCCTCACCCTCACCCTAAGCCTAACCCTAAACCTAACACTAACCCTAAACCTAACTCTAACCCTCACCCTCACCCTAACGCTAACCCCAACCCTAACCCTAACCCTCACCTTCACCCTCACCCTAACCGTAACACTAACAATAACCTTCACCCTCACTCTCAACCTCACCGAACCCTAACCCTAAACCTCACCCTCACCCTAACCCAAACCTCACCCTAAGCCTAAGCCTAAACCTAACCCTAAAACTCACCCTCACCCTCAGCCTAACACTAACCCTAACCCTAACCCTCACCCTCAGCCTAAGACTAACCCTAACCCTAACCCTCACACTCACCCTCACCCTAACCCTAACCCTAACCCTCATGCTCACCCTCACACTCACCCTAACCGTAACCCTAACCCTTACACTATCCCTAATGCTAACCCTTATCCCCACCCTAACCCTAATGCTAACGCTAAACCTAACCCTCAAACCCTCACCCTAACCCTAACGCTAACACTAAACCTCACCCTAACTGTAGCCATCACCCTAACCCTAATCCTAACCCTAACCCTCACCCTAACCCTAACCTTCACCCTAATCCTAGCCCTCACCCTCACCCTCACCCTCACCCTAACCCTCACCCTAACTCTAGCCCTACATTAACCCTAACCCTCACCCTAACCCTCACCATAACTCTAACCCTAACCCTAAGCCTCACCCTAACCCTCACCCTAACACTCACCCTAATCCTAACCCTCACCCTCACCCTAACCCTAAACCTAACCCTCACCCAACCTTAGCACTCACCCTAACCCCGACCGTAACCCTCAACCTCACCATAACCCTAACCCTAGCCCTAACCCTAAACATCACCCTAACCCTCACCCTAACCCTGATGCTAACCCTAACCCTCACCCTAACCTTAACCCTCACCCTCACCTTAACCCTCACCCTAACCCTAACTTTAACCCTAACCCTCCCACTAAACCTAACCCTCACCCTAACGCTAACCCTACCCCTCAGCCTAACCCTCACCCTAACCCTAACCCTAAACATCACCCACACCCCAACCTTCACCCTCACCAGAACCCCCACCCTAACCCTCACCCTAAACTTCACCCTTACCCTAACCCTAACCCTAACCCTAACCCTCACCCAATGCCTCACCCTAACACTAAACCTTACCCAAGCCTCACCCTAACCCACACCCTCATCCTTATCCTCACCCTAACCCTCACCCTAACCCTAACCCTAACCCTAAACCTCAGCCTAACCCTCACCCTAACCCTCACACTAAGGCTAACCCTAACCCTCACCCCAACCCTCACCCTAAGGCTAACCCTAACCCTCACCCCAACCCTCACCCTAACCCTAACCCTCACCCTCACCTTCACCCTAACCCTTAGACTCACCTTAAACCTAACCCCAACCCAACCTTCAAACTAATCCTAACCCTCACCCTAACCCTCACCCTAACCTTCACCCTAACCCTAACCCTATCCCTAACCCTCACCCAATGCCTCACCCTAACAGTAAACCTTACACTAACCCTCACCCTAACCCTCACCGTCACCCTTATTCTCACTCTAACCCTCACCCTCACCCTAACCTTAACCCCAAACATCACCCTAACCCTCACCCTAACCCTCACTCTAACCCTAACCCTAACCCTCACCCTAACCCTCACCTTAACCCTAACCCTAATTCTCTCCCTATCCCTAACCCTAACCCTAACCCTCAACCTCAATCTAGCCCTCACCCTAACCCTAACCCTCACCCTAACCCTAACCCTAACCCTCACCCTCTCGCTAACAATCTCCTTCACCCTAACCCTCACCCTCACACTAACCCTCACCCACAACCTAACCCTCACCTTCACCCGAACTCTCACCCTAACGTAATCCTCACCCTCACCTCAAACTTTACCCTAACCCTAACTCTGAGCCTCAACCTAACCCTAACCCTCACCTTAACCCAAACCCTCACCCTATTCGTCACCCTCACCCTAACCCTCAACCTCAACCTAGCCCTCACCCTAACCCTAACCTGAACCCTAACCCTAACCCTATCCCTCACCCTAACCATAACCCTCACCCATACCCTCACCCTCACCCTAAGCCTAACCGTCAACCTAACCCTAACTCTAACCAGCCACCTAATCCTAACCCTCACCCTAACTCTAACCCTAACACTCAACCTCACCCTAACACTAACCCTAAGCCTAAAACTAACCCTAACCCTAATCCTAACACTTACCCTCACCCTCACCCAAAACTTCACCGTTACCCTCAACCTAACCCTCACCCACACCCTTACCCTCACCCTCACCAGAATACTCACCATCACATTAACCCACACCCTCCCCCTAAACATCACCCTAACCCTAACCCTCACCCTAACCCTAACCCTAACCCTTACCCTAACCCTAACCCTCACCCTCACCCTAAGCCTAACCCTACACCTAACACTAACCCTAAACCTAACTCTCACCCTCACCCTCACCCTAATGCTAACCCTACCCCTAACCCTAACCCTCACCCTCACCCTCACCATAACCGAAACACTAACCTTAACCTTCACCCGAACCCTCAACCTCACCCTAACCCTAACCCTAACACTCACCCTCACCCTAACCCAAACCTCAACTTAAGCCTAAGCCTAACCCTCACCCTAACCCTCACCCTCACCCTAATCCTAACCCTAACCCTCACCCTCACCCTCACCCTCAGCGTAACACTAACCCTAACACTCACACTATCCCTAACCCTAACCCTTATCCTCACCCTAATCCTAACGCAAACCCTAACCCTAAAACTCACACTAACCTTAACCTTCACCCTAACCCTAACCCTAATCCACAACCTCACCCTAACCCTCACCCTAACCCTAACCCTAACCCTAAACCTCACCCTAACCCTAACCCTAACCTTTACACTAATCCTCACCCTAACCCTAACGCTACCTTAACCTTAACCCTGATCCTCATACTAAACCTAACTCTCACCCTAACCCTAACCTTCACACTAAACCTAACACTCACCCTAAACCTAACCATAACCCTAACCCTCACCCTAATCCTAACGCTCACCCTAACATTAACCCTAACATTCACACTAAACCTAACCCTCATCCTAACCCTAACCCTAACCCTCACACCAAACCTAACCCTCACGCTAACCCAAACCCTACCCCTCAGCATAACCCTCACACTAACCCTAACACTAACCCTAACCCTCACCCTAGCCCTCACCATAACACTAACCCTCACCCTAACCCTCACCCTAACCCTAACCCTCACACTAACCCTAACCCTCACCCTGAACCTAACCCTCAGCCTAACACTAACCCTAACCCTAACCCTCACCCTAACCCTCACCCTAATCGTAATCCTAACCCTAAGCCTCACCCTAAGCCTCACCATAACCCTAACCCTAATCCGCACCCTAACCCTCACCCTAACCCTTACCTAACCCTGACCCTAAACCTGACCCTCACCCTAACCCTCGTCCTAACCCTAACCCTAACCTTAACCCTCACCCTCACCCTAACCCTAACCCTAACCCTAACCCTAACCCTAACCCTAACCCTCACCTTCACCCTCACCCTCAGACTAAACCTAACCCTAATACTAATCCTAACCCTAACCCTCACCCTCACCATCACCCTAACACTAACCCTAAAACTCACCCTAACCCTAACCCTAATCATCACCCTCACACTAACCCTCACTGTCACCTTAACCCTCACCCTAATCCTAACACTCACCCACACCCTAACCCTCACCCTCACCCTAATCCTCTCCCTAACCCTATCCCTAACCCTTACCCTAACCCTAACCCTCACCCACACCCTCACCCTCACCCTCACCCTAACCCTCAACCTCACCCTCACCCTCACCCTAACCCTAACTCTCACCATAAACCTAACCCTAACCCTCACCCTCACCCTCACCTTCACCCTAAGCCTAACCCGCACCCTAACCCTAAACCTCACCCTAACCCTCACCCTAACCCTAACCCTAATCCTAACCCACAATCTAACCCTAACCCTCACCCTAACCATAACCCTACCCCTCATTCTAACCCTCAACCTATCCCTAACCCTAACCATAACGATAACCCTAACCCTATCCCTTACCTAACCGAAACCCTCACTCTCACCCTCACCCTAACCCTAACCCTCACCCTAACCCTAACACTTACCTTCACCCTAACCCAGACCCAAAGCCTAATCCTCTCGCTAACCCTAAACCTACCCCTTACATAAACGAAACCCTCACCCTCACCCTCACTGTCACCCTAACCCTCACCCTAAACCTCACCCTAACTCTTACCCTCACCCTAAGCCTAAACCTAACCATAACCGTAACCCTCACACTAACCCTAACACTCACCCTAACCCTAACCCTAACACTAACCCTAAACCTAACCCTAACCCTCACCCTAACCCTCACCCTAACCGTAACCCTAACTCTAACCCTCATCCTAACCCTAACCCTAACCCTCATCCTCACCCTAACACTCATCCTCACCCTAACCCTAACCCTACCCCTCAGCCTAACTCTCAGCCTAACCATAACCCTAGCCCTCACCCTAACCCTAACCCTAACCCTAACCCTCACCCTCAACCTAGCCCTCACCCTAAACGTAATCCTAACCCTAACCCTCACTCTAACCCTAACCTTCACCCTAACCCTCACCCTCAGCCTCACTCTCACCCTAACCCTCACCATAGCCCTAACCCTAACATTAATCCTAACCCTCACCCTAAACCTCACCCTTACCCTTACCCTAAACCTAACCCTAACCCTAACCCTGACCCTAACCCTCACACTAACCCTAACCCTAACCCTCAAACTCACCCTCACCCCATCCCTCACCCTCACCCTCACCCTAAACCTAACGCAAACCCTAACCATCACCCTAACCCTCACCCTAACCCTAATGCTAACCCTAACACTCACCGTCACCCTAACCCTCACCGAACACTTACCCTCACCCTAACCCTAACCCTAACCCTCACACTAAACCTAACCCTCAACCGAACCCTAACCCTACCCCTCAGCCTAATCCTCACCCTAAACCTAACCCTAACCCTAATCCTCACCCTATCCCTAACCCTAACCCTAACCCTCACCCTCAGCCTCACTCTCACCCTAACCCTCACCATAGCCCTAACCCTAACATTAATCCTAACCCTCACCCTAACCCTCACCCATACCCTTACCCTAAACCTAAACCTAACCCTAACCCTGACCCTAACCCTCACACTAAACCTAACCCTAACCCCAAAACTCACCCTCACCCCAACCCTCACCCTCACCGTCAACCTCACCCTAAACCTAACGCAAAACCTAAACATCACCCTAACCCTCACCCTAACCCTAATGCTTACCCTAACACTCACCCACACCCTAACCCTCACCGAACCCTTACCCTCACCCTAATCCTAACCCTAACCCTCACACTAAACCTAATCCTCACCCTCACCCTAACCCTACCCCTCAGCCTAACCCTCACCCTAACCCAAACCCAAACCCAAATCCTCACCCTAGCCCTAGCCCTAATCCTTACCCTCACCTTAACCCTAACCCAAACCCTAAACCTAACCCTCAACCAAACCCTAACCCTCACCCTCACCCTAACCCTCATCCTCACCTTAACCCTAACCCTAACCCTAAGCCTAAACTTAACCCTCACCCTAACCCTAACCCTCACCGAATCCTTACCCTCACCCTAACCCTAACCCTAACCCTCACACTAAACCTAACCCTCACTCAAACCCTAACCCTACCCCTCACGCTACCCCTCACCCTAACCGTAACCCTATCCATACCCTAACCCTCACACTAACCCTAACCCGCACCATAACCCTAAACCTACCCCTCACCCTAACCCTTTTTCTAACCTTATCCCTAAACCTAACACTCACCCTCACCCTAACCCTAACCCTCACCCTAACCCAAACCCTCACCCTCACACTCACCCGCACCCTAACTGTAACCCTAACCCAACTTTAACACTCACCCTAACTCTAACGCTAACCCAACCCTAACCCTCACCCTCCTCCTAAATCAAACCCTAACCCTAAACCTCCCCCTAACCCTAACCCCCATCCTAAACCTTACCCTAACCCTCACCCTCACCCTAACCCTAACCCTAACACTAACCCTCACCTTAAACCTCACCCTAACCCTAACGCTAACCCTAACCTCACCGTCACCCTAAACCTCACCCTAACCCTTATCCTCACTCTAACCCTGACCCTAAACCTAACCCTAACCCTCACACTAATGCTAATCCTAACCCTCACCCTCACCCTAACACTAACCCAAACCCTCACCCTAAACTTAACCGTAACCCTAACCCTCCCCCTCCCCCTCACGCTAAACCTCATCATCATTCTAACCCTCACCCTAACCCTAACCCTCAACCACACCATAACCCTCACTGTCACCAGAACCCTCACTTTCAAGCTAACCTTAAACATCACCCTAAACCGAAACCTCACCCTAACCCTAACCCTAACCCTCACCCTAACCATAACCCTCACACACAGCCTCACCCTCACCCTAAGCCTAACCCTCACCCTCACCCTAACACTAAACCTAACCCTAAGCCGCAACCTAACCCTAACTCTCACCCTAACCCTAACCCTAACACTCAACCTCACCCTAAAACTAACCCTAAGCCTAACTATAACCCTCACTCTAATCCTAACACTAACCCTCACGCTCACCCTAACCATCACCGTCACCCTAACCCTAACCCTCACCCACACCCTAACCCTCACCCTCACCCCAACACTCACCCTCACACTAAACCACACCCTCGCCCTAAACATCACCCTAACCTTAACCCTCACCCTAACCCTAAACCTAACCCTCACCCTAAACCTAACCTTCACCCTCACCCTCACCCTCATCCTAAGCCTAACCCTAAATCTAAAACTTACCCTAAACCTAACTATCACCCAAACCCTCACCCTAACACTAACCCCAACCCTAACCCTCACCCTCACCCTCACCCTAACCCTATCCCTAACCCTCACCCTAACCCTCACCCTCACCCTAACTCTAACCCTCACCCTCAACCTAACCCTAAACCTCACCCTAAGCCTAACCCTAACCCTAACCCTCACCCTAATCTTAACCCTAACCCTCACCCTCACCCTCAGCCTAACACTAACCCTAACCCTAACCCTAACCCTCACCCTCACCCTAACCCTAACCCAAATAATCACCCTCACCCTAAAACTCACCCTAACCTTTACCCTTACCTTAAACCTAACCCTAACTCTAACCCTCACACTAATACTAACCCTGACCCTAACCCTAACCATACCTCTCACCCTAACCCTCACCCTAACACAAACACAAACCCTAACCCTCTCCCTAACCATAACCATAACCCAAACCCTCAACCTAACCCTCACCCTCACCCTAACCCTCACCCTCACCCTAAACCTAACCCTAACTGTAACCCTCACCCTAACTGTAACCCTAACCCTAAACCTCCCCCTACCCCTCATCATAACCCTAACCCTAACACTAAGCCTCACCCTCACCCTAACCCTAACCCTCACACTAAACCTAACCCTCACCCTTACCCTCACCCTACCCTAACCCTAACCCAAACCCTCACCCTAATCCTAACACTCACCCAAACCCTAACCCTAACACTAACCCTAACCCTCACCCCAACCCTCACCCTAAACCTAACCCTAACCATAACCCTAACCCTCACCCTAACCCTAACACTTACCCTCACCCTAACCCTCACCCAAACCCTAATCATCTCGCTAACCCTAAACCTAACCCTTATGTAAACGAAATCCTCACCCTCACCCTCACCCTAATCCTAACCCTAACCCTCACCCTCACACTAACCCTCACCCTAACCCTTACCCTCAACCTAACCCTAAGCCTAACCCTAATCCTAATCATCACACTAATCCTAACACTCACCCTAACCTTAACCCTAACCCTAAACCTCACCCTAACCCTCAACCTAACCCTCACCATAACCCTAACCCTAACCCTCACGCTACCTTTCACCCTAACCCTAACCCTAACCCTCACCCTCACCCTAACACTCACCCTAACCCTTATCCTAACCCTAACCCTCACCCTCACCCTAACACTAAAGGTAACCCTAACCCTCACCCTAATCCTCACCCTAACCCTAACCCTCATTCTAACCCTAACACTCACCCTCACCCTAACCCAAAACTTAACTCTAATCCTCAACCTAACCCTCACCCTAACCCTAACCCTAACCCTCATCCTCACCCTAACACTCACACTAACCCTTACCTACCCCTTACCCTAACCCTCAACCAAAACCTAACCATAATCCTAACCCTCACCCTAACCCTAACCCTCACCCTAACCCTCACCCTCACCCTCACCCTCACTCTAGCCCTAAACCTACCCTTCACCCTAACCCTCATCCTCACCCTAAACCAAACCCTAACCCTCACCCTCAGCTTAACCCTAACCCTCACCCTAACCATTACCCTCACCCAACCCTAACCCTAACACTAATCCTACCCCTCACCATAACCCTAACACTCACCCAAACCCTAACCCTAACCCTAAAACTAACCCTAACCCTAACCCTCAACCTACCCCTCACCCTAACCCTAACCCTAACCCTCACCCACACCCTAACACTCACCCTAACACTTACCCTCACCCTAACCCTCACCCTCACCCTCACCCTAACCCTAACCCTAACCTTAACCCACACCCTTATGCTCACCCTAAACCTAACCCTAACCCTCAACCTACGCCTCACCCTTACCCTAACCCTAACCCTAACCCTCACCCTCACCCTAACCCTTACCCTGACCATATCCCTCACCCTAACCCTAACCCTAACCCTCACGCTAACCCTCACCCTAACCCTAACTCTCACCATAACACTCACCTTAACCCTAACCCTAACCCTAACCTGCAACCTAAACCTAACCCTAATCTTAACACACAACCTCACCCTAACATTAACCCTAAGCCTAACCCTAACCCTCATCCTAATACTAACACTAACCCTCACCCTCACCCTAACCTTCACCGTCACCCTAAACCTAACAATCACCCACACTCTAACCCTCACCCTCACCCGAACACTCACCCTCACACTAACCCACCCTCGCCCTAAACATCAGCCTAACCCTAACCCTCACCCTAATCCTAACCCTCACCCTCACCCTCACACTCATCCTAAGCCTAACCCTAAACCTAACACTAACCCTAAACCTAACTATCACCCAAACCCGCACCCTAACGCTAACCACAACCCTAACACTAAACCTCACCCTCACCCTCACCCAAACCCTAACACTATCCCTAACCCTCACCCTAACCCTAACCCTCACCCTCACCCTAACCCTAACCCTCACCCTAACCCTAACCCTAGCCCTCACCCTAAGCCTAAACCTAACCCTAACCCTAACCCTAACCCTCACCCTCACCCTCACCCAAACCCTAACACTATCCCTAACCCTTACCCTAACCCTCACCCTCACCCTAACCCTAACCCTTACTCCAACCCTAACCCTAGCCCTCACCCTAAGCCTAAGCCTAAGCCTAACCCTAACCCTCACCCTCACCCTAATCCTAACCATAACCCTCACCCTCACCCTCACCCTCACCCTCACCCTCACCCTCACCCTAACCCTCACCCTCACCCTCACCCTCACTGTAACACTAACCCTCACCCTCACCCTGAGACTAAACCTAACCCTAACACTAATACTAACCCTAACCCTCACCCTCACCCTCACCCTAACTCTAACCCTAACCCTAACCCTCAACCTAACCCTAACGCTAACCCTAACCCTCAACCTCACCCTAAGCCTCACCAAAACCCTTACCCTCACCCTAACCCGAACCCTAACACTGACCCCAACCCTAACCCTCACCCTAACCCTAACCCTAATCCTCACCCTCACACTAATGCTCTCTGTCACCCTAACCCTCACCCTAATCCTAAACCTCACCCACACCCTAACCCTCACTCTAACCCTCACCCGAATGCTCTCTCTAACCCTAACCTTAACCCTTACCCTAACCCTAAACCTCACCCTCAACCTCACCCTAACCCTCAACCTCACCCAAGCCCTCACCCAACTCTAACTCTAACCCTAACCCTAACCCTAACCCTCACCCTCACCCTCACCCTCAGCCTAATTCTAACCCTAAACCTCACCCTCACCCTCACCCTCAGCCTAATCCTAACCATAATGCTAATCCTAAACCTAACCCTCATCCTCATCCTAACCCTAACCCTAGCACTAACCCTCACCCTAACCCTAACCCTAACATTAACCCTAACCCTCACCCTAACACTCACCCTAACCCTAACCCTCACCCTCACGCTAACACTCACCCTAAAATTAAACCTAACCCTCACCCTAACCATCACCCTAACACTCACGCTAACCCTAAACCTCACTCTGAACCCTAAACCTCACCCTAACCCTTACCCTCAACCTAACCATAACCCTAACCCTAACCCTCACACTAAACCTAACTTTCACCCTAACCCTAACCCTACCCCTACCCCTCAACCTAACCCTCACCCTAACCCTAACCCTCACCCTCACCCTAGCCCTCATCCTAAACCTAATCCTAACCCTAAACCTCACCCTAACCCTAACCCTAACCTTCACCCTAACCCTCACCCTCACCCTCACCCTCAAGCTATCCCTCACTCTAACCCTAACCCTAACATTAATCCTAACCCTCACCCTAACCCTCACCCTTACCCTTACCCTAAACCTAACCCTAACCCTGACCTTAACCGTCACCCTAACCCTAACCCTAACCCTCACCCTCACCCTCACCTCAAACCTCACCTTCACCCTCACCCTCACCCTAACCCTAACGCAAACCCTAACAATCACACTAACCCTCACCCTAACCCTAATGCTAACTCTAACACTAAACCTAACCCTCACACAAACCCTAAATCCACCCCTCACCCTAACCCTCACCCGAAACCTTACCCTCACTCTAACCCTAACCATAACCTTCACACTAAACCTAACCCTCATCCGAACCCTAAACCTGCCCCTCAGCCTAACCCTCACCCTAACCCTAACCCTAACCCTAATCCTCACCCTATCTTTAACCCTAACCCTAACCCACACCCTTACCCTAGATCACACCCTAACCCTAACCGTAACCCTAACCCTCATCCTCACCTTAACCCGCACCCTCACCCTAACCCTAACCCTCAACCTAACCCTTACCCTAACCCTCAACCTACCCCTCACTCTAACCCTAACCCTAACCTTAACCCTCAACCTCACCCTTACCCTCACCCTAACACTTACCCTGATACTAACCCTCACCCTAATTTTAACCCTCCCACTAAACCTAATCCTCACCCTTATCCTAACCCTACCCCTCAGCCTAACCCTCACCCTAACACAAACACAAAATCTAATCCTAACCCTATCCCTAACCCTAACCCTATCCCTAACCCTAACCCTTACCCTCACCTTAACCCTAACCCTAACCATAACCCTCACCCTAACTCTAACACTTACCCTCACCCTAACCCTCAGCCAAACCCTAATCTTCTGGCTAACCCTAAACCTAATCATTAAGTAAAAGAAACCCTGACCCTCACCCTCACCCTAACCCTAACCCTAACTCTCACCCTCACCCTAACCCTCACCCTAACCCTTACCCTCACCCTAACCCTTACCCTCACCCTACCCCTTACCCTCACCCTAGCCTAACCTTAACCCTAACCCTAACCCTCACCCTAACCCTAACACTCACCCTAACCGTAACCCTAACACTAACCCTAACTCTCACCCTAACCCTCACCCTAACCCTAACCATCACCCTACCCCTCACTCTAACCCTAACCCTAACTCTAAATCTCACCCTCACACTAACAATCACCCTAACCCTTACCCTCACCCTAAACCTCACCCTCACCCTAAACCTCACCCTAAACCTCACCCTCACCCTAACCCTCACCCTCACCCTAACCCTAACCCTAACCCTAAACCTCATCCTAACCCTCAACCTAACCCTAACACTAACCCTAATCCTCACACTAACACTAACGCTGACCCTAACCCTAACCATAACCCTCACCCAACACAAACACTAACCCTAACCCTCACCCTAACCCTCACCCTAACCCATACCCTCACCCTAACCCTCACCCTCACGCTAACCCTCACACTCACCCTAACCCCAACCCTAACCCTAACCCTCACCCTAACTGTAACCCTAACCCTAAACCTCTCCCTAAGCCTCATCATAAACCTAACCCTAACCCTAAGCCTCACCTTCACCCTAACCCTAACCCTAACCCTCACACTAAACCTAACCCTCATCCTTACCCTCACCCTACCCTAACCCTAACCCGAACCCTAACCCTCACCTTAACCCTAACACTCACCCAGAACCTAACCTTAACACTAACCCTAACCCTCACCCTAACCCTCAGCCTAAACCTAATTCTAACCATAACCCTAACCCTAACATTTACCCTCACCCTAATCCTCACCCAAACCCTAATCCTCTCGCTAACCCTAAACCTAACCCTTATGTAAACGAAACCCTCACCCTCACCCTCACCCTGATCCTAACCCTAACCCTCACCCTCACCCTAACCCGCAGCCTAACCCTTACCTTCAACCTAACCCTAAGCCTAAACCTAATCCTAACCCTCACACTAATCCTAACACTCACCCTAACCCTAACCCTAACACTAACCCTAAACCTCACCCTAACCCTCAACCTAACCCTAACCATAACCCTAACCCTAACCCTCACCCTACCTCTCACCCTAACCCTAACCCTAACCCTAACCCTCACCCTCACCTTAACACTCACCCTAACTCTTACCCTAACCCTAACCCTCACCCTCAACCTAACACTAAATGTAACCCTAAACCTCACCCTAACCCTCACCCTAAACCTAACACTCATCCTAACCCTAACACTCACCCTCACCCTAACCGAAACTTAACCCTAACCCTCACCCAACCCTCACCCTAACCCTAACCCTCATCCTCACCCTAACACTCACACTAACCCTTACCAACCCCTTACCCTAAACGACAACCAAAACCTAACCCTAATCCTAACCCTCACCCTAACCCTAACCCTCACCCTAACCCTCACCCTCACCCTAACCCTAAACCTACCCCTCACCCTAACCCTCATCCTCACCCTAAACCAAACTCTAACCCTCACCCTCACCCTCAGCCTAACCCTCACCCTAACCGTTACCCTCACCTTACCCTAACCCTAACACTAACCCTAACCCTCACACTAACCCTAACACTCACCCAAACCCTAACCCTAAAACTACCCCTAAACCTAACCCTCACCCTACCCCTCACCCTACCCCTACCCCTAACCCTAACCCTCACCCTCACCCTAACCCTCACCCTAAAACTTACCCTCACCCTAACCCTCACCCTCACCCTCACCCTAACCCTAACCCTCCCCCTTATGCTCACCCTAACCCTAACCCTAACCCTCACCCTAGTGCTCACCCTAACCCTAACCCTTCCCCTCACACTATCCCTAACCATAACCCTTATCCTCATCCTAACCCTAACCCTAACCTAAACCTAACCCTCACACTAACCCTAACCCTAACCCTAACACTAACCCTAACCTTCAACCTCACCCTAACCCTCACCCTAACCCTAACCGTAACACCAACCCTCACCCTAACCCTTACACTCACCCTAACCTTAAACCTAACCCTCACACTAAACCTAACGCTCACCCTAACCCTAAACTTCACACTAAACTTAACCTTCATCATAACCCTTACCCTACCCCTCATCCTAACCCTCACCGTCACCCTCACCCTAGCCCTAACGCTCACCCTAACCTTAAACTTAACCCTCAAACTCACCCTCACCCTAACCCTAACCCTCACCCTAACACTCACCCTAACATTAACCCTAACCCTAACCCTCACACTAAACCTAACCCTCACCCTAACCCTATCCCTAACCCTCACACCAAACCTAACACTCATGCTAACCCTAACCTTACCCCTCAGCTTAACCCTCACACTAACCCTAACTCTAACCCTAAGTCTCCCCCTCACCCTAGCCCTCGCCCTAACACTAACCCTAACCCTAACCCTCACCCTAACCCTCATCCTAACTGAAACCTTAACCCTAACCCTTACCCTACGCCTCACCATAACCTTAAACCTAACCCTAACCCTCACCCTCAACCTAACCCTCACCCTAACCCTTACCCTCACACTAACCCTCACCCTAACCCTCACACTAAACCTAACCCTCAGCCTTACCCTAACCCTCACCCTCACCCTAACCCTAAACCTAACCCTCACCCTCACCCTCACCCTCACCGTAACCCTAACCCTCACCCGAGGTCTCACCCTTACCCTAACCCTCAACCTAAACCTAATGGTAACCCTAACTCTCACCGTCACCCTAAACCTCACCCTAACCCTTGTCCTCACTCTAACCCTGACCCTAACCCTAACCGTAACCCTCACACTAATCCTAATACTAACCCTCACCCTCACCCTCACCCTAACCCAAACCCTCACCCTAACCCTAACCCTCACCCTCACCCTAACCCTCACTGTCATCCTAACCCTCACCTTAACCCTAACCCTCAACCACACCCTAACCCTCACCCTAACCATAACCCTCACACACACCCTCACCCTCACCCTAAGCCTAATCCTCACCCTAACCCTAACCCTCACCCTAACCCTCACCCTCACCCTAACCCTAACCCGCAACCTAACCCTAACCCTCACCCTAATGCTAAACCTAATACTCAACCTCACCCTAACACTAACCCTAAGCCTAACCCTAACCCTCACTCTAATACTAACACTAACCCTCAACCTCACCCTAACCTTCACTGTCACCCTAACCCTAACCCTCACCCACACCCTAACCCTCACCCTAACCCTAATCCTTCCCCTCACCATAATCCTTATCTTAACCCTAACCCTAACCCTTACACTCACCCTAACCCTAAACCTAACCCTTACGCTCACCCTAAACTTAAACCTAACCCTCACACTAAACCTAACCCTAACTTTCACACTAAACTTAACCCTCATCATAACCCTAACCCTACACCTCAGCCTAACCCTCACCCTCACCCTCACCCTCACCCTAACTCTAACTGTAACCCTAACCCTCACTGTAACCCTAACACTCACCCTAACCTTAACCCTAACCCTCAAACTCACCCTCACCCAACCCTAACCCTAACCCTAACACTCACCCTAACCCTAACCCTAACCCTCACACTAAACCTAACCCTCACCCTAACCCTAACCCTAACCCTCACACCAAACCTAACCCTCACCCTCACCCTAGCCGTCACTCTAACACTAACCCTAACCCTAAACATCACCCTAACCCTAACCCTCACCCTAACCCTAACCCTCACCCTGAACCTAACCCTTAGCCTAACACTAACCCTAACCCTAACCCTCACCCTAACTCTCACTCTAACCATAACAGTAACCCTAACCCTCACCCTACGCCTCACCATAACCCTAAACTTAACCCTAACCCTCACCCTCACCCTAACCCTCACCCTAACCCTTACCCTCACACTAACCCTCACCCTAACCCTAACCCTAATCCTAACCCTCACCTCAACCCTCACCCTAACCCTAACCCTCACCCTCACACTCACCCTCACCTTCACCCTCAGCCTAAACCTAACCCTAACCCTAACCCTAACCCTCACACTAAACCTAACCCTCACCCTAACCATAACCCTAACCCTAACCCTAACCCTAAACCTCACCCTAACCCTCAACCTAACCCTAACCATAACCCTAACCCTAACCCTCACCCTACCTCTCACCCTAACCCTAACCCTCACCCTAAACCTCACCCTCACCCTAAGCCTCACCCTAAACCTAACCCCAAATCCTAACCCTCACACTCACCCTAACCCTAACCCTAACCCTAACCCTTATCCTAACCCTCAACCTAACCCCAACGCTAACCCAAATGCTCAACCTCACCCTAACCTTTACCCTTACCCTAAACCTAACCCTAACCCTAACCCTCAAACTAATACTAACCCTGACCCTAAGCCTAACCATACCCCTCACCCTAACCCTCACCCTAACACAAACACTAAACTTAACCCTCACCCTAACCATAACCCTAACCCAAACCCTCACCCTAACCCTCACCCTCATCCTAACCCTCACCCTCACCCTAACCCTAACCGTAAACCTCAAACTAACTGTAACCCTAAACCCTAAACCTCTCCTTACGCCTCATCATAACTCTAACCCTAACCCTAAGCCTCACCCTCACCATAACCCTAACCCTACCCCTCACACTAAACCTAACCTTCACCCTTACCCTCACCCTACCATAACCCTAACCCTCACCCTAACCCTAACACTCACCCAAACCCTAACCCTAACACTAACCCTAACCTTCACACTAACCCTCACCCTAAACCTAACCCTAACCATAACCCTAACCCTCACCCTAACCCTAACACTTACCCTCACCCTAACCCTCAACCAAACCCTAATCCTCTCGCTAACCCTAAACCTAACCCTTATGTAAACGAAACCCTCACCCTCACACTCACCCTAATCCTAACCCTAACCCTTACCCTCACACTAACCCTCACCCTCACACTAACCCTCACCATAACCCTTACCCTCAACCTAACCCTAAGCCTAACCCTAATCCTAACCCTCACACTAATCCTAACACTCACCGTAACTCTAACCCTAACACTAACCCTAAACCTCACCCTAACCCTCAACCTAACCCTAACCATAACCCTAACCTTAACCCTCACCCTACCTCTCACCCTAACCCTAACCCTAACCATAACCCTCACCCTCACCCTAACACTCACCCTAACCCTTACCCTAACCTTTACCCTCACCCTCACCCTAACACTAAATGTAACCCTAACCTTCACCTTAACCCTCACCTTAACCCTAACCCTCATCCTAACCCTAACCCTCACCCTCACTCTAACCCGAAACTTAACCCTACATCTCACCCTAACCCTCAACCAAAACCTAACCCTAAATCTAACCCTCACCCTAACCCTAACACTTAGCCTAACCCTCACCCTCACCCTAACCCTAAACCTACCCCTCACCCTAACCCTCATCCTCACCCTAAACCAAACCCTAACGCTCACCCTCACCCTCAGGCTAAACCTAACCCTCACCCTAACCCTTACCCTCACCCTACCTTAACCCTAACACTAACCCTAACCCTCACCCTAACCCTAACACTCACCCAAACCCTAACACTAACACTCAACCTCACCCTAACACTAACCCTAAGCCTCACCCGAACCATAACGCTCACACACACCCTCACCCTCACTCTAAGCCTAATCCTCACCCTAACCCTAACCCTCACCCTAACCCTCACCCTAACCCTACCCCTACCCCTAACCCACAACCTAACCCTGACCCTCACCCTAACCCTCACCCTAACCCTCACCCTAACCCTACCCCTACCCCTAACCCACAACCTAACCCTGACCCTCACCCTAACCCTAACCCTAACCATAACACTCAACCTCACCCTAACACTAACCATAAGCCTAACCCTAACCTTGACTCTAATCCTAACAATAACCCTCACCCTCACCCTAAACTTCATGGTCACCCTAACCATAACCCTCACACACACCTTAACCCTCATCCTCACCCGAACACTCACCCTCACACTAACCCACATCCTCGCCCTAAACATCACCCTAACCCTAAAGCTCACCCTAACCCTAGCCCTAACACTCACCTTCACCCTCACACTCACCCTAACATTAACCCTTATCCTCACCCTAACCCTAACGCTAACCCTAAACCTAACCCTCACACTAACCCTAACACTAACACTAAGACTAACCCTAAACCTCAACCTCACCCTAACACTTACCCTCACCCTAACCCTCACCCACAACAGAAGAGGGAGGAGCAGAAGAGAGAGAAGGAGAAGGAGAAGGAGAAGCAGAAGCAGAAGGAGAATAGAAGGAGAAGCTGAAGCAGAAGGAGAAGCAGGAGAAGCAGAGGAAGAAGAAGTAGAAGCAGAAGTAGAAGGAAAAGAAGAAGGACGAGAAGAAGAAGAAGAAGAAGGAAAAGAAGAAGAAGAAGAAGGAGAAGAAGAAGAAGAAGAAGGAAAGAAGGAGAAGAAGAAGGAGAAGAAGAAGAAGAAGAAGAAGAAGAAGATGAAGAAGAAGAAGAAGAAGAAGAAGAAGAGAAGAAGAAGAAGGAGAAGAAGAAGAAGAAGAAGGAAAGAGAAGGAAGAAGAGAAGAAGAAGAAGAAAGAAGAAAGAAGAAGAAGAAGAAGAAGAAGGAGAAGGAGAAGAAGAAGGAGAAGGAGAAGAGAAGAAGAAGAGAAGGAGAAGAAGAAGAAGAAGGAGAAGAGAAGAAGAAGAAGAAGAGAAGGAGAAGGAGAAGGAGAAGGAGAAGAGAAGGAAGAAGAGAAGAAGAAGAAGAAGAAGAAGAAGAAGAAGAAGAAGAAGAAGAAGAAGAAGAAGAAGAAGAAGAAGAAGAAGAAGAAGAAGAAGAGAAGAAGAAAGAAGAAGGAGAAGAAGAAGAAGAAGAAGAAGAAGAAGAAGAAGAAAGAAGAAGAGAGAAGAGAAGAAGAAGAAGAAGAGGAGAAGGAGAAGGAGAAGAGAAGAAGAAGAAGGAGAAGGAGAAGGAGAAGGAGAAGAAGAAGAAAGAAGGAAGAAGGACGAAGACGACGAAGCAGAAGAAGGAAGCAAGAGAGCAGAAGGAGACGGAAGAAGAA